>NC_134663.1:1250000-2644538 GCF_030463565.1 Pelecanus crispus
CACCCCACTGCCACGGTCACCGACGGAGAAGTAGGTGCGAGCATCCTCCACCCCACTGCCACGGTCACCGACGGAGAAGTAGGTGCGAGCATCTCCCACCCCACTGCCACGGTCACCGACGGAGAAGTAGGTGCGAGCATCCCCCACCCCACTGCCACGGTCACCGACGGAGAAGTAGGTGCGAGCATCCTCCACCCCATTGCCACGGTCACCGATGGAGAAGTAGGTGCGAGCATCTCCCACCCCATTGCCACGGTCACCGACGGAGAAGTAGGTGCGAGCATCTCCCACCCCACTGCCACGGTCACCGACGGAGAAGTAGGTGCGAGCATCTCCCACCCCATTGCCACGGTAGGTGCGAGCATCCTCCACCCCACTGCCACGGTCACCGATGGAGAAGTAGGTGCAAGCATCCTCCATCCCACTGCCACGGTCACGGATGGAGAAGTAGGTGCGAGCATCCCCCGCCCCATTGCCACGGTCACCGATGGAGAAGTAGGTGTGAGCATCCTCCACCCCACTGCCACGGTCACCAACGGAGAAGTAGGTTGGAGATCCCCCACCCCATTGCCATGGTCACCGATGGAGAAGTAGGTGCGAGCATCTCCCACCCCACTGCCACGGTCACCAATGGAGAAGTAGGTGTGAGCATCCCCCGCCCCATTGCCATGGTCACTGATGGAGAAGTAGGTGTGAGCATCCTCCACCCCACTGCCACGGTCACCAACGGAGAAGTAGGTGTGAACATCTCCCACCCCATTGCCATGGTCACTGATGGAGAAGTAGGTGCGAGCATCCTCCACCCCACTGCAACCTCATGAGCGCCTTTGAGGCATTTGGGCAAATGGGGCTTTTACAAGCACTTTCACAGGTGGGATTTTGGGCACATCCAGGGCCGGGAAGGCAAATACAGTCAGGCTTTACTTATGGGTCTCATTAAGGTTTGAGGATTATTGTGTGTTCTCTGCTGCCTTTTGAAAGCTATTAGTTTTTACTGGGGGATCTGGCTCCCATCTTTCCACCGCCACGCCTCACCTTAGCCTTTCTCCCTCCGCCTCCCGCGCTGTCCCTGGCCGCTGCGTGCTCCTGCCGGGGGACCCCGGGGGTCCCCGCTTCGCCCGGACGGCTCCCGCCGGCTGCCGGGGGTCCTGCGCGCTCTTATACCTGACAGGTCCTCGCCAAGGAGCCCCTAGAGGAGAAGCCGTAAAAATGTTTTATGTAGGAATAGGTTGGTTTCTGTGCAATAAAACCCGAAGCCATTGAAAAGCAAGCTCCTGTGTAATTACAAAGACAGAGGAGATCGCTTCCATATGTCTGAGTGGGTGTGAGGGGCCCCGAGCCCGCATCTGCTCTCTTTGTTCTGGTGGGGGAAAAGGGAGAGAAAGAAAGAGAAAACAGAAGACAGAAAAGGGAACCCGGGGTCTGCTGGAGAAAATGACCTCTCGCTAAACCCTGGCCAGGGCCGTCCCGGCTTTGAGGATCAAGGCACGGCAACATCTGGCCCCAGCCGAAAGCACACTTGATCAATAAATTGTGCTACCAGGCACAAAATCAGAGAGATCTGAGAGCCATTCATTAACGAGCTCGTTAAGTGATTGATATGCTTAATTTTCCTGTCAAATGCGGACTTCCCTTGTAAACATGTCAATTGAGAAAAGTTCAAGCTTGTCACTCGGATTTATGGCTGGAATAACATGTAGGTGGAAAAGAGCGACGCGTCCCCTGTGGCCCCTGTTGTTTCCCATTACACGCAGGGCCAACGAACCCAGGTGCTGCCGCGTCCTTCTTCTGCCCTCCTCCTCCTCCTCCCTGCCCACAGCTGAGATAACAAAAACAGACCGGTCCCGCTGGAAACGCACCAGAACTTGGCCCCCGCAACAACTAGCTGATTAATTTGCTCACCTTGATAAAGTGGAGCCCTTTAGCTTTAGGGTGCCTTTGATGGGCTGGTGTGGAAACCCAAATCCCGCCTGGTTTTCCTTGCCTTAAATAGCTGTGTGTTTAACTTAGCGCAATATCCACGATGAGATGGTTTTAGCCAGGATATTTAACTTAATACCAGGCCCCTGATTAGACATTTTTAGCCATTACAGCAAAGGCTGACCTATTTTTTTTTTTTTTTTCCCCATGTTCCGCTCTTTTTTCCTGCTCCCACTCAGCAGCAGTTAAGTTCCCAGGCCCTGACATCGTGGCAGGCTCGTGCGGGTGTGTAACCCGCCGGGCTGCTGCACGGTGCTGGTGGTAGTGTAGGTTAATGGTCGGACTGGATGATCTTAAAGGTCTTTTCCAACCTAAACGATTCGATGATTCCATGGTTGGGACCCCCCCAGCCCACGGCCCCGCCGAGCCCACCCAGCTCCCTGGGGCACAGCCTGCTGAAAGCAAACACCCGGCAGCTGAGCTGATTCCTCTCCCCCCAGGGAATAAAACCCCCAAAGAGCTCCAGCTCAGCGATCCCCACCGCTGACGCTGGGCTCCGCCTGCATCCCTGGGGCCTGGGAGCTCGGTCACCGCAGCCGAGCCCAGCGCCGGGTCACAGCTCTGTCCAGAGACCACCCCCACGGCGATGTATAAACACAGGCAACACTGAAACATTTTGCTCAAAATATTTGTTTTTAGGCAAAACACCGGAAGCGTTTTGTTTTGTAAGCATTTTGCAAAATGGTTTGGGTTTGTATTTGCTCAGACGCAGGGGTGGAGGGAGAACGCGTGAAGTCCAGGGGATGCCGCCCAGCGTGGTTTTGCCTGGGGGGACTGCGGGCGCAGCACGGCCTGCTCGGGCAGCTCGAGGGCAGAGCCGCGCCCGTCGGGCTGCTCGAGGAGCACGGGGCATCACCCCCACTCTGCCGTCCCGTGCTCGCCCAAACCCCGTCCCGGGAGCCGAGAAAGTCACGCCTGATTCGAGCCACCGCAAATGACTTTATCGTCCAGCCCTCCTCTGGCGCTCTGCAGCGAGCACCGCCCCTCCGTCGCCCACCGGGCGCCATGGAAGGTAACGCCGCCCCGGCCGGGAGCGGGCGCGGGCAGCGGGGCCGCGGCTCTGGGCAAGGCGACGCCGGTGCTGGTGCACGCAGCGAGCACCACTGCCCTGCCGCTCCCAGGGATCCCCTTCTGGGCCGGGCACGGCTATAAATAAGCTGTTTTGCGACTGATTCATTTTTATTTCTGTTAACTTTTATCACGAAATAGCAGTCATCGAATCGACACCTCGGTTCCCTTGAGCATATTCCCTCTGGTGTCATTTTTTGATAAATGCCAAGAACAGCCTAGCAGCAGGAGACCATTATCCTGTGACATGCTCCACTCTGCTCGCATTATCTCTAAAATAACACGGATGCTCGCACAAATCCCCACAGCAGTTGTGACAGGGACCAGAGACAGACCCGGCCTGGCTGGACCCGGGCCGCGGCAAAGCAGCCGGCGAGGCTCGGCCGCCTCTTGCCTTTCCCAGCCAGGGTCCGTTCCAAAGCTGCCCGGCACCAGCCAGCAGTTTTGGCCTACGGTGGAGATAGAAAATGGTAAGTCCTTCCTACAGAGGGGGAAAAAATGCCAAGTTTTTAGGGTTTGTATTTTCCACTCCACTTTATCATTTATTTTAAGCAGATTCCTGCCTAAAGGGGACTGGAGGGGGCTGAAGCATCGCGGGAGAAGATCAGCATCTCACTGCCCAAACCAGGACTTAAGCTTCTCCCAGATTTAAGAGTTATCCACCTTTTCCCTTTCATTTTTTTCCCCAGTGACGCCTCAAAGATCCCACAAACTCGGGAACAAAGAGCAGAGGAAGGAGAGGAACACCAAACCCAGACCTAGCACCGTTCAGGTTTCACCTAATCCCCCAAATTTAGGTTTTTCTTTGTGTTTCTTAACGAGAATCAGGAAAGCTTGAAATTTAATTTGCTATGGAAATGTAATTTTCTGGGGGTGATGTGGGGATATTTTTTTTCATAGCAAAATCATCAAAAAGCCTGTTAAAGCCAGCTAGAGATTAGGCGTTTGGGGTGAGCGGCTGGAAGTGAGCGGATCATGGCAATTCAGCCTCCTTTCATCCTCGCTGACGGCTCACGGAAACTGGGGGCCGTGCACAGGGGAGGGGGCTGCGGTCAGGGGCTTCCCCGCGTGGCTGGCAGCACAGCCAGCGCGCCGGCTTTAGAGAGACGGCGAAAGAAACCCACGGCAGAGATCCCCCTCCTGCTCGTCTCCTGCATTTGCCCAACAAACACACTTGTCCTGAAGCGCGCAGGTTTCTGGGCACTCTCTGGGCAACAAGAGTCCGATCCCGTTCCCAGGGATTTGCCATCATTTTGTGTCAGCCTCGCACTGTATCAGTATTTATTTTTGCTAATATGACACAATTAAAGGGTAATCGTATCTGTACCTTTCATATCATGTCAGGCAAAATGAATGCTGTTAGAAGGCTGATACTAACGTGACACGATAGGACATAGTTAACGCGATGAAACGTTCAGATCATATTAATGTAAGAGAAGAAGGGAGGGAGAGCTTTGGTGTGGGCTCTTGGGCTTCTTGGGCGGCTTGCCGCGGTGCCCAGGAGCCTGGGGCACATCCCTGGAGGCTTTGCTGCTTCCGACCGGAGCCGGTGCCTCTGCAAAGCACCGCGGGTGGCTGGGGCGGACGGGCCTGGGGCTGGGACAGTCACGGGTGACAGAAGAGGGGAAAACCCTCGTAAGCGGCAACTCCTGCACCCACGTCCCTCTGGGCGATGGCTCACGTGTCTCTGGCTGCTCCCCCTCGCTTTGCGCAGTCTCAGCTCTCAGCATCTCTGACGCTTTGCACCCTAAGCAACCCTGTCCATCTAAAACTTTGAGGCATGGTGGCAAAACTTGGAGGAAATAATTAACAATTATTTCACAAGAGAAGGTTCCAGCTGGAGCAGTATCTGGTGGTTGAACATATATCTAACAAAGGATTGTTATTTAAGCAATAACCCTTGAGAAATTGGTCGTTACCAGCATTAAACGACTCAGCCCATTGCCAAGGATGGTTAACGCTCTAATAAACTGGTCATTAACTGCAGTAACAATGAATTTCGAGGGGATTATTGCTATTATAAACCTTAATCAATGGTTTATAACAGCAATAATGTGGTCCTTTCTTTTAATGGTAAGTAGTGCGGCATGAGCAGCCTGCTTGGAAATATTTTCAGTCTGGCTGATAAGACAAAAGCAGGCGTTAAAGGTCCTCCAACTCCAAAGACTTTGGGGAAGGAAAAAAGGCCCAGCGAGATCTGCAGTGGAGGTGGCGTGGCGGCCGTGGCCTTTGCAAGAGGTGGCTGTGCCACGGGCGCACCCGGCTTGGCCAGAGCCGGGCCGGCAGCGGGCACCCACGGCGGCTGCCCGCTGGGAGCTGGGCATGGGCAACCACGCTTCACCTGCCGGAAACCCTGACGCTCGGTGGGATCGGAATTCGCTGCACGCATCCTCCGGCGAGGAGCGGCTCTGGGCAGGGATGGGGAGAGAGGCTGCCTGGGGAAGAGGACGGGGACGGGGAGTCAGCCAGCACTGGCTGTGATGCTCCCAGCCACGCGTCTGCCAGAGCTGCTGTGGATAAGGGCTCCCTCGCACACGGGGACCCCAGGGACGAGCAGCCGATGTCTTGAAGAATAAGATCCATCTCTACCTCTGCACAAAGAACCACAAACGTTATTATGGGTCATAAATTACTCTGTCTCTTGAAACCCAACTGCTGTACGGTACTTGACACTGCCACCTTCTGCTGCATCCCCGCAGCCTGAAAATGTCACGCGTCCCCTTCCCTCTCCTTTCCCTGCTGCTTATTTGGAGACTCTCGTTACTGCCTTTTGTTTGCCATGTGAGACAGATATGTTGCTTATTTACAGCGTAAAAAAGCTGGGGAATAGGAAAGGTTCGCATTCAACCCGAGGTGCGCAAAGGGCCCAGGTTAATTGAGGAGATGAGGAAGAAGCCAGCGATGTGGATGAGCCCGGATTTTCCGGAGGAGGGCTGGGGGGGAGCCCTTTGCTCCCGCTCTGGGGGATGGGAAAGTGTGGGCACCCGAAGGCAAGGAGCACAGCGCTTTGGTATTTGGAGCACCCCTCTGCAGAGGGATGAGAAAGCAGCTCTGGCACACTCCCATCTTGTTTCGTGCCCTATATCCCTTAGAAAATAATATATGGCAATATAATGTAACAACCTGATATCAGTGTCTTTCCAGAAGGGTTTAAGAAGCATCCCCTTGTCTTGGGCGAGCGGAGCTGGACCGAAGGATGCTCGGTCGATAACTGCCCAGTCTGCACTTCCTTCCCCAGGCAGGCTCCCGAGAAATCCCTTGCTGGGCTGAAGCTTGTCTCGTCACCGCCATCCAGGGAATTATCTCCGCTTCTGTGTCGAGCAGTCGGGGCTCAGGCACCTTCGCGCTTGCTTCAAAGCTCTGGCAGATCCAGGGAGCTCCTGGGGGAGGGCACGGCAATCTCCAGTGACTCGGGCTGCAAAGCCCCTGGCCAGCGAGTGAGTTATAATTATGCCCTGACTTTAATGGAGATTTTCTCTCTTCTGTGCTTGTGATTTTTATGGCTCTTCGGAGCTGGTTCTCAAGCCCTGCTCTTATCTCTGAGCTCCCTCAGCTAAAGCTGGTTGTGGCTGCAGGAGCAAGGCATCATCCCGTATTAACCAGGGTGAAACCACGAGCAGTTTGGGGGCTGTGGCTGGTTTCAGCCAGTCTTCTGACATCTTTTCCGACATGGTCCCGCTCATTCCTCCTTTGGTTTGCTTGTCAGTGTCCCTCAGAGTGGAGGGGGTGGTTGGTGACTCTTCTCTCTGCGCTTTTTTTCCAGAAGAAGGCTGCAATGGAATAAATTGGAAAGTTTACTTCATGTAGCATGGAAATAAAAAAGCTCATTCAGAAAGTTAATGATTTATTTTATAGTTTCATTATCAGGGTCACATTACTCAATAGCATTTCAAACATGTCATTTGTACAAACTATGGTAATTAAAATTTATAACGTACTTCATCAGCAGCATATGAATCTTTTAGCCAGCACTCTGCTGTCATATAAACAGTGTAATTTCAGCTGCAATTCACCCTTTATTGGCTCTCATTTGTGATTTAACAGCCATCAATGACTGTGCTATAAAGAATAAATTAACCATCCGTAAACCTTATGATGACAGGGACAGTCAAACAGACTTAAGCTGCCTCCACCAGACTCTGGTTAGCCAACAGAGATCAGAGCCGGGAGGTGCTGGTGCGAAGGCGTGACTGCTCCCGTCACCAGGGTGCCGGGCACGACGCACAGCACCGCGAGGTCCGCAAGCGGCTCCCGAAATGGAGCTTTTTCTCTGCGCTGCCCACAGGGCCCGGCCGCAGGATCCCTCCCCTCCTGCAAGCGGTTTCCTGCCTCGGAGGAGGAGTTTCAGCCACGAACAGCTTCAAAATCCCCTCGCCGTCCCTCTCGCTGCAGCACCGTCCCGAGATGCGTTCGCAAGATGCCCGCGCCGTCGCATCCCCGCGCCTCCCGCCGCGAGCCCGTGGTCCCTGCATCCTCCCCAGCGCCCGCGGCAGAGCAGCAGCCCCCAGGGCCACCAGGTCCTTGTCCAGCACCCGGGGACCTGGGGGACTCAGCTGGAAACTCCCCAGTGTCCGGCACCTCCATGCCCATGGCTAAACCTTGCCCGTTGCTCCTGGAGAGCGGCAGTCAGCCCGGCGCAGGCAGACGGCGCAAACCCAAACGCCAGCACTTCCAGCCCCGGCAACCTTTACGGACCTGAGAGCAGATCTGCAACGAGCAATTTCTTAATCAGGGGCTCTTTGCAGCCGACAATTATCCAACAGCTTATTTGTGCCCACCTTCTGCAGAGGGAGCAATACGTTTTAATGGGATCCCTCCTATGCTTAGAGCTGACACTGTACAAAGCTAATAAATGATATGGATTGGATTTGTTACTGAGACATCTCCAAGGAGCCTGGGTCATACAGGCCAATAAAATTGGCCTCATAAATTTACCCTGACACACAGGATTACTCCAGCATTGCTGAGGTCACCTTCTCACACTGATTTATTGCCAGCCCATGGGTTAATAATACTGTTTACGGGGTTGTTGTTTTCCCCTACACGTAGCAGATATTAATCAGCGCGTCCATGCCTTTTTGGTGCTCTGGGGGCGGGCGCAGCACGGGGGAGACGCCGGGTGAGGACATGGTGGGGAGGGCAGGCCTGATTTATTTGCTAGGCAAGAGTTTTTGTGTTTAAAAAGTCTTCCGAAAGACCTCTGTGGGAAGAGGTAAACTTTTCCTTCACCGAGTCCCGAGGGCGAGGGGGCGGCACTGGAAGTGGTTTTGGTGGTTCCCGTTTCTGGGCAGCATCTTTGGTGCTTTGGGCTGTGCCTATGCAGGCGCTGGGAACTTCCGATCCGCGGGAGGGATTTCGACATTCCAACAACTGTAGTTCCCACCTGATTCATTCCTCGGGGGAGCGAGCAGCAGCGCAGTGTCCTCTGCACGAGGGGAGCCACGGGTCAGGTGCAGCCAGGCCACTGCCTCTCCTGGAGGGACAAGAAGGAGGGGAACTGGCCCCGATGTTAAAGCGGAGGCACCGACGGTGCAAGCACAATGCCTCGAGGGTTTGCTGGGCCACGAGCAGGGGCATTCACTTCAGGTTGCTCCTTGTTTGGGTGCCTGAGGCATAAATTGAAGGGAGGCAGCCGGGTTGCAGAAAAGCCCGCAGACTTTTCCAAACTCCACCGAAGCTGGTGCAAAGAGTTTCAGTGCCTTCAGCATGCTCAGGTGAACCACTACTCAGCGAGCACTTGTTTTGCAGGATTTCACTGTTTTGCTGCCAAATAAGTATTATTCGATGTCTCCGAAGGGGTGGCATGCACCAAGTCTCAGCGCCGGTGCAGGGCTGGAGCAGCAGAAAGTGTCGGCCTGAACTCCCGCTCCCTCCAAACGCAACGGCAGCACTTACAACTGAGACAGGGAGAAGCAAGGCATCCTTTCTTTCCTTGCAACAAATGTGCTTCAGAGCGCTACACAAATAAACATGTCTTAAAACTAACAGAGCGGACTGTAAGCGTGTCAGTAGTTCCGCAGGGACGCTTCTGTCCCCCAATGCAGAAGGGATGGCTTCTTCCCCAGGGCTCCCCGGTGTCCCCCGCTTCTCCTGGCAACTTTCTCCCTTTGTCCTGGTAAAAAGCACTTTACAAACCAGCTTCCACTTCCAAGCTCCTGCCCGGGGTTAAACCCAGCTTGAGAGAGGCCCCAGCACTGTCCCCTGCTGCACTTCAGATCGGCACTGGGATCCGCTCTGTTGGGACCAAGCGCAGGGAGAGCCTCGCAGCCTGGCAGCGTGAACAAGCTTTGTGCACCCTGGAGAAATTAAAATTTCCCTCAAGATAAGGCCAGACCAGTCTCTGCAACAGCGCCTGATTGCTACAGATGCCACACGGCCTGTGCTCCTCTTCTGTCCCACTGAATCCCTGTTTTGATGGCTTTCATAGCGCCCAGGTTTTATGAAGGACTCTGCAAGGGGGGATTTCATCCCTGCTGTGTATCTGCTCCAGGGGAGGGTAAAACCTCCCCCGCCCAGGCTGCCGAGGGCAAGAACCTGCTTTCCCTTCTCCATAGCAAAGTTTTTGTGCTTCTAAATTTGTTTAGAAGGGAGGAGAGTAGAGCAAGGCCAATAAAGACAGCAAATTCTTCGCCCAACCAGAGCAACCGGCAGTGTGCCGGAGCCGCCGGGCCAGCAGCCGCCTGGCAGGAAGGCAGCCACAAAAATGAAACGGGTGCTCTGGCAGCTCTGAAATTTATGCTGGAATTTAGACAGAGAGCACAAATCACTGTAATCTCCCAGTGAAAAATCACCGTCTGTCTCCCCCTGAGCACCTCGCCTGCCTGGAGAGGGAGGTGTTCAAATACAGCTCACGCCTCCGTGCAGCGGGGAAGAGCCTCGAGCTGCAGCCGAGGCGCCGTGTGCTCCGTGCCGATGAGGGAGGGATTACAGTGGACTCCGGATTTGCACGTGCTTTGCAGAGCAGTGCTCCTGCTTGGGCACGCGCTGCTTCGGCCCATTCGATTGCTGCTGGGCTGGGAAGATGCCCGGCCCGCAGGCTCGCAGCTCGGCACGGGCATCCATCTCCTGTTGCAGCAACAATAAGACAGCCTCGTGCCAAGCTGAGCTGTCACTGCAGATGATGCTGAGGTAGAAATAAAGTGTAAGTGAAACCCAGACACTCGGTCTCATTACTCCCTCCCCCACATCCTCCTTTTTTAAAATCTGTGGGAAATGAGCTTCAAGGAAAAAATCCGTCGAGAGCCCTGAGCAGCGAGAGACGGGCGATAGCAAGAGAGAGGGGAAAGCGCAGGGGTACCCGAAATGAAACTGAGTGGTGTAAATTGCTTGGACTTAAAAAGAGCCAACTTCGGGATATGAATTATGGAGTATTAATTCCCAGCCAGCTTCAGCTCCACACTTAACATGCTATTTCTATAGAAACTCGCCGAATGCAATAATACTATGGGACCAGGCTCTCTAGCCCAGCTTTCACTGAGCAGGCCTGGATTTAAACCAGCTACGCACAAATGAAAAGCTCACGGTGTCGCTTCCCAGGCCCTGCTTATACAGGCTGTGGCCCTGCTTCGCAGTGGGCTGTACTAGACGCCCAGATGCTGCTTTTGCTTACAAACGTGCACGCCTGGATGCCACACTAGCATGTTACCAGGATAAGTCTGTGCGTTCCATGAAAAAACACGGAAAAACACAGCCTCGAGAGCAGTCTTCGCACCCCAGTTCCCTCCGTTGGCACTTCCGATTCCCTGTCTTTGCCGCTGCTCAAAACCCTGCAGCAAGAATTGCCTGCATGAAGCAGCAGGAAGGTGGAGCAGGGCTGTGTCTGCGTGTGCCCATCCGTCCCTCCGTCCCTGTGCGGGTGATGTTTTTGGAACTCCTCTCTGTCCCTTTCTCCAGCTCAGAGAACGGCACCATGTGTTTACCATCCCGCAGCCAAGACCCGGGGCAGCCAGCCTCGCTCCTGCTGCTTCGTGTTATTTTCATCCTGCTGTAATCGGAGGGGACAGGTGAGATGTGCTTCAAAACACTGTAATCATATTTTAAATGGAAATGAAATGTGTGAATTAAATGTAAATTACAGCAGAATGGAAGGACAATCACTATTAGTTAAGGTCTGACACCTATTTTTGCAGACCTTTCCTAAATGCCACAACTTGTTTCTCCGCACTTGTGACGAGGACTTGTAATTACGTGGCAGCTGCTCCTGCAGCCGGGTGGATGGTGGGTACCGAGGGGGGCCTGTGTATTTTAAATAGCTATGGACTGCTTGTTGGTTCCGTGAACTTATGAAGCAGCCATGATATTTTTATTCGGGAGCCATGAAAATAAACCTCGGTGTTTTCCCCCTGAAAAGGTGAGGCAGTGATACAAAAGGACATTTTTATAGAGTCCATTTATTTAAGGGTTCCCCCATTTGCTTTTATATTGGAAAAATATGTGCCCTGCCAATGAGCTGAAATTTCTTCTTTATCTTTAATCACTACCCCACCTCCCCCAAGCCACTGGCTATTCCTGCAGCCTCGCTGTACCTCGAAGTCTCCCAACTAAGTCTCACTTCATTTTTCACAACGGGAAGCGTCCACTGGCCCTTGCCAGTCACAGCACCGGTGGGTTAAACACGGGACGCGCAGACACGCAGAGACAGCCCCTGCCCTGCGGATGCTGCAAAGCAACACAGCAGCCGAAGCAGCGTTAGTATTCGGGATGGGAAGGTGAGTCCCAGCGAGATCAGAACTGACACTCTGGGTCTGTGGCACAGCCGAGGAACAGCCTCTCTGCCCAGGAGAAGTTGACTATAGTAATGAGACAACTTACGTGCAGTGAAAATGGTACACTGCGGGGAAAAACAGCGCTGAGCAGAAACTGGTGGCACACTGCTCCTTGGGTGACATCTTTGCGATTCAGAGATTTCCTTCTGCGCCCGTTGTTCTGCCTGTCTCCCTGCAAAGATAAAACATTTACTGTTCTCATTATCACTGGGAACTTTTCAGCTGGGAAAAAAAAGAGAATCCTTGTCCTAAGGAAGCCGAAAGCTAAGTGCTGATTTAATCTATTATGAATACCTGGGGCTACTTGGCAAATTTTTTTATTTTCAAGGTACTGGACAGTAAATAGTCAAATGAAAACTGATAGCTCTGAGACCCTGAACATACCGTCATGTGGCTCTAATGTGTATGAGCTTAGGTGATGAAACGCCCAGCCCAGGGCATCACGAGGGTTGCACAGACGTCTTTACGGACTCTCAGGCATTCAGCCACGCTCCGACCCACCCGCAGCCAGGGGCGCGCTCCCGTCCTGGGGCACACGGCAAGGACGGGTGAGGGGCACGAGCATCCCTTCTGCTTTGGGCACCTTACAAGGACGAGCCGAGCATGCGGGAGGCCAGGGACAGTGCACGCGGTCCCTTCGCCCGGCTGGGCCGAGCAGCCCTGCCCCGAGTGCCCACTCCCCGGCCCCAGTGCCAGCAGCCCCAGTGGGGACGCGGCCGCTGGCAGCACGTCCCAGCAGCAGGGCCGGGAGAAGAACCAGTTTTTTTTCATTTCTCAGATTTCCCTTCCCTGTTTCAAAGCAGAAGGATATTTGGGCTTAATTTCTTGCAATATTGCACCGGGGGGGAAATATATCATCACATGTTGGGATAATCACAACATTTAATTCTGTTTTCAATAGTTCTTACAGATATATATATATATAGTACATCGAAACAAAATGCTTTTTGAAATGGAAAAAAACCCTATGCCATTTAATTCCTAAAAGGTCAAACTGAAATGCTTTGGCCTTATCGAAATGATTTTCTCCTTTGATTTTTCTTTCCAAATGCAATTTCATCAAAATCAGCGCATTTCCGCAAATGTTTCACCTTTGGTGAAATGGCATCTTCTGACAGAGAAGTGTTTTGTGGGAAATTCCTGCTCTTCTCTTGCTGGGAACAGCCCCCTGCTGCGGCTGGAAGGGAGGAGCAGGGGGTCTCGCCGGCGCCCAGCTCTCCCCGCTGCCGCCGGCCCCGCTGCCCGCACAGCGCCGAGCGAAGGAGCCGCTCCCAGCCAAGCCCAGCCCGTGCTGGAGCAAGGCGCTGGCTCCGCGGCACGGCAGCGAGTGCCACCCCGGCACCGCGCGAACAGCGGTTTGTTCTCCCCTCGCAGCCGGCCCTGGCGGGGATGTGATGAAGGGGGAAACGTCTCTCGTTCCTACCAGGTGATTCACTGCCCTGGCCCCGTGCTGAATCCTTCCTCCTCCCCGAGCGAGAGCGCCGGGAGGATCCAGAGCCTTCCTTCCTATTTTTACAAAGCTTGCAGCATTGTCAGAAAGGAAAGGGTACCATCTGGTTAGCCCTTGTTTACTGCACACCCTGCCAGTTTGAGCTTATTAATCATATTTACCCAAGTATCTTAATTACTCCCTGTCTAGCGACTTGCCTTGCACTCAGCTGTTGACCCGCTCCCCTCCCCTCTCCCTCGCTCTTTTTTTTTTCCTCCTTCTTTTTAATTCCTTTCTATCATTAATCACAGGAGCAGCGTGGGCACAGGAATCTGCAGCTCGGCTTTCGCTGGCGGTGGTGCTGCTCTCGCAGCCGACGGGCCGGGGTTCACCACCGGCTCCTGCCAAACTTTGCAGCGCACGCACCGGGGTCAGAGGAGGGCGAGCGGGCAGCGTGGGCAGCGCGGGCGACGTCCTGCCCCTGCCCGCAGCTGCCCCATCGGCTGGGTGCACGGCGCTGGGGCTGCCCGGGCTGCCGCGCCGGGGCACGCCGGAGGGCGTCAGCTTGCACGAGGAGACACCATTAAAGATGGTAATTTGTTGATCCAGGCTCTCCCGGTGCTCCAGCGCAAGAGTGGCACCGTTTTCTTTACGACCTCATAAAGTCACAGCCGAGAGGCCGATTTGGAAAACAAACTGCCTCAGGTTGACAGATAATTAGATACAGGGGACATATTATACGCCTTTGCATATAAATGCGCTCTGAAGCACGTTGGTTCATCAGAAGTTTAGGCTACGGGAGAAGCAGGTACTCCCGGCACATCAGGATATATGCGCTGGTGCAGCCTTCAGACGACGGCTCCATTTTATGGCCCTTTCATCTCCTGTTCGCCGGTGCGCTGTGAACAGTGCTGCACTTCGGAGGCGAAGCTGCCTTGGTTTGCCTTGCTTTGGCTGGGGGCTTTTTTAGCCCAGCAGCCTTCTGAGCTTCCTTCTTCCCACGAGACAGGGCTTGTGTTTTGCATCTTGGATGTTACGCTCCTGCGCTTGCAGCAGGGAGGAGTGGCTGAATGGGGATTCATTGCTATTATTACTATTTTTGTGTTACTATATCATGTCCAAACCTCAGTCTTCCCGAGAGCGAGCCCGCTGAGAACAGCGGAGCAATTCTGAAATGACACGGTCCTTGTATTTATAAGGCAATTCAGCATCCTGCTCTCCCAGCCCCCAAACCACGATGTTTCAGATATTAAACCAAAACAAAACAGTTGGGTTTCTTTTTATGCACTTCAAGATTTAAGGTGTCGTCCAGCCGTGCTGTCAAGCTCTCAGGGTTTGCTTTTCCAAACGAAAGCCAAGATCCCCGTATGACCATGGCTCCTACTGGGGGTGTTTTCAGAGCACAACCCCAACTTGCAGGATTTGACCAAATTTTGCACGCATAGCTGCACAGCCCTCTGCTCACCTTTCAGTGGTTTCCTCCCCCTCGGAATCAGACCTGCACCTCACCAAGATAACCCCTCCTTCCCAGCTCCCCCCCACATATCCCTTATTTTGGGGGCGAGGCAAAAAATGTCAATTAAGTGGCCCTATTCCCAAGGAAAGCTGCAGTATCAGTCCTTCTCCCCGAGAAAGGGAAAATAAAAATGTGTGTGGGAAAGATAAAGCTGTCAGAAAAGGAAAGGGAGAAAACCCTCCAACCCTAAACCCCCAGCAGCCCCCACAGAAGGAGGGGATATAAACAGAGTTGCTGTCACTTTGACGAATTAGATCTTCTGTTAATTAGGATACATTGATTTAAGGGTTGTCCAACCAGATAGACCTCTTTCCCTTCCCTTCCCTCGCAAATTACAGCCCAGGGTGGTGGCAGCGCATCTGCCGCCCTGCCCTTCCTTGCCTCCTCCTCCAAAGATCACGTTCCCACTTTCGTGTCAAAAAGAAACCTGGGCAAGGCCGCCCGCGTGAGGCGGCAGAGCTGGCAACGCTGCGGACTTGCACGTGCCTTCGGCGGGGAAAACGCTGGAGAGCTGAACGTGCCGCTGGGTGTTTCTGGCACATCTGACATTTGCACCCGCTTCACCCGAGGCGCGACCTAAGGTGGTTCTGCTAACGCAGCCTCCGCGGGGACGCCGCAGGGTCGGGCTGGAGGAGGCGCGGTGCCGTCCAGCTCCCACCACGTGGGGCGCGGCGAGCACGCGGGGGCACACGAACCAAACCGGCCGGGCGGAGCGAACCCAATGCTTCCATCCACCGCCCGGGGAAAACAGGCCAGGGAGACGTCCACGGCGAGAGCCACGACCGGGGCTCCAGACAAAGCCCAGCGCCCGCAGCCGGGGCCACGTCTCCAAGCGCACGTGGGCCCTGTCTCAGCAGCACACAGGCTACGAAGAGTTTTCCAGGTTCCCTGAAAGCGTGGCGCCGCACGCCTTGCCCGGGCTGTCCCGGCAGGCTGCCGCAGAGCCCCGGGTGCTGGTATTGCTTCCCCAGCCCCGTCCCACCTTGGAGCTGCCCCAGCTCCATCCTGCTTGGGCAGCGGTGAGTAAATATCGCCGGCTTTCTAACCAGAGCCCTCTTAGCAAGGGAGGATTCACTCCTGCTTGGCACCCCCTCCCTTTGGCCTTGGCAAACCGGTGCCCCCGTTACTCTTGCCCCCTCAACAGCCGTTGGCCCCGGTGAGCCATGGCTTTACGGTTTTTGCATCGGCGACTTCCCCTGCTCCTTCCCATGGTCCCCGCAGGAGACTTCCAGGCTTTGCAGGTTTCCTTGCTGCTTCTTGTCGTCACTTGAGCACCAGCGAGTCCAAGGGAGAGAGGGGAGAAAAAGTGCTGTGCTGTGTGGATTATTGTGTGTTTGTCATCTGGAATGGTATAAGCTGTAGGTACAGCATCTCCCAGCGGTGATTTATGGCCCCTGTCAGGCAGCACCAGCGCTTTGTCTGCTGTAGCATGGAGGATGAATGCAGTGCTGTCAGCCCGGGCAGGGCAGTCTTTCTCTCGCTCTGCTCCGCACACTCGCTCCCCATTTCACGCCACTGAACATAAACAATCTTTTGTAAACCTGACAGTCACACTTGCTTCTTTGGAAACATAAAGCAGGAATGTATGACTCGGCTTTCATTACCCAATTTCCTAGGCTGTGCAGAAAGCTCTCAGGGAAGACGGGGAAAGGGAGACCCCAGAGGACCGGAGAGATCCCAAAAAAGATAAAGGGAAAGGATGCACCTAACATGGCACACGCATGCCAACGCCGGCCACGAACACGTGCCCTCACACACACATGCTGCATCGTGATTCACGCACGTATTTCGCACCACAATTCTGACACACAAAAGTGCCCTTCACTGACAGAGCTACATTGCGCTCCTGGAGCAATGCACATTTCCTACCTCGATTGTTGCCATATATCTTCCTCCCTCAAGCAGAAAATCTAATAGCGGTAACACCAGGATCACAGCCTGCTTGGTAATGGGCTCTCGTGCCCACCAGAGGTAACAGAAAATCTTACAGAAACTAATGCACTTTTATTACTGTTAATTGTAATAATCCCGTATGTGGGAAGTGCCCAAAGCGCTCTGTTCAAATTCAGCTTTTCCCAAAGCTAGAAGAGGGTGTTGAGAAGTTACAGCGGGAAATGGGTAGAAAGGCAGGGAAGAGCCAGCACCTCCAGCATGACGGAAGCATCAGGCGTCTGCACCGCACCCCAGGCAGGACCAGGGCTACCTGAGCGTGCAGGAAAGGCGGCCGGCGAGCCAGGCCCTATGCTTGATGCAAGCTGCTCTTAACTAATGACACGGGTATAAAATACTCTAAGATGGGGAGCACTCGGAGCGGGGATGAATGGACCAGCTTGTCTGGAGTGCTAACGGGGATATACGCACTCGCGCTCAGCCTGCAGAGTGCAGGAACCCGCCCCGCTGTTATGGTTAGCGGTGAGATTTAGCCACTGGCGTAAAGCACCGTGAATTTAAAACCTGCCAAGGGGCAGAAGAAATGCTGTTGATCTTGTGGATGCTATAAAAGGTGTGAGGAGCAGGCCCATCTCGCTCCTACTGCGATTTACTGCTCCGACTTTGAGCGAGAGCGTGGCGCTCACGCAGACGGCAGACAGGCCAGGCGGGTTCGTCCCTTTGTCAGCGGGGACACCGAGGTGCACGTGGCTCATTGCACAGGGCTTGGCCAGGTCTCTGAAGGGACGCGAGAGGGGACAGACCTTTCTCACGAAGTCATCAGCCCTCTGGCAGGGGCCCCTGGCCATTGCTCGAGGCTGGAACTGGATGCAGGAGATGTAACCCGGACCCCCGTCTTGGCGAAATTGTCCTCATGTCCCCTCCTGCAGTGGGAAGGAGCACTTTCTCTCATGTTTCTGGAAAATGAAGGAAGAAAAATGCCTGACTGCATTTTGGCTCCCCAGCACACCAGCGGGAAGAGCTGCAGATAGCTAACGGGAAACCAGAGACATCGCAGCACCGCAGGACCTGCCGGAGGGCAGTAACGTCCCAGCTACAACCTCCCCAACCTTACAAATTGGCGAACAACATACGACTTTCCCCTCTGGGGGCTAACGCTGCCAGCTCCTCTTTAAGGTGGGAGGAACGCGGGATAACAAGCGAAGAGAGAGAAGCTCCAGCCCCCGCGCGTCCTCCTGGCTCCCGCTGCCCCCAGCGCCTCACTTTTCATCATCGGAAAAAGCTTGTTGGATCGGCTCAGCCCTGGGGGTGCCCGAACAGCTGCCGGTGCCGTGCCAGCCCCGGGCCGTGCCGAGCGAGCCGTGCTGCCTTGCCATATTTTACAAGAACAGCTGCAGCCTTGCTGGGAACATTTCTTCACTGACGCGCTCCTTCCATTCCCGGCTTTGGCGCTCCGCTCTGTCCTCTCAAATCCTTCCCTGTGACTTTGAGATCAGGGACGCCGGGCGGGGGGGCGCGGCAGAGGAGGGAAATAGCTTGCAAATAGTTTGCTGTTTTCTTTTCCAGATGGTTTGTTTTGGAAGTTCCTCCGTGGAAGCTTGAGTGCTGAGTCTTGAACATCTGCTGAGGAGGAGCCTGCTTGGTATAAATGCAAAGAGGCTGCTGGAAGGGCACATTTTGGGAGGGTGTCTCTGCTTCCAGCATGGCTCAGCCTGGTGGCAAAGGCTGCCCGTGCCTCCCGAGGTTGCAGGAGGGCACACGCGCTCCCCGTGCCCTGGCTTGTGCCCTCCACTCCGTTAAACTCCACAGCTGCACTTCGGCTATGATTTGTGGTGTGTTTTAGTCTGTGTCAAGGACACCTAGAGCTTAGGGAAACACACCCTTCACAAAAACTGCATAAATCTGAATAAGCAAACAAGCTGGTGTCTTATACTGTGGCCTTTTCAATGGCTTTAAAAACAATTATTTATACTTGTGAGCACAATCAAATAGGTATTTTAGTGACAGCGCTGCCTTCCTGCATTTGGCTGCTGAGGGAGCAGATCTATTAAAGGCTGGGATGGTTGGGGCTGACCATGCTGGAGGCCTGCGGGAACCACAGAAAATATGAGTAACCAGTTCAAGGGATCAGTGACAGGAAAGGAAACTTTCCTGGCAGGTTGCTATTTAAGTCTCTTGGTTCGGGGGTGACTCGTTGTTGCCACGACCTCATGGAGCGTCTCCGTATTTGTGTAAGCGCTGCAGGGTTTGCCGGGCGGATCCAAGCCAAAAGCGACACCAAATCATTCATTCACAACTAAGAATAATTGTGACAACTGATGATATTTAAGAAAAAGTAAAAAAAAAGGCTGGTGAAGCCTGAGTGATGCTCTAAGTGGCGCTGGGCGCCGGGTTCAAGAGCTGGGCGGCTCGCGAGCTCGGGGCCGACAGTCAGGTCGCCGGCGCAGCTCGTGGGCTGAGGTTCCCCTCCCGCGTCCCTCCCCATATGAGCCTCAGTGCTGAGTTGTGTCTGGCTGCAAAACCACGAGCAAGACCCAAGACCTGCTTTAGCATTGCTGTGATTCTCCTTCTGCAGATTCCCCCCCGCAAAGTCCATAGTATTCTTCAGCAACGGTCCCAAAAACCTCCAAGAAAGCCCTTCCCTTGGTCTAATCCGACCCTGCATACGTGTACAAATATAAGCACATGTATATGTACATTCATAGAATCAGAGAATCGTTTAGGTTGGAAAAGCCCTTTAAGATCATCCAGTCCAACCGTTAACCTACACTACCAAGTCCACACTAAACCAATCAAGGGTAGACCAGACTGAACCATGTCTGCTTTGAATGTGAAGCAAAAGCTCCTTGCACTCCTTTGCAGGGAGAGGCACATAAACTACCAATGCGGGTTGGATTTTTTTCTTTTCAGCTCTGACCCAAGGATTTTAATAGGAGGCACCTTCTCCAGCCAGCGACTCCGATATTACCGTGGAGAGAGCAGAATTAGGCAGCTACGCCAATTGACAGGGCATCTCTTACACTTTACACAGGATTTTAATTTTAATGAACCCTCAGTGGTTGCAAGGTTACATCTTTAAATCTGTTTCACCCTTCTCTCATCATACCATAATCATAAAGAGCACTGGCTTCAGAGGTGGTGTGTTTAATTGAAAGTTCATTTGCAGCCTCCGTCAATTTGCTTTTCTGTCCCCTACAAACAACCTATCATTTTACCTAAGAACAAAACCAGAAATTTAATGGAAAACAAGCTGTTTGTAGAGAAATGGTAATTAGGTGACCGGTTTGGAGGGCAGCGTACTAAACAACAATTCAATTATGTTGTTGTCTGATGTTTTTTCGTAACAAAATAATTGGTCGGTGTATGGCAACTTTGAAAAAAAACGGGACCAGCTGATCCTTCCGGTGATAAGTGCAGCTGGGACCGGAGGATCCCAGGCCCCATCAAACACCACTTGTACTTCCCCGCTACTTTGCAGAAATTTTAGAGGAAAAAAACACATTGGGAGGGGGAAAAAAAATCAAGACAATTGTTTAGCCCTTTCCACCTTCTTTGACCTCCTTTCTCCTTCCCAGAGACAAACCAGAAACCAGAGAGGATATGGTAAAGCCGACGGAAGGGGAAAAAAAAGATTTTCCCTGAAATAAACACACGATGTGCCGTCTCTGTGCACGCAGACATACGTACCCACGGACACGTGCACAGATACCCGTACGCTGGCCACGCGCCAGGGCTTGGCTCCAATGCTCAGCTCGCCCGGTGCAAACGGCGCAACAAAATCTCAGTTCCCAGAGCCCAGCAAGACCACAGAGACCAGGGCTACCGCCCCTGCCCGAGAGCGGGGACAGAGCCCCAGGGGCAAACCCGCTCGCCCAGGGTCGTACAGGAGGTCAGAGGGATGTTCCGCAGACACCCTCCTGCACCCACCGAAGCACCGCTTGCCACTCTGCCAGCCTTCAGCTATTTCTTCCGTTTACCATTGAGCTTGTCCTCTAAATTTTTGCTGAAAAACCCCCACCCTTATTTGAACTGGGAGGGCTGTTTGCAGCTGGAGCTGCACACACGCCACTGAACTGCCAGCTGGTGCTCTGTCACGTCGGCAGGTCGCTGCTGCCTCTGCACAACGCCGTGCAACGTCCCGCAGCTCCAAGGGGACCAAGGACTTGAATGCGTCCTGCCGGGGTGGCGGTGGATCACGCTCCCGCGCCTCCTCCTGCCGGGGGAACGGGTCTCGCTTCCCCGTTTGCAGCGAGCAGCTCCCTGCAGCCAGGGGCTGCGTCTCACCCAACACATGCCTCCCAGTTAATTGCAACTTCTACTGAGTTTTACTGTTATTTCCCTGTGCTGAAGGATCCCTCTTAAGCTGTGCCTGTCCCAGCCGGCATTGCTTCTCCCCATCCCACATGAGGGAGCACACTTATTTCCATGGGGAGAATTGATTATTTTTTCCTGCAGCTGCACTTGCTGTGCACAGGAATTATGGGTCTTTCCACACCTGTGAAAGAAACATTATCCTCAGCCTTCAAGGGTGAAGCATCTTATATTTAGTTGGACTAAATAATGATTCTTCTCTATCTTTCATATCAGGATTTAAGAGCACCCTGGAGCTACAAAGTTTATTAGAACCCATAAGAAGAACTGTACCATAAACGGGACAACCGTGGCCATAAACCTGCACCTTGAAGTTGTAACAAATCCTGGGATGTTGAAGTAGGACACGGTCTTGTCTCAGTCAGCAGAAAGGAAAAGAAAAAAAGGAAAGAAAAAGAAGAAATGCAAACTTAAGCAGAAAAGAGGCCTGGAAATATAGAGGAGAAGAAAGGGAAAAATAATAATAATAAAGAAAAAGCATGCTGCTTGCATAGCCCTCTCAGCAGGAGCCCTGGGATAGGCGCCCACATGATAAAATGCAACTCAGATTAATGGGGAGAGAGAGAACGGGGAGCCTGAAGGAGGAGAGGGAAGACAAGGTGAAAGGAAGGAGGCGCTGGGGGATTTATGAGACGCTCGCGCAGGGAGGGTCATTGGCAGCAGCAGAGGTGATGGGCTGCGCACGCGGCTCGGCAAGGCGGAAACGGCTGATCAGGTGAGCGGCTCGAGCGCCATCCCTCCGGCTGCCTTCGTGAGACCCAGTGCCAGTGACACGGAAAAACAGCCGGAGGGGACAAAATCCCAGAGATTTGCGACAGAGGTGGGGGATGCCTCCGAGCAGCGCTTGCCGTGGGGGGCCGGTGGGGTGTGAAATGGGCTCAGAGACCCCTCGCCCCCTCGGAGGGCACAGCACCTGGTTGCCCCCTGCCTCTCCTCCATTGGGTTTCCTCTCTTTAACTTCTCTACTTTACTGTATTGTCCCTTACTTACCTTGCATTTCCTTCCCTTGGTAGCCAAAATCTTTTCAGCATCAAAACCTCCAAGCCCTCGCCATTTCCACCCCACATCCACACCAAGAGGGGGCTGAAATGTTTTGGTTTGTACATTTTCTGCCTTCTGCAACCGTCGCAGACGCGCGATTCAGAGATGCCAAAGGACCTCTGGGGTTTCAGGCAATTTGGGCAGGCTCTGAGCCGCCCGCCCGCATGCTACAGAGGCTGCAGAAGCCAGGGAGAATCCTGTTCCTCCCCTCCAGCCTTCACTCTTTTGTCACATCGGGTTATTTTTGCTGCTGTTGAATAGATTAAATGACAGAGGGGGTTTTTTTTAAGTAATTGAGTTTTATTTTGGAGAGGGAAAAATGGAGAGCTAAGTGGGAAAAGGAGGGAGATAGGAATAAACCACACATCTTTTTATATAGGATCCACAGTTAATTCTTAATTAGAACTGACAGATGCTTCTCCCATAATCCTATTCCCAACATGTTCTGTTTGCTTTGTTTGGCGCTGCATGATACATGGTGGCATCGTAATGACCTTTCGCAACTCGTCCTGGAAGTGTTATTGGCACTCCAATGATTTATTGCATGTTCCAGTTGATTACTGGGCCATTTGTCAACATTTTTTTTCGCTCTCCATAAACCTGTCTCCTGTGTCACAGACATTCGCTAGCATGAAAATTTAAACAAATACAGTGTGCGGCTTGTAGTCAGCGTCTGACTTTTACTCCAGGCTTCCAGCGCAAATTCCTTCTGGCCTCAGCAAGCGTTCGAACTTCGCAGCGCTCGAGGACGCGGCGCTCTGCCTGCAGGAGACAATGGGAGACCTGGGCATTGCTTCGCAAGTCTTATTTTAGAAAGCTGTCTCCGGGTGATCCATGCTAGTTGCTCAATTGTTTATTGGTATTTTGGTACCACTTACGGGAATGGGGGAAAAATCAGTGCTGGAATTAAACACCAAAATAATTATCCTTAAAATGACTGCCTGAGGACAGCCCGCGTTCTCTCCTGCGACTGCCGCGGCGGGGCGAGCGCAGCAGAGGTGCAGGCGGCGGAGCAGGACAAGGGCCGGGGCTGCGCACGGGGAGAGCAGGGGCGCGTTTTGGAGCACAGAGCAGAAGGCAGCCCGGGAGCACGCCGAGCCTCGCAAAGGAAGGGCCTTTTTGGGGCAATTGCAAAGCAGGCACCACTCAATCCACTAATGCTCTTTTGAGCGGATGTATTTGGGATCGTGGGGGTAGTATGTTAGACTGACCGAAATTCTGAGGACAAAAATGCAATTATTCAAGGGCCTGAAAAGGACCAGCTTTTCTTGTGCCGGTAAAGTCCCAGCCCCCTCGGCACCCTGAGATGGATGCCGTAAATGGAAGCACCCAGAATCACCTCCCTGATTTAAAAATCCTGGCCCGTAAGTAAACTGGATATAGTGGCTGTTACAGTGGCCTGGAGCATCTGCACTGCATTTCGAGGAAGCTTTTCCAGGCACTCGTATAAATCACCACTCTGCTGCAGTAAAGGAAAGGTATTGTTTCACTGCTGTGACATCAATGCAGGCCACATAAATAATTTTTTATTAAGTGTGCAGTGCCCTGTAAAAATACACACACGATCTGAGGATACTGCAGAGCAAATGCAGAAGCACGGCCAGCGTTAAACAGTCTTTTCTGTACAGAAGAGGCTGGGATGAGAAAGGAAACTCGCTGGGGTGGGGAGAGGGGTGGCTGGGTCTTTTTCCAATTCCAGCTCAGATCGGCATGTAATGTATGGCTTAATTTCCTCTCAAATTAGACACTTGATAAAAAAAGTTATTATATCTGTCAAGTTGCCAGTGCTTTTTATGAGTGTGATAAACTAAGAACCACTGCTTTACAAACCTTGATAGGATGTTTCAGTACCTGGAAAACAATTTTATTGCAGCTTGGACTACTAACAAATTGCAAATACTGATTAAGCCATAAAGTTACAACAACATTAAAAAATAATGAGAGGTTATTGCACAAGGGGAAGGCTCTTAAGCAGCGGATGCAGCCGCCAGATTTCCATTGTGCACGGGAACAGGCCAAGCTGCAAAGTGCATGTCTCCAGGAGGGCTTTCCCACCCGCCCCCCCAAGGAGGGTGCCAGGGGAAGCCAGGCCGGGTGCAAGGTGGGTGCCAGGGATGGCGAAGGAGAGACGGCGGCTTCCTCCTTCGGCAACTGTGCAGGGGCCCCTGTTACGAGCGTTAACATCTGCACTCTGCATTTTTCTAACCGGGGAGATCTGAGTTCAGAGCTTTGCGCAGAGACGGCTCTGCCAGGGCCTGGCCAGGACAGAGATCCCTTATGGGCACGAGGGCAGGCTCTGCAGGTCCTGCTAGAGCGGGCTCCTACAAACACAGGGCAAGCGAGGTCCTCCCGGCTGCCTGACCCACTCCCACTTCCACTGGAGGAGAGCAGCCTGCTGGGCTCCCCACAGGGACCGCGTCCGAACAGGAGCTAGGGCGCTCTGGGGCTGTGAAGGCGCAGGACAGCATCCCCGAACGGTCGCACCCACATGGACCAGCACTCCCACCTCATCTCCAGCCAAATCAGCCCTGAGCAGGAGCTGCTGTTGAAAGACTTGGCTCCTACATCTCCCCGAGCCTCAGTTTCCGAGCTGTAACGTTAACCTCGTAACGCTACTTCAAAGTCAGGACAGTGTGCGGACGGGCAAAGGCTGTGCCGAGGGCTTGGGGTCTCTCTAGACCCTGCCAGATCTGTGCTGGCAGACGGAGGGAGGCGCCGACTTTCCCAGTCGGAACTGAAATATCGGGGCATGGCATAACTGAAGAGTTGCTGAGTGTGCCCGAGAGCTGGCACTGCTCATAGCCCTTGGGTAAAGAGGGAAACCCCGATTTCAGATCGTCCCCAACACATCCTGCCACCCTCACCCTGTCTTCTGCTGCCTCCGACCCCCCACTGCCCAACTCTGCAAACACAAGCGTGTTTGAACACAGCTTTAATAATGATTGTTTGGACAGAGACTAGACTGCCAAAACCTCCCGGGGAGCCGGAGAGAAATTCCTTCAGGGAAGCTCCGCTGGTGTTCGGGCCCTGTGCAAGGCCGGCGGGGTGCAGAGGCAAAGCGCAGCCCGTGTTTCGGTGGGGCTGCCAAAGGCCATCACAGGGAGGCTCGGGGTAAAGTCCATGAAAAGCCTCCCCAGGCTGCGGCAGCAAACAGAACGAGATGCGGCAGCAAGACGAACAGATCATCCTCCCCGTTTTACTGGGCATCTGTTGGAGGCGGGGGCAGAGGCAGGCGAGTGATGGCCTGAGCCCCCGGTTCGCGGGGAGGTAGCGTTGGTACCGTCAGGCTGTGCGACGGTGCGAAACGTCACCGCCTCTTGCCCCCTGCAATAGCACCCGTGACGGCACTGCCCACCCCGCCGGTGCCGCGAGAGACCGTTTGGTGCCTAACACCACCCCGAGTCAGAACTGTAATCACCACCGCTTTTGGATGAGGATGAGGAGCTTTACCTGACTCTAAATCACAGGATTTATCTGATTTCACTTTGCCCCGTGCAGCTTTAACAATGGCAGGCGGCTTTGCAAACCGTGCTGGTGGCTTTCGCAGGCTCCACCACTGCTGAAACCAGGAGATCCAATCTCCTCACCCTACGAATCTCATTTTAAAATCCTGAGCACAAGCTCCCCGTGCCCTTGCAGGAATTAAAACCGCCCAAACTGCAGAAGGAACTTCAAAGATAAAAGTCAACAAACCTCATAGGCATATATTTTACTAAGTGCTTTGGGGTCTGTGTGGACGAAGGGTAATATATACATATATAAGTTCCTAGTAGCATTTCTTTAGCCTAGCACTCTCAGGTGAGGAGAGCTGGCCAAACTCTTCAGTGAGCAATTTATCTGATTAATTTAACCCTCTGCTTTTCTCCTTTCTAACCGTATCTGAGTTATCTCCGAAGGCCTATTGATCTCAGTGATTTACCTGTTTCTCAGCCCATCGGCTCTCCAGGAACATGTGCCTTCACTGCTGTCTTTCCATTTTCATGTTTCATTTAAAGTGTGTCACTGGTGGTCTTAATCACATGAAATTGGTTTTGAGCTCTGATTAACGATCAGAGATGACATTAGGAAATCCTGTACAGAAGGGACAGCACGAGGACAACACAGATCACCTCTCAGCTCTGTTATTTTGTCCACCCTCCAAGAGCAGAACTGCTTCCAAAATGAGGGATTCCCACTTTGGGCAGTGAAAGCCCACATCTCTCTCTCGCTCCCGATCCTCGCTCAGAGGCACACCGGCCACTCACCGGCATTTGTGCAAGGGTGGACGAGCTACTTCACAGCTATCTGAAGACAAGTAGCAGTAAAGGGGTCTGAATGCAGCGTCATCAGAAAATCACTCAGAATTCAAGCTAACGTTCACCCTTCTCCTCTCTCCCACCATCTGCTGAGCTCTGCGCACCACGCAGGTGCTTTGAAAGTCCCCAAGTCTGGGAGCACACAAGACAGGCTCAGCTGGGACTTCACACCTGGCAGATCCTCTTAATGGCATTTCTGCCCTGGAGCAGGCTGCCTTCCGCAGCCCAAGGTCCTCGGGGTGCTTGTCCTTGCTTTCTGCTCCTGAACGGCAAACTTCGTAACTCTTCCTCCCTACCCCCTCTGTTTAAGGCCGTGCTTAATTGCTGCGTTACTGCATGGCTGAACTAATGATGCCGCAATTAAAAACATTTAGGGTTATTGCCAATAAGGTGGATTTGTAAACTTGATTAAAAACTCTTCGCTAAGGAACGTAACTGAATGAAGAGGCGAAATAAATAAACAGGCAGGAAGATGAAAACAGAAGTGAGAAAATGTCCTCTGGTCAGGCAAGATGCTCCTGTGGAGAGGGCCACAGTGACCTGCAAAGGGGCCTGCTCCTCCCTGATCTGACCTGCAAGAGGAGCCCCGCTCTCTCTCCAAGACCCAGGAAACAGATCTTTTCATCTGACCCACCTAAAAGGAAAATTATAGAAAACTTATTGCAGAGGCGGAGATTAGGGGGAATCTTTCTTCTTTTTAACTAAACTTACTATAATAAAAAATGGCCTTTCTTCAACACTTGAGCGGAAAGGTTTCCAGAAGCTGTGGCGTCCCCTGTGGACCCCTGCCTCCGAGCAGGATTTCTGCAAGTCTGGGTGGCAGCGGAGAGCAGAGATGCGCGCAGGGAGCTGTATCTCCTGGGTGCAGAGCAGAGATGCTCGTGCAGACCCTGCAAGCAGGCTCGCTCCATGACCGTGTCCATGCTAATAAGTGCTGTCTGTTAACAGAGCTCATTAGCTAAGATGCAGCCCTGCACAGATACAGCTACGCTGGGGCTGGGGCTGCCCACAGCACTGCTAGCCCCTGTGTCCCTGCATGTCCCCTATCTTGTAAGGAGCCCAAAAGCCGAAGACGGCTGCAACAAGCCCCGGGCAGCCAGAGAGAGGGTCCCTCGCTGTCCAACGCAGTCAATTGTGGTTGGTCCCCTGTGATCCCTGTGCTCGAGATCGAGTGCAGTGAACACCCAGGACCGCTCCCTAAAGGGCTCCTCTCCCCAGCTGTGCCACCCCTGACGGCACACGCCGGCTGGCAAGTGGCACCTTGAAACCTCGAGTCTGGGAAGCGTTTGGGAGCTCAGCGCGTCTCCCCGCTCCGCTCCGCCGTCTCGCACGTCCCTAAAGGTGAGCCTGACTGTGACTGGCATCCTATGGAAATACGTGCTGCTTACGAGCGTGATCTAAAAGCGTTTTCTTATGCACACACAGAACTGGCATTTTGCTAGATTTAGGGAAGTAGGCAAGACGTATTTGTCTGCGGAGGCTTTGCACCTTCGGCAATTATGTCTGCAGTCTGGAAAACAACAGCAGCAGGGTTGCAGCGAGGAGGGAAAAAAATTCTATCATGTCAGAATAATGAGATCTGTGATTTCAGCACTTACTGGGTCAGAGACACACAGTGTGTTATCTGTAATGCTTTCCTCTGACATTCAGGGAAATTGCATTTATGCAGAGGACACGAGGCACTGAAGCACGGTGCTTCGCCGGCCCCCTGACAGGGGATGCTCTGCCCGGGCTTCACCTGCCCCACTCCTTCGGGCTCCCCGGATTGCCACGGGCACAAGGAGGGGAGCACGAGGCAGCGCAGCCCTTCTGCCCCGTCTGCTCTATGCCCTTACTGAGACACAGCCGACGTGTACCTGCAACGGCGGCCCCAGGGGGGGTCCCAGGACACGGGGGTCTGCTGCTGCCTTCTCCGCAGGCTTTTGGGGGCTCTGGAAGCGGGACACTGCGGCTCTGCACCTCACACACGAAGGGGTCGATGCAATCTTTCTCACCCCATTAGGGTGTTTCGGGTGAGCTTCCGATCTAAAACCCTTGGGGCTGGTGGCCCCACAGCAGCGGCGAGGAGCGATGGATTATCCCATCACCTCCCACGGTTTTAGATATAACCCTGCTACAAGCGCGGTGGGTCACGAGGGGCGCAGAATGAGGAGGTGGAAGGCATCTGGGACGACATTGCCCCAAGTACGGACCTGCCGTCAGTCCCAGCGAAGCAGCACATGGCTGAGGAGAGGGGTAATGGGCTCTCAGCTCAGAGCGCTCCGGGCTGTCAGCAGCTCCCGGCTACAGGCAGGCACAGCGGCGTGCCTTCCGACGGCCTCCGAGGAGCAAGGAAACGCGCCGCAACTGCCATCGTTGCTACCGATGCCGTGCCGTCAGCTTCGGCAGAGAGAGGGGCACCGTGGCGTTGGCCCGCCCTCGAAGGCAAGAGGCCTGTGTGAGTTTAGCACGGCTAAATACACAAAATAAAGTATAAGGTGGAGCAGGTTGCCCCAGGGCTGGTTTCTCAAGGAGACAAAACAGTGTTTTCTCATAATCTGGAAAATGCTCCACAGGCATTTCTGGAGTTTTCAAGAAGCAACTCAAAACCAGGAATTCCTTTCCCTCCCTCTCCCTTTAGAAACCCAAAGTAGCAAAAATCAAAACATTTTGCTTTACCGATTAAAATCCTTGCGTTTTCATCCAAACCAGCTTATTTTCTAGCAGAAATATGGGTTTCCAACAAGAATCTACGTTCTTATAAAAGCAACCAACCTCCTAAATCAGAAACGAACCAGCCGGCTGCCACGAGGGAGCCCTGCCCTGGCTGCGTTCGGCGCGCAACAGCAGACGAGGGTTTTCAGACTCCAGGACTGCTCACACAGCCACCAGCGCTGGCCAAAAAGTCAATCAGAAATGCTTTTCCAAAAAAGTACATCATTTTCTACTAATGATCTGAGCCCTCAAGTGATATGAGCCCTTGGACTAGAGGCCGCAGAATAATTAACAGTGGCACTGTCTTTTTGCTCCTTACTACTTCTCCTTCGTACTTCTCATCATCCAGGGGTTTTATTACAGCTTTTTCTTTTTGTCTTCCTCCCCCTCTTTCTTCTTCTCTTTCCAGTGGAGGCAGAAAACCATGTCTAGATTAAAAAGATCTTGTTTTCCAGCTGTTTAAGATAGACTGAAACACAGGCCTGCGCCAATCCCGGGGATCAAACCTCCCACTGTGGGAGAGGGAGTTCCAGCCCAAGGCCAGATCTGAATTTTGCCAATAGCTCCTATATTTACAGTTTTCCTTGAGGGCTTTCATTACAGGCCACAGAGCTTTTGCAGTCAGGATCTGGAGTTTGTCTTGGACCTGATCTGCAAAAGCGTGGGGCTGCCTCTGCAGGCCGACATTTCTGGACAGTTCCTGCGAGAAACGCAGAGCGAGGAGGAGGAGGAGGAGGAGGGGGCGGCTGCAGGACTGGGGCTCCCCCTTCTCCCCCTTCTCCCAGGGGCCTCCCAGATGTGGGAGCCGGGAAAACCGCTGAAGCGAACGCGCAGAAGGCCTGCCCTGCTGCGGGCGATGCCCCACCGCGGCTGAGCAGCCTTCCAGCACCCAGCACAGCCCAGCACGGCTCACGAAAAATCCGCAACAATACAGCAAACACCCCCAAACGGCAAGAAGAGCGTTTCATTTCACTGAAAAAACCTCAGACAAACAAAAACGACTTTCTTAGGCATGACACTGTCTGCCTGGCGCTCCGGGGCAGGTAGAGCTGCCCCAGCCTCACTGGTTTCAAGGGTCTTTCCCTGCTCATGGAAGAGCAGGGCAGCGGGTCTGCTCCTGAAGCCCACCGGGTCTGTTCCGTGGGCTTTAGGAACTGAACAGACACTGGTTTCTCGCCATGACCCATGCAGGTCCCTGCAGCTGCTTTTTACAGCGATGGAATCGGCTAACAGCGGCACAAAATGCTCTTGTTCGTCCGGCTGCTGATCTTTTGGGCAATTATTTGGAAGTAATGAAAGTGAATGCATGACATTTAAAAAAGAAACTCCGCTGTCAGCAGGAAAGCTGCCACATTCCTCCTGCACCTCAGAGAATACGCTTAGCTTGAAATAATGTTCATTTTAGCAGAGTTGTAAATTACAAGTGTGTTAGGGTCTTGTGGGATTTATTACCATTTGGAAAGAGGTTATAGGCCTTGCGCTGTTGCTGCTGCATCTGGTGCATGCTACAGAGCAACCACAGAGCAAAATTTGGAGGCAAAAGAAAGCACCTTTTATAGCTCATCTCTGGTGGCTTGTATTGCTAACATTACACATGCACACACACATGAACTTCAGCAGTAAAGAGGAAGGATTTCAAAATCCGTTTTCCCAGTTGCTCACTGTAATTGATCCGGCGTTATTAATAACCAACGACAAAACCTCGCTGGGCTCTGCTGCATGGAGCGTGGCCGTCGGCCCCTGACCTGCGCGCTGCCGGCTGCGGGGAGCAGCGCGAGAGCTGTGCCTGGGCGCAGGGCTGCAGCCCTCCTCTGGGACGGCTGTTTAATTTTCTCAGGTTTATGTTCTTTTTTTCATTGCAGGTGTTTCATAAAAATGCAGCCATGGACCTGGCAGGAAGCAATAAGCTTCAGCTTCCTCTGCATGAACCAAAGGGATTTCTTCCTCCCTTCTGGCAAGGATGGAGTTCTGCTAATGTAAGATTAATGCTCCTCAATCCTGACCCTGCTGTCTTCAGTCTGTAAATGCTGAAGGGTCACCTTTCCATGCCATTAGTGATTAATTAATCTCAGTGTTTATTTGATCCATCCCTTTCAGTGAGAATTTCTGCACTAAGGCCGTTTCGATTCCTTTCGCTCCCTCCCTTTTACACGGTGCTCCCCATCAGAGCTATTCAGCGAGTCCCCTTTGATGTCCCGAAGGAAGCAGGACCCTCTGCTCCTGCTTCCCAGCTGCACGCCCTCTGAAACGCCCCGGGAACAAGTGAGTACCAGGAACCCCACCGCAGGTCTGCAGGGACGGCCAGGAGAAAGAGGGTGGGGAGAGAGGAGGCTTTTAAGCCCACATCAGAAAATAACAGACAAGGAAATGAATGTCATCTTAGCTGGATGCGTAAATTCCTTGCACGTTTCCATGCCAGCTAATATAAGAGAGATTGATTTTTCAACTTTCACCAAACTAGTTTTTCCCTGAAGAGGCGGGCTGTTAACTGAGGAGCGCTCACGTGGGCAGCTCTGGAAAAAAGTGACTTTAAAGTACGTGGGAGCTATGGGGAGAGGGACAGCACGGACTCGGGGCCAAAGCAGGAGCACTATGGTGCTTCATTTCACGCCTGTGCTACAAGAGCAAACCCGAGGGCTGGGGACACAGCACGGCAGCTGGGAAGTGCCCGAGTGCGGCAGCTATGAAGGCTGTGAGGTGCTGCAGGACAGTCGCCTCCACCTCACGCTGCGCAGAGCAGCTGCACCATTAGGTACGAACATCTTCCGCGCCACGAGAGCCGCGGCGGCGGGCCGAGGCCCCGGCCGGCCGTGGGGCGGGAGCAGGTGGGGAGGCCAAGGTGGGTGGCTTTGGCACCCACGGAGCATCGATCTCCAGGACAGCTTCAGCTCCTGGTCCTGTTCCAGCTCACCAATAGTTTCCCAGTCCAGGGATGGGATTTTCTTAGATCATGAGCTCTCTCCCCCCATCTGTTTATCTCTGTGAATCCCATTAATCACGTTCTGTGCCTGGACAGCTTATAACACCACATCCATCCTCTAAGAGCTGTTATCGTACACCCTGAAGATCTGTCAGATAAATAGCCAGGTCAGCTGCAGCTGTTCCAATATCCTGAAGAAATCAGATTTATCATTTTAGATTAAAAAAAAACCCACACAAGCACACGCACCAGAACCCCCCCAGCAGGCTGGCTGGGAAGCTGTGTTTCTTGGCCCTCCGCAAGTCCTGCTGCTGCTGCCTTCCATCTGCAGCCCTGTGATAAATGGCTGCAGGGTGCCAGGTACAGTTCAATGTTGAAAAATCCCAATATGTGACTTAGGCATCTCATCGCAAGTCATTAATCTAAAAGGAGACCAGTGCCAGGACAAGGCTCTCCCTCACTCCATCGTCATCTGGACCTGCTCGGCAGAGCTGCTGCCAGAGGCGGGGAAGGAGGGAAGGGAAGGCCCCTGCCATTTTCCACTCACATGAAAAGTGCTCTCTGGGCCATTAACCCTCTCCACAGCCCAGAACTGTGCCCTGAAGCCCCGGCCAGCTCACACACGGCTCTGCCACCCGAGGGGAGGCTCCAGCATCAGCTCCAGAGAAGCGATCGGGCGGGCGATGCTCAGCGTCTGCCCCACAACAGCCCCTCGGTCACCGTTAACCCCTTCATCCGCACGGAAAGGCCGCCTTCATGGCACACAGCAAGGCTGCCGTGGCTCCAGGGCCTCTCCTCGGAGCAGCACCTTCCTCTTGCCTTGCATCCACAGGAGGAGAAAATTCCCATTTGGTGCCTGTGGCCCGGGGCTACTCGGCGGGGTAGGCGGGGAGCAACGGAGCTGCCCCTCGGCTGAGGAAGGGAGGGCAGCTGAGGGACACGGCTTTGGCCAGCTGCCACCAGCTGCCCGCTTTTGTCCCGTCCCCTTTCATGGCTCCAGTTTCACCAGAAGCAGCCACAATCGGCCCAGCATATGGAGCAGGGACAGCGGCTGTCACTGGGGTGCTGCAGGGGGTCCCAGCCACGAGCTGCAGAGGAGTGTGGAGGGCTCCTGGAAACTGGGGGTGCAATCCTCAAACCGTCACAAAACCAGACGTCCCCTGCATGGCCTGTGTTTTGCACCGTGTAGTTTTAAATAATTCACACGAAGAAGCTCCCAACACACGGCGGGAGAGTGCAGGCTTCCCTGGTAGATGCTGCTCCTGGAGACACCCTTGCCCAACCATTCCCTCATGGGGACGTGCCACCCCTGCCCTCACTCGCTGTTTAACGTGCCTGCCGTAACGCCCTGAAGCAGGTTACTTCGTAAGTCAATCAGCACGGCGCAGGGAGCGCTCCGAGCACATCACCGGCATGCAGAGCTCTGCCGGCTCCCTCGGGGCTGGCGCCCACCAGCCCTGCGCTGCCCTCGAGTCCGAGCAGGAGACGCCTCCCCAGCCACGGGAACCGGTGCTGCTGGTACCCGTGCCCCGCTGGCGGAGCTTCTCAGCCCTGCGCTGCCCTCGAGTCCGAGCAGGAGACGCCTCCGCAGCTACAGGAACCGGTGCTGCTGGTACCTGTGCCCCGCCGGCGGAGCTTCTCAGCCCTGCGTGCCCCAGCTGCCGCCTGCACCTCCCAGCACTGCTGGGGCTGGGCCTTCAGGCATCCCCCCCGTGCTCCCACCAGCCCTTTTCTTCCCCCCCGCTGTGATTCCAGGTCCCTGGAAACCCTGCTGATGCCAGCAGGAGCTCCAGCCAGACGCTCCGGCGCTGGGTCCCTCTCCGCGTGGTGCCCACGTCCCTGGGGACCGGCCAGGCACGGGCGCTGCTCCGACTGCCTGGCGGCACTGGGCTCTCGCCAGCGGCCCCGTCCTGCGCGCTGGCTGGGAAGCCGAGCGTCCTGCCAAGGTGCCTCTGCTCCCCTCCGCGCCAGTCACATCCCGAGCCGCGTGCCTGGTGCCATATCGAGTTGTAGCCGTGAATTATTCAGAAGCATCAGTGGAATATTGTTGTATCAGTAACGCAGACTATCAGTTTGTGGCCTTGGGGCTGCCTCAGTTACACACTCCATCACTATTTTCTCTCATGAATAATGTAGGAGTGGAATTACTCTGCATGTAGAGAATTCATACCCTGAGAAAACAAGGTTGCTCCAAAATTAATTTTCCGTACTAAAAGAGCGACAGAAAATCAATTAATCGCATATTATTCTATACGGAGACAGAGTAAGGGAAACAGCGAAAATGGCTGTAGCTATACATCAGCAAATGCTGTATTGGCAGAGTGCTTTGCAGGGATGTGAGTTACAGCCAGCTACAAAGAAGGTAAATATATTCCGCCCGAGAGAGCCCTCGAACATCAGACTCTGGAGTTCACATCACAGCCAGCTGGGCGCTCTCGCTTGCTGCCGCTGCTTTCCGAGTACGAGAGCCGAGCTCAGCAGCCTTCGCTTTGCTCTCAGCTTCTTCCTTTGTCCTGCCACTAGCGGGCTCAGGCTCCCAGCGTGGCAGCACCCAGCTAGAAGCTGGTTTTCCAGAGGTGCCCAGCCCCGGCTGGCCCGGGCTGAAGGGCCGCGAGCTGCGGGGAGGCAGCCCCTGCAAGGCAGCGCCCGGGTCCCGCCGCTGCTTGGATGCAGGTGCTCAATGCGCCCAGGTCCTGCCGCCGCTCAGGCAGGAATATGAACACTTGCCTCACCAGGAACGTGGGGTGATCGCGAGTAGGAGTTTAGAAATCTCAGCTGAATAAAGCTCCTGCTCCTAAATCATGGAGCTGGAAACCAGGGGAACGGAGCTGCTGCTTCACCGAGCCCGGCCGCGGGGTGCAAGGGGCCGCAGTGCTCCCCGGCGTCACTCCCAGCGCGGGAGGTGGGAAGCTCTCGTGGTCGAAGCACCAGCTCGGGAGCCCGGCTCCGTTCCTGCCTCTAGCACCAGTTCCGCACTGCTCTTGTCAACATTGCTTCATTTTTATCTGTTTGACACAAATAGTAACCAGCCGTTTTAGAAGGGAGCTGAGAGACTTAATTAATATTTGAAATTGCTTTGAGTCTCACAGCAAAGCAAAGCATCGTTACTCAAAGTATTTCTCAAAAGGAATGAATGCTGTAAAACTGATGTAGACTCAGACACGGGTCTAGACAGTCAGTCAAGCTCAGGACCATTGCAGGCAGCTGGCCAGGAGGCGGAGAAAATGTCGTTTCCCCCTTCTCCTGGCACAGCCAAGGCTGGATGCTGCATCCCCGCTGCCAGGGACATCCCAGGGAGTTTGCTCCCACCAGATGAGCGGAAGTTGCTCTACCGAGTTTGGCTTATTTCTTCTCTTAGCCGTTTATGAAAGACTCCACAAGCACGTGGTCACAGGTCAGCCCCAGAAACACCTAGGGAAAGGCTCTAACAGTGCTGCGACCTGTATCTATTCCGCTGCCTAGTTAGTTTTGATTAATAACACTCATTGGTTTAACAAATGGTATAATAATTAAGAGATGAGAAATTACGAGGCTGACCTCAAAAAAGCTGGTCAAACATCAATAGCATCTTCAGGAATAAAACTCAAAAATAAACTAATCTATAATGAAGACTGGCTATTCTTATTGCAGCTAATTATTTTTCCCCGAGCGCTCAATTCTTTTGTCATCTCCTAGAACCGGTAAGTTTTAAGGGTCATTACACAGTGCAGATCATTTTTCCAGCAAGGAAAACAGAGGCTTTCAAAGCGTTCACAACAACAACAACAACTGCAACTGCAATGGCATTTACAAGTTGCAGTCTTGGGGTTTATTACAGGGTTATTAACCAGTATGGTTTCTAGACTGAATTTACAGGGATTTTTATTTTTCTTAGCACTATTAACAGGAAAAATTGAAGAAACAATCCTCTGTACCTCTACCAACATGTCCTTTACCATCTCTAGATGTGGCTAAAAATCTACCGCAGGGGCTGGAGGCCATCAGCAAATAAGAGAAGCTGCTGGATGAAACCTAGCAGATCTGACACAAGAATCGCCTCTTCTTTCACTAAAATGGAGGGCAGGGTTTTCTCCCAGTTTCTCCAAAATCCAAAATATCAACAAGGACGAAAAGAGAACAGAGTATTTTGTCTTTCAGCCCAGCAACCACATACTTTGGCTTAGGTATCCTCTATAACCCACATCTCTGCTCCTCAAAGCAGTGTGTTTTTTCCCTACCTTGGGAAAAAAAAAGGCTTTTAGCTTTCAAGAATAGGCACAGACGTGTGAGCGCCCGTGTTGTGCATACACGCTTGTGCCCATGGGCACTAACATGAGACATTAACATGTGAGTTTACTCTGTGCTTGCACGAAAGAGCAAGAGGCCACACGTATGCACGTACACGTCCCCAAATTACCCAACGACCAGCGAAACCGAGCGCTTGCAAATGCTTCTCCGAGCCCCCTTCACGCTTACAAGCCAATCGCCCCTTGCTCCCTCCCTGAATGATTTACCTTCTGCTCTGTAGAGGCAAAAAGTTTCCCTGCGCGCGGCCCAGGCAGAGCGCGCGGGCGAGCAGAGAGCATCTCCGCGGGTATGGAAGTGTTTAAGAAGTGTCTGCAAGTCCCCCAGCCGGAGCAGACATGAAAGGGAAGATGCTGTGTGTGATTTATTGCGTGCTGAGCAATTTGACAGTCATACTGTTTGAAACCACTGTCCTCTGGCTTCATCCCGTCGAGGGGATGGCTCAGATTAATGGTGCGGGGGAGGAGGAGATTTATGGTGGTACAAAGCCAGCCGCTGCCTCGGCTGCAGATGCCTGCTCCCCTCCCAGCCCCCCGCCAGATGTGGAGCAGGGGAAGATCTGCTCCAGAGGGTGCACTTGGATCCCAAGCCCTCCACTCCGCAGATGTTTATTGACTTATAAATTCAGTCTTTCAAGAAGTTCATTAGAGTGCCAATCTGCGGTGGTGGCTCTCCTCTCCCCGGCACAGCTGGCCGTGCCCCGCGGCTCCCCCCGGGACGGGGAAAATGGCTTTTGCCCCATGATGGTGGAGGGCGCGCGGGCTCTCCGGCGCAGCTTCTCCACGAGCAATAAAGAAGGGATCAACATTGCTCACCTGCTTTTTTGTCCCTGATTTACTGGGAGTAAACCTTCCCTCCCTGCGAATCCTGGCAGCAGCCCTGCAGCGGGGAGGGGAGGCGAGGGGGCACAACCAGCGAGGCTGGCAAATTCGGCTCCTTTTGCCCAGCAAGACATCCCTCTTCTCCCAAACTGGGTAGTGGCTTAAAACCATGGGAAACAGACAGAAGTGTCTTTCTGCTGTTGCTTTCTTTGGCTTTTGGGACTCATAACTTCCCTTCAAGCGTGAAGGATGGAAACTTCCTCACACACAGAGAAAAGAAGTCAGATTTTTATGCAATAGCAGGACTCTGGGAGCTGGGATTTTTAATGATGACGGTTTTCTTGCAATCTGTTTTGTGAGAACTGGCTCCCCTGTGCCCAGCAGCGACCCACCACCTAACTGGAGCCTCGGCCCCGTGAGGCTCCGGAGCTCGACGCCTTGCCTTAGCCCAAGAGTGGCCTTTGCTGGAGACCCAACGTACCACTTTGTCACTGTTCCTAAGTATTGATATAGACACTTCAAACACTGGATTATTCTGTCCATCCCCTTTAGACTAAATCTGCCTTGGAAAACAAATGACCCTATTGGGCTCAAAATGCTCCCGCAGCTGACTCCGTAATGAGCTGTTTATTATAGTTCCCATAAGTGAAATCCATTAAGTCTGACAGAAATGCAGCTAAAGTTTACATTCAGCATCCGTTTGAGGGGAGTTCTGGGTCTGAATTAAATTTGCCCCTTCCCTCCTCCACCCCAGCAAAGCTACACACGATACTTAAATGAATTTTCCGTCATTATTTTCCATAAGAATAAGGCTGAACTTTACTGGGACCTGGATGATTTGGCAAGTTGTCCAACTTGTCTGCTACGAGTCTAAATGTTCTCCCTTCCAGTGTCAGCTTTCAGTCTTGAAAACTTGAAGGGAAGAAAGGTGGTTTAGGGATGACATTGTTCTTTAAATCTTAGGCGTAAGTGATTGGATTTTTTCTAGCCTCCTTTCAAGACTAATATTGGTGCAATGGTGTTACTAGTATAGCTGGCTGAAAAATGGAGTTTCCATTGTATGAGAAGTTCTGAGGTTTCAAATATGAATAATTGCCCCAAACCTAGACCGAAAGCCAGTGTCTGTTACTATGTTATAACCGAAACAATTAATCCTTTTCTTGTGTATCAATTACAATACGACCTTAATACAGAACGGTAAAGTCAAAATGAAAGATTGGGGGATTTAAAAAGCAAAACATTTTCATAGTTTTCAAGAAAAAGTTAAAACAAAACCTACAGGTTAGCGTGGAACATTTTTATGCCATTGAATCATCAGTTTTCAACAGAAAAGCATTCCAGGTACATCCTTTTAATCAGGTTTCATTATTGCTCGTAAGCACAAAGCACAGGGCTGTTGGTGTTTTCCGACTCTCTTGACAGCAGAGAGGAAATGGGAATTGTGTGGAACAGAAAAAGGTGCGAACAGGGGCAGAAGGGAACAGACAGGACAAAATGGGCAACGGAGACGCGAGAGAAAAATCCTGAACCAACGTAAAAATCCCCTCGCCTTTGTAGCGCTCAGGGTAGGCGCCCTCCCCGGGGGCTGCTGCGCCAGCGGTGCCCGCTCCTGGGAGGGCTCCCAGAGAGCTTGTGAGCTGCTGCTCCCCTTCCCCTCCGCAGCAAAGGTCTATACACGACGAGAGCGTCACCTCGCTTCCCCCAGGAAAAGCAGGGTCTTTTGTACACTGAATGGCTCTGCAGGCTGGAAATCACAGCGATTATACAAACTCCGCCATGAGTGGCTGATTGACCTTGGGAAAAGCACTTCATACCTCTGCAGATTGTAATCAGGTAATATCTGTGAAGTGCTCTGAAGTCTTTGGACAGAGAACGTTGTAAGATGATCCCAAAGGCAATAAAAAAAGGGAGAAATGCTGTCCAGCCATACACAGAACTGTATCCTTGAAATTACATTTCCTTCCTCCCCTCTCCTCCTCCTCCAAACGCGGCACCGATTTGTCAAGTCTGAACAGATAATCCAGAGGTGCGCGCGTCTGGTTTATCACCAGGAATGTCCGCATCGCACCAGCGCTAGGCAGTACATAGATTTTGATTAACGTAGATAAATCCAAAGGATGTTCGATGGTCATATTTTGTAAATCTAGCAAGAAAAGAATAATTTCTATAAAGTTGTGTGTGGTATGTGTGCAAGCAGGAGAGACTGTCTGCATTAGCATATAAATGCATTTAAAGTGAGACAAATACTGGTGGCTTTGGCAAGCTGGATACCTCTGGAATCAGAAATGTAAACTGTTTAGAAAAGGAAACATTTCTGTTTAAATGTAAGGAAAAGGCGGCTGTGGAAGGTAAACATCCTCCCAGAGAAGTAATCACTTTCGGAACTCGTGCTGCTTGTCTGTGCACTGGGAAGGGTGGATGTGCGAGTTCAGGAGCCGGCTCCCGGGGGCACGGGTGGGCGAACCCTCCTCCGGGGCAGCTCTGGCACGTGTGGGAAGACACGCGTGGCGCGGCGCGGCTCCTAGACACACGGGCTGCAAGAGCAGCGATATCTGCAGAAGGATGCGTGCACAACTGCTCCAAGGTGTGTAAGCTTACTGAAAACAGGCTCATCGGTCTAAACTCTCATTTCAGATGGGGCTAGATTACTTAGGATTGTAAACTCATCAAGGGTTGGGCCACTTCTTCGGTATGTGCTTGTACAGTTCCTGCTGCCGAGGGCTTGCCAACTCCAAGCCCAGCAAAAATGACAATAGTAATAAGGAAGCTTCAGAAGTCTTAATTAAGTAGTGACCCAAATTTCTCTCTCAGCTTGGAAAAGTTTAAGGTAGAATAAGGCTTATTCTGTAAGACAAGTCACCTCTTTAAAACCATATACTACTTGGCTTCATAGTATGTTGGGGGGGGGGGAAGAAATAAAGAACGATGGCACAGCCCTAGCGAGGCCCCAGGTCTGCACGTGAGCTCTTCGCATGCACGCTGTGCGCTGCCAGTCGCAATGGAAGCCCAACAGACGCAGGCTGCCCACTCACACACGATCCCGGTGCAATAACAAGTTTGTCCAAATAGTCAAGATTTTGTCTGTTCATCACCAGGGTTTGTTTTGGAAACAGCTGTTAGTCTGCGCGGTAAAACATAAGATGGAAAGTGTCACAGGAATGTGGTTGTCATGTGAAACCTTTCCTAGGAATGGCAAGGAGATTTATATTTTGCATTTGGTTTTAATTTGATGCATATGGCTGCAGATGCCTGAGATTGGGGAATGGCACTCTCAGCCAGGACGCATTTTTCGGGGAACAGCTTGTGGCCGAATACAGAAGGAGAGCACATTGCGACCACGCCACCCACCCCGCACCGGGGAAGGACTGTCCACGTCCCGTCACCCAGGACTCCGCCACCAAACGGAGGTTTCCCCACCACATCGCGTCTAAGACCCATCGCCTCTCGGTCAGGCCGCAAGCTTCTCCTCCTCTGTGCCGCCTCCCAGCGCCCCGATGCCTCCCGCGCGCAGACCTGACTGTGACAGCCATTAAAGGATGCCCTCCTCTCCTAGGCTCTCAAAGAGAGGGAACGCACTTCAGTTCTTACGTACCTGCCCAGTCACAGTTGGTCACCGCTTCCCTAATAGCATTTTTAAACTATTTTCTAACTATTTCATGACCTAGTGTGGCCAGGGGTGCGACTAGCAGGCAGGCTATGTGGAATTCTGAGTTTAAATGCTTTTTCCTCCCTCCCTGCTTTTCTTTTGGGAAAAAACAAGCAAAACAAACACAAACAAAACCAAACCAGATGTGGCCTGTGCACTGAAAATGGAGAGTGCTCCACTGCTTTGCAGGAATCTCACAAGTGGCCATGGAGATAAACAAGGCTGGGCTTGTAAAATGGAGGCTGGTGTTCTGTGGGAAAGGGAAGAGGGGCGAGAAGAGGATCTCATTTTCAAAGAATTAGAAAAATGTGATGCAATTCCTTTAAAAGAAAGGGAGAGAGAGGGAGAGCAACGCAGGGAATGCCACAAAAGTCATGTAGGCAAGAGTCTGCAGCTGGCTGAATCTGAAAACAAATGATTTTAATCAGCTGCTATTCAACTACTGTCAGCTCTGATTTACTGTGTTCAGCCAATTAAGGTTTTTGGGGGGGTTCAAAGGTTAGGAGGTGAAAAACAAAAGCATGTTGTTCGAGGAGAGGAACGCTGAAGGAAGAACAGGAATGGGGCTCTCCAAGCCCTTCCCCGAGATAAACCGTCGGTGTCGTACCGGAGTCGCCACCCGCCCAGCCCGGCAAAGGGGCCGGCGCCCAACCCCACCGAGGGTTCCCAGGGGTTTGGGTCACCCTGGCACAAGCCTCAGGCTCCAGGCCTGACAAGCTTCTGCGCCAGCCTGGGCTGAGGCTGGGTGACCCCAAGAGCGCAGCCCCTTACCCAGGCTCGCTCTGCACAGGCTCGTGGCAGACAGTTGGCGTCTCCAAGGATCTGGAGCAGTGGGGTGGCTCCAGCTCAAACCTGGCATGTCCCAGATCCTCTGAATTTGTACACGACACAACTGAAAGGCTTGGTAAAGGGAGCAGAGGAATTTAAAATTTGCCATGATTAAATGGGACACGGTCTTCAATGATGGAAGCGGCAGAAGAAGCGCAATGCTCGCGATGCACCTGTACGTTCCCTTCACGACAGGTTCGCTGCAGCACCAGCACTAGTGGCCAGCTAGTCAAAATGGCTCCCCTGAAAAAGCTGTCTTTAAACTTTGTCACTCTCACACAAAGCAAATTACTTCCATAATCTAAAAATGACAAAATAACTCGAGGTATCTTTCCCCCTCTCAGATCATTCACTAATATATTCAATGCAAACAGTTCCAGTAGGGCCGTGATATGAGCTTTCCACAATTAATTAGTCCAGCTAAGTACCAAGCAATGAAGAAAATTAAAAAGAAAAACTATCTTCCCAAGTACAGAGATATCTGGGTATTTGCACAACTCCCACCTTAGTGGCAGATAATAGTCTGGAGTCTTTGATCCTATAATAACTCTTAGAACTATTAGTACTGTTAAAATGCTCCCAGGCTTTGGCTTACGGCAATGCCTACTCCGAGGATATGGCGTGCAGAACAAATGTCTCGCTGTGTCCCACAGATTACGGTCGGTAGGTCCTGTTTACCCTGAGATCTATAGTTTCACTCATACCAGAATCGTGTCACCGTGCTGTCTTTGTTCCTCCTATTTAGCACTTTGATTTGTGCAGCTCTGCTAAGAATCTCCCTTGCAGCTTGTTGACTTATCACTCATCCCCGTGAGTTCCCATTCTCTCTTCTCCTGACAGCTTTGCCTAATGTACTTATTCATTCAATTTAAATAAATCGAACACGGGCCTATGACAGCCGATAAGTGAGTCACACAAGAACAAACAGAAAGGAAGCACTGCAAATAGTCAAATGTCAAGTAGGAATGGAAAACTGTCCCTACAGCTTCAGCGAACCTTAGATGTCTAATATTTATGGCCAATTGATGTCATTAGAAAGTAAATAAGCCCTCTTATGCTGCATTACAAAAGATTAACTGCAAGCAATGGAGTTTAAATAGCACAGATAAGTGCAGATGGAAATAAACCTGTTTAAAGCTGAAAATATTTGCTGAACCTCCTTGCTGCTTTTAAGATAATTGATCTCTGTATATCTGTATTGAATCTCACCATAAAAGCTTTGAAACGTCTCCTGGCAAAGCCGAGCTCACTTGTGACTCAACCTCTCCTTATCTCTCCAGATTGCAGAGGGTTTTTCATTCCTCAGCACACTGGGTGGGGAGCACACGGGCCAGTGTCAGCACACTTTCCGTCCCGAGACGCTCTGGGCCGGGGTCATTCACCCTCCGACGGAGAACCGGCCCCAGCTCTCGCCTTCGCCCAGCCCCAGTCCAGAGCTCCGGAGCGAGCGTGAATGTCTCCAACTCACTGCAATTTGCCCAGCTTCAAAGGATGTCAGAAAAATAAACAGTCTTTTAGATCACCGAAGCGTGCTCCAGCTGAGGATCTTTGGAAACAGCCCCGCATTACAGATATTAATGAGTTACATTTTGCTGATAAGGAAAGTAAGCGAAAGAGAAAGGAAGAAGCGATTTACTTCAGTGTTTTGCTTTCTAGTGCCCACACTAAGCTCTGGAGCACACTCCCATCCAGGGCGACGCTTGCTCCGATGTCGAAACACGCTCGCGGCCCTGAGCCGTGCCATCTGCTTGGGCCAGCCGGGAGCAGCGCCGCAGCCCCGAGAGCCTGGGGGGGCCTGGGGTTACCTGTGCCGAAATACGCCCGCCGCTGAGCGGGCACCCGCGCGGTGAAAGCACGGCAGAGGGGCAGAGAGGGCAGGGTGCTGCCACCGCAGGGGTCTGCGCGTGTACGCGGGGAGGCCGAGTAACGCCGAGCGCAGCCGTGCTCCGCGGACAGCGGATATTCACGCAGTGTCTGTGCGAGTCTGAGTCGGTTGAGAAAGGGAGGACGCGCGGCCAAGATAATAAGTCAAGCATTGAAGACAACTGCAAGACCCCACCCCTGAGGTCCCCGTGCCCTCCACGGCTGCCCGCCGGGCACCATCTGCAGCTGGACTCCATGCCAAGTCGGTGCTGCACCACTTTTCCACTGCAGAAACATTTATTTGATCCTACAACATTGCTTTCAAGATGATTAATCTTTGCCCGGCTGTGTGTTTAGGCTCTCCATAAAGGCAGGTGCATGTGTTCATGTGCTGCTGCTGTCAGGGCTGTTAATGTAAGCGTCTGTTTTACAGCCCAATTGACAGCCGTATTGTTCTGGCAGGGTTACAGCTCTGACATGTGGAATCAATCTTTTTAACCTGTCAATTAATCAGTGGGCAGCTGTCAGCCCAGCTGAAAGGCCTGAAGGACAGTGCCCTTTCAATGGATTATACTGGATGCTCAGTGGAGTAAAATTGAACGCTTCAGTTTCAAGAAACTCTCCCTGCATTCAGAGCAATGCTCAATCTCGCTTTTACTGCGAGAAGCAAACACCAGGCCCTCCTGCCCGAACCCAGGCAGAGAAGGATGACAGCTAGGCACCCTGGCTGTGCTTCCCACCTGGCAACAGACATCTCTGCAACACAACCACGGGGCACGGCTCACCAGACCCCCGCCTCCCCCCTTCAACGATCGTGGCCAGGCTGGGGGAGGTTTGTGAGACACAGAGCTGCTTTCGAGCGGTGTCCTGGGGGGCAGGCGGATCCCACTCCCCGTGCCTGGGACGCAGCAGCCCGGTTCTTGCTTGCAGCCCAGATCGCCTCTCAAGCCTCAGACAAGTCCCTCGGGGCTCGGCTACGTGAGCGGCTTTGCCGGGCCTCCACCATCGCCATCCTGCAGCGAGCTTCCCATGCCACGCTTTTAGCCCAGAACAATGGGAGACACTCCAGGTAATTTCCTCCTGCAGTTCCTGTCTAATTCCTTCAGGGTTTAGTCTCCCCCACCGTTTCCTTGCTATTTCCAAGGAGCTTTCCCAAACCAGTGAATAGAAAGGGTACCTGAGGGAACCCATGCTGCTCTGTAACACTATCTCCCTTTTCTTACAAGAAATTGGGATTCTTTCTATCACCTTTGGAGCAGATGTTGGAAAGGGGACAGAAAATATCCCCGCAAAGTGACTCGGAGTGGCCAAGGTCCCCTGACAGCAAGCAGCTCAGAGGAAACAAAAGCATAACCTTGAAAATAGCTGCATTTCCCCAGTCCCTTCAGCCTAATGTACTGTGGTGCTAGTTGAGCGGCCACTAATTTGATTCATATGAGAAGCTTGACCTTATTCCACCAAGTGTTTTCCAGCCTGGATTTCTCTAACTGCTTGTTTATAGAGAGTATATGGAGCATTTTATGTTTTTTCAGCTGTTTAGGAAGTTGATTTTTTTTTAAGGCAGTCCCAAGAGAGCAGGGTACAAGTCACAGCCTCCCCGCTCCCCCCGCAGCCATCGGGGTGCCCAAGCCACCTTCCCTGCTCTGGTGCTGAGAAGGGAGAAAGGATAATTTATTTGGTGGCTGCATCATTACGTGGAGGTGACTCCAAATGCTATTATCTTTGTTTAGCACAAGCAGGGAGCAGTTAACGCTCTCTGGGTAATCTATCTTAGGATCAAAAAGCTATGGAGACGCAGAAAAGCTCTTCTCACGCCTTAATCTCTGAGAACCATCATTTTCTAACCTGAGGATGGGCAGGGACCTGGGCGCCAATGCCTTTCGTGATGATTTTAGATGACTGATCTTTCTAAACTGCTTTTTTCCTTGCTTGCCACACAGACATGGATAGATTAAGCATTTCTAGATGATCCCTGTGTCAGATGGCTTTGGACAATTAGTCACAAGCTAAGGAGTACCCTCATGGTTTTCAGCGAGGGGAAAACGTTAAGGTAATTGGGAGTTTGCAGGTCTGGATGCCAATCAAGCAACAATGGATGGCAAATTGTAAGGTGGGAGACAGGCGCTGACCGTTTGTATAAAACACCACTGATTATTTGCTGCAGGGTCCTGGGGAAACCTGCATAAAGAGCAGTTTGAGATTGTCAGGGCTTTGACAAAAGCACAATAGCACCTTCAGAGGGAAGTTGGATGCCAGTGAGCAGCATGGAGCGTGAAAGCAGGCTGCGTAGGGGAGGAGACATGCAATGAGAGCGGGTCTGGAGACAAACCTCAGGAGGGCATTGGCTCCCAGACCTCTCTGAGCAGCCTACCGTTTTCACTTGATTTATTCTCGCATTGCACTGCAGGAAATAGAGAAATATTATCTCCTGTTTACCACTGTGAGCTGAGATTAAGTACCCTGTCCAAGGTCACAGAGTGAGTCTGTAGCACAAAGTAATTGAACGTGAGTTGCCTGAGCCCACTTGCAGCCCGGCTGATAGTGCCGCCCGCGCTCAGAGCTGCCCCGCGCCTGACGGATACTCACACAGCAGGGAGCTGTGCTTGCAGAGTTCCTGACAGCCCCTTGATGAAAGACACTAAAGAAGAGTAAATAGTAATTGAAATATTTTCATCTAGGGCCCCGTTATAAAAAGCAGCAAGACTAAGCACCAAATGCCTCCTAATTTGCACCTGACTCTCTTTTAATCAAATTGAGCTTTCAGCCCTAATCCTAAACCATGCTTTTCAGAAAAGATTGCAAAAAGATTATTCATCAGGAGGAGTAGAAGCTCAGAGAAGTCATTAACACCTATTCTTTTGATAGAGGAAAAAAGAGGTGACCTGCTCTACAGCTCATCTCACGCCTGCTTCCTTCCCAAACCCCTTCCTCCCCATCTCTGCCGATCCCTCCCCTACCGCAACGCTCTTCATTTCTACCCCACTTGCTCAGCAGGGACCACCAGCAGTGCCACCTCCAGCTGTGGGCGGCAGGAGGGTTCTGGGGCAGTCGGGGCCTGCCCGTGGAGGTTCAAGCGCTCACAGGAGAGCCCGGGCCCCTTTGCTGGCCTGGCTGGGGGTGCCGGGGCCGGCGCAGGCTGGCTCGCTAGTTTAGGCGCAACACGAGCCCCGAGTCGGGCACAACACGAGCCCAGGCTGCGTCTAACGGGGTAAGCGCACGCCCTTGGGGCTCCACGGGGTACACAGGCTGCACACGCAGGGATCACCCGGCTCTGTCCCCCGCTTCTTTCTACCCTGAGATACGTACCCCAAAGGAAAATCCTAAGTGGCAGCTCTCTCCTGCTATTACGCTGCTGACTTGGATGGAGTTGTACCTACAGATAATTTAGATGCCAAACATCCTCTCCTCCAGCCACAGAAACAGGAGGATTTTAAGGTGAAATTGTCAGATCAAAGTGAGTTTACAGAGCTCCTTTAAACAAATTTTTACAATAATAATTTCTCTGTGCAGTGTCTGCAATAAAAAGACAATAGATTAGATAGCCATAGAGCGAGCCCGTGGTTGTAAATCACTCGCAGGGCCTCGGCGCTGCTTTGCAAGCATCCTGCACTCTGCCTCGCATGGTTTATGGTGTCATCCAAGTCCCAGAATCCCCAGAGTGAATTACAGCCTTGCAGGCAGCGGGTGGCCATCTATTATCCTACATGTAAACAGGTATTCAAATAGCAGCTTCAGAGCCTTCTCCTTGGCATTTAATCATGCCTGTAATCTAACCCCAGTCCTTGCCAAGGTCACAGCTCTGATTGCTCTTTCTCCAGCACTGCAGGTTTCAGCCGGCAGCGGTGACAGCCTCAGACAAGCTGATTGTCCCCCAAATTAACTCTGATGCTCTGTGCAGAATAATTCAGTAGCAACATGGTCTAATCACCAACCTGGAACCTGTCTCCATCCCCACAGCAGAAGGGGAGCCTCACGGGAGAGCTGTGGTTGCTCAGAGGTGTTCAGCCTCCACGGTTAGGACAGGACACCCTCCGGATCTGTTGCGGGCTTCGCTCGCCTGGCAGGGACCTTCAGGACTGCCGGACACAGCCATCCTAAGCCCTATTCCCGGTCCCTGATCCTAGCCCTGCCAGCAAGCAGCCCAACGCCAGCCCTCTGCTTCCTCCTCTACCTCCAGCTAGAAGGAGCTGTTGCCTGGGATGGCCAACCCCAGCCTTTTAAAAATAAGTTTCCTCTCCCACCTGACGCTAAGAGCGAGCTCCTGGAGGTGCCCGGGAGCTGCCTGGAAGAGGCCCCGAGCCCGTCCCGGCCTCCTGCGCTGCTGGAGCTGGCGCCCAGCACGTCCCACGCAAGCACCCGGGTTACCGCACCCGCGGTCTTGCCCGGTGTTTGCTGCCTTCCCCTTCCAGCCTCTGCAAGAAGCCGCGGAGCAATGCCACCCCTGCCAGCAAGAGGGGCTGCGGCCCGGGGCATGTCCTGCCTCTCCCCGACCACCTCAGCTTCTCTCCTAGGACTCTGTCTCCCAGGGAGGACAACCGAGCTCACAGGTGCAGGGAGATGCAGTCTCCGCAAAGCGGAATTCACGGGGCATCACACACGACAGAACAGCCCAGACACAAATACCTCCAGATCCTGCCCTGTGCTGAGCTGAAGTCAATGAGATTTGAAGGTGCTCAGCAAAGCCTTTTAAAGGATCAGGTCCTTGAAGTGTAATCAATAATCAGTTCATCATCCTCCCTACTTCTCTTTCCCCCATGATGCCTTTCTAAAAAGCAGCTGAGAAATTCCTCAGTCACTGGCCAACTAGCAGGCAGTAAATCTGCAGAATATAAAGATGATTTTCATTTCCATTGGGCTACTCTATTTTTCTCTCTAAATATTTCAGGGGAGCTCGATTCATGGCTGCTCCTTTGGCGTTAAAAGAAAATAATAATAATTTTTTATTTAAAAGGTAGAGAGCAAAGCCCCGAGCACTGGGGCCCTCTGTATTGTGTTTCAAATGGTTCCCAGCTTCATTACTAGCTCTAAGCAAGTTCTGTATACATCACCTAGTTTAATTCAGCAATATCATCAGTGTCAATGGGTATCCAGCGGCTGCCGGCTATTGGTCATCTGGACCTGACACAAACTCAATAAATACTCCATAACCCCTGACAGCCGCTAGCAGATTAGCCCGAAATGAACGATTGCACAACCAACACCTGCTGAACCAAATCACCACGGTGACTGATGGGCCTGTACTGAGCTCTGACCACAAGTGAGATCAGGGGAAGAATGATTTTATACTTTAAGAAAAGAATTAGAGATGGTGGCTGGAGTGATTGGAAAACCTTCATGAGGCTTCTCACTCCTTCCTGCCTCCCCCTGCCATGCCGAAAGCCATCAGCTCTCCGGCTGTGGCATGCTCCACGCTGCGAGCTGACCACATGATTTCAACAACAGCAGCAGTTTTTATTATTCTATACATTATTTATGTTACCATCAGCAGCTTTATTTCACGTCCTAGCGTATTATTGCTATAAATTATTATTTTAAACTCTTCGGTGAGATTTAACCACTGCTTAAAAATAAGCACTTATTTAAAGGTAACATTTTGCAAATGGCTTCAAGAGCTATAGGTGCGCCAGACTGAGAGCCTCCACTACCGATTTCAGAGACCGACTGAAGCTCGAACCGCAGCACTTAGAGAGCCAGCCTTGCTTTCCTTCCAGAGGGCAATTTTTGGTTTCTGATCATGTTGCCCTAAGTCATACCTAAATGCTAAGCTAAGGGCTTTGCTGAACTCGAGCCCCATCTCCTTTCTTGAAGGCTTTCCTGTTCGCCTGTGGATAGCTTTCAGCGGAATCAAGGATTTCGATTAGGCACTAGATGAGGTCTTGGAAATTTAGAGGAGCTGAAACTCCCGTATTCTGTTGCTATCCTGCATTGCTACTTGCCTTGGTCAAGTACCTTGCAACCAGGGTCTTAAAGTTGTCAGCTCCCAAGAAAACCACAGGCGATATCCATATGCTGAAAACCCGGCTAAGTGGAGCTAACTCAGAATGGCCAGGCCGTGTTCAGCTTTGAGCACGTGGCTTTTACTCTTTCAGTGCCTCAGTTTCCCCGTAGGCTGGTCAAGAGATTTTTCTCTCTGGTTAGGGACTTTCTATCTTTTTCTCCTACACTAGACTTTTTTGGCTTGACTACTTTCCCCATGTCATCTCAGGAGTCATTTTGCAGCAGAAGAAACAATCTGGCGCAGAACTTGGCCTGACTCTACGACTTCCAATTGCGTAGCAGATAACCCTGCCTTCCCCCAGCCCCGCAGCTCGCCTCTCTAGCGAGACGCCGAGCTCCACGCTCCCTCCAGGACCGGCCCTTGGCGTGCATTTCCCAGCACCTGGCACAACCGCAGCCCTCGCCCGAGATGGGACCTGTACGTGCTATGGCAATGCAAATGGAAGGATAATAGCCCTGCTTGTTTTATCATGTTCCTTTCTGTCTGCTCAGAATCTGTCATCGTTTTCACTACCCGGAATAGCTGTCACTCCAGTTTTGGCTCTAGGATCCTGTTTTGATTCCAGCCCTTATCGAGTTTATCTAGAATCCTTCTGCTCATTTAAAAGGGAAAAAAAAAAACCCAACCCAAAAACCCCCACACCACCCAAAAAAATCTCTTATTGAAAGTGCTTTTCGGAGTTTGTCTGAGCTGGATCCCAAAAAGCCCTGTGTGGGTTTGATGCACTCCAGCCTAATTGAAGTCCCCAGTTTTGAAGAGCTGTCTAGATGAGGGGCCCGCCAAAGTCTTTCAGAGTAATGTGATTTGCTGGAGAGCCATAGGTTTGCAGAAACACTGATGCTCCTGCTGCCAGCTTAAATCAGATACCAGCCTGACCTCAGAAAGCAGTGTCTTTTCCTATAAATTTTGGCATCACATTGAGTTACATCATTCGTGCTGCATTATGTGCTGTTACAGACAAGAAGTCACGCAAGTTAATGTGGCATCTGGCTGGAATTTAAAGGCAAATGCACAAGGCTGGAAAATCCAAATCCACCTTTGCCCTCAGACACCTGCGGCTGCTCTGCTGGCCTGGCCCAGGGCCTGGGCAATTCTGCTCGAACAGGGCAGGGGTGTATTTCTTTGCAGGTAGACGTCCCCATATTTACTTCTGAAAGGCTTTTCCTCCCCCCCTCCCCTTTCTGCTTTTGACAAGGAAGATGAACAGTAATTCTTCATCTTTTGGAGGCAGAAGCTTGCTGACTAGAGCTCCATCTGGGGGCACCATCTGGGGATGCTACCAAGCTCGAGCAAGCGCGAGCACACGCGGGGAAGGAGGTGGGTGACGCGGGGAGGCCCCACTCCGGTCACCCGTCTGCCCCGCTCACAGCCCCAGCGCGGCCGCCCAAGGGGCAGGACGCGGCTCCGCGCAGCCGCCGTCGCGCCAGGGCCGTGCGAGCACACGAGCGCTTCCAAACACAAAGCCTGTACGCTCGCAGCCTCCGCGCAGTCTCATTCGTACAAGGGCTCCCCAAGATTCACAGGCAGGCACAGCGTACGCACACGTACACGTGGGAGGACACGAGGCGGGTCATACACCCCTACATGCGGACACACGCTCTCACGTGCTTGTGCCTGCTGGGCCGTCCTCACTAGACCCAAACTCATCACTGCAATCCAGCTTGCCACTGCAGCAAAGAGGTTTTCCGGCTTGCCAGCACGCTCAAGACCCCCTTGGCTACGCATACGTCCCAGCGGTTCACGGCGAGTCGAGGCTCCCGGTGGAGCTCGGAGGATAGCGCCGCGCACCCCACGGGCACGCGGGATGAGCCCTCGCCGCAGGCAATGGCCATTCTCCCCCCCATTTGCTTTCCAGCCCGCGACGTGACTGACTGGCAGCCCTCAGAGAGAGCAATCACGGCTCACAAATGTGCACTTCTCTCATTCCTGCTTAATTTGCTCCTAGCTGCTTTACACAGCCCCTCACCAATTAACCAATTAGTAGCTAATTTAGTTTGCTCTATCAGGACTGCAGCCCACTGAGTGCCACGGTGGATGTACACAGTAAGTGCTGGCTCCGCTTGCCCACCGCCAGCACCGGGTCTAGCCCGCGGCACAGCCACGCGCGGAAAGCGGGTCGTGTTCAGAAGTGACACAACCCAAATTCCAACCACCTCCCATGTCCTTCCCCGAAAGGCTGAGACGAACGCTGGCCTCGGATCTCAGACAAGACGCTGAACACGAGTCTCCCAGATCCAGCACTTCCAGCTGCCCTTGCCTGGTAGCTCAGGGAGGTGCTGGAAGTAGAGACAATTCACAAGGGTCCTTCAAGCAGCAAAACCTGGTCCAGCCTGAACAGGGCTGGAGGATGGTTGGTTTTTCTTTTTTTTTTTTTTTTGGAAGACAGCTGGAAGTGGCATCATCTGAGTTTTTCATTTAATCTTGCACAGTGATAAAATATTTCATATAGGTATGATAAAACTTTTTACTTTGAGTCATTTTCCTTCATTTAATTCCAATTTTTAGACTATGTTAAATTATTGATTTCATTATATTTTATACAATGTTCTAGCTGCTGTCCATTTTAATCTAGGAGGAAAAAAAAAAAGAAACATTTTGGATTTTTCTTTGAGTAATACAGGATAGACAGGCAGAGAGACAGATACACATATCTGTGTGCAAGCCATTTCATGAATTTTCCAGAAGAGAAAATCTGTTTTCCGTTCTGGTTTGAATCTCACTGATGGTACAAAACACCACTGTTCTTCAGCAACAGCGCTCTGCAGCCCCTTCCTATGGACGTCGGTAACCGGACAAAGCTCAAGCAGAGCTGGACTAGACCCCGAGGTGAGCAACCGCCGAGCTTAGCGCTGCGGATCAGCGTCCTCTTCCCTCGTCCCTCTGCCCACCAGGAAACACAAGCGCTGGAATTGAGCGGCAGGGGCTGGAGGTTGGAGTAAGTCCACAAAAACCTGGGAAATCCTCAGCACCACCCGCGTCATTCGCATCAGCAAGACGGAGCTAGGATTCTCCCTGAGCGGCACCACCGTGGATCAGAGCAGCCTCTGGAGCGGGCGCTGCCGTAGCGGTCCCTGCCCAGGAGCCAGCCTTGGCTCACGCGCGTCACCGGTGGGCATCCGAGACAGGCCAGGAGGTTCCAGCCTCCTTCACTCCACCTGCTGCCAGGAAACACCAAGATCTTGGAGACACAGTGGGATGGGGAAGAGGTGATGGGTGGGGAGGAAACAGACCATAATATTATGAAGCGCCTGGTGAAAAACTACAAATGGATGGCTACATTTTCTGTCTACCGGGCTCTGCCTTGAAAGAGTTTTTTACTATAATTGTAATTGATGTTTTCCTTCGTCCTTGTAAAATGGTTTAGTGGTTTGGAAATGATTTAAAGGAGGAATAAATATGCAAAACCAGAGCAGGTTTCTGTCAGGCTGCAACTCCTTTCTCTGCAGATGGACTGCAAGGCACCTTGCACAGATCGATACCTTTAGGGAACAAATAATTTTGTCTAGCTTATGTGACATCCTCAGAACATTTCTGATCTAACACTAACCTAGCCAAAGTATATTAAGTGTTGTGGGTGTTTCGTTAGATCAATTTTAGGCCAGTGCTGCTGGAAACTCAGATACAGGAGGGTTGGATTCTGTCTGCTGGCTTTGAGAACAAAGCTGTCTCTTCCTACCATTTTTCCGTTAGTGGAGACAGCTAACGAATGAGTACGATTGCACACATCCATACTGACTCACAGGTTTCACCTACGTGTTTTAAAAGCTGGCTAAAACATCCCACCCTCCTTGCTGATCCAAGGGAAAGGATCTTCCTGCAGAATAAACTGGAGGAGACCAACTACGGAGAACTCGGTTTACAGGTGATAAGGGGAACAGTGTAAGGAATAGTTTACCCAGAAAGTACCTCTGACTGCCTGCAAACTTAGCTGCAGATGGCAAAAAAAAGTGCCTGTTTCCAAGAAGGCCATTTTCAGATTTTTAGGAGTCAAGATTACTGAAGTCCTCCAGCCCACGTTATGAGGAGTTCATGAGATAAGAGCAGCAGTGGACAATCCAGAGATCCCAGGTCCCACCACAGGACCCCAGGGAATGACTTGGGACCAGCCTTCCTGCGGGTGTCACCTCTCCCCATGGCATCCCCCCATGACTGGCCATGCTTGGGAAGACCACGCAGATGGGATCCCATGAGCAGATCCCTGGACACTTCCCTTGAGGCCTCCATGCTCCTGAAGTCTATTTCCCACTTGGTCAGAAATAACGGGGATTTCATGGATTGTCAAATACGCTGCAAAAGACTGGAGAGAGTTTTCAGAGAGGCTGGAGAGTGAGCTTTCTAGATGACAGCAGGGTGGTAGCTTGCTGGCGGAGTGCCTATGGAAATGAGGATATTAATGAAGCGGAGTTTGTAATTGAATGGAATTTACTGTACAATTAACAATGTTAAGGCACCTAGAGCCTTGGATGGGTGTCTCTGTTATTTTAAATCTAAATAAATAACTAAATTAATGCTACCCTTACTAGCTGTTTTTTGTAGCATAGCCAAGGCCGAAGTAATTTACTAAAAATAATGAGACTGGCTCACTGAAGACCAGCAAGACTCGTGAGACAGCTCCACGGGGTTATATTTACAAACGGATATCTTCCAGATGTCACGGTGATTGGTAGTGTACATGGAGCAGTATCTGGCCCCAACACAGACTGTGTGCACACATGACTGTACACAACGTGCGTTGCCTTTGCAAACTCCGGAGGCTGCCTGGAAATGCCCTCTAGACACACCACCCTTCTGTGAAATGACTTCTCAGAAAAATCACAGATAGTCCTGAGACGTTGTTGTTATTGTTGTTATTATTATTATTATTCTTTTAAAAAGTTACTTCTGAAGACTGCTGTGCTGGTGACATTCCCTTCAAACTGCAATAACTAACCTGTCACAGCCTACAAACGCTGACAATACAGCACCGTGTGGGGTTGACTTAATAAACCTCATTTACATTCATTTTGATTCGCTCAGGCATTGAAAAACATTTCACGGGGAAAAAGAAATAAGTAGGAACCTCTTCAAGCTGACATGATGTTTGCTGATATGATACGAACGGACTTAATAGCAGCACGTATGAGAACATGCATTCCTTACAATATTTGCAAATGGGCTTCTTTTTATTTACTTGCAATTTTTTTTTTCTTCTTCTCTTTTGTGCTGATGCCACTTGTGCTGCGGAAGCACTGCCATGACCGCATCTCCATGCCACCAACATGCCTGCGTACTCATGTCCTCCCGGCCCCTCTGCTGAAACGGCCCACGGGGGCAGGTGGGGAGCTCACCACGCAGGAGATGGGTTGATTCTTATCACAGAGTCATAGAATCATAGAATTGTTTAGGTTGGAAAAGACCTTTAAGATCATCCAGTCCAACCATTAACCTAACACTACCAAGTCCACACTAAACCAATCAAGGGTAGAGTAGCAATTTCATGTTTCCTGGCTTGGTGGCTGGATTATTTATAATGAAAGTAAAAACTAGGAATCATTATTGCTGCAGTTTTTATTTTTGTTGCTCCATAATCTGAGGCTCTCCTCCCCAACTTCCCTTTCTAGAGTTAGCCTGTGAGCTGGTCTTCCTAAACTGGGACAGTCCAACACGTCCAGCGGCGAAGGCCTGGCTGGGTGCTGCCTTTGGAACGCAGTAACTCACCTACACGGTGCTGACCGCTGAGCTCGGCCGCGGTGGAGCTGGCAGACCCTGCAGGTAGGGCTAGCAGCCAGCCCTCCCCATCAAGGGCGGCAAGTGGCCTCTGGGGCTGCCTTGGATGAAATGTATTTGCTGAGCTCCAAGCCACAGTTTTGAAATGTCCCTAAAGTTGCTTTTTTTTTTTTTTTTTTAAATGTTTTGTATATCCCTTTCCTTAAACTTCCAGCATGCCTTGCATCCCTTTCCGCCCAGCCTGCGTTACACCACCCAGCAGCACGCACCAACTCCTGTTGCAAATGTGTTACCAGGAGTTGCACTGCAGCCTGCACAGTGTTGGAAAAACCCTCCAGGGAAAGTCAAGAGCATGAATCACAATCGGGCTAAAAGTTTATCTTACCTTGAAGAGTGATAAACACACAAGGCATGGTGTTTTTGTTATTTCTGCTGAGCTTTTTCCTGCTGACATTGGTTTAAAATAAGTTGCTCTTGATTTACATCTGTCTAAGATCAGAATGAAACAGAACGAGTTTTAGCAGAATAGGATTCTGCAGACGAACACATGGGGCTCATTTGGTTTCTCTTATCTGATTTGCATCACATAGAGAGACAGTTTAATTTCAAGCACTGGCCCTGAGCAATTGAGAACAGGGAAAAAAAAAATTAAAACCCCAAACCCTGAAGAAGTATCACAATCAAGCAAGTCGGAGAGGTATGTGGAGCTGGGAAACTATCCGGAAAGGGGAAAACAATACCGCAAGATGAAAAATAATGCCAAGTGGTAAGGTATAGAGAAAAAGATTTTTTGCAACGCATGCAATCCAATGGCACTTAAGGAAAAACTCAGACCGCTGAGCTACTGGGAGTAAAGCTGAGCAGCTGCAGCTTCCCCCCATCACATACCATATCTGTGTGCTGGAAGCAGGAATCCAGCGAGGATGCGTCACGCAAGACGGAAAACACGAATGCTTCTGCACCGCGATGGCACAGCGTCACCAGCACACGAGGCACGGGGTTTAAGGGACTCCCCTAGGCTGCACCCAGCCAGGCCCAGGTCTCTTGCAATACCTCTGCTCCTTCCACATGGGCACCCAAGAACCCCGCTGAGTCAGGCTCATCTCTCAGCTGAGGTTTTACCTCCCTTTAGTTTAGGCCGTACCTTTCTACTTTAATCTACTGTCACTGCTTCAAAGGAGGAAACCCTCCGATTCTGTGTGCCGTACCTGCCTCACAAGGAGGCACAAAAGCGCAGAAAATGAAGACAAAGAAAACCCCATTCTGCGCCGTTCAAAATGACAGCTCTGTCAGACGCGTCCTCGTCAATGCTGCGATTTCCGCCTGCTCCCCACAAGCGCGCAGGTTGCGCCCAAGCTGTTACAGGCCTGCCGCAGCCCCACAGGCGCGCAGGTTGCAGCCAAGCTGTTACAGGCCTGCCGCAGCCCCACAGGCGCGCAGGTTGCAGCCAAGCTGTTACAGGCCTGCCGCAGCCCCACAGGCGCGCAGGTTGCAAAGAAGCTGTTACAGGCCTGCCGCAGCCCCACAGGCGCGCAAGTTGCAGCCAAGCTGTTACAGGCCTGCCGCAGCCCCACAGGCGCGCAGGTTGCAGCCAAGCTGTTACAGGCCTGCCGCAGCCCCACAGGCACGCAGGTTGCAGCCAAGCTGTTACAGGCCTGCCGCAGCCCCACAGGCGCGCAGGTTGCAAAGAAGCTGTTACAGGCCTGCCGCAGCCCCACAGGCACGCAGGTTGCAGCCAAGCTGTTACAGGCCTGCCGCAGCCCCACAAGCGCGCAGGTTGCAGCCAAGCTGTTACAGGCCTGCCGCAGCCCCACGGACAGGGTTCGGTGTCAGCAGGCCGCAGCTGGAGCAGCTGCCCTGAGGCGGCTCCTCGGCAGCCAGGCAAAGCCCCGTGGCGCGGGGCGGCAGGCCCCTGGCAAGCCCCCGCGCGACTCACCCTTGCCTGGCAAGGCTGCAGGGGCTGCCCGCTGCCTGAGCCGCCCCAAATCCGATGGATAAAAAGGCCCCAAAAAGCAAATGAGTCTAGCACGAGCTTCTGTGCTCTCTGTGGGGTGGGTCGCTACACTACCGCTTCCAGAAAACATGCACAGGCTTGTCTTCCATTTCAAAACAAAACTTTGCAAGAAATCATGAACAAAATCAGAATTAAAGACCTAAGAGCAGAGAAAGACTCTTACAAGCTTCTGCGACCCACTGCTCCCAGCTCTGCCTGGCTCCTGCTGTCAGCAGCTGTCTGACTGCAGCCTCAGAAACCGAGTAACAGCAGCAAACGCTTTGTATCTGCAGCACCGACCGCGATTACGATTCAATGTTCCAGCACCGTCCATCAAGGGCTGCTAGCGGGTCCTGTAAAGCCAAAGTGAGAGAGCAGGAGACACACGAAGAAGGCTGTCAGGGGGTCAAAGAGATTTTAACTGCTCGAGGGCCCAGAGCAACCCTGGGATTCTCAACGTCCTCACCATCAGCTTACTATTTTTAGTAAGTGCATACGGTGCATGTGTGTATTTGTGCCACGCGATGCTTTCACGCCGGACTTGGTGCCAAGCGACACGCGGGCTGTTCAGCCCTCGGAGCCCACGCAGCCACAGCACGATCCCAACCAAGACGGGCTGCGCAGGAGCTGCGCCCCGCGGCGAGCCGGCTGGCGCCCAGGCAGCGCCGCTCACGCCGAGCCTGCTGCTCTGCCTGCCCTTCCCCAGCACCGTGCCCGGCGCTAGCCTGCGGTTGGGTTGCGGCTAGCTGTTTTTCAGCCTCCGCGATGTTTTCAGTCAAACGCTCGGATGTGTTGTTCCCCCTCCTCCCCCTCTCTCCTTGCTCCCGCAGCCACCACCTTCTCCAGACTTGGGCAAATTGACAAAGCAACAGGATAGGGAAAATTGAGTTGTATCACTCCCCCTTGGGGAGTCTCACTTTGCTGCCTGTATTTGAAAGCGCTCATTTCCTACATCTCTTGATGAGAGTTCCTATCGACCAGTGACCCCTAAATGCCTATGCCGATCAATAGTCCCCAGTATCTTATTGACAGGTCTATCGACAGCTCTCCCCGCGCAGGAGAGCCAGGACGGCAGCCAGCCACGAGCCGGTGAGGGCTGCTTCGGGAACAGGGACGACTCTGAGCCAGTATTGACACCGTAAATGGAGACAGTTTACTTAGCACGCAGGGAAGATGCGTCTGTTAAGGCAGCCAATAGATTCCCCTGTTGTTTAAGAGCAGCTGCCTCACGGAGGAAGGGGAGTTCCCTTTGCATCGGGCAGCGCTACCCCATAATGAGCACAGCTGCTCCCCGGGCCCCGAGCTCGGTGCTTTGGTGAGCAGGGGCTGCACGGCTCGGGGGAGCGGAGATGGGCAATCCTTTCCTGGCTCTGCTCACGGGCCTCTGCAATATGTTCCCCAAAGCAGCAACTATTTTTGCCAAGATCTTGTCAATGACCCACCAAGAACCCTCTCCTTTTCCGTCCCTGGCTCACCCGTGCTCTGGCCAAGCCATCTCTCCTTCACTCCCAGGTGCCTGCAAACCCTTCGTCCTCCGTTACTCACGCAGTAAGAGGAGACACTGCCCCAAAGCAGGACGGAAGCTTGAGAGCCCAGACTCACCCCACCTCCCACAGACAGCCACGGAGCCCACCCAAAAAGCATCATTGTCCCGGGCTCCTTCTCCAGCCAGCGGAGAGACGCTGGCACCCGGCGGGCGCAGGGACCCCCGGCCTCCCCGCCGCTCCGCTCGCTTTGCTCTTGCGCATCTCCGCGCCAGCGCCAGGTGCAGGAACGCCACGTGGAGCGGCGCACGGTGTGTTTACAGTAAATCCTCCTGGCGCATGCCTCCGTAGCCCACCACTCATCCAGGCGAGGAGCCGAGGGGAAAAAAATGAAAGAATATTGAACTTCTAATGCACTGTAATTACCAAATGATCCTATCTCAGAAGCAATGGGGCCCCATGGGATTTATTGCTGTATTAACAGTGGTTTTCCATTGCATTACTTAATGAATAATGTCTAGGCTAATAGCACACCAAAAAAAAAAAAAAAAAAGAACACAACTCCAGTGTAATTATTATTTCTTCTAATGCAGCCACTTCTTACATAAATACCCATCTCTCTTTATTGGGCTGTTGTCTAAAAAATGTTTCCTATTAAATTGCCATTGGTGCGAGGCATATATCATCATTATTATTTTTACTTTTGCTACACAAAGATATTTTCCCACTCCCCGACGCTCTCGCACACCCAACTGACCACTCTGTTCTCACCCATGCCCCTGGTGCCACCCTCGGCTTTGCTACCTGGGTTCACAAAAAGCTACAAAGATCTCAGCTGTGCAAACAGCCAAGCCTCTGTTTATTTTGGTAGCCTCACAAAATATTTATGGAGAGTTATTCGAGCAGAAAGGCTGAATGGAGATCATTGCAATGTGTCAAATTAAAGAGTGCTTAATGCTGCCTAATCTCCTGGTAATTACTGTTGTGGCAGCGGATGGCATTAGAGCTGGGTAAGAAAGCTAATGATAGTCAGATAGGAGCCTGGCTGGGTGTCAGCGCGAGGCGGGGTGGAGAGCAGGCTTCTGTCATCAGGCGGCTCCAACAAGTGGCCCTTTTTCTCGCTATATATTTACCAAAGGACCCTCTCACCATTTCAGCAGCATCCTCACTCGTGAACAGGATTAGTTATTTGTACGGTGGCGATCCACCGATGCCCCAACTACAGGTCTCGGTGCTGGGCACTGTGCACGCCTTCAGAGGGAGACAGCCCACGCCCCATGGAGCTCATCATCAATTAAAACACAGCAGACAAGGAAACTTTATTATCTCCATTGTAGAGCAGGGGAATTAAAGTACCTAGAGACTAGGAGACCCAGCAAATAATAATAAATGCTACTTGGAACTGCTGATGCTTATCTGAACTCTGCAGAGTTTGTCACACTAATTACTGGGGCTGTGTCTGATTAGCTCTGCATTCACTTGAGGATTATTGTGCCTATCTGGGCGTCCCGCACTCGGATCACTGCTGCGGTTGGAGTGTCAAAACCGACCACCTGTGGGGCAAGTGGGACTTCAATCCTCACGGCTTGTCAAGTTTTTGTCCTTGATGAGGTCAGCAGCAAGTGGAAAAGAAAAAGGGAGACAACTGGCTTGGTGGGTTTCAGAGGTGCAGCTGGACCAGTCTGTTTAGAGAGATGTATTTACAAGTACCAAGTAGTTACTGGACACATTTCCAAGTAAACACTTATTTTGTTCCTCAAGGACTCTTCTTTCTCTGTTTAATCATAATCCTGGTTTTGCAACAGCAAACCCATTGCCCTGGCAACAAGCTGTGATGTCAGAAGAAGTTGGCCCTGACATCTTCAGGGGAATAAGCAGGAGCAGCTGATTAACCCTGGAGCAAGAAAGATTCGTATTTTGATGCCAACTACCTGGCACCAGCACTGGGAAAAGAGCGCTCTCAGCTCTCACAGATGCACAGCCCGACAGGGCACAGTTTCTGGGCAGAAAAATGTAATTCAGCATTCTCCCCATCATCAGTAGCTCTGCGGTACCACAAGTACTATGGCAAGTCAACCCCTCGCAAATTTGGTACTTGTGCGGATGTCTTCTCTCCTACCACTAACCGCACGCTGCAGTCGCAGCCCAAGATCGTGGCAAACATCAACCGTCCCCGGAACTTACCGCATCTCCCACTGCCTGCAGGACGGGACCTGGGGAGAAGCCGCGCAGTTCAGGGTGGAAGGCGCAGGGAGGGATACGGGAAAGGGCCCGGCAAGGGGAGGGAGGGATGAACCGGTCTGTTCCAGTTACGGAGCTCAGCAAGCGAGAGGTTCATCATTAACTGTCAAACAGCGGTTTTAATCAGCCCTGCTCCTCGGCGGAAGATAGATTTAATATCAAGGCACATTTTCAGAGCCATTAGTTTAATTATGACAGGTGTCTGCAAACTGGATGGCTCCGCTTTCAAGCTATGAATGACAGCGTTTAATTCTCTGGGCCCACAGGGGCCACTAGGGTACTTTACAAAAATGAGCTTCCATTAAAGCGTAAGTGTTTCTTTCTTTCTTCCTCCCTTTCTTCTTTTTTAATATATATATATAAAAAAATTTCTCTACTTTTGCTCTCTCTCTCCTCCGCACGCTTCAAAATGAGAGCTGATCAGAAAATTGCCCTTTAGTAGAAGGCAAAATAATTTTCCTTGCCCATTAGGACTTATATTACAGGTTAGGAAGGCTGTGCCCCATGTTCTCTGGCCAGGCAGAAGTACAGCAATTTGCTGCTTAACCTTTCCATTATCCATCTGTCTTCAGTCTTTTCCCAATGAATGTGTAAATAAACAATAATAACAAATAATGGAAGCTCTGGATGCCTACAGGGTGCTGCTTACCCCAGGCAGAGACTAAAGCCAGGTTATTCCGAGCCCCTTCAGGTCTGCGGGTGGAAGGTTGCCAGCTTCAGCATCCGGCTCGGGCTAAGATGTGCGCTGCACGTCTCCCACCTCTGCAACCAGCACCGGGTCAGGCGAGGAAGGTACACGTAGTGTTCATCCTCCTTCAACATTCAGCTTACACAGGCTTTCTAGATTAGAGCACTTCAATATGCATCTATTTTAGGCCCCAAAAAGCCTTCCCCCACCCTTGTTCCCTAGAGAAGGGCAGGTTTTACATGGGGGAGGGAGGGGTAAACCTACTGGGACTTTTGCACCTTTGTGGAAGTCTGGATTAGCTTTGATAATAGCAGTGTAAGGGGTCAGCAGAGCTACAGGCCTCAAAGATCGTTAAGTTTTAAGAAAAGCAACAGATGAAGAATAGACAGACAAGGTACGGATGTCCTGGCAGAAAGGGCAGTAGTGTGAGCCTGTGTATTAAGAGACACCAAAGACTCAGCACAAAAAGAGTCACAGTCAGGGCAAAAGGTTCAGATGAAGCTTGTGAAACATCCAAAAAAACCCTAATCAACAGAAAAGTCAACAAGACAATTTTTTTTTTTTTAGTGCTGGTACCCAGAGAACTAGTTGGTTTACACCACCCTTCACACAGAGGAGGCAAAGGTTTCCACTGCCCTTCCTGTGGTTATCAGATGGCCTTTGTCCACTGTGAGCCCTCACGTGTGAGCTGCTCCAGAGCGACAGCATTAGATCTCCAGAGGATCCAGGACTTTCAACATCTCCTGCCAGACAGAAGCACTCAATCTAAGATGCACCCCACAGGCTGAGCTCTTGTTAAGGACTGGGTTATTTTGTAAACCTAACTCCAGCTGGCCTTATTATTTAGCACTCAGCTTTTGGAAGTGTTTCTTAAAAGCAGGACTCCAGGATGGCTGCAATAAGGTGAGGCAGCGAAGCCACATCCAGTCACACCTCCTGTGCCCGGGCTGAGCTCCAAGTGGATGGACTCGTGATGGAAAGCTCTTTGCTGGCTGACTTGGCTTGTTACTTGGATGGTGGCAGGTGGGCTTACTGGTACCAAGTGGAGCTTACATTTACATTTTAAGAAAACTGAAGCACTCTGTGATCCTCCAGATGCAAACAACATTACAGTCCAGCTTACAAAGGAAGAAACAGAGGTAAAGAGAGGGGGGAAGACTAGTCCTACCTCTCAGGGTGACAGGGTAGTATGCCTGGCTTGTCAGCTCCCTGTCTCCACCCTGCATTTTTTTTGAATATGCAGTACAGCTCCGAGAAGCCCTCACTGCAATGTCTCAAGCGTTGCCCTGTGCTTTCACCCCAGCCCTGGCAGTTTATCAACACACAGCTGACGGTGCGTGTCAAATGCCCTGCTTTCCCTGGCAGAGCTACCCCTTTTGCTCACATTTCCCCAGGCGGTGGATGGACGTTGTCTCCCTAGTCAGCTCCTGCTGTCCCATCACATCCCACCGGGATCTGTCCCTGGCCAGCGCATGGGTGATGAGAGGAAGAACAGGAGCCAGGCGGAGCCTTGGGCATTGCCCAGGGAAGGTCAGGTTGTACCCGGAGCAGTGTGCGGCCCTGCATGGTGCTGCTATCCTGGCTGTACAGAGACCTCTGCTGCAGAGCAAAGCAGCCACCAGCCAGCTCGCAGGAAGCTACTGCTGCCACGCATCTCTGGAGGAAGGCAGCAGCTCACACCCTAGACACCACCTCAATCTCCGGCAAGACTCTTCTGGCCTTTTTTCCAACACCCTAAGTTCCTGTTGTGCCTGCCTGTAACCTCCTTGCCTTGTTCTTAGGTCCGACGAGGGCAGACCCATCATGTGTCAGCTCCCCAAATCCTGCTGGGAACACCAGAAAGCAGAAAAGGAAATTAAAGGGCACAGTGATGACTGCTGTGCTCAGACTGCCTGGGACATGCTGCAAATAGGTTCTCAGCAAGAGAAGCATCTCTCCAGCTCTCCCACAGCAAAATTCATCTGGACCAGGTCACCTCAGAGTTTTGCCCCAGCACAGAATCATAGAATCGTTTAGGTTGGAAAAGACCTTTAAGATCATCCAGTCCAACCATTAACCTACACTACCAAGCCCACACTAAACCAATCAAGGGTAGACTAGACTGAACCATGTCCCCAAGTGCCACCTCTGCCCGTTTTTTGAACACTTCCAGGGATGGGGACTCCACCACCTCTCTGGGCAGCCTGTTCCAATGCTTGACCACCCTTTCCGTGAAGACATTTTTCCTAATTTCCAACCTAAACCTCCCCTGGCGCAGCTTGAGCCCATTTCCTCTCGTCCTATCACTAACTACTTGGGAGAAGAGACCAACACCCCCCTCCCTGCCCGGAGCTGCAGAGCGATCAGGTCTCCCCTCAGCCTCCTCTTCTCCAGGCTGAACACCCCCAGCTCCCTCAGCCGCTCCCCACCAGCCCTGTGCTCCAGACCCTTCCCCAGCTCCGTTGCCCTTCTCTGGACACGCTCCATCCCAGCCTTCCCTGCTGCTCTGCCATGCGTTAGCATCACTGCTTTTGCTGTGCAGCTCTGCGGTAAAACTAGCTTGAAATTTTCCCAGGCAACACTCCTCTGCAGGAAAATGCCAGCCTGGCACGCTGCAGTGCTCCCTGGGCTAGGCTGGTTTCCGTGAAGTGCTGACACAGCAGCAGCCAGGGATCGAGCAGAGCCTGCCAGCTCTCCAGCCTGGCTCAGCTGCCCCAGGAGCACAGGCTGCCTGGCTCTGAGATCTCTCGGCAAGAGACACTAGACCAGGGTTTGTCGGCATAAGGAGCCCCCAAGGTCCTTACTTCCAGCCTCTGTGCAGTCTGGAGTCTCTCAGAGTGTTTCTAAAAGGTCAAAAGGAAATATCACTTCTACTTTTCCCCAAGTCTGATTTTGAAACATTTAAAGTCTCCAGCCAGCCCTAAATGCTGCTATTTCTTACTGCTAATTCACAGGGTCCCTTGTTATCCCCACATGTCCATGACCTTTCTGTCATGTGTTTAGGAGCTGATGAATGGTAGTTAAGACATGCCAAACTCATTCCACTTGTGAGACAAACCACACCAGTCTCAAAAGGCATCAGGGAAATCACTTCTCATCCAGCCCTTCTAGCCCCTGCTCTAAGCACAGGAGACATCATTTTAGGTCTCCCTGCTCTAAGCCAGCAGAGCTCCAGGTAGAGCCCACTGAACTGTGCTGATTTATGCTAGCTCAGTATCTAGCAGAGACTCCTGGAGACCTGCCTTGAGCACTGACAGCATGTGAACGTCTTTTGGGACTTTCTCGTGCATCCATTTATACAATGAACTTGTTCAAGTCATGTTGCCAAACTCACGCATGCAAAACTGGTCTAGATAGACACTGGCATTCAATACTTAAAGAGGCTTAGAGACTTGTAGGGGGATTTTTAAAAAAGTATCTAGGTGACAGAGACACCCAGCATGAACTGTTTTTAAATAGAAATCAGATGCATAATACGTTTCAGAGTTTTCGTATAGCCCTCTAGCATCCAGTCACCTCTTACGTCCACAACTGCTTTGTAAACATGGCCTTGGGTGCTAGACTCCAGGAAGCCACTGGGATTTCACGGGAAAGAGACATTTTCAAGATCTGTGACCAAAGTCAACAGCAACGTTGATTCAATTTCTGCATGACTTTCCAATTCCTTAAAAAAAAAAAAAAAAAAAAAAAAGAGCAATGTGTTTCTCAAGAGCACAGTCCTCCCTGCCTTCCTTTTCATCCTGTTTGGAAGTGCCTCTGCCTTTGTTCTTCCCCAGAAGGGGTCTGGCAGGTTCTAGCACAGGAGGAATCTGGGAGAAACAGCAGAAGTTATTTAAGTCCAAACACATAAAATTACACATATTCAAAACAAAGAGCATGGGAACTTGGCAGAAGGAGAAGGTGTCTAAGTTACCAAAGCAGCCATAACTCAAGAGCTGACAAATTATGTGGGTTTGAAATGAGTATTTATTCTGGTATTTAATAATACAAATCCAGAGTGTGGAAACTACTATACTGCTACATCACACTGTCTTTAGTGCCTCCAAGTCACTGAGGGCTATGAGGACCAAGCACTGTTGTGGTTTATATAAGTCAATGCCTTTCTTACAACGTTTTACTGCAGAAAAATCCATAATCAGCAGGGAAAGGGATTCCCCTGCTAGTTTCTAGGCTAGCATTGTTTCAGAAACTTGGGAGCTCAGAGAGGCTTTGAATAGTGCAGGGGAACTTATGTCAGAGAAAGCCTACCAGCTCCCAATCAATCTTTCTATCTCTGTGTTGGAAGTCACATCTCCAAAACTTCCCAGCTTTAGCGTAAATCTGACTCAAGTTAGTGGCACTGAGTATTTTCTCGCCATGTGGTGAGATCTCACCAGCAATCCAGCTGTGCAGAACCACAAACGGCACATGGGCTGGCACTGGATGGAGAAGGGGATGCTCGGTTATGCAAGTTCCTTACTTCATCCCACCAAGGAAGAGAGTAACGATGCCGAGTTTCCACTGCAAAAAGCCTAAAAAGTCATGGCCAAAAGCTCAGCAGAAGAGATTTCTGTTTTTCTTTTTCCTATTATTATAGCAATGAACCTGAGCTGGGGAGCTTGGGTCTAGATTCAGCCCAATTTTTATTTCAGTTTGTTGGCCCTTAATGGGTCTCTGAAACTCACAGGGAGCAGGATTTCCCCGAGTGAGCAGCAGTTCAGTCAGACTCACCCCAGGATGCTGGGTGCTCTCACTACAGAGATCTTCCTTGAATCATTTTTTAATGCACAGGATGCACCAGTGACCTTCAGGAAGTTTGGATCCTTGAGAGATTCTGGCCTGATTTTGTAGAACTATGTGGGGGTTTAAGGTCAAACCATCGTATCAGGTGTTCATCGCAGTCTCTGCTACCCCACAAAATTTGCCGAGAGGAGCACGTTCTGCCCTAGACCCAGGCAGGGGCATTATTTCAGGTTACCCTGGGATTAGGCAACTGTAAAACAACAGCCTATGTTCGTGCCTTGTGGGTTGCTGCCTGCCTTCTTCTGCATGTTCAGTAGGCTTTTTGTATTTTATTCTAAATGCAAACCGAATTATAGACTAGCATATTTCTGTTTTTCTAGTGACTACTGTTGTAATGACTAATTGCTACAGGAATTCACCTCTTAGTCTAATAAACGTAGCCCAAGTGAATGCAGAAAGGAATCCATTGTTTTACATGTGTAATAACGGGGAAAAGGATTTTTATAACTCTCCATGACCTTTAAAAGGAAGCTCAGAAAGCGGCTGGACAAAGCAAACAGAAGTATTCCTAGGAAGAAGCTGTCTGCAGTGGACACCTTTCCTACAAGATTGATTTTTTTTTAAAAAACTCAGGTAGAGACTCCCATACCTGCTACCTGGGAAACATCCCAGTGGGGCAGATGGAGGACTAGCCATTTCAGAAGGAAGTGTGTTTACTGGTTACTGCAGGCTGACAGCAGTAGCTTTGGTTTAACTACAAATTAAATATACAATGAACACCACCCAAATCAATATGGTTTGACTTTGTTTTGGAGAAGAAATGATTCATTCAGTTTCCTTTCCTTAACCCATCCTCAAATCTTACAGTACTGTCAGTAGGAAACAGAGCCCAACAGATGAACCCCACTCATTCAGTATTGATCCACACACCGCGGTTAGTTTGAGGGAGTAACAAATATGGGTGGGTCAGAGCTGACATTTAAAGCAGGACTCGGAAGGTTTACAAATGGCCAGGCATTCAGAACTTCCCAGCACCCAATATCCCCAGCCGTTCCACCACATCTGAACTGCAGGCAACCAGACTGCAGCTAGCACTAGAAGTTACAAATCCCTGACCTGGCTCAGCAAAGAATACTGAAAAACATTCCAAAAAACTCCCAAGTCCCACGGTCACAGCATGGTGCTGCCCTTCTGAGCAGGTTCCTGCACCTGGGGGAGGCAGGCCAGCCCTCCTGCGGGCTGCCCACCATCACCCTCCAATGGCCCGGAGCCACCAGACATGTACCACCTATCGGAAAGCCTGCTGCTGGCTGCAGATGAAGGCTCAGACCGGGAATTGCACATAGCTCACCCAAATTCAACAGTAATAAATAAAAGAGAATACAAATGCTCCCAGCAAGTGATGAAATCACTGAAGTTATACCCCTTCGCATTGAGTGCTGGCAACAGCCAAGCGTACCACATTCATCAGAAACTTGCTGGGAATGCTCCGAGTGAACGGCAGCGAGTCCCTCTGCTCCAGAGCCACTTCCCTGCCATTAATATCGCCAAGTACCCACAGGCTATTTGAAGGTGCCTGCAAACAAGACTCCGTTGTCCCCAAAGCCGATCTGATGCCAATGAATATCCTCACTGTGTCGCAATCCACCACCTCAGCCCCGCTGGTGCGAGTCCAAGAGTCAGTCTGTTCCTCCCCAAAATCACAGCAGCAACCGCTGACATTTACAGCTGCCATCGAGGTGCCAAAGCTTCAGTAACAGGGTACTGAAACCCTTACACACAGGAGTTAACTTACTTACACTGGGTAAAATGAATACAAGGCTTAGGCACCACACAATTCCCACTTGAGCCCTCCAGAACCAGTAAGGAGATCCCTAAACCTTGTATTTGCTGTTGCTACAGGGATGAACTTTACCCCCAGCAAGGCATTCATGCTGCTTGAAAGCCAGCTGGGTACTTACTGCCACAACTAAACAAAAGTAAATAAAACAAAGCAAAAAATGGTTGTCAGATCGCAAGTGGTATTAGCCACCCAGTGTAGAAACCACTAAGTGCTTTTGTGGAGAGCCACTGAAAGAACACGTCAATGTGGTTTTTCATTTCCTTCACCTTAAATGCTATGAAGAATCAAGCGAGGAACAGCATTTGGACTATCCAGTCTTCAAACACATTATCGAAAGAGAAGACCAGCATTAATATCTACACATTGTCATCACAAAGAAATAAAGTGTTGCAGTTCCCAGGACCTGGGAGATGCTCTGAGCATTATTACTTTTTGGGTGAGAAAGCTGCTTAAGCACACAAAAGGTCTATACTTAAACATTCAGCCTGCAGCAAGGGATATACCAGAACATTTGTGAATCAGCTTTTCTAAGGCAGCAGCCCTTCTTCCCTTCCTCTTCTCCGTAGAGAAAACACATAGCAAAACTACATAAATTATCAGCTGAGCCATGAAAAAGCATCTTCCCAAGATTATGCAAGGATTACAGCAAACACTAGGAAATGAAACTGTGCTGGAGAAATACAACTGCATCGAGATCAAGATCAGCATCAATGAGATACAGGTGGTCAGACAGAGTGGTGCTAATCCTTGAGCCACTTGCCACCAGAAGCCACATTTATCACTCTGGAAAGGCCTCAAACAGAGGGCTTTATACTGGCGTTGTGTCGTTTGAGGTGTCTCTGCAGTGGGTGCATGGCACTCCGGGAGACGCTCACCACCCAGCCTGCATCTTCAAGTTAGGGCAGTCGCTTCTCAGGCACATGCTGCCCACGGTGGGAGAGGTTTTCTTCCTGGAGAACGGCACAGGGCAGGCGCAGTGGAGGACCCCCTCTCCCCACCCTGGCCGAGGGACAGCCTGGGGAGCGCTGGGCACCCGTAGGGCCCCTGCAGCCTCTCGCCTGCGGTCAGACACGCGGGCTGCAGACACCTCCAATGCACTCGGGTGAACATTAACCGAGGACTGTCACAGAGAAGAAACTCGCAGAACAAAGCTTGAAAAAAAATCCCTAAAGGCTTCAAGCAAACACAGCCCCATATTACTGTTTCTGTAGTATCTCATTATTTAAGTCAAAACACATGATTTTATGAAAGCTGACTCAGGGCTTTTCATGCTTGGGGTTGCCAACACTGTATGTGCACAAACACTTTTCAGAGGTTCTGATCACCTGCAATTCACACCAAATTGTGGGTAGCTAGCGCTTAAAACAGCAAGCCTGTAATTTTATATGCCGTTGCTGTTTTATTTCCTGCTTTCTATTCTGACCTTGATATTTCTGTGGTCCCAGACAGATACAGCAAATGGAAAAAACCACCATTTTGCTCCCATGCAAAGCTGCTTCATCTCAGAAGAGGTGGTGAATTTTTATGCCTGGTGGCAAATACACAACCCATAATCCCAAGTAAAGAGCGTTACCTGTGGCAAACAGGCTTCTGCAGCAGCACAGGGACATGTTCCCTCGGAGAAACTGGCAGGAATTTTCTTAAGGTCAAGCTCTGACTCCAGGAGGGACACAACCAGATTTTACGGGCTGGCAACCAGTCACCCTGTTGCTATTCAGAGCAGTATGAGCTTGTTCATTTGTCTTTCACTGTAGTTAAAAAATAAAATAAAATAAAAAAAAAAGACACATCAACACAACTACAAAGATCAGCTCTCTAGAAAGAAAGCTACAATGTATAGGTTACAGTTTCCTGCTAAAACAAACCCCCTCACAGTATGATTTCATAGGCCATGCTAATTATTTTTAGGGCAAGCATAATAAAACCCAGGTGATTTGCCTTTAGCAATTTCTTCTTATCTTCACACAGCTCCGGATCATTTACCCACATGGCAAGCAATTACAATGAGCCCTGCAGTTCTTAACAGACATCTTTTGTCGAAACCCGGCAAGAGTACACAAAGGTTAATATGCTTTTGCACTACAAAAATCTGGGCATTGTCTTGTGTATTGTAAGACGTGCTTGTGACATGCTGAATTCAGCTGATTTACAAGATCAGCAAAACAGAAGGTTTTCCCACTGGGAGCCTTTTTCTAACTATTTCCTCATCAGGATGTTGGCGTGCAGGAGTCCCTGATTTGCCATGTGTCTGCTAGGAGCGCGGAGCAGCGTTTCCAGCCAGGCGCACATCCCTCCCCTCGCCCTCGCTCGCACGCGCAGACCAGCACGCTCCCGAGCGCTCCGCCTGCCGGCCAGGCTGCCATTTGCTTTGCTTCAGCTGGAGAGGTAGATTCCTAATGCAGCAGCGGTGGTAACGTGGAAAAGCAAAATCTCCCCGCACCATTGCCCTCCACTTCCCATACATGACAAGGGACGTTCATTCCGGCCTGTTGGGGACAAGCCGGGACCGTCACTGTTGCTGTGGGGGCTGAGTGGGTGGGGATGTATGAGCCTTGCCCCATTGCTCTGAACTCGAGAGAGGAACGGCTCAAACCCCTGCCATGTTGCTGGATGTGAAGAGGACGTTACAACAAGAGAGTCCCAGCCCGCTCCTTTCTGAGGAGCTAGGATATCTCGGATTCAGGCCCTCAAGCATAAACCTGCTCTTCTGTTGCAGACCATGGGTCCCCAGCTAGGAAAAGCACATTTTGTTGGACTAGGTTGAGCCCCTGGGTTCAGATTTACATCCTCACTACCAGCCCTAGCAATGGGCTCAAATGTAGGTAGGGGAAAGTAAAGCTTGGTTTAAAATGTGGAAGATCTGCAGAATTCCAGAGCTTTTCCATGGTCCCTATGGGTAAATGCAATACCATTAGAGAGGTTTCACGTTCTTGGGTCCAGCCTCCGCTGAGTTCACTGTCCCGTCAGCTTTCTTCTGTCTTTGTTTATCGCCAGATGAGCTCCACTTGCTATCACCAAACCCATTCAGCGCTAAGCACCGCTCTGGGCAGATGTGTTGCCTTTTGCTCACCACACCTGACACAGTCTGGGCTGGTAGAACAAAGCTCCTGAGGGATCTGCTTTCCTACATGTCCTTGTCACACATCCACTGGTGTCCAACTGACAGAGCAGTGGAGAAGTCTCCTCGACCGGGAGGGATGGCAGGGCCGCTCTTCTCACCTTCGGAGAGAACAGCCAGTGTCTCCCGATGGCAGGACGTGCCCAGCAAGAAAGGTCCAGGCCAGGCCACGGAGAAGCTGCTGAGACCTGGCTGAGCATTCTCCCTCTTCTGCTCTGCCTCTGCTCCAAAGCATCTGGTGCGTGTTCCAAAGCTCGTCTTAGGTCCCAGTCATTGACAGTGAAACGTAAGCAGGACATTGTGTGAGGGGGGAAACATGGGAAAAGGAGGAGAGAAGTTCATTTATTCTGTAGTGCAGGGCACTTGTGGCTGCTTTTATTAAATTGTGTGTCTCTCTGTAGAGTATTAAATGTAACATACATTTAAGCTAACTCTGGGGTGCCTAAATAGTAGAGACAGAAGATCTTTCCTCAGCATTTATTTATATCAAAATATATATTTGTATTGATGAAGTATTGGCTGTCAGGCTACCAACAGAAAATCACTCCTGATGCAATAAAACTCGCAGCCTGTTCAGCTCTGCTAACGGTAACCCTACCCCAGCATTTCATTACAACTTCCAGACTGAGAAAACCAACCCAGCTTGATAGGAAGGGAAAATATCCACCAGCACCATAGGATCCTACACCACAGGGATGGTACTCAGTCCCAACATGTCCCCGAACAAGCCATTTACGGGAGGAGAAGCCTGTTGTATGGCGTAAAAAAATAATTAAAAAAACCTTCAGAAGGGTTGGCAGCATAAAAATTTCTGGCTCTGTCGTCTCTCTGTTTCTGCGAGCAGCAAAAGATCCATAATTCTCACACTTAATGTAATTCCAAGGCATCTAAAGTGATTTACAGTCAGTTTACTCAATACTTTCAGCTTTATTTAATGTAACAGTTATGGCACATAAAAAGTTTATTGAAAATCCTTTGGGAGTATGATTGAGTAAGAAACAGTCATTGCTAATACCATTACAAGAGCTGAAGAGAAGGATCCCAGCGTGTTCTCTCAGTGACCTTTATGGCTCTGTGATCCAGGGTCACACCAGGAAACCCTCCCCTGCTCTCCGAGGGGAATGGTGCCACGTCGCCTTCTTCCCTGGCGGGGAGCAAACAGCTTGGGAGGCACGCATCTGCCACGAAGAGCCCCGGGTCTGCTCTGCCTCGCCAGCACGATGGGAAGGGAAGGAAAGTTCTGGGAAGCTGAGGGGGAAGGAATTTCCCTCCTGCCAAACTCACTCATTTATGCAGTTATTTATTTTCATATTTACCATTTGCAAGCAAAGCTGAAGCTCCCCTCTAAAGAGCAGAGAAGTTGTTTTGGGTGGGGTTGGGAGGAAAATAGGGTTGCAGTAGAGTGAAATTGCATGGATCCTTCCCAGCCTAGCTCCCTGCGGTGCCATTAACTCTTTCAGCATCACCAGTCTGTTAAGCTTCTCCCCAAATGTGAAATTGCAAAAGCTGTTAATTTGCCTTAGCAATTAACAAACATTACTTTTACTATCATTATAGCAATAACTATAATTTAATAATTGCCAACAATGTTAGTGATAACATCCACAGTGGTGAGCATCTCTCAACATCAATTTTTGTTGGATGTTCTCGCAGTGCTGGCAGCCCACCAAGGTTCTTTAAAACAACAGAAGATTCATATTTATCTTAAAAGGGTAGAAGACAAGCATAATTATTATTACTGCCACTTTGGCAGCACCTAGAAGCTCCAGTCACAGACCAAACCCAGTCTGTCCACTGGCATAAGCAGAAAATGCTACAATGCCTCCTGAGGACACTGGAGCGAGCACTGAGCTCCTCCATCCCCTGCGCCATGGCCGAATGCAGGCTTCAAAGGAAGACTTTAGCGCGATCAGTGCCTAGCTCCCCGGGCAGTCTCTGACGTTCAGGGAGATACGGGCAGAAAGTGCAACCTTTCCTTCAGCTGGGATATTTCCAAGATCTCTTTTCTCAAGCCTGCTTTCACACACAGTCACAGCTTGTTTGCAAGCAACCCGTATTTTCCAGGAATCAGAGGTGAAAGGTGTGTCATGTGAAGGTGGGAAGAGCCAGCAAAACCAGCACAAAAAAAAAAAAAAAAAAAAAAGCGCACTGAGTAAACTGGAATAAATAGACAGTAAAAGAAAAACATGTTCCACATGTGCATGTTCCATAAACAGAAAAAAGGTTACATTTTTTAGATAAGGCAACTGTGATGGATTGTTTAGCTGTATTTGTCAATCAAGTATTAAGACTTGCAGAATTAAAATCAGTGCAATTCAGAGATGTATTCCAAGCTCTCCAAAACATCAGGTTTGGCATTTAGATAGCTATCAAGCTATCATCTCTAGACAGACAAACAGATAGATGGATGGATGATTTGGAGAAAAAGATGGAGACATTCTTTCAAGACTTTTTTTTTTTTCCAAGAGATGATTTGCTTGTGCCAAGAATTCAGCCTGGGGAAAAGTCCAAATGTAGCATTTCCTCTAGCTTAAACTGAGGCTTGGCCCAAACCAAACTTTGGCTCCAAAGACCTGGTCTCAGCAGGGACACAGAGAACAGGATTTGGTGCCTCTAGCCCACCCCTGTGTTAGCAGAACAGAGATGTGCATCATTAGAGGAATGGACACCTGCCTTTGCCCCCAGAAACACCATTTACAGGTGCCCAAATGTTAATGCCGAACAGATGGGTGTGAGAAAAGCAGCATTTCATGCTGGAACTGGCAGAGCAGACTCCAACAAGTCCACTATTGTTAGACAGAAATTCCTAGAAACAGATGCAGCAAATTCAGTGCTTCAGAGCCAGTTCTGGAGTTTGGGGTCTGCTGGGAGAAGACTGTGTAGCTTATGGATTAATGTACTATTATTACATTACTCTTTAAGCTTCAAAGGTCTGCCAGGAAACCTAAGCCTACTATCTATTGAATGACATTTTAAGAACAAATAATACATTAATATATTTAATTTGAGAATAAACACATACATTATAGGAAGGGATTTTGTCTATGCTGATAAGTCAGTGCCTGACCTTTCCGTTGCAATCCCCGGGTGCTGAGCCATGGCGGACCTCTTCCAGGAACCTTTGCTATCGGCTGCGAGAGCCTTAACGCTGGTCCTGCTGGCTCGAAACTGCAGCTGACACACTGTTTGGAAATGGGAGCTTAGCCGTAATTATCCCTTCGACACTAATCTACAGCTACACTAAATCTTGTTGCCTCAAATTAGTTAATCAATTAAGTGTCAAACCACAAAATGTTAGTGATTGTGGCCTGAATTTATTGCCTTGGCACACGCTTCCATCTGCTGCCTCTCTCCTTTATTCAGGTTCTGCTGTTGGGAAAGTTTGGGGCAGGTGCCTCCCCCCTCTCATTAGGGAAGGGTTAATGAGGCCAGGCTACCCTGCCCCAGAAAGAAATGGGTTGGAAATGCAAAGCCCTGCACCCAGGGAGGAATAACCCCATGCACCAGGATATGCTGGGGGCCACCCAGCTGGAAAGCAGCTTGGCAGGGAAGGACCTGGGGGTCCTGGTGGACACCACGCTGAACCAGCAACGAGCCAGCAAAGTGTCCTCGCCACAAAGGCGGCTGCCGGTGTCCTGGGCTGCATCAGGCAAAGCACTGCCAGCAGGTCAAGGGAGGTGACCCTTCCCTTCTGCCCGGCACTGCTGAGGCCACACCTGGAGCAGAGTCCAGGTCCGGGCTCCCCGTTACAAGAGAGACACGGACAGACTGGAGAGCGTCCAACAAAGGCCCACGAAGATGATTAAGGGACCAGAGCATCTCACAGCCTAGGAAAGGCTGAGAGAGCTGGCAGCGTTCAGCCTGGAGAAGAGAAGGCTCGGGGGGACCTTATCAACATCTATAAATATCTGAAGGGAGGCTGCACAGGAGAGGAAGCCAGGCTCCTCTCAGCGGTGCCCGGCGCCAGGACAAGAGGCCGTGGGCACCAACTGAAACACAGGAGGCACCGTCTGAACATCAGGAAACACTTTTTTGTACCGTGAGCGTGACTGGGCACTAGCACAGGTTGCCCACAGAGGTTGTGGAGTCTCTCCTTGGAGATATTCAAAAGCCGTCTGGCCAGGGTCCATGCAGCCGGCCCTAGGCAGCCCTGCTTGAGCCGCGGGGTTGGACAAGGTGACCTCCCGAGGCCCCTTCCAACCTCAACCATTTGGCGGTGCCCGAGCCTGAATCGTAAGTCCTTATGTGCTCCATATGGGTCGTTATGATTAGGGCAAGTCAGAAAGTCCCGTTATTTGCACAGGATGGCTTGGAAAATTTTAGAAGCTGATCAGTTTTGCTGGAAGTCTTTTCAGCTTCAGTGAGATTTTTTTGGAGAATTTCAATGACAAGATAAAACTGATAACTGAAACATTTAGCTTTTTCAAAAATTGTGAAAATATTCAGCTTTGGAAAACATTTCTGGTCAAAAAATAAAATAGTCTGTTTTCTTAGAAACAGTTTCAAAAATAAATGTCAGCTTTTTAAGTGTATACTTGAACGAGGAAGCTTTTTTAAAAAGAGTTTTTTAGTTTTGTTTGTTGTTATTGAAAAACAACAACAAAAAAGACTTTTCAATGGAAATTTCAGTTCTCACTGAAAAGCTATTTTTCATTCAAATAATGTTTAGAAGAAAAATATTCACCCAGTTCTAGTCCCCAGGGCTAATGTCTGCAAGAACTGTGTGGCCAGGGGTCATCTTCTCCCCATTTACAACCCCTGGGGCCAAAGCAAAAAGAGAAAGAGACGTCTGAGTATTAAATTCCCGGGGTCCTCAAGTGAGGTGAGTGATGCTGGGCCAGTTATTGCCACACTGGGAGCAAAAGAAAGCATCCAGCTCGTCCACACTGTTGTTGTCCTACTTCTGATGATCAGTTAAAAATGTAAATACAAAGGCTAGACTTTGGGAAAGCTAGCACAGGATGATGGGGGGAAAAATTGCAAAAGCGAGGTTTATTGATCCCCAGTCTAGATTGATGGCACAATAAGAGCAGGAGGCGAAGAGTGATTTTGCTTTTGAAAACGTTGATGAATAAGCACTCAGGGGCAACAAATAGCTGGACTCACCGAATGATGGACGGCAGCAGGCGAACAAGATGCATTTTTATAAATGGGTGAAAGGAGAGGAGGACTTATTAAAAAAAATGAATGACCACATGTGGCAGGGATATGCCACTGGGGAGAAGCCAGCCATTGATTTATGTGCACTACTGGCATTTGAAAATTCAATAATAACATTGACAAATGAGAGGCAAAGCTGGCCAGAGGACAGCAGAGAACTTGGAGTGGAGAAAGAAAATGCCAAGGTCAGGATGAAGGAACAGAAAAACATGCTTATGTTGGAAAGGTTTTGAGTTAACTCATCTATATAAAGACATTAAGAAAAATCACTCTGGGATCAGAGCTCACCATCCTGACTCTGTGGCACGAACTGGGGAGAAGTAAATGGAGGAGTTGTGGCATCCAGTGGACCTCTCTGTGGGGATATCTACTTCCTGACATGGGGAGCAGCGATCATTTAATCTTCCCCTCCTGCTCTTGATAAGCTGGTGCCTAGTGCTCCCTGCCACCTTTTAAGTTAAATACCCTGCAATTTCTAAGAACTGTTGGCAAAACAGCCCCATGCACAAGCATTGCACCGCTAAGCCCAGGCAACCCATTGCACAGGCTCACGGGTTTGCCCTTTGCATCACCAGCTGGGAATACAGCAGAGGCAGAGAGGAGCCTGCCGAAGCCCCAGCCCCAGCCCCCCGACAGCGAGCTGAGGGCAAGCCAGCAACCCAGCCCCAGCACAACACGGTGTAGAAAAACAACAAGGTGCAACGAGTGTGAGGAAAAAAGAGATGCAAAGGAGCGGGGCGGGAAGGCAACCCGGGTGCGCTGAGCACACGCGGCAGGGACTCGCCAGCTCTGGCCGGCTCCCAGCCAACTGCTGCCAGCAGTTTGCAGCAAGTGGCCAAACCGCTTGCAGAGAGGGCATCTTCAGCAAAGACCATGGCTTCAAAACGTCCTGTAAGGGCCAGTTAGAGAAGGGTGTACAGCGAGACGGGGCAAGAAATGCAGTGCAGCCCAGTTGGAGTGCGGGGGCTGCTGGAGATGCTGTTCTAACTGCAGTTAGGTTACAGCTGGGCAGTAAACGAGAGGAATATGCTGCTGGCAAAGCTGTCACATCATGTCACAGCAACCAAAGACTCTCACATCCCAAAGAGGCAGAGAAGAGGAGCTGCCGGCTTTTCTGGGCTGGGCAAGTCTTACCAGGACTCAGAAGTGGAGTGTTTGTCTTTTCTTTCACCTGTTCAGGGAAGGATGGTAGAAAAGCCCAGTTGCAATAACCTCTCCTGAACCACAGAGACCTGGATCTTACAGGCCCACAGAAAAAAAGCAGGAATTGAACTCACCAAAGCCATCTCTGGCTACTGCTTGAATAATACCTTGTCCTCACCAGCTTGCAGAATGTAGTGTGGCACATAATGTTACCTTAACATTTGATCTACTTAATAAGCCCCCCATTTTCTCTCCTCCTTGTCTTCTGGCTCTGTTACAAATGGCAGTAAAAGAGTACGACCAGCAGGAGACACCGCAAAGAGAACACTAGTGAGAATGTGGCAGAAATGTACTTTGCTCTTTCTCATCGTTCCTGGCCTCCCTCCGGGCTTGTATTCATCTATGAAGATGTCTTTTCTAAATGCTGGAAGGTCAGAGGTGTGGCTGGAACATAATTCTGTGCATCGGTGTGCTTGGCTCAGTCAAAGGAGCACTTACTCACTGGTGGAGAGAGATTTCTGCACGGGTTATGCAAAGCCCTGGCACGGCTCACCGAGGCCAGCAGAAAGGACTGCAGGAGCATGGGTCAAGGCCTCGGAAACCACGGGGTTTGGTGCTTGGTGGCTCTGAACACTTAGAGCAAGGGTACAGATCCTGTCTTGGGGCTCAGCACAAAACTTGCCTGTTGAATGAAGCAAAGGCCTTAATCAAAGCATGTAGCAATTTGCAGTATTGGGATAGCATTCATCCTAGTAGAGACTGGCTTGAGCCTGGGAGGAGTTCAAGCCCCCAAAATAGGACTTTTGACACTGTATGTTTGGTTCTTTTCCCTGCCTTTTTTGCAAAGCAGTTAATTTCTATCTTCAGCAAAGCAGCTGAAACGCCCGTTCATGGTGCTTTACTCAGTTTTCCAGCCTGGTAAATCTCACTGCCAGAGCCAGCTTTAGTTTTAAATATCATCTAATACCACGTCATTGAATAGCTGATGTGCAACACTGGCCTGTGTATTTTAGGATGTGTCCCTAAACAAGTTCCAAGCCAACTAATCCTTTGATACCAGGCAAAGTCATCCCTTGGATCCGCTCTCCTCCAGCCAGAGCAATCTTTGGCCAGGTGATTTTGGGGAGATTCCTAAATGTGAGGCCAGAATGCCCAGCTATAGGGGAGGTGGATACAGACAAACCTCATTCTTTTGTGCTACCCTGGCAGAAGTGTCAATAGAAGGATTATACATAATCTCATTAAAATTTACATTGCTGAGAATGGAGTTTGTATTTCTGTTATATGTTCTCTATATTTAGATTCCATGTTGCTGTTGCCACTCAGCTCCTCTATATCCAGAACTAGTATCCTTAACAATAACGAGGTACGGACACACACACACACACACATTTTGCTCAGTGTGTGAAAGCTCTGAAAACAAACAATATCACCTTGTGTTTCCTTAATCTGAGGATCTCAAAGCAGCCCAAGTACGTAAAATAAGTTACCTTCTACAGGAAGGTAAAGTGAAGCACAGGGAATTTGTTGGATTCACCCAGGTTTTAGAGTGAGTCTGTCGATGAAAACAGACTGAAACTCTGTTGCAGGCATGGCTGGAGCCCCTTCCAGTTACTGGCAGCGTGGCTCCCTGCAGATGTAACTTTACTCCCCTGAAAGTCTCTCAGTAAGAGTTTTATACAAATAATTAAGGTTGGCAAGGAGTGCCTAACTCTTTCTGGTTGCTGAAAAAATCCTCTGCTCAAGTTTGATGTAGCTGAAATAATTAACGAGGGAAAAAAGTTGAAAAGCAGATAAAATCTCTGAAAGCCCCCCCTCCGCCTGTCCTGGGTAATGTTACGCTGATAGCTGTCTGTGTCAGCAACAGGGTTTTGCAATCAAATTTGAAACAGTGCAGCTGAGGACAGCATTAATTTAGAGTTTGGAGCCAGGATTGCAGAAAACCGACAGGCCCAATCCACAGCTGGTGTAAGCTGGCGTAATTCTGCGGCTGTGAGGCTCGTGAACAGCAAGTGAGGATCTGGCCACAGCATCTTACCCCCTCTTCCCCCCAAGGGTTGGAGCAGCTCCTCAGAATCACTCTAGAGCCCATTAAAACAAAAGTAAGATACCTCCAATCATTATTACTCATTTTTATGGCCACGTTGTTCACAAATGACTGAATTTAGCTGTCAAATGTATAGAAAAGAAAAATAAAATCAAAGCATCAGCCATCTGCGCCCCAGAAAATGTTTATATTTTCATGGGTTGTTTATGGCGAGAAGGTCTCAGCTCCTTTGTTCCACATCATATTAGTTATTGCATGGGAAATGAGTGTTTTTCACTTCGCCATTTATAAGGCTTTTGCATTCTCTCTCTTGTGCATGCTCGCTCTCTCCCTATATGTATTTTTAGTCCATATGTCTTGGATTGACACATGGAATTGTGTTTGTTTTACGGGTTCTGTCTCTCTAATAGTTTTTCATTGCAAAGGGGATCCAATGTTCGTTATTTACTCTGCTTTCTTCCAGTGCCATTATTGCAAGCGCTCGGTTCAATCAATCCAATTGCCTGATAGCTATGAGGTTCCCTGACCTATTTGAGTGTGAAGGAAACAGGAGCAGGGAGAGCTTTGAAACCCTGCCTGGGCTCATCTCAGAGATTATGGAGAGGCCCAGCTCTCTGAAAGCTCACACCCTTATTTGTGCTCTGGGTCAGGTCCTCAGCTGGAAGCACCTGGCGTCGCTCCACGGAGCGACACGCAGAGCAGCTGCAGCATCCCGCAGCCGAGGACGTGGCCTCGCGGGCTAAGATTTATCCTCGACCAGGGCTGGGATTTCCAGGAGTACTTTGTGACCCGAGGGAGGAATCCACCCTCTTATCATCTACCTTGAGGCATCTTAGCAGCTGCTCAGTTTTCCAGCAAAGTTTAGCAACTGTGCTCAGAAACTCAGGCCCTTTCAGGGCCCCTCTTAAGTGGAGTGCCCCAAATCCAGTAGCCACTTAAGAAAGTCTTGGCCAAAAGGCATCAGGAATGAGGCACAGTTGTTGCAAGTAAGAGTTCCACTCCATCAGATCACGTAAACACATATTTAGCTCTAAGTGGATAAATAATCCCTCTGAAAGCCACCCACACTGAACACTTTTCTAGATTTGGCGCTGTGTTTTGGGTGAGCGTCATATTTTTCCTCTTTCAAACTCCCCAAAGGAAAGTGCAAGCAGAAGTTAAAATCCCAGTGACTGCCTCCACTTTCATCCCTGGCCTGATCTCGTATTCTCTAACCTTACCTGGGAAAGTGCTGTAAACAGCGGGAGTGTAAATCTGCTGAGGTTACTCGGGCAAAGTAATATACGGTGCACCAGGGAGGCCTCCTCTGAAACGCAGAGCACTGTTGTGCGCCCCATGTTATTAGATAGATGCTGCAGGAGAAGGAAAGGAGAAATAAAGGGCATCTGAGGACCAAACAGGTGCGTGATGGAGCCAGCACTGGTCTCTGCATCTCTCCAGAATGACACGGCCTCTGAGACGCTGCGTATGAGTTTCGGAGGGGACACATTTACATACTCTTGCTACGCAGCTCAAGGGTGTCTCAAGCGCCCTGACCTCAGACGGTAAGTGGCCCTGTGGTCTGCAGTAAGCTCTAACAGGGACTTACACGAGCCCACGTTTTGCCTCCTGTCTCATCTGTCTGACAGCCCCCTATTCAGAGCTGTACAGCACACCTGGGTGGCAAAGAGGGGCTGCAGGGCACTGCAGGATTGCAGTTTGGTGCTGTCCAAAGATACTCGGTCTCACGTTTCAGGCCTTCAGAAGCTGTCTGGAAGATGTTTTGATAGCCCTGACAAAATCTTTCCACAAAACACCCCCAAACGCCTGAAGACCCGTGCACTGGGACGTTTCCATAAGCGAGGTCTCAGGAGAGCATCGCCTGCCCTGCAGCAGGACGCAGAAAAGGGAGCGGAGGCTTAGAGGAAGGTAGCGATCGCTGTCAGTCAGGAGGGCTAAACCAGTCCCAGGGGATGTCACCAGCGCACAACGATGGTGTCACCAGCGACACCAAGAAGATACCTGGGGCTATCCCCGCTCTCACACCAAGCCGGAGGCGGCATGTGGTCTCAGCCTGCAGTAATGCTGAATGAGAAATCCCTAGGAAAGCAAGTGAGGAAATGAATTCCAGGCAAGTGGCTCGGGCAGGGGGAGGGAAAGGGTGGAATGAACGTCTCTCTTTTCAAGGCAGCTGGGCTTATTTTAATGGGCAAGGTCAGCAAAGAAATGACCAGGAAGAGAAATCGCTGCCATTACAAATCAGTCGTGATCTTGTATCAATTATTCCCTGCGCAGTTCCCTTGCCTTGGGCTGAAGCAAACATGGCCTAATCAGTTTTACATCTACGTTTAATTTTATTGGAAAGAGGAGCCAGCAATGCATCATGGGGCTGCTGTGTGACATGAAAGGTGACCCCTGCCAACTTAATGACACAATACATAACCCTTAATGAAGTCACTATCTTGTCCTTTTTTTGCTGTCTCAGCCTGATGATTTATGATGGCATCATTTTGCTTTGCCCTCTTTTCATTTCAGCTTGACAAAGTGGATGAAACAATTATCTTCGTTATTGGCCAGAGCAGTAGAAATGTGATAGTTGAGGATTTCTGCAGGTGGAGGGCCTCAGCTATGGATCAAGTGAATGGAAAAATACACTTAGGAATTTTGGGGTTCCCTCCTTCTTTTCTCTTTCTCTTTCTCTGACTGTGGCCTCCTGAAGATGGATAGAGGATCCCAACGAGCCTTGCAAGCCCTATATCACTGTGGCAAGAAGTAATTTCAAGAGAAAGACACCTCTGGAGCAGCAGATAGAAGAAAGCTGGGAGGTGTCAATACATTTCTTTTTTTCAGTGTTTTTTCCTCTCCTCTCCATACCCACCTGTGCTGGTATGATGTATACCCACAAATAGCCTGACAAAGGTTATTAGGCATGGGTGCAGCTATATAAAGGTGTCCAGTGCTAATGATGACTGTGTGTGTGTTTGTGCCTCCGCATATCCAGATGTATGTGTGTGTGTGTACCTGATTTTATGTATAATCAAAATCAGCGTAAGCTTGTATGTAATCCTTCAGAGCTGAGTCTACCTCTCCATGGTCACAACGCTTTCTGGCTGCAAGTGCATTGTAAACCTGCTGTTACTAATTGTAGCTTGATGCTTTGATCAAAACCACAGCCCAGCTTTTTTACCAATTTTCAGAGAAAATGGGTACCTTTTTTCCTTCGGTACCTACAGAGGTTGTATGACGGAAGCCTTCCTCCATTGACAAAGATGCAGATGGAAGCTGACAGCACAGTATTTCAGTCCTGCTAGGCAGAGATGACAAAGTGCCCTCGCTAGCCATATGCTTGATGGCACTTGGAACTGCCACAGCAATATTTTTTGGCTGGTGCTGCTCAGGGTCTTATGTGGCTGTTGCTGTTTACTTAGTTTCTCCTCTACACCGAGATGATTCAGGATGACTGTGAGCAGACCTTCGTAGCAGTACTTAGGCACATGAACAAATTGCTGCAATTCCTCACTGATTTTAAAAGATAAAAAAGACAGACTCGGCTATTCCTATCACATCCTTTTCCCACACAGGGCTGTTCCTTGCGGTGCCCTTCCCAAGTCCCGAGCACAGCCATTCCTCCAGTCCACAAGCTGATGGCAGCCCTCCTTCCACATTTCACCAGCAAGGCTGAGCCTAGGAGTTTTCTGCTCCGTCTTACACTACTCAGCTACCCCAGCTCCCCAGTTGCGAGCCACTGGAGAACCCTCTGTCAGCAGAGCTAGAATTAAAATGTTCCAAGACTTGAACACAGCACTCAGCCAACTCAATCACGCTGCCCTGCTTCTCACTATGGATTTACATATTCGAAAGACTACCTTTTTTTAGCCACATTTTTGATGTTTTTGGAAATAGTAGTCAGAAGCCTTCCAGAATTTTACAGCCACTGCTTCAGCCTTCTAGTATTCTTACATGTACCCTTGTAGGTCAAGACCTCAGTACAGTGAACCAGTTCGAGTACCTCTAATTAAGTTATTCTGCCTCATTCCTGACTAATATAAAACATGCTTATCAACCCAGATTCTACATTAGGGCTCCATCCTCCTCCTCACAAGGAAGGCTTGCTCTCCACGCTGTGACCTGAGCAGGGCTTCTCAGGGAGGGTGGGGAAGGAATGAGAAGATAAATGTAGTTTGGCAGGACATTAAGGGAAACCACAATATTGCCTTGTAATGCAGCTCCTATCTGATCAGCAGAGTCAAATGTGGTGCCGGAGTTATGTCTCATAGGAAGTGGAACCAGCCGCCCCCGTCAAACTGATTGCCGAGATCTTCCCTGAGATACTCCTTCTGTCTGTCAGCGATACCAGCTGCTGAGGAATTCCCAGCATGTGCTGCAAGTGACCCCAGCCGAGCTAACGCAGACCCTTCTCCCGTCCCCATCCCGCAGGCTCCTCTCCCTCCCTCCAGCCCGCTCCTGGGGGCTGCAGTCGCAGTGCGGAAGGGGGACAGCCTCACTGGCACCGGTGTGCGTGCTGGGCTTCCGTAGCACGTCAGGGCCTGAGAAAACACGGCCTGGCTTATCTTGGCGAGCAGAGGGTGTCGGGGGGGACATGACTATTGCTTTCTCTTATGGTGAAAGAAAAAGCTGCAGCTCTTGAATTGCTCCTTTAATTTCCTAACACCTTCCTTCTGCCCTCGCAGGAGGCATTTCCTGCTCCTCTCGTCAGTTTGGACAGCATCCTAGGAATTCATTCACATGGAAGGTGGTAAATGTGATGCGTTGGCAGAAAACATAGGCAGCAGTAGCCTCCAGTACTTTCAGAATAATCTGCAAAAATTTAACTAATTAATTCTCAGAGCCATCCTGATAGGTATGAATGCCAGTGAAAAGGGGAAGGCCGAGGTCACCGAGATCCAGGGCCTCAGCTGGTCTCAACAGCAGAGCCCCCGCAGCAACGGGGTGCTGGCTGTGGTCAAGGCCAGCCGCACCTCCTTTTAGCGGCAGGAACTACGGCACGCAGCCAGAGAGCTACAAATCCTGTTTAGAGTCAAATACATCGAGGGAGAAGGAAAGGCTCCTGGAACGACTCCTCTACCATCAAGATAATTACAGCCAAGATTAGAACTGGTTGGAAAATAGGAGCGTTTTACAAACGAAGGAGCAACTCACTGTAGGGTAGTTTAATCATAATTAATGGAAGACACCGCTCAATGAGAAGCTGCATGTGGGCCTGGTTGCGGTTCGAGCAGCCGAGTGTGATGTATAGCGGCTGTTTTCTAATGCCCTCTCTTTATATGCCCATTCTTTCTCATGTCCTTGCTTTAAGAGGTTTTACAGGTTTTACATCATGGTCCTTGCTATGGCATCCAAGGGTATTTAACTGCCGCAGTTTGATACATAGGCTCTGGATTTGGGAACAAATAGCAGCGAACCCTTCTCAGGGAAGGGTGTGCTTCTCCTGATGGACCGAGTGCTCTAAGGGTTAATGCATCCTTCCACTTTGCTTGCCTTTAGTCCCACTGCCAAAAACCCCGCTCGTTCGTCTGCTGCGCTTCCTCTGCGTGTCAGCAAAGGAAATCCGTAATCTCCCAGCTACAGATTTGGGGAACTTTGACATCCCCTAATGAGGTAAACACATTACTGTCATGTACAAACAAACAGCAACAAATTAGCAGCTGACACGTGAGGAAGCCATGGCACAGCAACACGCGGCACTCTTTACAGGCAATTAAGGCTGCCTGCGCTGGCTGCTCACGTGCCAGCCGGGTCTCGTCCCGCGCTCCCTGCCCCAGCCCCGCGGCCATACTGGCCATTTTCCATCTCCATTTTCCTCATGGGGTTTCTTCCTCCTCTGCCATCTGAGTGCCCTGTCGGCAACTGGCTGCGATGCAGGGTACGGTCAGGTGCGACACAAGAAGCTACTGGTAGAACCGGGAAAAATGACCTCAATATTGCGGCTGCCGACTGCAAGGAGCTGGCAGGCTACGCTGCGTGTTTTGCTGTGACTGCCCTGAGCGTGCAGTACGGGCTGCTATCGGAGACAGGATGCTGAGCTGGTGGGACCCTCGGCGTGACCCTGTGGGATTGCTTTTATCCTCCAAATGGGAATGTGTCTGACCCTGGAAGGAAGGATTGCGGCAGCCTGGCAGAGAAGGTTATTTGCATTAGATCTCTTTCAGAAATCAATTTCTTGCACTATCACCTGTAAAGATCCTGGGGTCTTTACTTCTAGTCCTTGGCTTGAGGCCCTATCCCAGGAAAAGGGCTCAGTAGCTTAAACGAGATAGGAAGGGGAGTCCGAGCTGGTAAAGAGAGACAGATATTTGACTTTTATTTTAGCAAAAGCCATCTCTATTAAGTGAGAGCCAGGGCAATAGGCCCACGGTCAAAGGGCTTTATTATTATAATTGCTTTGCAAGGGTGAAAGCCTGTGGATAAGAATCTAAATCAGTCATCACTCAGAATAATAATCATGAAAAAAGATAAATAAATAAAGGTAGGATCCAGCCAAAAAAGGAGCTCACATTATCAGCCAATAAACCAATAATCCATTAGTGACCAAGGTTGCTGAATAATATAGTACTTTCACAGTACCCATAATTTATACTGCAGACTAGAGAATAGACACGATTATTAGAGTGAGGGCTACTGGATGACACATGATGCATGACCGCGCGGCATTGATCTTCACACAACAGGAAGGTGTCTAGACTGGGAGATGTATGGCCGTGCGATTCAGAGCAGGGCATATTTCATGCGGGGCCTAATGGAGTAGTGGAGGCCGTGATGGATGACTTGCCTAGTTTCAGTAGCAGCGCAGTTATAGCAGTGCTAATGCGTGACCTCTCCCGCTCCCTGCGTCCTTCATTCAGTCAGGGTGACCTCATTTAAAGGGATGGAAAATGAGAGGTGCAGAGTACGAGGGGGAGGGAAGAAGGGGGAGAGAGGGGAGGAGAAGAAGAGAGAATAAGAAAAATAAAAGATAAGGAGAGGGCGTGATGTAAATGAACAATCTCTCGTGAGCTTCTACCCTGCTGCAGGCTCGCTCCAGCACTGTAGTGGCACTGGTTGTTACGGGACTGATTCTGCTCCGCACCACTCAGGATTCTGCTCCTCTTTGGACAGGGTTACTCCTGATTTATACAAGTGCCACCGAGAGCACGGTGAGGCCCCCGTGGTGCAAGTCTCAGCCTTGCTCAGGCTCCCAGCGCTCGTGGGACCGGGCCAGCAGCCCCTACTTCTCGCGATGTGCCGTGTTACCCCTGGCTCCGGCGCTGGCCGCGCAGCACCCGCACACCTCCCACGATCTGGTAAGTTATGGGCCAGCGGTTATTGCTGCAAGGTGCCCATCTGGTCCCTCTGCCAGCAACTGTCCCCAGCGCTAGGAAGGGCTGTGGAAGAGCTCCGGGCCATCAGCGGTTTTCAGCCTAGGGCAACAAAATAACCCCAGACTAGTACGACGTTCAAGCTTGCGGCAGGCCCGATGCCTTGTTGCATGATAACAGGTGATAAACAGATTCAGAGGGTGGGGGTCTAGTCCCCTTCTTAAGGCCCTCCACCTTTGCACCAGGACTGCCATCTCCTCTTCAGCAACTCTCCCTCCATCTGACACTCAGCCCCCAACCTCCTCCCCCAGGCAGAGGCAGGGGAAACTGGGCGAGCAACGTGGAACACCTGAAATAGCCCAAATGTACAACAGATGTAAAACATGCAAGTGGGATCAAAATTAATAAATGGCAGTAGTCCTAAAAAAATTGAAACTAATTAAAACAGAACCCCACCATGAATTTTTAGAATGGATCAAATTTGGTTTTAAGTCCAGCATTCAAAACTCAGCCCCAAAGCGTAGCCCGCAGCGCTGTCAACCACGTTACGGATGCAGCACAGCCACCTGGCAAAGCTCACACGGACGGATGGAAGCCAGAGCACCTGCTGACCTGCACGGAGAAGGGCTGGGTTTTGCTCCATGCACTCCAGGACGGGGGAGGGGGATGGAAGGAAAATGTGACTCTGGGCAGAGCTGGAACAACATTTTGCTTTTCCTCAGGACGACGGGGAAGGGCTGTTAAAGCGCTGATCTGAGGCCCCTGTCTGTTTAGCCAGGTTACTGCAGCCACATCAGCGTGCCTAACCTGGAGGAACTTTACTCTGAACCCCAGCACTCTTACCAGCTTGGGAGTCGATGAGCAGTGGCAGGACCCAGCCATCCCAGTGCTCCACACTGACTGCTGGGACCTGGCTTCCAGAAGAACCATCCCGTATGGATCCTGTATGGAACCATCCTGTATGGATCATCAGAAGAACGCGGGGGTTTTTGTTTGGTTTTGGGGTTTGTGTGTTGTGGTTTTGTTTTGTTTTTTTTTTTTTGGGGGGGGGGGGGGGGTAACTTCCAGAAATTTCTTTAAGGAAAACAGAAACCCTGATATTTTTATGGCATTTTATCATATTTTCACATCTAACAATACCCGTTTTTGATGGAAACCACTATATTCGTTTGTTGGTAAGAAAGATACCCAGACTGATATAGCAGTGTACCCGAGAGCTCTAAACCGATTTGTCTCGGGAAACTGCTGGCAGAACCCAGTGCAAGCCCAGCAAGCCTGCTCTGCCACACGCAGCACAACCTTGGCCTGAAGCTAAACCTGACTACAGCAGAGAATATATCAGCCATCTCCCCTCCTTCAGCCCTTAGCTGGATGCTTGTGGCTTCTCCTGTGATGAATTCTGTGCTTTGGTAATGAATCCTACAGGGCCCCTATAGGTTAAATAAAATGATCTGCTAAAGTTGAAAACTGAATTGATAAAAAGGGACTGTTTGCTTTCTCCCTACTATTTCGATTCTCCTTTCCTTATCTCTCGTTCATTGTTTCAGTTATCCTGGATTAGTGCCCAGGACTGTTGTCAGCCGGTGCGTCTGTACAGAGAAGAGACAGTCTCCGCCCCAAAGAACTTGCAAGCTTGAGAGTGAAGACAGATGGATAAAAGGCAAGATTATTATTGCTGTTCAGAAGTGGGAAACTAAAGCACATAGAGCATACATCTCTGCTTGCAGTCGCAAGGGAAAGGCCGGAGCAGAACCAGGAGCTGAGGCTCAGGCTCTGGGGGCTTTAAACACAAGAGCATCCTTCCTCTTCTGAAGAGCCAGCGCTTGGACTGGGCCACGCAGGAGGTTACTGTACGGGCAGATGGAAATGCCTGTTTGTCAGGTCCTCGGCGCGTCTTTCAAGTGACTCTTCCCGTGTCTGTCCTCAGCCCTAAACTGCACGAATCCCCTATTAGCAGACCCCCTTCTAGGATCACCGCAGGTCCCGTAACACTGTCTCGCTGCCCGCTACAACAGCTGTGCACCCCCCTTCCCCAAAACCATGTACGAACCCACATATACACCCTGCTACGTTTCTTCCCCTCCACGTAAGAGGCTCTAACTCCCCGAGCTGCCTGGAAAGAAGAAGAGAGAATGGCCGTTTACTGTGTTTCCTTTACCATCTGGGCTTATTAAAAACTGCGCAGCAAATTAAAAATAGGTGGGAACAAAGATGGGGGAATGACATAAAGGGCTGCAGAAAATTCTCTGTGTACTTTTAAAAGCTGGAATTGCCATATGGACTGGCAGAGAGACATGTTTTACATTTCCACTGGTACATGACTGACATCATTTAGCATTAACTTCTATTTGAATAAAATGGTAGTAGACATTTAGGTAATATTACAGGGCAATAAATGTTTTAAAGAGCCTTGGGGGGATGCTCTTGAAACACAGTCCAGACCAGAACTCTAAAAATATGTCTTAATACATATTAACCTCTTTTAGGACTTTTGGCTCTCAAACAAATAATGGAGGATAGAGAGGGGTTTTTTTTCACCCCTCCCCTTTCACTCTCTGAATTAAGAGTCCCTGGCTATATTTTTTCCCTTTTTCCTCTTTAGCTGTGCTGGGAAGAACATGAGGGAATGTAGTTAAAATTCAAAAAGGTTCCCCTTTATCATTACCATGAATCAACACAATAAATGAGCCCCTTCAGAGCACGGTAATAAGAATTTGATAAATCATCAGCCAAAAATTAACTAGATGTCAAAACAATCTTTGGGAAGTGTGATGGATTAGGGGCGATAGTGGCAATTAATCTCCCAGCATGAGTTCACAGGAGAGACTGAATGCTGGGAGATGGATAGGGGGGAGACCAAGGCCTCACAAGGTCAGGACACTGCGAAAGGAACGAGAGAGGGAGAGAGAGACGGAGAGAAGAAGAAAAAAATTCCACTGAGTCGGCAATACCCAGGCCCCCGGCAGCCGAGGTAGAGGTCAGTCACATGCCTTTGAAAACCTTTCTGTCTCCAGCTGCTCTCTGTGATGAGGCAAGCACTTTTCTGCTCCTGCTAATAAATGCCACAAGCCAGCTCATGGGGTACAACACATGGCTGGAGAGAGCCGGAGAGCAAGGCAGGCTTCATTCGCAGGGCTGCACTCCTTTGTAAACAGTAACGGGGGCGGCTGGAGGTGGCAGGATGCCGGAGGGGGAGCGGAGGGAGACAAATCCTTCTCTAATGTGTGAATTCATCCATACAAGGCCTGGCAGTGGGTGCGCGTGGCTTGACTAATTCCGCCTGAGCACAGGAGGGGAGAGTGCAGGAGGAAAGTGCCGCTGCAGTCATAAATCCCTATCCAGCTGGCAAAACCGCTTCCTCAGTCTTCCACCTCGCCAGAAGGTTTGCAGCCCCGTCAGAAGCGGCAGAGGCAGCTGCGGGCTGGGGCAGCGCTCCCTGCCCCGGCACCAGTCCAGCCGCATCTCCCGCTGCCGGGCTGGGGTCCGCAGGACCCCCCGGACCGCGCCAGGCAGAGCCGCGCGCAGGGAGGGCTTTGCAGAGCGGCACGGCCGGGCCACTCTGCCCGGCCCCTGCTGGGCCACCTCGGTGGAGGCCGTAAACAGCAAGGTCCACAGCTCCTGGTGTGCAGGCATTAGGAAGAAACCGTTCCGTGGACAGGCGGAGGTCAAGGGGAGCAATTCCGCTGTCCACCTCCACCTCCTGCGACGCAGCAGGCGAGCCAGGCCAGCGCAGGTGTCAGCTACCACCGCCTCACTTGCCTCCACTGAGCGGTGGTGGGTCCCCCCAGAGGTGTTTGCAGCTACAAACTGAATCACGGAGCTTCGTGCTGGAAGGAGAACAATTCATGCGGTTGCAAAAATTTCAAATAAGGGATGTACAAAACCTGCAAGGTTCAGACTGGCCTTCCAGAGCTCCCAGAAAGGGCTTTACATTGATGTTATGCATAAAGCACTGTCATAACCTATGGTCTTTTTGCAGCCTCAAAGACAACCTCACAAATACCAAAGGTCCGTAAGCCTTTTCACGGCACCTATGTGACAGCTTGGGCTGCGGATGGAGGAAGAGGAACAGGGTGAATGGTGTTCAAGCTCTGCTCCTCCAGCATAGCCTCTGATGCATGGGATGGCTGCGACAAAGCAGACTCTCTCAATATGCCTCAATTTCCCTTGGTTTGCAGTGCAGGTGATTACTCCAACGCGGCAGTTTGCCACTGCATGAAGTTTAATCTGTCAGGGTTGGGAAGCATCCTGGGAGATGCAGAGGAAAAGGTGAGAGGATTATATACCGTGCTAACAAGATAAGCCTTGCAGAGATGCACTGAGGGTGTCTCTCCCCCCCAGCTTCCAGGATTCATTTCTTAAAATCCTGTACATCCCTCCTTTCCCTCCCCTCCACTCCGGGTAAGTAATTATCTTTACCTGCGCTGGTTACTTTTGCGTCATATATCCTAACAGCAGCACAGGCTCCCAGCTCAAGTGAAGCATTGTACAAATGAAAATATCTACCATGAGTCAGCCACTGCTTCACTATTTTGCTGCCCTAGGCAATTGCTTGCTCTGCTGGTGTTGCGTAGCTAACCTAGCGCAGCAGCTACTCTCTGCTCTCCTTTCCCATTATGTCCAGCCCTTGGTAATTATCGTACAACAGCATCTCTGCTCTGAACATGGATCTGTGCCGCCAGGACTTTTTGACCAGCATCAGCTGGGCCAGATCCAGCAATTATGTGCACGAGAGGTGGTGGCATACACTGCCAGTCTTGCCCGATTTATGCTCTTCCTTCTTTGCACAAAATCTGTCACCCGGAATCCTTTGCAATCCAAACAAGAAAAAAAGAAATGGGCAATGAAAGAAAACAAAAAGTCAGGCAATTGCCTGGCAGGGCTTCTGCTGACTTCTCACACTTTGTACTGGGCCTCAGGGCATGGAGCTCCCAGTGACATTTCTCCAGCAAATGCAGAGCCTGACACATACTCAGGATCACACCAGCCAGTCAGGATGACGCTGGGGACACAGACAGGCCTGCAGCTAGCTTTTTTAGGAGTGACAGTGACCACAAGAAAATAAATAATTGGCCCAGATCCTCTGCAGCCACACTGCTGTGGTTCTCTGTTTCATCACTCTGAGGCTTGCAATCCTTTCCTGAGCTGTTTAGCATCTCTCCTCACATTTTCACTGCTGGAGCACTGTTGGCTTTGATACACACTGTGCTCTTCCCCTCAAGCGACAAGGAACAAATGTTCATGCAACACAGAAAGCGCCCATGGGGTGAGGAAGGAGAGCCTAAGACTTACTGAAAACGTCTGCGGCTGCTTGCTTTCACCACTGGCTATCTTCCCACTCCAAGAGGTAAGAGGACCAGGAAGCAGCAGCCAGGGGCAGTGTCTTGGCTCACCAAAGGTTCCTCTCTCCTCCGCCATCATCCTGGCTCACACTGACACCAGCCAAGAGAAAGGACAGACTGGCTTTGCTGCTGACAACCCAAGGGCCTCCGAGGATGACAAGGAATGCAAGATCTGGGCAGAGCATCTGGCAGCAGGGAGGATCCCTGCATAGTCCTGATAGCTCTGGTCATGACCTGAAAGCCTCTCAAATGGGATAGTAGCACATGCAAGCGATATTTTGAACCTGAGTTGTAAAAGCGGAGCTTGGAAGTAGAAGTAGTTGTGAAGTGAAACCAGAAGTGGGAGCACCAGCGAAGCAAAATCTGACAGGCAGTGCGAGCTGTGCTCCAGCAAGCTGTTAGCTCTCCTGTCTCATCTCACTAGAGGTGCTGTTTATGGACTGAGAAGATAAAGACTGAAGATGCAGCTGTGGCAGTATCACTGTCAAACTTAGCCTGTTTGCATTGGTGTGACACACAGAGATTCAGTTATGCTGGAGACTCCACTACAGTGGATACTCTACAACCACAATGCAAGATACATTGCTTTTTCTGAAGAAATTATAGTCCACAGCAGGTTGCAAACATTGGCAATGGCAATTTTTATTCTCTGGTTAGATGCCTCAGGGCCAAATACTGTTGTCACAACCGCAGGGTATGGGGTCAACCCACTGAAGTAGAGAGAATTAATTCAGATTTATGCACTTCAAATAAATGGGTTGCTAGTGTCTTGAAACAGAGGTGGTATGGCAACCTGGCTTAGAAGGAGCATCGCTCGTCCTTGCTTGCAATGCACAACGTGCTCTGCAGCTGTCTCAGGGATGTTGCAATGTGAGAGTCACTGGTTTCTCCATTAAGATAAAGCAAAATATTTGCTGCAGTCACCTAAATGTGCATATCCAGCTCAGTAATGTCTGCCACTATAACCTGATAGTAATTTATTTACTGAAGTAGGGTTAGCTCAGAAACATTGTGTAGTTTTCCCTTCCCTACCTAATTTTGCTGCTATGTTAATAGAAACTCAGTTATGGAACAGGACTCACTCATTATTACTTCTTGTTGGAGGCTAAGGAGAAGCCTCCATTAGCTCTGATGACTTTGCTCCTGCGTATTCATACTGTTGATAACACCTTTTTTAAATATTTGCATCCTTAAGAAGCAACCTTTTTTTTTTTTTTTTTTAAATCTTACTGCATCTTTCATGATTTTCCCTGGTTGCTCACACAGTTTTGTGTAAGAGACAAATGCCTGGCAAATGTTTGGATACTGCTGGCTGCTTGGCGCATATCAACGTCAGAAAGATTTTGGGGGGTGGGGGAGAAGAAAAAAAAAAAGAAGAAAAAACCCACCCAGCTGGAACACTTTCCCAGAATGCCTGTCTCTTCTCAAGACAGACAAGGCTTGGATAGAACAGATGTTTCCACCCAAAAGCAGATGTGAAGATGTTACTTTCCCAGGGAGGAAATGTGGTGTGGTTTATTATTAACCAACAGTCCCCATATGACAGCTTCCCTTGACCAACAGTTGGAAAATCTGGAAAAAAACCTAGCCCTCTAATCCAAGTGGTGGCAGGAAATAGCCAGCCCTGACGGACTCCGCTGATTTATTATTATTAATTACAACCCGGAAATAACCAACAACATCTGGGAGAGCCAAATGTGGAAGAGAAAGCAAGCTTGAGCAAAGGGGCCAAATTTTTTATTCCATGATGGCCTTAGCGTACTGCTAAACTTCAGGAAAAGCTGCTGCAAAGTCAGTCTGAGCAGCCTCTGTAAGACAGCAGAAAGAAAGGTCCGGTAGCGCAGTGGCCAACAGAGCAAGGGGCAGTTACACAACAAGAAGCAATCCTGTACCACACACGGAGTATAACGCGGAGCAACTGAAGCACCGGAGTTGTACGAGCGCAATGCTGAGCCTCAAAAAATGGTGCCTGTTCAAGACAGACTGGAGCTGTGTCACGCTGAGGGCCCGAACCAGTTTCCCCACCCAGCACTAAATGGCACCATGCGCATGCAGCCGAGCCGGCAGACTCCTGCAGCATTGCAGCTACACGACATTAACGTGCTGTAAATCAGCTGATGGAAAACAGGCAACAGAAAGAGAAGAAAGTTCAGACCAAACCCCAAACCAAATGCAGCGAATAAGAACAGCAATCCATCAGAGAAAAAATAGCAAAGTATTTCAATGAAAGAACAAAAAGCAAAATAGATTTTCAAAATGTAAAGCATCTGAACAATGACCAAATCTCTAGTGATGAGAAGCTACGATAGACAGCTCTGTAACTAGGTCCAGAAAGCTTAACGAAATGCGGTTACCAGCTTGGAACTGGAACAAAATAAACCAACAGTTCACAGAAGGCTGATCAAAAGCAAGCGAGTCTGTGATAGGTAACAAACAGATGCGTGCAAGTTGGTTTACAGTTGCATGGAAAGAGGAATTGTGAACAGAGTATTTAAAGGGTGAGTGGGCCTCCGTGAGCCGTGCGTCAGCGTGGAAGCAGCACCGCTGGTTACCGAGTGCCGCCCCCGCTCGTATAACCGCTTCGGGTCTTTCATTTGTCGCCCTGCCCGAGGTGGCTGCAGACACACTGCACCGGTCTACTCTGAAAGCGCCGTGCTCTGTGCCCGACACCAGCACGTGGGTGCGAAGGGGAGCCGCGATCATTATGTGAGCAAACAGGGTATCCAGCTACTCAAAACTTGGCAGGTGCACACGTATTTTGCTGAACTGAGAGGCCGGTTCAGCTTTACTGAAAGCTTTGGATTTCTTTAGTCCTTTTACTCTATAGAACTTATACACTCCCAGATTTTAAAACAAACATTGAATCAACCATTACCACTGCTGGTGTAAAATAAGACTTTCTCTGCTTCTCTGTTGACAGCCCCACCTAAGGACACATGGACACTTTCCCACCAGGTACTGGAGAGCGCAGGCTCCCCGACGTGCACACGTGCCAGCTGTGGTTAACCCACAACCTGAGAGCTCATAAAACGTCTGTTTGTATTTTCAGAGCAGTATTAACATTGTCAGACCGTGGCAAATCTGCTTAATTTTAATAGACGTATGTATAATACACAAGCCAAAATACACTTAAAATGGGACGTCAGAAAATAAACAACTATTAACTAATGAAATATAAAGGAAGTTAGTTCTTGCACTTTCTCTCTCTCCCCCACACATCCCCTGCAGTCACAGTTCAGGCATCTCCTCCTCGTGACTCCCCACTGCAGCCTCACACCCAAGAACTACAGAAAGACAAAGATGCCTCTTCTACACGTGCTGAGACAGCATGGGAGGGAGCGCAGGGAACGGGCGAGGCCTCCGCCTGCGTTGGCGTTTTCAGCATCAGAGTAGCACTGCTCTGATGGTCAAGACGCCAGTCCCTTTCTAAGGAAGCTTTAAAGACAGCACGGCAATCATGTGAAGAGCCAGCCTCACCAAACACGTACAGAACAGTTCTGGCTCAGAGACAGCAGAGCACCACGTGGGACGCACGGGCTGGAGGAGGCATGAAAGGGCCCGATGTTTAGTTGCGCTGTTTGTGCTACTTATGCTAAGAAAGCTTAACTGGGGAGGACTGGAGCTTAGGTTCCCTTTAAAGCTCTCTTCCCATGCTGAAAGAGGGGAAAGGGGCTTGGCGCACCACGACCAACATCCCCTGCCTCTGCACGTGCCACCGGACAAGTGTTCAAGTTCTATTGCAAAAGAATCACACTCAATTCTTTCCAAGCATCGTGTGCGAGTGCTGCAGTCCCAGCAGGGACGTGGCCTGGTTGCGCCAGCCACCCTCTCTACGCTGCTTGCGTGGCTCCTGGCAGTGCCAAACCCAGCCCCGCTCAGCTGGCAGCACGTTTATCCTCAAACGGCCCCCTGAGGCGGGAGGTGCTGCTTCAAGGTGGGGAGAAGGCAGGTCCTTCTGGACTGGGAACGTGCGTGGTCTGCGTTTCCCAAATCCTATCCTTCCATCTTCCACGGAGCATGCTTCTCCCTGGGGCAGACGCTGCTAATCTCTACTCCAGTATCTCCCAGCAAAACACCACCTCTCAGATTCCCAGCACGGTAACAGTCCCTCGCACTTCACTCTCAGCGAAAAAACCTGCCTGATGTCAGGGATGACTGCATTTTCTTTGGGGGTTTTAAAGTTCATTCTTAAAGGGGGGTAACAGTCCCATCCTTAGATTCACCATGCCCTCTCTACTTCTACAGATGTATTTGTAGAAATTGAACTTGAATGGGTTATTTCCACCCCTGCCCTTTTTCTTAATTTATTTTGTAAGGTATATACTGCAAAAAACAACCGCACAGAGGTGAAGAGAAGTGCCCCATAATTGAGAACAATATCTCCAAGGGGCTTTTCCAATGAGGTGCAGATTTCTCTGGCATACATTTTCAGAGCTGAAGTCAGTATAATGAAGTCCAGAACTTTTAGGTTTCCCCTTTAATATATCCATCATGTCTAGATCCATTATTGACATGTTGACTTTCTTGTTTCTGATTTAAGCTGCCAGACTCGGTAAAATTGCCTTGACAGCTTTAGCATTTGTGGCAGAACACTGACATGATGTTACTTACAGCTAATTAAAGTTGAGAGCATAATAAACAATCTTGGGATCCTAGCAACCTAATTTCCTTGGGTATTGAGTTTGCTGGATCTTGACCCGAGTTCTTTGAAGCTCCAGCAAATTCCGAGACTGATCTTCCAGCTCCGTGGGTGCTGGCTTTGGAAACCAGGGAGCCTTTTGTCCCACTTGGATAACACCAAGAACATGCAGGCCCAGCCTGTCCGGGTGAGCGATGGGGAGAGACAGGGATGGGTAACTGGCAAGGAAATGGGAAACTATGATCTGCTGGAAGTGGTTTTCTAAGGCCATTTCACTGAGGAGAAATGGGCCAATGGGTTATAGCTAATTAGCAACAGGATGAAAGCTAGCAAAAGAAAATTTAGACTGATTACCGGGAAATCTTTCCTACTGGTGAGCTCTGTTAGACTGCAAAATACTCTCTCAAGGGAAGCAGTGCAAACCACATTGCTTGAGTCATTTAAAACTGGCTGCACAAAGCACTGCAGTACAGAGTGCAGGGAAAGGCAGGCGCTTGGGCTAGCAGAGTGAGTGTGAACAAGGTGACCTCACAGAAGCGGATTTTCTGTACTAGTCCATAAGGTCTTGGAAACTTCAGCTGCATCGGTTCAATTCTCCTTTCCTCTCCCATGCCATCTCAAACCCAGCTTGTTTTACATAGGAGTGCCTATCACAGTGGGAAATTAACTCACAAAATAGAAAGAACAGTTCAGTCAAGGGCAAAATTTCACCTTTTCTTCTGATGAACATATTTTTGTCATTTATTTTGTTTTAACAAAAGAATAAAACTTGCCATACCCAAATCAGATTCTTAGAGCTGACTCAGCCAGCAAAATCAGCATTTTTTGTCTGCAGTGAATCAAAAATCACTACTCGCTTGCGCAGAATCAACTGAAATTTGAGGTGAATTAAATCCAAAATCTCCCTCTGTTCCTACAAGTGACTGACATGCCTTCTTTATTGCCAGTTTCTTGAGTGCTATTGGACTGATTTCTCCCACTTCCACTGTATCTCCTCATTCTGCAAAGTAGGGCAACAACAACATTTCACACCTCTTTTGCAAAGACTTAAATGCAGTGAAAGCGACACCCTCACTGTGAGTCGAGCCACTGTAAGTCACTAGAACAAACAAAAGTTAAGTTGTATTAAGTTAAATCTCAATGAAAAAATGTTCTAGTTCAAGCATGTTAACTTGCATTTGTGCATACGAAGAAGAGCAACTGCTGAAGTCACAGTAGGATGATGATGCATCTGACATGTCAATAGAGAATTTTTAACTGATTTAGTAAACCAGTACAAAGGCTATGCTGGTGCTCTTAATCTCTTAATTTAGCTTAAAATAGCCTGAAACCGAACCTCATGTTCACACAATGGTTTACCGCATTTAGAGTGGTTTCAAGACCACTATTCTTAAAAAGACAAAACTTCTGGGCAGAGACAAGGCCCTAGAGGTGAACCAAAGCATGTGTATATTGTAAGAGAAAGGATCTTTGAGTCCAAGCCATTGCTGCAGGCACCCTGGTGCACGTGTAGTAACTCCAGGGACGCCAAGAACTTAATTCATCTCTATGGAACTGCTCCAAGTTTGCACTCATACGACAGAAATAGTATTTTACACTTTGGAGGATGCCGAACTAACCGTCTCTGAATTTTACAGGTGATCTGTAAAATACACCTCTGTTCTCCACTTCCACACTGCCTCTGCAGGGCAAGCTTTCTGCAGCATGCACTTCTCCGTGGGCTGCACCGGAGCACAGGGAGCAAGAGAACCACACTGACTGATGTGGGGTTTCTGGCCTGTGGCTTCAGGTTGGAGGCTGGGAGGATGGAGTTTGTAAAAGCAAGGGAGTAAATAGCCCCAACCTTAGGTCCACCCCTGATGTTTTTTTACCAGAAAGGAGTCTGCACTGAGCACCGCAGCTGGGTTTCTGGGCAGAGCCATGCATGGGAAGAAGGCAGAGAGTAATTATTGACCAAGTGAAGTGAAAAGCTTCAAGGCAGAACATCTCCTTGGGCCTCCTGTGAAGACTGATGACATCACCGCCGAACAGTACTCGCTTGCCTGTTACTTCATTGCTCAGGGAGGGCGTGGAATTAATAACGAGGGGCTGGACATCCTGCCCCTCCTGAGGGTGCTGGCATAAGCAGGGAGAGGAGCTTAACTACCGGACAGGCTTGGCCGCAAGCAGCCACTGCTGCGAACGCACCGCAGGGGGAAGCCTTTCTCAAAGGTGACAGCGGGACCTAGGAAGAAAAGGTCCTGCAGGAGGAACGATTCTCTCCTCCTGGAAAATGAGGTGTGGATCCAAGCCTCCCACCCGGTCCCTTCCCAGAAGCCAGGGAGGGCAGCGCGGGCTGGGCCTGAGTCTGGAGATGCAGAAGGGACAACTGCTCGCAGCATTCACTCCCTTTCAAGATTCATCTCCCATTTTAGTCCTCCCCATTTCCCAGTGTTTCATAAACACTGGACTTCAGTTTGCCATCTGCACACAGTCCTTTCTAGCAGGCACGTATAGATAGAATGGATGGTAGAGGGGCAGCAAAGGAAAAGGAGCATTCGCATTTCCCAAGTCCTATGCCAAAATCCTGAATTTCCCAAATCCTCAGGGGCTGCACCCTTCCCTGTCTCCAGAGCAGTTAATGCAGCAACTCCACTGAATTCACTGCAGGGGCAGGGGGGAAACCCCAACCAAAAAACCCAACTCTTGGATGAAGGACGCCTGCAAAAGCAGCATTTCCTCCCTTTTGTCCTGGCTGGGGCTGTCTTCAGTTCCTGATTGTTCAGACCCTTTATTCCTCACTTTCAGACTCTTGTTCATTTCCAGCTGGGCTGTACGTGTGCTTCAGAGATCCAGTGGGAAAGGTGGTGCGCAGTGACCCCCAGTCATTAATCAAGCTGCCTAAGCCGGGGCCTTTTCACAGCCAGAGCCTGATTATTGGCTCTTGGGAGCTGCGTAATAAAATGACAAGGGGAGTGAGTCTATTTCCTGCCGCCAAACTGCTGACATTAATTCACACTGGGGGGCTTGGGGAAGGCAGCGGGAGGGGGAGAGCAGGGAAAGGGGATCTATCTGTGCAAGGAAATACTGCAGGATCGGCGTGCCGCTACCCAGCTGCTGTGTGCATGTGCGCGAGCAGACATGTAACGGCACAGACGTGTTCACGTATGCGCTAACTGTCCTACGTAGCGGAGTACAGCAGTTTGGAGAAAAACATGGTTTTACAAAATACGAGGTAAAATCTTGGACCAAAACCAGGATCCAACTCTTGGCCCTCCATTACTTCAGAGGTCCAGAACCGGTCTGCAGCCATTTGCTTTATCTAGACTGATACTTGCACTACTACATCTAAAAAGCTCACATTTTTTCAGTGGTAGCCCTTAAAAACAGCAAGAAAATTACACTACAACTTTAGCTCAGATTCCCACACTGTAGGCCAACCTAAGAAAACCCCAAACAAACTAACTTCCACCACACCCATTTTGACTTAAGACTACCAGGGTGAGGGGTTTACCTCTCTTGGCATGAACTGTGGCTGCAGAAAGCCTCGTTGCCAAATACCTGCCATGCTTCTTGGGATGTGAGGAATCCATCCTAACAGCTAGGAAAAAACAAAACAAAGCCCCCCACCACTACCACAAGATCAACACTGGAAGTATTTATAACTGAGTTCCTAGAGTCCTTGTGTGTAGGAAAATTCCGTGATTGCATCCTGACATTCCTACTACTGAGGAGCAAACTGGATGGTAAGTACAACTGGTAACAATTTTCTAAAATTGCAGAAATTTCTTGTTCTTTTTTCTTACTTAATAGTTCTTTTGTCCTGACTCTAGACATTTTGCTAATCAGTTTCTATCATATGGGAGCTATCAGCAGAGACAGTCAAGCCTGGGGATATGTAAAACCTTTCCATTGCCTGAAGAATCCAAGGAGACCTTTGACACTCACCAAATTCCCTTGCAAGGGAAGGGTAAGGGAATAAAGTCAGAGCCAAAATCTGCAAAGTCATTTCTTCACTAGCCTTCAAATATGTCGGGATGAAAGGAAGACTAGTGAAAATGTGGGCCCTCTCTGGAAGGAAATGGGAGACCTGGTTACCTGGGATATGGAGAAGGCTGCGGTACTCAACAACTTTTTGCTTCAGTCTTCACCGACAAGTGCCCAAGCCACACAGCCCAAGTTGCAGAAGGCAAAAGCAGGGACTGGGACGATGAAGAACTGCCCACTGTAGAAGATCAGGTTCAGGACCATCTAAGGAACCTCAAGGTGCACAAGTCCATGGGACCTGATGAGATGCATCCGCAGGTCCTAAGGGAACTGGCGGATGAAGTTGCTAAGCCACTATCCATCATATTTGAGAAGTCGTGGCAGTCCAGTGAAGTTCCCACTGACTGGAAAAGGGGAAACGTAACCCCCATTTTTAAAAAGGGAAAAAAGAAAGACCTGGGGAACTACAGGGCAGTCAGCCTTACCTCTGTGCCCAACAAGATCATGGAACAGATCCTCATGGAAACTATACTAAGGCACATGGAAAACAAAGAGGTGAATGGTGACAGCCAACATGGCTTTACTAAGGGCAAATTGTGCCTGACAAATCTGGTGGCCTTCTACAATGGGGCTACAGTGTTGGTGGATAAGGGAAGGGCAACTGATGTCATCTACCTGGACTTGTGCAAAGCATTTGACACTGTCCCGCACGACATGCTTGTCTCTGAATTGGAGAGACAGGGATTTGACGGATGGACCACTCAGTGGATAAGGAACTGGCTGCACTCAAAGAGTTGCAGTCAACAGCAGGGGGGTTGGAACTAGGCGATCTTTAAGGTCCCTTCCAACCCAAACCATTCTATATGATTCTATGATAATCTTAAAACTTTCCTCTGCTGATACCATGTTTTTATGGGGCAACAATAATCGAGGAACTGTTTTGCTAAGACCACTTCTTTTCATACTGTTGGGTCTGTTTCTTGCACACTAGTCACCATCTGGCCCCTCAGCATGTTCACGGATGGCTGCTGAAGAGCCAAGCGTGTGGAAGTTCAGGATCTGTTGCAACCCACCAGGTCAGCTGCTGGGATGTGAGCAAGCAACATGGCGTGGGAACGGCAGCAAAAATAGAAACAACCTCTGCTAGAGCACTGACGTTTTTCTGGAGCAATGTCCTCTGAGACAACATTATTTCATCAGAGTACTTCTAGTTGCACATGCAGAATACTCTTTGAGCCTGACTGATCTTTGACATGATCCTTACAGTCAGTAACAACCTTGCAAAGTAGCAGAAAATACCCTCACATTTCCCTCAGTGCAGCACAGTAGCAAATGGTCCCAACAAGGTCTGCAGAGGTGTAAGTGTCTGCATGAGGCATTGGGGAATCAGGTCTATATTCTTTCCTGAAGCATCCCATTAAGGATCGGAAATGTAAGTCTAATGTTTCCTTGCCATCAAAGCAAAAGCGACCTTCTGGTTTAAGCAGAACCTGAACACACATATTCCTCCATCGTCCAGCCACCCGGGGGGGGTGGGGGGGGGTTGGTGGTGGAAACAAACCAAAAACAGAAGCCTCTGCTCCACAGTCCAACCCGTCTTCTTCCTTTTCTATTGAAATAAATGGAACATGGAAACTGGGAAAACTGAACAAAGTCAATCGAAAGCAACAGACCAGAACCCCACCACTATACATCGGTAGAGCTGAATTGCCTTTGATGGAGTCACACCACTCTGCAGCATCAGAGAACCCAGCGCGTCACTGATTATCAAGTATATTGATCCTCAGAGAGTACGTAACCGAGGCCAGGATTTAGTTCCCAGACCTGCAACGCAAGGGTTGCACCAGCAAAATCCCAGCAGCCAGTGCTGCTAGCATCAGGCGTGGGGCTGGTACAGAAAGGAGCCAGTAAATCAAGGTGTGCGAAGGAAACAGTATCATTAATTCTCACATGTGCATCTGAGCAAGAAGTGCCTGATAAAAAAAGACCCATTTGCCATTGCAACTATATCAAACCTTCTACAAAAAGTCACTTTGAGGTCACTGTTTTTGTCCAGTATTTCAATACATTAAATGCAATTACTTCATTGTTGATTTACCTGTCATTAGAGGCATGTGTTTGAACATGATTTATTGAGTGAGTTTTGTGCCAGTTGACTTGCAATAGATTGCACAATATTCAAAAAGGCTCATTTGCTTGGCATTACATTAGAAGCAGGGTGATTGCAACACAAAGCAATGTAAATGAGTTCTGAGAGGCTCCATCATTCATGTTGTCATGTACTGAATCCTATTATTATTTATTACCATAATTGTACTGTGTTTCCTGGGGCGATAAATTAGGACTGATGGGTCCCGCTGACAGCCAAGGACTGGACTCGCTCTATATAATTTAATAGGGATACTGTTGGATCTCTGCTTGGAGGAGACTTAGGGAGGAATTTAGTAACTAAGCAAAATCTTTTCTTGAAAAAAATTAAAAATAAAATAAAAGCAGTGAGGTTTTTTTTCCTCCCTTCTCCCTTGGCAGCAATTTAAGTCTTGATAAAAGCTGCAAAGGAAATGGGAGCACTCTGTCTTTCATAATAGGATTGTTAAAAAAAATCACTGCCCTGTGTCACAATCTGTTTTATGCTCCCTGCTGACAGGCAGCCTCACAACGGCTGGGAACAGAGGGACAGAGGATGACTTAAAGGGATAGCAGTGACAGCTTCTGACCTCTAGCATACCAGCTCAAATCCAACCCACAACTGCAAGTAAAAGTTGTTCTTAACTAATGGCTGTGGGGAATGAGTGAGGTTATTGCTACATCTTGCACACAAGCATTCACAAAATGTCATCAAAACCAGCTTTTCCTGAAGTCTCACAAAAGGGGTTGCTCACCAGCCTGACAGATTTCACTCCTCACCGAGGGCCTCTTCCAAAGCTCAGCGCAGTCTCTGAAAGACCACCGCTGCTTCCGTTCACGCTCCCGCAGCCCTCTTTCCGATGGGTTTGCAGCCAGTCTGAGGTACTTGTTTGATTGGGGAGTTTCCGTATTTCAGATCCCAGGGATGTTTTAGGCATAAGTTTGATGATGACCTCCCAGCTGAAGCCTGTTCTTTCTGCTGAACACTTCTTCCCATGCAACTGAATTCTCAAGCCCCGAGAGGCCCAGGCAGGACTCTCAAACAGCCCTAACAACCCTTCCAGAGAGCAAACAGCACAAAGGTGGGACCACAACTCCAAGCATATTTTGCAGCTGCTACCTGTTGAAACCAAGCAGTTTGCTCCTCCTAACTTCAGGTGCTTCAGTCAGGGTGCAAAACACAAGGAGGAGTCACAAAACTTAGCTATTATTTTTACTTTAACCAGTAAAAGCTTTCTGAGTGGGACGACTATGGTGACAATAGCAAAGCCAGGATTTGCTGGTGTGTTAGTGTAGGCAGCCCGTGGCACTGCTGTGAGCCACACAACTGTTTCATTCTTGGCACAGCTGGGACACACCTTCCCCTGTTATTTAAATGAAAAACAAAACACTTTTATATAAAACTGCTGATGAATGAAAACAGTGACCTTTCCCTCTTCTATTTGAGCTTGGAATCGGAAAATAACAGTAAAACCAAGACAAGGGTTTTTTTCCCATCCCATGTGCCACAGGACTGGATTTCAAAGTACAGAGTCTTGGCAAGATTTTCACTAGTCCTCAACTCACGGCCGGTTAAGCATGGGAGAGCCTTTAATAAAGCACAGCATCTAACAGGCATGCAATGCTTTGAGAACTTTGGGAAAATCTGGCTCTGCAGCTCTGCATGCTGTGAAACTCTCGGCTCTCCATTAGTGCAGAGAGCCAGCAAAAATCCATCGTGTGGCTCAAGTTTTACTAAAGCCCTCAGAGTAAAATGGAAGTAGATCTTCAGCAAAATGTAGGCCCAAATTTTAGCCTGTAATCTCCAAAAGTCCCATTCTCCCTTTATGCTATTTTGATACCAACGTTATTCTGCTGACACAGCCAGAGTAATTCTGGATCTACAGCAGGGTAATAGACCAGAACCAGGGCCCTTTCAGTTGTCTCATTTCAGAGCAATCCCACACTGATGTGAAACTGTAGCGTGAGCCTTTGCAGTCATTTCTTCAGCATGCAATGCGTGGGAACTTTGGAAACCTGCTGGTCATGCAGCAGGCACCCGATTCTTCTCTTTCACACCTCATGTGACAGGGGACAGTGTCCTGTTTACTCTGTAAACTGGGAACTTTTCTTATAGCTTCTTTGGATTTTTGACACTATTTAGTTTGTGACCATGCTAATGTGAAGAGTTATCCCACAGAGTGTCTTTTTACCATGATAAAACCCCTAGTTATGATTTGTTCTTAAAGTTGAAAAACAGGAGAGTAAAGGATTTCTGGCCTTGAACTGGAGCTTTGAGCATTGCTTCTGGGAACTGATCAAACCTTTCTCTACCATGGTCATTCCCCAGCTACAATAATGCTTATTCACCCTATAGGATTGTGATTGATATTCATTAGTCAATTAGGAAGTCATTAAGGCCAAGAAGATGAAACTGCTGTATTAGTATTGCTGTTGTTTTTAATGAATGCGTCCTTGCTTAAAACAAAGAGAATGAACCGCATAAACCACTGCAGCGATGTTCTACCCTTAGAGCTAGCGGACGAAGTCCCAGCTGCTGAAGATACAGAGGTAGCATGAGCAGAGCAGCCATGAGAAGGAAGCAAAAGCTTGCATGTCCTGAACAAAAAACATGAGAAGCACTGCCAAGACAGCTGTCTGCAAATCTAGATAAAGGATCCTGTGAGGAGGATAGGGGAAATAGGGAAGCACGTCTCAGGTTCTGGTATCCAGATTAAGATTTAACAACAAATTATTCTCTTTCCATGCTTTTAAACACCACCAATACTCAATCTTTCTACTATACTTCTTGTAAAGAGACTCAGAGCTGCAGAACCTCAGGACTGTTGGACTAGAGCAGGTTCATGGTCCCTACAGTCCTGTATGTTGTATTTGTGAGCAACCAAATGTCCATAAATCCTCCTAGTGGACAACTTCGTGGAATAATCAACACATCAGGGATATTTCCTTCTAACCTTCCCTGAGTCAGTGACTGGCTTATGCCCTGAGGCATGAGAGCTTATTGACTGGATCCATCTCTTGTTCAAGTCAATAGATATCTGTCAATTCAGGTCAATTCAAATGAGATTTTACTGACAGGAAAAGCTACACAAAATGTTGCCAAAGTGTGAGAAAATGACAGCACACCCCTACCTTCCTTGAGCCATCTGTCAGAGATAGATAAAACCTGCACTGTTTTTACAGAGAGACTTACTTGCAGCTTCGACTAGAAATTGTCCTTGATTTAGCTTCATTGACTTAATTGAGCTGAGCTATGCTAAGCATAAACAAGATCCATCCTGTTTCTCTATGGACACCATCAGAAGTAGCACGAGTGCATTAAAAGGCTGAGGTTGTAAACCCATAATTATGTTAGAAATAGGGCAATATAGATATGCTTCTGCCAAAGAGCACTAAGCAGTGTCCATGGACACAGAACACCACAGCAGAGCCTGCACCTACAGCTGGTAGGCTATCAGCATCCCCGATTCCCCCTCCCTGCTGATTGCTGCTCCAGCTCATGTTCTCTCTACCCCACGCAGACATATGAAACTTGTCACTCAGACATCAAAGGCGCTTTTTGCTCACCCTCTCTCAGCAGTGACACATTTTTGGCCAAGCACATCACATTAATAGAACTTGCTGTCAAACAAGAAGGCTTTCAAACAATGGAAGGATTGTACACTGTGCAGCACGGCTGATGGGCAGATCACCAGGTAATGTGATGCAAGAGCTATAAAATATCTCAAAGACACAAGCAAAAAACACAGAGCCTAGATTTGAAGAGAGACTTGTGGTTTGTAGAGAGTTGGTTGGTTTTTTTTTTAAAACCGGTATATATTTTGGAACAGACCCTGGCATCAGACTTGATTGTTCCAAACCTAGCTTTAGTGTAACGTGCACATTTCCTTAAGCGTGCAGTGTTTCCTTGTCTTCTCCAGCGCCTCCTTCCCTAGCACATACTCCCCATCCGTCATTTCATTACTTGAAACAAATTATAGGGCAAGTTCAGCTGGCCTCACAGAATCAGTGAAAGTATTTAAAACACACCATCTTGCACTGTAACCTGCGTGGAAACAGTTTGCTGCTCACTAGCAGTTTTCACCATAAAGCCTTTTTTAGGCTCTGCTTTGCATGACACTGTTCATGTTGTGGTTGAGCCCCAGAAGGAATAACAGGGACAGCTGCTGCAAGAACTAGCGCTTTGCAGCAGAAGCATGGTGAGCACAGGGCACACACCTGAACCAGCCGTCCATGGGGATGTGCCCCGGAGACCTTTCCCAATAGAGGCCTTCCGTGCTCTAGGTGATGATTAATGAGAACTTAGGATTGGAGCTTAGTAATTGTGAAGAGTCTTTTATATAAATCACTGGTAAGCTAACAAATACCAAGAAATAGCATAAGGAGAAAGGAGAGAAGAAGGAAAGCTATGCACATGACTGTAACCCCAACTCACTCTAGCAACTAGCCAGGTAAGTGACCCCAAAGGGTTTTATTTCTTTCAGAGCCTCTAAAAAGGCCAGTAGCTCTCGCAGCTGCGGTGGGGAGTGCCTGGGCAGCACGTGCTGCTGTGGCTGGGCCAGCGGCACTCAGGGCACTGCACGAAATTCCTACAGGGATATCGAGCCTGTACGAAACTTATCCTACTGTTGTGGGGGTTGGATCTTGCTTCAAGGCGCAGAAGCGCAGGAAACAAGCACGATGCTGCCTTGTGCCAGGGAGAGCGCTGGCAAGCGTTAGTGCCTGGATCTCACAGTCACGGCAGGCTGGGATTTGCTGCACACCTTTAAAGGACAAAGCATAACCCATCTCTCCTCCTTCTGCACGCCTCCTCCGGCACCTAGGGAGCAAGGGAGAGCCCTGCACCACTCAGTTTATGTTCTAGTAAAGATGACAGGGATAGGTCAGAGCAATTGAAACCACCTTTGGCTTCAGTCATGCAGGCCGCTGAACATCCATTAGCTAGTAAGGATTTTTGGCCCTTAGTGACCTGGCCTGGATTTAAATCAGTGACCTAGCAATCAAAGGCTGCACACCCCATTAGCCACCTAGACTGTCTCCTGAAGGAATGTTTTGTGCAGCTTTGGTGAGCTCTCATAATCTATACATCCTTCCACACATCTCCAGGAATATTACTGTGATACAAAGTATGACTGACTAGAGAGATGAAGATATTAAGCATGTGTCTTTGTCAGTTATGGCCATTATCATTAGCAGACTAGCTACTATTCCCTATATATTCCTTTTAGAACCGTTTACAGCTGAAACATTTTTAATGGCTCGATGAATATGAATGCAACATTTATAACCATTTACACATATGAGACTTTGAGGCACATCCATCTTTCATTGCAGGCACATAACCTCCCATTACTGCACTGTCACGCTGAAGAGTGAGTGGGGAGAAGAGGACCCCACTTTGTAGTGAAAGATGAGGACATTATTTCTGCCTGTTTTGTAAAACACATGTTCAGAAATCTCCCTTATTGTCATCACAGACTTCTCTCCCCAGTCATGCACTTATTTAGACTCTTTATACTTTCATTAACAATGGAAAAATGCAGGCCGTTACATCTGTTAGCAGACATAATTTTAGACAAATACAACTTCTTATCAAATAGGCCTGCAATAAATGTTTCATGAACAGAACCCTTCAATAGAACTCCCAACACTAATTTAATGAGAAGTATCAAATGAATTTTTTTTTTTTATTCTGATATCTCCCCTGAGACAAATGATACTTTGCAGGCCTATTTTTAACAAATGAATTATTGACTTAAACTGGCACAATTAATCACAGTATAATGGGATCAGGGGATGTTAGAGGCTCATTCAGCACGGCAGATGATGAGTACTGACTCTTCCAAGAAATGAGGCTCTTTAATCACTCCCAGATTAACAGCTACATGCTTTCAAATTTCAATCACAGGGAACTGGCAGTGTGGAATGAAAAGGGCCCACGCCAGCAAGAAGGAAGAAAGCGGGAGGATTTCTTACCCCATGAGAGCCCCGGTGCTTGTTGTCTCAGAAACAGGCATCCCACTTCCCTTGGGAAAGGACAGGATCTAAATCATGCCGCATTTCCAAGAGTTCCTCCTTCCAGTCTTTATCAGGTAAAGAAACTGGTTTCAGGGAGACAGAGCATCCTCGCAACCCATCAGGCTGTTTAACACCTGCCTTTAAGGGAGAATCTTCAGGACTTAATAGAAAAAGCCTCTTAACTAATCCTCTTGTTATTAGGATAACTGTTCTTAAAGTTTTTGCACCTTCCTACAAAAGGTGCTACCACATTGCATGCCATGTATACTAAAGGTGTTGGTTTGGACTTACTTTGTTTCTTTTCTTATTTTCTTTGGCCCACTCCATTGGCTTATAAGGACATTTTTACAAATTACAAGGCTTCCCCCCTACCCACAACTCCAGCACTGGGTTCTTTATGTCCCCCCGGCCTGCATCCGAGAGCATCCAAACTCTGCAGGCAGCGGAGCCGCAAGCAGATCTAGCACTCTCTCCTTGCACTTCCTATAGCTCATAAACTGAGGATCTGCCCTGTCTGTTTAATGGAGGCCTTGGGTTCTGAGCTAACAAAGCACTCAGGACACTACATCCAGCATAGGTTATATCAACTCTGGTAACACCAATGACCCTTTTACTCTGCAGAGCACTAACCATACTATTTCTCTTTTTCTGTCCTCAAAGGCTACAGTTCCATTTTTCCCGTAACCCAGAGCACAAAGCTTTCTGCACTCCTTCTGAGGTGCATGAACCCCCAGAAACAGCACAAAGACGACTCCCTAAGACACCTCTGCAGCTACGCAGTTGCTCCCAGCGCTAGTACTACCCAGTCCCAAATGGCAGCCCCTAAGTAAGACCTTATACCTCTGGGCAAAGAACTCATAATGGTCTCAGCATCACCCAACCTGGGTGCAGAAGAACAAGCTTGGGTCTTAATCCCCTATAGGGCTTACTAACTCATTGTGGGAAAGAGAAGCGCCAGGTAATCCTATTTAAGCATTTGCAGATCGGGCTTGTGTGTTCTGTGCACCAGCACCCTGCAGAAGGTATTGCAAAAGCTCCATGTTAGGCCCCCAGAGGAAAACACGTCGTTGATTTATCACCTTGGCTAGACTCTGAACTCTTGCAATTGCACAGATACACATCACAGCAAGAGCATTCCTCACACCAGGGATTTGATGCAATTGTCTTGCCATGATTGGGACTGGAAATTCTTTCAGCTCCCCAGACAACATTTGACCCAATTAAAGAGTAATTCAGAAGCTTTTGTGACAAACGATAACAAAATAATAAGTATACAGATTAACTTTTAAAGCCAGAAATGGCAAAGGAAATGAAACAAAATTAACATCAAGGCAAACTGAATGCATGCTGAAACTACATGGAAAGTCAAATACTATGTCTGCTTTACTTTGCTAGTCTTGAGTTTAGAGTTCTGTCTTTTCTCAGCAACAGTTAGTGACATCTCAGACACCTCAAGCAGAGCTTTTTCCTTCAGTCTGTGCTGCTCAAGGTGCCTGCAATACCCTGGAATCTCACAGGGGAAACTTCTCAATTTGACAAGAGACTTGGCAAGTAAATAACGGGTAAGTAGATTCCCAGCAGCTGAGCTTCAAAACAAAAATGCATTTTTGTAATTTGCACTTATAAACAATTTTAAAACTTAGCTCCTTTCTAAGTTGGAGAAAGGAAGCAATTTCCAGGGTGGATCACGTGTATCATCTGGCCTTACATCCTGCTCTGACAGTGACCTGCATCAAATGCCTCAGCAAAAGAATTCAAGAAACTTCATAGAAGGATGTTCAAGAAACAAAAAGAACTCCACAAACACGAGAATCGCACAACCCACACGGCTATCTCTTCCTGACCACTGAAAGTTATAAACAAATGCAAACCCTGAAACATATGCTTTAACATTCTTTCAATATGTGTTTGATTACTGCTTAGTGTTATACCTCTACATACTAACATTATTTAGATAAATATACAATCTCCCTTTGATTCATGTGCAGAAAAATAAATGAACAAACTTCCTGGCTGAGGGTTGAGAAAGGAAATGATTGGCTAACTCTGAAATCATTGTCCAGAGGTGAATTTCATTGACACTGAAGCCAACGCTAATACTTGGGTTAAGGGCATCAGAAAGAAAGTCTGATTTTTTTTCAGGTTGAGATTCTGTGTTGGAGCCTTTTGCTCCCTCTGTACCAAAAACTATTTGCCAAGAGTGTTATGGTATTGTACGGTTGCTTCCTAAGAAAATCTCTTCGTAATCTTTGCCTACTTCATGTACAGTATCAGACTTTCAAAGAAACCAAAACAGGACCTGGTGATACTAGCAGCACAATACATTTGAATTTGTCAGTATGGTAAAAATTAACCCTTTTCCCTTCCCTCAACTTCAGATTTTACGTGAGAGTGTAACAGTCTCCACTAGTACTTCACTGCAAGAGAAGCATCCAGATTATTTTCCTGATATATAATCACCTCCAAATACTTTGACAGGGAGAGGTGCCAGTTTCCTGTCCACATCAGTCCTGATTATTGTTGAAGCTGATTGAGAGTTCCTCAAAATAGGTTTGCTGTATTCACCACGTGGCTTTAACAGCTGCACCTCCTCAAGCAAGGTGGAAACATTGCAGCTCCCATTATCCCTAAATTCACACAGAAGTGAGGAACAGCTATTTGCAATGGAAAAGCAGTGGGAAAGAGACTGGGAAAGGTGGCAGATGCACCAGGCTGTGCCAGACATTTTCAACGTCTCATTGTCTACAAGGCAGAGTGCAGAAACGGGAAATGGCAAGTGAAACCCGTTTGTGCTTAAACGTGCCTAAGCCTTCTCAGATTCAGGGCCGCTCTCAGAAGTGGGGGCCAGCTCTTGGGTCTCTAGTGGAGGTCTGGTAGCCAAAAAACATTCTCTTCTTTATTTTAATTTATAGACCTGTCAGAAAGTTAGAATTCATTGGGAAGAGGTCTTGTTTTACCTATGGTGGGAGGAAATCAAGTGATGTTAGCAGCAACGCTGGGCACATTATCATCTGCTGGTTCCATTTAACAACTTCTCACAACATATGCAGTTTACATTATGGTATCCTGCACATGTAGTCTTTGGCTGAAAATATCCTCCAGAGCTCTGAATTTATGGCCATGCAAATACTCGGAGAGGCAAGAAACAGACATGCCAAAGAATGAAAAAGGAAAGCCTTCTTTGTTTCTGCTTCTAGGTGATGTTAACTCTAACCCTGCCATGCTGCAACACAACAAGGGATGCTGGTGTTTCAACTGCACACCCTCGTCTTCCGCTGTGGCAAGTCCTCAACTACCATCATCTTGCACAGATTTACTTGGCTTCCATGGGCAGCTGGAGCTGGGCCTCTGAGAAAAGATCTGCTTTCAGCCAAGCTGTCTCTTTCTCTCTCTGCAGGCCTGGCATAACAACAGGCCTCATTCTGCCATTATTCCTTCCAGTTCTGCATCTCCTGGGGAGTCTCCTGAGTCCCAGCAGTGCCAGCACAGACCCTCAGGGCAGCAAATTAACCGCTGCGGTCGAAACTGCACAAGCACAAAACAAGGAGTTTGTCCCTTGTTGTTGCTATCCTTTCTCCTATTTTCTTTCTGACATAAAATTCAGTGTGACATAAGAAGAGGGTTGAACAGAATCTCTTTGTCCATCCTTTCAGCATAACTAACTTTGCTTTCCAGCAACGATCCAGTAAGCCGCTCTGTTACTGTGCAATGCCAGTCAGAGATACTCGTCTCTGTCCCAAGATCACTACAGACACACGGTGAGGATCCCGAGCTTATTAGCCCTTCTTGCCCAGTTCATTAGCTTGGACACAACTATGCCAATTCTGGAGTTGTGGCCTCAACATTACTTTGGTGTCTTTGCATGGCGCCAGCCAGTGACTGTGATTTTTGTCATAGTGGAACCGCAGGCTTAATGAAAGAAAAGAAAAACAAAAAGACGCTGTTCAAAGACCTCCATTTCACGTTAGGGCACAAACAATATATACACAACCAATGCAGCAATCTGTCACCTGTCAGCTGTCGGCAAAAGCTTTGCGGGAAATTAATTTTCAAATGCAATTTCAGTAGCCTGTTGATCTAACACTGTGGAACAGTGGGAATGGATCAAACGGGAAGTGGACCTGTATGTTTCCTTACTGTGTGCTTTTCACAGCAAAGATGCAGCCCACTACAAAATAAAAACGTATCTAAGAGATTTTACCTTCTTTGGAACTTTTTCCTACACTAGGCTGGATTGTCAGTTCATATAAATGAATACAGTTTCATGGACTTAAGAGGAATAATCTCATTTTATACCCAAAGGTAACTTGACCCTCTGTTCTCAAGAGTGGCAACTTGGAACAGGAGGGTTAAAGCAGCAAAAAGTCACCAGGATTAAGTTACTAGGATTACCATAAAAATGATAGCATTTGTCACTGACAGCCGTATCCAGAGAGTATTTTTCCTTGGAAGTCCAGTAAACCCCTCCGCCGCTGAGGGAGGCAACGAGGCCCTGAACGTGGCTGTGTTCCTTGCTGTACTACAGAACAAGAACAGTAAATACAGCTATTTCCAGTCCTGACTTCTGACTAACCCACATCATAAATTACACCATCCCTTTTGGCCACACGTATGTTAACTACAGTGCAGTTTGGTCACAACTACTGTACAGTTCTATTTTTTGATAGATTTAGTTACTCCTAATTTATATCAGGCAGAGCTGCACTTAGTATGTGAAGTACTTAGCGCTGGCACTTTAATGTCATGCTTAATACACATTTTTAGAGCTCTGGTCATTAACTACACGACAGATTTGAGCCCTGGATTTACCACACAGTGCTCCAAGGCCTCACTTGGCTTTTAGAGGATGCTGCAGCAGTCTGATCAGTGTTGCCTCATGTACAATGCATACTCTGTATATATGACATATACCACACTTCTCAATTTTGATATCATGAGGGAATAGCAGTGCACCTCTAGGTGTGACACAGGGTTTATTTTTAAAGAGAGATTCTCAGCTTCAGAGGCCTGCAAACTTTCAGCCAATATCAATCAGTGTGCTAAGAAATGAAAGCAAGTTTATGCTTCTTGGGAATGTTTATTATTGTGACAGTTCAAAACCGAAATCTCCTATTTGTGAGAAAAATATGAAGTTGTTCCTGCATGGATAAAAATGACCCACATTCCTACTTTCCTCTTAAGTTTTTAATAAGCTGATTCATTCACTGCATGATATCACTACATGTTCATACCTTTATCAAAAACATTAATAAAATATGCACTTGTATTTGTTTACTAAAAATGCCTTTTATGGAGATGAAATATTTCTAAAATCTGCTCATTTATGTTTTTCACCAAGCAATATATTAAAAAAACAAAACATAATTTGTGTTGGTGAAACTTAAAGAATTTTGACAGCAGCAACAACTTGTTTTGCAAAAACTGTTTTTTGAGGGGGAAAAAAAAAAGCAACTCTCTCAAATTCCACAACTTTTTTTTTTTTAACAACCTGTTTCTGTGTTTGCTCATTGCTGAACACTATGTGTCCTTGATGCCATCTGAACACTACAGAAATATAAATATAAATGAACATACTAAATGGTGATTGCCAAGTTGTCTAGCCCATCATCCTACAATGGCCATTTAGGACAAATTCCTCAAAACTCATGAATGCAATTCTTTTTCTTTCAAAGGTCTTGTCTACAGGGTACACTGAGGAAAGTCAAGACAAACGAAGCCAAAGCATGACGTTAATGTGCATACATCAAAGCTCTGTGGCTAGATGAAACGGCAGCAAACTACAGACGTTATTCTGAAGCAGAGCAACCACATGGGGGTTTAACAGCCTTGAACTTCTGTTTGTAATCTCACACAATCAGTTACTTCTCATGGCTCCCCATACAGACAAGGCCCTAAGCATACTTAGGAACTTATGGGTTGCACGAGTTGTTGCTATACAAGCGAGGTGTTTACGTACCACTTCAGTTCACTGGGAGCTGTTGGAGGCACCGAGACGCCCAGGACAGTGCCCTGTATTCACTGCTCTCAGGCCTCAAGACAGGCACGTGGGATCCAACCGCCCCGTGTCTGCTGCTGCGGCAGCACCTGGGTCTGTCCCCCTCTGCTTCAGAGCAGCTCCAGTGACACAGCTACCACAGATGGGTGGTGCTGCAAGGGAGACCGGAGTGAGGCGTAACAGCTAATTATCTGGGCTTTCTGCAAAGTGCATCTGTTCCACCACGCTCTTTTCTGATAGTAGGACAGGGAAAGTTTTGCTACAGAAACTGCAATTACTTGTGGTGCGTGTTACTCATCTTTTGATTCTTTATGAGAACATAATAACAGAACAACTGAGCGAACAAAGCCCCCCTTCCTCTACCCCTTCTCCTCCAAACAAACCACTGCAAGCAAGCGGACTGTGCTTACAAGCACAACCTGGCTTTTACAAACATACAACCACTACCTAAAAACCTAGTGAGAAATCCCACCTCTTCTGATTGACAGGTGCCACAGTGATCAATAAGGGCAAAGAAAACAATCCAAAATCACTGTTCAAGTTGTTGTCACACAATTGTGGCAAACAAAGGAAAGCCTCCCCTGTCAGCAGAGTGACACCGGCATTGTCTCGTGTTAATCGATACGGCCCCGCGCACACCCTGTCCTTCCCAGGAGCCAGCTGTCCCGCCGGGGGAAGCCACATGGCACTGGGGGGGACGCAGATGAGAAGAGATCAGTGAAGAATCAGGCAGGGGAGAACTCGAATTCATCTGCAAGCAGGTGTTAAGTGAATTCCTCCAAAAGGACAAGATTCATTCTTTTGCCGGCTTTGGGATGAATTAGCATGAATTCATAATCCATAAATCCTGGTGGCAGCAGAACAGCATCCCTCCTGTTGTTATTTATTTTGAGATTTTCACTGGGGCAATAGCTTTACGTTTGACATTTATATAGGTCACAGTGAGCTAATAGCCATCTGCCATCTGGGGACTTTTATAATGAACATTGCAGAAGACTATGAAACAATCTCTGGCATTTCCGATTTGAACATAAGCTGAAATAGGGTTGATCTTTACAATATGCTCTGCTGTCTCTCTTCAGGTTTGCATTAGTCATTTGCCTGGCCTTGCTACACACACACGCGCTTGCACATATGGGAAGTGGTGGGCTTCAGCATTTAATACTACCAGTTAATCACCACACACGTGAAAAACACCCAGTACCTTGCACAGCTATAAAAGGCCCCCATTCATCTGAAAATTCTTAATACACTTCAGAAATATTAATGACTCCCCAGCCCTCCCCCCCTGCAGCACAGGCAGAGGAGACTCAGCTACACTGCTGGCTTAGCTATGGCACACAGATGCAGAATCACTCCTGCAAGGTCACACAGTCTTCCCCTAGCATAACCTCATTGCCCTGTTCACCCAAAATACACACCAGGCTGAACAACGGCACGTAGGAATGTGCCGAGGTGGGGAGTCCCCAGGAAAACCACCACAGCCACAGGAGCTGAGGAATAGCAGATGACAACGCTCCATCTCATCCCTGGGCCAGAGCAGCTGCCTGTACCAGCCCCATTCAGCTCAGTGCAATCAGCTGAGCCGCCTCTGCAGGGGAAGGCTGGGCCAGGGTGGGCCATGCCCTTGCCTCAACAACCAGGGGAGACCTGCAGTGAAAAATCCCTGTGAGGGATTTTTAGTGCCATGAAATACCTATAGCGTCCCCTCTTGATCACCTGCGCCTCTACTGAAAGTGCTGCTGACACAGCGGCCTCCAAGCCGGCCCACTGCAGACAGCGGGGAGCTGATCCTGCTCCACGTCTGTCCCCAGCTGGCACGGGAGTGCCCATGGGCACAGCCGGCAGCTCCCTGCCCGGACAGGAGAGCCACCGCCGCCTCCCTCCTGCTCGCGGGGATGCTGCCTACGGCAACACAGGTATTTCCTAGCACCTGGGTGCACTGCGCTACTATCATCAGCTCTTGCAGATGAGGAATTGATAGAGGAAAAGATTAAATGACGTGCTGAACGGTATAAGCCACCTATAAGAGTTGTGAGTGAACCCAGGTGTCCCGAATTTCAGGTCAGCACTTTAACTGCAAGGCCGCCCATTCCCCCAGTACCTACGCGCTGTTTATTTTACGATACAAATGTGTGAAAGGACTGAATGTGCTCAGACAGATGAGAATATCCCATCTCAATTAGTCACTCTCCAAAAAGCCTCCTAGGGGGCTAGGCCTCCTTAATGCTGCATGTTCCTCCTGAGTTCCCCAAGCCTCAGCAGGCCTCAGGGTAATAAATTACATTTGTCTCTGCCTTAGCAGCAGCAGCCTGGCCGAATCCTCCTTTCCATGACTCAACTCCTGATGAAATACCTATTTCCTGGTGCTGAGATCTGTGAAAATTGGTCTTTTCAGCCTCCCTCCTGAGGGACATGCCTCAGCGAAGCGGCCGGGGGCATCTTTGATCAGATGTGCTTTTCTCCCTTCCCTTTGCCCCCTGATACAGACGCCTGGTCCTGGGGTGTCACTTATTTGTATTATGTCTTTCAAGGACGACACACAGAGCACGTTTGAAATCCAATCCCCTCTCGTGGGGCTGCAGGGACGGGAAGTCAGGGAGATGCCTGAACGCTGACCAGGTTTTGACCTGGTCCTACAAGGACTCAGGTTACACAAAACGCTGTGCTGGCTCTGATAAGCATAAATCTTTTGGGCTGCAACTTTTGCCAAGTTCAGCAGGTGACAGCTTAAATAACTTAATGCTCAGCTGCTGCCTGCTAATGCTGACGCACAGGGGGGCAAGACAGGCTGGAGGGTGGCCTGGGAAGTCCACCTTCCCCACTCCCATCACTGCCCGGGCGCCCGTCCATTCCCAACGGCGTGCTCTGGCTCTCCGTCCAGGTGCGGCGGGTAGCCTTGGTGTGGTACAGCAGCCTTTTGTGGACTGTGAGACTTCAGCTGACTACACACGCTACAGCATGACTTCCTCAAGCCTTGCAACCCCTCCTGGCTCCAGCATCAGCTGAGTTATGCCTTGCCTTTCACTGGCCTCAGTGTAATGGAGTTACTTTGCAGCGACGCTGCTGCAAGCAAGCATAGCTTTGCCTGTGTCACTGACTCCCTTTCACAGACATCACTGCAGACTGGTCCACAAGAGAGCATTCGTTACAATGGAAGGCACAAGAAGATAAATGCTGTAACAGCCTTATCTCTACCTCTTCTGCCACATGCAGGCTCCCTTCCCCACAACACAGGACATGCAACAGTACACAGTCAAGGCTGTGCTGTTAAACAGCGCTCATTCTTCTCAGCACCACTGGTAATACATAACACAGCTCTGCCTGAGGAGTGCTTCTGGTACTGTTATTAATGTCCATGTCATAACTGCTTCCATAGCAGTTCCATTACACCCAGGGATCACAGTGTGCAGAAGGTGCCAGGAGCTCAGCCCAGGCCAGTTTTCCCCCAGCAGGATGTAAGACCCAGCGCTCTCTTTGAATTACAAAGAAAGCAGGAGAGAGAGCAAAGTTTCACATTGTTCAGTTAAGGGAGAGGATCACCAAAGGGTACAGAAGAGAAACGAAAGCAAAGGGGTCATTCCTATTGCTGGGAATACACTTTTGCACCAGCTTTGCTGCTTTGCTGCTCAGTGTTTTCCTGCGTTCCTGTCCGGCTTCATACCTAACGTGCAGCATCAAAGCAGCCCCTTCGCTCAGGCTCTGCACCCTGGCCCGCTCAGCTCTTCCTGGCAGCCTCTGAGGCCCTGCCTTGTCCCATCTCTGTGCTCTGCACTCCCTTCAAGCACTGACTCTCGCAATCTGATGTCAATCACAGCTATTTTAATGTGCTAACTTTCCAAATCCACACTTGTGCTTACTTAACAATATGCTGCTTTGATCAGTGTAACACAAGCAAAACTAACAAAAACGAGCCACTTCTCTCCCCTCCCCTCTCCTGCAGCAAGCCTCACCAGGCCTCAGGCTTGTAAAACCAAGGCAATTGCAATCTTTAATTTTATTTCCTTGATTTTCAGCCTGTAGGTGCTGGTTCTGATTAGGGACATTCTGAGCAGGAATAAAGCTATTTAAAAGAAAAAACATGTTGAGCTTTACGGGGGAAAAAGCACAACCTTATCAGTTTAGAAGAAATGTCTTTTCAACCAGTGTTGTAGACAAGGCTGTGTTAAACCAGGTGACTTGGGAAGGAACCTTTCTTGTTAGTCACATTGCTTTTACGGTTTAGAGATCAGAAGGAGATCATTTGTGGGTAGAGCGAATGGACTTTACCGCGGGGTTCAGGAGGACAAGGGCTCTGAGCATTTTCAGGAAATGTAGTTTCAGGAGCACATTCAGAGACAACTTCTTACCTACTTCTGAGCCTCACAAAACCAAAATGAGATTTCACTTAGACTTCACTTGGGTAAATACGAAGTCCCTACCTTGATTTCAATAGAGTGCAACAGAGTATATGCTTCATAACCCTGGTAAAGCTGAAGCTGCTGCACTGGGCCAGCTCTACAGCCGCCTAATTCACTGAGGCTGATACAGTTACGCTAATCTGTGCTCCTGAACAAACAGGCTGGTGTTTGCAGTAGAGCTGCTTTGGACTGCTGCTGCTGTAAATGAAATCAAATACGGCCCAGTGGCTGGATTTACACCGATGTAACTAAAAACGTCATCATGCCTTCAGAGCATGGGTCTGGCAAACCTGATCCTGCTTGCACAGCTCCCTGACCAGTGTAAACAGACTTCCGTAGAACAGTGCCACTTCTAAACAAGCTGCCTCGATGTAATACATAGGAAGTATGTGCTGCATACACATGGCTTTGTGATACTGCACAGGGTTTTATGGTAGGGTCAGGGGAAAACTCAGAACCAACCATTTAATCCTATTCAATTTGGGCATGAAATCTGCCAACCCCAGCATCCTGGCTGCACTTTCTCCTTCAAAGCAGCTCTTGCCTACTCTGCTGACTCTGGGTAGCAGAACCTTATCTTTATTTTCATCTGTCTGTCATTCTTGATTTTTACCTCTTTGGATATGTGCGCTCTCCTCCTACCCCCCAGATCCTATGGCCTCAAGGTCCTTTACCAGTCAGTGCCAAAATCACGTCAGAGCTGAGCTTCTGGCCCTCAGGAAGGAGTTACTGGGACCTTTCATGGGTCAGGGTTCAGATTAAGTTAAAGAAGCAGGGAGATAAAAGCCGGAGCAGGCTCTTGTGGAAGAGTTCATGGACGGCTGCTGTACTGCAATACACGTGGCTTGACTTAGAGTGTGCTGAAGCCAGCAGAAAGTATTTTGAATGCACCAAAATGCCTTACGTGGTTTTATTTTTATTCATTATTTTTACCCTGGTTAAAGACAGAGTGTGAAATGGCTGTATTAGGACTAAGACTAAATGCTCAATGGTGAGACATATATACCTTAAGGTGTGCTTTTTAAGACCGAAAAGACTGATCACAGTAAAAAGTTCTAGAAACAGATTCAGGGTGAAGAGTACACTTACTCCCAGTACAGGAATTGATCCCTTTTAAGTGACTAGCTCTGTTCTGGTAATAGCTATTATTGTATTATTATTATTAGAGTGGGAAGAAGCTCTTCCACAGACCACAGCTCAACGTGGAAGAAGAAAAAGCTGTTATCCCAAAGGGCTGGCAATCCACATGCAGTTCTGAAACTTGCTGCTAGCCATGGCCTTAAAAAACTGCCTCTGGCACAACCAGTTTCAAAGTCTTTTTCAAAATTTTGCAGTATAACATGATTTCATTAAGCAGATGCTAGACAGATAATGTGACATCTTCAAGAAAGGGGTGTTTCCCAAGTGCTTAGGAGTTTGCTGCATGACTCTGATGTCAATATAAAAACTTTGGCAGACATCAGAGGACTTTGAATCAAACCCTTTTCTTTCCCTAAACCGTGCTCCTGTCGTAAATAATATTTTCACCAGTCATTCTCTGACAGGTACAGGCAGCCTGGCAACACCTTCAGGGAAGGTCTGTGGGATGGCAACACACCATCACGCGGCCCTGAGTGTCAGTCCTCCTGGACCGGGACCTCATTACTCCAAGTGCTGAACAAGCGCTGGCAAACCACATTGCCCCAGAGTGCTGAACGGAAAGTGCAACAGACCAGTGCAGTTGCACGCACTTCAAAATGCTAATTTATTTTCCCAATATGTGAGTTAGTTTTATGATATCAGCATTTTGTAGCTGAAAAGCTACGGGTTTCTTTCCAGTATAGGGAAGGTCAGCATTCTCTGAAGTGAACGTGGGTTCCTCTTGTTGGCATGCCAAGCCAGGGCCCCAGATAGCCAAAGGCAGGTGCTCAGCTTTCAGCAAAGCCCTGGCCCCTTTCCAGTGCTTCCAGGTGGCCAACCCCAAAAGTGAAGGCATCTCAAGACAAATCACTTTGAAATTCTTTCACTAGGACTGGCAAATCCCCTCTAAATCTGCCTTTGCGTTAGTCGTCGTGTACACGTGGGGAATTTGCAGAACCGGTCAAAGCACTCCACTTCGAGAGGGGCCGTGGGGCCCCCGTTGCCACGAGTGCTATTGTACCTCTCCTGGCAGTTGCTGCATTACTATGACAGCTGCAAACCCCGATGAGTGAATAACCTAATCGAGCCATTAAAAGAAACAGAAGCCCTCTGCCCTGTTTGATTTCTCTCTATAATGATGTAAAGTGCACTTTAATGGAGTCAAAGTGGTCCTGGGCCATTCTTGTTAAGGCCATTTGATGCAGTGCTATTGAGTCCCACTGCTAGTGTTCATTACCTCCCTTCAGCTCTCTCCCCTGCTGCATTGTAGTTCAGACTTCCCAGCACAGTTTCTCTGCTGCTACAGCCCCTTGCCTGCATTTTGTCTACATAAATTAGACCTTGTGCAGCATATTGGCCTGTCAGGGGACTAGGAAGAAACTGTATATTGTTTCTGGCATTCCCGGGCCCTTCTGCCCCTGACATCTGCTGTGTTTGTGACAGGGAATACATTCCTGACTCATTATCCGGGCAAGCGGAATCCCTCCCTGACAGCACCATTAATCAGAATCAAGCAGTCCAGCAAATAAAAAAAAAAAAAAAAGGGGGAGAGAGAAGAAGAAGAAAAAGAAAGCAAGCAAAGAAAAGAGACAGTTTCTAACTTTCACTTTTGTGTCATTCCAGTGTCTGGACAAGTAGCAATCTATCTTTCTGAGTGACAGCTCTGATGGATGGCATTATTTATGCTTTTCTGTATTAAAAGACAGTTCTGGCACTGGCTTGTCACTCTACCAGAGATTTGAAAAAAGTTGAAATTTAATTTGAAGGAAAAGAGGGCAAAGATCATAGGATTCTGGCTAGGGAGTGTTGCCTGGGAGGGACAGAAATTACAGTGGGAGGGAGTAACCAGCAGAGGTGTAGAAATGATGCATAAATAAGTAATTGCCCTTACAGGTATAGAGACTTCTACTTTTCACTGTGTATCTATATTAGTATCTTCCTGGGCTGGAGAGGTCTGTTTGTTGACACAAACAGGTTTGATGTTCCTTGGAGGGATGCGTCATTTTAGGGTGAGATGGGCATATGCTTAATTTTCTGTACATAACTTGTCTGCGTTTCTGTATACAAACATTATTATATATGCACATATATATGACTAAATGTGTGTATATAACAGGGTGTCTTTACATACACGTGTATTTACACAAATTAATTTTAAATATAGGCTTTTTGTTCTAGCACACACATCTTCAAGATACAAAACACATATCTAAATATCTACACACACATGAAGACAGTCACATAGATACATCCCAAGATGAACAATACATCCGTATTTTTAATTTCTTCCTTTTAAAAAATGTTTACATACTACACTATTTGTAGGCAAATTTAGAATAGAATAGAATACAAACAAAGGACAAAATTTTGTAAATCTGAAGTACCTTTACTTATTTAAAGTTTTGGGGAAAAAATTGCATTTCACTTCATCTGGAAAGTGAAGTTTGACTGTTAGTCTAGTTTTATGTCTTTTTCTTTACATTTATCCACACGCAGGCTAGTTGACTGTTGAATGCAGAAACCCTGTTACGAAGATTTAGTTGCCCCCACTCCCCTTTGTACCACCTCCTGCCTGTAGAAAAGGCTGGAAGCTGCATGTGAAGTGCCAGGCTGGGGAGCTGTCTCATACTGACCCATTTGTAAAGTCAGAACCGCAAGGAGTATAAATCTGTATTTTTGCTCAACTGCGCTGATTTACGTGCTGCCAATTGAACCCATAGGTATTTATACAGCATATACCACACCGTATATAACTACTAGAAACACAGTCAAAGTATGTTTGTGTGGGGATATTATACATAGTGCTACAAGAGGAAATAAGCAGGCCACGTTCACTTCAAGAGCAAACAGGTACATCTTTCTGAAAATTGTTGATTATGTGTATTAATGCCAGCAGTGAATTTGGCTCTACACATATTTATGTTTCTGCAGCCCTGATGATAGGAAGAACCCCTCAGGACCTGCCGTTCCATGTTCAGAGTGAACAGTGAAGACTTACCTGATCTGAAGACCGTAGTTAAATTATTAAAGGACATTATATGAATAAGGCACCCCAAATTTAGGTGTCAACATAAATTAAAAGCAGGAATCTTACCTGGAAAAACTGAATTTATTCAGAAAGTTTGGATCACAGGTGGATGCACATCTCTCTCTTCATCCCCTTCTAATACACCCTGGGACTGAACAGAGGGAACTGTCTGTACTCTGTTGTGCTGGCTCCAGTCAAGGATGAGGAGTCGCAGAGGTGCTAGCGCCATTCACACACATGCATCTGCGCGGGTATAAAATTGAAGAGAGCAATTTGGTCATAGGTGGAGCAAGGCTACCAGCCTCTGCCTGCAAAAACATTCCCTTACTGCGAACGTCTGTTCAGCAGGCTGTGGCTGCCCGTCTAATGCCATACACAGGTTTCTAACTGCACGGTGGTTTGGGGTTTATGGGTCAGACACACAGACATTATGGCAAACAGTTCCCTATAGCATAACAACACAAGATGTTTCACTCTGTGGTATTTCAAACACATGGTTTTGACCTGAGAGAACATGAAATAACAAGAAACATAGTTCCTAATATGTGTAACTTTTGCTTTCAGATGACCCATCTCTTGGCTATTTTGACAAACATCTGCTTTGGAACCCATTAGCCAACATACAGCATTTGCTTCTAATTAATACGAATCTGTTTCATTCCCAAGTCTCAGCAGGTTCCACTTCCCCTCTCCTAGACTACTGGCATCAGCAGCAGTCACCCTACCACACCTAGCAAATCTTGACAACAACCACTCCTGAGACTACACATCCAGGGCAAAATCCCAAGCACTTCAAAAACTGCCAGAGCTCTTGGCTAAATCCAGGAACGGTGTTGACTTGCAGGCCCAGCTGGATTGTTACTATCATCCTCTTGGACTCTTTTTTTCTTCCTGAGGATACTGTATCTCCTCTTCTTATCCACAGGGATTTTTCAGCTCGGCCTCATGACAACACTCAGAAGTAACACCGTATTTCCAGCCTATTGACTGAGCACTGCAGGTGGACAGACAGGGAACCGCTCTTACGCACGAGCATTTGAAAGCCCACCAGGCCAGGATCGCACCGCTGGTGTTCTGATCGAAATGGAGGTCACAAGAAGGCCTAGGACTGTGCACTGACTTAATCAGAAAAAGTTCCCTAAAGGGATGACATCACAGCAATCCCAGGCAATGAGCTATCCCTTCAGGGTGTGAAGTTGTGGAATAAACCTATTCTTTCAAGATCCAGAGCTTAAATTTCAAAGAAAGATGCGTGCGTAATTCCCTCAGGCTCCTTTGAAACCCCAGCCAGTGTTTTGAGAAGGAACTGGTCATTTTTCTACTCCCAGTCTCAGTACGGTAGAGACTGTAGATTGGCCTTTTTTAAATGTTGATACCATTAAATTGAAATTGGCTGGGATGTAGGGCAGGCTGTACTTAGTGGAGAAATATGTGGAGGGGTTTCTCTTCACTGGCTTTCAGAGGCGTAAGTCGGGGTGGTCAGTAACTGCTCCAGAAGGAAACACAATAATAATCACTCATAATAGCTAGGCACAGAAGAAAAGGAGGGTCTGTCTTATTTATCAGTCCTACTGTATCTATCTTCTTGGAATTGTACTGTGAAATAAAGACATCCAAGATTGTACCTCAGCTGGGGTAAATGGTGTAAATTTTCATAGCTCCAGTGAAGATAATTTACACCCGCTAAAGATCTGCCCCTTGATCTCCAAAGCCAAAGGAACATAAGCTCTTGCGTTTTAAGCATGGTAGTTGGAATGTTTAATTCTATTCTGTCGTCTGTCAGAACAGCAGGCAGAGGGAAGGAATGTATTGGTGTCATATGGAAACCATGGTTTGATGACGGACAAAATTAAATCCTTGCATTTGGACATAAACCATGGCAACACAAAATATGCAGCAAGTCAGGCTTGGTTTTCAATACTGAAAACACAAGGCCCCACTTGGCAGGCTGAGGAGGGGATATTAGTCAGATTTAGACATGGTTTTCTTTGTTTTATTGAAGGATAAATAATTATGTGCTGAGATATTCCAGACTCATGTTAACACAGTCCTGTGTGAACCACAGCAGAGGATGCTGTGAGAATAGGAAGGACTGAAGGCCCTTTAACCTACAAAGTATCTGGGAATCCTGGAAAAGTTTTGGGTTTACTTCTGGAAAACAATCCCAAAGTTTCCTCAAAATATATCTGACATGCTAATCTCCATAAATTAAACCTTCCGTGCGTTTGCTTTCTTGACATTCTTAGGTTAACAGACTGATTCAGTACGTCCCACGTCTCCCTGCAGCGTCTGCTCAGCACTCCTGCTACTGCTTCAGCTGGGGATGCGCTCCGAGCAGCTGGCTGAGCCCCCAGCTCCTGCTCCACTGTGCTCTGCGGCCGAGCACACACCCAGCGTCTCCGGGAATGGAGGGACTGCCGCACTCGCCGCATAAAGGCAGCTCTTCTTCCCTTTTAATGCTCTTTACTAGTTGAAGTCCAGAGAGGACCTCACAGACATGTAAGAGAACAATCAGTAAACAGAGGCTGTAGTCCTCTCAGGCAAGTAGCAGTGGCTAGTTCTGGGTTTCTGGGTCACACAAAGAGATTTTGGGAAAGTTTCATTATGACTTGGTAGCGTTTCTTATTTGATAGAAACAAATGTCTGTGCAGAACAACAGCTAAAAACACTTTAACTTGTAACAAACCTTTTCTTTCTAAGTGCAGGAATTCTGAGCCAGATTTATTGAATATACCCAAATCTGCTGAATAGCTCAAAGTGATACTCAGCAAATGAACGTTCTGCCTCGTGCTCTCTGTTTGTTCCACGATCTCCCAAGGGGTGCTGCCACTTGCTGTTTTAAAAGAAGCCCCAATGTAAAAACTGCCTGCAGTAGAGGATCAAAGCTATTACAGCCCTGTCCCATTGCCATGCTCCTGGTTTTATTTACATTGTAATATCCTGAAGGCAGAGACCCTATTTTTGTTCTGGTTTTGTATTGTGCCCCGCTCAGCGGAGACCCGACCTGGCCTCTAGTTGCTACCTGTGCTGCCCAAGCTAATAACCGTAACAGCAGAGCAGTTTAAGCAGGTGCTGTGATTATTCCCAGAGGCGCTGGGCAGAGCCACAGTAATTAGCTGCCCTAGCAGACACCCGTCCTGTGCAGACAGCCGTCACAAGGCCTGTGTACCAAGGTGGGATAGATGGTCTTATCCGAGATTCTGGGAAATAAACAGGCTTCATGAAGTCGTGGGGCCACCCCTGTGTGGTGGCACAGGCCTCATGCTGGTCCACCTGAACGGCTCTATCTTCACCGACCTGGTACCGCAGTGTATGAACTGCCCCTCTCTTCCCTTCCCAGTAACCCCACCCCTGCTTCCATTTCCCAAAGTGATTTATGATCTTTTGCACAGTGACATCTGCATTTCTCTTGCCTGACAGCACTAATGAAGCATGCAGAGACCTGACAATATTGACTGGTCTTAAGTCATTCATATTTCTCTTTCCTGGTCAGTCTCCTCTGCTGCCAAAAAAACTTCAAAAGAGAAAAGTGGAAGGTGAAAGCCACAATTCACTGATGAAGTTCTGGAACTGCCTTTTTCTAGGAAAAAAGCTGCTCCAGCACCTGCCCTCTAGAACTGAGTTCTGATTTGCACCACCCCCAGATTGCTGGGGATGCTGCTTTACAGAGAATCACAGAATCGTTTAGGTTGGAAAAGACCTTTAAGATCATCCGGTCCAACCATTAACATCTTGCACTGTCCTGTTGCACTCCAAGTGTAAAATGGAACTTGTAAATCGCTTTTTGGAAAAGGCAAGGGACATAAATGTCAGCACAGCAGAGTGAGTTTATGTAGAGATGAAATCAAGCTGAGTAGCATAGATACGGCATGGAGCTGGATTTCACATTTCACTGACGAGCTTGGTCCAGAGGTTTGCTCATTAACAAGGCTACGATTCTGTTATTGAAACTCATGGTAAGTGGTTCCTTAGGCAAAGATCCAGCAAAGCACTTAGGCAAATTCATAAATTTATGTCCCATTGACTTCTGTGCAACTATTTATACGCTCAAAGTCATGCATGTCTTAAATGCATTTCCAGATCAGGCCTTGTACTCAACAAATAGTCTTTCTGCAGCATCGTAAACCCCAAGCTTTCAAAATTCATGAGTTCAGGCTCTCATTTCCCCTAAGCTACCATAACTGCAATGCAGAATGCAAATTCAGAAAATGTTTTTTTGAAAGAAAAGGAGTCTTAGTTTTGAACTTCTAACTCTGGATAGGAGCCTAGCTTTAACAAAGTAAAAGAAACAAAAAAGAATGAAAACTAAGGCTGTCATCTAAGATCACGTCTTTGGGAGATGAGATTTTTTGAAAAAATACTCAATACTGTAAAATTTGCAATAAAATCCCTAAAGTAAGAAGACTGGTTTTCACATTTGAAAAGACTGAGATCTTTGTAGCGGTCTCAGGCTCACTATAACCAGCTAGGCGCAACTTCAGCTGCGTTTTGGGCGGGGGGAAAGATTGTGACTCTGATTTCTTGTGCCCCACACAGACTGCTTTGCTCCTCAGTCACTAAGGTGCTTCAGCTTAGCAGATTACTTTGTAGAGTTGTGCTGCTTCTTGTTTTCTTCTGCTTTATATATATGCTCTAAAGTCTGTGTTCAAAGGTCATCTCTTGAATGAGTATTTAAATTTCTTCATCAATAACAAACAAGGAATCAAACTGCCTTTTAGTAAGGAATCCCAACTTGTTTTTTGCAGCATGTGCTTTTTCTTATCATCCTTTTGGCCAGTAAGTCAAAACTGATTAAGGCAGATTAATTGAGTAGTTGGGAGCATCTTTGGATTAATCAACCCTTTTTTCAGAAGGGCTAATTTCATTTCTTGTAGACTCCAGGCACCCGAGAGTATAAAAACGTCTTGCCTTCACCCATGCGTGATTCATGTTTTACTCTTTTCTTTCCCAAATACAGCACAACATATTCTTTAACTGATCAAATATTTTAAATCCCAAAGTGACATTCTGCAGAAAATTATTTAGAGTCAGCTCAAGCTGCTCTTAATGTAAGTGGTAATTTCATCAAACTAAAAGCAATGGTGATTTATTTTTAATTATAATCACTATTTCAATGCAGGGAACTGAGCTGTAACCAGGGTTTGCATTTCCTGCTGAGTTTGTCCTGGCCTCGTGCAAGACCTGCTTACAAGGTGTAAGCTCTGTGCGATAGTCATTTACTCTGGCTGCATGTTTGGACAATCCTGCATTAAATATATATGTTCCACTCCATGCATATGACTGTTATAAACAAGACTTACTCTGTTTTGGTGCTTTTGCCCTTGACATCCCATCTATGTACATGTACTCCCAGCTCTCCGTATTGTTGCCTCTCTCCTCCTGGCTGAGGGAGGACCCATCGGGGGACCAGCCGACGGTGACGAGGAGTAACCAGCAGTACAATTTAAAATACTCCAAACTTTTCTCCAACTTCTTCCCATGTGGCTTTTCAGAGCCTGAACTGCCAGGGGCTGCAAGAGATGAACATGCAATTAAACTCTCAGGGAAACCTGCCTCGATGAAAATCTCTGGACAGAAAAATCCTAGGGCTTTTGATATTTTGTGTGATTTGGGCTTCTTGCTACTTTCCTCCAAATAAAGCCTTTGAGGAAGAGATTAACTTTGTTAGCTGGAGAACTTCAGCTGCAGGAAACTCCAGTCAGTTGCAATTGCTCAATTTCCCTGTGACAAGCCTCCTCACCCCCTAAGGCCGACAACCCACATTACACTCCCCTGCTCTCAAAGGGGTCGCTTTACATTGCATCATCGTGTAAATGGAAACCACCGAGTGTCATAGGGTGAAATATGAGCTCACCAGGCCACTGATTCCCTGACGGCACTACTGTAGAAATGGCTTATTTCTGAATTAGGAAGAAAAAATTGCAAAGCTTAAAATCATAGATTTGCCTTTTGCCTATGAAGTTGTAGGGGTGAGTGTGAATATGCTGGTAGGGGTTGCCAAAAGGTACCGGTCCAGATCCTGCTGTGGTTTTCATGTTCTGGGTGAAGGCCTGTCATTCCCAGGTCACCCCTTACCATCTTCCATGGCCACATTTTTCATTTTGCTGACCTGATTGTAAAATATCTGGTGCAAACCTCAGCAAGGAAATTAGGCCCATAAGGTTGAGAGTTAAGCACTCAAATGCTGGATTTCATAAAGCAGACAAAGAGATTAAATGCACATTGACGTATGAAACTGAACATACCCATAGGCCATTGAATATGTTCCCCAAATCTGAAAGGATGCACAAGCAAGCCTTATTTTCATCATCCCTGTCTATTAGCATCCAGCCAATACACTTTATAGAGTCTATAGAGACAAGGTATTATAAAGATCATGCAGCCTAGGGAAGTACAGAAGTGATTTAAAATGTTCTAATCTCATTAATCTGTTTCTTCTCCCTAAAGATGTTCAAAGCCTAGGCCAGATCCTTAGCTGGCAAGTGAAGTAGAAAAGCACTTAAATAAGACCTTAAATTTAAGCTCATGCTTAAATTCTATTTACCACAAAGTTCATTTCAAGATAAATTCATGCTAAAACAATATTTCTAAGCAAAAAAAACCTCACTTGAGCCAGAGCCTTTGCAATATAAACAGAGCTAATCTGTAGTAGATGAGGCTTTTCTGCTTCAGGACTTTTTTCCCACTCTTCTGAGCCTCTTTCATTTAGCAAAGGGAACAGAAACTGTGGCTTTGGTGACTAGCCTTAGCAAAGCAATTCTACTTGGATTTTGCATATTCAACTAACTGCTGGAAAAATCACAGTGAACCAGTTTGTCACCAAGCTGTAAAGCAAACAAAAAAAATATATTGCTGTAATAATTAATTGAAATCTGGTGTACTTGTTTACAGCCCAAAAAGTCAGACCCATTTTCTTGACCCTCTTTTTTTCCCCCTGCAGTTACTCAGGAATTGCAAGTACTGCACCGGTCTAGGGTGTTATGAGGACTAATACATCCAGGTTTGCTTACATCTCTGAAAATCACGCAGTGTAAATCTGTACGATGTTATCACCTGCAGACATCCTAATTATATTTTTACTATTATCTAAGTTATTATCACAGGCTCCTCAGTCTGATAAGCAGTATTTAAATATTTACCATAATGAGAAGAGACCTGACTGCCATTCTCCAATGGAATGGGCAGGTTTACACATACCTTGATTCTTTTTCCCAGCCCCACTGCTAATGGCTATTTCTGCAGTCTGGCGGAAGCCAATAACCCCTGTATATGAACTAGGTCAATAGTTAGATACTAATTTGGGGGAAGCTGGACAATCTTTTACTGTGCTCTTGGCCACTCCTAACTTAGTCACAGCATGATCCTACTTAATGTCCCTAAGCCTCATACATGTGAAGAAACGAGTACAAATGTTTGTACGGGTAGGCAACACTCAGCCACAGTTGTAATTGGAGGTACTATGTGCGTGCCAAACATTGCATTATTATTATTATTGCTATTGACAGTATAAATGGCAGCACCATAATGGGACAACAGCATCAGGTCTCAGGGAGGCAGAGGGTAAGGAGACATTAATATGTGCAGTCAACTTACATCTTGCACTATGAAAGTGTGCTGGTATGAGTGGTTCTGACACCTAGAACATAAACCAGATGGCCCCTTTCTTACGCCATATCATGCAAAAAGAGATTTGAATTAATTCATGTAGAAATCATGACAATTCTGTTACTGTTGGAACTCAGTATAGCGGACAGGGTGGCAGTAGATTATGCTGAATTTTTAACTTATAAAATACTAGTGACAGATGTCACTGCCTGTACTCCTTTGTTGCTTCCCACCCTTTCTCCATCCCCCAGTGCCCTGGTGTCCCTTCTCCAGAGCAGCAGCTCTGGACTACACTGCTTAAAAACTTATTTAAATAAAATTTTGTGCAGAACTTTCTCAGAGTCTGTGTGTGAAAAGAAATCCATCAAACCCAAAAGTGTGCGCCTGAAACATAAAGATGCTGGGGTAAAGGAGATTTCATTTTTCAGCAAACTCCACCTACAGCCCTTTTTGAAATTCCATCCAAAATTAATAAAATTTTACTGGCCATGGAGATCGATGAACTATGCAAGCAACAGTGCCTTCCACAAAGAGTTTGCCTCCTGAGTAGCTGAGCCCGAGTGGGAGACCGGAACATTACCATCCGCACTACACGGAGGCCGAGGCACAGAAGCGAGGGCGCTTTGCCCAGGGTTACGCTGCCCAGACCCCCCAAGTCCTGCTGTCGTGCCCCTGCCCATGAGACATTCCGCGCTCCCGTTCCAGGGATGCGTTCGCATGGGTGCCCGTCCAGCAAGGTGCCGGGGTCTCCCCGAGAGCAGGAGCAGCTTTCTGCCCGGGCACGGCTGGCGCAGCCACCCAGGCTCTGAGCGCACCATCCCCAGGGCCGCCTCGGCTGTACGCTGCCGTGATGAGACCCCGGGCCGCTCCCTGATCTCTGCACTTCACACATGCCTCCTCACTTCCATTTTTCAGCGCCTTCTCCGCACGGCACGTCTCCTGCCGACACACCCCTGTCAGCTCCTCCATTGTGTGGCCAGCAGCGTCTTTCAGCACATGAGCCTCAGCCAATATGGCTGAAACGCATCGATTCGGGGCGGGGGGAGCAGGAGGGAAGCCTCCACCACCAGCGTGTGTGTGTTTGCGGGGGGGTCCTCTCTGCCACACAAAAGCACAAGTGGTTTTGTTCAAGCTGGCAGAGGCCGGCTGTGTTGAAGCTCCCTTTCATCAGTGGGTATTAGGCCCAAATCGCTGCCTCTCTGAATATGTACACAGCGCTTTCCATCTCCTGTCACCGGGATGACAGATCTGCCAGGCTCCTCCAGGGCCTGGCACCTGGGGCGCGCAGCAAAGCCGGCTTTTCAGCTAAGAGCACACGCAGCTTTTTTCCCCTCTTTTTTTCCCTTCCCCTTTTTTTTTTTTTTTTTCCATTGGGGAACTTTCTCCTCCGCCTTCCCCTCCATTTCCCCCCCCCCCCGAACCTGAATGAACACTTCTTTCAGTAATGGGTTTTTTCCACCTGGTTGACTTGATGAAAGGTTTATGAGTTGACATTATGTGTGAGAAGAACAAAGCAAGCGCGGGGATGTGTGCGTGCGCGGGGGCGGGGAGCGGGCTCGACAGAGCTGCTGAAAACTTTATTACAAACTAAGAGACGTTGGGAGCAATAAATCAGTTGGATGCTCTCTACAAACCAGCAGAAAACTGCCACTGCAGAACAGAATGAGAGAGCACGCAAGGCCGTGCTGGGCACCAGCAGGCTCCAGCGAGTTGCACTGGGCTGCTGGAAGGAGGGAGGAGGGAGAGGGGAAGGAGGAAGGGCAGAGGAAAAGCCTGCTGTGGACCCATCTCTCGCAGGTCCCGCTTCCCTGTGCCAGCATCCTCCAGAGTCCCTACCTCAAAATCACAGTTACAGACGCAATGGCTCCAAAGGAGGTTTCCAGAGGCATGAACTGATGCTTATGCGCCCAGTTCAGGGTGAACACCAGCAGGCTTTAGGAAACAAGCTGCCTTTTGGACAGATGCCCTTGTCTACTCTCCCGCACTCTGGAGTTGCGTGCCCGGTCTACCCAGGCAGTTTACTGTTTGCTCAAATTCTGCCTCTCCCAAGGTGAAAGGCGGCAGCTACTATTTACCAACGTACAGATGAACAACAACAGCTTGCTGCAAGTGTTTAAAAAATACCATACCTAAAACAAACAAACAAAAGAATTTCAGCTGTTGTTTGTTAGGAAACCAGAGTTAACAGGCTTACAGTGATGAAAAGCACCTTTAGAAACACAAGTTAAATGAGAATGGTAGAAAGGACCTGAGCTGCTACCAGCTGAGCCTGCAAAACAACCAGGAGGTGTATTGTCACATCAGCTTAAAGGCAAGGCTCGCTAGCTAAGACACGACACGGCACGGCACGGCACGGCACGAACACGGCACATGGCTCCCAAAACAGACTGGCTTCCCTCCGTTGCCCCCCACTGCTTGGTACGGACGTGTTCAGCAGGTTGGGGGCTGCAGCAAGGGAAATGACAGCATGTTTCCTACAACGTCACAGGCTGCTCAGTGAGAACCATGCAGCATTCCCATGATTTTATGTTATACTGGAAGTACCTTAGTTCATCCAGTTTTTTTAAAGCATTACCCTTAGTTCTGCTCTAATTTAGACCTGTGCTAATTAGCACTATCTCTACTGAGGTGAATAGTTTCTTAGGAGGAGCAGGTAACAGCTTTCCCTGACTAAGCTGAATAAATTGCTCAGAGCATCACTGTAATGCGAAAAGCAGACCAGGTCCCACAGCATGAAAGCCTCTGAACCGTACAACTACCACAGGTCACGCAATCCAACCGCACGCTCCCATTGCTATTTCTCCTTAGCAATCCCATGCTGTACACAAAGGCAAACATGTTTCTATTTTAAACTCTAATCCAAGGCTACTGCATGCCTTTTGGAGTGCGGATGTCCTGGAAATGTCACTGCAGAGCAGTGTGCTCAAGAGATTAGAGCCGTTCCATTTTGCAAATGACAGAGTACAGTCACAGATGTTACTCTAGCCATGGGGTCAGACACAGTTACTCAGGCTTAACTTGTTGAATTACATTAATAAAAAGGAGAAGGGGCAAATGCTGAAAGATCCTGAGCAGCCATAACTTTGCTCAGGTTAGTATTTCTAAGGCTTTTATCCCAGATAAAGAAATTTCCTTTCTCCCATAACAACCACTAGCCATTACAGGCTTCTGAGAGATACCTTTAATGACTGACTTCTCAGGCAAAAAGTACACTTAATATTTCCAGTCTTGTCATGTATGGACCAGCTGAAGAGTCTGCATAGTTAACAGCCTTCCTGCAAAGAACTCTGCAATGAAAGTGACAGTCGTGAGGCTAAGAAGAATCAAGCAACTAAAGCAGCTCGAGTATCTAAGAGCACTGTCATTTGCTGAGCCATCTAAAAGCTTCAGAGTAGAGCTGGGTTAAGGGAACCGGTCAAGACCAGAGACAGGGCAGTGCAGAATCGGTCAGGGATATGTGAGAACTTAAACAGGACTGCCCAGGAGCAGAGATACATGGAGGGTGGTTGGGAACGCAGTCACTTACGGAGAGTGGAACTGAGCTCAGGTTAATGAGCAGTAGCAGCCCTGGCTCTTCAGACCAAGAACTGCCAGACCTGAGCAGTTCTAGCCAAGGCTCTGGTGCTTGGCAGAGCAGGGCTGCGGAAAGCACCAGAGCCTCCAAACGGTGACATGGTGCAGGCTGTGACTGAAGTTCACAGGCAGAGTAATGTGAACATAACCTGCTCGAATCCTAGGGGCCTGGTTCTCCCATCAGCAGTCATTTACACTTGGGCACTTCACACAGTGAGCAGCAAGCACAAATTGCAGACTAGAAGGAAATCAGGCTGTGTTAACAATATTTCCAGAAGAGAGTAATACTATGGGATGCTTCTATTTTTACGTACCTAATTTGAGAGCTTCTGATTTGCAGATAGTGAGAACTGAGTAGCTTTTACATTTTTAGAAAAGCAGGTGCTTTTAAGACGTACCTTTAAAATCAAAATCCATTTTAAATCACCACTGAGAACCTTGGCTGGTGTATAATAATGCTTCTAGGCACTTGCTCTGAAAAACAGCCTGAGCTCTGTCCTAGATCAGCATGCAGTGACACGCATCATTCACACTAATGGACTACTTCTAGCTGTGTTGGGGGAAGAGAGAAAGGGAAAGGCTGGGGGAAAGGTGCCAAGATGTGCTGAAAAAAAACCCCAAAATAAAAATCAGGTGCAATTGCGGCTCCAGCCTGCGTACTTGGTGTTAATCATTTACTCCATTTCTGGGGCTCACATCTGCTCTACACTTTTGCACTGTGAGCAATTCTGGTGCTCTGCACAAAGCAAAGTATAGACAAGCTTGAATCTAGAGCTAGCACCATTTTAGTGGGGTTTCTGCCTACCTGCTGCCCAGGGCAGGGAGAACCTATAATTTCTTTAGGGTCTGTAGCTGCCTGAGGAAAGCTGGGGAGAGGAAGAATCATAAATTACCTAGTTATTTAATTTTTTCCAAGCAAAAGTTTGAATCAAGCACATGAACCAAACACTGCTATATCAAACTGCCCTCAGTCAGATGTACTGAAGTTGTTACATTACTTGGGTGGAAAACGATAGGTATTTGTTCCCTACTGCCCACTGCTGTTTAAGAAGCAGGAGGCAGGCCCTCTATTTTCTTGTTCCAGCTGCAGCTGAAGAGATAACACAATAATCAGAGCTACTTTATGGTACATCTAATGGAGCAGGGGAAGAGTTTGATGGGAGTGACCACAAATGCATGCACTATTTGAGACACAGGTACACTATGGATATAATGAGCAATATGGTCTCTATTTCTTCTCTAGAAGTTTCTCACAGAGCTGATACCCTCACAGAGCTATCCACATAGCACTGACATCTCTGTCCTTCAAGGTATTAATGAATTGAGACATTTTTGAGCAAATATTTAGGGGATATTTTTTAACCATGTGACTTTACTAGCCTTGAATTTTCACTGTCATTTTATTGTCTGGCTGTTCAGTACTGTGAAATCCTCCTGAAACAGGAACATCATCATTGTGGCATTTGCTTTTCTGTCTTCTAAATGATGAATATACTAGTCCAGAGCCTCCCCCTCCTCACCCTATTCTGATCTGTAGTCCTACTCTCAAGGGTCAATTTTTTGCAGTAATTCATTCCCACTCCACATCAGAGTTTAGCTAGTCACCAAGTCTTGCCACAGCAATGAAGTCTGTAGGCTGTCAGGGTGATGATCCTGAAGAGGGATGTGTTCACTTTATCCAGACCACTCTGACAAAAATGAGTCCTGTTCTGAAGTGTGAAGGAGTTGAAGTCAGGACTAGCAACGTGTCCTTCACATCCCAAAGAGCAAGACTTACGCCCCGACAAGCTCTTGATTATGAGCGCTGATTTTTCGGTCTCGGACCTGCTTTTCCTTTTTCTTGGTAGCAAATCTGATCCATGTACTTGCTGACTAATGCTAACCAATCAGGCCAGTTGCTGCCTACTGGAATCACCTTTCAATGGGGAGCTGACAGCAAGAACAATGCATCTGTTTGGAGGCTGCGGAGGCTGCGGGGAGCGTCTGTCATCGGAGGAGCTACTCCCCAGAAGAGGTTTCAGGCTCTGCCTGTTTCTCAGAGCAGGGAAGAGAGACATGTACAGACCTATAGCTGGACTGTTGTTTTGTACTGGTGGCGCTTTCATCTTCCCCTTTCTTAGCTTCCACAGATGACTTTGTTCTATCAGATGTGGCTTTTAATTATGAGAGTTCTATGTGCCATTAGTGGTTTAACTGAAGGGAAATTGAACCATATAAATAGCACCATTTTGCTATTCTCTGTTTATATTAAGCTGGATTTCCCTTTTGATATTTATTGAGGGAGACGCCGACCTGTTTGAAGATTCAGTTCAACTAGTTAAGATTTTACTGGAGGAAGGAATTTAGCCACTGAAATTGCCATAGGCAGCATCGCAACTAGTTGGGTAGGAAAGAAGCAAGCAGCAACCACTGCTTAGGCAAGACAGACGACATCAAAGAGGCATTCCACCAGGGGTTTTTTAGCAGTCAGTAAATTATGCGTGTACAAAGTAATAAAGGAAGTGTAATAATGCCTTATTGTTACATGGGCACCTTTCATCCTGAAGGATAGTAGTTTACAAGCTGGAGAGCTCAACACTGAAACTGGTATTATGTTTTGTCTTGCAGGGCTGAAATATCATTCACCATTTTAGTCTTAAGCTCATTAAGAAATTACAGTTTGTAGAATATCGTCTATCGAAAACATTACTGAAAAATTGCATGAAAAATTACATTTGAAAAAGTCACTTATATATTTCTAGAAGGAAAGCATTTTTTTTTTTAGAGAAAAAATATATTTTCATTTGAAAATAAAAGCAACTAGTTACAGTAAAAGGTGAGGGACATCTTTTAATTAAATCACATGCAAAAATCAAATTCTTCACCATTATAGGTAGCAGCTTACGGTCAGCAGTATGAGCTGATCAGATGCAGTAGTACTGGGTGTCCTGTGAGAACTCAGACAAGTTGAATTTATAAGCAGCAGCATTGAGGATAAAAAGGGGGAGGCCAATGGCATAAGACACTGTACAAAATGCAAAGATAAGGAGAATATTGGTTAAGCCCCTAACAAAACTCCTCAGACTGATTCAATGTGATGTCAATTCTCCGCAGAGACAAAATCCCAGGTCTTAATGGCTTATTCAAATGGTAACCTACAGAGCAAAGTGCTTGATCCCTAACTCACCTCACTGGAAAACATAAAATGCTGAGTTAGTGCTACTGGAAACTGGAAAGGCAATTGTAGGAAATCTGAATTAATTCACACCAGTATTTGGATCAAGAAGGTAAGATGCTATAGAACCTGTTGGCTCCCAAAGCAACTAGGAGCGTACGTGTCAAGTCCAAGAAGTCCAGAAGTGCTGAGCAAGGAATTACAAATGCTTCTCAACGCTTCCTACAAGTTACGCAGCACTTGCAAGGGTGTGAAAGCAAGAGCCGGTGGGAGACTGTTGTCCTCAGCCTTGCCTCTTCGTCAAGGCATTGCTTTCTTCCACAATGATATATAATTTGGAAATACTTGTGCGTCCGCAACATTTACCAAATTAAGCAGGAATTGCACATGCTCAATTGCATCTTAGGTGACATGGATCCACTGAGAGGTAATTGACCCTAATGCAGAAGGGGATTTTCAGGCTGTCTCATCTGTCTCCCGGAAAAGGCTTCCTGGCAGGGATATCGCTTCATTAGAAAGCAACCGAGTGTTTTAAGTTCATTTCTGTCTTCTGCTAGGCAGAGGCTTCTAAGTGCACCCAGAACTGACTAAGACTGCCAGCATGCAAACTACAATTATGGTTAAATTATAAATTGTGAGACCATGAAAATAAGGGAAGAGGCTGGCTCTTTTTGTTTTGGTTAAGGCTGTGCAACCACCACTAGAAAATTCTTTATCTGTAGGGAGTGTTGCTTGTTTGCACGGTAGCACATCCTCCCAGACAATGCTGCATGCTAGAGGCTGTTCAGAAAGGAGCAGAAAAAAATGGGTAAAATTAGCGTCTACTATTCGTAGTCCAGGTTCACTGGTAATTAGCTTGGCTACCTCTACAACGTGTTACGCAACATAGATCAAGACTCGATTATTTCTGCCCAGTAATACTCACAAGCAGAGCTGGGTTGCAACATGAGATAAGGAAGTAAAAACTAAAGTTTAATAGAAAGCAACAGACACAGACAAGCAGACATCACTATCTAATGATGTTTGAAGAGCTTCTCTTTTTCAGCTGAATGTCTGTTTGGCCTGTAGGCATTATGAACTGTATCAATCAAATTTTCTGTGCCACCCCTTGTTTATGAAGCAAGGTACAATTACTCATATTTGACAACTCAGTCCCACAAAGCCTTGTGAAGTTCAAAGCACTACCCACCTGGTATTTCTTTTTTACAAGCAAGCAACTACAAAGTATAACTTTGGGAATTTTTTAACCTTTCTTTCCCACACACCCAACTATTCTTGTTCTTCCCTCCCTCTTTCTAGCTTTCATTTCACTGGGTATCACACTGAGAAGACTGAGATAATTCAGGTAAGTAGGGGATGAGTCAGAAAAGATGTGTTTAGGATTGGTGCCTGACTGAGTTTTAGAAGCAGCCTGCCACACTGAATGAAGTAAATCCCTGGGAGATTTTAAGTGCCCAAAATGGCCCACAGGACCCAGGTTTGGAGATGTTAAGCAAGGACTGAAATGACTTAGAGCAACGCACTCCACACCAAAGAACACTATGGCTTCAGCAGAGCCACTCTGAATGCAGCCCGAACTGTACAGACAGCAAAGACTGGTTGCAGAGGTTTATGAGAGCTCCTTTCATACCACTGCATTATTATAGAGATGTGTGTCTGAAGATGCCACAATTATAATGGAGAATGTTTATTTTGTCTGTAACCCAGCTGGCTGGTTTGCTGTATTTCAAATCTCTTCAAGTAAATAAATGAGGGGACTCTACTTTCCCCTCTACACTGCAGTATGTATACATGAGTGTTATTTCCTGTATCAGATTCCTGTACAAAAACTGCTGTCAGGCTATTAATAATCCAGAAAAACACCTTGAAACTTGACTCAATGAGGGCACATTGCAAATGGGCTCTAATGGCTTTTATTTCTCATCTCTGTCACCTCAGATCTAATCTGCCATTTTCTCATTTTTTATCCTCTCCGGTCCCCTCAAAAATCATTCAGCAACTCTTCCCTCAGTGCCAGGCAGAGCAGAAGGGGGCCATGTGATGGGGTCAGCAGGCATTTATTAACAGAGAAAGGTCAGGTGTATCATGTAGTGTGAAGAAGAGTCTTAGGCACCCTCCCAGAACAGGACAAAGGTGAGTTCACGGCAGCTTTCTGCCACTTCAAGGCCGAGGATCAAAATGTAGAAAGCAAAATGAGATGTGGTCCTGAAGGGAAAATATTCCCACCACCACAAATGAACCTTACACGCACGCACACCCATTACTTTTCATTTTATGGGCCAGTAAGGAAGTTTCCTGGATTCTAAGACTCACTTTTAGCCACAAGGAAAGAATTAGCCAAGACTGCCAAAAAGCCAGTAGCAAACCCCTGGAAAGTGACATGCTTGTTTTGTGGCTTGTTTCTTTTTTTTTTTTTTTTTTGTTTTTTTTGAAATTAAAAACAAACATACAGCCTGGAACTGAAACAAGTTCCTAATTTTTTTTTTTACCCCCTCTATTTTGGGACCACATCTGCACCTTCTGTAGAAACAATCTACAAATGCAAAATTTTGCAGCATGTGTCCCTATGTTTAAACTCATTCCTTACATGGGTTTGGTGTGGTACATTTGTCTGAAGAAAAAATGCAAATCAAAGGCTACTTAGTTCTTCCTCCTCTGAAAAAAAAGAGAGAAAGAATGTGAGAGGACATTGAAGAGCATTATACAGGACTTGTGACCTGTTAAGAACTTATGGTCAGACTTTCAAAAGTTGTTCAGATGCTCCACAGTTCTTAATTAGATATCACTACATTTTAATTAGATGGCATTCCTAGGTACCTAATTACCTTTAAAAAAAAAAAGGAACTCAGGTACGTAGTGGGAAAAGGCATTAGGCAGTTTCTGACAAAAGTTGTACAGTATGTGATTCTCAGAGAGAAGCCACGTGTCCTTTTTTCCCTCTCAACCATCTTGACATTACAATCTGTTTAGGAGTTCCTTCTTTTTTGTTTTATTTGGTTATGCAACCATTAATTTAAGGAAGATTTCTCAAGCCTCCTGTGGGAATCCAACCCAATTTTCAGAGACAATGCATGTGCAAAAATGACTAACATTTCTCTTTGAGAAGGGGAGGAGATTTAAGGCTTTTGACTCAAGGTTGATTCCTCCCCCCCCCCCCCCCCCCCGCTTCTCCCTCCTCCTCCTAAGTATCTCTTTATTCATCACTTTAATTACCTAATCGTAAATTTCTTTAGGGGGTTACTTAGAAGGAAAATTAGCATCAAAGCTTGGCAGTAAATTCAGGGGCTTTTGGAGCAGGTCCAAGCTGTTTCACCTGTGATTAATTAGATGATTTTTTTCTTTAAGTGCCAGAGGGCTGTTGAGGTCTTTAAGCAGTTACATGACTGCTGGCAGCTCAGGAATTATGATTGATGCATTAGTCTGGCATTTAGGACTTCTGCTTCTTTTTGGTAGTTGCCTGGATAAGCAAGTACGTAAGACCAGCCACACTGGTGGAAACAAAAGGCTCATTGCTGGCAAGCACCAGTCCTTGCTCTCATAGAAGAGTGAAGGAACTGGGTACCTTTGCTTCTCCACTGCTGGCAGAGTATTCAACAGGACTAAGATGAAAGGGAGAAAGAAATGCCTCCTATTCACATTCTATTTTACAGAGTCACAATATCAAGTCATAGCAGTACTTCTTTTCTTTAAAGCTTTCTTTAAGGTCTGGGCTTATTCAAGAATGAAAATGAGAGGAAAACAGAACCAAATGTTTAACCTCAACCCTGGAAACCTTCTATTAAAAAAAAAAAAAAAAAGATGGACTTAAAATGCATTTCTCTTTCACAAAAAACTAATATTCCTTTCCCCTTGCCCCAAAGGGGAAAGAATGAATCTCAGTGGCAATGAGGTTGCTTTTTTTTTTTTTTTTTTTTTAAAAAGCAGAAAACTTTACAAGACAACCAAATTCCAATTCACAGTGACTGATCTGGCTCCTCCTTCTAGCTGGAAACAAAAATCTCATTGTGTCACCAAAGAAGTGAATCCCCCCAAAACCAAGTTCTCCATTAAAGCTTTAGCAGAAGTTAGAAACATCAGCCAACTCTAATCATTATCCCCATGCAACTCCCACCCATATGCAGCAGAGAGGAGTTTGGAAAAGCATCTCTGCTTGTGAAGAGAGACAGCCCAGTGGGCTGTGTCTACACTTTCACTGCTCCAGCTATATCTGTTTTCTGGGAAATGGAGACACTTCAGTCACTAATGCTTATTAGTTGGCACATGTGTACTACAGAAGACATGTCAGAAGCATTAATGATGCACTTCCAGATTGCTTAATACAGTTAGCTCACCTAATTCACTCTGCACAGCCTCCTGCTGCAAGTAGAGAAGCAATCAGCAGTTAAACAGCTCTAGTCCCTTTATAACTGGCCACTAGAGAGACAGTGGGGAATAAGACTAAGGCTTTATGGTACATTGGTGGCAGGTCAAGAGAGTAAGCTGAAGTAGATGGATGGGAAAGCAGCAAAGAGCCCTTCCTTCAGCAGGAAGAGGCTAGAGAACCCACTGCCAATTAATGACTAAGAGAGACCTCCTTCTGTTCTGGCATTAACTTAAACCATTAGGTGTTTGGAGTTTCAGCAGAGTAAAATAATTTTTCAGACAAGATACATGCTTTGCAGGAAACTGTGTGTATGCTTTCAAAAGCCAAGTGTTCTCAGGACAACAGGATGTCCCTTCACATGAGGAGACAGCTCCTCATCCTGCTGTGAAGTAGTTAATGTCCATGGGAAGTTCCTAGGCCTCTCACCATCCCTGCTCAGAGAATAATGACACTTGGTGTTTGCAGCCACCTCTTGTTTTTGTCAATGCCCAGCCTGCCTCATCTAACATTTATAGAGTCTGGATTCTCCTCAGATCTCATTGACTATGTGTCAGTCGCCACCTGCAGCACGCTGTACTGCAAAACCCAGCCCAGCTCACAGCAGTGACATCCTTCACCACTCATTCTGCTGGATTGTATTTGACTACAGGAAGGAGGAGGAGGAGGGAGAAAACAACCCTGGCCTGGATGTATATATTCATCTCCTTATGGGCCTGTGTTTGTCTCTGTGTGTATGTCCTTATCAGTGTTCAGATCTAGGCGATGCGTGTGTTAGGAGTGCTTTAGCATGTTTGAGTCTCTGCAGAGTCTACATATCCCTGCATGCGTCTTTGGAGAGGTTTCTGGCTCCATTCATCATGTACCAGCCTGAAACAACAGTGTGGTCCAGCTGACAAGACACATAACTGCAAGACAGCTGACCTACTGGATAATCTCAAGTAACTTACTTTCCTGTTTGAAAGCACAATGATACTTGTCTGCTCCTGTAAAGAGGCTGACCATCTTAAAACAAATAGCAAAATAATTCATCAGGTAGTGCTCCGTGAAGACTATTTGAGTCAGCTGTAGAAGAGACTGTTAAATCCCTAGACAGACTGGCAAGGGAACAACCATGTTAGCAGGAGCTGACATCTGAGAGTGGAAATGCAAAATGGCCTAGTGGGAAAGCCGCTAGCCTAGAAATCAGGAGAGCTGGGTTCTGGTTTTATCTTTTCCACCAATCTGATATACGCTTTTGAGCAAACTACAACTCCTCTGCTTCCCTTATAACTAACTCTTTCTTGTACATACCACCTAAGCTCACCAGGGTCAGGGACTACTTCTGATTGTATCTGACACAAGAAGTTTCAGAACTCAATCGGAGACTCCAGTAACACTGCTAAAAAGTAAAACGTACTAATATTAATCACCACCCACAGACTAGGCAACCTTTACAGCTTGGAATGGGTGCAGATTAGCAAACTACAGTGCAGAGATCCTGTGACAGCTTTGTGTACCACACTGTGGTTTTCACTGCAGGAGCTGAATTTATTTATGCAATAGGTACAGAAACATATGACCCAAGCAACACACAAGAAGATACTGTTGCTGAAAATTCAAAGGTGGTAGCTTCAGGAAGCATGTCTGCACGCACCCCCACACAGATTCTCCCCTATACCTTTGCTTTTCACAGTTTGTGACAGAGATTATTCCTTGCTGGAAGAATGTGGCATTGTTGACATTAAAAAAAAAGCAAAACAGGCCTTTGCTTTGCTTGAACAGCACAGGCTTTCTTGATCAGCTGTCTGAGGTGCCTCATCTGTACAAAGCATTTAAACCTGTCTAACATCAAAAAGTAAGGTAAGACAAGTCACTTTGATGCTCCAGAGCACATGCCTAACATGATTATTGCAGAATCTTCCTGGTGATAATAGAATTATGCAAAGGAGGCCTTGACCTATTAATGCTTTTACCTTTCTTAGGATTTCTCTCCCTCTTCCTTCTTTCATGAGAAGGAGAACTGCTTGCTCAGATATAGTAACCGAACAAAAAGGTGGAATAAGCAAAGTGAAAGAGTTCCCTTCTCCACCTTGTCATCTCTCCCCACTCCACCTTACCCCACTAAATTACATGCTCTAGCAGTTGCAGGTTAAGCAACTGGAAATATGCTGTACTGGAAAAGCTGTATGACTGGAGATGGGCATATTCCCCCATCACAGAGATACTGTGAGTGCAGGAAGGGAAAGCATGGCATGTGTCATCACTGGCAGTCCTGCACCTAAGACACCTTGGAGAGAAGGAAAGTTTTAAAAAAAATGCACTTGCTGCAAACCTCTCTTTCTAAGGGAAAGAAGATAGATAATCACACCAGGGGTTGCAACAGTTTTACACAGGTAGCATGCTCTGGAGTAACACAGTAGTATATCCAATGTTTGGTGCCTTAAAGCTGGAACTGCTATGTCCTGGATCTCAATCATGAAGGAGCGCTTTCAACATTTGCCTCCATTTTCTAGGAAAAGCAGATGATTTCAGATAGAAGAGTTTGCTGACAAGACAGTCTGAGTTTCTCACCCATTCAGAGAAATTATGCAGTAAAGGGGTTTTGATGTTTTTGCAGTTTTGTTAATAAAAATACCTTAGCATTGCACAAGACCTGCTTAATATCAGAACACAGAGGTCCAGGCATGTGTAGTTATTTAAAAGCAACAGAAAAATAAGGAAGAAAAGGGGATGTTACCTCCTCTGTGCCCTGCTTAGACTGAATTACAGCTGAAAATAAAGAAAGGTTCAGATGATGACAATATAGAAAGTTTGCAGAATCTTAGTCTGAGGTATCCTTTGCAGTCAAAGGACTGCAAAGCCTGCCCAGACTCTTCCTTCCACCTTTTGACTGTCTTGTCTATTTAAAATAATGCATGCTAGGGAATGGACTGAGATGCTATTACTGAAGCCTTGTTCTGCCAGAGGGTAAACAGAATCCAGCGCACAAATTCTTATCTAAGTTTGTATATACAGTGGGTGATTTTAGGCCAAAATACTCCTACCGAGAGATCAGCTGACTGTGTTGGCTGAAGTTCAGGTCTGCAAAGGGCTGGCAAAGGCAAAGCATGCTTCCTATGTATTCTGTTTGCTCTAAGCATGGTTCACTGATTCCTACTTGCAATCTGTCCTGAATTGAAAACGCATGATTAGTTTGTTCCAGGAAAGATGAGTCCAGCACATTAAGGCTCAGACCTGAATCCAAACTCCAAACCTCCCCAAGCACAGATATGTTTCCATCTGGAGTTTTGGTCCAAGCTTTTCTCTTGCTTCTTACTCATGTTGTTTGAGTGGAGTTCCTAAATGCCCCATCCTAAATCAGTACCTATTTATGTTAGGCCAAACAAATCACAAGAGACAGTCCTTTCCCCAAAGCTCTCATTACCTAAATTAACAGTTATGTTATTATATTCCTCATGTGCAGCAAGCAGCGTTATGATATAGTTTAACTCACCCAAGGTTACGCAGCCAGCTTGTTGCAGAGCTGCGTGCTAAAGCCAGTTGTTTGACTCTTAAGCTCGGTGTTTTAACTTACTCCTCAAGAGGAAAAAAGTGCAAGCCCAGATCTGACCACTCTCCTGGGTAGGAAAGCTTCTGGAGTATCTATTTGAAACAAAGACTTACTTTCCCTCTTTTCCTGTCTAGAATAGAAAAAGGACCAAGACCTTATCCTTGAGCTTCAGGGATCTGTTAATTGGCTCCCTAGTAAAATTACAGAGACTCAGCTGCCTGATAATGATTGTAAATGACAGAGACTATCAGGTTTACCTTGTGATGTCCCTGGGGAGCTTGCAGTTAGTTTAGTCTGAACTCTGCGTCAGCTGTTTGGGTTCCTTTCTTCTCGGCATGTGGTATCTGGACTCAAGCTGCAGTCTTTCAAACCTAATTAGTGTTAGGGGAAAGAGACAGAGAGAGAGGGAGGAAAAAAAACCTAAACACCACCACCCTCCTTCCCTCAACTGACTTTCTAACATACTAGCAGGACTTGATTTATGGTACAAGTTCATGGGGTTTTTTTGCTTCGTTTTTTGTTTCTTTTCAAGTGTATCAATCCAGCATCTTCAGTTCTGGCTACAAGAAAACTGAATTTTAGTGTGCTGGAGTCTTTAAACTTTCAGAAGTTCAGCAGAGAATCTCTAAACTCAATGGAGTCATCGTGTTTGTATAGAGTTGGATCTGTTCTGTGCAGCGCTCAGCAGAAACTCACGTTTTTGCCCTTTTCCTCACAGAGAGCATTCTACTCTCTAATATGTTTGTTGTTAAAGCTTAACAATACCATTTTCAGTAATAACCTCATGTTAATGTTTAGCCAAATTCAAACTGTCACCCCTAAGAAATAAAAACGCAGACAATTTATTTGTGGGGGGGTCTTCGCTTGTACAATTTTTTATTTGCAGGGCATTTCACAATCTCTCACAACTCTGGCATGAAGGTGTCTGTACTACCTGTTTTCTTGCTTGGTAACTGACTTCCATCCCACATCACAGGTCATCAGTTGTCGCAACGTTGAATGGAACAACACAGAACAGCAGATCCGTCGACAGCATCTTCAAATCACTGGCAGGCCGAGCAATCACAAACCTGAAAAAGCAGTGGCACTTGAGATTCAGGCTGCTTTGTGAGGCCTTCGAACTGAGCATCTGGGACAGCAAAAAAGCTGTAGGGTTTTTTTTGCAATGACTGATTGCATGTACAGAATTCTTTGGAATGATGAGACAATATACAGAGGGTTTAATTTTACCTAGGAATGGGATACATATATTTTAAATGAAGCTAATTAGTCTCTGGAACAGCTGCTGAAAGATGTGATAAATTTTTTGATTGCTCAAAATCTTTAAATCAAGACTAAACGTCTCTAGGAGATCTGAAGCTCAAGCAATCACTAAAATCTTGAAATTGAAAGAATCGGTGAGTAGAACAGGTTAGATGAGAAGGTTCTCTCTGCCTGAAAACTCTCTGAAATCCCTGCCCTCAGCAGCATTACTAACTTCATGCTCCAGCAGCTCTCTAATGCAGAAGGCTCACTTGTAAAGATAAATCACATCTTAAGCGAACGTAAGGGAATCTCATACAAGCGCCAGTAAGCACCATGTTCAGACCACACACCAGTTTGCCCCAAATGGCCTTAGCTACCTACAAGAATGTCTAAATCCAAGACAAAACAAGGAATTCAGGTTGCCTGTAACAGATGCCTAACTTCAAAGTCTGAACTACTATCTTTTGACTTACGGTACAATTTGAAATAACGTATACTTGCCTATTCTTGTATGGATTGGGCTCTTCCATCAGGCGGTAGAGCCCAAAGCAGAGTATCCCAAACAAGTCTAAAGCTCTGCAGTAAATGTCTCCAAAGGAGTCGTCCTGCTATAAAAGAAGAAAAAACACTCTTATCTCAAGAGGAACCAAAGTGGACAATTCAGCCCAATACTAAATCACTTTAGCCAACTATCATCGCTATTCACTACTTTTAGTATCATAATATTTGACAAGAAAGGCAAGACAATGCCTGGTCCCCGTAAGATTAGAATCTAGTATAAAATAAGGCTATCTGATGTCTTTGCCTCTTCAAAATATGGCTCAAGCTACATAGCAAGGTTCAACTGAATGAAACTAAACTTCACGTAATGACAATCCAAAAAGTACTAGCAGCAAGGATGAAAGCCTAGCCCATGAAGCACCACTCAGTGATGTAACTCACCATGGCACCTGTTAACAACCTCCTGGGCAGTGGCAGGAGTGCTAGTTTGCATCTGGCTTGCGAGGCACTGTGGATCACGTTGTCAAGACTTCTGCACAGTCTGCCGCCCTCTTCCAACAGCTGTTCCCCCAATGCTGGGCTTGTCCCACTTGTCACCAAAGTCTGCAGCAGAGCCAAGATGTGATGGTTGTAGTATGTCTGGAAAGGGAGACAATGAAAAGTCAAAGACAAGAGAGTACGCCTCGCAAAGGAAAACCAAGTTTCCCAGTGAAAACCTAGAGAAAATGATCAGACAGACACTTCGGAGTTTTTTGTATACTTAAAGTAGTCCTTAATTACATTTAAAGTTTTCTGACAATATTTATGGACCACCACCTGCTTATTCCATTTCAGCTTCAAAGAGCAGAAGATCCCACCTCTGCTCTTATAACAGAATGCACTACGATGTGCGTGAAAGGGTGATTTCCAAAGGCACAAATAGAGCAGGTGTGGGGGCGTGTGTGTGTGCACACGCGTGTGCACGTGTGTGCCTGTAAGAAAACTGGGCAGCCTCTGATGCCACCTGAGTACAAGCGCACTGCACAAGGGGAGGCTGAGGAGTGCAACTGTCCTGCCCAGTAGGGTCCAGGCGCAGCAGGAAACTCTGTCCTGGTACTTGCCACATTGTTTTGAAAACCTCTCTCTGTGCTCTTATCTGTCAGTATTTTTTGGAAAAAAGTTACCATGGTTCAAATTCAGATCTGAGACAATAAAAGGCCTAGAATGCCTTTTTTTTTTTTTTTTAAAATGCAAAAGTGTTTCCTCTGCCTGCAGTGCATCAACTAACTTATTTTCCACCCTTTCTCAAAAAGCTCATTTCCTACACAGAGCCACTTTGTGGAACCTGTCACCTGTATTTGCCTGAGTAAAGAAACTAAACAAGCTGCAGAAAAGGAATAGTGTTACTAAATCCACGCTGGACTCAAATCCGCTTAAGAACATCTGACCATATAGTCGGGCAAATGGGTATAATGCTGTTAGAGTAATTCTCTCAGTCTTTTAAAGTAAGGAGCTATAGTCCAGGGTTATCCAGGAGTGGTACAGCTTCAGGGGAATCTGCACTTTACATATTTAACAGAAGCGTGCTGAGCTCTTTAACATATCATTGCTGTACTTTTTGACATCAAAAGGATTGCATTTCCATACTTGGATGAATTAATAGGATTTGCATGTCACCCTCATTCTGTACTTTCTTTGCTGAGTTACACTGCAGGAATTTGAAAGGCAGGGAAACTGGGGGGGGGGGGGCACGTGTACTCAGGAAATAACACACTGCATTTAGAATGGGGCTTGAAGCTGACTTTAAAGGAGCAACGCTTCTGTAATATGCCCATGAAATGTTACCTTCTTCGGCAGTTGTTGTTTGGTTACAGCTTCAGACAAGCAGATTTCCTGGGAACACCTCTGTATACAAAGGCAAGGCTAGAAACCTTCTCCCATCACCAAGCAGTTGCCCAGTTCCACTGACTCTGTGTTGCTACTAAGCTTTTAAAGCTAGTCCTGTATAGCTTCAGAAGCCACAGCTGGATCAGGAAAGGAATTCGGGGCTTATTAGAGTACCTGAGCCACAATGATCGTGCTCATTGAATTGTTTTCTGCCTATTGTGACCCCAAGAGTCAAGGCTGAAGCAAATGCCAGTTCTGCTTCAGGCTTCCAAGGGGAATTTCACTTTACAGACCACGTTCTGCCATTGAGATTCTTCTGCCAGTCTCCTTTCTAGCTAAAAGAAAACAGCACTCCTGTTCTGAGTGTCTTGAGAAATTTCAACAGTGATAGCAAAAGGAGGTGGTATTCGACTGCTGAAGGCTCCCTTCTCTTTCTTCTCCAGTTCACACACATCTTCTCCCCAATACTGCAATTGCTAAGCAATATCATATTTCTCTTCGTCTTCACAGCATTTACAGAATGACTGAATCCAACCTAAGGTACCCTTGTACTTTAAAGCAGAGTTGAGTGCTGATCATTTCTGGACAGACTTGGAATCTTAGGCTTGAGTGAAATTTTATCCTTTAAGACAGGTCATGCTATGTCTTGAGTTACTTTTACACTTGACACTAGCAGTCATTAATTACCATCTGGCTGATTGACATATCAGTGAGTAGCAGCAATATAATACTTTCCCTAACACTGAAGCCTTCTCAGAAAAGCATAACTGGACTTGACACACTTATTTTGCACTGCTTATCCCTTGGAGAGATTTGTTTTGTATTTATCCAGTTTCTGTAAAACTGCCACCCAAGCACTATCCCCTTGGACATGAGCTGAGAGCAAGGCATGTGGAACTTGACTGCAGCATGGGGAATTGAGGTGAAGAGGAAGGGGCTTTCAGAAAAAAGAGAAGGCAGTTTTCGAAATGCCAGCTTATGAGTTGAACTGCTGTTTTGCTGCCAAAACTGTGGCTTAACTCCACCGAAGTGTGACCCACGTGTGTCACCACTGGCAGTATCACTCAGTTTTGACAGCAACTTAAAATGATTATGTCACCACAGTAGGATCACCACGTTCCCTCCATTCTTGCAGTTTTAGTGCCATGTATCAAATCCTTGTGATGCAAATGATGAACACACTGCCAGGAATTTACAGAGAATCAAAATGCACGCTTTTAAAACCTGATGTGGTCTTGCGGCTTAGCAGTGGCCCACATGTATGGAATTTGTTTTATACCTTTTCAGAAAACAGCTATTGGAAGATTCCCATTGAGTTCAGTAGATTTTTCCATCCAAACTTCCAGTGAATTTCTGCCTAGTTGCTAGACAGACAGATGAGAAGTTAAATGTTCCATTTATCCCCATGCCTGCTATGGTAAAGTGGTGGTAGTGCAAGCTCCCTGTTCCTTAGCTCACCAATGCACCTCCAGCCAGGCTTGTAAAACTCCTTTCTACATGAACAGGTAAGAATTCAGAGTCCCCATAATCTTCTCAGCCTCTGCCATCAATGCTGGAGCTTCCACCAAGGGGCCAGCTGGTGTCAAATGCAATTTTGGCTTCAGCGACTGCAGTTGCCTTAGAGGGACTCATTGTAACATCATGTTGTCAAAAAGTAAGTAAATCAGGTTGGCTTTAAATACCTTTTGTAGCCTGTCAATATTTTGGAGCTGGGAACAGGAAGAACTTATGAAAACACTCTGAAAGTTTCTCCAAATAAGTCTATGTGTATACAACAGGGGCAGTTGCTGCTAACAGCACATATTTAGAGACATGTCTTCTGGAGCTGATAGCTGCCTTCTAGTGTATGGAACGCACTACCCCAAGGAATCACAGAGGCCCACTGATTAGCAAATTGCTTAAATAGGAATAGACATGTATAATTCTCAGGGCACCATGTAACTAATCACATCAGCAATCTCTGCAACATTTCTTGTGCCTTTCTCTGACATACATGGCCTTGACAATTGTTAAGGCTAGATTAAGTGGGTTTACCCTGGTTGGTAATCACTTTGTTACACACCGATGCCGCTAAATACGACAGAACGTGATACACCTACTTACCATAGACAAAAGAGAATTCAAGAAGCTATCTGAGAAGATAGCTCCTGCAGGGGCACCAGTGGTGAAAAGCTGATCTTGCTCTGGAATCTCAGAATTGCTGCTGGGAGCCTGATTAATGAACTGGGCATTTCGTGAAGACTCTGTTGGAAAAGCAAGGAAGAAAGAGGAAACATTTTAGCAAGCGAGGAGCCATCTAGAATCAGAAACAAAAGTTAATAAATCCAGTTTGCCATTCTGTGTCCAGCACTAGCCACAGCATGCAGCATTAGTAAAGAAAAGAGGAACAAAATATTCTGTGCTGCTAACTGCAATAGCAGACAAGAGCCACAGAATCCTAAAATTAAGTTTTAGGATATCAGATCATAATTAATTTACCCACTTTGAAGAAGAAAGGAATAATCTAATTTCTTCCCCTCAGTTTCCTGACTTAACAGAAATACCATTACTATTTCTATTGGCTTAAATTGGGATTACACAGTCCCCTTCACAGCTGTCCTACTGTTACAGGGATCTTCACTAGTTTTTCAACCTTACGCTGAGATACTCTTGCAAAATTCCCTCTACTCTGAAAGTGATTCCTCCTTAACTTTCTTTTCTATTTTCAGGGAACTGTCTAAGTACACCCAGGCAGAAGGCCCCTGCTGTGCTACTGAACACGCTAGGTATGTCCTGGCACTCCAGCACTACCAGCACGAATGCTGATGAATGACAGCAGCACAGCAGGAGACTGAGAGGAATTGAGATCAAGAACCCATATCTTCCCATTAAAAAACAGAGAGCGAGCACAACTAACTCTATGTGAGGAATGACTGATTTCTATTATGTCCCCTTGGGTCAGGAAGCATTTGAGTGCATCATTTTTAAAGATGACTAAAACTAGCCAGAATCACAATACTAATGTCTCCTGTTGTCTTGCAGTGTTGGTGTCATCCTTCAGCCATGTATCCTCAATACAGATATTTTACCCACCCTGGACTTGAGAGTTGGCCCTGCATCTGGCATTAATCAGCATGACTCCACTGACTAGCTTACACAGTCTGGGTATGAAAAGCATGGTCTCACAGCCACAATAAGGGATCCACGCTTTATTTCTCCACACCATTCTCTTTCTCCTTTACATATTTGTATTTCTTTATGGATCACTTTGCTATTTCTCTCCCAGATCTCTGTCTCCTTATGGCAAGGGTTTCTAGAATCCATTGTTTCTGAGGAATAACTATTTATAACATACCTCTGAGCCCACTGACCAACTCACAAATTCAGAAGATGCTCAACACATTGAACTGTGCTCAGCTTGGTGGACCTGGGCCTGCAGAAACTGCATGCAACACTTGCCATTTAATGGGCCTTGCATCAGCCTGATGTGAAGTGGCCAGTTTAGCAGTTCTTATTTTTCTGTGTTTCTCACCATTGGGCAAGGAGAAGCAGCAGCATGTCAGAGCATGATGACAACACACAACTCTCCTGCTCAAGTCAAAATTCATATCCAGCCCCCTTTAGAGGTCTGCAGACCCTCAGCTAATTCTGTCAACTCTGTCCCTGACTACGTGCCCTGAGCTCGGTAGGTGCTAGAGGACAGCACACCTTTGGGAGCACAGCACACCTCTGGGACTCAGGGGGCTCTGGCATTGCCATCCTGGTCACAAAGGAACTGTGGCACAGGCAAGTCAAGCTTGGCAGTTCTGGCTCTACTGAGATACTACATTGCTTCCTGTGCCTGTCAAGACAAATTGCAAAATTCCCACTGACTTCAGCAGTGACAGGATTTCAACTGAAGGCACGAAGGGTCTTAGCTTCTCTTATGGCAGCAAGACTGCTAGCAATATGTACTGTATTGCTGGCTTTGGTGTGTCAGGCACATCAAATGATACAGATGACCCTTGGTCAACACTCAGTGTGCTGTGAAATAAGAAATTCCCTGGAATGAGCAAAGCTCTTACAACTTAAGGCACAGGAGTATTACCCCCCTCAGCTTGTTTCTAAGAGATAGGCACAAAAGTGAGCATTTGTCTAGATCAAGGTCTACCAGAGAGACTTACGGGAAGCTTATTCAATCACAAGAAAGCTCCAGCCGGTTTTGTTTAGCAGGTTTGTGCTTCCAGGTTTTAAATTCTTGGGGTTATTTTGCTTCCCAGCTCATCTCTGTAACTCTGAACATATTTCTATGCTGTTCAAGACTACAGCAGGGGCAGGCATCCATGTGCTAAGGGACTGGGCTTGATTCATTATTTTGTCAAAGATCCGACATGACTAAAATCCAAGTCATGTCAACAGATTGCAGATGTTTTCCCCTCCACTGACACACCACATCCTGGAGGGAAATCACAGGGGTGCAGTGCCTGTCTGAAGATGTTAGCTTGACTGCACAATATCTTCTCAGAGGAGCTGGGCCTCAGTAGCCAGCTCAAGACATTTCTAAGACTTTTGGATGCAGCAGAAATAAAAGCCTAAACCACAGCACAAGATATCCAAAATGTCACTCTGGGAAATTCAAGAGTTCTGAAATTACTCAGGAGGAGGCATCATTATCTTATCATTATTTTGTGCTTTTTTATTTTGCAGTAGCTCCTCAGTGTTTCAGTCAAAGGAGCACACAGGACCGAATAGCCCACTGAGGTGCTTAACTGCTTCTGGGACACAGCTCATCAGGTGCAAGTTTTGACTAAGCAGTACACTAGAGCTTCATATAAGTAAAGTATTACTAGTGCCTGCTACAGGCCAAGGCTGCTCACTAGCCCTGTTCCAGCTGCAACCCAGTGAGGACTGGAAAGCACAGACCCCACGTGTGCTGAGTCCACATAGCATTTACAAGCATTGCATCAAAAAGAAAGAAAAAAAAGCCTGAGTGAGTCAGGGGCCAGTCATGATGCCTAGCAACAAGCTATGCTAATTTGATGGGTACGTTCTTGTGTCAGCACTTTAAATGGATCTAAACATCAATGTCCCTTGGGACTGGCAGCCCAGCCACACCGCTCTGGTGTGACACTGACTGCTATGTTACTAGTAATCAGTTAACTGGTGCACTTGTTCCTAATTAACAGATCCAGTTTGTAACCATCAGGAGATGAAGACAAAGACAGCCAAGAGTAGCATGAAAGAACTCCATGGGTTACTCCAGTTATGAATGCAGGCTAGAGAGGCTGAGCCTTGTGGAACAAGGACAAAGGTGTTTGGGCTCTGGAGTAAAATGCCTGCACTCTGTCCACCTTGGCGTGTGCACAGACCCATCCACGTACTGTCCCCCAAGCAGGCACTGCACAGTGTCGCACACTGCAGACTGTTTGGAACAGGCTCTGTTCTTTCACAGCCACTTGTACAAATGAGGAAGCCTGCAGCTATCCCCATAATCCAGAAGAGAAGGGAACCATCACCAGTGTTTCAGAAAAGGGAGGGTTGGAACAGACAGAATTAGGCCTTGATTCACCCCATTCTGTTGTGGGATGAAAACTGGGCATACAGTCTCTCTCAGTGCTTTTTAAAATCAGAGGAAAGCATGGCCAAAGGGCAAGTTAGATTTCATCTGGGCAGAATTGCCTCTGGTGATGCCTCTTTCTCCACTGAAAATAAGGGTAAACCAGGCAAATATGCTTCTGATTTATCAATCTTAGTGAAGTATGTTAGGATAGGTGGGAGGAATGCAGGCCCTGTGACTAGAACTCAGATCTCCTGAAATCCAGTCCAGCAGAAAAAAAACCCAAGGACATGATCTTTCTCCTAAATGGATGCTTCAGAGTTTTGCTACACACTGAGACCTTTGTAACACTTTGTTATATTTATTCTCCTGATAAACCATCCTGACTCCTTCAAAGCCAGTGAATTAACATCTAAGTCAAACCTTTTAATGTTCCTTGGACATGTACTGCTTGTCGCTTTCTGCCTGTGAATTCTAAAAAGGGCCTGGAGTAAATAAATAATGCAGCATGCATATTGCTTCTGTGAAATTTGTTCCTAAAGAATAACTTACTCAGCTCTGTAGTGATGGGGATCCTTTTATAACATCGCTGTGATTGATTCCCCAATGCTCTCGCTCTGAAAACAGCATCTGTAGAAACAGTCAATAACAACATGAGGAGAGAGGGAAGTTAGCAGAAGCAGAAAGGGAAAGGAAAAAAAGAAGAAAGAGGAAAAGAAGAAACCAAGGCACAATGGTTCAGACTGACAAATGCAGGAGATCTCTTACCTATGCCTAAAAATGTCATTGTCATGCAAAACTCCCAAAGCATTTCCTATATTTAGAAAGTTTCTTGCCTTGGTTTGCTTTTCCAAGGCTCACTTTCTTCACTCAGAGCTTCAAAGGATTAAAAAAGAAAAGCTCTCCTGGGAGCTGCTTATTGACATCATAACTAAAATATAATTACCCTCGGTGGAGGAGCAGTGCTGGTTACAGTGTTGTTTGGCACAAAGCCCCCACTAAGCCAATCTGCACTCAGAGCGCTTTTGAGGGAGGGGGTTGTGTTTTTTCCTTCCCCTTCAAGAAGGCTGTACATAAATAGATGGGACATGTGCTGTAGGAATGAAGGCAAAAGCATATACCATAATTTTTTTAAAAACCTGACAACCAAAAAGAGAAATCCAGAAGTTCCTAGAAGCATGTGTCCTTATTTCCTCCCAGTTCTCACCAGCTCGCTGATTTAGTAGAATCAGTCCCAGTTTGAAGTCTGCTTTCTGTGTTTTGATCACATCCAATCTTGTCTCCCTTACCACTATATCTAAATTTTTCCTTTGCTACCTAGCACAGCATCTGGGTAACTGAGTAGTAATACTACTACTTACTGCACAAGATATTATCAAAGTCAAAATGATGGCATCTATACTCCACTAAAGATTTTGCTAGAAATGGAACTTCTTCCAGTTCAGATACTGTAGAATGGATCCTCTCCGCTTGGAGGAGCACAGGAACACTGGAGATCAGAGACCCTAACAGTGTCCTAGATGGACTGTTGCTCCAATCAGCCACCTCTGAGGTTAGGCAATGGACTGCCAAAAAACCTCATTAGAGATGTCAGGCATCACAATCCCTCAAAACAGCAGAAAAAGTCCTTCCCAAATATAGCAAGGCATCTCTGAATGCATGCTAGTGGCAGCAACTGAATGCCTGAAATGAATCATTGCCCTTATTGTACCCTTCCATGTACTGTACCGGTTGATTTGAATGTATGTCTGATCATTGCCTGGATACCTTTTCCTTATGTCAATATTTTTGCTATGAAACAGTACACAGTACTCTACCTGAAATTTTACAAACTGGCAGGGTGCTATTACAAAAGATTACTTAATTGTAGATTACTACTGTACATTTGAATTTCAGTATCTTATTAAGTTGTCAGATTTAATTACCATTATATGTTTAGATTATGCCACAGATTATTTAGTTCGGTACCTAGGTTTGCCAACCTGTTTTCTTTGTGACATGACAGGGTGATAATTACAGCATTACCAGAAAACCTAAATTTTTCCATGGGAAAGACTAGAAGTCCTTGGCATCAGCACTGACCCTAGTAAATGCTCATTCTTGCAAGTGTAAGTAATGTTTACCTCCGTGTGGGTCTGGTTCTCTAAGACCTGTCTAATTCTCTACCCCATGAGAGGTAATGTGCAGAACAGGCCTGGGTTTGTTGGGTGTGAAATGCTCACAGCAAAATCTAAAACCCTAGGAATTGATTTGGGCTTTGTTACAATCTCCAAACCAAGACTATGCCTGCTGCAATGCTTACCAAAGCACCTGAACCATTAAGGGAACTCAGGGCCTTCCATCCAAATAACTATTTTCCACTATGGTTAGGATGCAAAATGCTATAGCTTTGTCTACAGCATCAAAGTTGGGGAATAGAAAGAATTTGGATGGGTAGGGTAGCTGGATATCCAGCCAAGTCATCTGCTGTCCCATCAGCAATAGCAACTAATAAATGAGAAAAATCAGTCTTTCTCTTTTCTTTTTAAATCAGATAATAGTTGCATAATCATCTTGCTTTAGAAAGCTCTCCCAGCTATTCTTCTGTCTTTTCCTACCTGCTTTCTCTCCTGGCTACTAACATTAATTGAGGCTAGGTTTCTTGGATCCAAGTTTTGAACGTAACTTTGCCCTTCTCCTTCAAAAAATTAGGTCACAACCCAGAGGACTGCCATACTTTTTGGGTCTCCCCTATATGCAGTAGTTCCTGCTGCCCACTTCCTTTTCTGCACAACTTCTGGATGTTTTTCCTACAAATGGAAAGAAAACCTGCTGATTTTGCAACTCTGCAGCTGAAAGCACCCACTGGTGGACAATGCAGGTTTCACTGGTACACTGTAATTAACTACTGCAGAGGTAAACCAACACCAGGTTCTGATCAGCACGGGCACAGCCTGGCTACGTTATTAGTATTTACTGTTCTTACTGCTTCCTAGCTAACTTGACAGCCACTGAGCCTGGAAATCCTCTTGATACTTTCTGTACTGCTAGTTCTTTTCTAGCTGTATTCTTCTTCAGTGCTCTTATGTAACTTAAATAAGGCCAGCGGCCCTACCCTCACTCCTTCTCCCCACATAGAAAACAAATTCTGACAAAAAGTCATCCTTTTCCAGCTTGTATTTCTCTCTTCTCTGAAACCTTCCTCATTTTCTGACCCCCATGAACTGGGCGGGGGCCATCCAGTCCATCGGGACCTGTTAAGATGAGCTGATTTTATCAGTGAAAATTTTGTCTTCTCAGAGATGAATTCCTATAAAATAGCAATGGCAGGAGGGAGAGCAGAGACTGAAACAGTGGGAACGGGGACACGTACATTCTGTTTCCACTCTGCACACCTTGATCCAAAACTTGGTGGCAAAAACCTATGAGTAATTTACTATCTTATAGGAGCACACATCTGTAATGCGTCTGGAGACCTTCAGAGGCAAAGACCTTAACCAGTGCAAGACATAGCCTTAATCTTGCAGTTGAATCTGAAGGAGCTTCTGGTATGAGAATCCTAACCTAAGATTTTGGTCCTATAATTATAAATAACTATAACAAAGAAGAAAACGGGCTGGCTTTTTTAGCAACTCACCTAATCAAGCTATAAGGAGAACGAGCTTATTTTTACACTAGCAGATTTAATGACTGACTTGAGGAAGAAGTGAAACTTGTGTCTTAGCCTTATTTTGCAAATATATCTTTATTCATTGATGATGATATCCTGTAACTGAACGCTGCTTTTCTGTCTGCAGAAAACACTGTAAATCTGAGTAATAGCCTTAACTGAGTGGCCAAAGATTTATTAGACTGGAATTGTAGTCAGCTTATGGAGCGACAATGCACTAACATCTGAGCTAGGCAATAGGTGCCTTATAAATATGCAAAGCGCAATACCTAAAATGAATAAACCAGGGTGGGTTTAGAAACACAGTATTTTGTCAGCTAGAGTAAGACAATGCTGTTGTAGTAAATGGTGACAGAATCTATCCTCTCAAGTTTGAATCAATCTTTCAGAAATAACTGATCACAGTAATGGGTAATAACAAGAATAATTTGCATTTGTGTATTGCTACATTGTGAGCTTGAATTTATCTGGCTTTAAACAAGCCTGGGAAATAAATATTGTTATGGGGCTCTATGCTGAGGTACAGCATGCCTATAGTAGCTGCCAGGGATGCACAGCAAAGGAGTAAGAGAAACAGAAGAAACTTTAACACCATTACGTTTACTTGATTCTGCCCCTTCTCAAAGCCAGAAAAGAAACCCAGAAGCACTGATTTCCATTCCCCTGTTCCAATGTCTAGACCATACTTTACCCAGGTTCCTGACAGAGGACCAAGCAATCCTGATTTCTGCTCATACCTGAAAGAAGGTGTTGCATATTTGGTCTGATTCTGATGCGCTGAAACACAGTGGTAGCTGCAATACAGAAATAACCTTGTGCCCGCATGTCTCTGCTCTAACTGTTCTGACTACTAGCCTCTTTCTGCACAAGCAGAAATCCTTTTGAGACTGTTCTCAGGGACCTTGTAACCACAGAACTTGATTATGTTTTTTCCAGTATGACTGAATAAACTTTTCTCCCATCTCTCACAATAGCAAGGATGCTGAACAGATTTAAATCTGCAAGATCCATTTTTCTGATGCAACTCATCACATGCCCATCTTCCCAAGGGAAACAGGGGAACAAATATATGCTTGTGATTAAAAAAAGACTTTGAGTATCCAGGTGGTGACAGTTCTGACAATGATACACCTGGTAAATTGTCTAACCAGCCATGCCTCAGCTTACTCAACTGATCACACCTGCATCAGCCTTAGGTCCCTGAGGTCTTCTGCTAGAAGAAGACAAAGCAAGCCAAAAGCTACTGCCACAAAAGAGAAACAAGCATGAGCTCTGCAAGGCACCTGGGTAAGGTTTTGATGAACAGATGCTCACATCTCTATTTTCCATATGCACACTGTAGTTCAGAGTTTTGCACTCCATGTACTACAATTTTGAGTGATAAAACAAAAAACGCTGGAGGGGAGTAGGACAGTGATTGATAGGATGAAATATCCTTTTTGCTCTGAGTCTCTCTTTCCCATATATAGGTATAAAGATGGAGTAGGTACAGTATCTATATCTGTCACTACAGATGGAGATACATAAATTATATATATAAGTACATACTATTTACTTCCTCTCTAGATACAATCAATAGAGCTCCACACATCTTTATATTTATGTAGCAATAAATACATTAGATAAAAGTAATCTATTCAAGTCACAATTACCTCTTACTCCAATATACCATATAAATAATTTGTCTTCCGTTCTGATTGTATACACTGTATATTGATATTATTTTGTCTAGTTATTGTTAAAAAACCCCTGTCTCTGCCTCACTCTAATCTTTTCTTTGGCACAGCCATTGTTTTAAAAGCCTAGAATGATAATAAAGTATAGGGAAAACACTTAGGAGAGCCATCCATTTCTCAGCCCGTCCTCAGTTAATTAATACTCCACATTCTCAAGAGGAGGACAAATCTTAGTTCCTTCGCCAAATTAAGGGAGGAAGAGACACAATAAATATTCTACTGGGCTGAAGTCGTTTTTGCTTCCGTTGCAGTTCTGAGCTACAAGCTCTGTTTGTCTGGGAACAGAGCACCCACCTTATCAAGCCTCAAGGGAAGGCTATTATTTTTTTCTTTTTGAAGGATGGAAGGGGCCTGCACTCACACATGCTTTTGCAAATAATACAGCAGTTACCAATACTGGTTACCATTTACCCTCCAGCCATGGTCTCTTTACTGGAAACCTTGAAGCTTCACTCGGAATTTGCAGGAGAAACTGGCATATTTCCAGGAGCAATGCTGGCTTATCACTCCTTCGAAGGAGCATATCTGTAGCTACAGAAACTGGACTAGGCTGTACAGCCAGCTACGCTAAAACGGACTTCTGGCCCCTTTTAACTTACGTATTTATACTCGGGAGAGACGGGCTGTGGCTCAGACTAGTGACAAATGACCCTTTCATTCTTCCCTCCTTCAGCTTCCATTTTTGGCGCATCAGCATGCTCACAGGCAAAAGGAAGCATACTTACCTAGTGGGGCTGAGCTGGACTTACCCTGCATGGATCGGATGTTCAGAGTGGCTAGGATGCTCTCTGTGTCCACCAGGGAAGGATTGCTTGAAGCAGTGGTGTTGGAAGACAGAATGGCGCAGGCAGCACAATCCTGGACATTAACTGCCCTCAGATCTGCACAGGAGAGAGCACTACCCTGATAAAACCACAGAAACAGTGTTAAGGCAAATTCTGAGAAAGTTGAACATTAAGAATCTTTAAGGGTGAAAGGTGAAATTAAATTTGTTTCAAACTCAGCTGGCACAAGTGCGTTTTGGAAGCAACTCCAAAGTTGGAGCAACTTTGGAAATGGGGAAGTGTCCAATAATTGAAACTCTAGACTTCTGAATTTTCTTCTCTGACCAATCAGGATCAGCTTTTCAGTGTTTCTGCAGGAAACCAGAAAGTACCAAGACTCCCCCAGAAGACAATAAGTATTTAAGAAGGGAAAGTTTTTCAACATCATCTTAGATTCAAGCTCAAGTCTAGAGCCTGAGATAATTTTGGTCCTTTTTGAATCTGAATTGTGCTATCATCAAGAAGTTTTAAAAAGTATTTAGAAATGTGCACGAGAGCTAGAGAAACGAAGGAAGAGGGAAAGAGAACATGTAAAAAAATTCTTACTGAGAATAACCACAGCTTTGGGAAGTTCTGAATAAATTTCCATTCTCTTTGCAGATATTCCAAAGACCCGAGAAAAACAATGTCTTTCAACTCATGGTAAATGAAGTTACTAGCTCTTAAGGGCATCACGAAGTCCTGCAGCCCAATCAGCGGTGAGTCTGCATCGCCAAAAACGCAGACCAAAATGTGATCCTGCAGGTTCGGTGCTGCTTGGTCCTTGCGACTCTAAATTTAAAACAGAATTCTGCTAAACCAGCTACTAGGTTGATTTTAGATTTCTTCAGTTACAGACTTAAACCATTTCTTAGCTGTGTAACATCTACGGGTAGAATGAGACATATATAAAAAGAAGTATCTCCCCTTAAGTATTTGGATTCCAAGTGTATCCTACAGTAGTGAAAAATTCATATATGTTGGCATAAAACATCAAAAATGTAGAACAAGGCAACAATACTAGTTTAATGCCAGGAGCTTAATAATGACTTTGGCCTGGTGTTTTTTTTCCTGGCTAATTGATCATGTTTCTCAAATGAGCTAATTAGTCTGGGAAAACATAGTAGGGAGCGGGTATTGCTTAGTGTGGTGCCTCACGGCTGGTAGGTAGCATGGCCAAGTCAGCCGACCAGGCTTATCAAAACCATTGCATTAATGTCCACATTAACCAACCAGGAACTGTGGGATCAGTATATCCCTGCAATGTTCACTCCTTGGCAGTTTTTTTTTCCAGAGAAACAAGGGACTTTGTCAGGGAGAAGTTTCCTGATGAGAGATTAGAATCATAACCAAATTAAATGGTTGTCTCTAACTAATTACATTAGTTTAAATTGAATAATGAAACCTTTAGCTGTATTTAATGTAACATGCCTGAAGTCCAACGATTAGTCTGCTGAATGAAGCTAAACAATTAAAAACACAATCTATTTTATAGCTTATTTTATAGGAACGATTGGAAAAACTATTACTGCTGAAATCTGCAGAGGAAATGCACAATTACAAGACCAACAGGAGCAGTCAGTATAGTGAATGAGCAGCAGGGACAGGTGAGCCGTTCTGAAGACACTAATTCTCAGACATCTATGCCATACTAGCCTGATGGTTAAAATCTCAAAAAATATTTGAACTATTTAATAATGTATACCTTATGTAAAAGTCGGAGGACCATATTTTAATACGTGTTTAGATGCCTTGTGTTTTGCATGGACATCAAGGAAGAAATTCTGTAAAGTACATCCACCTAGCTGTCCATGGTTTCCAAACAGAATGAAATGCTATAGTTATGAAAAATCCCATGGGAGTATACTTGCACCTTTAAGTACCTAAACAACTTTAAAAACGTAGCTTTTAAGAACCCAAAGCACAGTCTGGGACTTTGCCAAGCACCCAACTCACTCCCAAAAATGCATCTTAGACTCCCAGGCTTCTGAGGGCTTGCCTGTCCCAGATATGTGATTGCAAAGGAAGATACTGCGAGAACATGAAGTGCAATAGCTATTATGCACTAATTTCCTTTGTGGACATTCTTAATCCTCATAAAGAGCCCCTTGCACAGCCTAGCTTAGCTACACAAAACCACTCAATACAAGACAGAAGTGGCACATGGGGAGTTAGGACACACTAGCAGTTGTAAGCTTTTTCCTCATGTAAACCTGCCTGTAAGATCTTTTCAAAACATTACCCTTCAATTCACAGAGCTGAGCTTCCAGTCCTATTGGGATACTTGCCCATTTGTAATGACTAATCCTATTTTGGAGGTTGCTGGGCAATAGGGTCCTTTTATTTGCTTGGAAGGAAGCTGCAGCATTTCAAGCAGCATGAATTCCAGCCTGCTACAAGTCTCCCAGCTGGCAGAACAGCTTGAACATTCTGTATTTTTGATGAAATCTTTGATCACCTCATTGCAAGATTTGGTTGCCTACTCTCAGCTCTCTGGCAGCTCTGAGCACAACCTGCCATTTCTAGATGGGATTTGTTCTTTTACGGATTAGACACATTAAATAAACCAAATTGTCTTAAAGATATCCAGATCAACAATGTCACAGACACAGGGGTCTGGAAACACAACACACAAAATTTTAAAATAAAATAGATGTCAATCAGACCTTCCTTTGTCCATCTGCTGAGATCCTCTCCTGAGATAGGATGCCTGCCCTGCTTTAGATGAACACAGAAGGCATTACTGATCCCTTGGACAGCTTTCTCTGTTCCCAGGTTACTACCTAAATTACAAGGGAATATGGCCATGGAATGAGCCTTCAGCTCCCACCACTGCAACAGAATCTCCATGTGACCCCGGTCAAGATACTTTATCTGCAGCTCACTCCTGAAAAAGGGGGTAATGGTAAACCTTCAGTCTCTCCCCTCCAGGGCAGGGTCTGTCTCTTACCTTTGCATAGGAAATCAAAGTCAGAAATTTGCTAAGATAACATTGGTAAATAAACAGCAGTAAACTAGATAGTGCCGTGCCCTCCACCCAGATCAATGCATTGAAGCTCCAGCTTGTTCTCCTAGGAGAACAAGGAGGAAGACACACAAAGATCCCAAAAGCAAATACCCCACACCTACCAGAAGAGCCTCCTGCAGTGGAACAGCATCACACCAGTGGAACATTCCTGTTGAATCTAGGATGACTCTGCTGTTCTCCCCTCCTTGGCCATCAAAACCCCTAAAACAGAGAGAGAAACTTCTTAGCTACAGAACAACCTCTCAGCAGCGGCAGCTACAGTTTACCCAAGTTGAGGTCACATCTCCAGCTGCTGCTGAGATGCCCTCTATCTACATCATAGCTTTCATGTCTCAGAGTAGCAAGGAAAAATTTGGACGTACAAGTCACATATTAACCATGACAGTATGGGGTAAAAGGGTTGTGTGGTAGAGGAATTCCTTTGTCAATGTCAGCTGAGACAAATACAAGGAAAAATATACTGCAAAGTGTTTCCTTGAATTATTGTATTAGTCGTGATATTTATAGCTGTTTGGACTTCGTCCCTAGGATTATTTTAAATAATGAGTTCTTCAGTGGGGACACTCATTGAAGCAATATTTATACAAACATGGACTTGATTAAGAGCAAGAAGAAGTCAGCAGGAATTTTCCCCTTGTCTTCAGGGACTTTAAATTATGTCCATACTGCAGGATATTCTTAGAGACAAATTTCAGATACATAGCTGTGTTTGCGAGCATTGTGTTAGTTCAGAAGCAGCAACAAGACCATGTGAAACAAAAAGCCATTCAATCAGATGCTGCTCTGAACAAACTGTCTGAAGGGACTGCTACAGAACAGAATTGTGGGGTCATGTCGCATAACACAAGGGTTGTTCACATGTCTCCTCAAGGCCCAGACATGGACAGAAAAAGACCTGAAATCTGTTGGATAAACCATTTGCTCAGCACCATCTCTCTGGCTTTACTGTAGGTAGAGTCAGCCTTCAACAGTTGGCTCAAGAGCAAAGTTTATTTAATCATCACTCTGTAACTGAAATCACAGTGGTAACTGAAACTTGCCATCTAGGATTACAATACCTACTGAACACAGCAGCTTTAGTAGGGCTCTGTGACCACACAAGTGTTTGGTCCTGACGTTCCTTATCATGTCCAAGTTGTCCTTATCTTGTCTATGCAGTATTGGGTGAGGCGCAACTAACAGCAAGGAGGGGGGATTTTGCTAAGGGAAGGTGTTATTCATGACGAGGCCTGCAAGGTGGATCTAGCTGTGCCCTGTACAGACCAGCTTATGCTGGTACTGGGTTTAGCACTTCTTAGCACAGCATTAAGGAACCCGAGAATTTGCCCCATTTTTGCACATGGGGCTGGGGGGGTTTGCAGCTTGTGCCAAACTCCATGATGCCATAGCTATACAATTAACCCACACCCAAGATAACTAGTTAAAAGTCACAGTGATTTCAATAACTGCAGCATAGCTATACAGTCTTTCCCATTCCATATGGGAATTCAAAGACCAGGCTGGAACTTCTTTGCACTTTCTGCTAGCTCCCCAGGTCTTAAACTAAGGGACTAATAACAAAATAACAAATCCCAGGACTGATCATCTTAGAATAGGTTACCTTGTTCTTCTAAATTAATTTATTTCTAAGTTTTCTAAATGTTCACCTATCCTAAAACCAGCACAAGATATAAAAACCACAAAGGGTCTACTAATGGCATGGACATAAACTGTAATGACTGACTTTTGCCTACTTGCTCTCTAGTCTCCTCTGCTACATGCTTATGACATGCTGGGTTTGACTGTAATCCCAAATCTGGAAGCTGGTCCTTTCCAGCTCTGCAGTGCCTCCTATCTCTGTTCCCTCCACATCGCTGCAGGGTAAGAGAGAAAGGGATTGCCTACAGCAGATCCAACTCGAGCAACATCTAACCTTTAATGTGGACAAGTAGCAGATAATGCAAAGCAAGGTGCAAGCTATGCCTCATGGAGGAAAGCACAGAAAAATCTTTCCTTCAGGCAAGAAAGGCACCAAAGAGGTAGAAACAGATCTGTATGCACTGCCTGCTGCACTACTGCTGCTCAAGAGGAGGCAAGAGCAGCAGGCACTGGCAGCTGGAAGTAGCCTAGGGGAAAAGAAAGGAAGGGCAAACAGAAAGCAGTGTGCTCCAGGTGCCAAATGGCTCCTGACAGCTCCGCTCCTCTTCCAGACTGGCGGTACCAAGCCATGAAGCTTCCAATCTTTTTCCAGGCCCTTTAGCTCTAGTCCATCAATCTCCAGAAGTTCACAAAGCATAGCCAAAGACACCACACTACCTATCCCTGTTGCTCTCTTCTGCCACTCACACAGTTCTTGCTCTCAACAGCATTTGCAGCAAGAAGTTCCACAGGCAAACAGCATGAAGCTTTTTTTTTTTTTTTAAATCAGCTTTGAATTACCCATTACTTCAGCAAAATGAAAGGTAATTTTGCATCTCTGAACAGGGGCAGGGAGAGGCTTCAAACTGGCTTTCCTGAATTTAGCAAGCTAGTACAAAACTGGAGGGAAAGGAGAGCATGTACCCCCTTTAAATCTCTGCAGTGCCTCTACACAGCCCTGTGCTAACTGCAAGCAATTGCATCTATTAGCCACACATCTCCTCCCCAGATAACAAATCCTTAGGCCAGTGATTAAATGGTATTTTGGCAAGTTAGAGACTATCTTCTCACAAGCTCCCTTACTTGACTCAGATTTACCAATCAATCAATGTATATATCTCTATCATAATAAAGCTATCATCTATATACACAACCTGTCAGAAATGACAACTCCTCATTCTAATATTATGGGAAATATATACATCTTGGAAGAAACACCTGTTGGATCCCTAAAGTGGGAGATAGCAGGAAAAGAGCAGGAAACCCACTTCTTCATAACAGCATCCACCTTGCCAAAGCCAAGCACATTCTGATTTAACAAGCCATTCTTTAGTTAAGGGTTCCTTCTGCCATATATACTCTGTAAACTATGTGATTCTTACGGAAATCTGATTTTCCTGAGAGACTCATAAATCATCCTGCACCGGGGTCTGAGGAGCTTGAGGATGAGGGCACTGGAACTGACATGCTGTAGTACCCAGAGACAGAAACAGTCTCTAATTTAGCTACAGTCACTCACTACAGCCATTAGCAGGTTATCTGGGTCACAAATTGACTGTGCTGTGGGTGCACAGATACCCGTTTTGGCTCTGCATGAGTCTGGAAAGAAAACAGTTGCCTTCACAGGATGCTGTGCATTGCCGTGTCTGTGTTGCCTTTCTCTATCACATTCTCATTTGAGGTCCTTACCACTTACATTGCACTGAACAGAATATCAAAAAAGCACAAGACCATGTTACCAAAGACTGTACAAGTGGAGCTGACTTACAAAAGCACTAGGTACTTTGGACTGTGGGCATTTCTGAAAATGTGGTCCTAGTGGCTGAACATTTGAAAATACTGTTCCACAGTGTCTCATGCATAAGCCGCTGGTGTAATCAGTCTGTGCCCAACCCACAGACGAACTGAGTCGATTACAACAGCAGCCCACCATTAAATTTGGAGAAAAATTTGGGTTTATACTGCAAATAACCCCAGTTCAATACCTTATATATCATTCAAAATGGCAGTTTGGTCCAGCGTACCAGCATCCAACTGAGAGTGCTACAACATGGTGAAACATTTCTTTTTTGCCTGTTTCCATAGCCATGACCTAATATAAGCCAGTCCCTCATGTTTCCATGAATTAAAGGAGATAATGTAGCTCTCAGCTACACTAAAAGATGGTCAGACACATCCAAGATGTTTCAAACTTCATTTGAGGACTAACATAAGTGACTAACAGTTGTCTATAGCATTAGAAGGCAGGGAGTAGAAGTCCTTTTATCAAATTGTTAGCTGCCAACAACTTCCCTGCTGACAAGCTATCTTTAAATTCTTCATAATGCCTTTGCAAAGCCCTAAAGCTTTGTTGAATCCCTCGCCTGCAGTCTTCTGACACCAGCTCTTCCACTCCCTGTCGTGGAAAAATGTGGCTACAATGAGTCTTAGTGTCATGTGTACACATCGAGGTCTGTGCTCATTTGGTTTGCCTTCTGTGCTCTAAGTACAGTATAGCAGCAAATCCTCAGGAATCAGAGCTTATTTCTGTGTCCTAAATTTTGCCCAGAGAGAGATAAAGCGGTAGAAGCCTACTCACAAAGCACCTCAGGACAAGCAAGGCCTGGAAGGAGCTGCACCATTGGTCCCCAGAAACCTACACACGTGGGAAATCTGTGCACAAGTCTCCAGAGAGAAAACACCCGTGGGTACCTGTGCAATGCGGGCAGGCTGCTCCAGCAGCTGGATCTGGAAAGCCCCGGTCCACCAGCACAAACACCCTGACATCCTTCCCCTTCCTCTGTACCACAGCCTTGGGGATGATTTAACACTTGGCATGTGGGCTGTTCGGTTCACATCCCATTTGGGAATCCTCTTATTGTTTTTTGAATCGCTCCCAGATCTGCACATATGTTAACCTTTTCCTTTAGGGAGGAGTGGAGTTTCACACACACAATGAAAATTGCCTGTGAAGGCTGCTACAAAGCTCCTTTTCCCACTCCTAGGCCTGCACTATGAGAATATGGTGCTTGTCTGGACTTGGCTTATTCATCATCATGGATTATATCACTCCGATCACAACACATCAAAGTGCTTTCCCTACCTCATAAGGAACTACAAGGCTTAATTAATTGACACAGAGGTATTACATGTCACTGCAAAATATTATAATTTAGAGTATTCCATCCGATAATTAACAAATACGTCAGGCAACAAGTAAAACCAATCTTAAAAACGAGTAGTTAAATTTTTCTTAATTACATCCACTGAACAAAGTCTGCCCCTAAGCAATGCACATGTAATCCCAGTGAAGTCAGTGTGGTTGTACAGAATACACTAAAATAAAAATAGTCTGTAGTTATCATCTATATTGCAGCAATGCTTATAGTCCCCCACTAAGTTGAGGGACTCCTGCTTTAGAGTTGTAAACATGAACAATAAAGGTAAACTAAGCTGAACTGAGAAAATGGCATGGAAAGAGACATGGAGCATTGGGACTTACACGACACAGAAAGGCTGAATCCTAGTCTAACAGGCACTGTCTGACACCACGTTTTAAAGCGGAGCCAAGATTGTCTAATAACAGGACACCAGGTGATGCCTTAAGAACTCCTGATACCTGCGTGGCAAAGTCTGAAGAGTCAGCAGCACTGGAGAAATTCAGAATGCATAAGCATAACTGGACTGAACTGTCTGAACATTGATCTAGAAGCATTAGGGCCTACTTCACTAAAGAAACCTCAGAGGAACATAGAAGGAAAGACATCTTCTGCTGTTGTTATCTGCTCTCCATTTCTGCATTCAACCTCCATCCAAATCACCTCCCTCAGCTAACTCTTTACTATATAAGGATATGTTGTTCAGCCATACATATAAACCAGGTGTAATAACTCCCAACACTTTTGCAAATTAATATAGCACAGTTATTGTGGGGAAGCTGGATACTACTTCTGCAGGCAGATCGCACGTGTCAGAGCTACGAGCCATTGCTTCTGACAGAAAACAACAGCTCATTATTTATAACATCCCTTGTGAAGTCTTTGCTGAAGTCTCCCTCTCCCCTTCCGAGGTCACAGGAGGGCTAGATAAAATGCAGCTTCTCCCCTTTGACACGGACAAGTGTACGTGCACGTTTTTGTTCTACTGCTACTTGGGCTGGGCACAGGTTGTATTTTAAAAACTAAAGCCTAATCCTGCTACCCACACACAGAATACAGGCTTGCTTTGATTCCAGAAAGGCTGTTCAGAGAGTAGGACAGCAGACAGCTTGAGTAAGGGTAGCAAAATTCAGCTCCTAATAATTAGATTAAAACCTTGAAACAGTTGTCACGTATGAAGGGACAAAGTAGAATTTGGCAAACAGGAAGGGAAAAAACAAATCTTCTCATAATGATAAATAATTTCTGAAGACAACCTTGTCATTTTTTAAGAGCTTCTCAACAGTTCCCTGTTTTTATTTTTTTGGTCACTGCTTATCAAAATTTGCATGGCTAGTTAGTGGGTTAATTTAATTATGAGCAGCATTTATGAACAGCCTGATGGGGGAATCTACAGAGGGCAATAGAATCTGTTCTTGAATTATGAAATTGCACACACTCACACATCTGGAAGCCGTCATGGGACAGATCGCTGTCTTGTAAATGCGTGTTGAGTGTTACAGTATTTTACTACGCACTCCCAATCTGTCAAGGTTTACAGGAGAGTAGAGACTGGGAACATTTGGGATCATTTGTGGCTTAGAGCCATTAGCTACTTCCACCCACTTATTGTGACGTTATTAATAGCAAAATAATCTAAAGAGCAGAACTTGGCTTACTCAAGATCTTAGATAATAGAAGTGATTTTCACTAAGGGCCAAAACCACGGACATGGGACCCAGCTGAATAATAGACTGTGCTGGGTAGCAGAGTCTTATTTTTGGCTGAACTGGTGGTAACTTTGTGCAGACTGTTCCTCAGAGGACTTACCTGCAGACCTAGCCTAGCCCTGTTGTTTCAGGTCTGTGCAAGAGGTGGCACATGGTGACACCACCCAAGAAATAACCAGAGGAGAAAATGCCATGTAAGCAATGTGATGTTGACGATCCCTTACTAATTACCCTCCTCAACAACAGTTAATGGTAAGAATGGCATTAAGCACCATACACAAGATAGATCAATTTACACTTCATTAAATCATGGACAGTGTAACAAAAGCTATCTGCTAGAACAGAAAAATATGAGCTGTACCTCTACACTATCCCTACTAAAAAGTTGACTGGCTAAAAACCAACGCCATTATGCTCACGTGACATCCAGGGATGCCTGTGACTATCGTATCACCATTGCCAAGAGGAAGTAACATCCTAAATTTTCCTGGACTTAAAAACAGAGACCAGAACAGCCAACTAGCTACCAAGACTCAAATCATGTAGAAGTCCAGTTCTAGCCTGGCACACAAGAATGGATTTCATCCCATGAAAAGCAATCCTCTGTTGAGGAAATCAGGACTTTGCCTGTGAAAGAAACTTTGCACAAAGTTTCTTCACCTTCTGGAGCCATAGCTCAATGAAAAGATTTGGAAGACTTCAAAACTCCATGGAGCTTTTGGCTTCTTGTTAAGCCATTGCATATCTGTTTAATTTAAATCCCCATCCAATCATTAAATATGGGTGGGTTTTTTTTAATGGGTCATTATGATATGATTTATGACATTGGTGTAATTGTCAGAATTACTGTGGGTAATTAAAATATGAAATGCATGCTGCCAGAGGCTTCAGTCACTCTCAGCACCCTCATTAAAAATCAGGAGCTGACCAAATTATAAATAGACTGGTTTGCACAAGTTCACAGGGAAAGCTAATTATGAAACTTATCCTTATGCATTCAGAACTCACACCATCAGTCATGCAAATTCTTTAAGTGATTATACTATTGTATAACATGGAATCGGATTAGTATGTACAGGTGGGTGCAACTCCAGTTACAATGTGCAGTACAACTGTACTTTGCATGGTGAATATGACTCCCTAGAACTCTTATGCAAGCTTGATGATAGATGCGGGACAAGGGCCTGGGGAAGAGAGAGGTGGTGTATTTTCACATGAAATATAGAAAAAAAGACTGGGGAATACATGGAGAGGCTGCAAAGGATAAGGCTCTGATCTACAACAGTAAGTCTCAGAAAAACAAGAGAGGCTTGTGAACACAAGGGATGAGAGTTTCAGAAAAGCTGGAATAAACTTCGGATTAGCTGGCTAAATTTGTAAGGAATGGTGGCTGGCTAAAATCACAGGGAGCTTAGGTGCCAAATACAGTGAGCGTGAATACAAACTGAAGTTAAGAAAAAAATCTGTACATAAGGGCGGGCAAGGGCTGAGACTTTTTCTTTCTGGTATTCTGAATTTTTTACTCTCCAGAAGGGGAAAAAAAAATAAGTAACTGGAGGCCTATAAACAAAATTCAACCAAAATTGAATCAAGTAAATCACTGATAGAAGAAGAGTCTCGTTAGAGTTACCAGTAACATCTCTGGCAACCCAAAGCCCAAATGGAGTATGCTTTTGCTTATTAGAATCATAGAATCGTTTAGGTTGGAAAAGACCTTTAAGATCATCCAGTCCAACCATTAACCTACACTACCAAGTCTACTCTAAGCCAATCAAGGGTAGACTAGACTAAAAAGGGGCTTCAAAAAAAAAAAAAAGCGGGGGGGGGGGGGGGAGTGAAACCCCTCTTTCAATGCCAGTAAACAGACTTGGTTTTCATGCAAAGAGACAATGCAGTCTGTATAAAACAAGTTTGGGCAGACTTTGCACACCGCGGAAGCTAGGTTTTCTGTGTCAGAAATCCACTAACAAATCTGCTCCATCACAATGATTTGTCAGTCTTACTGGTTGTGCAAGTTGCAGTGAGGGTAAGACCTCAGTGTCCCATGAGCAGGATTCAAGCCAGCCTGCATCAACACAACAATTTATTGGGGTGCTTAAAGATCCATTCATACCAAAAAGAGTCATGTTCCAAAAACAACATCGATTTGTATTCTGTGTACCTGTACAAGATTCTGGGGGCTGGAGATTTGAACAGAGAAAGCTTGGGGGAAAGTATGCATGGATGATGTCTCCCACCCGAATTTCTTTAACTTGGATAAACCTAATTTACTGCATGTGTATTTATCAGCTTAGCTATCACTCCATCCAACCTGTCACCCTGACTGACAAGTAGTCCTCAAAAACACACAGCAAGAAAAATGGGACTTCAACACAACAAAAATTGGAATGCAAAATATTACCGCCTCTTCCTAGAGGAGCTCACTACCTAACATCAGTTCACAAGCTTCCAGTGTCCAAAATATCTGTTCATAATCGTCCTTTTGCATCCCAAACTCCAGAAATGCCATTTGTGTAGTTCAGGAGGGACTCTTTGCAGAATTCCACCCCTGAAGTGTTTGAGAGGTACTTACAGGCATCCACACTTTTCCGTGTTTCTACAAACCCTCTGAGGTTTGGCTGTCACTGAAAAACCCCTTCCACATCTCTCTCCCATTCTAGCAACAAAAGTAAAGCTGAAGGAACGTGAAACTTGTCTAACTTGTGAGGTTTTTTGCTATGCCAGACTGCTAAATTTTCCACAGAGCCTCCACCCTGTAGTGTAAATACCAGGTAGTGATCAAAAGCACAATGTGCCTGCTGACAAAAGGGATCTTGCTCACTGTAACAACACTTTCTCCACCTCTATCTATCTCCTTTTTCTTGAGAACACAGTTTTACACTTGTCCTTCATACAAATAACCCGAGGGTGGGAATTATTCAGAAGGCTCGTGTTTGACACCCCATCTGTTCATTTCTGACAGCGATATATAATGTAAGGCTATAAAAACTTGAAAAATAATGCAACATAAAAAGGGATTGACTCGGCTCCAAGAGGCCATAAACGGTAACAAATACCATTGTATGATTTATTTCATGCTGTAATCTTTACAGTAAGTCATCTTTCAGACATTTCCTTGTGACAGGTTTTAATAATATTAATGCCCAGAGCAATCCAAATCATCGCCAATAGACATATTTATCAAGCTGCCAATCCAAGTAAATGAAATTCTATAAGCAATAATGTAACATGTTTAAAGGAAGCTAATAAAACAAGTCAGGAGAGAAATATTACTGCAAAGTATGCTCTCTCTAATCCAGCCCTGGATTTTATACAGCCAAAATGCAAATCTTTCCCTCTATGATTTATCGCTCCAAAAATACCAATGACCTTTTCAGGAGCTCTTGTACAGCCCTTCTCACACATTTATAAAGATTGTGATGCATTCTGCCAGATTAGCGGAGCTGGAGTGCTCAGCATTACTGCCTTGTTTTACCCTACCTTTGGATTGGGAAGTGATGGGTAGCATCAAAGAGTAGGATCTTAAGTCTTTAAGATTTATTAAAGACTGACAAGCCTTAACATAGGCTCAGCAACTCAGCAGGTATTTACGAGCAATTATCCAGGCACTAGATAAGTTACAATTAACAGGGAGCTAAAACTTGGTTCTTTAACCTGGTTTCCCTTTTAATCTAATTCAGCTTCTACTAATCCATTGTTTGGCTGAAGTGACTCTATGCCGGGGCAAAAGGGAAGGAGACATTGCAGAGTTGTATACACGTGGAACCTTGCTCACAAACATTCTTTTATGCCTCACTAGAAACTTAGCAGGAATGAAAAACAAGAGTCAACAATTCAGCAAAACATACACCATTAAATTTGTCATGCCTTAGGCAAGAATGTGTGGAAAACCCATGACTACTAAAGCAAGTGTATCGATGCAGGGGCTCAGAAGTGCTTGAGGAATCCTACCAGGTCTTTATGTATTCACTTCTGGATGAGCTTTATAGGTCTTAGGGTTTTTTGTATTGGTTTGCAATGACATTTTTTTTTGTAATGATGCTAATTAAGTTCTTCCCCTGGATATAAAGATCTGCTTATTTTCAGTGGGGGGAACAAAAAGAGAAAGAAGAAAGGTACAAGATTTAATACATGCAATACAATGGAAGGTATCTTTCATTAAAATAGTCTAGGACACCAGCAATATTGGCCTGACTCAAGTATGTGTTTTGAATCTTATAATAGGCCATGCCTAATTCTTTCCCACTATACTTTATTGAATTTCCCTGAATTATGGTTTGATTACATTTTTCTTTGATTAGCCCACATGCAAATCTTGTCTCAATCTCAGCTGCAAATTTCTGCTTAAAAAAAAACAACTGGAATTTAAATATTTAGCTGATATTTTCAAATGACCCCGTAAAAGGGCAAGAGTAAGTATCCAAGTAATTTTAAAAGCACTGCCTGCTGGACACAGTGAAAGTATCCCCCTGTTGTATATCCAGAGAACCCTGGAAATGAGACTTGCGTTACAATGCCTACCTACATCAGATTGCAGTTTACCATCCTAAATCAAATGGAGCAGAGATTTGAACCTAGAGCTCTCTTTGGTCACTGTCCTAACTATCCTAATCTGGAAGCAAAAGGTCAGTGTTAGCTTTTCTATTAGCAAAACGCCCCAGGTGGAAAACCTTACCTTAGTCTGAAAATGGGCAATTGGATCCAATTCTATTGCTGGTTTAAGTAATAATAAAAAATGATTTGGGATTAATTTGAGAACTCTAATGTTATGAAGAGTCAGCCACAGAGCTGTATTTTGCATTGTGAGGTTTCCTCTATGACTTTCAATACCTCATTTCACCCTTTCCTACTCCCCTTTGCCTTCCCACTCTTTGTCTGCTCTTTCTATTTAGACTGAGAGCTCTTTAAGGCAGAAACTCCCTTTTACCATGCACATATACAGCATCCAGCCTGACAGGATCCCAGTCCCAGTAGAAGCCTCAAGGCACCACTATAATACAAATAATAAATACTGCAACTAATAACAACAGTACAGTAAAATGTCCTCCCCAGGGAAGTGTTGGAAGACCAGTCCCTCGTGTCATTTAAAACTAAACACCAGAAAACATACCTGCACTGACTGGATAGAATATAGAGTCTTTATGATATGGTGATGAGGGAGAATCTTCATGGGGATGGGAACAATTATTTATCTGCATATTTGGCTATTTCTTTAGGGGATTTCAAAATATCTTAGTAACATTTTTGTTCCTCACTGCTAAGCAGCAGCAGAGATCTCAGGGAAAATAAATAAATAAGAAATATATAATCCCTAAGGTGTAATCCCAGAGTATGGAAACTCACTTCACTTAAATACCTCCCTCCGGCATAATTGACTTTTCATGTGCATGTTAATAATGATATTTCAGCAGGTTGTGAGGGCTTGTTCTTCTCCCCCCACCCCCCATGGTAAATTATGTTGTCAGGCATGGGGGGGGGGGGAGGGACACATTATAAATCTAATTATGTTTTCGTTTATATTTAACAAGTCAGCACAATCTGGTAGTAGGCACGTATGTATTTACCATGCAGTCCCAATATTTACAGCTAACCTAATCAGTTGTAAGACAGCAGCACTGAGCAACATTTTATTGTCCCAATACCATGTATGTGCTAGGGACAGCTGCTAAGACGCAAAGCTCTCCAGAGGACACCTTAGAGACCTTGCCATACTGACAGTTGCCCTTGCTGCTGAAGCACAAGATAGGGTTTTGGAAGGAGGGAAGACATCATTTATTAAGCCTCTTCAGTTCTACAGTGGCTGCAAATTGCTCACAAGCAGAAACAAGGCAAGAAATATAGTTTGTGCATCTCTTCCCCTACTAGGTTCCTGTTTACTTCCTGCAAATTCTGGTATGACACTGTTTGCCAGTATGTCCTGTCACCCTCTCTAGTGGATGCTTTGGAAGAGCCTAACAGCTTGCTATTACTGACAGCTCAGTATCAGACCATGATACCCTTCCTTATGCTGAATGTGGCAGCTCAGGTTGAGGAGTCCTACTGCAAGTCAACTGGACTGGCAAACTAAGTACACTGTAGACAAGAACACTGCAATTCACACCTTGCTTTAGACAGCAGATGACTATGCTCTGCCATCAGTTTGTAAACCCTGCTGGGAAATCAGATTCCTCTGGCTAGGAAGAATTTCGATGGCCTAGAAAGGACTCCTCTAGCATGCATTACTGATGCCAGAGAGAAAGGCTGTAGGGTGACATTTCTCTCGGATCTCCATTTGCCTTTAGAGCAAGCTTCTTTCAGAGTACACCAGAGTTTGCTAGTCTACCAGGTTGCTGCCAGTATCACACTGCAATTAAATATCTGAGCAAAGAGCAAATCTCAGTGTTGGCATTTATGTTCCTACTCCTAGCTGCTCCTGCCTCCACTCTGCTCTCTCAGAAGCAGCCAAATAAAATGTGCTCATGACTCCGCTGGTCAGTGATGGTATCATTGGGCTTCTGTCTGGAAGGCAGTGAGCACTTTCAGGAGGTTTACCAATCCCTTCCTTCTCCCTTGTTCCTCCACAGTGGTATCAGGAGTTCACAGCACAGGCTTTGAGCTTGCAGGAGAGTATGAGAAGCTAAGGATTTGGATGCATAGGCATAGGTTGCATAGAATGCTGTTCGATTAACCAAGACGGGAGAAGCCATAAACCATCCACTTCAACCACAACCACCACCAATAGCAGAAGAATTAGTAAAGAGGCACACCCTGCTGTTCCCACTTTCCACACAAATTCACAGTAAGTCAGTCCAGGAAATACCTACTCAGCATACACACGGCTTTACATTTCTTACCCATTAACAAAAGTCTGAGGTAGAACACCACCAAGGGACCTTGACTTTGCAAGCTCTCCATCCAAAACATGCGATTCTCTACAGAATTTCAGTTTCTCTGAAACAAAAACAATGAAACAGAATTGGGTTTCTTTTGTTGCAGTCTTCAGTTGCATTTAGATTGTGTCTGCAAATGGCTACCTTTGCTTTTGAGAATTCTGTGGGGCTTCAGAAATGCTAGACAAAGGAGCTCTGAGTAATTGGTTATTCATACGAACTGCTCAGAAATACAGCACAGTGTTATAAAACAGTAATTCCACCTAGTATGCATAAAACAGTCTTAAATATGATAAGCACTACATACTTAACACACCATTTCATTCCAAAGGGAGCTTCTTTTCTTTGAGAGGTTCTCATGTTGGAATCCAGAAGCTAAAACTCACTCAGAACTGCTGAGTTTTTCCCCCCCAGAGTGAAGGAAACCTTTGTCACTTCTGCAGGTAGAGGCATGGATGAGGAAGCATACCCTCAACACATAGCCACGACACACTTGTGTTACCTGTAAGACATTTATTCTCTCATTTTGCATGGGAAAGAACAAGATGTGGTCTTGACTAGAGAGAATCACAGCTTACATTTGAAAAGGAGTGGGTCCTGGGGCTGGTCCCGAAGGGGTGAGCGGGTTTCTGGTCCCGTAGGGAGGGGGAAGTCCAAGGTGCATGGGGGTGCTGGGGCTGGGCCTGTCCTTAAAAGTGAGGAGGAGGATCCTGGTCCTGCAGGGGAGGAGTGCTCTAAGTGCTCTATGAAAACATGGCCCTCCATAAAAGGGGAAAAAAAAGCCAGAGGGTAGGAAGAGTTCATACTCTGTACTTGTACCATCCTCATACTTGTCATAGGTGACTTGCAATTATTTACCACACTAGTCTCTGCAAGTCAAACCTGCAAGTCAAACCATTTTTAACTTCCTCAATTTCCCATCAGGAAATCAAAATTCAGAAAGGCTAAGTTGCCTAAAGTCCCAGACTGAATCTAAGGAAACAGATCAAGAAAACGAGCTCAAGTTTCCTAAATCCTAAAGTAGCTATTTAACAGCTGGAACATCCTCTGACATTTGATGTAGTCCTTTCTGGGCCATAATCTGAGGTCACGGGCCATTAAGCCCAGCATTATAACACCAGGCAGTGATTTGAGGGTGTACAGCAGCACCCTCTGAGATTTTTTTTAAGAGCACCAGAGCCTACCTGCATCTCCTGCTTTTTACGGTGATGTAGCTGTTTCAGAATGCATGATGTTACTCCTCACACACCCCTGGTCTGTATCTTTGTTGCTAATCTGCATTCCTCCCCTTGTCAGCATTTGACAGGAGGCACAGCAAAGCTCTCCATGTCACATGTGTCTAAACATGTCCAACACATACAGATGGGAAAAGAAAGGTTGGACTGGAGGAACATTCAGGCACACATATCTTTATCTCAAACTGACAGATGAACCCTCTCACATACCCTTAACTTTCTTGTGGTGTCGTAACTATTGCCAAACCACACCAACCCAGATGAAACAGCTAGCAATTCCAAACATACCCCTGGCAGAAAAAGGGACATCTCTCTGAATAGGTGATTTGTCAACATTAAGCTGTAATTGTGCTACACAGGTGTGCTAAAAGCAGGTGCATTTAGCCTGAGTAACAGGATCCCTCTTTTGACAGCCCTGTGTTCAATGAGGTGGGAGCTAGATGGGTAGAGAGAGCTCTCTGAGGATGCTACATGCCACTTGATTCCTCTAGGTCAAGCTTAATGGGATTTATCACAAGTCAAGTCAGAGAATGAAAATTCAGAACAGCCTGTCTTACACAGGCACTAATAAGTATCTGAGAGAACTCTTTTATGGTCTTCTAAACCAAGATACTTGGCTAACTCCACAGAGCTGGAGTCACAGACTTCCTTGGTTACTGTGAACAACCTGTGCAGGGCCTGACTGCCCAGGGCAGCTCTGAGGTGCCGCAGAGATGCAGAACAGGGAGAAAAGCTCTTATTTACTTCCATTGCCTGACCAGGTCCCAAAGTGGGGCAGGGTGTCATTGTCTCAAGAAGCCCTATTGCCTCTTAATACATATCTGATGATTAAAAAAAAAAAATCTAGTAATAGCTTTTGATTAAGTCCGGATGATAAAGTAAAAAATAGCCTTTGTTTTCTGTTCTGACTGCACTCTGGTACGCCATTTACACTCCTGTTAAAATGACAATAGTAGCTCCTTTGACTAAAGCTCACAATTTGTGAGGCTCCTGTGTTAGTTTTTAGATTCATGACAATTAACTTGCTTTTCACCAACTAAATCTCCCTATTTCCACTGCAGGTACTGGAGGCATACTCATCTACACTAGTGGGGCCTCTTCCATCTAACCTTACCTCCCTCACAATGAGTTTGGAAGAATCCAAAACAACATGGACCACTTAAACTACATTATATGGAGAGTGGAGAAATAAACCAAAGTGCTTATAATTAAGCTCTGTTTTGCTCTGATACATCCAGAATCCTAGGGGAAACCAATGGCAAGGTCTTATGGCTGGCAAAGCTCCTGATCCACCTCAGGCAACCACTCTCTCTACAGTATAACTGGTGCAGAACTGCAGGTTTGCAAACAACTGCTTTTTATTAATACACATTTATACTGAAATGTCATCTTGTCCTTTTAAAATCTAAGATTGCCTAGGAAACGAGAAGAAAACCAACCAGGTGGAGAGCTCCTACAGTGTCAACGTCTTTCTATTCATTTGCCATTGACTTTTATTAAGATGTCTTTGCAGTCTATGGAAGTCTCTTTTCTGGGAGGTAGCTGGCTTTCAGGGACGTTAGTTACATCTATGCTGATAAGTGGGTTGGACTGAAAACGGGCTCCAGCTTCTCTTTCTACATGACATTACTACACGGAGTCCTCCAGGTGTCAGCGTGTTTGTGCTTCTTCACTCAGTCTGGCTGAGCACAGTGTGACTGAGTTTTGCCTTTATCTCAACCATCTGCAGCTCAGAGGCATGTTTTGTAATGGGGCTTGGCTGCCATCTGCTGCTTAAAGGATTTGCAAGTAGTGTACATCCACATTTAATGGAAAGCTCCTTCTTTACCCTTTAAAGCAAAACACCATCTCCACAGAGGGGAGACACTAGCAGAGAAGTTTACAGGAGCCTAGCAGGGGGTGTGCATTTTGGCCTTAAACGCTTAATGAAAATGCATCAAGCTTCAGTTTGGTGTAGTTACACATAGATCTGAGAGGCTGTTCTCTTTCCAGAGAAAACTAACACCTAATAAAACCCCACATCTTCAAAATGGATTTTGAGGCAAAAAAAGGAATAAGTTGCCCTGCTTAGGGTTAGATGTTACCATGATTAATCTGTCCTCTCCATCCAGCTAAGATTTGCAGTCCTCAGAGAAAACACCATTAAGTGTTGCTATACAACTCATAAAACCTCAAAAACATTTATCTGACTTCATGTTTAAAGTTTTATATTCTCACGATGACAAAGATCTAGACACACTTCCTCAGTGAATCCTGAACAAGAATCTAGTACAAACCAGACACAAAATTCTGTTTTTACCCAGCTGTAGCTTTTGCTTCAGCTATACACATGCTATAGTAATAAGACACATTTGCTTCAGTCTCTGCAGTTAAAGAACAATATTTGTGATAAACCTGTTAACGAGTTTATCTTGAGTGAAAATCTTGAACAAGATATATTCTGCCCTACTTTTTTTTTTTTTAGCCAAGAAGCTTTGACTCCTAAAGCAAAGCATAAAAAAGCATAAATTCAAAGCATTTAAAGTATAATCATAATCTATAAGACTTACTAGTATCATTAGAAAGCTCCCTATTTTACCAGGTAAGTAAAAGGCTGTGTATTCTAACTATCCTTCTATAGAAATAGGTAACAAAAATGCAGTTAACAGGTATTCATTCAATTTTTTCCTAATGAGAAACAGATTTTAAAAAATTACCTGAGAAAGGTTTTGAGTAGAGTCTGCTTTTACATTGACATTTTTTAATCTGCTCTGGATCCTGTATATCACTGTGACAGGCTTTACAATAGAACTGTGCCCTAGAAAACAGAAGTGAACTACGCAGAAATGAGTTGTATTTAACTGATGAGAGAATAAATGCACTTGTCTGCTCTTGAAAGTTTTTCTGTTCTAGACCTTTTTTCAACAAAACAGTAAGAGAGAATCTTACCTTCTGACTTCTGCCAGGGAATGAGCAATAAAAAAGCCCACTGTATTCTGATGAAGCTTTATCTGTGCAGATGGATTGATCAGAATAGCACTGCATTGAGAAACAATCAAGAGAGTAATCACAGTTTGTCTATCTAGTGACATTTTTCACCTCTGTTGTGAGAATTTGGACTATATGATCATAACAGTTTCCTCTCACCTCACAATCTTACATTAATCCTGTTATAGCTTCTGTGACTTATGAGACACACACGAGACATGAAAAAGTTAACATGCTTTTTCAATGGCTCAAAGGAAAATTTACTGTACACAGAAACCTAAGGGAGCTGTGAAAGAACAAGGACTCAAAGCACGCAAATCAGCTTTTGTTAGGATTTCGGCAGTTTATTCAACTCTAAGGCTTCTGAGTATTTGGCAGCTCTTTTTTTGTAATTAATTTGCTAAATTGTAAACTTCATAGGGAACAGGTGCTTTCACTTCCACCACATTATTTCTGAACACATTTAACATAATAAAATAATTCATAGTTTACTGCAGTCTGGATGGGCCATTTCTCCATGGGGTCACTGAAAATCCTGAATACTCACACTTATAATACAACTTCTGCGCAACTGAAGATACTAAGGATGTGCAGGGTATCAGGTATCTGCTCTAATGCTGAACATGTCGGGTAAAACAAGGGAAGGAAACCTTATTTTGTAAGAGTTCCCCCTTCTACATCCAGAGTGAGTATACCTGTTGCACTGCTTTAAGCACATCTATGTTGAATCCCAGTTTCCCCTACAAAGACCACTCAAGGTACCAGCTCAGTCCAAATTCTTATTGCTTTCAACCCCGTTTTAATCAATTTTGGTAGTGTGAATGGCACAGGGAAAGATGACATGGTTGTTAACATTTTCCTATCACACAAGAGAAGGCCTATACTCAGCTCCTCCAGATTCATGGCTCAGAGGACAAGCAAAATATGAATTACTATAATTATTACTACAGATATTGTAGCAACATTAGAGATCTTTCTTCTGTGCCAACTGTTGTGTAAAGAAAGCAAAAATATAGTCTATCTCTCAAAGAGCATGCAACTTCCTTTTCCCTCTTGCTTTCTCTTTTCATCATTCTATTTTCAGCCAGACAACGTATGAACTCAAGGAAGAATAGACTGAGTTGTGGCCTGTTTTCCATTAGTGCTAAGCAACTACATCTACTGACTTCTTTCAGTGTAGAGTTCATTCAACCCTTCTGGAAGAGAGCCCCAATGTATTTCTCACAGCAGTGTTTCCCTACAACCCTCTGTTTTCAGAGTTTCTATTCTACAGTTTCACCAGAACAGCCATTTCCTTTATAAAAGTGGAAAGAGAAATAATTGCACTCAATAGTCTGCATTTTCTGGGTGATTTCTCAAGCTTTTTAAAGGTCTATGGCACTTATTTATTCCCCTTTCTGAACTAGTTCCAGCTTCTCCATTAGGATGTCTTGTATTCATCATTAGAACAGACAGTGTTATCTGGCCCAAGACCAGATCAGCTTCAGAGAGCAAAAGCTCTGCTGCCAGCATTGACAAATTATCCCTTTATGACAACACGTTATAGTATTTAGGAGCCTCTGTAAACTTATGTGGCTAAAAAATGAGGCGGCGTTTCCTTTACCGATGAAAATAAATATGCTTGAGTCACCCCAAATCAAAGTGAGACCTATGCTGTTTGCATGTGGAATAGAAGGTAAGAATGGTGTTTCATCTCCCATCTCTCACCTGATTATCTGTGAGAAAACAGGAGGCAGAAGAGATTGCTGTATATGGTAAAATTCACCCCGGCACTTAAGTAACTAGGAACAACGTCTTGATCCTCTCTCCTAAATACTGTGCACAGGTAAGAGGTGTATAGAACCTGTGCAGACCCTGGGGCATGTTTCTTCTGAGTTCTTCAGAAATTGCTAGTTTGGAATTAGTTGGCTTCTTACTAGAAGTCTCCCAGACAATTACCTCTCCCCTTGACTGCCAAATTTGAGTTCAATTCCCAAGAGGACAAGGTTCAGTTTCACAAAGCACAACCTGGGGAAAGAAAGCAAGTCACAGTTAGACACAGTATCTGTACTGTGAAAAGACACATCTGGAAAGGAAATAACAGAAAAACAACCACATCTGCACCACATACCGACAAACCTCTATAAAAGTCATGTCTGCAAAATCATTGGAGAGCTGAAAAGTCATTACTTTGTAGTCTTTGTCTTCCAGAAGCATTTTGTCCTTCAAATATTTTCTCTTTGTCTAAAAGAATCAACCACAAAGATAATGTATTTATTGAAAGGCAAAGCAAGTAGGATATGCAATCTAACACTGGGCCAATACTCTAACACCGCACAGTATTAGATCAAAGGCCCTTAGTTGCTGGAAGCAGAGTGACATCAGCTATGTGTTGTCAGAGACAATATCAGAGTTAATAAACAACAGACCAGGGAAAGCCTCAATCCTTCTAGACACTTCCAATTCATATTATCATTGAAGAACAGTTGTTATTACTGCATACAAATAACGTTACAGCAAAATTTCATGACTGCAAAGTATTGGGAGCCCACTATTTGAGAAAAGCTACACCTTACTTTGCAATAAGATTAACCTGCCTCCCTAGTTATGCAAATAAGGACTCATCTTGTGTTAATTTTTACCAAATACAGCTATTAGAGGTGTGATTTATTGCTGAACTGTGATTGTCTACTCTAGTATAAGCACTTTATTTTTCTTCGTAGTTGTGTGACTAGGGAAGGGTTGTTTATACCTGGGTAGTTAAAGCAGCAAAACATTCTACTGCTTATAGCTCCTTCAGGTTTTAGAGTGCCACTCATTGTGTCACAGTATATGCTATTCCCTTGGCATACAAATGCCTTCCACATAAAACTTAATAGGCTACTAAAATGTGTAAAAAAGTGTTGCTTTCCAAAGAAAAATTATTTAATGGATTTTGACATAAGAGGCTTTTTTCAATTTAAAAAGTTTGCTGAGTTCTCACAGTATGCTCAAAAAAACCCTTAAAATATCAGTTTTGCTAGCTTTGCCATGTCTGTGAAATATTTGGACTTGAATGACACAGCATGCCAATGAAATAACACTGTCTAACAGCAGCCCAATTCTATATACAACTTCTGCAATGATAAACTCTGTATTTATTTCACCCGATATCTATTCAGTTTGTCTAAATTAATTTTGTGAAAAGTCCCTGAAGAGATAAATTGCAGTCAGATTGTTTTGCGCAGGAGATTAATGTGAAGTATCACATATAGCCACTAGGTGATAGCAAAAGCATGTCCACTGCAGGACTAGCAAACCTGAGACTTGTTCAGGCAACTTCATGCCTAGTAGTTCTGTCTTTTTATGTTTTTACTAGATCTCTGGTATTGAAATAGAAATATCCGAGCAACTTGTATACTGTAAAGTTAATATGCAGTGTATCAATTTTGCATTGTAGCAGGTACTGATGAGGAAAGACAGACAGGAGGATAAATTTGGATCACTTTCCTTGCAGAGAGATGACAGGATTTCTAGTTGTCACTGTTCTTGCGTAGATTACCCCGTAAGACCCAACCAAAGAAATAAATAAGCCTAAAAGGATACTGAAGAAAAGCATGGTATTAACTGGAAAGGGTACATTGGACTGATTTTTCAGCCCATTTTTGGGGGTGTCAAGCAGGAGTGGTTCTGAAGTGCTTTAAGCACAGATTCAAATAATGAATGCCAGACAGAATGGAATCAAGCACAGACACAGAGAAGCTAACAGGGTCCATACTGTGCAGTAACCAAAACTGATTTACTGTGTTCTCTCAGAGGTAGTGGAGCACTAGCATCACATGATTGTTTTTGAACTTCTAGCAATAGACAAGGTGCTTCCGCATATCAGCTAAATGCGGCAGCATGGCTCACTATGGGCCATCCTTTGCTTTGACACCTCCTTGCAACACTGTTGTAAAATGCATCCTTAGGTTCTTTTGTTCAGCATGCTCTACAGCACTCTTTTCACCTCTTGCACTGAAATCAAGTATTAGATTAGAAATAGTCTGTTAGGTTTTCTTGACTTCTACACCAAGCTTAATCCTAGCATGATCAAGATAAGCATCGAAAGACCTGGCTGCAGTTTCTACTCCAAAGTCAGGCACGTATTTCAGAGAAGATCCCACTGGGCTGTATTCACATTATTTAGACAAGTGAAGGACGTACCTCAGTATCCTCTTTCACAATGAACAAATCTGTTAGGAGAGTAGACAAACCAGGAACAAGGCAGCTTTGTGCTACAAAGCCTAGCTTCAGTTCAGCTAAACAGATGATGCTGTCCCCCCTCCTCCAGTCCCAGTTGGGGATGTTCGGCAGGTATACCTGTTTCAGAGTAGGAAAGTGATTACAGATCAGCATAGAGATAGGCAAGGCTACAATGTTCCTGTAAAATGATGATTCTTGTCTTTGCCTTCAATTTTTTTTTTTTTTTTTTTTTTTAAATCTGTTCTGGAATAGGCTAACAGATAGCTAAATGGACTTCTGAGGTTGTTTGGGTGAGTTTGGTTTTTATTTATTTATTTTTTTTTAAACACTGAAAACATGCATTTGCTGACAAGTGGCAAAGCCAACAAAAACAAACAAAAATTTATTCCTTATTTTTAGTAATGTTAAAAGATATTCTAGGTAGGTTAGTAACTGGATGAGTAAGAGACACTGGATAAAGATCCGTTTCTTATAAAAAGGCAGATATTTTTGATTCCATAAAGGCCAGAATTTCAACTGTGACAGCCTGCATGACAGACAGACAATTGTGATACCTTGTTATGAGACTGAATTATCTGTAAAATTACTCTTGTGTTCGGGTAGCGATTCTTGATAGACAGCACTCTGTACAAAAGACATAATTTCTGATTAATATACTCAGTTCTGGCTAGGGTCTCATTTTTCAAGTCAGACTAGTTTACTCCGGCAGATAGCAATTGGAGAGTAGTGACAAAGAACAGCATATGACCCGATGCCCATATCTGGGACCTCTATACTTGAAGCATATCCAAGGCCACTATCTGGAGAGTAAGGCAGTCACCATCAAAAGATTTTAAGATAATAGCACATGGCTTGGACACAGGGTGAAGAATCATACCTGTATCCCACTAGAAGTCTAGACCTAAGAGAAGCAACAATAATGAGTATTATTTGCTTCATCAGCTCCACCTGCAAGTTTCATTCATAAACTAGTATCTCCACTTCAGTAGATGCCCTACAAATAGAAAATAAAGATAATCCAATTTGGAACTTGGACTTCTGGACTGTTTTGGGGTATGCTAATTATGCCATCAGATTCACACAAACTAGCATACTAAGGGAGCCCTCAATTCAAGTCTGCCCAGTACGAAGACGTGTAGAATTACCAGACCTGACAGAGCTGCACCAGACGGTAGTGTGCAACTTGCTCCAGTGTAAAGGAGCCAGACTCCTCAACTGCTAATATTCAGGATATTGAAGAAGGTAATTACACCATATTTAGTAACAATATATTCTGTATGGGGTTGCAAGGCTGCACAGCTGCTACCTGCCTCAATCCTTCAACACATGTGATAAAATCATAGCAGAAAGCAGTCAGTTGGCTTTCAGAGTTCTCCAGGCAGAAAAAAACGTGACAGGACAAGTATGTTCCCCTGCCAGCAGCACTGTCTGTGTCACTGTTAATATCAAATAGATAGACAATGAAAGCAGTGGAGTATCTCATCCTACCTCATGATATTGGAAGTATCTTCAGTATAAGGCTGTGGAGATTGAACATCTGCTAGAATGAGACAAGCATTCGCAGATTCCATCTGTATCCCAGGAGAGAAAAGTTAAATCAGGGTTTAACCCCATATGAAGCACAACAACCTCCAACAGCAAGCTGATTTAATGGCACATGTCTTTAGTTAAAAACCTGTATAAGATCATCCTGATCCTATTACTTGGAGTTCTACACATGCCTGAACATTTCAACAGTGACGCAGCTCCAGTCAAACATGCAGTATGTAATGCATATTTCTATTTTTCAAAGTGCTGGAACACATGACATTAAGTTTCTAGTGCTAACATCTTCCTAGAAGAGGTTACAAAATAGGCAGCTTTGCTATACTCTTCTCCAGCAAAGTCCAGGTGAAGCACTTCAAGGGTCAGTATTTGGGCAGGTCAGAAGACCTGTCTCAGTCATCTAGTTAATACTCAGGCTGTGTAATTAAGTCATTAACAACAACAGAAAGTTTCATTTATGGTAGAGGTCTTATAGTCTGCTGGGAACTGGGTGGAGATCTACCACTGTATTTCAAACAGGATACTAACAAATAGAAAAACACCACTGCTGTTTTTTCATTTGTTGGTAGCAGCTTTTTTTTTTTCTTTAATCCAGGTCCATTCCTTCTGCTTCTACTGGAGTGTTCTACTGAGTCTTCAGTATTTCAAAACACAAGGTCTCTTTTCTGGACATCCATGAATGAGACCCAAATATGATGCATGCTCTAAGGGTGAGCTAACAAAGGGCTATTCCAATTATTTCCAGAAATGCTGCGCTCCTGTCGTGGTTCAGCCCCAGGCAGCAGCTCAGCACCACGCAGCCGCTCGCTCACTGCCCCTGCCCCGGTGGGATGGGGGAGAGAATTGGAGGAGTGAGAGTGAGAAACACTCCTGGGGTGAGATAAGAACAGTTTCATAATTGAAATAAAGTAAAATAGTAATGATAATAATAACAATATAATAGTAACAATAATATACAAAGCAAGTGATGCCCAATGCAATTGCTCACCACCCGCCGACCAATGCCCAGACAGTTCCCGAGCAGCGATCGCTGCTCCCCGGCCAACCCCCGCCCCGTTTCTATACTGCCCATGACGCCGTATGGTATGGAATGGCCCTTGGGGCAGTTGGGATCAACTCTTCTGGCTGTGCCCCCTCCCAGATTCTTGTGCCCCTGGCAGTGCCTGGGAAGCTGAAAAGTCCTTGACTGGCATAAGCAGTGCTGAGCAACAACTAAACCATCAGTGTGTTATCAGCATTCTTCTCCTACTAAATCCAAAACACAGCACTGTGCCTGCTACTAGGAAGAAAATTAACTCTATCCCAGCCAAAACCAGGACAACTCCATAATATTCCTCTTTCAAAATGAGATGATCAGTTTGGCTTTCCCCTTTATTTTTCCTGTTTCAGTGCTTGAAAAATTTATAGCCTGAAAAGTCTGTTATGCCTGACTCTTGCATTCTCAGTTCCCATGAGTGATATGTTGGTATGCAAAAGGTACCACTAAAATCAGCAGAGGTGCTTGAAGTGTAAATCTCAACATGAATTGAGTAAATGCAGCTCAAGCACCCTTTCATAAGGGACAAGATTTTTCACAAGGTTGGCTTATCTACAAGAAAGGGCAAATGATGAAGTTCTTACCCCAACTCTCTTCAGATCTTCAGAGTTTAGTGCAGAGCCATAAAAGAAAGTCGTGTAGGCTGAGTAGCATTTGAACACAGCTTCCAGCTCCAGACTAGGAAGAGACCTATTCAGTACAAACAACAAGGGGAGGAAAAAAATCCACCAATCTCTCATAATTACATTCTCTGCAAGTCTCCATTTCTCAGAGAAGCTATTTGCCATAACTACTTGCTGTTTAAAAAAAAGCTACAGGGATTTTGGCAGCTCAGTTAAAGTACATAGTTTCGATTTTAATGAAAACAAGCTTTTATAAAACTTAACAGTCATGGAATGTTTCCGGGATTTTTCCCGTCTTCTGCTATTGTCATTAATTTTTCATGAGTATCATTCCACAGCCATCCATGCAACTCTAATTGTACAGCTCACTGTTACTCCACAAGAGTCAGGAAATGACACTTCCTAGGGCTTGATTCTGCATTCTCTTTTCAAATGAAACTGCTGAACTTCAACTTTCTCTCTAACTCAAGTGTTATTTTCCTATTCAACTTATGCAAACTATCTCATCCAGGAACCTCTGTAACATTCTCTTCTACACGAGCTGTACAATACATTATCAAGATATTCCTATGCTGATCCCAGTAATGAAGCATGCCTTGCAGGAAAGTATCCAGTCTTGATTTAAAGACAGGAGCTGGAAAAACCCACCCATTCTCTGAGCAGTTTGAGTGATCATTAATCACTTATCACTTTCCAAAATGTATGCCTTGCTTCTTTCTTGAGTTTGCTCGACTTTGAATTCTAGTTATTAGCTTTTGTTATGCCTATCTTTTCCAGATTAAAGAAGATTTTTATACTGGTTGGGAAGCTACTTAGGCACTTTGAGCCAAACTCCCTATCCTCTTCCTGTTACACTAAACAGAGTGAACTCTACATCTCTTCCTCTAAAGTACTTTTTCCCATCTTTGAACCGTTCCCGTACCTCATTTCCATGCATCCTCAATTCAACATCTTTCTTAAAATGTCATGGTATTTCAAAAGAGATGCCTATAATATTCTGCTCACCTCTTGCCCCACCTCCATTGCATTCCAAGGTAAAATCATGTTTGTGCTCCCAGCAATCACCTCCTTCTGAAGCTTCTGCTTTCAGAAACATGTCTAATAGCTTCAGCTCACCAGAAGAAGGGGATCTGACAGGACAGCTGAAATGCCTGATATTTTTGGCACATAAAAGTAGCTTCACTTTCCTCCCTTTTCCATATGCCAGCATGACTAAGTGGAAGTTACAAATTTTCTCCCCAGGATGAAAAAAATGTACAAGAAATTGAGACAGCCGGCAATTATTTGATTGCCAGACTTAGCAAGACTTAAAGTCAGGTATATCTGGCAAAGCTAGCTTACTATGCAATTTACAGGGAAACTTTTTTTTTTTAATTGATCACAACAGAAAACATTGTCATGAACATTCCAGCATGAAAGCTTCATTGCTACAGTTTGGTTTGTAACTCCCATTCGTTACACAGCATTGCTTTCCTTTACTTTCACATCTCCTACATTTCCCCTAAGTTCTCAGGGAATCAAAGTGAAATATCTCAGAGAAATAAGGATACTTACTCTCCCAGAAAAAGGATTTCTGTGCAAACATTTCCCTTGTCCTGAAGCAAAAAGTCTCGCAGGAATGTAGTGACACTCTCCAGAGTGATATTACCACAGACAACAATATAGCTACAGGAAGAGATGAAACAAGATTTGTCAATTTGAAAATAGTAGAATGGTTGTTGCAAAGCTGACACTGTATGAAGCTACACACCTGCTTGTAGTATATTAATCCCATTTAGAAGACAGTTTGTATCTTTGTTTTGATGGAAATTTCATCCATCGTGACTATGTCATTGAGTTATTTTGGAAAGGAAGAGGAACTCTTAAGTGTTAGAAGCAGTGAATGGTAGACATTCCAAAACATCTGTCCAGTTCTGCGAGTGGCCAAAAAAAAACCCAAACCCCAAAAACCCAACAAAACCAAAGTAAACCACACCTACACCAAAAAACCCACACCACCACCACCAATGAAAGAGGTCTCTTCAATCTCTAGGTTAAACTATCATGTCAGCTATCTTCCCTGCCTTTGAAAATGTTCAGCCCATGCTGAACAGTGCTGTTGACAAGGTTATTCAGAGAGCCTTCAGGTAAGGATCCACCAAGAATAAGTTTCAGGATTTCATTTCAGTTACTACAGGAAGCTTTATTTAGCTTATTTCTCTGAGCTGGTTCCCAGCCTAGTCACTGATCTGATTTTTATTTTCCAAAGACAAATAGCAACCATACTTACTTTTTCCCACTCACCACTTCATAGGAGGATTTGTAATTTTTATGGCTTTCAACAATTTCCACAACTTCAGGGATAAAGTTTGCAAATAGTACCTAAGACATCAAGAAAAAAACCAGCGTCTCAGAGGCAATTTGTGAGAGTTTAAATTATGTGGAGCAACAAGAAGAACCTAACTTTGGATTCCTAAAAATCACTGGCAGGAATGTACAACTGTATGATGTAGTGATAATGGATTTATGCCGTTGATACCATCGATTAATTTTGTCCAGTATTTTGGCTCTTACCAGTACTTGCAGCCGCATGAAGAAATACTAGAGGCCCTGCCAGCTCTTAGAAGAGAAAATTACTCTAAAACCATGCCAGTAAATACTTAATGTCTAAACTCTCTTTGCTCATAGATGCCTAATCCCTACTGCAACCCTGCCAAGATCAAAGTTTTGGTGACACTGCTGTTCACTGTCTGTCCCCAGCTGCCATTTTCAAAGAAGAAATACAGGTTTCTTACCAAACCACCAATAATGAAGAAAATAATGAAGGTTTGACCCAACGTTGTTTGAACCACAACATCACCATAACCAACAGTGGACATAGTCATCATTACTAGGTACATGCATTTGAAATAGCTGAGGGACTGGGAATTTGCAGGCTGAACCCAAGGATCTCCATTGTTTTCTACCTGCCCAGAGGTGGGAAGAGACAAAAGAAGAGAGAAGTTTAAATTGGTGTTCGTTTCAGGCCATCTCCAATTCACAATCATTTCATTAAAAAAACTAGCACTATTTTAGTTGTTGCAGAAGTGATTCATTCCTGGGGGGGGGAAGTGTATTGCATCAGTGGAACCACATCTGATAACATATGCAAGTAAACTACACCGGCTTGAGTCCTGCTTTGTCCTGGTACAACAAATTTGCTCTCTCCTAAGAGAATGCTGCATTTGTTAGGAAGAAACATATACCCAAAGCTCACATGACAATACTGATTTAAGGTGACAAGGAAGGATGTGTAGCTGATTATACATACCAGGTGAATAAATCCTGCAGCTGTGAGCCAGGTGCTGATAAATACAGCAAAGAGCTTGGAGAGCTTGATTGAGTAACTGGAGATAGAAAGGGAAAAATCCCAGAACATTTAAAACATAACATACTCTTTGCCAGAGTTAAGATTTCCTACATGACCCTAGTCCACTCAACAAAACTCTTCTCTAGCGAGTATAAGGTTACATGCAAAGGATTTAGGATTAGAAAAATCTTCCTACATCCAGCCCTCCCTATCATAGGCAACATGTCAAATAATCCCATTTGACATTTATCAATCTTTAAAGCCTTTAAGACTTCTTGCATTTATGATTTCCACTCTTTTTCCCTACCACCGGAGTCTCACTGAGCTGATGATAATAAATTTTTTTGTAATTTCCAGTGCAACATTATAGATAGTAATTTTTTTCCATATGCAACACTAGTATTTTCCTTTATTACCCGAGTCAGCCAAAATACACATATCAGGGAGAATTGTTAGGCTTCCAAGTGTACTTGGTGAGGCTTTAACTTACTTGTTCTTCGTGATCCTGAGGAACTGTAGTATTCGTGGAAGTTCTAACAACCTAAGTGCTCTCAAAAAACGCAAACCTGCAGAAAAGTGAGAAAGTCAGAGGAGAAGAAAAAATCTGACTAGAAGTGGAGTGTCTCCACGTATTCAGATACGTTTAAATATGCATGCTTTGTTTTCCACATATTTATAGTGGATCCTACCTCAAACCTGGCAAGAGATGATAACATTGCTCAGTACTCAGAGCCTTTATGTCACTGGATTTCCAACTATGTCCTCAAGGGAGGCCTTGAATTATGAGAAAAATTAAGAACTGCAGTTCCTCTGAGCTGCAACCTGAAGGTTTAAGTGACATACAGGTCCACTGACTATAGACCACAGAGAATGCAAGAAAGCCATTCACAAAAATCAGGGTACCACCTTCGCTTCCCTGCTGGATAACTCCTCAACCAGTTGGTCAGGTACACTGATTGCCGAGATACTAAAAGCCAGGCAGACAGATAAACACAATGGAGACAGACTGGTAAATTACAAGCCCCTCAAAATTAAAGAAGTTTTTGCCAACAAGGCATAATTTTGCTCGCAAAGAGCAGTTTTCATACTGATGGTCGAGCCTCTCCAAATCAAAATAAATTTGAAGAGAGTCTTGATGTAAGATGCAGAACAACATGGATGGAAAGCAGGATCTCCAAGTCTTACTTACCAAGCCAATTCTTCTTTAAATAATAGGAAACAAAAACTGGAGGGATCGTGAAGAAATCCACAATAGAATTCAGCTCAAGCCAGAACCTCAGCTTGTCATCTGCAGCCACAAACTGAAGACGAATAACATCAAAAAGCATCAGTGCTGTGTGATCATGGGTCTCATCAGAGCAAGAAGGTAGCTCTCTGAGGAGACCCATTTTTGCAGTCTGCTTCCTTCTCTATTGTTTTGGCTTCTGTGGACACCCCCTTAACATTCCTGCTTTGTTTCAGAAAGGCTTGGGCTGGAGCCCCAAGAACACAAAATGGGTTGGACCCAAAGCTATAATGATGCTCGCTCTCTCTCATCTGCCCCTTTCACCTTTTTTCTAGGGTGTCTTTCTCTGTGGTACTGCAGTATCAGTAACAATGAGTTATAAAACCAAAGGCCAGGCAAGACCCCATCCTCATTACATCGATCTATAACAGGGAATATCCTGTTTTCTAATGACTTAAAAAGTCTCATGTCAAAAGCTACAATCAAAATGTATTTCACACCAGTGCAACTAATGTCATTTCAACAACAGATGGCACACAGCTATACAGTTTGTTCAAAAGAAGCTGAAGAGAGACCTGCCTGATTCATTCAGTGGTTTAAAGACATGGAGAAAGACAGACAAGGCTAACATGTGAGCTGGGAAATGTTGCAGAAATGCTGGAAATAACGAGATTCCAAAGGGAGAAAATACTTACAAGAGAAGGTAAAAAACCAGAGTGGCTCTGAGTTAAGCTAAGGCAATCAAACTTTACCCTACAAGAGCACCTGCTGTCCACACAGATCAACTGCTCCCAAATATAGCTCATTTTTAACTCAGCTTTCCCATAAAGTGCCCTTACCCGTAATCCAAAATAAAGGAGGAAGAAAGCATTGAAGCCTGTATCTACATATAGGATGCTGTCTGGAAAGGAGATCTTGAATTCCTCTGCTCTAATTTGGAAGTAGACATCACAGCCAGTGGAGGGAAGGGCAAAAAAAAGAAAACAAAAACAAGCAATAGAGTGGCTATAAAGTGACATTTGGTTTGGGTTTTCGTTATGAAATAATCACTAAAACAAAATTTACATGCATTCACAATTTTGTGTGGTTTAAACCTCTACTTCCTCATTGAGTTAGGCAGAATAAATGGCTGTTAATAGCAGGTTTTCATTAGCATCAGCAAGCATGTTAAAACATGACATTATTTATCTATCATGCAAATATACTGGAAAGATTGGGTTTCATATATTTATAGAGTGCTTATGCAAATCTTATGCAAATCCTTCTGTTGACTTCAGGAAAATGGTTTCACCCTTCTCCTGTGGACCAGTTGTCGTGGTTTAGCCCCAGCCAGCAACTAAGCACCACACAGCCGCTCGCTCACTCCCCCTGCCCTGATGGGATGGGGGAGAGAATTGGAGGAGTAAGAGTGAGACACACTCCTGGGGTGAGATAAGAACAGTTTAATAATTGAAATAAAGTAAAATAGTATTGATGATAATAACAATATACAAAGCAAGCGATGCACAATGCAATTGCTCACCACCCGCCGACCGATGCCCAGACAGTTCCCGAGCAGCGATCGCTGCTCCCTGGCCAACCCCCCCCAGTTTCTATACTGCCCATGACGCCGTATGGTATGGAATGGCCCTTGGGGCAGTTGGGATCAACTCTTCTGGCTGTGCCCCCTCCCAGCTTCTTGTGCCCCTGGCAGAGCCTGGGAAGCTGGAAAGTCCTTGACTGGCATAAGCAGTACTGAGCAACAACTAAACCATCAGTGTGTTATCAGCATTCTTCTCATCCTAAATCCAAACCACAGCACTGTGCCTGCTACTAGGGAGAAAATTAACTCTGTCCCAGCCAAAACCAGGACACCAGTATACTCTCCTGTATTCAGCTTAGCCAGCAAAAAAGAGAGCTCCTGTAGCTATATCTCACTGAACCCCTTTTGAACACGGCCTTCTAACTTGCCAAGGGAGCAGTTGAAGCACGGAGTAGCTTCCATCAAAGTCTACCAGGTTAGCTTACAACACCAATTCGAGTTTTCTAGGCCAGCCTCACTGACCTTGCATGAAATAGGCTTACAGAGTGCTCAAAGTGTAACAGTGCAGACTGATGGAAGTGGTAAAATCTGGCAGTAGAACGCTGCGGGAATAAGCTTTTCCCACTGGCACCACCTTGTCCAACAACGGATGTTTGACAGTGCCTGAAGAGATTACAGGCCACATTCTCACACTCACTTACTGACATATTGCCTATACCAGGCTGACAGCAAGCTAGGTACATCAATTATGAGCCATCTGAGGCACCTCTTCCTCCACCCACACAGGGGATATTTTGAAAGCAGAAACACAAAGGTAACTAGTCCCATGAGTCAGCCCAGGTGAATATCTACTCTCACCTACATAATGCTATTCATGGACAGAATTCTGTGTAAATAGGATTAACTGCCGGCTTATTCCTTAAAAAATCAACTCATTCTCTTCTGAAGCTATTCCTAGATGTTTTTCAGATTTATAATGTCTTGGGATTAAACACAATATTGGATTGCTCTTGATGTATAATTCTGCTTCTCAGGTTTACCCCTGCTGATTGAATTCAGTTCAGAGTGCTCCACAGCTTTTATATTTTATTTATTTCATTTTATGATTCCATTTTATTTTCCAGTGTTGTGCACCAATCCAAGCAAAGAACTAAGAACAATGCTCTGGCATATTAAATCAAAGCCGTTTACATATTAGTATCTTTTTACCCCTGAGCACATTCTACGAAATTTATGTATTCACGTGAAGATTGGTAGAGACTACAGTGCGCTTTCCTACTCAGTCTCGTTATTTTATTTCCATCAAATTGTTTACTGAAGGCTGGATTTTATAGAAGAGCTCCATTCCCATTTAGGTACCAAAAAATAGATGGCCAGACTTTCAAAAGAGCTTTGGGTAGTGAGCTTTATTAAAAATCTAGCATTCTCTAACACTGCGATAGCAACAGCTGGGCTTTGAATATTTTTGAAAACATCTGTACCAAAATGGGTGCAGGATCCTTTTCCAAAGCTGTAGGATTTGGACATCTGTCCCTCAGTTGTTCTGAAAATCCAGCCTTGAAGGTATACATAGAAAAAACCTACATACAGTGAAACCTCAACCGGTGTAACAGAAAAATACAAAGCACAATTTCTCCTTTCTGGCTGCACTGTGTAGTTCCATGCACTACTGGGCTGCTGCTATCATGTAGTTATGCCCAAAGTACACTCTCCTGGCATCTGTAATCCCTGTAAAGTATTGGCATCTTAAAGGAAGGGGGAAATATGTACCTGACAACCCATGGAGCTCAAAGGGGCCTGTCACATACCAGTGCTCCTCTAGCTCATATCTGTGGCCACAGAACGGCTCTCAGAAAACACTTCAGCTTGGCACTTTGTTTCAGCAGTTTGTTTAAACAAGCTTTTTGGATAAACATCAGTAATCTACTTACTCCGCAAGATTGACAAAATAAATGATGAGAGCACCAATGTTCAGAAGAAACACCAGGATCACCTGAAAATGCAGGCATCACAGAGGATGTTATGAGGCTTACTGTGGGAGCAACACAGCTTCCATCTAAAACAAGCACACATCTAAACCACCACTTTTTCTATTTTTCTATGACTTAGAGGAGAGGCAGAAGGAACAAAATTCAGTTAGCTACCCACTGCAGCAACCCCAAGATAGAGATTTTAGTTAGGCCTATGCGCAATGAACCAAAATCTCAATCGATATAACTCAACACTACCATGTCAACTTGCTATGTTGAGGGCTGGATGCAGCTGACCACGTTACTCCAGTTCCCTGGTGTCTTTGCAAAAGGCCAGGGAATCAAACCCATGTGACTAGTTGCTCATTTACCTGCAGCCACCAAAATCTAATATACAAAAGGATGCTCAGATTAAAAAAACAGGCAGTTAAGTTCCACTGAGATGTGTCATTGGCATATCCTTTTTTGGTGGATAAAGACAGCACTCTCAATCCTTTGGACATGAATTTAAAATAACAAAAATGATTAGCACCAATGCTGTTATAGTCATTTCCCACTGAAAGAGTAAGCCACCAAGCAAGCCATCAGGGCTGAATCACTCAGAGGTGATTCAATTACCCAGAAGATGGAGATTGTGCCAGACCCAGCAGTCTGCCTACAGCCAGATCTAGGGAGACATCAGATGGTGAGTTTCAGTCATTTTATATAACTTTTCTTGCTTAGGAACTTTCCAAATCACCTTCCCAGGCCAAACACATTTGTATTAGGAAAAAGTGTGACCTAGATCATATGAACTGCAAAACTTGACATATACTTGTGTTTTCACTTGATGTCCTCATAAAAGGATAGGCCTCACCACCTGCGTTAGAAGAAGCCTGTGCTAACCGATCTACTTACCAGTACACACCCCACAGATGTCTGAGCCGATAGCATCATTTCTACCCGCGTAGAGAAGGCTCTTATCCAGTAGACTGAACTTTGTTTCCTTTTGTGTGGCCACCAGACATCTTTGTCCTGACAGAGAAGCAAATAGATTGTTAACCTCGGCTTTGCCAGACACCATTTTCCCAAGATGGCTATAGCCAACACATCCAGCCACCACCAAATCTGAATGGGGATTGAAAGTAAGAGGAGGGTAGAATATATTTTCCTTCAGCTAAGCTACTAAAAGCTTCAGAAAGCCTTATCTGCCTGGAATTCACCAAGGGCATGCTGTGCAGACACACTGTGATACAGATGCAGTCTCATTTCTTCTCTACTGGTTGCACCAATGAACATTGATTCTCATCACCTTGAAGTGATTGCCTCATAACCTGAGTCTGAAGGAAAGAGTGTGCTCTGTTGATAGTAACACCTCTCTACCAGTCTCCCCACCCTTTCCCATCTTATGCCAGGTGTGAATTAATTTTCTTAGTTTTGACCATGTAAAACATTTCCCTAGCATATACCCTGGAATATCTCAGTTCTAATGTTCTGTTTTAACATGGTCTGTTGCCTCTTAATGTATGCCAGTAACAGCCCCAGGTAAGACTTAGCTTTACTGTATAGCTTCAACTAATTCTGATTAGCTTTTGCTATGAGGTAGGATTCTGTCCTTCTTGCAGATACAGCTATTAATAACTGTAACAAGTAACTAACACAGATTATTCAATGACAGAAAACCTGTAACCACCTACAAGGGGGAAAAAAAAAATGACCAATGCCACTCTAATGTGAGATACTGTGCTGGCCTCTCTTCTTTTACACTCAGTTTCCCAGGCACCAGCATCTGTGGTGATCATCATTGGCAAACAGAGATGCCTACAGTTTGCCAGCAGCACAGGTGTTCCCTTCATTTTCTGCTCACACAATCCAGGTGAGCTGATGAGAACATCAAGGCCTCCCCTGGAAGTGATGGAGTGAAATGGCCTGCGACAGTTGTTGGAGGCAACATGACGTGACACAAGGAAAGAGCTCTTCAGTCCTGCAAATTACATTGTAACCAGGTACATACGTGACCTGGATATGTTGTATGAACCATCCTGGTGATATCCTTGGGAGCTATTAATACCTTCTCAAAAATTCCACAATGCACACAAGGAGAACCAGGGTCAGAAGACCATCAATCTTTTGGTGGTGAATTTGTTTCCAGCACGCTTAATCCCATCCTTGTCCAGTCTGTTCAAACCATGTGAAAAAGGCTATTCTAAAATACTGAAAAATAACTTAAGAGAATTTTTCCAATAGTTGCAGTATACAGAGTGGGGAGTTACGGTCTTGAGGGACAGCCTGACCATGTACATGTATTCCTCATTTCTGTTATGAACTCTGCCTTGGTGTTTAAATATCTCTGTGTATGAGATGCTATGTTTGCACATATTAGCTTGTGTGTTTAAGAATCAGAGGTTGTATGCAAATGTGGATCGAAAAGGCAAGCATTCTAGTGCTCTTGTGTACATCTGTGTTTATCTACATTCATACGTAGGTGCTGAGGTTTCCATATGTATATGTTTGTGCAGCTAGTAATATCTACATTGGTAAAAACCTCGTGCCCTCCTCTTAAAAGGAGAAAGATGGTAACATCCAAAAGCACTAACCTCTTAAAGTAATCAACTTGAAGATAAAAGTAAACCAAGCTTTCCCTGAACATGCCATGTTTAGTGCAATATAACAGAAGATACTTTCTAAACTAGTACTCCTTCCACACCAAATGTAATTCTTGCATTCTCGCAACACACAAAATATGAGCCCTTTCAAAGAAATTTTGCCCTTACCTTTTTCATCCAGATCTTCTCTATGCTGAAGCCATAAGCATACCTAGCCAACCTGAAAGCCAGTATGGTAAACAGGCCTCCCAAGAAAACAAACAAAGATGGTATAATAAAAGCCAACTGAAAGGACAGTCCACAGGTGAGGTTAAGTTTCCCTGACATATTAGGAATCACTTTGTTCTGCCTTCTTCCTCCTTAGCTTCCTTAATTGCTTGGTCCTGACCTTCTAGAATACTCATTGCTCTTGTGACATTGCAGTGACCTCAGTCCAGTGCTGTGCATCATGTTGGCACTGGTCAGACTGACAGGCTGGGACACTGCGAGAAACTCCCTCTGCAATGGAAGGATTTGAATAGGGCTTCTAATTTAGAACGCTATCTTTTTAGTGACATTACCAAGGTATTTTCTCTCTGGAATACCTTAGTTTATAAAGCTGTCTCTCACTGTATAAACATAAGTTGCTTACTACAGACCTGTGAAGTCTCACATACAGCACTCTGGACTCATCCATTCAGGCCCCATTTCATGCCTCCCTTCAAGAGCTGCAACACACACATACTGTAGTAGTCCCTTGGGAATCTCCACTCAACTTCTGGATCAAGTCCTACTGCTCAAAACCAAAAACAAGCAAGTTGCCCTGGCACTGAAAGAGTAGATGTGATAAGAGCTGCAATAGCAATGTAACAGAATAAGCAAAATAAGACTGGTCAGATGAATCAGACCAAAGATGCACTTAGCCTGGTATTTTGCCTCTGTAATTGCCCTGTTGTCAGTAGTGAAGTACAGCGTGACCTTTCCACTGCTGTCTTCATTTCACTGGATTACCCTCTTTCTTTTCCTAGTTTCATAAACTTTTTAATCAGAAGACTTAACAAGCTAAGTCAGAGTTTCCAATGATATGAAAATAACCAAGCTGGGATAAAGTGCTCTCATGCCCACAGGTGGCAGCACTTCCTTGAGTTCAGCTACCTCTGCATACCAGTACATAAAACCAACTTGCTTCCCAGTATTGCTGCAGCCTCGGATGAAGAGAAAACCAAAGTAGAACAGCACGGCAAGCCATCTCCCAGAACCTGCTCAGTAAAAGCAGCAGTCCATCTTGCACCATGCAGGCCTACCTGTCCCATCCACAGCTGGCAGGGTAGCAATGCTATCAGATGCCACCAGTTCATGCAGTATCTGTCCCCTTTTCTATTGAAACAGAACGTCATCAAAAGCTTTAGGTCTAGTCAAGAGTTTTCAAGTCTTTTATGAGCGCTGCAGATGAATAATGCAATCAGACTCTTCTTCATGCAATCAGGACAGCTGTCTATGGAAGTAGTGATTTTGCCTGAATTGGGAAAAACATGTGCCCAGGAAAAAAAGAAAAAACAGAAGAATGGTGAAATAACAGCCCAGCAAACAGTTGGCAGGGAGGCAAAGAATACATTACTGTAGCCTTTAAACACAACAATATTTAATGTCTGCCCTCCCCTTTCCTCCCTTGCTGAGCATCAGAGGGGACTATGAGCAATTGGAACCAGTAGAGTGTTTTGAATGGTGAGGGTGGTCCTGGGGACAGGCTGTCAGCTCACAAGAGTCATTACTTGTGTTTTCATGGAGACTAATATGAAAAAATTGCAATCAGCTCATCGAAGGTTCCAGGATGCCTGAGCCAAGGACAGAAAGAATTTTAGGTAAGTTCCCAAAGGGAAAAGGGGTGGGAGGGTGAGGTAGAGAAAAGAAGGTTCACTCTCCCTGGGAAGCGTGGACAGCAGTAGTATCTCCCTCACTCTGCAGATACCCCCACTCAGTAACGAAGCGTTTACCTGCAGGACTGTAGTCTGGGGACAGGAATTCATGCAGATGACAAAGGGATGTGACACCAGTCAGTGCAACTTCTGCTCCACATCTAGTGCTTCCTTAACACATTTTTTCCACCTGGTCCCTGCTCTGTCTCAAATCTTCCTGTGGTGCAAGCTCTTCTCTGAATTTCTCCCCTCCACGGCTGTAAGGAGTTTTTGACTGAAGATGGCAGCCTTTGCCCATTCCTTGCAGCTGAGCCAGGACTGGAAGCAAATCAGCTCACTGTAACTCCCAGCTGATTTCTCAGTCCAGCTGTCCCCAGAGCAGAAACAGGTCATTCACAAATCACAGCCACTCAGCAGGAGTACAGGGCTACAAAAAGAAAGTGATTTATTAGCATGCAGTAGCACACTGCCCTGTCTTTGCAGCGACAGATACATAAAGCAGGAAAGGGAGCATGCAACAGAGAGCAGGCTTTTGTTTTATTTTGACTAAATTGTAGTTTAGGCTGCACTGATGCACATATTTGGAATTAAATACAGAATGGAAATCCACCAAGAGGCATCGTGTACTGCTCATTTCTGGTGCAAAAAATAGTATTACTGATAATCAGAGTGCTTTATGACTGTGAGGACATCCACACCTGTCTCCTGATGGGAAATAGCTTGGTGCTATCAATATTTACAGGTAGAAAAAACAAATGAAAAAAAAATTAAGGCCCCAAAGGAATTCAGCAGGATACCAGGAACCTGATTTCATAATTTTCTGGCATAGAAGTGTTTTAAGCTGCTTCCATTCTGCAGCCACACCCTGCTGCAACATGGCAGCATGACACTCAGCTGCTGTCTCCAAGAGGAACACTCAGTGCCCACTGTGACACGTCTTTTAGCTTAGCCTCTAATCAGTAGAATAAAATAATGCTTTTCATTAGAGAGCATTACAGATCTCCTAAATTAGGCTCATGTTCTGGATTTTCCTGATTTGTTACTCTGATAGTAAATTCTTCCAATGGCTATTATCTTACCTGAAAACACACATACTTTTTTCCAACTCTGGTGCTAGCTCCAGCTTCCAATGAAAGCTGAATCCTGACCTTCCAGCAAAATTTCACTGTGTATTTTTCTGCTGGCTAGTGGAGTCATCTATTATAAGAAGTCATCTTCCCTGTATTTGTGCTTGCACATTGTGATGGAGTCTCCTCTTTGATAGCCTAGATGGATCAAGCTCCTTACATCTTTCACTAGAAAGATGTTTCCCAGACTCCGAATCATTTATACATCTCTTTTATGAACCCTTCCAATTTTTCAGCATCCTCTTTGATCTGCAGACACCAGACCCAGAATCACTATCCCAGTGAAGATCTGGTTAATGTGGGTAGACAGAGTGGTAAGCTTAGTATATTAGATCTGTGAAGGAAAGATTTGATTTTAAAGTGCACCAGTTTGACTGAGAGGAAAGAACGATAACAGAGGCACTGAATTGGGGAGACATTTCCTGAAAGGATTAAGCTTCTGTCTGGGTAATGAGAACATCCACAGTCACATTAGACCGGATTAAAGAGAAAGATAAATTCTGCTGCTTCAGAGCATAAACCAATAGCTGGTGGGGACTACAAATAAATGTCTCCTTTGGGTAGATTCTTCTGTAATTGTTCACTGTGGAGAGAGCTTACGTCTCCCACTAAAGCAGCTGGCTACCAGCAGACCCAGAACACTGGGATAAATGGGTCTAGAGGAAATCGCCCATCTTCCTGTTATGTGGAGACACACAAACACAGATTGGAGAGACAAAGGGGTTGCACTTAAAGATTAAATCCTTATGTCATCTCTGCCTCCAAGCCTATCTAGGTGAGAAGACTAAGAAATTAAACTGAGAAACATGTATTATAGCCTGCATTCTCCCAGCCTCCTTGCTACTGCAATCTCCATTTGGGATGGATGCGAATACATATGTGCATGAATGCAACAGTCCTCTCATCCCTGCTTGGTAAATAGTTCCCACTTTTACTGTGCTCTGAACCTTCCAGGTGCAAAATAAAACAGATTGGTCTGGAATTTGGAAGCAAATGAGCCAGGCTGCTTGCTCCAGGCTTCCAATTTAATAAACATGCATCTATATCTAATGGACAGTCTGTCACTTCCCTTTAATAGAAATCACCTGCTCCTCTAATAATCATTAAACAAATTGACAGCACAATAGCCAAGGCCTCTCATCTTAATGCCACCTGCAGCAAGAGTAAAATAATCCACTAATATCTTTTCAGAAAGGCCATTATTCTGCCTAATATGAATGCATATACACACACTCCATGTAACATAGAATCAAACATGTCCATGAAGAAAATAAATTGCATAAGAATTCTTTTTATTTACATAATGCATGTATTTTATTAGTAAGATCATTTCTCATTTTCTCATGATGAGGATGATAATCTCTCATGCCTCCTGCAGTGCTTTCCTCTGCTAGGGCCAGACCCTGAGCAGCTTTATGGGCACCATCAGGCTGGATGGCCAGACATGCCTCCATCTACACCCGAAATGCAGCTGCTTTCCTAACTCAGAGCTTTCAGGCCAGGATATGCTAATACCACTGAGACCTAGAAAGTTTTTAAAGTCCCCTTTTGGAAGGGATTAGAATTGTTCTCCTATACATCCTTGCCTACTTGTGGCAGGATCCACAAGGGTATTGGGACTTCTGACAGCTAACTGTAGAGCTCTCCTAAGGCCCAGGATGGCAACTTCGCATACAAGAAAAATACTTCAGGGTTAGATGGAACCTGTCGACAGATAACTCAGCATGCCTGAATACCCAAGGGGCTGTGTGCAGCCTTCCTCAGTCTTCAGAAACAGTTAAGCATTCAAGGGGTATCATAGTCCTGTGTGGACTTTGCCATGTGTCAGTCTCTAAAAGACATTTTTTCTGAGCTCAGCCAGTACATGCAGTGTTTTTGAAGCAGCCAGACACATGTCATGCCATAAAATTCTGCATTAGTACATGCAAGGTCATCTGAGCCTTATCAAACTTCAAATAATAGGACCCCACCTTTATTTGTTCAAATCACATTCCATATCCACAGAGTTATGGCCACACCTTAGGGTCACAATAAGAGGAGGAAAAAAAAATTAAAAATCAGAAAACGAACTCCAGTATGACAAAATTCAGACCCACTGGTGATAGAGCAAGCACAGGCAGACAAGAGCTTGCTCTTCAACTTGTTCCTCCCTTTGACCACCGTATTTTTGTTGGCATTCTCAGATGCCTGTCTCAAGCATCTGTTTGTCTCTCTGGCCTTGCTCTTGTTCTCCCTTCACACACACTGATTCTAAATACAGCCCATCAGTCTCCAAGTTCTGTTTGCTATGGACCTTTCAAAAGCTTTCTTATCCACAGCACTCATTACTGAGGGCTACTTAAAGTTAATGAAGAATTCTCTTAACAACCTTATGCAACCAGTTTGCCTGTCTCAATCACGCTGATTTAAGTCATGTTGTACCTTATGGGGCCTCTCATGTCAGATGAGAGTACAAAAAAAACCCCACATATGCTGGGAGAAAAGCCCATGTGCCAAAGGGACAGTGGCAGCTTGGCACCAGAGCACTTCACAGGCCATGCCCCAAGGGACACCTCCCAAAGCCTCAGACAAGCTGTTCTATAAAGGCAGGTGCACAGAAGAGTCCTACCCACATGCTAGTAGCCAGAATATCCTAAGGAATCCCAAAACATCCTTCAAGACACCTCTGTATCTAGCCACATGGTTCTTGCAGAGTGGGAAGCACCTCAGGAGATATTAGTCTTTCCAAAGCAGCCTGTTCCCAGATTCTACTCCCCACGCTGCTAACATGCACCACAACCAAGAGCTCATCTGTGTATTAGACAGGACACATGCACTGGCTCTCCCCTTCATGTGCAGAAGCTGCTCCGCAACTCCTGTTCAGAGGTAAATTCACTGCTGTGCTGCAACTATCTTCTGGCAGCTGTGCACAGAAGCTTTGCAGTGAACTACTCTCAGCTCAAAACAAAATCAACTGTCCTTCACAACTCTCCCTCTCTGGGGGAGTATCCACACACACAAGTATTCAAGAGAAGTCAAGGACATAGCGGGACTGGATCTACTCCAGGGCAATTCCTAGATTTAACAAGCCTCATGAGGCTACTGATCATCTGATGCATAATCTGGGAGTTAGGATGGAGGATGCAAGTGAGGAGTCTGAAATGAGTTGTACAGGGATAAATTGGGCCCTTGCTGTTTGTCTGGTCCTTACCTCCACAGTACAAGAGCGTATCAGTCATTTGCAGAGTTCTCTTCACAGCACGCCTCTGCAGGAGGGAAATTGGACATCCCCATTTTCCAAACAGGGAGGTGAAACAAAAGGAGTAGTACATGACTTTTCTGTTCCTCCCCAAAGTCAAGCAGGAGGTCTGCAGGTGAGTGGAACTGAAACCCTATCTCCCAAGCCTCTCAGCTGTCTTCCTTTGCTAGCAGTGACAAACTGTTCTGCTATCAAACTTGCCTTGCAGAGATCTCAGCTAGGCTGATGGCATCTCAACATACGTCTTTTTACCAAAGACTTTTTTGGTGTGTTTCTGGACATTCCTACTTCTACTATCAGTTTGAGGCCTGATCCTTGCTCACTTCATTACTGTGGCATTCATTGCAAGACAGCAATATCCACTAAGAAGTACGATTACATTCCACACACCCACTGAAGCTATTTTCAATGGTGGTGTAGCTATAAATTAAACTCTGAAGTCTCCATGGAATATTGTCTCTTCCTGTCTCTCTCATGACTGTGTAGCCTATATTTGGAGGCCAAATACCACTAGCTTTATTTAAAATATAAAAGTTTCAGAATATTCCCATACTTACAGTACCAGGAAATACCAAGATAAAAGGAAACAAGTATCTCAAGATTTCTCTGATTAAATACTAGTTTTCTTACCACCAGGAGTAAACCCCATTATTTATACTGATGAAGAATTCTGACAGTATTTCTCTTTTATAGAGCAAAAACCGAACCGCAAGAAGCTAGAGTTCATTCCACGCCTATTCACTACCAGCAAATCCACGAATGGAAGCCAGAACTACTGACTCCCATCGCCTTGTACAGTGTAATCATTTACTCCTTCACTACCAAGAACTGCATTTATTGAGGTGGTGTAAGCATGGGTGACTAAAAACCTGCAGCTCCTGATCGTAAATCCTAAAAGTAAAGAATGCTCCCAAGAGGTACCATGACCAACCAAGTACACGTTGACCCATCACATACAAAGGTCCACTTGCATGTGCAGATTCAGAAAGGGTCAGAACATACTGAATTGTCTTCATTATAAGTTACATGATTTGTCACGGCCAACCCTATTGCTGTACACAAACATGCTTTTGTAGCACAGAAACTAAGGACACCTCCCGGCCATAAAAGACCTGATGTAACACATCGGTATCCCATACTGGTTAGGACCCACACAGGGGTTCACGTCTCGCAAAAGCAGACACCATGCAGTACACGCTTTTCCTCCATTTGAGCTCTAGCAAAGAAAGCTCCACTTCAACCGACAACCTGGAATGAGGCAAGCCCTTCTTTGGATCTAGCCCAGTTGTCCCTTCTGGGAGAAGTTGGGGGAAGGGGTAGGTGCAATTGGGAACAAAAAAAGTCAAGGGCTGCACAACCATCAGTTCCTTCACATTTAAAAAGAGTCTACCACAGATTAAAACAGGTCTGTGTTTAAGTATCTCTAGTTTAGAGTAGATTACTCCCATTGAAACCTCTCAGCACTCAAAATTAACAGAACGAGCATCATCATCACCAAAATGAAGTGGAATGGGAAAGGGCAGGAGGGCAGTCACATTAAGAATCAGATCTCAATCCACACATACATGAAAGTCTGAAAAACAGTGCCACAGAACATTATATTGTAACCTCTGTTATTTCTCCCATGTTCCTCTGACCCCACCTGGCCGAAAAGCAGCTTATTAAGTAACAACACTCTACAGCCCTTGGGACTGCAAAATCCATCAGTAACTACAGATTTAGTAGCCAGCCCAGCTGCTTCTCCTGTGCTGCCATACCCTTCTATCGCTTGTGCAGAGGAAAAGTACAGTGGCTTTTAGAGACAATGGCTGTGATATACATTCACACAGACTTGCTTGAGCAGAACCTGCTGATTACTGAAGAGGACACCTCCAAGGGACTAAGATACCACTGACGGGTTTTTTTTATTTTTTGTCAGGCTTCAAATACTTCAGCCTGGGAACCAAGATCCATGTTTCAGATCCTCAGCAAAGATGTATAACTCAGTTAATTTTGAAAGTCACAGCCATGGTGACAAACTGACCCAGCAGCTGAGACTGCAGCTATATAACTTCATGCACCTGTTTTTATCTAGAATGCTAAAGAGGAGATGTTTGACATCAAGCTTACTGCTTGGGTGAGTCCTTATTTTAAACATCTCTTCTCTGCTCCTGAGATACTGGTGCAAGTATTCAAAGGGCTCTAACACAGCAAGATGCTCACAATAATACATCAGTGGGAGCTGAGCTCTTAGCTGACTCAGGTGTATTTGCAAAGATGAACCATAATGCTATGGGGAGTTTCAATGTTTGCTTAGAGGACTGTGAACACATGTAATGATTCTTGCTACATGTCCTGATGTTACGATCAAAGTAGTCTGCACTGGATATAGGTTAGTCTAACCAAAGTACATTAGACAGACAAAGATTAACATGCCTAAATGATACATGTGTTCTAATTAGAGAATGTAATCACCTCAGGCTTGATCATTATTGCTCCCTTTATGTTTATCATTTCAGCCGCATTAAGGTCCCTGGCAGTTCTTTCATCTAACTTTCATATTCAAGGACATCAGGTTTTTAATCATTAAATACCTTAAACAATATTTTTCAAGAATCTTTGAAGAATAATTATTTTCCCCGTATAAGCTGTATATCACTGAAGGTTGTTTTAAAAACCTCTCATCTCCAGCTGCTGCACTTATATCAACAGATCTCTTTGGAAATCAGACTGTGGGAAGAGTGCTCAGAAAAACAAAACGTTTTGTCACTCTCCCTCCATTTTTTCATCCATTCTGTTCTGTTGCAAGATTTCCAACTCAACTATAGGATCTGTCAAAGTATCAGCATTGTCAGAGGTAAGGGGATTTTCATTTGAGACTGAGCCCTCAGGGGCAGTATTGCCCCTGACCTGGGGCTGCCTGACAACTGGAACTCATTCCTTCTGATTTAGCTTAACGTTTCTTCTCACACCTTTCTGCATACATCCAAGTTTTCCCCTCCATGTAGATCAACCACCTGTAAGAAAAAAAGAATTAAAACTGCCTTCCAAAAGTCCTCTTTTGCAATCTTAGCAATATGCAGGGAGACACTCGAGAAGAGTTGGCATAACTTTTTGCACATTCACCGATACATGCCTTTATTATGTGGTTAGCTTCATACGATTCTGCAGAATGCATAAATCTGGCTCAGAATATAAAAATAGCCCACTATCAATCTTTCTGTAGTGGGAAATGTAGATTCATTGGTGCAAGCACAGGGAGCACTGGCAAAACTTTATAGCTGCTTCCATAAAGCTGTCAGCAGTGAAAACAGGCTGGTTTTTAAATTCAGGGAACAAAGACCATACCGGCACCAAGTCTTACAGCAAGGATACTGATGAGATCCCACAGCCAGAGGTTTGTGGCTAGGACAAGGAAACACAGATGTACCAGCTCTGCACTTTGAGCTCTGTACCAGTGTGATTCCATCAAGTTGTTAAAAGTGACCGCAACTCTTCTGAATGCCTCTACAAAGGACAACATTTCCTTTTATCTGCAATGCTCTCAAAATACATTATGAGTCCCTAGTATGGCTGCCTACCAGATATATATTCTGGGCATAATTATTTAGAATTGCATAAAATAATGGTCTGATGTTGCACCTCTCGCTTCCATCCATGATTATTTTGCTGGTGTGCCCCTAAAACTGAAATCTCAAGACTGTACCTCAGTTCAAGGATCACCAGTTCAGGGTACTTTTCAGAAACACAGCCTTTCAGAATCAGCAAAGCTGTAAAGGAAGCTTAACTAACACTTTCTTAATACAGTGGTTAAGGAAAACTCTGAATCACAGCTCATATTGATACAAAACCAGTTAACCTCATGAACATGAAAAGAACTTAGCAGAAAAGAAAGGAGGGTCATGGTTCTTTGTGCATCTGCTTCTGCTGGGCTTCTCACCAAGAGTTTTACGGGTTAAAACAGAACTTTAAGTTCTACTGCTTGTTACATTTCATCCCAAACCTTCTGAAAGGATCATTGTCTGTCAGTCCTATCAAGAAACTGGCTATTTTCATTAAAAGAGTACCAGCAGTCATATCTATTCTGTTTTCAGCCAGGACTGAAAGCCAAACAAATGGGGTTCTATGTGCCAGTTGCTTTTGTGATTCACACCCTCAGTGCATGACAAGAAAATATGCCATAAAAAGCACAATAGTAAACTACAAACTTATTCTTGTAGGGTTTTTACAGCTTTAAGTTTTCAACCAAACACTCCTTGAATGCTTTGCATATATTCACTCTGAATGATATCCTGATATCAAACTGGTGATCTATCGCTTAAGAAGGAACACAGATAAGACAGAAATCTATATTCATTTTACATATGCAGTGTACACAATATACATAACATATAATGTGCTCCAACAGTAGGAGCCCAAAGACCAAGAAAAGAAAGGTTTCTAAAGGAGAAAAAAACATCTGAAACTGTTGCAGCCCACAAGGACTCACCAAAATTATTCAAGCATCCTTTCCACAACTGCTTCACTTTGCCACACAAAGCATCACTAGCAAGAACAAGCAGAGGCCCAGGGGTAGCCAGCTGATCTCTTCTACAGGTGCTTCTTAGTTGTAGCTCAGCTGACACCTGCCCCTCACACCCCAACCTAATTTCATAGCATTGGTTTACATTAGCAAGTGGGAATGCTTGCTATCATTCTCCATTTGCCTTCTTTTCAACAACCCTAATTACTAGTTAATGTTTTTATTTCATTTATATTGCAAGAAAAAAAAAAGGGGGCGGGGGAGAGGTAACACACAGGTAGGGGCTGGAGACCTGTACATACCTGACTACCACAGAACCTTGTTTTGAGATCTCTCATCTCACAGACTGTGGGCTATAACTGTGTTTAGCAAAGTCAGCTATTTGCAAGACCAGAAAACTAGAAGTTCCCATTTTGAGCCACATGACCTTCTCATGAGTAAAAACTGAATCAAATCGTCCAGACTGTATTTTGCAATTAGATGCTCAAAATAACTTTAGGACACTATTACCATATGCATTTTTCCCCCTTTTGATCACTCAGAGAATTGGTGTGATAACTCTGCACAGCAAAATAAAAGTACATGGGCATTCCCAGGCTCCAGCTCCTCTCTTGTAACTGACAGCAAAGTGACAGTGAATGTGCAATAATTCAATATAAACATTATGAAAAATGTAAACATTACTGACCCAAACTGCATTTTTCATGCAGTTCACAGAAGACCAGATCCAAAGCTCTTTGAAATTCATATGAAACCCTTTCAGAATCTGTTTGAACATCATCAGGTTGCACTGCTGTGGTTTCTCTGTAACATGGCATGTATACTTTTTGTGCATGAATACCAATATTCAGAATAAAAGAAGCAACACATCTTTTGAGACTGTGCCCCAGACACAGAAATCAGCCAGTCAGTAAAAGGCAGAAGGCCCTTTCTCCCAACTGGCAGCTTTTACCAATGTAAGTAATCACTTTGAAGGACATGAATTGTTTGTACCTAGAAAGATAAAAACCCCACAACGCACTGTATAAAATTCTTCACTACCCATTGTGCCTTACTCAGTATGTTCCTTCTCCAGTCTGGACAGGCAGCTACCACACCTGGAGAAGTTACTGTACCTACCATCCCTTGACTTCCCATCACTTCTCTCTCGCTAGGGGTTACCATCTCTTCAGATGTATTATCAGAGCATTTGTATTTCTGATCTGTTTCTGTTCCAGTTGAGACAGGTCAGACAGATGTCTATTAAAACAAACCAGCTCTCTTGTCCAAAAGGGCTAAAGAGCATTGCTGTGAGGAAGCGGTAGCTTTCCACAAAAGGCAGTGGTATCCTTCACCGGTACAGTGCTCTGCAGCCTTAGGCAACCTCTGCATTAAACTAGCAGGAGCAAAAGAGACTCTGTCACACCTTGCCTCTAGGAAGGAAGTGCCTGTTTTATTATTACCAGGACTCAGTGATATTCAGTGGGATTTACCCTGCATAAAGTTAGCACTTTATGCCTCCAGGACTGTAGCATGATTCAAAGGGACTAACAACTTTGTAGCTGCAAAAAACAGGAATGCATTTTTTTAAGGAGTCTAATGGCTGGAAAGCCCCAGCATTGATATATCACCTGCAAGATTGTTAAGAAGTAATCCTGCAAACCAATCACTAAGGCAGATCAGTGACTTCCTATAGTGGAAATTACATCACCTAGACATGGACTAAAACACAATGCCATGCCTCCCGCCAAGAATTTTCTCTATTATTAGAAAATCAATTACTTCTTCCAGTCTGGACTGCAAATATTGGAGGTGACTAAGTATCCTGTGATCTCTTTCACTCCTAAACTTCTCTCTCTACAGTAGGTGTACCACAGAGGTGGTAATAAAATTTGTATCTAGTGCTTCATGCACATTTCAGTATTACTCTCCTGCAATTGAGCCTGGCGAATGAAAAACAAATTTAAATCAAGATAAAAGCCCAGGCAGATGCTATCCATATTGTTAACTGCTTGTCATAGGAAGAAATGTATTCTGTATCCTTTGGGAATGGCACTTCTCATTTTTTCTCACTGTAAAGTTGTAACATTTATTGTCTCTGAGTAGGAGCTGCAAGGTATTCCACTTGGATAACAGGCATGCAAGAATGGAGTCTGGTGGCTTATAGTTTATTTTGTTGTAGTCCTCCCTCCATTTCTCCTCAGTAACACACAAATTCTCTGCCCTTATTTTCTCTATCTTCATTGCTATAATCAAGGGCTCTGACTCAAAACTGTAGTCAGCACAGATCTTTCCACTGGCTTCAGAAAGATTTGGACCAAGTGCTAACAATCTTGTTGGATCTCTTGTGAAATCTGCAATGATATCCTGAAGATTTTTTAAGGCAGCTTTTGGAGGCAAAGGTAAAAATACACATTTCCTGTTGAAACAGACTGGGGGTGGTCCTGCAAGAATCAGAGGTACAAACAACATAGTTTAGATTTCTGTGGAGTTTGTTTTTTTGTTTTGTTTTTTTTTCCATATTTTCACCAAAAATATCAGTGAAAAACCCTGGACGTCGGGGTTAGAGGTTGAAACATGCCAGCAAAAACCCCATCCACTCCAAAACAAGTCACAATAGAAAACATTTCTTAGGCATAGGGAGCTTTTTGGCCCAAGAGCTGTTTCCTATTCCACTAAGAAGCTCAAGCAACTCTGCCTTTATTGCTTTAAATGTCTTTCCCTTATTTATGAATATAAGCGCTATTCTGAACATCAGGTTTACGCAGAGTAAGTGACAATGGGATATCATCAGTCCCACTGTTCAAGCAAACCAAAGAACATGTAATGGAGTTAGTTATAGGCACATGAAGTCTCTCTCACCAGCCTAGGGAGGAATCCATATCATGCTGAAGTCTGTTTCAGGTCCTCACCTTAAGACACAATTTAGTGGCTGAACAGAAAAATAATCAACAGCTGAGAACAAGGCCACATCAGCTGTAATCCTCAGTTACTTCCCTGTCAGCCACATAAGGAGAACTCGCATTATATCACACCTTCTTGTATCATATACAGGTGAGCCCTCATCACTTTCCTTCACGGCTTTGTGTGTGTTAGACTGCCTTAAGTAGACAGCCCAACACATGGCAGTCAAAGAGCTTGCTTTAAGCTCTGTCACGTTTCAGGGATGCAATCTGATTCCATCTGAAACTCATACAGCCAAGCAGCCCCATGAGATGCTCTGCTGAGCATCACAAGCAGTAGGGTGGTTAGCATTGACAACTATTATGAAAAAAAGCAGCACAAGAGACAAGACAAAAAAAACCCCAAAACTAACTATAAAAAACTCAAGTGTGTGCCACAGAAATTCAACTTCCTATGTTAGCACTGCAGAGGACTTCAAAGATCAAAGAACAAAAGTTACAGTGCTGTTAGCATAAGCTGAAAGACACTCACCATTGTCCCAATACAGGGATATGGAGGGTACAGGTGGCAGGATTAGTTCAGCTGAATATCTGTGTATTATTTGTACTACTACTATATTCCCCTCATTTTCTTCTCCCCTCCATTGCAGTTTTCAAAGTACAGTTTAGCACAAGCCCTACCAGAAACAAAAGTCAGAATAAAGGCATGCTGTCAACAGCACATTCGTGACTGGATGAATCGGTACCTTCAGGGCAGGAGAAAGAAGAAATATTTCATGTCAAAATAGCTGACCCAAGATAGCTGCTTTAATGCAAAATCCCAGCAAGAAGCATGCTTTTACCTAGGTTTAAATAGTCAAGATAAACTGCAGGGTGAGTGGTACATAGGAATATAATATTTTGACTGTACATGCACTGTGCTTCATTTCTACTACTATTTATTTCAACCTGGTCAAAGACAGTTGTTACTTTACTGAAAGAACATTACTTTTACAGGCTATATGCAGTCTACCAAGTAACAATGGCTTAAATTGCCTTTTCTTAATAGGCCAGTGGTTCTAATACAGAGACAGTAGAAATAAACATGCCTTACTAGATGACTGTGTTGCAGTCTCAGCCCAGTTTCTCTTTAGCCCTGCTGCTGTTACATAAACAGTCATCACAAGAATTAACAGTCACATTTCTTATCAGCAGAATCCTTTATTAAAAATAAAACTGGTGAGCTGAAGCTACCACAAAAAGTCATCACTTACCACATCTCAGGGCAGTAACTTACCCTGAGAAGAGATCATCCTCTAATCACCAACCCCAGTCAATCTGATGTGGTTTTCCACACCCACATCCCTAACCCAGACCTCTAAAGGAGTTCCGAGTTCTCCTTCAAAGGGGTTTAAATTCACAGCCTTTTGGTTTTGAAATGAAAACAAGCAGGAGCAGATATTTTCCTGGGTTTGTGTTCTCATTTTCTGTTGATCATTTTTATTTTCAGAGCTTCAGGAATTAGAACTATTATGCACCAAAGGCCTCATTAAGATTATGTAATTAATTTCACTAATGAAAGAATTTCTAAAAGAGTTTTTAAATATAATTATTTATTTTTTTAATGTAGTTGCCTGATTTCCTAGGTAAATACCAGGCTATTGACATTTTGCAAGGCTCACATTTATAAATAGCATATTTTAATGCACTAAACTTAACAGAATCCTTTTAGAAAACCTATTATACTCTTTAATGTAATGTAAGGTTTTATTACTTTTTAGTAATTACAGTGTTTGTTTTGCAGAATTAATTACCAGCTGACTTCAACCTGAACAACTCATCATTCCAAGCTTCCCTCTGTCCTCTAGCTACACATTGAGTCTGGGTCATTGGCGTGATTACTGGAGATTAAGAGAAACAAGTAGATTGGTTTCTGTGTTCTCCTGTATACTTGGCAATAAACATATTTCCTCACAAAATATTCTACTTTGAATTAGATCTTGAACAAGAAAGGTAATACAGTAAGACTGTTCAAAGTAAAACAAAATACTGGTTTTTTTCTTTTTACACAGGCTTAAGCACTTGAAAGGGTATACAGGAATTCTGCCCTCTATTTTGGATCAGGAAGAGTGAAAAACTTTGAAAGATGACTATGAGGATTTTTCCTATTATTATGTTACTACAACTATGTCTCAGTGAGGATCCCATTGTAGTAGGTCTTACCATGAACACTTGTGAAAGGGCCTCATGTACTCTGTCCTGCAGTAAGACACCAGCAAGAAAGAAGATCACTCTGCTTTTTATAAGACAGTCCTACAACTGTCCAACAGGAAGGTTCCCCTGAATGGGAAATGCATCCCAATAGATTTCTTAAGGTGTGCATCTCAGAGCCTTTCAGTTACATTACTCCACTTAGGAGACAGCTCTGTTTCATTACTCCTCTTCAGCAGCCAGGGAAATTAAGGAACATAATATGTCTCAAAGCTCAAAACAAATAAGAAAATACATTTTTATTTCAAACTGCTCTACACTGTTAACATGACTGTACTCACATAACTCTAGTAATCCATTTTAACAATATTTTTTCTTGATAAACATTTGGATATGGGAAAAACCCCACAATGTATCTCCTCAAAAAGAACTTTGGAGAAACCTGCATTAAGACAGACTGAACACTAATTCCATAAAAGTTTGCAACAACTCACTCTGCCTTTTTCTGTGCTTTCACATGAACACACACATATAAACACACAGTCTGATTCAGTTCTGTAAATTAAAAACATACAGGGACATATGCAAAGCCCAAAATTTTCATTACAGCTCAGAATCCAGAACTGGGTGCCAAGGCTTTCTAGCCCTTATGTCATTGTTCAGAAAGGAGCTGGTGTATTTTTGAAATCTGATACCAAGTGAGTCAAGTTATGCATATGCTGACACAATTATATGATCCAGGGCATAATGACTACCAATTATTCTAAATTTCCAAACTGAGCAATTGCTTACATTATATATTTTTTGAAAACCCTGCAGTCTCAAGAACAAACAATTGCAAGCCATTCTGTGCTTTCCTGGAACTAGACTCAAACTTCTTTCTCCTGCTGAGACCATAGATCATTAACATTGTTAATGTTCTCACTAAAACTGTTTGGAGAATGTGACAAGTCTAATTTGTTACTGACAAACCAGCTGGGAATATGTTTAAAATGCATCAGTCTTGCTGTTGTACCCTTTGAATAGATGATGTGGTTCCTATCAGGTAGACTTGCTATTCTGTTAAAGACTATCTGTTATTTCATCAATCTTTTTAGCTGGCTCCAGAAGGGAAAACCCTCCATTTTGCTTACTTTCTTCTCTGCTTTTAGATTAAGAAAACCTGTCTTTAAAACACAACGACCACAGCCCAGAGAAGAAGAGAGAGATTTTTAAGGCAAAGCTTGGGAGCCCAGAGGTGCTTGATTCCTCAAATAGAGCTAATTAAGTTGTATAGCCAGTTACCATAGAGTTAGGTCCCATATCTACCTTTCCACCTTTATTTTGATGGTTTGATGAGACTCATTTACAGACTACTGAACTTCAGCAGTGATTTAGCAGAAAAAGATCTGTATTTTAGCAGCCTGAACATTAAATTTGGCACCAGCCTCTCCTCTTCACCCAAGAAGTACTTTTCTGAAGGAAACAGCCTAGATGACCTTTCTTGTCCATTCACCTACCTCCATGTCTTTCAGAAGTGTATTTGACTACTTTGGTTTATTCAGCTACCCAGATCACACCACTGTGTATTTATGACCTAGCCTTGAAGATGCAAGAGATTTTCAACACTGCTGACTTCTTCAAAAGATCTGAGTTCCCTTTTGCAAACAAGTTAACAAGTTTACCAGGATTATTTGAAGGCACTATGGCAATTTGTCAAATGCTGTGGGCAACATTTTCAAAAAAGGCCACCAATGCACATTGACTTCATATTCTAGAGAACAATTAAGTGTTTTAAAATGGGCACCCACAATGAGAAGTTGGGGAAAAAAAAAGTCATTAGCCACTCCTGACAGATCCAAAACAGTTCACTCATATTCCCAACATCTTTGGTTTCTGTGAGCCTGATCCTTAGCACAGATGTAGGTCAGCACCTGAATGTCTGAAAGGGATGCTTTTCTGTCATATTTTTATCCCCACTTAATTGCTTCCAGCATACAGTATGACACTGCTAGACACTTCTCCAGATTCAGGAGAGAAATAAGTGAGAGGCCAATTGAAATTAAGTTTCAGCAACAGTGCTAGGTGGATGTACCTAGATGTACCTGCTCATACTACATTTTATATAGCACAAACAGGACATACCTGTTTGTATTATGTTTTGTTTAACACCATGGTAAATACTATTTTAAATTGGAAAAACCTAAACCTAAAGCAAAGTATCAGCATTGAATGGGTAGTTTTATTCAACTCAGTAGAAGGGTAGATTATTTTCCCTTTTGCTTCAAGAAAAAGAATGGAAAAATAGTATTTCAGATCTACTGGGCAATGTTATTTTTTTCTGGTTTCTTCCTTAAATATAAATTCAGTTACTCAAATAGTGCTAATAGCCACCTTGCTGGAAGGCCTGCACTGTCCATTTCCATGCAGAACCTGTCTCCAGCTCTACCCTGATGGAGATAAGCAGAGCACAGGGCACATGCTTGTGTTGAGCAGCTGCTTCACTGCAGAACAGGCACTCTGCTGTGTTGCATCTCACAGCTAATCAGGCTCCAGAGCTCTCTTGAGTTAAGTAGTGGCCTTTGTAGCACACCAAGCCCATAGGAAGGTGGTATGGAGTAAGTCTCTGAACTTTAATACAGGAACAGCCAGCAGTAATGTGGAGCAGCTGAATTCTGTCTGGGATGCAGGATTGCAATAAACATCACCCAGGTGATGAGTGGGCCTGTCAGTTTGATGAGAGGCCCAGCAGAATGAAGGATCTTGGTGTCTGTGCTAAGCAGCTGGTGTTATGAAAAGTGATCTAAAGGAGAGATGCTTAATTTATAACATGCAGCGCTCTACACATGGCAGCCTTGCTTCCTCATTGTTTGACAGGTTTCCATGACATAAGCACTCCTGGATTTCCCTTCCTTTTCAAACAAGAGTCAAAACCACTAAATGGTTTGGAGCATATTCTGGCAGGAGAAGGATACTTACAGGTAGACAAGAGGATTACTTTTCCCATTTGTTACATGCTGCACCCCATCCTTCTGCAAGGCATCAGAGTGTCTCTATGCTTGATGAATAGAAGACAGGAATTCGCTACAGTTAATGCCTAGAGAACTGGTTTTTTGCTTCAGCCACAAAGGCCAATGTGTTTAGACCCTACCTATGCACAAACATGAGCTCATTTAAACTGAGAGTATGATTTTTTTTTTTCTATAGCGGTTTAGTTAAAATGTTACAGCTTTGTAGCTGGACGTTTTTATATTAGTTTTAGCCTAAACAGTGAAAGCTAGAGCAATATAACTTGTTTGAAGCAATATAAACCCATATTGAGAAGTTAGATAGTAACTCAGAGTAAACAGAAGTGCAGCTTCTGTGGGCAGCTTCAGGTGTCCTACATCTATTCTTCAGCAATATTCCAGATGATTGCTTTCCTAATACTCTCATGAACACAACCACTCTAACATGGTAGCAAAGAAGAGCCAGAAGAAGTAGGTTAAGTGGCAGTCAGAAAAGAAGTGTGAAGAATGTATCTCCTCCTGCCTCAAGCAGAAGTCAAGTATGTTTTGCTCCCCATATTGACCTCCTTGAGAGATTTTAATAGTAGAACCTGCTAAGATCTGTCTTGCTCAGTTTTTAAATTTGGTCCATTTTCACAGCACAATGCCTCTGTTAATTTAACAAGCTGAGAGGGATTTATAGCTCTGACTTAGAAGTTTACAAATTGTTATTGCTTTTCTTGAGTTTTTCATTTAAACCAGTTGCAAAGCTTGGGAATATCTCATGGAAATTGATTTAAATCTGGCCATGCTGCACATCTGTAACCAGAACTGGTATAATGCAAGACTGCTATCTTGCTAAAAATAAGGGGAGAGGTAGGCTGCTGAATGGACCCATGAAAAAAAGGATTACCATTATACCTTATTGTAGTACTACACACAGTATATACATGGTGCACATTGCTGTCTATCAGATTTATCATTTTGTATTAATAGCAATTGTTAGCATTTCTCCTGGCCTCAACATATGGAGGTGAAATTGTGTTGGTTTTTTTTTCCCTAAAGGAAGACATTATTTCCACCCAGCAGAGAAAGAAGTTAAGATGGCAGAATGAGAAGGGAGTAGCTTTCAAAGACTCAGAGACCATTTAGAACCCCAGCCCCCACTGCAAAGGCTCTCATTTACACCTCTGAAAAGCTATCCTGTGGGGTTTGAATGATGGCACTCTTAGGCCTACAGCCTAGTTCCCCTTCTCTTCTTGTGACATCTACCAATTTGTATTGAACAGACCACACTGTGTCTCAGAGAGGAAAATGGAATGTCTTAGCATGGTGCCACTGCAAGCTACAGATGGCAGGGAAGCCTGGCCAAGCTATGGTAGAGTTGGTTGGACACGCAGTGGGAAGCACAGAATAGATATGTTTATGTGACATATGCGGGAACATTCAAAATATCTGCTTTCTCAAACAGGGTATCTCATGATAGTGTCTCAAAGGAAGAACTGTAACCTATATGCTTGCACAGTACTTTAGCAATGCGAAAAAATACTGAGCTAGTCTTCTGCCATCTACAGGATTCATAGATGCTCAGATACTTAAAATTTAGCTGCTGTGAGCCTTCATTATTGTTACCATTAGCATAAAGCCTGTACCCTAAGAGATATGAGATGTTAATGAAAAGGTGCTAATCCTTCCCAGCTGCTTGGGAGTTCAGCCCCATGTGGTATCAGTCCCAGAGGAACTGTGCAACTCTCTTTGCCTCTAACTTTAAAGCACTGGGAATTGAGTAGCCTTCTATGCTCTTAATTTCCAGCAAAGAATGTCAGTGTCAGGCTGGTGCATTTGCCTGACCCAACACTGAGACAGATTAAGGTCCCCTCCACCACTTCTTCCCTTGCTTCTTCTGTAAAATGACAATGAATCCATTCATGCAAACGTAGAAATAGCTTTTGTTTTAAGTAATAAAGCTGAAGTTGCTAGCTAGAGCAGATATAAAGTGGATCCTAAATCAATCTACATAGTTAATTTGGGACTTCTTACCTTTTAAATATTCCCAGAATCATAAGGATGCCAAGAGCTGATCAGAGAAGATTCATGTCTCCTTTGGTATAACAGTATTTATGTTAGTGCACATCCTGATAATTACTCAGTGAGAGTTTCAGACTGCCAGAAATACCTTGAGAATTCCCCTATGGGTGATTCTGTGGAGGAAAAGGAGAAAGTGAATATTAAACATACTGTAGTAAATATTTATCATATCAGCACTGCTACAGAGCCTGAGCCAATTCACAATTTAGCAATGCTGAGTCTTTCCATCTCAGCTATAGCAATCTGTGCCTATTGCTGCCTAACTCTAAAAAAAAAAATCAAACCTGTTCTCACATCATACCATAGAAGATGCACTCTGCATTTCATGCAGTGAAGGAGACTACAGCTCCATCAGAGATTTAGTTGGCCTCAAGGCTCATTTGGAGCTAAAAGCCCTATGAGGAATCCATAATGAGAAAGATCTGATAGTTTAATACATTCCTGCAAAGAACTGTAATTTGCTAGAAAATGGATAGGATAATATCATTCCTGAGATCAACTGGAGGTTAGTGTGTTAAATTACAGCTGTAAGTGTTGGTACAGAGGGATTCAATTAGGAATGGGTGACACAGTTCAGAGACAGTCACAGACTATGTGACACCTCTAGGGAAACTCAGGTTAATTCTTAATCAGAACTATCAAACAATCACTATAGGGACAGTATGGGGTTTTGGCTCATGGCTGGGTGACTCAGTGCTCTTGAAACCAAAATAATATACAAGAAATTACTCAATGAGCTATTTTAGTTTATTGTTTGCTGTGCAGAAATAAGGCACCTTTCTAATACACAGACTGTGTGTGGAGAAGGTTCACATTTTTAATTGTTATAAGAGTTTTCTGCAAGTGAAGTATCATTAGTATGCCAACTCTTCTTAGCTCTAGATCTCAACTTAAGAAAGGTAGTCTGTCACTGTGACCCCAGTATTTGTAATGGAATGACAAAGGTACAGGAAAACTGAGCGTCACTCAAGGTAAAGCAAACAACCACATTTGGAGAAACAAAAGGAAATGACCCCTAAGTGCACATTCAACCAAGCAAGTATCAGTAATTTCACAGATTTGAAATAATGACCACAGATACTACCTGGTATTTATATATGGAGAAGTGCCAAACAATTTTAAGGCAAGACTGACTAGGAAATGAGATACAACAGAAAGAGGAGAACTATCATTACCTTCTAAGGATGCTACTGCTGCTGTGGGATTTATAGGCAACTAAATCTGGAAAGATCAGAACTAGTGAAAATGATGAAATACATCAAACTGATTACCTTGGAGAAAAGAGCGTAGAACAAATCCACTGTATGAAGATAGTGAGAGGGGTAGAGAGCTGAACTTCAGAAAAATTTGTAAAGCCAGAGGTGGGGTTAATGCATCTTTAGGATTAATGTAATCATAATACACTGCAAAGAGAGAGCTGGTCATAAACTGCCACAAGGGAAGGAGATGGCAACGGGGGGTCTGTGTGGACTTACTGAATAATAGTATCATAGCATCTGCTATACAATATGGTTTGAACTTTGCAAAGCCCCACTGTATAACTCACTTGTCATTTGGGCTGAGGAACAGATGACAGATCTGCCAGGAGTGCTCAAAAACAGGCCTATTAATTTTTTTTTTTTTTTCCCCCAAAGAGAAGTTTCTAAAACCAGCTGTTCTCACTGAGACAGTGTTTCAGCAAACAGATCAGCCTCCATTTTTTTTTTTTTAAAAAAAAGGTAGGGTAGAATCTAGTAAAGGTTCCTCTAAAAGCAAGAAAACATTCAAAATGAGAACTGTGGCAGCTTCACTTAGCTTACAGCATAAAATTATTTACAAAGCAGTGGAGAAATATTACACTGGAAGGGACCAGCTGGGCCATCAAGTCTAAGCTTCCACAATGCAATGATAACAGCAGTGATACCAGCTATTAAACAGCACACCTGAAGGTGCTTTTCCCCCTCTCCAGCAATATTCTAAGACTGTTCTGAGAAAACAGAGTAAGATTGAGATGGCTACTGTCCGTCTTCCAGTCTGAGGTTTGCAAGTAAATTCAACATCTTTTTGAAAAAACTCTGACCAGGGTACCAAAGTCGTTGCTAAGCTCATCTGTACACTTCATCCTTTTTTTTGGGTGCTGACCAGATGGGAATCCCTCAGAAGTCTTTTGGTAAGGGAAAGTTTTCCCAAATCTCTTAGGTAATGCATGATCAATCCAGTGCCATCAACAGCATTAAGTGAAGTGATTGTTGTTGCCTTTGCAAACTAGAAATTTAGCAGTTGTGCTAATAAGTCTGATTTGGACCAGGATATTACTTACTTTGATTGTACAAGGAGATAATCATGCCTCAAAAAGTATGTATTATTACTCATTTTCCTTCCCTAATCTTTCTTCTGCCTTAGCTTCTATTGAGTACACTTAAGAAATGCCAACTTTAGGGGGATGGTAAAAACCGAGACACAGATTTACAACAGAAGTGTTCACTTCCTCCTTTCACAGAACACGTGTAAACACTTGGCCACTCAGCTTGCTAGGAAATGCAGCAGTTAAGTCAGAAGCTGAAGTTGGAATGGTTGTCTGTTGTGGCAGTATACATGTGACTCCTTCACCTGACGCCAGCAGCACAAGTAATAGAAAAAGATGGATGGACATACAGCGAGGAGCAGACGAAAGACACAGAGTACATTGCATGCAGCCTCAAGAGTAGAATGCCACCAACTCCCTTTTAAAATATGCTCGTAACGAGCAAATGCAGCAGCAGAATTGCCAAAGACAAGTTTGGTACAACAGATGATCTAGCTATACAATATTTACTGATCCATTCTACCTTCATAGGTATCTTTCTATATGCATAAACATAAAACTATATGAAAACACATGCAGGTTGTAGTTAATGAGATGAGGACACTACCATGGCACTAAATCAAGGCACAAGAGAACAGATTAAGTTTCAGGGTCCCAGCAAGTCAACACCAAGGTTTGAGGGAGGCAGGGAGACCTTTTTAACCAAACTATTGAGTAAATGAATTGTTAGTCACTATAAAGTTTTTCTACTGAGGTATGGCAGCAGACAATTTCAAAGCTGCACTGAGAACCGCTTGTGTGCATATGTGTATTAAGTCAGGAGCTGCCAGTTGCCTTCTCAAGTACTAAACAAGTGATCACATTAACAGCCATTACATCAGGATCCATAGATCTGAAATGCACACTTACCACAGGGGGCAGCCAAACTGTCACATGAACACAGCAAATCATCCCCTCCTGCAATTTCCATCTCTGCTCTTATTTTTCCTCCTTGCCAGATAACTGACTTCATGTTCCTTTTTCATGCTCGTTAACTTGTGCTATTTAGTTCTTGTTTGACATGAAAATGGGAAGTGTTATCCATGGAAGAGATTCCTTCCCTCTAATCAAATTGCTATCTGAAAACAGAGCATTATTACTTCAGTGTTAGCCAGACTATGCATTCAGGCTCGAAAGCCTCTGGTTCAGTTAATTTCTGATTTAAGCTGTGCTTTGTTCCATATATGAAGGAATGCAAAAATCAGAAGACTTGAAGAGTAACCTGATTCCTGGATCAGAAATCAGCCAGGATCTATTTAATCCAAAACTTGATGAAGCTGTAAAATGTTTTGGTGAATTTTTGTTTCAGACCTTTATGCATGGAACCTTGCCTGGGGCAGAACAAATATACTTAGCGAGTTTATGAGCATCAGAAAGGAAACATAAGAGATAAGCACGGAGTTTGGGGTTGAGATAAACCTGCAGCTCTACACGAGCCCTTGGTGACTCCTTCCAAGCCACTCTGCATTGTAGAAACTACTGCCCCTGTACTCAGAAGGAAATAAAGACTTTGGCAACAATACCAGGTCTGCTGTGGCCAAAGAGCAAAACCCTCAGAAGTGCTATGTCAGTCACATGAACCACAGTACAGCTTCTTTGCATGACAGCAAGGCTAGGAACACCTAGCAACCAAACTCATTTATACCAAAGCAAGCATACATACATCCTAAATCCAGATATTGCCTTAGCAGGTGTATTGCTTTCAATTTGTCTTTTATATCAATATAATTTGGGATGTTTCTATATTTGCTGCTCAGGTTGTGAGCACAAGAGCTATTTCAGAAACCACTGGTAACAGCAAACAAGCCATTGAAAAGGTAAACAAGAACATCCCAAAGACAAGACATACCAGCTCAGTGTTGAATACAACTATATATGCTCCAGCCATTTTCTGTGTGAGCACACAGACATGTCCTTATCTATTTTGCCTTTTACCAGCAGACCTAGTTTATCTATCTATAGTAATTAAGGAATGAAAAGCATTAAACAAATCTGATGTTAGCTTTAACATACAAAAATGTAAGGATCAGGGAGAGGCAGAGAAACCCATGATGCTCCCTGCATGGAGCCAATCCTATAACAGCATTTCCAAAATGAAGATGATCATTTGCATCACATGAATACACAACAATGTTAATAGGAATAGAATGCATTTGAAGTGTATTCAAAAATTCATTAAAGCTACAAATTAAGGTAAATTAACTGAATTTCACTCTATTGTGTCTATGCATCACCTGATAGCATGTCCAAAGTCAGGTCTCTCTACATTACTCGGCAAGCTTTAGTAGAAACATGCCCTTTGTCTTATTTAACTCCTCAATATAGAATAAAAGTTCCAGCCTTATTCTGTTTTTCTGCAGAGAGGCAATTTTTTCCCCCGAGATAGATGTATGCTGTTTGCTCTATATGGCATACATTTATAATGACTTTAAAGCACTGTGGTTTTCTCTAGATATTGTCACAATTACCAGCTTCCTTTATACTTCTCTTTCACTGTGCTACCATGCTCTGATCAATACAGATTAGTCAGCAGATGTGCTTACTTAGGTATTTTCCTTTATCTCTTGTGGCTTTCATACATTTATAAAAATATTATCAGATCACGTTCTACCTCACTGGCCTGTTTAATAGACTTGGAGCCAACCCCTACCTTATAGATTATCTTCTCACTAGCATCAATGGTCAAATAGCTAAGGCACACTTTGGAGCCTTAAAAACATTGGATGCAATTAAAAAGCCTCTGCTGGACTGGGGTTTTTTTAGGCTACTTAAGGCTAGTCATTTAGGCTGTTTATCAAAGATATTTAGGCACTTCAACTTTCATTGATTTAGGGTTTAGGCATATGAATTAGGCATTTCAGGGTCAGGGCTTGTCCTCAGTTTAAATGACTTTTTTCTGACAGATGTATTGCGCAGATACATATAACAAAGCATCACATAATTACCTAGACACCTATGGCTTGTGTAGAGGCTTGCACCTGAGTCACCGTTTCCTTTCTTTAAGAGAAGTGAGCACATATTTAGATCTTTTCTGAACTGTCACACACAGATTCATGAAGAACTTGAGAACAAAATGTTTTGATCATTTAAAAAATAAAATACAAGCAAAGCAAAGATACTTGCAATGAAATCTTTGATGTTTTATAGATTAAGAGAGTCTCTCATGAATAACAGTCATTTCTTATGTCATCTCTTTTCTGGCTTTGAGAGTTTTCATTAACTGAGATTAACACTCACTGGAAAATAATTAAACTAGCTTACAGAGTCTGGCCTTCCCATCAGCACTAGTAATAATTTATCAGCACCATCAATAGATTTTAATAGCATTAAAATTCTGATTCACTGCATTATTCCTCATCCCCACACCACCCACTTCTATTCTTAGTTCATTGTGTGCAGGAAACAGTATTCCTTAAGACAATACCAAGAGGACAAATATAGAAACTAGAATTAACCCTCATTTTCACTGTCCCTGTAAGAAAGTGTCGTATTTTTCTACATAATTGTCCAGCATTATTCACCACTGATCTGTGAATCTCAACTCATCATTCAGGTTCCCTGTTCTGGTCCACAAAAAGAAGCTTCTGTGAGGAAGCCAAAATAAGAAGAAAAAAGTTATACAAAAAGAAAGGTTGGCACAATCCCATCTTTCTTTTGTTGTTGTTGTTACTGTTCTATTCACTAGCAACAAGCTCAGTCTAAACTTTGTTAATCACATCAGAAATGAAGCAGGGCTTTTCTAATCTTTTATTTTCATGTAACTCAAATGAAACCGAGTCTTACCTCCTGAAAAGAAAAAAAAAAAAAAAAAACAATAGTCTTGCTGGCACTTACACATATATGACTTTCAGAAATGGAACAAGCATCTGGTCAATTTTTCTTCATTCTTTCTGATCACAGAAGATAAGTGATGCAACACCAGTTTTTGTTCAGGCCAAATGGGTCATAATTATCTTATACCACTTCATTCCTACTTAAAAGAACAGGCAATTCCTTGTCACCAGCCAGGACAATGTTACAGCCTACGGTTTACTGAAGAATGAGTGGAAGGTCAAAGAAGTCCTAAAGATCTTCTGTTCTTAAACCTATGTTGAAATAAAGGCATTTATATATATATACACATATATATCAGTGAGAAGCCATCATATTTTGAAACAGAGTAAGAAAGAGGATTAGTAGCAAACACAGTTCAAGTTTTTGGGATAGCTGAAGTGGATATTGCATTGTTTACTTTGGTTAGGAACTCTCATTTCCATTTGTAATATCCAAAGGCCTGATTCTCATCATCACTGCATCATTAGTGATCACTATTGTTTAAACAGGAGTAATTTCACAGCTGCCCACAAGAACTGGACCTGTACAGTACAAATGAGAAGCCCTACAATGCTGACAACTTTGGCTGTTAAGGATTCTATGTGTTTTCAGCAACATTAGCTATTTTAGACAAATTTCTTGCTTTTTGTCTTTTCTTGAAGAGAATCTCAATGTACTGCTAATTTACAATTCTGCCCTTCATACCACAGCTGCATTTCACTAGCAAAACTACTGGCCATTTAAAAAAAAAACCCCAAAAGCAAGAGGTTATTCTGACCATGTATATCTTCATCAGATTTACTACTTCAAGACTTGTGATGCAATAGACGGCAATGGAGGGATAAAAAGCAACAACCAATGTTTTCTGTCAGTGATTCTTGCAGGAAAGATTTGTGTTTAGATCTGATGCAAACCAACCAATGAGACAGTAGAAGCGTATGAATTGATTGAATCAAATAGAAAGGAGTCCTACAGATTTCACTGGGGCCTTTACCACAACTGTAGCAATTCTAACCAAAGCAAAGTTGCCTTAGGGGAAAGGACCCAGTTTATCTACATTCCCCCCCTCAATGAGATTGCCACCATTTTGCTCTCTTGAACAGTTTACTTTTATTTTCACTGTTTGGTTCTACTAAATGCTGATTGAGAGAGAAAGACTCCAGCTAAATCACTTACTCTGGGATTTCTCTATATCTAGGTACATGCAAAGAAAGGAGACATATCTCCCCCTAGGGCAAAGTTAGCAATTTCAGTACTTTATCAGAGGGGGACAGCTTTAATTCTGTATTTCTTTATGTCTATGGGGTTCTTTTAATTAACTTTTAGGTTACTCAGTAAGCTGAGTATTACATAGTCTTTGTTAGAGACAGATTAACCATTTCCTTATCACCAGGAACCACATTTTACTGGTGCAACATCTGTTCCAAGGAATACATGCACTTAAGACCATGGTGAAGCACCTTAGCACATGATGGAAACCCACAAGCCCTGTATAACTGAGTTTTACAACTTGAAGATGCAGGAAAAAAATGAAATTCCAGGTATTTCATAAGTCTCTGAATCCAATGCTTAATCCAAGTAATCCAAAAGCAATCTTGTTGGCAATCTAATTGTGTTTTCTAAGGAGGAGACTGCAATAACAGTTTGTTTACATATAATTGGATCCCTTTATATGTTTGTATTGTGCTTATTTCTGAAACCTTTCAAAATTGAAAGGTCTCCTGTAATATTTGACTTGGCTTTTCACTCTAACCTGAGGGATTACACATTACTTTGCACATAATAGCCCAGACAAATATGAATTTTGTATTAGCACTGATCAGAAAGTACAGCTATCCCTTGAGGACCAGCAACCAGGACATACAAGAAAAATTGAGGAAATTGCACTGATTTTTAAGTTGTTTTATTTTCATTTGTTTTTCTTAGGAAGCTCTTACTGTCTAGATCAGCTTCTGTTTCTCCACTAAAATGCAATTCAATGGGGAAAACAAGGGAAGAGAGACTCAACATTTGAGACAATGTTTAAAGTTATCACAACTTTTTCACAGAATATTGTTTATTTGCATCTGCACACTAAAGTGTTTGATTAATAGACAGATTTCAGAGTGTGCATCCCTCACTGATACTATTCATAGCTCTTAACTGGAAACACTTCATTTGCCTCTTACACTCCATTAAGGGTTTCTAGAGGACTACAGTGAAACAGAAGAGCAGAAGTTTGTGGTCAGAAAAAGCACACCCTTACCCCTGCACAGAAATGACATAGAGTTCCTTGTGCAGACAACAGCTAATGTCACATTCATTCCAAAAAACTATGTTCACTGACTGCCCCTAGTCTTGTGGCAGATTTTCAACTCCAACTTCCCATACACTATAGTAACCAACTCTGACATCCAAGCATTATTGCCTAGGGGTGAACTGGACTACAAATTTAAGGACATAGGATTTTGCCAAGCTACATCAACTCAATGGCCCATCAAGACATTATGCTGACTCCAGCCATGGCTACTACCTGATGCCTGAGCTGAAGCTAGACCTCCATCAAGCTCCAACAGTTGTGCAGTAATTTGCAGCAGGGGAATGCCTTCTTGACACCACCACCCCTCCAAGTGCTCAGTTTGCAGAAGTGTAGGAACCAGAAACAAAAGAAACTTCCAGGTTTGTGCACTAGATCCCATTACCCAGAACTCTCTCCATACCAGGATTTGGTTCTTACCTATTTGTTTCTCATATACCTGGAAAACATGGTGAGAAGTCCTGGAACAGGAACCTGACTAGAACAGAGCAGTCAATGTTTACTCTCCTGTTATGGCCCCGTGTAAGTATGCATATCTGCTTGCCCAGTCAGATATAAAATAGACAAGAAGTCAAAGGAAAGCATTATCAGGTGAGATACATTTGAGACAGGAAGAACACTAATTTGCTTAAAAGCCTGCTGACACAGTTGAATCCCATAGTTCTGAATTGCAGTAAAATAGTCTTCTCTTAGACTTTACTTTGGAGAAATCCTGACATAGAGGTACAACCTGAAGCTTGCAGTTACCAGCTCAGTCCAGTCATTCTGCACAAAAGTCTTTCATGCCTGCTCTCTTAGGAAACAAAAGATGCAGCCTTCATCACTATTTCTGACAACCCCAGCCTGACACTTGTAAAGCTATTCAAACCAAGCACACAAGATTTGTCAGAACAAGGCTGACATTTTAAATGAAGAATAATGATAAAACGTCTAAAAACGTGCTGCAGAAATACTCTCACAGATAGTACCGGCAATCTGAATACAACAGCAAAATGTTATCGTGTAAAAATCAAACCAGAAACTCTTTCATGTAGCTAAACATGGAGTTATTATGTAAAAGCTGTAAGTACTCTGATGCAGAAGGGGGGTTTCACGTGTCCTTGTTTTGTGGCTTAATGTATATGGACATCTTGCATTAAGAATTAAATTTGTTTCACTCTTGACCTAAGTATAGTTATGTCATGAACAAACAGTAGATGGAAAGTAAGGATTCCTCATAGCCAAAGGAAATGAAGTCTCTTCTGTTGAGCTAAATTAGTACAAATCCTTCTTAAGCATTTTAGATGTGTGCAGTGCTAAAATAGCACTAATAATGGTAATTCATTTTATATAGCTGAAGATCATGGAAGAGCTATAACATGTGGACAAGCCAGCTGAGCACACAGGACACTGCATTTTGTTATCCTCTGCATTATAGTGTAATCCTGTTGTCTTTTTACAGTGAAGCCTGGATCTTTAACATTCACAGTGGTTCATTTCGGTGAGAATTTAAGAGATTTTATTCTGCTTCCCTCATCCTCCTTCCCAGTGGAAGCTAAGCATGCCTGATGCTATAACATGGAGCCACATTAAGTTTGAATACAATTTTCAACCATCCTGGATGCAAAGAAAATTTGTGAGTGTATCTGAAGTAACCAATGCCCAAGTTGCAGACAGACTAAATTATTTCAAAAGTAAAAATTTATTGGAAAGCTCCAAAGATAGAACCACTTCTCAGGACAAGTAAAGGGGGGTGTGAAAATCTAAGTATGTATGCATGCTTTATAGTCTGCTGAATTCTCAGAGTAGATATGCCCCTTTTAGGACTGCTTTTTGCATAAGGGCAGATCAAACTGAGCACTCTATCCCTCATTTGTTTTATCATCTCACTAATCCATAATTAAAAATTAAATAATTAAGTACAAGAAATCCATTAAGTTCTTTAAACAATTAGAGTAAAGAGTCAGTTAAATATGATGGGCCATTAAGTTATTATTGAATGAGGTTGCTGCGTTTGCATAGTACTAACTTGCTTCCTCAAAAGTATGTAGTGCCTGATAACTTGCACCCAATCTAAAGTCTGTTAAATAGATATAATTCTATCCCACAGTCCAATAAAAGCGTGATGTCAAAATGCATATTTTCCATAGCTATAGAGCTCACTCTCTCCCCTGTGGTTTGAAGGTAATTTAGCATGGAACATTTTCCTACTAATATCAAGAAAGATGAACATCAGAGCAGAGGTGGTGTCAGCCAGCAGATGGTACTGCAGGCTGCCATACTGCAGGCTACAGAGGACAGGCTAGGCTGCTGTCAGTTTGCACACCAAGCTGCTAGGGAGCGAGCCCCGGCAGAGGTTGTGCTCTCAGCCTCCTTTCTCCCAGGGCTCTGACACTGGGAGACAGGCAGCCCATTACACCATGGAGCCAGCCGCAGGAAAGTCAACTTTTCAGGTAGCCAAAGGCATCTTCTTGTCTGTGAATAATCTAGCTAAGCAGTGTCTATTAGAAAGCATTGTCTGTACTCCCACCCTCTCCACTCCCACTCACAGTACCGCTGTGCATCTCTGGGCACACGGAGTGAGGGCAGTCACATACTTTCTCACGGCTGGGAGCTCCTGTGTGCTCCCCCTCACTAGTTCCGTTTTGCTCAAGGACAAGCAGCTGTTTCTCAGACAGTATGGAACCCAGCCCTGTGCACAGTATCACAATAAATCACTGGTATCACTTACACCCCTCAACTCTATTTTAGTTATTGCAGGCTCTTCTTTTCCCCATTGCCTTCCCGGGGAAGCTAGACCCTGTCTGTAAGGCAAGTTTCAGCAGCTCTCCCAGTCACCTTAGATTACCAAGGATGCAATATTATCTGCATGCATATTATCCACACGAAACGAGACACCACAAGTAGCAAATTCTCACTGGCTAAGGTAAGTTGCATCTCCTTGCATTTTCTAGGGGCCAGAGGCAAGCGATGAATTGAGCTCGGGGGAGGCAGTATAACTTGCAGAAAAGCTTAACTTAATGGTACATACGGTTTGCTTGCTTCAGGAGATTGGGGTTCTTTTACGATGTGCAGATGTCTCTAGAGGTCCACTAAGCCAAGAAAGGCACTCTTTTTAGCACCTCAGTCTATTCCTGGATTCTGACTTCCTACATGCACCCTCCCCTCCTCCCCCCAAGATAAATTGCATTGCTTATAGAACATGAAGATTTTTGTTCAACAAGATAGGCAATGACCCACTTTAGAATTGCATGATTGGCAAGTGAAGGGGAAAAAGTGTGCTTTAATTACTAGTCTCTCTGGGGAAGATTTTAAATAGTTGAGCTGGTTCTAATATGACAGCACTTAGCAGATTTTATTTTCTATTCTCATTCTGAAACTCTAAGTTTACAGGTCCATGAGGCACCGTCTGGAACAGCTACTGGAATCCTTACTAGAATAAGTGTCCCTCCTGGGGACTCATTCCTTTGGGAATGTACATACCGTACCCTAGCTGAGCAACAATCCACTCTAGTGACTGTTTCCCCTAATTAACTAACCTAATTGGGAGAGTCAGGATACCTTGGGTTTAGACTTGTCTGCACCACCAATTCTCTGCAATTCTCTGACAAGTTAAACATTAGCTGAAGTGACTTATTTTCAGAAGTGGCACTCTGAGGTGTGATCTTACAGATTCTGAAGTGTCATAGCCCCTGGTGGAGTCAGAAGTGAAGAAGCTCTTTGGAAAACGGTGGGGCTGGGCTTGTAGAACTTGAATTCCGTTTCCCCATCCTTCAATTTCACCATCTGCAGATTGCCAATAACTTACTAGTTCCTCGGACTTTCAAAGACCAAAGAGAATTTCAGTGGATGACTGAATAAGATTACAAATGGGTCTTATTTTTCCAAGAAGTTCTAACAAAACAATGTCACTTTCACCATACAATAGTCATGTCTCTTACCTTGGTACTACATGTTCTGTCATGACACCAAAAAGCTGAGAAATTCAGTCCCCAAGTCCTTCAGCACGGGGTCATCTTTAATGCATTGGGAGTTCCTCCGTGAAGCAGGATCTCTTCCCAAACCGAGTAAAGATAAGCATCACATATGCGCTACAGACTAAGCAAGTTACTGTCTCATAATTTAGATGTAACATAATTTAGGTGTAGCCACAGATACCCAAGGGGAAGCTAGGAATTGCAGGTAGGTCTGAAGCCCTTGTTTATCACAGTAACCACTGTATCATTTTTCTGTCCTTCTGTCTCATAGAACTCCCATCAATACGCTTGTCCTTAAGACCACTTTGCTAGGTTGCTCACATGCATAAAATTGTGCACAGCATTTAACTAGCCGGTTTTTCTTTGTCTTCCCCTAGTGCATTAAAATTTTAAAGACTGAAACACGAGCATTGAAAAAAATTCCTCAGTCAGCAGCTTGCAATCTATTATGGCAATTAATCAAAGACATACTTTGTCAACTTCTCCTTGTTCTCTTATGCTTTATGATCATGTTATTTCATCAACACAATAAAAAGGGATTAATCTTCATTGCTGGGAAAATTGTTTTCGGAACTAAGGGTAGCAGCCTTAGCTACACTACTGATCCTGTGGTCCAAATCCATCCCTGAGAGCAGAATTAATTATTTTTAACTGGGATGCATTCATTAAGCCCCAGCAAGTGCATTTTCAAGTTCTGCACATTACCAGAATACAAATCTGTCATTCAGGGCAGCATGTTCATACAGTCAATGCAGCCTCAGCAAGCAAAATGTGGGTTGCATGCAACCGAACAGACTTGTTAGGGTGACCATGTATATGGTGGTGTAACATGCCTACAAAAACACACATCAGTATGCTGTTGCACTGCTTTATTACCAAGAAGAATAACCACAATAATGACACTTATGATGAACATTCTAAAAAGTAACCATAATTTAATGTTACAAGGTGTAACATCACAAATTGTTTTTTCTAGTCTGGAGACTAATTACACAGCAGATACTTCACAGTGCAGGCTGACATACTTCTGCATTTCAATACCTGTTATCGATACAAATTCATACAACTTTGTCATGAAGCTTTCAGAATACAGGAAAGTCTGGCTAGCAGAGGACACACAGGATGTCCCTTGCAGCCACAGAAACCACCTTGACCATCCTAACCATTTCCCCATTCCCCTGCAGTTCCCCCTAGAATATCAGCTCAGCTGAAGTTTTTTTGTTATCCTTAGAGGTTTGGTTGATGGTCCCAGCCAGGACTTGCTGTTAAGTGTACTTAAGAACTAACAAAGTGACATCCCAAATCTTGCCTGGGCCACCTGGAGTGTAAGCTCCATAAGAACCCAATATCCAGTAACTTAACAGAGCATCATTTTGCAACACTCGTAACATCTGCAACATCCCCATTCACTTTTTAAAATTAGCTGGTGCCACAGCATCTCATTTCAGTGGTCAAAGATTTTTTTTTTTTAATGGTAGTCACCATGTTCTTACCAATGCATTTCAGCAGGATTGTTCAGACATTAATGCTATAAACGCCTGAAATATTTGCAGGTCAATGGCAGCACCCTAAATCTTTACACTGACCATCAAACTTCAGAGCATCAAGTTCATGCGTTCTTTGCTTTTCTCATTACTCAGTTTGACCTTATCATTGGCTCATTGCCCACAAAGCATTGATTAGCCACAGAATGTCTGTGGCCAGCACTGTAAAACCAGCCATAGATTTACATTCTGGAAGAAGTTCTGACAGGGCCAATAACAACCTGAACACATTGTAGGCTCTTTTATTACCAAGTGGATAGAGGGCTCATTTCACCAACTCAGTAAACAATTGGTTTCAGCTTAATGTTCTTGTAGTTAAAAGGATTACTAACAAGACTCAAGAAAAATAATACAGTATTAGCCTCAGGTACATGTACTAATACACAAAGGTCTTAAGTATGTAATAATACTAGTAACACATTTAGATCATACAAAAACCAGATGCACAATGTGAAATTCCTCCCTGTAGACACAGCCAGTACTTTTTCAAACTCTTTGAATAAGGGTTGGATGTAAGATACTCCAGATATACATGGCACTAGTAAATATTCAGTCATTTCACAGGTCACACCTAACTTCTGCTCTCCAGTATTTTTGGGGTAATTTCAGAGGAACTTCACTAGCAGCACAAACAATTGCACTCTGGTCTGAAGCAACAGTTAAGTGTTCACACATCTAGAATCTGCAGTCAGTGGATCAGACGCTCACCTGCTCAAAAAGCCATCTAGAGCACTGACCCTCCTGAGCCCCAGCTCAGTGCCCCATCTGTATGGAAGTTTTCTGCAAGGAATGCAACAATGGGAAAAACTCTTCTCTAGTTTCAGTTTCTGGAAAACTGGGTTTTGCTTCAGAACTACAAAATTCAGGGATACAGTTTGTTCTTCACTACCCAAGGGAAAAACAGATCATTTTTTAGGTCCTTATGTCAGCTGCACTCCATCCTATGCCACAACACAACAGCAGCCTTAAAGGCACTCCTGTGCTACCGTCCACCCAGCACTGATTACAGCTCCTAATAAATATCTCCTTCAGTGGCCATTAGAGAAAAATTCCTTTTTCCACCAGTGTGCTTCCTGCTCCTGACACTTCTTTAGAAATCCTGCTCACAGAATATTCACTGATGATTGATCAGCTTAATACCTGCCCCAGCAGCACACAACTGCTGCTTGCTACAACCTGGAGTTCATGCACTGCTAGAGCTTTGCCTGCCACAGTTTGTGTCCCTGATTAGACTGTAGACTTACCAGACACTTTTCTCACTCTTACTGATTAGGGAGGGCAGGTGTAGGGAAAAGAGTTTCTATTTAATGGCTTTGTGACTATAGAGATTTTAGAACATTAGCACAATCAAGTGAACTGCTAACTTTCTGCAACTGCCAATATCCAAGCAGCACGTAAGTTAAAGGCATTTCCTTGCAATTCCCAAGGTAGGGGAGGAAAGGGGAAATACCAGTTTAAGAAGAAGAGTCAGATATACTACTGATGTTTTGTATGAAACCAGTCTGTTAGGAATTACTCTTACCTCCCTCAGCCAACTTTCATCACCTTCTAAACCATAAGTTAATGTAGAAAGGAAGAGACAGCAGAAAGCCTTTTTAGAGTTTTAACCCAAAATTGTGGAATCATGAAAATCATTCATGCTCAGAAGAAAAAAAGGAAAGAAGCTATTGATTCAGATCTGGTCTTTTTTTTAAGCTACCAGAGGTGTAAGGAGGCACACAGATGGCCTGAATAGCCTATCTAAACCCTTAGACATCCTAATGTACCAAATCTAATGACAAAAGCAGGTCTCCTTTCCCAAAATTGTTCATGTAAGCAACATGCAGGAAACTCCCTAGTAATGAAACTAGTCAGGTACCACTAACTTTTTCCCCAAACGTTAACATTTACTGCACTGTCCCACATCTCTGAATCCATTACTAACTGCATTGCCACTTTAGTTAATCTCCAGGCCCTCCCAAACTGGCCAGGGCATCCTGTTTCACAGAAGTATTTTAAAAATCACTGGTTTAAGAATCAGTCTGTAACTCAGTTTTAATTATTCTTGGAGAAATTGCTTCCATCTAATCACTACCCTGACCCTGGGTCATGTGCTTATCTCTGGCCCCTTGGAACATGTTCTGTGATAATCCAGTACTGCCAGGTCAAAACCAATTGCTCTGCTTTGCGTATGTCAGTCTTTTGACAACCGAGTCTTCCTCTCACACTGCATGCAAACTAGCACAGAGACAATAGTTAATATGGACATGCAGGGGAGGGAATGAAGAAATAGTACCAAGTCTCCCTTTTAGTTAGTAGTGCATAGAAGCAGCATAGTTTACGTTACCAAATTGTCAGCATCCCAAGAGCAGCCAGAAGTGCACTATCATGAGATGGATTTTCATATGGGCAAATCCATTAGCAAAAATGTTTAACTAAATAAACCAAGATAGGTTGGTGACATTAACTAGGAGAATCTAATGGAGGGGCTATTACATTTCTTTTTGTTTCATTAGCTCAAGTATAACATGATAGACCTGGCAGATTCTTTAATTAGATGTATATGAAAACTCATACCCTTTGTAACAACAGTAGCAGTTCAGGTGAAAACACAGAAACAAGTTTCCTAAATTACTAATTGAAGTTAGTTAAGTTGCAAGGAAAATTCATGGGAGAAAGCTTTGATCAGCTTGTCAGCGAGCAGGAATATTCCGTGCTATCTTGGTCTCTAACCACATCCTACTAGGAGAAAACAATGCATGAACACGAGATGCTCCAAGGGTATGAGCAGCAAGAGTGACTTCCTTTAGTTTTCACTAATAGCCATCCTATTCAAATGGAATGAATTTGAACTCTCCAAATAAGTTTAACTCCTGCCGCAGGAGCCCATTTTGCAAAACTGCTGGCCAGCATACAATAGTTTCAACAATTCAACTTCCACTGTCTGAATAACAAAAATCAGGCCTCTGAGTTTAAGGGCTTTCCAAACACCATGCTCCCTCAGGATGCCTCAAGCAAGTGTGTGAACCAGCATAAAAGTACAGTAATTGCTGAAGCTTGGTTATGGACAAACAAGGAACTCAAATGACCAGGCTGCTGGCACCACCCTCATTCATCATTGACTTAAGAACACAGAGGCATTAGAAAGAAAAATTCCCTACAGCTTAATAGCTGTAATCACCTCTCATGATACCCAGTTTCTTCAGCCCTTACAGTTTCTGTAAACTTTTCCAATAGCTCATGAATTAGAAAAGCCACGCCTTGAGTTAACTCTGTATTAAAGTGATCATAACAGATTAGTGATAAATGCAAAGTAATTGATTTTTTTTTTCATTTCCTCCCACCCCCAACAAGCTTAAACTAATAACAATAATTATGTGAAAGTATTTCCTTTGGGAAGTTTGTACGTTTCTGGCAGTAAAAATCAATTGTTCCAAGTACAAGTTTTATCGCAAGTATTAATCATTGCTATCTTCAATTACTGTATCACACAATTATCAATGTTATTCATGATGTAAAGTATGCAGGATGGCATCTTAATTACAAAATAAGACTGTACAGTAACTACCGAGTCTTATGAACGCAAATGAATGGGAAAACATTCCTGATGTTAGAGCATAGCAATATGTATATTGTGTCATGTCAAGACCTCCTGGGAAGCTGCTGCAAGTATTTCTTGTCCCAACATGGAAATCACACTCATTCTATAGAGTAAGGGTTGTCCTGTGCCGAGTTTGAACATAACCTGTCCAAAAACTGTAATTGTTTGAGAGATGTTACCAATCCTTCCAAAGTCAGATTTCAGCCTTAACTTCTTAGAAAAGTATGGTTTTGATCTGTCAGTATGATTTCTGCTGTGTTAAAGGCTACCTCTGATAATCCTGTTCAAAGCTGGATAGGAGCGCCAAATAGTTCAGCAGGGCTCATGAAGTGCTCAGGACACTGATTCACATACAGAAATAACCGGGAGAAACCAAAGTCTCCTGCAGAAAAGACACCAGGTAAAACCACCTGAGAAGCTGGTTTCCTGCTCTTCCACAGACTTTCTGTATAACCTCAGGCAAGTCACCTGGGCTACATGCACATGCTGCTTTGATGGCACTGTGGTAAGGACAACCACAACCTAGTTTTTTTACTGCAAAAGCTAGCACAAGGAGACCAACAACCAGCACAGAGCTCTACAGATTGCAAAAACCACTACGCAAAGCCAGATAAACATAATGGCAGCCAACTATGCTGTCACAGCTAGACAAGTGTTATATACCTCTTGTAAAGCCAATCCAGACACTGCCAAGATAGGGTAAGCAGTTATCTTGGCTATTTGGATGGTAAGATTTATAATACAGGAGGAATGTCACTTCCCTCTGCACAGGAGAAGCATTCAAGCATCACTCTAATACAGACAATAATCTACACTGACAGTCTTTTAGGATAACCCTCCCATCCTTAAGGAATTCAAAGAGCTATAGCTTTTTTCAGATAAGCTGTTAATCTAAACACAACCCATCTGATCTTTTTGCTTTGATATAGCAGCCTTTTGTTAGTCTAAAAATCATGTAAGCAGCTAATAGCTTGTAGTCCAAGTGAACTGAACTGGTGAGTGTTAGGGCAAAGCAAGAGCTCAAGTCCAAGAAATGAGTAATCAAGCAGGTACTCTGTTTTACTACTCCTTACTAGTCTGTGTTGATCAATTGCAAATCTTGTCAGCACCCTACAGATGCAGTCTGGCTAATTATTAGGCTTTTCATATAAAAAATAATTGGCCTCACCACTGTCTCCTTAGGTGGGAGGAAATGAATAAATCACTGGACAACATCAAGGTGGTTTTCTTTTGAGGGGCACTCTGCCAGCGCTCCCCAAACAGGTAAGCAGTACCACTCTCATCTCACTGGTACATCACTTACACCTAACCTTCAACATCTTACTGCCTAGGTAGCTGGGCAAAACAGAACCGTGCTAATACACATATCAGGCCAAAGCCTCTACTGAGGTTTCCTTTTGTTTATAAATGGACATTCATAAGTATCCAGTTCAAATTCTTAGCTACTATACATTGCAATTGCTCAGCTGATTTGTATCTGCAAAGGATCTAATCCTCAATCTTGAATTTCTGATTCATTTTCTTAGTAGTGAGTATAACGTGTGTTTGTTAAGACTAACAGACAGTGACTGCACTGCTGTTATACTGTGCCATGAGATAAATTATATTTATCATGTGGTTCTAACCATGTCACTTTCAGTGCCCAGTAATTAATCTCCCATAACCCTTATTTTATTCTGAACCTTTGAGAAGATCCCAAGGGACATTAACTGTTAGCATATCTGTCAGGCAAGCGCATCCCCCTTCTTTCCAAAGATTGCTCAGCTGCTACAACATGCAGCATTTTGTCTCCAGTTTGAAACCTATAATGAGACTCTACAGTTGTAGGGTAATGACTGCAGTTGGTAAAGTATACAGAAAAGCTGACCACATGCGTTCACTCTGCTGTACTGGATGCACATATGGCATTATCCCAGGCTGTTAAGTTTGATTCGTGTCAGTCAAGAACTATGACAAGATAGCTGATGCTGAGAAAAGTCTTGTAAAACTTACTGTACAGTCCATGGAAAAAAAAATCTAGACAAAAAATCTGGATCTGGCCCAGAGGAACACAATTTTGCTAGCAGCCTGGCAAGTAGTCCTATTTATTCTAAAAATAAAGTGAACTAAGTTGGTGAGTCAAGCATGAACTTGAGATAGGTCCCAGATTGAGACAGCCTGTTGCAAACCTGCTTTTAAATGCTAGAAGAGACTTTTAACATCTACAGTGGAATCTGTCTGACTACCTCTCCTTTAAACACACCTCTAGTCTTGTGCAATCCCTGAGCAGAAGAAAAATTTAATCTGGACTTCCTGCTGTGGTAGCTACCTTTCTATGAGAAGTGTCTCCCTGGTACCTGTACAAGCACAAGGGCTCCAAGAACCTCCCAGCTCACAACACATTTTCACTGCATATCTACATGAGCCAACAGCAGGATGACAGGAGGCAGCGCAGGGCTGTGCAGAGCAACTCCCTCTGGAAGGTGAAAAGGACCTTTCTTTGGCTAGTACAGGGGCTTTCCACTGGTCCTCACAGCACACAGATGTAATTACGCTAAATTGCAAATTTCCTCTTTTAAGTGATACTAATTTCCTTTTGTGTACGCTGCCTTGGTCAGGTCACCATGCCTCATTAGACACAGCATCTCAGATGCCCAGCTATCAGGGGTTCTGGCCTTGGGAAATCTTTCCCACAAAGTCATTCTTTAATAACTGTTAGTCAAATAATACTTTAGGGACCAAAGAAAATTACGTACTTTAAACATTAAAGTATTATTAGTAGTAAGCAATAGAAATGATTGTTCTGAACAGAAAAACATTTCCTGAAAGAATCCATGCCAGCCTTAATTACACTCCCATTGTATTTCATCTTCATGCTCCCCAGACTGAGAGGGAGTGGTGGGTGGAAGATAATTGGAACAAGGTGAAAATGAGTGCTCATTAAATTGCAGACTACACAAGTACTCATTCCATGTGAGAGGGCTGTAAATATGACTTTTAATGAAGTTATGACATGCTTGCCAATAAAAGTCATTTACTTCACAGTATTACAGTTAATTATGCACAGCTGAAGCCATTTATTGCCCATCCCTTGTTAACTTTGCCTGGGCTCATTAACCCTTTCACAGCTCTGTGCTTATGATACCTCCCATGCAAGAGGTATAAGTCAAAGAGGCTGCAGGAATTTTAGGAGAAGGAGCAGGAATGTAGATACTGTAGAGAACCTTTGTAAGAGTGCAAATGCTCCAGCTGGAAACAATCATGCACTTAGTTCTGGAAAGTACAAATCTGTAGAAATCTGCAATAGAAGCATTAAGGTATAAATAGAGAATGAACAAGTACAGAAGCACCAGAAGGAACATGATAGTTGCAGGTGTGGATAGCACACAGGTCAATCAGGACTGCAGTACATCTACAAGGAACTTTGCAGAAGGTGGACAACAAAAAGTTTTATCTACAGTGCAGTGCATTTCAAACACTTGGTTCTTAATAGTCCCTTCTGGCCATAAAATTACAATTTAATATCAAGTCACAACAGCACAGAGATCTGTTTTCCCGTAAGACACCTCTGCATTCTCTATATACTAAAAAATTGAATTTTCTGTAAATGAAGGCACAGAAGTTCAGTTTACCTATTCGCTGTTTCTTACTTGCTGGCATTCAGGCCTTTTGGCAATATACTAGTTTAGCCAATGCTCTGTCAGAAGCACACAGCACCCACAAGAGAGGGACAGGCTTTTGCACAGCAGAGCAGTGCAGATGTCTAAACATCCCTTTAAATCTCATTTGCTTCTCTATTATTCAGGAGAGAACTTACTGCCTAAGCCATAAGCTTTACACTGTAGCCCCGGCAAGCAGAGTATCTTGTTTTCCAGGACAAATCCTCATTTGAATACAGGTATCAATTTCAGTTCCATTAGTGCTTCTTTGCAATTTGCAAGTAGAATGAGTTATCCACTGCTTTCCCAATTAAAGAATCAAATCAAGAAGTCAAAACTTAATTTGATGACAAGATTCAGAGACTCTTTTGTAATGACAGGTCACTGGTGACTACCTAGACTGATGAAGAAAGCAGACTGAGGTTATGGTATGTTTGTCTTTAAGAATTCCTGCTGCAGAAATAGTACTGCAATCTTAACACCCCCAAGTAAGACAGAATTGGTGTTTCATGCTCTTTGTTTTACAAAAACTCAAGCTACAGCTCCATGGGACTGTAAATCAAGTTTAAGATGCCTAGTACTAGATTAGGTTAAAAGAAAGTGCTGAACTAGGACAAATGACATCTGCTGGTGTCTGGTAACTAAAGAGTAAAAAAAATAATTTTATTTCTTTGCATAATCAAAGAAAACCTGAACCCAAACTTCAGAGTTGCTTATTTGATGTTTATAACAAGTTAGCTGAAAAAATTCTGAAGGGGTAACTATCCCTGCAGATCAGATGTTGCTTGATCAGGAATACTCCTACCACAGCCAGCATAAAGCTAGTAAGCCAAGGCAAATACCACATTTTGCACTCTGGCTAATTTCACAGAAACATGCTTGTGAGCTTGTCCTACCTGTATCAAATTTGCACTGCCAAGTGATCCAGTCATGCAGTGATTTGGTATTACTGAAAACAGAACCATCATCTGTCATTTATTGACATTCACCATTGCACAGAAGTAGGATTTTAAGAGTCTGGGGTTAAAAGATATGGAAAATTATCTAGTCAATACAAAGTTAGGCTAAATAGGCTAAAATGACCAAGCTTGTTTCTCATAATATCAAGGACAGCATCACCAGATTCAATATAAAAGTCAGAGGCAAAGGAAGGTATTCAGAACAGAACTAGTGCCAGTTGTTTTACTGCAGGTAAACAGTTTTAAGCCATTTTTTAATTATCCATTGCATGTACAAAAGCTTCCCAATTTGCATTGCTTGTACATGTTGCTTTTGCATCCTAAGAGCTCCTTATCTTCTACTGTTCCAAACAGTGCAGCTCTTCAGCTTGAGCTAGAAAATGTTGACTGAGCACTTTTGCTAGAGAAGCACAACCCTGACGAATCCCTCCCCCAAAATTCTTCTCTTAAAAATAAATGAAATACAGGATTTAACAAGTGTTGCTGGCCAGATTTAGAATCCCTGCAGTCAGGAACCCCCACAGCTGACAGCAGCCTGGCTCACAGATAAAACTTGCCAGCACACAAACTTTTACAGTGGTAATAAAAAGCTTTAAACTACCCCATAAGCTTAGTAGTCAAACACTTAGCACTGCTCCTAATTAGCTTCTAACCTGCTGGCTGTTGGGGTTTTTTCCTCTATTCCTTTTTTTTCACCTGCTAATGAAGTCTGGAAAATTGAACTTTTCCTTTATTTTTCTAGTTTGATGCCATTAATTACAGGTCCTCTGTGCAGTTCATAAGGATTCTTTAGCTACCACAGTATATACAACTCTTTTCCTGTAGTCTGAATCCTGCTTGCAAGTTGGGTTAGACAAAGGGCATGTCCTGATCTAATGAGTTAGTCATTTACATAGTTACAGGTGGTTTTAAGCAGAAGATAGACATTCATTTCCTTCCAGTTGCACTGAGACAAGAGAACAGACATTGGACTTAATAAAGGTTTGTTTACATGGAAGAGGATAAAAGCTAAAGCATTGCAGTAAAAGATTTTTCTAGGCTGTTCCAAGCACTTCAGGAAGCATGTTCACAAAAGGGGGGTTCTGAATTTAACCATTATTCATACCGGAAATCAGCTTCAGCACATCACATTTCTCACCAGATGACCAAGTATCTGAAGACAGTGTAGAGAGCTCAGACTCAGGCACTGTGTAGTTTGTTATGTCCCCAGCTCTGAAATTCTCAGCAACTCTGGGTTAATAGTCTTATTTTTCATCCTTTCTCCATTTTGTCTGCAACTGCTTCTATCTGACCATATATCTAACTCAAAACTGGGTGCTGTCTATGCCCTTGAATAAGTAAAGGTAACTAAAGAGTAAAAAAAATAATTTTATTTCTTTGCATAATCAAAGAAAACGTGAACCCAAACTTCAGAGTTGCTTATTTGATGTTGTCCTGGTTTCGGCTGGGATAGAGTTAATTTTCTTCCTAGCAGCAGGCATAGTGCTGTGTTTTGGATTTAGTAGGAGAAGAATGTTGATAACAGGCTGATGTTTTTAGTTGTTGCTGAGTACTGCTTATGCTAGTCAAGGACTTTTTCAGCTTCCCATGCTCTGCCAGGCGCACAAGAAACTGGGAGGGGGCACAGCCAGAATAGTTGATCCAAACTGACCAAAGGGCTATTCCATACCATATGACGTCATGCTCAGTATATAAACTGGGGGGGGTTGGCCGGGGAGCAGCGATCGCTGCTCGGGAACTGTCTGGGTATCGGTCGGCGGGTGGTGAGCAATTGCATTGTGCATCACTTGTTTCGTGTATCATTATTATTATTATCATTATTATACTGTTACTATTAGCATTACTATTTTACTTTATTTCAATTATTAAACTGTTCTTATCTCAGCCCAGGAGTGTTTCTCACTCTTACTCCTCCAATTCTCTCCCCCATCCCATCGGGGTAGGGGGAGTGAGCGAGCGGCTGCGTGGTGCTTAGTTGCTGGCTGGGGCTAAACCACGACAATGTTTATAACAAGGTACTCACAAGCCACTTCGAATGTTTACTTAAACACTAATCTGAGTTGGGACACTCATGACTTCCATCTATAGATGAAACACCGGTGGAAAAGTTAGTTATTTGCTTTTTGCTGCCCTGTTGCTCTGAAGCTATCTTAGAGAATCTAGGCCTCCTTTAGGTAGAGCATTAACCCCAAAAGCTTGTGTTATTGCCTTCAGTCGCTTGTATCAACAGGACAATGTGTTTCATTAAAGCCATTAACTAGAAAAAAGTCTAATCTAAGTAGCTGTCTTATAGCTACCATAGTAGTGAAAGATTGTAATTTCATAATTAAGTTTAAATTAATCCTATAAAGACATTTTTCTTCATTAGAGTCGCCTTCTACTTTCCTATCTGCATCATTCGGTTGGAGAGGAACATGTTCCAACTGCTGCCATGAGCCAGCAAAGAAAGCAGAATGACAGAACAATACCTGCAGAAAGGGTCACTTTTGTCTTGACTTTTATCCTTCGCCACAATGATTCTCAATTTTTTACTATAGCATACCCAGTTGTACATAAAGCAATGACTAGAACCAATTCCATAAGGTTTATCTTAAGATCATAGATTTGCTAAATGGAATACGCCAAGTGCTTTTGCTTTGTGCTGCCTAGCAACTTCTTAAAAATAAGGGCTATGAACAGGAAAGTTACTATAGAAAAGCAACCACCACTGCAGAACATGTTTAACTCCCTTTGCAAACAGCATTTTTACAGACAGCAATAAGATTTTCTCTGCTTCTCACCACCTCACCTCTGGTAACTGACTAGTATCTGAAGTCAGATACTTCAGTTCAGAGGTACTAGAAGTTCAGAGGTACTAGACCACTGAAACTGCTCTGGCACATGAACCAGAAGAGATGCTAAAAGTCAGGTTTAAACAGTGCTGTTTTAACCTGTTTAGAGAGGAGTTTAAACCACATCTGGTTACCTTCATCTTGAAAATGATCTCCCTGTTGTAACTATGAAAACAGGTAGCTTCCAGTTCTCTACTGGCCACTGACAGTCCACAAAAGCATTCAACAAACAGTTAAACACAAAAATTTTGCATAGGCTACTATAAACTCCATGTTCATGATCAGCAACTGAGTTAGGAAGTCAGAAGCTTATTACCAAGTTTCCTCTTCTAAAACTGTCCAAGTAGTTTCTTGTACCTTACCTCTAATACTTCACTCTAGTCTTTGTTAGCCAATATAACCATATAAAATGACAGTAGTAGTGGGAATAGGTTATAAACCACCTTTCCTTAACCTGTTGGCAGAACATTCAAACCCAAGACTAGTATTATTCTAAACTGGGTAACACCCAGATTAAAGACACAAACTCTCCATCCAGCATGTTATACAACCTTGGCACTATATCATAATTTACTCTAATTTGCTAATGAAGGCTAATTATCCAAATAATTTAGCATGACTATCTGTTCCTGACCACTGCAAATCATCCTGCTGTTCCTCAAAATCCTGTTTGTTCCCTCTCCCTTCTATTATTTTAAGCCTCTGACTGTTCCAAGTGCCTTTTATTTCAAGACAAATTGGTTACCTACTGTGTAAATTTCTGCAGGGAGCCCTTTAATGTAGACTGTTGCAATTTTCTCCAGGAATATACTAATAATTACAATGACTGGGGACTTGCACTTTGTTATGTAAGAGGAAGAAACAAAAACATGATGAAGACTTATTTGTTAAAGTCCACACAGAAAACAAAAAATGAGTGCAATGAAGCCATAGGATCTTCTTAAGCAGTAATGGGCTGGAGAAGAACTTAGACCATAAAAAAATACCAGAGAGGAAAGGAGATCGGAGGCAAGCAATTAACTGCCCACACTAACTGGGAAAGCATCTCTTCCTCTGCCTCCATGGAGCTTCTGCTACAGCGAGCAGGATTAGACACAGCACTGCAGCATTTGGGATTTATTGGTATTATTTCAACACCCGGGAGAAGCATGGTGGATGTTGACAAATAGGAGATGAAAAGGGAGGGCACAAAACACCTAAGGAGGAAGAAATAGAAGGAGCTGAAAAGCATGAGATAAGGATGGCATGTGGCTTATAGGGGTTAGAAAGAAGCACCTCATACAGCCAGTGAGTTGACCAAGCCATAAAGTATTATACATCCCCAATTTTAAAACAGAAAATTTGTTATTTTTAATTCAGACTCAGATTTACAGGTCACATTTTCAAGATGATTTCTGCTCAGCAATTTAAGATTTTGAATAGAATTCAAAGACTTGTCCAGGCATGAAATCCAGCAGCTAGATTCAAATTCATGCTCCATGTAAAGCCAGCATGAGTTCCCCACCATCAACAATAAAGTCGCTGGAGCAGTTGAGTCAAGGTGTACGTGGGTAAACAACTGAGCACACCTACATATTAAGAGCTTTTAGTTTCTGAATTCACAGTTGCTCAAAGCATGAACTGGACCACCGCTGCTGCCACATTCTTCAACCTGCTTGCCTTTGCAGCCCACAGGCATCACTGCTTCTGTTCAGAGGCCTTTGTCTTCCTTCTCCTTGATGTAGATAAGTAGATAAAAGTTAACTTCTGAACTTCATCATAATGACTGGACTGACTTCAGGCTTTTGGAACATGTTCTTAGACATTGGTATTTTCTGTGTTGGCAGTTCACACCTACGGACTACTTGCACATTAGCACGTTGCCCATATCAGACTGCAGCTATACTCAACTATTAGGTAGACCACTAAGGAAAGGGCCTGCATTCCAATTATTCTATCATTCCAGAAGCAGATACGAGACCCACCATTCTCACCACTCCTAGTGTATAAACTACCAAAGAGAGCAAAATGTCTGTCATGCATGCAAACAGATGCATAGTTTGTTCTGAAAGCCATCAAAGTACTGCCTTGGTTAAAAGGCAACTGTATGAAGGCTAGTAGTCCAGCACGCATCTAACACACCTCACAGAGCAACCAGTTACAGGCACCATAGGTGCCATTTCCTTCTTTACAGAGGAGCTTTTAAATCTACCTTTTCAACTTCATACATTGTTATTATTGAAGCTCTAGTTTAGTGCAGAACAATATGATTAAAAAAAGAAAGCAAATAAGGGCATGACTAGCTATCCTAGTTATTACAGAAGTCATGAGGCAGTGTAATGGTTTAGCCCCAGCCAGCAACTCAGCACTACACAGTCACTCGCTCACTCCCCCTGCCCCAGTGGGATGGGGGAGAGAATCGGAGGAGTGAGAAACACTCCTGGGGTGAGATAAGAACAGTTTAATAATTGAAATAAAGTAAAATAGTAGTAGTAACAACAACAATATAGTCATAACAATAATATACAAAGCAAGTGATGCCCAATGCAATTGCTCACCACCCGCCAACTGATACCCAGCCAGTTCCCGAGCAGCAATTGCTGCTCCCAGGCCAACCCCCCCAGTTTCTATACTGCCCATGACGCCGTATGGTATGGAATGGCCCTTGGGGCAGTTGGGATCAACTCTTCTGGCTGTGCCCCCTCCCAGCTTCTTGTGCCCCCGGCAGAGCCTGGGAAGCTGAAAAGTCCTTGACTGGCATAAGCAGTGCTGAGCAACAACTAAACCATCAGTGTGTTATCAGCATTCTTCTCATCCTAAATCCAAAACACAGCACTGTGCCTGCTACTAGGGAGAAAATTAACTCTATCCCAGCTGAAACCAGGACAGTCAGAGACAACTATTTCAGCCCCTTTCTTGCCAAACACTGCAAAGCCAACAGTGAAATATTAATTAGAGGAGCTAAAACTTGTAAAAATAAAAGCTTTAGGAATCATGTTCTAATGGCTAGAGTCATTAAAAAGCAGAATACAGTATCTAGGGAGTAATGCTTAATCTGTTGGATCTGTATCCCATTGGAGATTTTTTTAAGGAGAGATTAGAAGACATGTGAGGAGTGTTAAGTCTTGCTGACACTGCCTTTGAACACATGACCTCAAGAGATTCCTTTCAGTTCTGTTTTTCTGTAACAGCATGTTGTAGAAGGTTCTGAAATTCAGGCTTTATTAAAAGACAAATGTAAAGCTTAAGAAAGTGCCCAAATATGAATATACCATTTTGCTCCACCCCAGAATCTGGGAAAGTGATTAGGAGATCTCATGAGCATAGTCAAGTCTTATACTAGCTTACTACCACAAAACCTCAAGTCTCTCTAGCATTGTAATGCCTTATTTCAACTATCTGAGCAGTCTTACTTTCAAACTGTAGCAAGGTCTCCACAGACAATGTTATTTTATAAGAATGCTCAAAGACCTGATAGCTAACATGTCAGGTGCTACACAGTGCAGGGAAAGCTTCCCTTCTCTCAAGCATTCAAAATATTCATAGACTGACAGATGAGGGGAAGAGGAGGCATACAGAGAGAAAATAACCCTCCTGAATTCAAAGACCTTAAACGATGGAGCTGAAAATAGAATATAAGTATTTTAGTTCTGGTCTCAAGCAGAATTCTAGCTCCAAAATAAATAGCAGTAAAGAGATACAACATTTGTTTCTGCTCTAATTAGGAGAGACAGCAAAATTAGCACTGTGTTAGAATATAGAAAGTCTATAGGCTAGTATAAAAAGATGAAGATAGCACATCCAGCAGAAGGGCTCCATTTACAGACACACAATAGTGGAGCATCAAGTCTTGGCCAGATGTCTTTAACTTATTGCTCCTATTTTTGTGGAGAAAAGGACTTGGGGGGGGAGAGACAAAAGGAAGGACAGATCATATAGAAAGTTCTTACAGGTTAACTTATATTGGTTAGGGTAAAGCTCTGAGCTCTCTGTTCCTCAGCTCTGAAGACATTTATTCACTCAACCACGACACAGCAGAACCTGAAGGGAACTTATTCATTAAGCAGCCCTTGAAGCTACAGGGTTATTTTGAAAAGCCTTTAAGAAGGTTAAACTCTGATTCAGTGTTCTGACTCAGCTATAATAGCCAACTATCATGAAGAAAGAAAACACAAGTAGATGAACACTGAAAAACTTAAGGAAAACAAATCCAAGTAATTTGACAATTGCATAGAAGTTGTACTGAATATAGAGCCTGATTCCAATCAGCTAAGCTACAGCTTTCTCTCTTTAGAGAAAAAAGGGATACTAGCTCCAACTGTAACACAGTTCTCGGTCTTAGATAAAACCTTCCACTATGGAAAATCTCCAATGACTTTCAAAATACCACAGAGTAGCACAAGATTCACAAGAAAACCAAGTATAGAACCAAGAGTAATTAATCATAATACACATAAGAACAAGAACCTCAACAAGGCACAGACCCGCAATACCAGAGGGGAACCAGCACAGCACCAGTTCAGCAAACACTAAACCAAGGTCACAAGTCAAGCCCCAGAGCAGTACCTCAGCCAGCAACCCAAGGACAGGGCTGAAGACCACACAACACAACACAACCTAAGCAAGAAGCAAGGCTGCAGGACTGAGCTTAAATGGCGCTCCTGCGCCAACGGGGAGCGGCTGTGTGGGAGGAGGTCCGGGTGAAATCAACCCTGGCAGGGAAGGAAGGTCCCCTTGCTCACCTGGGAGCTAGGAGCAGGCATGCTGGTCTAGGATTTTTTTTTGTGGTGGGTTCTTTTTTCCCTTTTCTTTCTTTCTCTCTCATTTCATTTCAAAATGCCAGACTATGCAAAACAAACCTTTTTTGCAAGTAAGATATCCACATTAAAATTTTCAATCAACACAAGGGAAGATTAAAAAGGGAGAAACCCCTTTAGTAAGTAGTGATTCTTTCTTGGATGGTAGGCCTTTAAATATGACCCCTTATTTTCTAAGTTAATGAAGTAATTACTTTAGCTAAACAAGAATTGTGGATTTTAATCCTCCTATCCTGAAGCACATTTGTCAGATAGAAGTAATTGCAGTAGCTATATTTACAATTCAGCATCTTCCTTTTCTATGAAAGATCTGTGCTGAAAAGATATTTCAGTGATAGAGAATGTATGATCTCAGCTTTTCTGTTCCTGGCCACTTGCAAGCTTTGTGATATTTCTCCCCCCATGTATTCTCTAGGGTTGCTGAAGATTGTATGTTAGTGGCAAAGGCCCATCTTCTTATTACCCATGGCAGTTTTGAAATTAGGGTAAGTTAAATGTGTCACACTGCACTTGAGTAGGGAACAAAAGGAGAGGAAAAAAAAAAAAGAAGGAAAAATCTACTTCAGGAAGCTTTTAGTCAGTTTGTGTGGGTGAATGTGGGCAGATAATGTAATAGAAAAGCAAATATGCTGCTAAAAGAAGATTTAACAAGTTTCTTTTTCAACAAGGGGTGACAGACTCATACCACTAACTCACTGTGAAGAACAACTCAACAGATATTCCCCAAAAAGATACCTAGGGTCCTTTTTTAAAAAAATCTGCTTTCTCACCTATTGTATGAGCTTTCCCCCTCGTAATTTTTTTTTTAAAAGGTAATAGCTCTCCTAGAATTCCCTTACTTTTTATTCAAGGCTTTTTACTTACTGCTTGTTTAAAAAAAAAATCTCCATAGCATTATATATATAAAGGAATACAACCAGCAGAGCTGAGAGTTGGCTTCCAAGGTTTCTTCTTTTCCAGTTATTACTATTAGGAGTTACAGAATGATATTCATGACGTAATGTTTCAGTTAGTGCCAACATGCATGTTAACCAACAGATCATTTGGCTGCTTCTGTATTCGCAGTGGTCTCTTTACAGTACTGCTCCATGTAGGCTCCCTCAAGCTGCTGCATTCAGATTGTCTTCAGTCTCAGTTTGGAGGGGCATGAAACTAGCCTCCCTCCTCTTCCTTTCTTATCTAATACTTGTGAACATTTGCTGCCCCCATGTGAGTCTGGAATATATATATATATTCACTGTCCCAAGAAATCTGGCGCTTCTACTGTCAGTTGGATCCCTGGAGGTGTTCATCCATCACCTTTGTGCTCTTCCCTTTCAGTTTCTCTTATTAAAGCCTTGTGAGTTCCTGTTTATTAACACAGCACCTGAGAACGGTCTTGGGATGCTTGTGAGGTGCCTATTCTGCAGAGTGGCAAGGAGCAGGGTACTAGCTAGATTTTTATTCCAAAGAGCTAAAAAGACAGTTTCACATACCAGCATTTAAATGATCTCTGTTCAGATAAAAAAATACAGCCCCCCCACTGCCCTATCTCACTGCTGTGCTGCTGCAGGAAAACAACGTACAGCCTCTCCTTTTCATAATGAACTTTTATTGAAAATACCAACCCTTCCAAAACCCTGTCCTTAAATGGATATGTGTTTATATCAAAATATATGTCCCGATATAAAATGTGAGCACAGACAAGGCTCTGATAGTTTTCAGCCCTAACATGGCCAGCCAAGATACAAATGAGGTATATGTGTGCACGGGAGTAATGCTGAGTATAAATAGCTACATTACAATACAGATGAATTGGGGTAAAGTTGGGCGGGGGGAGAGAGATCACAGAGCTTGCAACAGTAGCATTTTCAAAAGCCTTTATTATCTTTTTAAATTGTCTGAGCTCAGCTAATAGAATTTGAACAGCCTGGCAAGAAAATAAATTTGGAACTCCCTGGGATCATATTTTCAGAGTGACTTTTTTCATCTATCAGACACTTCTGTGATAGCTGCTACATGTCTACATTATGCAGTTAAGACGAGATATTGATCAACCTCATGTATATGCTACAGAGGGGAGTCAAAAGGATTTAAGAATTACTTGCTCTCTTACCATGAGGTGAGATGATTCACTGGGTAGATGAACCCTACCGGGACCCACCATGTGGAAAACAGGCAGGTTGGGAACTGCATTTGAGGAATGTGGGAAAGATAGGATCATCTATTGCTAATGTGGTCCCTTAGTGGACTACAGGAGGCAAAAGGGATCTAGGACTATGGGAATTAACATCATCTGGATCAGGATGATGAAGGGCACACAACACTGCCACAGTTGAGCACAGCTCTAAGCCTGTTCCCAAGTCCAGATTTGCCAACATTACTTACATAAATTCACCCTGACAGACATAATTTGTGTCCTTCTGTAATACAGAGGAAAAAAAAAAAAGAACATTTTTTCTCACCTTTATATTACTCTTGGATAAAACCGTATTTTTAAATATTCACACTGTGTATTACCGTAAGAAAGAACACTTAGGGAATAAAAATAATAAGATCTGCAATGGGTTATTCCAGCCATGATAGAATTCTTTGGGGCCACAGGATGGGTGTTGGTCTCTTCTCCCAAGTAGTTAGCGATAGGATGAGAGGAAATGGGCTCAAGCTGCGCCAGGGGAGGTTTAGGCTGGAAATTAGGAGAAATTTCTTCACAGAAAGGGTAGTCAAGCATTGGAACAGGCTGCCCAGAGAGGTGGGGGAGTCCCCATCCCTGGAAGTGTTCAAAAAACGGGCAGACGTGGCACTTGGGGACATGGTTCAGTCTAGTCTACCCTTGATTGGTTTAGTGTGGATTTGGTAGTGTAGGTTAATGGTTGGACTGGATGATCTTAAAGGGCTTTTCCAACCTAAACGATTCTGTGATTCTATGATTCTATAAGAAGGAAAGAGAAATACGATTTTGAGGTTACTGACCACTTAATTTCTTTGATTCCTAATCCATCTGCAGTGTGTTATTTTAGATGTTGCGTCTTATCAGGCTTCCTAATCCTTCTTCAGAGGAATTCAGGGAATGCTTTTCAAATAGGCGTTTTGGAAATAAGAGGGAAACACAGATTACCAAGAAAGGTTTGATCCAAATCACATCTCAGTGTGGATATCCAGAGGAGCAAAGACCAAAGCAGACCCCCATTCATGGTCGTCAAAGTTTAATTTTGCGAATGCTGTGTTTTAATTTGGCACACAGCAGGCCTCTCGGCCATGGAGCAGAAGTCTGTGCAGCGAACTTAGGACCAGCTGGCATCTGCTGTGCCTCAGCTCTGGCTGTTGGAAAATTAAATGCAATAAGGAAGGAGAAAGAGACACGCAGTAGCGCGGCATTTCCAAACGTACTTTACTTTCTAGTTTACAGCTAAGATTTTTAAACTTTCTTCCAGTTGAAAGGTTTCCTTTTTTGTTTTAGAGATGTGGACTTCTCGTTCAAATGCATAGAGACGTTATATTATTTACAAGAACTTGCAAGTTAAGATGAGAGGGTGCCTGTGACTGCATTTTAAAAATCTCTGGAAATTTTCTTAGCAATCTTATCAAGAAAAATAAATTCAGAACATACTCACACCTGCAAGCTGATTTATCCAAAGTAGGGGACAGTATACTATGACCCACAGGAGTCTGTGAGACAGTCATAACTTTAGGCACATTGTCTACAGGCTCTGGCTGAAAATTTACTTAGGTGTTCCATTAGTGTTATTGAAATTGGAAGAGTTGATTTCAGAGACATAAATCTGGCTTTGAGATGCTAATGTGCTTTGAAGATAGCGGTATTTGAACACCTTAGAGTCACTTTGTGGCGGGACATCAAGGGAATGATGCAGAGATTGGGGGTGTATACATTTAGTTTATCTTCTTCACAGTAGTAGCACTTATTCTTGGAATTTAATTGCAGAGTGTTGCAGAGTACAGAATACTACTGTAAATGTGTTCCCTGCACTGAATACTTAATCATAATAATTAACAGTAGAGACATGCAAACAGTTTTCATTTAATAGCAGAGTTGCCTGCAAGTGCTTCCATTGTTAAGAGTTTGTCAGAGCTTTGTAATTTAATTAAAGGGAACATGATGCTGGTAGAAAGGTGTTGGATTGACACTACCTGAAAATGAAATCCTCTGCTTATCTGCTAACAAACAACAGCTGCAGCTGCCTAAGTGCTACTTTTGGAAAAAATTTGGGAGGGCCAAGCTCCAAACTTATCTAGGGATATTGCTTGTACATTTCAAATATTGTTCAAAAAGATGTTAATATACATAATTCAATCAACAGGTAAAAGTGTTTTGCATTGCAGATGGGGCTTTGGGAGAGCCAGGTTTTAACTCCTACTCTGTGACTCACATGCTAGATGATCTTGGAAAGTCACCACTGCTTCCTGGAAAAGTTCAGGACACCTAACACTTCTAGGGTGCCCTACTTCTGACCTGAGTAAGTCAATCTCCAAGAAAATGGAGGAGGACAAATAGTCCCAGTTTCATGATTCACTGTTATGAAGAACTGTAACTTCTTTCTGTCTTATGGTATGCTTCAAGAAACAACTGCTCAGCCTCATACTAGAGACAGCTCTTTGTAACACAACACAATTTTAGAAACATGGAAACTGAATTTAACATCAAAATCCTGGGAAAGCCCATTGGAATTTTATAACCTGTAAGTTCCAGCCAAATTCAGAGCTCGAGCCTCAGAAAGTGTATTGGTACAGCTCTTCTACTTAAAGATGTTTGGTTTTGTTTTGAACTAAAACATTAAATTCATACCCTCCTAGTTATGGAAGACTAAAAGGTAGTTTATACCGGTCTATTTTTATTCCTGCTACAGAGGAATAGCAAAGCAGCAAAACCATTTTTATTCTGCTCTATCTTTATCATTTTAGTCATACCAGTAAAGTGGTGTGAACAGTCAGATGAATTCTGACTCAAAGGGTCCCAGACTGAACCTGGAAGACGTTACAGCTTTGCTAATTTCCCAGCGAATGATCAACTAACGGTTGTAGCAGCTGTGATAAGGGGATTCTTGTTTACAACAACATTCCAGATAGCCTGCTTTTGTTTTAATACTGCCGCCTTTTTCATCTTCAGTCTAGGAGCCTGTCATAGCAAGGTACTATAAATTACTGCCACAGCCTGCTCCTTACCACCTACAGCCTTTCTGTGGAGATATATGACCCATAAATCTTACTGACATTCTTTTCCATGGCTCTTTCCTTTCCCTCCTCCCTTCCTCTCTCCCTTTTCTCCCTCTCTTTGCTGTGCAGAAGTCCAGCAGTTCCACCAGAAAGACAGAAAAAAGGGGGAAAAAAAAAAAAAAGCATGAAACAGCATGTAATCAGATTTTGTGGGGAAACTTGAAGGTGAACATAGTAAGAAATTAATCGACTCCGGATACTGAGTCCTGCTTCTTTAAGTGCTTTGCAACCTAGGAATTGCTAAAGGGTTTGGCAATGACAATAAACTCTTTTACGTAAAATATCAGCAATAGATTTGGTCCTAGTAATCCAGTTCATTACAGCTTTCTTTCCAGAGATCACTCAGTGTTCTGAGTAGCCACATGTTCTAAAGGAAATGGAATTACATTAACTTTTTGGAATAACTGTATGTCACGGAAGTAAACCTGGTTGGTGAGCAAGTGATGAATCTGGCCTCTAGAGGTCCATTTTCAGTTTCAAACACAGTAACTCATGGAGAGAGAGATATATACACACAAAAGACCATAAGAATTAATTTCAGTGCATTTAGATTTAACAGATTCTCTCCAAACTACTAGCATTCTCTTAGCAAAGAAATTGCTTAAATGATTTCTATAATAACCCCCCCCTCAAATCTTCTCAGTGGCTCATTGGACAATTTGACAATATCACAGATTTATGTTTCTATTATTTCTGATTTCATTATTTATTTTGGTCTTTGATCTGTTACATTTATTCTATTTAGACAATAACATCTCTGTCAACTGCAGTTTAATTGGTATCTAAGGCCTAGTCTGCATTTACATTTCACTGGAATAATAATGTTGGTAATGGGGCTGATTTTTTTATAAGAGAGTTATGCTGCTATGAACTCCTTGGTGGATGCAATCAGGTTAGTATAAAAGTGATTTATACTGGTTTAGTTCTTCCCCTACTCTATGGTAATAGCTATCTAATTATAAAGTATGTTTATACTGACACAATTGTATCCACAATCGTGGTTTACTTTTTCATTCATCATTTGTCTTAATGTAAATTCTGCCAGAGGAAAATGACACAGGCACACACATACACCCACAAGCAAGATCATCAAAGTCCTGAAAATCCATTTGGTCAAATTCATCAGAAGATAATTCTGTCCCTGGGGCTTTAATCTCTAAAGAGCAAGATCAGCTTGTGGTGATCGTAACTGCTTGATTTGCATTACAGCAGTAATAAAAGACTCCCCCAGTGCTTAAAAAAATACCATTTATGGAACTTCCTTGAAGAAAACAGGATCAATAGCACAGTAAGGTGCTAAATTGCTGTTACTTAAAATGCATACCAGATTAATTTAACCCTTAAAGCTCTTCATGCAGCATATGCAATAAAACTCTTAAATCAAACTGTCTTGGTAAGAGCATCACAGGGTTTCTGCCACACAATTCTGTAATCTCCTATGGAATAAGCAAAGCCCTGAACAGATGGCATACAGGGAACTGATGGTTCATTAGACACCACCTGGAATATGGTGCTCTATTTTTGCACCTCGCAGTACTTAAGACACTGACTACACGGAGGGAGTTACTCCAGGCGCACTTGGATTTCTGAGATTCAGAGAAAATGGAGCTTAGAAAAGGGGTTAGCCACTTAGGCCAAGGGTCCGTGGACATTTAAAGTTCGTAACAAGCCATAGCGATGGTGGCAAGGCCTGTGTCGTAATCATGAGCCCCTGTGCTGGGCACCAGCTGAGGAGAGGAGGCCCTCTGGGCTGGTTATGGGCCTCACCTGTGGCAGCAAGGGGGGCTGCCCGTCTTCTCCCATACTCCAGGCATGCAGCTAGGCTGTGGGGACAAGGTTCAGTGACAGAAACCAGGGCTTGTTCTAAGGCATTCATGGAGGTTTGGGCTTGCTACAGTGGCCGTGTGTGGGAAAAAGCAAGGTGAGACAAGGGGGGGGGGGGGGTGGTGGTGGTGGTGGTGAGCAAATACATAACTTACTTTGCCTTCACTCGACTGAAGACAAAAGGTGGTGCTCCTGGGCTCTGCCTGAACTGTTTTCAGGCCACATCGTGTGGCGGGGCTCTTTAGGGAGCTGTGAGTGCCTCACGTAGGGTTGTGGGCCTGACCATCCCAGACACAAAGCTGTGCCTGAGGTGGAAACCCCCGCGGGGCCTCCTGCGCGGGGGCTCTGGTAAAAACCCTGCGAGCCCTCAGGCCACAGGAGCAAGGCTGGTCCCGCGGGGAGAAAGGCAAATACCCCCGAACAAGCTGCCTCAGCGCTCTCACCTTGCCGCCTCGGCGGGCTGCTCCCGCTGGGCCGGGGCCGCCCGGGCTCCCCGCCGCAGGTGCTGGCGCGCGGGAGGGCTGAGGGCGGCTGAGGGCCGCTAACGACCGTTAACGGCCGCCGGGGAACACCTGCGCCTCTGCGCGCGCGGCGGGCGGGAAGCTTCTGGAAGGGCGCGGTGGGCGGGGCCTGGGGCGCTGAGGGAGGGCTGCGGCGGGCGGCCGTAAGCAGCTTCTGATTGACTGCACGCGTTCTGCGTTTGGGTGAGCTAGGCGTGCGTCGACGTTGTTGCCGTTGAGCCGTAGCTCTCGTTATACTAAGGAAACATACTCCTTGAGTCGTAGCGAAGTAGCGCGCGTTTGGCTCGCTGAAGGGCGAAGGCAGGGCGGCTGGGCGGCTGGCTGCCCGCCTGCACAGGCAGGGCGTGCACAGAGCGGGGGGAGCTGGGCGGGAGGTCATCCGGGCGGGAGGTCATCCGGGCGGGGCATCGCGACCGCCGCCCCGCCGAAGGGCGGCCGGGCCCCGAAGGGCGGCCGGGCCCCGAAGGGCGGCCGGGCCCCCAAGGACGGCCGGGCCCCCGCCCCTCCCGCGCCGTGCAGTTACAACGGCGCTGTAGCGTTAGAGACTGCGAGTGAACCGGTGACCGATGAAGATGAACGCTCAAGGACAGGTTAATGATTATGTATCAGAAAGGTGGGGAGACTGCATATGCAATGTATGAATAAGGGAATAGAATCCGAACTTGGTGTGCTTCGTTCGTGGAATTCTTCCGCCTTGCACCCTGCGCAGAATAAAGCAGTTATCTCCTTTCAAAACCATTTTGGTTTTGGGAGCTTTATTTCCAGGTAACAATGTGAAACTGAATTGACTCTATATGTGTCTGTGAAACTGAATTGACTCTATATGTGTATGTTTGAAACCGAATTTGCCGTCTTTTAGAGCGCAGGGGTGTTTCATGTTGAGAGGTTTCTTCATCTGTGACTCATAGGCGCATGGAAGAGAAGTTTTTGAAGTATTAAATATGCATGTTTACCTTTTTTTTTAACTGGTGATCTGTTTACAATTCCAAGTCTGTTGTTGTGAAAGAAAAAGGAAACTTTGTTGTAGGAGTACTGTGTATTTTCAATTATGTAGTAGAATGCAAGCCTGAGGGGGGTTCCCAAACCCATTCATTGCTCACAGAACTAGTAAAAGTGTGGTTCATGTTGACCTCTTTCTCGGTGATTTGAAAAGTTAAATGGATTCCAAGCAGAACAATTAGCTGGGCTGATGTGACTGAGATAAATATAAAAAGTAGTTAATTCCTGGGGTGGGGGGAGGGAAATGACTGTTGTTAATGTTAAAAGGATAAATAAAATGGCCCTTGTGAGAAGATCGGTTCAGGGGAATAATACTCGAGTAGGTGCTGGAAGAAACAATTGCATTAATTGATGCTTGATTTTATGAACAGTTGAAGCGCCATGCAAGAGGTGGGACTTAGGCAACAAAAGGGGGAGGGTCAAAATTTTTAGTTCAGAAGTCAGCAGGAACATTCTGCGCTTGTACGCTGCCTTGCTGGGCGAGCTGCTGGATGCAGTATGTACCCATCTGAAACTCTAATGCGTGAAGAAGATCCAGGCTGTTGGCAGCCCAAATTTGAAATTCTGTAGTTTTGAAGTGGTGGGTTGTAGTTTTGTGCAGTGAATTAACACGGCAGGCATGAAAAGTATAGCTTAAAGAAAACACGGAGTGTACAGCCTTGGGCAGGTCCAGCCATAATGGTGTCTGCGGGCTCCCCATGTACGTGTACTTTACGGAGATCCTTTTGCTTATGCTAACCCATCTGGTAAGTCAGCCAAGTTCATTAGCCTGCTGCAGTATCCCAGACATGCAGCCTTATTTCTTGCAGGCTTGAGTTTGCTTGGCTGTTGGTCCTGTAGAGGTGTTGGTTCCCAGCATGGTTTCTGTTTCTAGTGTCTGTTTCAGTAGCCTGTGCGGGATGCGGTCGGCGTTCAGTGCCAGTCTGTTAGACTGGATCCAGCCCTGTGCAGTCAGGTAATCCTGTTTTTGTTTGTTTTAAACTGATTAAGTTCTCAGTACCACTCGATTAAAAACCATGACCAGACAAATGCATGAATAAAGATGAAGTGCAAGCAGTGGTTTTTGGGCCTCTGTTTAAGAAGGTTAATAATAATGTTCTGATATCCTTGCAGCCTGGTATTAAGATTGAAGAAGGTGAGCTACATAGATGAAGCGCCATGGTAGCTTTTCATCTCCCAGAATAAAGATAAAGGGATTCTAGTAAAAGTTACTTGAATTGCCCTTAAGCCATACAGCATGATCTAATTCTAAGATCGTAAAAGAAAAGTCCTCCTTGAGGCATGCCCACAGTAGAGAACTGGGAGATGAGGAATCCTCCTGTTCCCTCCTGTTGGGATGTAAGTGGCTGAGGGTGGGAGTACAGCTACAGCTGGTCCTCCTGCTCCCCTCTCCTACACCAGTGGATGGGAAGAGAGATGAAGGGCAATGGGGAGAACCTTGGCTGTGTCTGCACTGATGTGCTGGCTGGTTCCCTGTGCAGTCCCTGTTCGGCTCTTAGATTTCATGGGGAGGAAAATCTGCTGGAGTCTGGCTGAAGCTGAATGGCAAGAACACGAGGGAGCTAAGGCCTTTCTGAGGTGCCATAGGACAGCAAATCAATATCCCTCTTGTTCAAAGAGCAGAATGAGCAGAGAGTTTACAGTGAAACTAGTGGGAGGGCCAGGAAAGAAAAGCCTCAACTGCCGTTGCCATGACAAATAATGACAAAAAATGACTGAAGCATTTTAAAGGTAATGTTGCAATAAAAAATATCCTGTGGGTTGCTTGGTTATAATTGAGCTGGGCCCTGTCAGCACTTGTTAGGGCTGAGAGCAAGTGCTCTGCAGGATGCACGAGCAATGTGTGCATTGGGTGATACACAGAGGGGGAGATAAAGTGGTTGTAAAAAGGCCCTGAATGTAATTCTTCTGGGAACTCTTCCCCCCGCCCCCTAGAATTTGGATATCTGTTTCTGTCTTCCCTGTCTTCTGTCTTTCTGTCTTCCCCGCCCCCCCTTTCCAGTCTTCCCTGTTTTTCTGCTCCCTTCTGCTCCATCTGCAAGAATCAATAGTTTTGAAATAGTTCGTGCAAAATGTTGGTCAGTTTTTGTATGCAGCTCTGTGTATGCGTGCAGGTGTGTTCATGTACATGAGTGATCTCTGAATGTGTACACTGCAACTCGAGTCTTGGGAAGATGCAGAAAGAGCCCTATTGTGGGGTTATTTTTTCTAATAGTCATGCCTGATTGCATTCTACTGAAGTGCAATTCAGCTAGACACTACAAAACTGCAATGCTGCAGCATAGTACTCTTCTCCCCACCTCCCAAACATACAAACAGCTGCCAGAACCAAAATCTTAAGGTAGTTTATAATAGATATGAAGGGAAACTAAGGGTGGCCAAGTGTGCATGCAAAACTGCAGGCATCCAGGATTGGTATGTTGGAGAGCTACAACTAGAAAGAAAAAGGTAACGTTAGAAGAATCCTTGGTCGTTGGCATTCTTTTACCATATACTGCATCTTCCTTGTATTGTGGGCCCGCACATCTGCTAATCTTTATGACCCTGTGGAGCTGATAGCAGATGTCAGTACAGCTAATTTTGCAATCCAGGAAGTAGAAAATTGTAAACGGAGATTGGACCAAATCAAATCCCTGTGTTGGTAAGATTCCAGACAAGATACCAGTCTAGAGTCAGAATTCACTGTCAATGCTTGTTACAATGAAAACCAATTGAGACCTTAAGAAAGTTCAAACCCCGTACGGAACACTAGTTGGGTGTTGTTTGAATAGGTCCCCTATTGAGATTTTCTGTAATAAGCCAGGCCAAACTTGCACATAAGGTTCCAGGAAGGATTTTAATTTGGTTTTGCATGGCTTTGGAATTAAGTTGCTTTGGCCACTATAGCTTTATTAAATTCTCTTTGCTAGTCACCTTTGTAAACTGCTTCCCAAAGGACAGTGTTTCTAGAATAGAAAATCAGCATCTGTCTGTACTGATGGGCTGTTTAAAATTTTAAAATAGTCAATACTCTCTTCAGTATGACAAAGACATAAGTGGCAAATTTCTTGCTGTATTCAAATAAAATAATCCTGTGTATTTTTGGAATTTTTCCCTTCAGTCATTCTAAGTAGACTGTAAAAAACCTGAAGGTACCTCGTATGAACAGGCTTGATTTTAGGCATTGTACAAATACTGCTAGTAGTTTCTTTTGCAGTTTCAAAGACCATGCTCTGTTGTCTGAGAAACATGCTGAAAGAGTTAGTACCAATTTCAATGCAAAAAATAATCCAGTAGTGTAGGAAGTACATAATTTCAATGCTCATACTGCTCCCGTTGGCCTGTAATGACCACAGGCTGTCAGAATAATTCCAATGGGGAGTGATGTTACAGCAGTAACAGTATACATGAAGGCATCAAACATTCATGACCATATCTGAGGCTTTCTAGTCCATAAACCTTCTCTGAACTCAAGTAATAGAGTTATCAAAAAGATAGAGCAACTGTTCATCATAAATGCACAATATTCGTAGGCTTCATTGAAATGCTACAGCGTATTGAGTACATTGGTATAATTTGGCCTATTGTGTAATATATTAACCAATACCCAACAGACCTAAACTTTTGGCTTTTTCCAATCTCTTTCCCCCCTTTTGAGGGTAAGCACATCATTTGGTGCAAACTTTCTTCTGATCCTTCTAGAACACAGATAGAACTTTGGAGCGTTGTTTCTTTGCTATTTTTAATTGAAGACCAAAACGTGCACATTCTTATGTTTACTTTAATTTCCAGAATCTTTCAGAAGACATTCTTGTGTCGATGCTAAGATTTAGTCAATCTTAAATGTTCTAGTGTGTTAATTGTCTTTCAAATAATGTTTGGACTGGATCTGCTAGCAGATTTATTTGATGTATTACACATTTTAAATGAAGGATTACATGACCTGAAGTTTTCTACAAAGCCATTTATACAACTTCACACCACAGTCAGTGAAAATTATGTTCTCATAGTCCACATCCTGATGAATTTTCAGAATGTGGGGTGGAACTTGTGTGCTGTAGGCCAATGGAGAACATCCTGTACAAGAGCTTGTGCTGGGCTTCACTCTGCCTTGTAAACAGATATTGCAGGGGTCAGGAAATACATACGGACAGTGCTATTTATAAAAATGTATTTAATAGAATCCTATAAAGTGAGCTTTTGCTTCAAGTTTTACCAATGAAAAGCCCAATGAAGTCAGCGAAACATGTTGTTACAGGCTTTAACAAATTTTTGCATTGTGCCTATAGGAGAGAGATGACAGACCGTGTTACAAATTGTTCTCATACAACAGGACATTTTAGCAGTGCTCTAGACAACCCTGAACAAGCTTCATCAAAAAAAAAGGTCAAATTATAATATAGCATGAAGTTTTGATGCTGTGGTGTTTTTTGTTACCTTTTGAAAGAATTTGGGAAGCCCTGCTGAAACTGTTGCTTAATTGAGTCTCCTATCTTTGCAGAAAAGGGTAAGAGATTGACTTTAAAGGAATTAAAATATTTTCCTTGGGAAAATACATCTGGGGTTTTTTTGGGTTGGTTTTTTTTAAATTCAGAGAGGTCTTTGCAAAAAGCATGAATACACTTGGTTATCACTTCTCTACCATTGTTTTTGTGTATTCTGTGTCACTACTGAAATGTAATTTAAATTTCAAATTGAGGGCTTGCTTTTAAATTGAATCATGAAAGGTACATGAGGACATACACATGAGACAAAGCGAATCTTTAGACAGTGTTTTTCCACTAGTTCATAATACTTTTTTCTGTGGTGTCACAGTGAACCTAGTACAGAGTAGAACTGTTTCTTTCTTTCACAGAAGTTTGACATGAATCTGGTTAGTGTTCACTGAGCGTAGATTGATCTTTTCAATGATGTTTTGAGGTATTTTTAAGCAAATCCAACTATTACATTCTAGCCCATAACATTAGTCATTAGATGTCTCTCAAATTATCAGAGCTGATAGCTGGTACATACAACTGTAATTTGCTTGCTTATGTGCTTTTAGGTTGAGTCAGGACAATTGCCTTTCCCTGGTGTCGGAGAGTGGTGCTGAGGTTCACAGTGAGCTACACTTCAGACGATTTGCTTGGCAGAGCTTAGCTGTCAGCAGAGAAGGCTCTGCTCTCTTGTAATTGTGTTATTGCACGTATGTTCAAGTCGGGTGCCTCTGCACCTTTTTTCCCTAGCATGTTTGGGGGTTGTTAGCAGCTCAGCATCTGAAACAGATACACCCTAAAATTACAGGCACCAATCCATGAATGGACTTTGTCCACTCAATAACTTGCAAGTATAGCAAATGTTTAAACTTGTGTTACAAACCATATTGTTTGAGGGGTGTCTCACAGGGAAGCTTTTTTACAGAATGAAAGAATAAAACTGGTGTAGAAACAGCTCTAAAGAGCTCTTAAACCCTTGTTACTTAGTGAAGGATAACCTGACAAGAAGCTGAGACTTGCGGTTACTGTGCATTAGCTTTAATCCTATTTCCATGTTGTTGTGATCTTCCTTTCCATGCTTTCTGTGTCTGATCCACTTTCAGTACTTCCTATAATTTAACTGATCAGCTCTTTGAGGTAAGAATTGGCCTTTTTCAATGCATATCTGCAGGGAGCCTGGTATAATTGTGCCTCGACCTTTATTTTACACTTAAGAACAAAGAAACTAATGTTGATGTCTCCAACAGTTGCTATATCAGAGCTCTTAGATGGTGTGCAAAAAAACCCTAAGATGACAGTTACAGAATATGTAACTGTAGGGGAAAGGTTTCCTTTTTCTTGCCACTTTAACCTAAAATAATGCCTAAATAGATATAACGTCTTTAAAATCTCCCACAGCAATTACAGAAATGTTTCTGGTTGGCTTGCAGTGGTCAGTGTGTCCTGCAAATTCAGGACTGGGTGCTATAATTTCATCTCCAGGTATCAATAGCCATGTAATTTAACAACAGTGATTCTGAGCCATTTGCAAGGACAGAACAAGAGGTTCTGTTGATCAGGATGGTTGACAAGGTCGCTATGACCGAGTTAACATTGACCATGCAAGAAAGTAGTCAGCCTGATAGAGCAGCAATTTTAGGTGATCAGGCAGTAATAAGGAGATCTTTAAACCATTCCAGTCATATAGCACACATTACTCAAAATAAAAAGGAGTCACAAAATTTCTTAATGCCCGATGAGTAGGCCTCTGGTTACAAGCAAAGGAGATTCTTGAATTTTAGTTGTTAATCTTGTATGTGTTGAACCTCTTCTATTGCATTTTTTTCCTCCAAATTACATTTTTAACATCCAATTTATTATACTTAAATCAGCATTTAGGCTTATACAATTTTTTGTGTGTCTAGTCTCCTCCCTGCTCCCCCTGCTGTGGGTATCAGCAGAGTCATTCCAGGACCAGTCCCAATGACATGCCAAAAAAGACGGGCAGAATGGCTGGGGTGCCGCTTTGGCCTAAGGGCTCTCTCGGGAAGCTGCACGCTGTTTGGATGCAGCCAACATCCCTGCCTGGCATAACTTGGTTCAAAGGGCAGAGGTGGTACATGGCTTTTCATTGCTCTCTGAGAAATATATGATAAAATATTTCACTCGGGCTCAGCTGATCTTCTTATTGAATTGCTGCATGAACAAACACAAATCAAAGCTGACGAGGTTGACTCTTTCTCTTCAAAGCTTTAAAAATAATGATGCATCGTCCCGGTAACAGTACAGCACTCCTTACAATTGCTCAGTCTTTCATACTTGCATACCTGCGCACACATACACAAGGATTTCTTTGAATCTCCTCAGCGATAGGTCTGTCACCCTCCAAACAAACAAAAAGAAAAACCAAAAAAAGGGGGGCGTGACGGGGCATGGACCAAACAAAAAAGCTTTACCACTGCGTAAGTTTTCGGGGGGGGTGGGGGGGGTGGGGGAAACAAGTGGGAAAGAAGGAAAGGTGTTGTGAAAGAAATCTGGTAAACATCTGAGGTTTGTTATATACAAAAGAGTAGCAATGTTTCCTTTTTTAAAATGCCTTTTATATTTGGATACTTATCTATAAAACATCCAAAGAGCTGGGATCCTGCTGGTTTGTTTCAGAGGTGCTGCCTGTGGGCTGGATGGGAAACTGGACCTTCTAGCTGGAATAAGGGGCAGCACACACTCCCTACCCTCTCTGCCTCGGGAAAAAGCAAAGTACCCTGAGCTCTTCCACTTGACTCGCTCTGAGCAACTTGGGAAAGATACAAGCCTTGCAGCCGGTTTCTTCTCAAAGCTTTCAGTTGTATGTTGTAGGCTTATCTGTAGGCTTACAACAAAGAGCAAGATGATTTTTTTTTTTTCTTTAAAAAAACCCAAAAGCTTCTTGAGGTATCACATGACTCAAATCACTTCAACTCTGGAAATTTCTGTTTATTGGTCAGTAGAATTTTTTGGATAATGACTCTTACTAGCTTCTTTAATGTTGTGGTTTTCATTAACAAGTATGCTAAAGCATTTTTGGATGTTGTGATGTCAGCTCCATACAGAGGGACATGTCTACTATTTAAATGAAGTTTGGTTATTCAAGAAGTAAATGTAAGTCTGTTATGCTGCACCTACACTTTACACAGCTGGGACTTCCTGAGTTTGAGAGGTACGAGTGTATATAGCTCTTACTGATATCAGCTGGAATTGTGGGAATTCAGTATATTAGGAAATTAGTCTAAATGGGTCTCAAGGTGGGTACCCAAAAATGAAGGCTCTCAAACTGTACAAAACAAACAGCAGGCAACTACGCTAAGTGTGTAAAATTACTTTCTTTAACAATGACTGTCTTCCTGCTATGTGATTTCTAGTTTGAGTGTTAGCGGCATGCAAAAGAGATCCTTTGCCCACATTCAGGAAGTCAAATGTGGCTAGCAAGAGACAGTTCAGAGGAATTTTAGATCTGTACATGTTTTCGAAGAGGAAGATAGCCATTTCTATTCAGACACTGTGGAAAGAGCCATAAAAATCCATCAAATTGTTCCGAGGCATCTCTTTCATTATATGTCTTGGAAGCAAGATGGCTGATGGTCAGCTTTAGGAGACACTTGCCCATAGAGGAAGGTTGCTGTGAATCAGTCTTTTAACTGTTTGTGGATGTTTCTCACGTGGATTAAAAAAACACACTCCATGTGGTTTGACCCAGGAATATAATTTGCTTTCCCTTTGCTGTTCTTTGTTTCTTGTATTCTCAATACATCTTTTATTAGTGTCCTGAGCTGTGCCTTTCCCAGCCCTCCTCATTAAAGACAACCTCTTTTTTTTTTTTCCTGGGTCCAGCTGTGAATATGCCTCCCCCCCACTCCATCTCTGACAATAACAAATTTTCCTGTGTTATCTGGCAGTTCTTGCTCAGACTAAATTACATTGAATTTGCCACAAGCTTCAAAGGGAGTAAGGACTGGCATTTGCAAGCTATTCTTTCCACTGGTCTATTAAAAAAAAAAAGTGGATAGTAAAGCTAAAACAATGAAAAAAGAGGTTTTTTCCCTGCTCCTTGACAAGTTTCTTTTCACTTGTCCTACTGTTAGTAAAGATGTTTAGGTTCCCAAAATCATGCAGAACATGTATAAAGGGTGCTTCTGCAAGCCATTGGTAATATTCTTAGCTGAATGTAATTCTAGTGGTGCCTCTCACAACAACTGTTATTATGGAAAGCCATCTAAATGGAAGAGGAAATAAGTAACATTCCACTTTTTTTTTTTAGTAAGAAAATGGATATGTTGTTTGACAAGCAAAGGTTAGCTTTGACATTCAGAAACTGACATAAAGCCTGCAAATTCTTATATGACTTGCAGTCCTCATTCGAGTTCTTGTGATAGGCAATGTACAAATATATCTGATGGATTTATAATTTGTTTACAGTTTTGAAAGCAGTGTTGGCTAGAACAGAAGACAAATATTGTGTCTTTTTTTTCACATTTTAAAACATTTGGCTAGTAGATCTAGTTATTTCTGTTTCATTGATTTAGCTATACCAATTTGAATGAGCTGAGGATCCAACCTGTGAACTTCCAAAGAACTACATCATGACTGAGCTTTCATTTGCTGTTCTGTAAGAATCTTTTAAAAGAAAAATGTTACTCTTCAGAAATACTTAAAAAAGCTATTACAACAAAAAGCTGAAATTAGATAAATTTCAGCTTCTTCCCATTTTGTCACTTGAAAACAGGGAGAATAAAAGAAAATAACATGCCCAAATTCATTCCCTGTTGTTTGTTGAGTTTCAGCTTTGAAGCCAGTTTTTATAACTCTATAATAAACTTCTGAAAATATGATGGTAGCACGGAAATTGCCAACACAGGCTCAGCTGAAGCTGTTAGCAATTGTCACTAGAACACATGCAGTGCAAGTGGCCAGCTGATGAAAACAGTGAAGCACTGTGCTGTGCCTCTGTTGTGGAATAACAAAATCTGGAAAGGACCCAGTTCTAAGTGAACTCTGCATCCATGAGCTCTGTAGCACTTGCAGTCAGATTGTCAATACAATTAATTTGTCTCTTAATCTTTTTTTGAAAACCTAGTCACTTCTGTTAGGTACCAGAGTGAGAGCTGAACTGTTCTTCACATAGAATGCTCGCTGCAATTGCTGATCCCTTGTGGGATTATAACTTACACGATAAGGCATGTTACAACACCTAGAGGAGTATGTGGGTATTTATTCACTGACTTCAGTGAACAAAAGTTGTGGCTTCTTAATTAGGCCAGGTCAGGGGCTATTAGTATCATACTGGTTCTAGCTGAATGCTTTTTAGAGGTATAAGTTAAAGGGCTTTACCAGAAGAATCAGTCAAACCTTTACTACTTAGCGTAAGTGTTAAATTTAATGACCCATTCTGTGGCCCTGCTATATCCTTCAACCATAGCACGTGACCGCTATAATACTCCTGTTGCAAAGGGCAGGCTGGTCAGAAAGTTCATGCTCTGAAGTTGAACAGCAACTGTGACCGCGTTAGGTAAGTGTCCTTGACAATCCTAAGGCCAGTAGTGCTTTTTCTGCTTTGGCATTGTTTTGGGCAGAGAAGGGGTTTTCCGCTTGGGCAGTTTGTCATGTACTAATACACCCTGAGCAGGAAGCACTGCTGAGTTGCAAAGGGACTTTGTGTTTCTATCTTAAGGCTGTGTCTGTACTGTGTTAATCGTTGCCTTGGTCTGCCCTCAGGATTGCACTCAACCAAGGTTTGTATTCTAGAGCAGAGAGAGGCTTGAGCATGCTGCCCAAAAGTGTATTGCAGGCTGTCTATAGCCTTTGTGTGGGATGTCCATGAATACAATGTATGGATGGGGTACAGACCACACAGCGTTCATCTCTATTACTGAAGAGTATAGGCATAATGTGCAGCTCTGACAACACGAAAGTGCTCCAGAGCATAACTTTTTTCTGAGTTCAGGCACGTGCATTGCTAGCTAGCCTAAAGAAAAGGAAAGTATAAGCTCAAGATTCTAGAATTTCAGCTGATGTATTAAGTATATTTGGAAGGAAACAGACCTGGGTTCTGGCACTAGGTTATGGATCTCACCAGTATGAGGATCCCAGAACTCTCTGCAAAGATCAGTGAGGTCACAGAGCTGCTGTTCATAGTTGGCAAATGTTTGTGGTTTAGGAAGTTGCACCAAGTAAGGTGTGTTATTGTCAGAGGCTAAGTCAGTGGAAAAACACAACCCAAAAGTGGAACTGTTTGGATGATTTTTTCCTTAAATGGTTTTTCATTGGACGATGTGATTAATCAAAGCTATGGCTTAGATTCAAAGGAAGACTTACATCTGTATCTCAGTGGTCTGATTCAGAACAATTGGAAACGCGTTGTGGTATTAGCGTCTTTTGAGTCAGGCTCAAGGCTGTATTAGATGGGGAAAATCGTAACGGCTTTACTTCCAGACATCTTCAGACCTCGAACAGAAACCAAATTATTCATTAATACTAATAACTTTGTAATAAGTACAGAGGGAGAGCAACAGATTCGATGTAGTCAATACCAAACACCAGTGAATCTGATGTGACTGACAACTCTGTCTCTGTACTGTACATAAGTACATTTTCTATTGGGGATGTTTAGGTAGTGCTTAGTAATAGTAATCAATATATTCCTTGGACAAACATGGTCGCAATTCTAAGGAGAAGGTAGGTTTGTTGTAAAGACCTATTTGTGTGCTTAGTATTTGGTTGATACCAAGGGGATTCCCACAAGTATGTAAAATACAGCATGTATCTAGGATTTAACTGCATTCAGAGTCAGGCTCTGAGATCTTGCATCCATAGTGCATTCTGTTTTCCGTATCTTAGGAGTGCAATATGATTTGAAAGCATTTCGATGAACAGGTCTTGCTCAAAGCCTTGTTGCCTTGCCAGAGAACTGGAAGCCTTGCCGTTTCCATGTCATTTGCAGAGCGGTCTCTTGTTGTGTGTGTACTCTTACATATAAATTGTGGTGCTGCCTGTGGATTATATTGAATATTTCACCCTATGCCTGTCTAAACTTCTAAGCATTACAATTGTAGACCATGTATATAAATAATTTATGAAAAACATTCTATGGATTTTAAGTCTTAAGCTTTTGGCACCTGCATTTTCATCTCTGAATGTTATTTGTGTATTACATGGCTGTGATAAATTAGCTTTTTAGTGAATTGGTTACGGTGGATTTTTAGGAGAAAGCAGAAGTAGCTGTTACGTAAATATGCAAAACTTTGCTGGTAACAAACTAGAAAAAAAGGCTAATTAGTGTAATTACTGTCATTATAATTCTGATTTAACTGCATAGACTTGTACTGCAGCAACATCAGAGCTGTCACATTTGCAAACTGCATAATTATATGTATTAAGTTCTGTCTCTGTTGCATCCAATATATAAAATGGGCTGCTACCTTAAACTGCTCCAAAAAAGAAGTCAAAATGTCGTTAAAGGGCTGACTTAAGTCGCCTTGATTTTTCTGATTACCAATGAAAGGTGAAACAAAAAGCTTGTCTAAATAAATATCTTTTAAAAATACACTTGATATAATTCATAAGTAGACAGTGAGCTGAAAATAACAAATCTGAGTGTACATGTATATATTTATGTGTTCATATAAATCCTACTGCCTTGTACTTACTGGTAGTACAGATATTCCCTTGAGTATCAGAGATCCTGTACCACACAAAGTTTCATAATAAGACTCCTAATCTAGATGTTAGGGAGCAGTTTTTTCAAACAGGATGATCTGAGTACAGCCTTGCTAATGCTGTGTGAACTTTTTTTGGGAGGCCATGGCATGTAGAATAATGTCAACTATGAAATCCTAAGTGATTGTAAATGTGTTGCATGCTAAACTAAACTTTTAGAGGGCTTTCAGTTACTTAGAGCATTTCAAGCTTACACAAACCTGGAGGGAGAGGTGGGTGTTGTCAGTGCTTTGAAAGATATAAATTGAAATAATTTTGATTCATTGGGAAAATGTCCCAGAATCAGTAAGATGACATTTAGTAAAGACAGGAAGAAAGGAGGAAGCAAGTCAAAATGGGATTCAGCTGCAGAAAGGCAAATGACATTTTTGGATATTTGACCCCTATCACATGTGAAACACAGGAGGTAATTATTCCTGATCTAACTGAATTAGCAGCTGAAGACCTAAATCTTTTATGCGCTGAACTACACAGTGGTTTTAATATCTAGCATACAGATGATGCAGGTGCCGATGTAATCCAGCATAATCCCTGCACAAGAGTTATGCCTTGATCTCATGGGGGCTTCTCTGAAAATGAACTCGTGTGGTCTGAGGTTGTGGGTGTGGTTCGTGTTTTGGATTGGGTGGTTTAGGGTGGTTTTTTTGTTTGGTTGGGTTTTTGGTTTTTTGGGTTTTTTTAAACTTACACATCAATACAGTCTGCTTCATGAGTATTGTGTTGTTCATTTAGTATATGTGATAAGGAATCACTGTTAAACATTTAACAGTTTGCATGCCCAGTAGTGTTGCAGGCATCATGGATATTTTCATGTATAACATTCTTTGTACATGTAAGTTCCAGAATTGCATGAAACTGGATGAAAAATGAAAAAAAGAGAGCTCAAGGGATGCCAGGAGGAATGCTGGAATTTCTCTTTGATTATGTTATTCAAAAACCAAAACCTAGGCCTGCCCCAGCAAGAACTAAATGTTTTTTCAGCAGTTGGAAGTATACTTCTAGCTGTCAAGCTTTGTTCCTTTCATAAATCAATACATCTTTGCAAATCTGTGTGCTCCTGGATCATGTACTCCCTGCCCATAACCTCCTAAACCTGCTGGTCTGGAAGAGTCATCTAACGACCTTGGATAACCCAGTATTTGTTATAACCTGAGCTGAATAACTTAACCACCTATGCAAGACAGCATTGCAAATGGTCAGCGTGCAGAAACCGTGATTCAGAGCCTCTAATGATCAGGATATTAAGTATAATGATAATTTTAAATAATACATTTTGATGTTGCTACGCATTTTTAGTTTTGCAAAGCTTGGAAACTTAAAATCTGAGTCCCACTAATAGTGTGACTCCAGTAAAAAAAACAAAACAAAACAGGCTTTTAATTCTAAATTAAATAATTCAAAGCTTGTCAAAGAATTTCAAGAGCTAGTAGTGCTGTTGCTTTTTAGAAGAGCACCTATCAGCATAGCAGTATGTTTTAGTTGCATATCTAACATGCAGTTCTCAGATAAGTGTGTATTTAGGTGAAGTGGGAACTTAAAAATAGTCACAAAGTTCTCCTGCCTCAGTCAGAACCTGCTGTAACTGCAAGGTTAGTTTGTTTCTCAGGCAGGGTTTCATTCTTCTTATTTCAATCTTCAGCGCTGCAGGTTTCAAAATTGGGCTTGTATTTATCGCCAAAGTATGGGGGCAGAGATGGTGATGCTTTTTTTTCTTTTTTTTTTTTTGGCTTGTCCAGTCTTCCCTGTGTAATGCACTTGAGTAGCTAATAACACAGACATAACTTGCACCAGGACCTCAAACCAAATTCCTCCTGAGCTTTGAAGCTGTTAAGAGACCTGAACCCAAGGTTACAGCTCTTATAAGGATGAACAGAAAACTTAAATAGGAACAGATACAAGTTTTGACATGACCCAAATAAAATTTTGATTTGGAACTCTTTAACTGGGTTTCATTCCCTGAGACCATGACATGTTGCACACCCTTTTTGAGCCCCCAGCCCTCCTTCGACAGACTGAGAAAGTACATCCTGTGAGACTTCCTTACTTAATATGTATTTATGCTTCTGGAGCACTCTTGACAGTTTGTTTTTTTTCCCCCTTTCTACATAAAAAATGAGTTGCTTTTGTACTGCTCAGCATTGTGTTATGAATACTAATCCAGAGGGTTTATTTTTGTTATTCTAAATCTGCCTATATCCTTTGTAAGAAGAAAAATGGGACATAATTAATCTCTCTGTTAATCTTGATATTTGCATGGAACAAGTGAAACAAGCTCTTCAAACCACTTGCTCCACTCTTAAGTATTTACACTGCAGTTCAGAGGGAAACTCAAGGGCTTATTTATTTATTTATTTTCATCATCTAAGATTCAATACACACAGTGGGAGGCAAATTTCCTAATTCCCAGTGAGTTTTATCTGGTTCACTGTAGTGGTCTGAAGATTACTTCAAAAGTATCTGCAGGACAGGAATGGAAAGTTACCAAATTTGACAAGGCAGCTCGCTTAATAAAACATGTAGCTCATCATGTGCAGCTTGGGTCTCCAGATGCAGCGGGCCAGGCGAGCGCTCGGTGGTGTGTGTTTAAACTTGGGCCTGGTGTTCAGGGGTATCGAGAATCTGCACTGGCAGCAGTGACCGAAGTGACTAAGTGACTTGGATACTCAGTGCTGTTGAAAATGGTCTTCCCTGCCGACATTGATTTCTCTGTGCCATCTTAACAGGAGATGTGTGTTGCAGCCCATAATTCCCTGGAGATTCATCTGTGGGGCCCAAAGTTTGTAATAGAAACACTGAGACCTGGGGACACGGCATTAAGTTTAGCTCCGCCACGCACCCTTGTAGAGTAGGACCTCAATTCCTCTGTGTTTTGTTTTCCTGTTACTAAGGCCGGATAATGCCAATGGCACAAATTTCGTGCATTGTGCTAGGCCTAATGTTTCCTCTGGGTTTTGTGAAGATGTGCCCGACATCATCCTGTGTGCTACAGTCCAAGGTGCGTAGGACCTTGCTGAGTACAGGGAAGGGGCAGAATGACTGAACAGCCTGAATGCTGCAGTGATGTCTTCCTTTGGGATGCAAGCTCTGGGAGTGTAGCTTCACAAATGAAACCGTAGCCTCTTGGGACTGCATGGGTTTGTGCAGCCTTGCACCTGGAACCTGTTGCTTATGCCTGTACTCTGTATCAGATGTATGAAAGTAATTATTGCTCTCCGTGCTGTATACAGCTGCTACATACTTGGCTTTTACCCACGTGAAGATTGAATTGGGGTGTCTTTAGCCTTGTGCAGCATTCTGTAATTCATTGCTCAGTGATGTTGGTCGAATATGGGGGAAGATATGTGCTGTACTGTAGGTCATGATATATTTAATTGTGTTTAGCAATATAGTAGCCTTATCTAGAGTTGTCTAGAATGAAATAAAACTGCATGTATTACAGTTGTAATAGGTCTAACTTTTTTGTTTTTAAGAAATTCTTGTCAGACGACTAAAATAGCGTTACTTGGACTCTGAATGGTGACTCACAAATTATGCATTGTAGCTTCCTCTGCTGGGCTTTTGGTTTTGATTACTTATTTACAATAGCCTCCAATAGGATAGAACCTGTGCTAGAAAGTTTATAATCTTAAGGAAAAAGAAGTAGGGGATAGGAAAGTTGCATGAGAAGAAAGAACAACAATTTGTACAGAATTGGGATGCAAATCAGCATAACCTTCGGTAAACAGCATGATAGTGTAGCAGAGCATCATAAATGAGGAAGAAGTTGAGATCATGAGTTGAGGTTTCTGCTATTTGGCCACGTACAGGAATATTAAGAGGAACAGGAATAGGATACAGTTTTCTTGAATAATGACCAGCCTTTCACATGAAACCGTATTTTCTTTTTTACTGATTCCCTGATTTAGGAGTCATATCCTCTAAATTCTGAGGCAAATAAGACAAAGATCCTGGAAACAGCATTCATCTTGCAATCCAGATGTTTCCACAGTGCAATGAAAGCAGGGTGATCCTTTAGAAAACCTGAGGGAACTATGTGTTTACTATATGACCAATATTTTTTTTTTTTGTTTTCCCTTCTGTATCTAGGTGGTATGTAGTTGAGTGGTGTGTGCTTTGGAGGAAGCAGCAAAATAGCAGAGAAGCCCAGGCTGTGTGCTTTCTAAATCATGAAAAGCAGTTTCCTCAGGATACAGATCCTCTTTACATGTGTAAATAGGAAAAGAATTGAAGCCTCGAAGTACAGTACCATAAGCATTGTATTTTTTAATACCTGGAAAGTCAAGGGTTGCATTATATGAATTCTGCAAAGAATCTTCAAGTGTCATGGAAATGTGAACAATACAAAGCACTTAAACTGTCTGCAGTACAGAGTGACTTGTGTCTTAGTATTTGTATACTTTTTGCATACATTGAACCCTGGTGTCCCAAGGCAAAAAAAAATTGTGTTGGGGACTGTATGTTCTGTTTGCTGTAATGGACACAGCAGAGTAGCACAAGCAACTTGAGAGACCTTTGTGAAATTTTAAAAAGCTTCACATGGTGTGAAGGAATTGAAATTTGTTTGATCTCTTGTTGCTGCTGCTGTTAACAAAAGAGTGACAGAGGAAAAAATGCCAATTAAAAGAAGGGAAGGATCTGTGGTCTATATGAATCAATAGAATTGGTACAACCATGAAACACTCAGGTTTCTTTTCCTCATGTTGGTCAGCAGGTTGGTTTGGTTAACAGAGAATGGAGAATTTCTGCAGGTTGAGCTTTAATTTCATCAGAATTATGAGCCTCCCTCCCCCAGTGGGAGGTTACTAACTGCTCAGGAACAGTAATCTCCTAGGCCACAGATGGCGCAGATAACTGACAGGACACAGATTTATGCCATCCAGTTTACTCACCAGTAACACATGTCCTCTCCTCAACCTTCATATCTTGTCCTTCAGAAAGGACATTAAAAGAGGATTAGGAGAGGAACCAGAAGGTTGATATGTAAGAGTTAAGGTGGATGGAAAAGTAATGTTTGTTTTTTGTATGAGCATCAGGATTTGATTCTGTCTCACTGATGGCCTTGTCAATGGTCTTCCCCTTCTGCCACCCTGCTCTGCAGTAAATGCTCTGCATAAAACAGAAATTATACCTGGGTCTGAGAAAGCTTCACATGTTAATGCCTCATCAAAAGTGATACATTGATACATGGAGTTTATTTAGGCAGGTGGCATTCTCTTAAATGGAAACCCTAATATTTTGTAGAGAAATTCAAAGATATTGTATGTGTCCAAAGAGGAGGTGGAAAACTGAATGAAATTTAGGACTGTGAAATCTGTGGGAAAAGTCTCTGCATGTTTTGTTGAGTTGGAAAAGTACTTTCCAAGAAAGCATTTTTAGTGTCCAGCTGTATTAAAAGAACTTGCAAAAGTGTTTTCTTGCATTCTGCTAGTGCAGTCTGCTCAGTAGAGACAGACTATTTGAGATCACTTTTCCTAATGCGCAGCGCACAGTCAAAAATCCCATTACTACATGAAGCCACAGTTTTGAGGGCATGTAAATTGAAGTGTCTGTCTTGGAGGAAGTGGTCGCAGTATACTGCTGCTGCTGACATCTATCCTTTAGTTTGCTATAGTATTAACTTTGTACTACTACATGAACATGCCAGGTAGAAGTGAGGCAGAATGGGTGCCAGGTGGTAACTTTGGCAGAGTATAGAAAATATTTCACGCAAGTCCTGTGATTCAGCCAAGGTTGTTACCTTCTTGTGAACACATGCTACCAGTTGTTCTGCTGGGAAATCTCATCTTGTCTTCAGCGAACACTAAAGGTGCTGTTGCCTTCCAGAGACACGCAGCAAATCCATCTGGAGAGTAGCACAGGGAAGCAATGGGTTAAGTCTGTCTGTAGGGTGTCCACCAGCTGACAGCAATAGAACTGTACTATGTGCCATACAATGCAATACTATTAGTAGGCACAGTGACAACTGTTTTCAAAGACGTATCCTATATATTAAAATTTGTGAACCAAAGTCAGCTCTGGTGTCCAACTTCAAAAGGCTTGTGATGAGGATGAGCTTGGCCCTCCATCTGAAAAATAAATTGGAGCAATATTGAATCTTTGGAAATGGTAACCCTGCTTTGAAGGCTCCTGTTTTATGAAAGGTGCTTTGAAGGTATTCATTCACTCTGAAATGAATTCATGCTATTCATTGTGCCACTCACAGAATAAGATATAATAGCAGTCACTCATGACTGCTGTCATCTATCAACAGTTCATTACATACCAGTTAGACTGAGGATATGGCATTTGTGAAAAGTATTACTGTGTGCATCTTGAAAAGAAAAAGCCAGCAACTTTATATATAAAGATACTGAGCCCGTTTCTCTAAATACTGGATATCTGATATTTTCAATGCTTTTTATCAAGTGAAGCTGCTGATATGCTGAACAGATAACCTGGTAGAAAATGGTGCTGCTCCAAGGAGTCCATTTACCCCAGTTGAGGGTTAGTTAGGCCTGTTCTGGACCATCTTACCCCATATGGTGCTTTACTATGTGTAATTCTCATTACCAGTACAAGGTAGCTGTGAAACATATAAGGAAGACAGTGTTTTACTCCCACTTTCCACTGACCAGATGTGAATGATATTCCTAGCATAGTTTTCCTTAGAAGCTCATCTCTTCAGAATGCGTCTGCCAAATTACTGATACGACTGCTCTGCTTTTGCCTCGGGAGTTCAGCCAGATACCCTTTAACTAGGTAGGGAGATGGGAGCTGCCGGTTTGATGTGTCTGGGATTTATTTACAAAGGAAGTTGGACTCCTCTTGTTGCTAAAATGACTTTTTAGTAATCTGGTAGTGTGTGTGAATAGAAAGGATCGGTGATAGAACAAATAGTTAAGTACTGCACTGTAAGTACCACCTATTTGGACAATTGCACTAAGTTTAAAAGGTTAGCCAAAAAAGTACCTGTATGTCTGCCTGGCCCAATTTTTCCATTTGTACTTGCAGTGTTAAAATCTGAGTAGGAGTAAAGATGACAAGAGGAACTCCCAGATAACAGTCACTTCATGCACATGCTTCCCATTTACAAATAATTTAATATCATTTTGCTGTTATTTAGAAATGATGTGAGTATAGATTCATAATGTATATGATGGGACTGATAACTGCATGGACAAAGACTACAAAAAGCAGTATCTAACACTTGTGTAATCATTTTAATCGGTATATCTCAAAGAACAAGATCACTTGCTATTATTGTTTCACAGGTGGGGAAACTAAGGAGAAGGGAATTACTAGGTCTGCTGCGACACTTTCTTTTGCAATTGGTCAAGAAGCATCCTTTGACTTTTTTTGGGGGGAAAAAAAAAAAAACCAAAGCAACTTGGAAGGTGACCCTTTTTAAAGTATAGCAATGCTAAAACACCATGGGGTTGATGGCTGATCCCTCCTGGGCCCCTTCTGCTGTATCCTCATCAACTCAAACAGTTCATTCAGCTTTGTACTTCTTTACATATCACGGCATGTGCTGGTTTTACTCATCTGCCTGCAGTTGTTGTTTACTCAAGAGAGTTTTCCGTTTTGGTAACGCATAGCCAGAATTGTAACAAATGTAGTGTGGAGTGTTGGCTGAATGTAACCTCTACCTCAGTTTACCTTCCTGTAAAATGGTTATAGGAGTGTTTCTCTGTGTAACTTACAGTACTTAAGTAGTGTTTTTAGTATGGTTTTAATCCTTTCAACAATGTCTTTGTAGATTACAGAACATACGAAATAATAATATATAAGCTAGAATGGACACCTTAGCTGGGAGTATAATTTCTCCCAAATCTCTGAAGAGTAATTGTGTTAATAACTAGTTAACTACTTGCTAACGTATCGTTTTTCTCATTGAGACAAGTAAATTGTAATTAACACATAAGGCCTATAGATACATGTGGGGAAAAAAATACCTAATTTTCCTCTCTCTTTTCCCAAGTATGGATAGATAAAAATGTCCTGTTTTGTGGGAATTACATTTTAATGAACTCTAATATGCACAGATCCCTTTAATGAAGGCTTTTTTTATCAGTTCTTTTAATTATGAGGATCAGCTTGAAGCAAAAGGACTTGAAAAGCTTTGCATTTAGGGAAAAAAAAGGGGGGGGGGGGGAATCCCCAGAACTATATTTGGAAATAAAAGCCTTTTTTTTTTTTTCCTCCTGTTAGATGTATGGAACCATTTTGTTTGCAGTTATCTTTTAGGTCAAAACTTCACAAACATCATCTAATCAACATCATTATGAGGTTGGAGAAATATTTAAAGCAGCAATTGAGGTGGGGTGGGGTGTAAAGGTAGTGATAAGGGTGGTCCTTAAGTCTACTCTTACCTCTGATGTTTTAATGGAAGAGGGTTGATACCAAATAATTTACTAGAACAAGCACACATCCTGCTGAAGAAACCTCAAAAGCAGAGCCACATACAGGGCATGCTGTCTATGAAGTGATGGAAAAATACCTATACATCTTTTGCATGCTTTTGCTGGTAATAGCAAGCGCTGGAGAGCATGAAATGCAAGTGTTCTGTACCTGTGAAATACTTGTTGATTTACGCATCCCAGATACATACGGGGTTGTTATTTTAGTGGTGTTGGTTAGTGCTACGGTATGGGCAATGGCTTCTGGTTTTTTGCCTTTTGTTTTTCAGTGCAAGAGGCTATCGGCTGGAATTCTTATTTTCAAAGCAGAAAACCACATCTGAAGGATTTCTGCAGCCTGGCTAATAGATTTTTATAAAAAGTGTGGAAGATAAGGCTGGTAAAGGAGCAGCTTTGAGGCAGGTTGGCCTTTTATGGAAAATGTCGGCATTCAAAGTCCGTCCCTTTGTATGGATAAAAAGAAGAAATGGTTATAGTGGTTTTTTAACTACATTGTCTTGTCTGCTCTCCAGTGCATCTAATGGAGAAGGCGCTTCTTCCCCAGTATACAATGTTGTAAGACAAGCATGAAGAGCTGAATTAGGGGAGGGAAGTATCCTTCCGCTAGTGTTGCATCACTTTAATGTGGCAAAGCACAGTATCGTGTCATAGAAAAGTTCTGATACCTTTAGCGAGGAAGGGAAAAATGAAGACCTTTAAATGGTATCGTGGCTCACAGAAACAGTCTAGGGAAGTAGGTTGTTCATTGTGTCTGAAGCATGAGTCCATGTCCCTGGTTTTTTGACCTGGTGCTTTTTTTAGCCCCTGGCGTAAGCACTGGCAGAATGTGAAATGTTCACATTTGCATGCGGGTCCTCACTCGTGTCTGGGTATGATCCAGTTCCCACTTTTCTGTAATCTCGGTGGTGAGGACAGGCTAGGCTTTTCTGGAGCGTTTGACTCAATAATGCAGCGCAGTGTGGGGAGATGTCCAGATACCCTAGTGGTGCTCTTAACATGCTGTTGTGTTCTAGATCCTGTTATTTCCTTTTTTGTCCAAATCCTCAAAGCTGCTAACTCTGATTGAAATCCACTACTGCATGTGTGCCTTTGAGGGTGTGTACCTCTTCCTACAGTCACCTCTGGCCATTTCCTACTGAGGCAGAATCTTACATTCACCTAGCGTGGGTACCTTTGCTTCAGGTTCTTTGCTCAGCTGGCAGGGCCCTTATGAGAAGCACGGCAATGCACTTGGACCCTAGCTAAATAACGTCTTCGTGCTTTGCAGATGCAATACTCGGTTTATCTGTGTTTTAAGACAGTCACGTAACCCAACTGGATAGGGTTACCCTGATGCAATTGCAATTGAATCCTGAATTAAGCAAAATGAGTATTTTATGCCTTTCATTACAGTTGCTGTCTCCTCCAGGCTATTGATCACTGTACAATCACAGGCTGTAATATCATTTGAGGTTTTCTTCCTATGCCAGTGCTCAGTAACATGGGGCTGATGCTGTGCGCTTGTAATGTCACCTTTTGCCAGCAGGTGTCCCTTCAAGCTCACCAATATTCTGCTTTTAGTGAAGAGATGATACGTGTGGGCTATTAATAGCAAGAAGTTGTTTTTTAGAACATTGGGTAAAAAATCAAAGAGCCCACCTTGTTGCTTTGAGTTTCTAGCATATGCAATGGCACTACATAAACTGGTGAGATATATCACAGGGATTATCTTGAACAAAATGCCTCATGTGAATGCCCCAAATTTTAGGAAGATTGTCCCATCTGGAGAGAAGAGGTGATGATGCAACTAGAATGTATTGTGGGGTCCTGATTTATTTCTCTTCTCAGCCTTTAACTCTGTGTATAATCCTGAGCTGTTCATATGATCTTTGTATGTATTCTGTCTGTAAAGGGATCATACTGTTTTCTTCCTCACGATAGCCTTTTTTGCTAATGACTGAGATGGGCTCAGATACATTGAAGACACAACCTTTAAAATATATAGGCAGATTTGGTTTTAAAAGTCAAACCCAAACACTCCTGAAAGAGGTTTCCTGAGTTTGTTTGCTAATCTTGATGGTTATTTTGAAGATAGCTCTATTTTATAAGTGTAGTTTGAGGAGTTGATTAGGGTTGTTGTTAAGAATATTCTTTTTTTTTAAAAAAAAAAAAAAAAAAGCTGTTGATGACCCATGTTCCACAAATCTAAAATAATGGTCAGAAAACAAACTCATGTGTTTGCTGGGGGCGGTGGTGGTGGCGGGGGATGCTTTTTGGCCAGCTCTAACTTTCCAGTATACTCTGTTATATACAGCATGTGAGAGATGAACAAAACCTGGTTTTGAAGGGGAGGGTAAAAGCCTACAAAAACTGCCTTGTGAGAGTTGCCAATTTTAAAACTAGATGTTTCTGTAGCTCATGCTCAGCTAATGTCTATGAATCAAATTACTAGTCTTTAACATTTTTGGTGTGTGGGAGGTTGCTTAGCTGGTTTGGGTATTTTTGCATGTTATCATTTAGTAAGTACTGCTACTATACTGGTCTCATACAACTAGGAGATTCAGTGATGTGGTGGAGGGGCTCCTGGGCCTGCCTCCACTGTATGTGGTTGTGGAAAAGGAATTGGAGGTTGAGTCCCTGTTCCTCCTTATATTTGTCATAATGCATCAACTTGTCTGTAATGCTGAAGAACCCCAAGGCTGGTCGATGCCTAGGACAACGTTTTGATTCATGCTGACTAATAAATGACACAAGACAAGTTTGAAACTACTTTGTCAGACTAGATGACTGACAGACCTGTGAGGAGCAGCCTCTTCATTTTCTGGAAGGACGTGTGCAATAATGCACTGAACAGCTTCTGTTTCTGATGTGTAGGGGATTGACAGCTGGACTTGTAGATTGAGTGGATTTGATTTCTTGTTTGTACTGGACATAAGTCTGGAGCAGAGTCAGGTTATGAGTGCTTCATTACATCAGATAAAAAAAGTTCTTCCTGTATGTGTGAATGTACGCTATTTTCACACACACAAAAAAGACTTTAAGATCTTCAGGGCTTAGATGCCATTTGGCTCTTGCTCTCATCAGTCTCATTTTAGAAAAATAAAAATGTCATTGGAAAGAGAACCTGCATTTTTTTGTTTCAAATGTAGGGTGTTGATTTTTGGTGCCTTGTCTGTAGTGCCTTTTAAAAAAACCTAACTTTTTAGATGAGCGATAGTAAGCTGCTCTGGGTTAATGGAGCTATAGGTTTTCTTGGACTCTTCTGTGGATAGGATATAGGTAGGCTTAAGGTTGGTTCCCAGAGGAACGAATACTACCACATGCGTTGTCCTGAACAGAGTCTGCGGAGCGTATCTGTCCTATCCTGAATCACCAGTTGGAGATCTACAGAGTCCCTCTGGTTTTAATTTTGCACTGCTTTGCCTCATCCTCCAGAGGTAATCAATGTTAATATTCTTCATCTGTACTTACTGCTTATACCTGTTGGAGCCCATGGCATTTAGCGAGTTATTGAGAAGTTGATTCCTAATTAACTACAGATGGTTACCAACTCTCAGAAATATCGATAAATATCCAGAAATGCCTACTATGGTAAGAAGCAAAAAAACTGCATCAGGACCCCTCTCCTGTGTGATGTTCTCTCGTCCTGCACCTCCCCCCTCTCGCTACTCTTTTGGAGTTGCTTTTCAAAAAGCAGTGACAGCCATTTCCCATAATGTTGCACTCTGCATAGGTATCTTTATGCTGTTCTGTGCTTCCAGATTTGTAAATAAATGCCTTGTTGTCAAGGTGACGGGCATTTTATGATAGTCAGTTGAATAAATAAATATGCTGGGAAATTAAACCTCTTAAGTTTGCCAGTCATGGTTAGTATTCCTGCTTTCTACGTTGCTGCTAACATGGAGAATGTCTGAAAGCTGTTCTTATTGTTGTTCTACTTTCAACAGAAACCTACATGTAAATCTTACCTTGAGCAAAATGCGCCATTGGCATCAGATAGCAGAGCTACAGCAGAGGCTTTGGAGTTGACACTGCAGAGGGCTGTGCAGCCTGCCAGCCCAGGTCTGTGCCAGTACAAGTGTATCAGGGAAAGAATTAAGAAATCTATGCGGAAATGGGATCAGATTATTCAGCATATACAAATGGATCCTTCTTCATCATTTTGTCAGACGTGAGGTATCTGAATGTGCTTCAGCATCTGGCTTGTGCGTCATCACCTCCTTCCTGACTATTCTCACTGAATCTTCTGGGTCAAATTGCACTGTGGCAGTCTGTCAGTTTCCAATTATATTCTTTCCTGGAGTGAAAGTATCTTTATGTTAATTTATTATTGTAATTGGGGATAAAAAGCAGCAATATTTAAGGACAGACCCAGTTGAAGAAACACCTCACAACCAATTCCTCAAGAATTCTTTCTTTCACTTCCCTTTTGAGTTTGTACGCACCAAGGAAATGAGATCGAGCCTCATCTCACTGTTATGTTTTTGTTAATTTGACTAGTTAGGGGTGTTACATTTCTTCTCAGATGTGTGTTTGTGCTTCACAATGTTTTTAGATTGCCCTCCATTACAAACAGTGAACTCATCCATATGATGCTGTCATTATCAGACTTGTAATGAATTCCTACCCAGATGGACTCCATTTCCTCTCTTCAACCCCGAAGCTGATGGAAACTTCCCCCACTGTTACTAGCATAATGTACAGAAAGAAAAAATTAAAAACATATGATAAGTTGCTACCCTTGTAGACAACTTGTGACCGCTTCTGTCACAAGAGCAATCTGGTCATCTATTCATGTTATATTAACAGTTGGTGTTTTGATATCTAATTCATTATTTTTTTGTTTAAATCTTGACTGCTGTTGACTGTAGAAAATACAGTAAGGGGTTATCTTAAATGATGTGTTAAAAGTTTTAAAAAGTTAAAGTTATCTACAAAGTTAATGTCTTACAAAAAAAAAAAAACCCACAAAAACTAAAAGCCACGTTAACACACTAGTATGTAAGCTCAATGGATGTTGGAGACACCCAGAAAACCTGTATTTTTGACAGCTTTCATAACATGGAAAAAAATGCCTGGAACTTTGAGATTTAGGGGGTTTTGATAAATTAACTGCTTACGTATTTTCTTCTCTTGTCACACTGTGTCAGATACTGCTGAACTACACTCTGAGAAATGTTTCCTACCCTGAAGAGGTTACAGTCTGAAAAGACAAGACAGTACAAAATGAGGCACATAGTGTCTTGCACAGGGTCCCATTACAGAGCTAGAAATAGAATATTTTTTAAATTTTTTTGTTAAAGGTGGACCCCATTCCTCAAGCATCTAAAATCTTCTCTTTCATCTCTGCTATTTTAATGCTGCCCTAAAGCATCACCATGATGCATATTGTACTTCTGCTTCTTGTCTCATCTCCCATTTAAATTGTATGTGCTTTGGAATAGCTGTTTATGCTTTGCTACTTTTTTTTTTTTTTTTTTTTTTTTCCTTTTGCTGAGCCTAATATAGAGGTGTCTGCACAGGGAAATTTTTTGTACATGGGAGAGGTGAACAAAAGTTTGTTTGGGATGCTGAAAAATAATTTTGGTATGTTCATGATGATCATCACTTACTAACACACAAATTTACATGTGTACACAAAGTATGAAAGAGAATCGCATGGTTTTCCACTTTACCTCCCACTCAAACTGACAATCTCAATTATTCAGAGTGCCACGTGTTGCGCAGTTTAGCAGAGCACTTTAAAGGTCAGTACTCTGCAGGTTTTGGTGACATTTGTGAATCTGTTGGGATAGAGAGTCAGGCAGCTCTCTGGAGCAACAGGGGCTGGAAGTAGAGGGAATGTAATTTTTAGAACAGCTCTTGTATATGTTTGAACTGATCTGGCTCAGCAAAGATAAACACTTTTGTTTGCTTGAAAAGATTAAACAGAAATAGTACATTAGTGCAGAGGTCTCCAGCTTGACAGGAAAAGCTGAAGCATAATAAGATATTGTGTAAATGAGTTTTCCTTAATTTGAAGTAATTACAGTCTCTGCTATTTCATGTTAGGGCTGTCAGCTCTCACGCCTTGTTTTCCAGGAACATCTTATATTTCTCTTCACACCTGTTTAAAGTGGTATAAAAAGTTAATCACTAATAAAACGAAGATAGGCTGAAATGTACCTGTCCTAGGCTGAAGTAAGGACATCCTCCGAACCTTTTATGCCAGTTTAGTTGGTGTGGTTTGATATTACACTTAAATTTGATACAAGACTTAGATGTATGGTAAGCTGTAGCAAGATCCATCTTACTTGCTCTATTTTCCTCTTATGCAAGTCAGAATCTGATCTGTTTGACTTTCAATGTGAAAACATGCTAAGGTCATGGATGAGCTGTAAAGGATCGATATTTTAATAGGGGGAAGGAGAGGAGTGCTGGTAACAAACGTGAGTTTTTCAAATTTGGAGTTCAAATAGGAGTTAGGGATGTGCTGAGCATGAAAGCTGCATGCGCAGAATAGGAACTTAAAATCAATATGAAGCTCAAACCATACTGTGGCAGTTACTGTGCTTACAGCTTTAGCAAAGGCCTTTTTTTTTCCCCAGATGTAATTCATTGTACACACATTTCCCTTATTGCAATTCCTTTATTTTCTTCATATTTCAGTGAGAACTTTTTCATGCAGAACATGGACAGAAGGGGAAAAACACGCAAATAAGTTCGTCTGTATATCCAGGATTTATTCTTCAAGCATTCTGCAAAGTTTTAATCTATTATTCATGAAACAGCATGATTGTCCAAAAATTTTTTTTAATATGTGCAAAGAAAAAGTGATTTTTAAAGCCTAGAATTGTTTAATTGGGTCATGGTGGGAGAACAAAACAATTTGCAAGTTATGAGAGAAATAATGGACTGACTGAGGTAAAACATTACCTAAAAGAATTAAGAAAAGTTAAAAGATCATTTGGCAAATAATATTTTAATACAATGTTTATGAAATAATTGGGGGTGAAAAGTAAATTAGTAAAATTAAAATTCATTCTATAGACTGGGGGGGGGGCGCTAAATGGGGCAGATAAATTGCTCACAACAAATAATGTAACCAGCCCTAACAAAGAGCACTAGAGAAAACAATAACTATTGTTTGCTAACTTCAGCCATGCTAATGGAGTAGGATTTTGAATTAAATAAGACACTTAATTTGTAGAAGGAACAATGTGTGGTGTGTAATTAAATATCAGCAGACTGTTAAAAGTATTCTGGAAAAAAGAAGCAGCTCAAGACAGCTGCTATCTTACTGTATTTACACAAAATTACAGAAGCAGCAAATGTATAATTAGAGTGGAAAACTGTATATCCATGCACCGTTGTGGCATAAAATTACAATGTATTTGCTCTGGTTGCAATGGGATTAATGCCAGTGAACAGGCTATTTATTTTTGAGTTCTTGGGGAGTGGTGGTGTATGTGTGTGTATTTTTTATACATATACATACAGTCTACTTGTGCATATGTACATATGCACGTTTGTGTGTATACAGAGTATATATGTTACTGAATCACCGAATGGTTGAGGCTGGAAGGGACCCCTGGGTCACCTTGTCCACGCCCCCTGCTCAGGCGGGACCACCTAGAGCCAGTCGCTCAGGTCCCTGTCCAGACGGCTTTTGTGCTTTTGCGTATTTTCAAGGGTGGAGACTCCACATCATCTCTGGGCAACCTGTGCCGGTGCTTGTTCACCCTCACAGCAAAAAGGTGTTTCCTTGCATGTGCATACACTCTCGTGCTCACTCTGTTTTCCCTGTTGCTCCCTCAGCGAAGAGTTTGATTTAGTTGCTCCAAAATAATCTGTTGAGCAGCAAAGAATAAACTAAGGTTTGGTGAAGTACTGTGGGCTTAATCTTAATTTTGCTTACATTGCACAGGTCAGTAATGTTACATTTTTTGGAACCATAATATTTATTGCTTCTTTGGATGTAACAGAGTGGGAAAAGCTCTTGCTTCTGCCAAAAAAAAAAAAAAATCTGGATGATTCATGGTGAAGTACTGCTGCTTAACACCCTGGTGCGTTCTCCTTTTCCTCCAGTTGTTCAGTGTCTCAAAACCACAACTTTCTATATGCATTCATAGATAGAAAATTGGATACCAATCTCGTATCTCCACTTGAATGAAAAGGAACATCTTTCCTGCTGCCAAGATGAACTTGCTTCATGAGCTACTCTGTGTCATGCCATACTCAGTTAATGTTTTCTCCTGTCAAACTACTGACTAAAGACATTAGAAGGCTTTTATATTGAGTGTGCAGGCCTGGGAAGCCATTGACATGGTAATGTGGGGGACCCTTGAGCAAGCTCCAAATGTATGATGTTGGTTCAGCAGTCCAGCTGTGGTAGCACTGCATGCAGGCTAACGTATCTGATAAACTGCTTTTGGGATCTTTGGCAGGTGATTTAGAAGGAATTCTGGTATCTGGTATTGTATGGCAATGAGCACACCCTGGTGGGCATAAAAGTGGCGAGTTACAAGATGAGACGGAAAGCGAGTTAGGCATTGGTTTGGGGTAGGGGAAGTCAGAGCTCTGCTCGTCTATGCAGCTTATCTGGTGGTTTTTGTGTATTTTCTTTCTTTTGTTGTGTTTGGGTTTTTGCTAAGCTTCTGTTAGCTTGGACACAGTACTGCACTAAAGGATCTGTATCACCATTTTGGAAAACTGGCAGAGGGCCTCCAGCTTTCTTATATCTGTCCACACTGACACTGCTTGTCTTGCCTCTGATTTTACTCAAAATCAATGCAAGTATTCATTTTTTGGTAGTTAATCAGACACTGCCTATTCACAGGTTAATCTTTCTCAGTTTAACCTTTAAAATAATAGATAAGCAGCCCTGATGTGAGAGGACAGGGAATTAAGAAAACAGTAGAGTTTTGTTGGCTTTTCCCCCATTAGTCACCAGAAAGCAAATATCAACAGTCTGTTACGAATTTGAAAGTGGTTCAGGCATGGACACATGCACAGTATGCCAAGGGCAAAGACTGAACGTAACACTTCATTGCAGATTGCTGTTGTGCAGTGTTCCAAAGAGATTTGCAGATATAGCGCTAATAAAAGAAGTTCCACAAGCCTATGGTTTCATATGAGGTGGGGAGGAAAAGAAATGGCAATTGAGCAAATTTTTCTGTCCATTAGTTGAGGCAATGTACTGCATAAATAACCAGTTTTGGCCTTTTCTCTGCCCTCTGTTATTAGCAATGGTCTGCTATGAAAGATGGAGAGGAACAGAAAAGGACAGTCTAAACAAATAGCAGGAGATGGATCGTTTTCATTGCAAGGTGATCATTTGCCATGGGATGTGCAGGTTGAATGGTGTTGAGTGTGATCGTTTTCCTGCCTAACTGTAAATGCACCTGTGTTGCAGACTAGTGTAGTGTTGAGAAATCCAAGTGAGATGAGAGCCAGTCCGGTTGGGTGTGGAAGGAATCCTTGTGTTTGCCAACGCAGAGCTCGGTGGGGCTGCTGTTGTGCTGAGCCGGTCAACTGACTGAAGGGTTTGCAAGGCAGGAGGTGACAGCGGTGATAGCAATTGAACTGCGATTCCACACCCCCACCCCCCACCCCCCCATTCTTCTGTTATTTCCCCAGCTGCAATCTTACTTGGATTCCAGTGTGGAATCTTGCTATGTAAGGGTGTCTGTCCCTTACAAGAAGTGTTGCTGCTCTGTGTGTTTCATTCCTCTCCCACCTCTAGGTATTTTTCAGTTTACTGTTTTCTTAAAAGAGTAAGAAATAGAATTTCCTCCTTGCTTGTATAAGCAAACTCTTGTATGTTTTCTGTAAAGATGCAACAAGAAAACAGAATACACCTAGGAGAGGAAAGAGTACATGAGCTTAAAAAAAAAAAAAACCAGACCTAAAAAGTCGTTTCCTGTTGTGGATGAACTCAAGAGCATAGGTTTGTGGTTTAGATCAGTGGAACTTCCACTGGTGGTTGTACGGAAGTGGAGGTAGAACATCTTAGCATAATTCCTTCTAAAATAAATGGGCAAAAACAGTTTGTCTGGCTTTGAGCATATGTCAGCTGGAGCTATGGCCAGGATCTTTCAAAGCTTTCAGTTAAGGTAATTCAGTAGCTTGTTCTAGAGCATGTAATGTCTGCAACGAGACTGGGTTCAAGGTTTGTATAGCCAGTAGTTCATGTGGTTCTAGGATTAAATGTTGAAAGGAAAAAGGGAGGAAAAGGCAAGAAACAAAAGTAGAATTTACAAGAGCAGTTTACATAAAAGTATTAAATTCAGTGCTAATGGCAATATAAATACAAAACAAAAAAACTCAGCCGGACTAGAATACCTGAGACCGCCTGTTATTTCTCTTAAAGTCTTCAGAATCACATTAATCCAGTTGCCAGTAAGAGGCAGGGTTTTTCCAGTTGTTGTTCATTTTAAATGGTTTTAATAGCTCTGGAAGTATTCATGAATTCAGGTTTCCTCAGTCCCCTAATCATGTTGTCAGCTTAAAACTCACATTTAATTAACCTCTTCACCCAAGGCATAAATCAATACTAAAAACTCCAAATGCTAACCATACTGATAGTGATTTTCATTTGGGCTAGCCTGCTGAAAATTAGGAATTAAGATGCCTGCAGGGAAGGAGCAAACTAGTTGTGTGGAGTGAAGCACAACTAACTTGTAAACTGTCATAATGAATGTCCTTGGATGGAATGGGAAATCCATTCATTAAGGTTCCAGGGAAGAAAGTGAGAACCAGACTAAGCAGAACATGATGCTGCATTGAGGACAAAATTCACTTGAGTGGCTGGACTCATATTTAAAATACAGATTGCATGTGTGTTCTAGAAGTCCCGAGAGTCCCAGAACGATACCTGAAGTAGTAATGCCAGAGCAAAAGAAGTTAGAATTACGTGAATTTGCACATGTGCAAATTTTTACTATGAAACCCCTGTATAGTGTTATTTCCTCCTTTTTATTACTGTCACCTAGTAATGTTATAATGTATTTTTAGTATAGCAGCTCCTGTGAGCCTGGATGTGCAGATGTCTGTACACTTGTGTTGAAAGAGGCGTGGGAGACACTTGTTGTTAATGGGTAACATGCACAAAAAGAATATATCGTTATTATTTTTCCTAGGATTGGGGAGAAGTAGTACTCATTGACCATTATACAAATACTGTGGCACCCAACATACAAGTGTACAGAGACTAAGCTATTTATTTTTCATTTTGTTAGTGTATTTTTCAGGGGCTTAATTGCTATGCAGAATTAAAGATTGGAAGAGCAGAAGAAGGGGGTTCCTATATTTTTATGCTTCGAGAAGAATTTATACATAGTTCTGAAATTCCATTTTTTTCACCTAAATAAATATTCGGCATCAAATAAAGAGATTTCTTTTCAGAATTATTTTGCTAAGGACAAACTAAAAAAATCTTAATGCTGTGAGCTTAAAATTCTCCTCGATCTATTGCTAAACCCTGAGCACCCCCTGAAATCTAATGAATGATAATTAAGTAAAAAATTAATAATCATCTGAGATTTAATGAGACAACGAGGTAGTAGAATGAGGTTGTTTAGTGAGATGTGATAGGTTTCATGACTACCTGCTGTAGTTGGTATTCTTTTTGCATGAAGAATTCAAATCTTGTGTACTAGAAATGCAAGGGCTGTTTTCTGTGGTGGTGAATCAAATGAGCTGTCAGCTAAGCAGTCTCCCAGCACTTAGGCTATTGTTTCAGGAGGACGTTCAGTTATATCCCTACCTGTAAATGTGTGAGGTGGGTATTGTCTTTACTTACAGCATGTGCTTAGGTGTCTCGGTCAATCTGGCTCTTGAATAGCAGGGATGGACAGTGTATGAGAAGCAGTTGTGCCTCCACAGGAGATCGTGTTTGCATTCTGGCTCGCAAGGTTTTTTCCTGCTTCGGTACAGTGGAATATGGTTTCCAATTTAGTGACTAGTGAAATGCAGTCTTTGTAGAATTTGACATTTTCTTAGAGCAAGGGACCTAATTTCCTTCTGTCAGATATTTATAGTAGTAAAGGACAATGTGTTACTGTGTTTTGAGAGCATACAGTATCTTTATTCCAGCATGCTAACGCAGAATGTAAAGATGTAAGCAAAAGTTGTCAATGTTAAATTTAACTGCAGTGTTGGTTTTGAATCTCCTTTATACCGGGAAGGCATAGGATATTCTCATAACAAAACTAAATTATTGTAAAGCCATCTTGCTTTTAAATGGTAAAATCATATATATTTTGCGGATATTTCTGCAAAGACCTTGAGAACTCTACGGTCAGCTTTGCATATCTTATTTACAGATGTTATTTCAGGTGCACCTTTATATTTTGCAGTAAATGCAAGTCCACGTACTTGAACCTTTAAACTACTTGAATTACACACCTCATTTCACTGGAGTCTAGTGGTTTGTATATCTTCAACAGAACCATTAAATAAAGTCTTAGCTCAGCAAAGTATTTAACCATGTGGTTAAAGCTCAGCACACTCTTAAGTCTCTTGATACTTGAGGACCGTCAGGCAAAATTATGTCTTCAATTGTATGCATGTTACTTCCTTGGTTAAAATGGAATTGCTGAGGTGTAACGAAAAGGAGACTGGGGCAAAAAGAAGGCCATCTTACATAGTTTTGTCCAGTTGGCTTTTCCTTGAAATTGGGTGTTCTGGTACAAAAACTCAGGCAGAATACAGGTTCAGACCTCTTACGTCATCTCTGTTTATTTCTAATGCTCAGATTGGACAGAATGTTATTAGGGCTTGTAATACAAAGTTTAGTTTGTGTACCTGAGTAAATAAGGAGTGGGGAGGGAAACCCAGCCCACTTGTTAACATGTTAGCTAGGCACATTTTATCAGGAATCTGTGACAAACATGAAGCCCCACAATGTTCTTTATTCAGGGACACTGTTCAGAGTGCAGCAACACTGTAGGCCAATAAACTCCTTGTTCTGCCGTAGTTGGCCAATGTTCTTTATTACCTCTCTTCATTTGCAGAAAGGTTCCTTACCAATTTCCCTTCTGTCGCCTTTAGACTGAAAAAAAAAGGCAGATAGTGTTCAACAGCTTTCTGGCTGGAAGTTCTGAGTATTTCTTAAGAATCTGGGGAGTGGGATTTTCTTCTTTAAATAAACTGGTGCTGTTATGCCTAGGCCGAAATCTACATAATTTTCATTTCAAACCCTGCTAGAATCAATACAGTATTGCCGTTGCATTCATCCTGCAAAAAGAAAATAGGGGTTTGAGGAGCAGTGTCCTGCCTTTATCCTTTACCAAGCATCCCCTTTCTAGTACCTGTAAGGTTATTTGTAGGGTAAAGTCTCTACCATTCCATTGTGTAACGACAAAGTGCTTCAGAGGTGAAGGAGCAGCACTTAAAATCTAGTTTCCCTGACCTGAGAAGTTATCGCATTCAGTATATAGTCTATTTGGAAAGCATTTCTTGATTAAACAAGCTCGCTGTGTCTGCTGCTCAGGTATTGGCTGTTTATTGCTTATATAAGCACAGTTACTTTGCTGTGCATGTTGACGTTTTTGTTGGTTTTCTTTTGTTTTAACTTGAGTGTGAAAGCCTCCTGTTGTTTCCAGAATCACCCTAAAATTCTCTTGCTTCTTGATACAAGTGAGGGGAGGCATTTTGATTATTTTTGAGGATGAAAAATCCTGAAAGGATGGTAGGATAAAAAGAAAAAAAAGCAGTTGACTAGTGCATTTCTGTATTTCATACATCTTGTACTCCCCTCCCTCCAAATTAAAAAAAAGGAAAGTCAATTTAAGATCCACTTAGGAAAAACCTCTCAGAATGGGATTTATTAGGAGAAGGCCTATATGTACTTGTAATTGAAGCTTTATTTTTCCAGGGCTTAGGAGTCTAAAAAAACCAGGTTTGCACAAGTTTGGGGTCAGTAAGGTAGTGGTAAAGAAATCCCCATTGTTCCTGTATTCTGCATGCAAAATACATTTTAGGGTTTTATCAGCGCTTCCCTTATGTGCTTGCAGCTGCAGAGCTGCACAGTGCGTTCACATATGATAGCCATCACTTCAGGCTCTATTTCACCTTGTCACATCCCATTTATAAATTGGGGTTTTTAATAGGATGACAGTCGCTGAAGAGGGAAGGCCTTAGAAAATAAATAAAGATTGAGGAAGTCAGAGATCATTAAAGCTGACACCACCTCACATGTTCATTAATTATGAATCTGCTTGGAAGAGCTTTGTTAGACTGCTGGCAGGTGCATGTGATGTAATTTTCGAAAGTGATTGATTCAACTTCTGGAAGACCTGAAATAGGGGAACCCAGAAGTGAAGTTCAACCTGAGGGTATTTAAATTCAGGCCTGCACTCAGCCCAGGATTTAACTTTGATTAAGGCTGAAATTCCTGCCAAGTGGGCTTTCTCTACAAACTGACCTCCAGGATGCTTTCCTCTTGTAAAAGAGGACCTCTTTCTGTATGGAAGAAGAGTGGGATTTTTGTTTGTTTGTTTGTTTTTTCCTGTGGGCCATGTCATCACAGTTCCTAATAAAATCCCAGTCAGTCCCCAACATGCTTTATGTAGACAAATGTATGTTTTGGTTGCCACATATGGCAAAAGCCTGGAGGAGGAGGTTGCTGTATTTATTCTGTTCCATATCGCATCTTTCCCAAGAGAATCTGCTGGTTGACAGGTGACTGCACATCACAGCAGATATCTGGGAGAAACAGGGCCATGCTTACTCTTTACTTCCTCCCCTTATTTTTTTAACTCAGTGAACTAATCTTGGTTACTTTTTCCCTCTCAAGTCCCATGTACCTTTCAGGCTTCAATTTTAATAGTTTGTGAAAGCTCCAGCAAACCTCAGGCTTCTATTGACAGGTTTTTTTCCATAGTGGTGCATGTCCGGAGAGCATTAGCAACAAGACCAAAGTCTCCTACATATACAGATTAAAGCCTCCTTTAAAAAGAAATAAGCAAGTAAAGCCAGGAAGAGGCTTATGAAACCGGACCAAGCTGGCCTTGAACTGAACTCTTGTTTTTAACAATATATGAGCACTTCTGCTCCTGGAGACCATTCAAGCTGTAGTCAAAACTTTGATATTCTATGTTTTAGCCTCTTGGCTACAAATAAGTGAACGTTGCTGATCGGGTGGAGGGGGCAGGCAGATAGTCTTTTCGTGAAAACAAATCTGAAACACTTCTGATATCATGAGGAAACTGCTAATTTGTTTGACTGCTGTTCTTCAGTGAATAAAGGGATAAAGGAAGGATACTGGTGTGTATCCATACTTACTCCCACATGTTGCCCCACACATTGTGCTGCTTTTGCTTCCGAAGGAATTGCTCTCATAGCCTTGTCTTTTCTCTGCCTTTTCTTCCTAGGTTTCTACAGGTTCTTTGAAGAACAATTTTGGCCTGAAACGAGCCATCTTCAACTTCTGTTGCTCCTGGAAGGAGGACACCAGGCAACCCACAGGACACCAGAAAATGTAAGTGAACAGGAAAAAAGCACATATGTGATGTGGGCTCCACTCGTTCTGATCGGTGTCATGCCACCAGATGCACTGTGTGACAAACAATGATGCCTTTCTGACCCTCAGTGTAATGGTCATTATAAATAATAGTCTTGTAATTGCCGCCTTTAAAGAAAAGCAGAAGCTGAAAAGTAACCAGGTAAAAACTGCAGGTAATAGGTGGGACAGATACTGCCATAAAATAAGGTATAGTGTTTCTGTGCTGTGTGGCTCGCGTGCATGCCAGCAAAGCGAGGGAAAGCAGGCCAAATGTGCACTCAGACAGAAGTCTTCTGTGCCTCCTAATAACGAAATGATTCTAGCATCTATACAACCAGCTGATGAGAACAAATGAAGTGGGACTTCAAGTGTGGAACTTTTCAGTGTGCTAGTAATCAAAAAAAGATCCAAAGCCAACAGCTTGAATTTTCAACAGGGGGTTCCTAGAACCAAACACTTGAAGAAATCATGGCAGCTTATTTTTACTTCCAAGATAAATACCTAGCTTTGAAGAGATGTTTAAGTTGACTCTTACTAATGGAGGAAGAGAAGCAACTTGGAGGAGTGTTGAGATGATCCCTACTTGGGTTCGTGCAAACGGTGAAGTTTGGAACTTTGGTGAAAATGAGATAATTAGAGCTGAGGAATCATTTGTGTGCAGAATTCCATAAGTTTAGTTAAAGAGTATAGACAAATTATTACTGTGGCAATGGTTGTAGCAGTGACTTACGTTAACCAGATGACATTACGGTCAAGCTGTCTGTAAGCACTTACACAATTCTTTGGCTGGTGACCGCCTCAACCGATAATGAACAGTTGAGGGTGGTAAGCTTTAGCAGTTTTAGATGGAGAAGTTTGAGTTGTTACCTGTTGATACAGTAACACGTGATTAAAGTCAGTTAATTAACCTGACAAAAGATTTCATTGACATTTTACCTTGAGCTTATTTTCATTTAAGGGGAACCCAATTAAGTCATCAGTTTAAACCAAATGTCTGCATCAGAGGTTTGCCCAGATTTAACTAAAACACTTGAGGTAAAATGGCAGAAAGTTCTGTATAGGAAAGTGTCCTGGTTTCGGCTGGGATAGAGTTAATTTTCTTCCTAGTAGCAGGCACAGTGCTGTGTTTTGGATTTAGTAGGAGAAGAATGCTGATAACACACTGATGTTTTTAGTTGTTGCTGAGTACTGCTTATGCCAGTCAAGGACTTTTCAGCTTCCCAGGCTCTGCCAGGGGCACAAGAAGCTGGGAGGGGGCACAGCCAGAAGAGTTGATCCCAACTGCCCCAAGGGCCATTCCATACCATATGACATCATGGGCAGTATAGAAACTGGGGGGGTTGGCCGGGGAGCAGCGATCGCTGCTGGGAACTGTCTGGGCATCGGTCGGCGGGTGGTGAGCAATTGCATTGTGCATCGCTTGCTTTGGATGTTGTTGTTGTTGTTGTTGTTATTATTATTATTATTGTTATTATTATGTTATTATTTTCATTACAATTTTACTTTATTTCAATTATTAACCTGTTCTTATCTCACCCCAGGAGTGTTTCTCACTCTCACTCCTCTGATTCTCTCCCCCATCCCATCAGGGCAGGGGGAGTGAGCGAGCAGCTGTGTGGTGCTGAGCTGCTGGCTGGGGCTAAACCACGACAGACAGACATACATTCCTTTTTTATCATCTTGGCTGTGATTACTGCTATTCTTATAATGTAGCTTCTCCTATCCTCTCTGAACTAATTGAAGCATGAAGGCAGGACAGTGAGCCAGCACTAAGGAGCTAATCCATTTCCTTATCCTGACTCCTCTGAGTCAATTTCTACTTTCCTTATTCCTGCAAGGGCAGCTAGAAGAATCCCTGAAGCTTATTCCAAATGCCAATCTGTAACATAAGCTGGGGAAGGGTAGGCTTTCAGTGCTGCAGCTGCTGTCTGACCCTGGGTTGCTTAGTTAGTGACCTCGGCAATATGCACAGTCTCCACAGGCCTTGAGAAGGGAGCCTGTGCTTAGCTGCCATATGGTCTGGTTTGTTGGCCTGGTGTGCAGCTTCCAGGCCACGGAGATACCCAGAAATCATTTACGCTGTGCATGTCATCATGGCTCTTCGGTTCCCACTCTCACATTCTCAGCGATCTCCCCTTCGTGTGTGTTGACTCTTTACAACTGCAGGGTTAAATATTCTTTGCCTTATAAGCAAAAAGCTTACTTTCATAGTGGTTTTTGCAGATCATTCCATTCCATGCTTACTGCTACTGCCTCCTTAGAGCTGGTGTTATTTCATATTGAAAAAAGAAAATTATCTTCATGTAGTAACAGCTGACTGTGTGCAACTTGCATAGCACCTTTCAGCTGTGGACTTTGGGAAACACTTAAAACATTAAATTCATGTTATAAACACTAGGGAGTCATGAAGTTTTTAATCCTCCTATATGAAAAGGTCAACTAAAGCGAACAGAGCAATTTGTCCAAAGTCAGATAGTGAGTGACTGATTGAACTGCAGTCCAAAGCCCAAGGGTCTTGATTATCCATTGCACATGATATTTACTGCAGTTGCTATGTCACAAGATCTCTGCAGAGCTGGTGGTAGAACTTAGGAGTCCTGACACTGTCCTATCCCAAACAAACAGTAGAATTAATGAAGTCTGGTTTCTATGTTCTTGAGGTTGTACAGGTGCACCCCATACCAGCACAGGATCAGTCTAAAGCACAGGCTTCCTTTAGCACATGGAATGTGCTGTGGATCTAAACTGGTGTTTGCCTCTGAGCTTGGACCAGCATTTTAAAAATACCAGTCAGTTATTAAGCTGGAATCTTTAGGGTAGTTCTGAAGTAGAAAAAGAGAGGGAAAGAAAGAAAACCAGAGGGTGTGACTGGTAATTCTTGTAATCATTTAATGATTTCTACAAGGAGGTGGTACAGCATCTTAACCAGGGTGCACGGTATAGTAAATGAATCTGGACTTAGTTTCATATGCTCTTAACAATGTATCTGCATGTTTGTAAGTGTTACAAATCAAACTCAAATGAAAAATGTTCCACTGTTTAAACATTCTTACATGTAATTGCATTTTGACTGCAATAACATTATCAGAGCATCTTTCAAGCTCCAATTAATGCAAACCTAATTCTCCCTTAATACCAGTACCAGGAGGATTTTAACTTAAGAACATACAGATTTATCTTGGAGCTCCTAGGTGATTTTCAGATGCCTTTTGTACAATTTTTATACTGTGTATATGTAGCTATACTGATGTAGACCTCTACATCAATTTAAGGACCTGGCTTTACTGATTGCTGTTATTTACACTGTAGTTGCTTGCAGAATAGAATTGTGACCTATGGAGACAATTTTGATAATGCCAAATAATTAAAGACAGACCCTGAGAATTAACAGAGATTCCCTGAGTTCTATTCTTAGATATTGCTGTTATATCAAATAAGTATATCGAATTATTGACAATTCTATTTAACTACAGTCTTGTCTCAGAATGGGGCAGTACTAACTTTTAATTTACTTCTGATTGCAGGATGCAGTTGATAGACTGGTTTTTTTTTTTTTTTTGGTGGTGGATTTTTTTTCTGAAGTATTTTAATATACTGTTACTGAGAATATAAAATTTAAATGAGCATAGCAGTCAGTGTAGCATATTTCAGTCATGTCTGAAGTTTCATTAACATTACAGAAGTTTTTTTTTTTTTTTTTTACGGGTGCCCATGAAATGAAAACAGGTATAAAATTTGTGTCTGGTTTAAAATTTTATAAGTGAAGTTACACCAAACATTAAATAGGTCGTTTTCTAATACCATAAAGCATAGTGACAGGAGGGGAAAAAAAGGGCTTGAACTGCCTATGCAAAACTGGGGGGATCCTTACCAAGTAAGAGGCTTATATCCCTTTCAGGGGTAGGCCAGTTGAGCGAGATGCTGAGAAAACACAGATCGCTTTTTACACTCTGTGTCTTTGAATCTGAGCTCATCCAGAATCATATCAAGTTTCCTATTTAGGGCCTAAGTTTGTGAATTTCAGGCTGAGACACCATCTTGCACGCTAACCCTAGTAGAGCCGGTTCTGAAATTCGAATCAGCATAACACCATCCCTGTGCTGCTCTAACCAGGCTAATGAGTCAGCTAAAGCACGATTAATTTGCCTAGATGTATTCTAGGAGATCATCCCCATATAAAAAATCTTCATCATTAATACTGCCGCTACATCCTAAGTTTGTACTGCTGACTGTTCTGTGGAAGAGGGACGTACAGAATTGAGCAGGATTAAGGCAGTGGCTCCGAGGTGCAGGATTACAGCAGTGTTGGTTACACACAGGTAAATGCTGACAACCAGTTTCTGAACTTTGCTTGCATGAAATTCAGGTGGATGGGAGTTTCTAACACCTGATCCAGCTGTGACATTTACAAGTCTCTCTGTATCAGAGACCTTAGTATTAGCTAAACACGATAAACAGTGGAGTGATTTCCTTACTCCCTGCAGCGAACTTCATTTTCTGGCTAATACTGGCTCAGACCAAATGCAAATTTGTCACTCGTATCTACCTATGCATGGGGTTTCAATAATGGACAGTGCATAGAACAAATCGCATCTAGAAATACATGCCTATTCTTCAGGAAACGCTCAATTTTAGGGAGTTTTGAAAGGTAGGCAGACACTATGTTATAGCTCGTGTATTTTTCAGCAACGTTGAAGGGAAATAGAGGAAGCTTAGTTCTCCTTTAAGCTGATGCTAGTTTATTACCACTTCTTTACTACAAGGGGAATCTAGATCACTTTAACAAGAAAATTACAGGTCTGTGATTTTGATGTCATACTTGACCTTAATGTTTAAGATTCAGTGGAAAAATATCAGAGGGCTTCTGCATGTAAAAACACAGACAGGAGTCTGGAGCAGTATGCCATTTGAGGGTCCTTAGTTATCAAACTGAAGTGCGGGCCTAAAGAAATTTCAAACTAGCCATCTGTTCAGTGTGAATTGAGGAGGTCTTTAAAAGAAGACCCCTGAACATCAAACATGTTGAAAGGAGGATTGCCACAGGGCAAAACTTCCTGATAGCTAGCAAGCATGCATTGTACTTCAGCCTTTAAAACTCCAGAAAAGAGGCAGAAAAGATCAAGCTGAAATCTAAAGCTGGTAAAAGCAAATTTATCTCATTAAAACCCTTCATTTGCTGCCTTCAGAAGATCTGCAAAAGCCTTGAATAGGATTAAGGAAAGGACATCAAGATGAACAGAGTACAGCCATATCGCAAGGGGTTTTACAGATGGCATCTCTCCCTCTCGTGAAAAGCTTTATATACCTCAAAATTATGTTCACGCAGCTTAATAGAAGGTAGTAAGAAATGTGGACTTGGGTGGGTGAATATACAGGAAAACAGTATAGCAGGTCAAGCTAAATGCAGAAGAGAGGATCTTTTGAGGCTGGAAGGATTTTAGAAGTAGTATGTTCCGCTTTAGAAAAGCACCCTTATTCTAATGTTGCTAACTGGTGGCATTTGGTGTTTCCTCTTCTTTTTCTTTGTAACAGGGGCACGTGTCCATTGAGCTTGCAGGGCAAAGCTTGAAAGTCTGAACTCTTAACAGGTATAACACAATAAAGAAAACCTCTATTATTGCAACTTTTAAAAAAATTAAAGCATTTTGGAGAGGATGGATGCATGATTTCTTCAGTGTACACAATAGCAACATAACCACTGCTGGAAAGGGATGAATAGCAGTTGAGCAGGATGAAAAACAGTTTCTTTGTGTACTGGAAAACTTCTAAATTGTAATATTTTCCTATCCTGTCAGGAAAAAACCCAAATGTTGATAGCTTCTAAAGAGCAAAAGTAAAGCTGTCCTGTTTGGAGATGTTAAAGAACCTACTTCAAGTCCCTGTCTCAATGTGTTTTCCTATAAAAACATGCTGAGTGATGGCTGATTTTGATACACAACCAGGACATTAGACTGAGCTCTCCTGGGCAGAGAATCAGTTTTCATTTATTTTGTAAATCCCAGGCATACATTTCTGCCAAAATGAGTAGCAGCCGTTTAAAAGTAGGGGACCCTCAAGGCCCTGCTGGTGCAATCAGGCATGCAGATAGAGATCTTTGGCAAAAGAAATTAAGCCAAGCTATTTCGATACATGTGAAATAAGCAAAATTTTCAAAGTACACAGTTTGGTATGAATGAGGGTGCAAATCAGGTAGAAAATTATAAAAATAAAATCCCCTAAATAAGTTTCATCTAGGTATCTTTCAGACCTTTAATGTTCTGTACCCAACTGTCAGAAAAATATTTACAGCATCAAAGTAAGGCCTGCATTAGCTCCTATTTGGTCCCCACAAAGGAACAGTTAATTCCCTTTTCCCCTCTTCTTGTAGTGTCAGTTAGTTGCAAGATTCTTAAGTATAGCTTGCAACCAAATGTTATTTATGCTTCTTTTCTTAGCTGTATCCAGTAACTGTTAATTAAGTCTTTTGTAGCATGACTCTGAACTAATTAGGGTTAATTGAGCCTGCTTGTGCATTAGCTACTCCAGCACTTGTCCTGATAATCAGGAGTTTTGAGTGCATTGAATATTTTTGTGATTAACTAGCCTAAATTAATGTTCTCTGCTGTTTTTCTGTCTCTCATGGCCTTTTGTGATTACTCTGATAGTAAACAGGAGTATCCCTTTCCTGCTGCCTTATTTCTTGTGGAAAAAATGAATTACTGGTTACTACAGCAGGCTTTTTTGTCAGGCTGCTTGGTTGCAGTAATGACTGCATGCAGTGGTAAGTTAAGAGTTTCATAGGTGTTCAGTTACATGTTGAAAGTTGCTGAGGTGCCAAAGCTGCTATAGTTTGAGACGAACTGAAAAATCATTTTTTGTGTATAGCATTACATCGTGCCACAAAGTTGGTGTTGATAAACTACTGCTGTGGAGGGAAAAATGTCAGCACCTGAACTGGTGATGATTCACTTCTGCAGTGTAATGATTTCCACCACCACCACCCCCCCGCCCAGGTCATTCCATCCAAGTTCTTGATCCAGTCTGTCCATCCCTAGCTCTGCTGAGGTCATTGCCAAATTAGACACAAAGCAGTCAGTCAGGTGACAGTTCCTCTGCTTTCAGTGTAGGGTTAGTCACTGACTGACCTGTGAGATTCTAACCACGCTCTCAAAGGTGCTGTGATTTAATAAGGTGAGGCTGGCACTGGCTCTCTCCCGTCTTCAGGAACAGTAGCTCTAAGCCACAGACCACCGCTGCAGTGCCGGTTTAGGTCATACAGATGTTGCACATCTTGAAACAGAGCTTCATGTCAGCTGTGTCCTGTGGCAAAGCCCGTGCACAATACTGCTTTAATAACAGACATGACAATAGAGGAGACAAATGCGTGGGTTCAAATGTTTCTCGTGCTGTCAGGATTTCGAAAGGTTTTTGTCCCTCCCGTTAGCACCAGCAGGAGGCTTGCTCGGCTGTGTTAGTGAGACCTCAACAGTGACAAATACATTAGCTTTCAAACTTCCCATCTCAGAGTGAGAACTCATAGAACATGCTGTAGTAGCCTATTAAGCAACACGTTGTATGTGAATATTCGTCCTTTCGCCTTTGTTATTTACATAAATTTAGTGCAAGGCAAGTCTTTTTACTCTCTCTTTAGCTTTTTTGATGCAAACGTAGATACAGCTGCACACACTTCCTTGAATTAGAGCAATACCTTCTGTTTTTCTCAGCTTGTTTCCCTGTTGGAACTGAAAATATTTCTTCTTTTCTTTTTGAATGTTAAATCTGGAACTGTGTAGTTAGCTAAAAAGATTACATGTGTATTAGATTTTCTGAAACTGTCACAGCTTAAAAGCTTCTGAACTATGGGTTCTGAGCATGATTTGTTTCTTATTAGTATATACCAGGGCAAAAGTACTGATTTCAAAAGTGTTGCACTGATCAGAAAACAGCATAAAGGTGAGTTAGCCACATGTATTCAATTTTTTATATGTACATCTATACATATGTGCAATGTAAATACTTGCATGTTGATCCACAGAAAAAGTAGTTTAGTAGTCAGCTCATTCTTTAACATGTGTGCTCTTGCCTAACTGCGTATGGCTGCACTTAATTCTGAGAGGCTGTAAGAACATAGAGGTCTGGGAAACGTGAGCTATAAGGAAAGACTGAATGCCTTGAGATAGCTTGGTCTGACAGAGACCTTGAAGGGCACTGGGGCCGGGCGGCGCAAGCTGTGTTGAGCCTTCAAATACGTAAAAGGCTTCTTCAGAAAGAAACTCATGATAATTCATTATCTTTGGTAACCAGCACAAGAAGTTGCAGATTTAAATTTCATCAAACAGAAATTTGGTTTAGAAACGAGGATTAAACTTCTACCAGTAAGGGGATGTTTCCTGGAGGAGCATGTCCAGCGCTGGAGAACTTTGATAGTCAGACAAGCACACATGGATAGAGCCGGTCAAGCCTCACGTTAGATGCTTTAGATGCTTGTGAAAATGGCTTTTTTGAAGTTCCTTTCATATGTTTGCTTTTCTCATTTTGTAAAAAATTACTAGATCAGGTCAGAGGTCTCTTCTAGCCAGAATCTTGACTCTTGCAACTGCAAGAAGTAGATGTGGATGGAAAGGGTTACAGGAAATAGTGTTTAATGATCCTCTGGTACTTTCTCTTGGCTTCCAGCAATTAGACAGTTGCATCTGCACCTTTGTTTCTAATAACCAGGAGGAATGACAGAACCTGAGATTGAAAAATAGGAAATAGCTAGAGAAGCTAATATGGAGATTTATGATTATAATAAAGCTGATGTCAGGGCTTATTTCATAATGAACACACTATCATTCTGGGAAATGGTGATCATAGTGAAGAACAGAGTTAAACAAATGGATTTCTGTACTAAATTCCTTTCACAGGGAGAGGTGTTAGAATGTCCTGGCAGTGCTTACTGGATAAATCTTTCTTCTCCTGCCCTCCCCCTTTCCCCAAATGCCTTAGTAAAATATGAATAATACTAATTGTTCAATAGAATCCTTCTTCTTTGTATGTGTAGGAGTAGCGTTTGCCCTGTGCTCTGGTTCTTTCTGCCTGAAAACCCCAACCATACCATGATGTTTTCCCATCTAAAATGACCGACTCTCTCCCTGTCTCTCATTTTCCACTAGTCATCCTGCTGTTACTGAAATTGCAGTGCAGTGTGAGCAAACTTAAAAGATATTTTAAAGCTCACGCCTTGACCATGCCCGCCCCTTTGTTTCCCCAACTGTAATTAAAAAGAATTTCTGTCAGAATTCCACCACTAACTGGGAGATATTTCCTCACTCGTAAGTGATCTTCAGTTGAAATATGCTTTGCAACCTACATGCAAAATGACCATGCAAAAATATTCAGTTGCAGCAAGTGGCTTACGGTTTTGATTCAGTCTGGAGACTGGAAAATGAATCTGAAAAAAATAAATTGACTTTCTAACCTAAGAATGTCAGTCAATACTGAAAAGTCTGTGAGAAATTTACAGCAAAATGACTACCCCCTGTTCAACCTTGCCCTTTTTTGTAAAGGTTGCTGATAAGACTATTTGGTTATAAAAAAAAATTTTTTTAAAGGCATTAGACATGTCTTTAAATAACCTGAGATCTACAAATTCATTTCACACAGGGCACAGCACCAATGAAAATAATATCTCCAGCCAAGCTTCCTTACAATTGGTGACCAAGATATAAAGAATTCCATATATTACTGACCTAAAGGAATGGCATTTGCCACAAAGGTTTTCCTTTTGGATAGAAAGGCTTTGTAGCATTACTTTAAGGTAAGGAACTACAGTCTAGTGTGGGGAGAGACAGAGAACGTTGGCAGAAGCAGTATCAGAATCGGCTAGGCAAGTAGTGAACTTACTCTGTCCGCACATGAGGCAAGTAATCTGTAGATACCCATGTCTCTCTGGCTCTGCCTTCCCTGGCTGTCTGTTCTCCATTCGTATCTGGGGGGGTTTTTATGTTCATGTTAAAATATTTTTAACATCCTCATTGTCATTGGAAAAAGGCACTTTGCCTTCCTTTTCTTTCTTGAAACCATCTAGTATTCTGTGTACTAATTACTGAAGTAAGTATTTGTGATAATTGAGTATCAGGAAATAGACTTACCATGGTTGGCAAAGTAGTTATTCTATTGCTGATACTTCAAAAAACCCCCAACCAACCTGAAACTGTTACCTAGAAGTAATAGAAAGAGAATGTCAAGTTATTGCAGTGCCTAGGCTGACGTTGTTTAGTTTGTAATTGGAACTTTCAGGAATATATTTTCTTATGGAAATTTTCAATATCATGTGGTTGCAAGACTAAACTTGAAGCTATGTCAATTAGAAGAAATTGCTAATAAAAACCGATGAAAGCAACAGTAGAGTATCTAGGTTACAAATCAAATCCGGTGATATAAACTGGGGGGGGCAAGACACAGATGTCAATGTACACAGACAGATGGATGGACTGTAACTACTAGCTATACTTGTGAATGCCAGGTATGCTCTGTTTTGTGCTAACTTGCTGCCAGCAATGGATGGGAAGTAAAAGGCTGTTCATGAGCTTTCTGTTTTAGTAAACACTTGGGGGTGGGAGAGATTCTGGGCTTTTGTCCTGCAAGTTAAGTGTCAAATCATGGAAAGCTGGTGTTACCGAATGTGCCAGTGCGTTAAGTGCTGCAATCATTGTACCCTTTAGCCAGCCAAAAGGCAGAAACAGCAGCAGTGTTTGGGTTTGGATGTTGGACTTCTAACTCGGTCACCATCCACTCCTTTGTGTAGTGCTTGGAAGAGGGATTGGTAGCCAGGCTGTTGTGCTTTAAGATGTCCCATGTCTGAGGTGAAGAAATGCATTACTTTTTTTCCACTGACAGTTCAAAATAATAGCACTCTGGTTTTATATTATGCATCTACTGTGAGGATGATGCTTGTAATTACTTTGCATATACACTTCATACATCTGTTAGGTACATTGTGTTGTTGTTATAAGCCCCCTGTGCAGATGGAGAATCTGCAGCACAGAGGATTTACATGAAGCCAGGACTCTTGACTGCCAGTCTGTAGTAATAGTCAGAGCTCTCCATCACTTGGAGATATTCTTTCAACCTTTGGAACCCCTTAACCATGTTCACCCACTCCTATTTCTGATGCTATTTACAGGCCTTAAATGCTGCCTGATACTGCAACTCGTTACCTGAAGCCTGACATTGCTGCACTCTCTATCAAATAAGAAACAAAGCTGTTTTCTGCAGAAAGCAGTGTAATTATCACTTCTGCTGCATCAAGTGCTTAATGAAAAAAATCACGTAATTACTTTCATTGCCATTCTGGACACACTTTGTAAACTTTTCCATTTACAGTATGTGTGTCTTTACAATGCATACCAAGGAAAATGGGGCCACAGCACTAAATGTCATGCAGGTGGGTTTGTCCACTCATCCTAGTGTTGCTGCATTGAAGGTAATTTGTTCATTAAGTACTAGAAGAAGTATCAGGTATCTGAAGAAACAGCTTATCTTAAAAGGAATAATTCTGCATAGTCCTACAAGATTTTTGCTGGTTTAGTTGTTGCTAGGAAGTAAGTAGCTAGTGAATCCAGCCACATAACAACCATTGCTACCAATTGAAGTATCTAACCTTGTATGAAATGAAGCGGGTATTTCCAGAATGGTGTGCCTCTTTTCCTGAAAGTCACAACTGCGTGCTTACCCCACAGTGCAAAGTCTGTAAAAGCTTTCCTGCACTGATAGGGAGAGTAATTGTGAGTTTATAGGGGAGGATGAAGCTGAATTTGCTCAGATTGAAAAGCTTTTATTATTGTGAAGGAGAGGGGAAAGGTCAAAGTTTCTAATTACTTCATTCTGTACTGTAGCAGTAAAAAAATCACTGCTTGCTGGTGGCTGGTTAGCTAGTTAAATTTAGGCAAAAACTAATGCAAACAATCTTGGACTGTTTGGTCTTTTGAAAGAGAACACATTTTCTTTTGGAAGGTATTGTATATTGGTCAGCTGTACGCTAGATCCTTTTGTCTAGGTCAGGCGGCGTCTATACTGCTGTGGCCATGCAGGGAGCCAAGAGGGAGAGCAAAGAAATGAGTAGCCATGTACAAAAGCATGCATGATTCCCTGTTGTCCATTCATCACAAGATTATTGGTGCTTTTGAGTTGTTAGTGTTAATGCCTTGTGTGGGGTCCTTGAAGCAAAAATGAAGTAAGTTTGTTAATGGGTGGCAGAGCAGCTGTTGCTGGTGTTAGCATGCAGCCAATCGATACAATGGGATGCTTTATAAAATAGGCTTTAGCCCTCACAGTGTGTCCAAGTTTTCTTTTTTTTTGCTTTAACATCTGCTACAGGTCAAGAATTTGGTTTATCAGAACCAAATATGTGCTAGAAATAGGAGGCTATCTCTTTTCCAGCAATGTTGTTTTCAAATGGGGACAAAATTTACATACTTGGTTTTCTCAATTACTGGAAAGAGAAGATGTATAGAAGTTGAAAAATACTTTCCGATTCTCTGGTACCTTTTACTCCAGTGCTTCAGTGTTTTACAGACCCTGGCTGGTTCAGTCAAAAATGTGAAATAGTTACTATTTTACAAGGGGTCCCAGTACAGTCAAAAGTCCCATTTTAAAAGCAGAGTCTATGCTGTGGGTGCCTGCTGTTAATGGATGTGAAACTGCAGGTATCCCAGCCTGGATTTTCAGAGAACTTAAGTGCTTGTGACTTGTTGCAGAGTTAGTCAGACTGTTAAAAGTGAAACTGAGTCCTCTAATATATCATCTATAATCAGAACTTCTAAAAAGGGCTTAAGAGGCTTAAATTTTGTAGTAATGGAAAGCAGATGCACCAGAAAGGCATTTCCCCTCTCTGGTTGCCCTTTATGACAGTCTTTAACATAGTTACTGATCTGAAATCTGCCATGTAAAAATTGTCTGTACCTTATGTTTTATGGCAGATAAAGTATGAGGAGCTGTGCAAGTAGTAAGTTCTGATTGTGTTTTGTACCACCAACTGGTTAGCAAAAGCTAATGCAGGTGACTGAGCTGAAACACCCTGTTCGTTTGATTATTTTACATTCCTTTCCCTCAATCAACTGTTTTTGATCCACTTTGGTCTGTCTTGCCTATTCTGATCATAAACTTTCCTGAGCAAGACTTCTCTCCAATTATGCTTATCTGGTTTGCAGCTTTTACATTTTTTAATCCAGAAAAAAGGATGTGTGCCTAGGAACTGTTAGAGTAACGAAGAAAACAGAAATGTGCTCCGCACAGAATAGAAGCTGTGAGCAACTCAGCAACAATCAGGAGCCCAGTCAGAAAGCTGATTTATATAGAGGTGAAAGGGTGTATATACAGGAGGCAATCATTCCCCCCAATACATCTGCAGCCTTCATAAAAGGAATTTAAGCACTGAAGCTATTCAGGTTAACTACTCTGGTTTTCTCCTAAAATACATTCAGCATCCTACCCCAGTGGGAGCAGAAGAAAATCATTATCAGTTATCGCACAGAGATTTAAATTAAGATTTTTTTCATAAAACTGAACTTCTAAAACAAAATCCCAGAGAAGTGGAATTAATTGCTGGATCTGCATTGAATCACCAAGAGACATGGTTTTATTTCTGTGTCACAGCAGAAAGTGCTTCATCAGTAGGAATTCATGTGGAGGAAAACTAAGCATGTCCCACTTATTGAACACAAGTATGTCCAGGATGTTTAATTATTTTTTGATTAATTCATTTAACATTAAAGAAATCAAGGACTGCGGCATATTCAGCACTACACCATTTGCTACCTGTATGTACCCCCAGCTCTTCTTAGTTAAAGGCACCTTGTGGTTTTTACCTGCAGCTGTTGTAAATGAATTACTACTTCTTTTCTAAGCTACCTTCATTACCCTGAGGAAATGCACAGAAACACACTGGAGCTAAGATGATTTGCAGCATCTGTGGTTAAGATTTAATATAATGTGCTCTATGTTTGCAAGGGTAAAGCATTGGGGGGAGTCAGTTAAAACAAGTGTAAGGCATTAGATTAATTACTTGGAAACCTTTCAGCTAAGCAGTGTACTTACTCAGTGTGAGAAATAATAGGACAATATTTTTGTTGGGTTTTGTGTATATTTGATGTAAATTTAATATAGATTAAAAAGTAGGAAGTCAGTAAATAGTAGGCACTGGCATTCATGAGTTCACTAACAAGATGTGAGAATGTCTCCTGGTGATATGGTTCCCTGGTAGCAACAACTTTGTCGTGTTGGAGATACCTCAAGCAGGTCAAGCCCTTGCTGTGCCAGGTGATGGACAGACACAGCCTTTACACAGGCACAATGCAAGTAGCACTTGCAAGTATCTCCTCATTGTTGTTTCTTCTTGCATGAAGTGCTGCATCTCATTTTTAAATGTACGAGTGAGTAAAGGACTTAAGTTCTTAGATGTCACTGTTGAATAACTCTATTGTTTGTTGTTATTGTAATATGGTGGCAGTGCTAAAATAATGTGTTAGATTAGTGACTGGTGGTCAGTGAATAAAAGCCCCTGACTTGAGATTACCTGGAGTCTCAAGTAAGTAATATTTGCATGTTGCTAGAAGTCACCTATAAAGTCAAGTAACGGAAGGACCCGGTGTGGGACAGGCTGGCTTTCTGCTTGCTAATAGGTGTCTTGCAGTCTCATCGTTAGTAAAAAGCCTTGCTGCTCTTCTCTCTAAAGAATTAATAGACAGGAAATAAGGAACGTGAAGATTGCCTTCTAATGTACTCTCTTCTACTCTGGGATGAAATGAATTGAAATGGGGCAGTGAGAAGCCCTTTTGCCAATGTCACCTGGTTGTGATTTTTCTGGACTTTATTCTCCAGGGCTTTGAGCGAGTTAGTCCCATAAGCGGTAAGTTCTGTGGTCACAAAAGCAGATAGAAAATCATTGACCTAATTAAATACACAGAGAGAGTAACTAAGTCAGCATCTTCTGATAACATAGACACAAACATTATCAAATGAAAATAAACATTCTCTTCCAGGATAACCAGCAGGTGTACCTATGCCAAGGTAAGCCTGATGGGCCTTCAAGTGTCTGCATATTGCAGTAACAGTGAAATACCGAAGTGGTATAAAGTGTCTTCTGCCTTGGAGAAAAGCACATGCTCAGATTTATGTTGCGTTTGGATCAGTAGCATTAACAAATGATCAGTTTTTATTAGTGAATAGATCTCCTGTTGAAGTGTAACATTGGTATTATCTATGAGTAGAGGACAACTTGTTATCAGATTGTGTTCCAGAAACCCAGATCATCTGTCAATCGACATTGGTGGAGAAAACTTTAGAATTGTTGGTGTCAGGAAGTTTTCAGGAAGTTTTCATAAATATTCCTTTGATCCTGTTAATTAGATCAGATGATAAACTGCCAGGGAATGACGGCTTCAATAAATCTATTTCAAAGAGGTGTTAGGAGTCACCAGTCCTGGACAAACATCTGTTTGTCAGTCGGTGGAAGTCAGAGTTTCCTAATTATTTGACGGCTGTGGGTCTGTAGTTCTCTGATAGTGTAGTCCATGGCACAGTGATGTACGTAGCACAAGTAACTGGTCAGAAAGACTTGCTGACCATTGTGCTTAAAAAACAAGATAGAAGGGGTTAAAGAAATCTCCAACAAAACTTAATGCAGTCTCTCATCCTGAGAACATCATGTATTTTGCAGAAAGTGAAATGAAGGCTTTACAATACGCTACTACAGAATAATCAGCACCTCTGGGGTTAGTGTCCTAATCTCTGTCAATTTGTAGGTGCTTTTTTGCCTTGCAGCCTGAAGGTTTTACCTGTTGATTCTGAATCTAATGTAAAGCTGTGATTCTTACACACACAAATGTGTAGCCCTTCTTTGAGTAATCCTAGCATGAACTTTGTGATGCCTTATGTCCTGAATTACACAGATTGTTCTATGCATAAATGTTTATTAATAGTCTTTAAATGTCTTTTAAAAACTGTCACCCTCTACATGCAATTTGAGAATAAAAATGGGTGAATAAGCTTTATTTTGCCAAGTAGCATGCTGCTTCCTTCATCTCCCTTGCTATGCTTTTTTCCCTTCTGTCTTCTCTCTGAAATAACCAGTTATAATTTTGGTAACGTTTTCTCATGCAGAAGTCTTTCAAGGACCCTGGTCACTTGCGTGTTGCTTAAGTAGTTCAGCTAAAGATAGTTCATTGTGGTGTTAGACAGGATTTGCTTTAACAGCTATTTTACTTTCGTTATCAGTGCATACGCTGTTTCATCTGGAAGATGAACTGCCATACTGAATCAGACCCAATCAAAGCTCTGTGCTGTCTCATATTCTAGCTTCAGCTCTATGTAAGGTGTACAACATGTACGTATATACATTCCTACACTACCATGCTCTTCTGGATTCCTCATGTCTTTGGTGGATTTCAAAGCTATTGTATCTAATAGGTATTGATGGATACCTAGTAATACCACTGTGAATACAGCTGTGCTCTGTTAATGAACCTCTGTATGCTTCTAGCCACACAATAACCAGAGATGTTGACTTCTATGAATTTACTTGTGATGTTTGGAAAAAATACTTCAATGGTCTTCAGAAGTTAAACAGGAGCTGCAGCTTCTAAGTGTTACACACCTCATAGTGAAGCTTTAGGTCCTGATTCGGTGATGTTTCGGGCATATGCTTTGGAATTCCTAAATAGGGAGTGTGACTTTTTCTGAAGCAAGGATTGAATATTTTGAAGCCAAACCTAGCACTTCAGTGTTAGAACACTGCATCACTTGCTGTGCCACTATGGTAAACAGCTTGCAGCTTCCAAGAGCTCACTTCCCCTAGTTAAATACCTGCCTAAGAAATTGAACCTAGTTCTTTCCACACTAGCTCACATTTACCCAAAGAGGGAACCACTGTGGGCTGTCGTTACTGAGACAGAGTCTTGCCCAGAGCTCTTTCCTCTTCTCTATACCTTCTAAATGCTGGCAAATGAGACCAAACACACACAACTCTCTGCTGATTTCTCAGTAGTTTCTTTTTGGGTAGGGGAAAAAAAGTAATTTAGAGTATGAAATGCTGAATTCCACTACTGAATTACCAATTATCCCAGTGACTAGAGTGAAACATATTCTGCTTCTCTAATTTGGACTGACTCAATCATTAACAACTTGTTTCTTTTAATTAGCCTCTCTTCTTTATTTCCTCTAGATTAGAATCATTCTCAGCATGTTGGTTTGCATGTATATTCTGGTCTACGTTGTGATCATTGGGGAGCTGTAAGGAACCCTCAGGTTCTACCTGCCAAAATTCCCCTCGGAAGGCTAGATACAACTTAAGTCTGGGCTTCTTTTTTTTTCCTAGTGCCACAGGAAGAGGATGATAGGCAACAGACTTCATTAATGTTTAAGTCCTCGTAAACAGGTATTTGTAGTCTTTATGAAAGGATATGGTCTGTTCTGAGTCCTTTGGTAATGGCTGCCAGATTGCTTCCCCACTGTGCCTGGATATAGATAATTGCTACAAAACATTGCCAAGCTCGGGAATTCCTCTCTGTGGACCAGTTCCACATTTATAATCGTTTACTTACAATGGAACCGTCCTCATAGCCAAAACACAGACATACAACTTTTGGGTTAAATTTGGCTTCAGCCAGAGATGTAATTGCTGTGTCTGTAAAGGAAATGTGATGTTTCAGATGCTTCTCTGCACTCAAAAACTGATTGAACTTCACCCTTCCCCCCCCCCACCCCCCGCATTTCTGTGTAATTTTTTTATGCCTCTTTATTCATTACAAGGGAAGAATAAAATACTAATACAGTAATGTCTTTTTTTTTTTTCTTTTGTATCACTTTAGTAGCATTTTGTACTAAAGCCTGGCATCTGACAGGTTCAAAGCAGTGAAGAATTGCTTCTGTTGAAATACTTTGTGGGGAAGCCACCTGGCTACTAAGAAGCTGTTGCTCTTATTTCCTGCTCAGACCAGCAGCAAAAAGTCACAGCTGTTTCCAGTACCATTGACTTGAAGGAATGTTAATCAGTATATTCCAAGAGGGTTTTTTTTTTTTTTTAATTTATATGTGTTTCCTTTCCTCTCAATTTTGATGTTGAGAATTCATGAGATCAGAAGCAAAAAATATGGGGGAGATGATACAGAAGCAGATACTTTCCTTAAAGTAGTGGGTCCCCTGACATTTACAGCGTACATAGACTTTAATGCGATTATGATCATCTAATCTAAACTTTGAGAAACATAGCACAAAGAATTTTCCCCAGCAATTGCCATATAAAACTCCTTAGGTTCAAGCATGTCTGTCTTGCATGCGTGTATTCTTTTGCACACCTCGCTGTACATAGTGCTTTGTCACAGGGCACTTCCCTTGCCCTCTTAGTGGTTGTGAGATTGACACACAATCTCTTACATGCAAAAAAAGTTTATTTCCCTGTATTTTAAATTTTTACATTTTTAAATGTCCAGTATAGTTGCTTGCTTATACCCTGCTTTATATCAAGAAAATAAAGACAAGCATGTCTACTATGACCTAAAACAATAATGGCTCAACTGATGGTGTTGGTGAGAAGATGCACTCCGTTGGCTGAGCATATCTCCAGTTCTGCTTTCTGGTGCTTTGCTGGAGTTCACCTTGCTGCTGCTTGCTCCAGTGTGAGAATCCATTCGGAGAAGACTGACAAGGGCAATACATTACTGACAAACCTTGAGAGAATGTTAGGAAACATCATTCCAGCTGTTAGAGTCAATGAGCAAAATTGTGAGTCTTTTCAAGTCCTTTTGCTATTTCACAGCATAAACCTGTCACCTCATTAATCAGAGGAGCGTGTTACAACGATACTCCGGCGTGAATAGCATTCATCGCTGATCTTGTCAATGTCTTGGAATAAAACTACAATTTGATAATCCCCACCTTACGCATTTGAAATTTACAGTGAAATTTCTGTTTACTGGTGATGTACTTGGTTAATCAAACTGGTGAGGATTCCAGTATATATATTAGAAAGCATAATCAAAAGGCAGACAACTAAGAAGCTTGTGATGACTTCTTTGTCCATCCCTCAAGATAAAACAAATCACACAACTATTGGGTTGAATTTGGTTCTCATGCTCAGGCCTGGAGCAATTTCATCAAGGTTAATGAATAATGTAAATAAGAGAGAAGGTCTGGTAGTAAAATGTAAAATTCAACCAAATTCGGTTCAAGTGTGTTGGAGTGATCTAAATAAAGATGGAGTATATCCATAAATAGTAATAGGGATCCAAACTTCATGGCTTAGCCTAAACCATGGGACTGATGTGTCTCATTTCCCTTTAGCATTAGGGAAGTGTAAATCCCCCTTAGAATTTTGTGCGTTCTCTGTAGACCAAGGAGAGAATCTAAATAAATAAATAAATAATAAAAGGAGTCAATGTGCAATCACAGAATATGTCTGCGTGGCGATTCATGGAGTGACTTGTGCTTGCCCTTCCCTCAATCCAAGCCACCGATAGCTCTTGTGGTTGTGTTAGCACATCATGAATACATCATCGTCCTCATCAAAACAAACCTGTAATTTCTCAGTGTATGGGACTCTAAGCTATCATCTGCCTAAAAAGCGTTATAAAGGCATAACATACAATTGTTCCAAGCACATAGCATGCCACTTATAAAAGTATTAATAACCAGTGAGAGGTGACAAAGTACTGTAGCAATGCCTAATTTATGCCAGTCTCAGACAAAGTTGGAGTGGCTCACAGTATAAGCAACAGCTTTTGCAGTGCTGATAGGTGACCTCCTCCTGGCTGTGGAGGGAGATCGGACCTCAGCTGCAGAAGACAGGGAAGCCCATCGTGCCAAGAAGTCAATGGAAAAGAAACGTTTACTGGAGAGTAATCATTCAGATCTGCTTGCTTCCAGCATAATTGCAAAGCACCTTCACATTATGAAAAAAGCTGGAAATCATGTGTTGAGGGGGAGCAAGCAGAGTAAAATATACAGAAGGTAAGTACTCATCCATTCATTCTAATTGTACAATAAAGCAAGCCAGAAGGTCAATTTTTAGTCTAGAAACATTTTTAGGTGGCTGTGAAGTATATTCAGTCTGAAGTTGATAGAGAGGGAAATAAGAGATTACAGAGATGAAGTGAACTGCCCATACCAGCTCAGCTGCAGCACTAGTACTAGTAAGCAGTCCATATGTGCCAGAGGGAAAACATTAAGGAAAGGTGGATAACATCACCTCAGCTGCTCTTATTGTAGGTTTTACAAGAACAGGTAAAGATCATATGATATCTGTAACATTGCCCTTTCTTTGGAGTGGGCTGCTAACAATAATCAGGAGATCAATCTGCCTACAAAGCTATTAATTTTATTCTTCCTTGGAGACTTCTAGACTCTGGCTTTGTGTTCTTCCATAGCTTTTCATCATGTCGTGCTAAAGTAATTCTTTGCTTGGCACAACAGTTGTCTTCGTTATGATCCCATTAAAGAGGAAAGAAGCGCTCAAAGTTACATGCATTTAAACATGTCACTTCTCGTAAACGTCATCAGCTGTGTTGTGTTAAGCCATAGTGAAGCCAATAAGTTATTAATAATTTAGCATACAGTTACAGAAGCAAACATAAAGTCATGCTTTGATCAAAACCAGGTAAGAATACAAAAGCGTGGAGTGTTCTGCTCAGTAAGTTAACAGACAAAGTTAAACATGTGACACTGTCACTGGACTGAAATTGCAGTACACTGGAAAGTTATTTTTGGAATTCAGTGATAAAGCTAAAATACTTCCTGTATCAAATCCTTTACAGGGATTTGCATGCTTATTCATTGAGAAAATTGTCTTTAAATCAAGAGGCTGAAGTTAAGGATTACTAAATCCTAAAACTGTTTAATTTGAATTAAACACTATTAGTGCATGTGCCCACACATTCCAATCCCTTTCTGCAGTTACATCCTGAATAACGTTTAGTTGTTCAGCTTTGGGAGTGGAGAAACAGTAGTTGCCTAGTTTGAATTTGTGTTTGTGTGCCACCAAGCATAATGGAATCTTGATTTGTGACTGAAGATCGTATACAAATAAAACATAGTAAAGAAAATTTGCATTCTAACCCTTGCCGTGTAGGACATACCAACCCTTTAAACTTGGTTTATTAGTCTTCGGAAAATTGGTAATAACCTTGAACAGCTGCTGTGTAGTTCAGTGTTTGCAAAGTGACTTGAGGTATCCTGCTGAAAAGTGACATAAATGAAAAGTATTCTTTTTAATAATAAGGAACTGAGCTCGAAACACTCAATTTTGGAGATGGATTTGAAGCTGAAGCGTGAAGTAGTGCAGGGGGAATGTTTACAAAATACAGAGCAGAGCTAGTAGGAGTAAAAACTGCAATGTAAGTGTAATTCTAGGATGCTTGCAAAGCAGATAATGAGCCAAAAGTTATGGTACAGCTAGAAGTCAGTTTATAACATAGTTCATAAAAAGGTTCCTAAATTGCAGTTTAATAAAGGCTCCTAACTAGAAATAGGAAAGAAAGTTCTTGCTGCCAGTAACGTGCAAGTTAAAAAGAAGCATTACATGTTTAGTTGATAAAATAAACTTTCTGTAAAGTTGCCTTTATTGATTAAAATGAAAGCTGCTTTTCCTTCTGAAAACTCACTTTAATGTTTACATCTTCATGTATAAAAAACAAATCAGATATCTTTGTCTAGGGTAAAACCACAAAGAATGGCTAATTTTGCTATGGAGAACTGTGTTCTGTGGCAGGAAGTTGCACTTCAATCTGGATGAATCTCAAGAACATCCAAAATAGTGCATTTGCGATTCTATCGCAGGTCTTGCGGTCTGTGACCAGCAGAAGTAAATGATATCAATAGCATCTGTGCAGCAGCTTTCAAAGTAGTTATCGTAATCTTACACCCCAGTGATCAGATGGAAGAAAATAAGCTTGACCAAAGTACTTCCATTTTGGGGGCAAATATGATTTAAAAACACTGTAGTGAGAATACTTCAAATTAAAATGTCCCTAAAAAGTTCTCACCTTCAGTTTATTTCTCTTGCTACAAACCAATAACCTACTGATACTAAGCTGCTCTTTCTCTCTGTGTATACTCTTGAATTACTTTGTAAAGTTCTTTTGCGTGGCAGAACTCAGCCATGCATCAGTAGAGTTTCGTTGCTTTTTTTTTTTTTTTTTTGTCTTGAGAAATCAGTCAGAGTGAGCAGAAGTAGCTCTTACAGTTAGTGAGCATCCCAGAGATGCAGGATTGCATTATGCTCAGAAAGTCAATGCTCTAAACCAAAGGAATACCCCTTTGCAATAAAGAGTAATACAAAAGAGCCGCAGGGGGAGACAGAGAGAAAAATCCCACCGAGCAGCCACAAGGGAAAAATGAAGGGCTGAGCAAAAATGACTTGAAGAATGGTTCTGGGTAGCATGTTCTATGTTATATTGACTGGCTGCTGGATCAGAAGGCATCTTTTTGAGAATATGATAAAATGAGTGCAAAAAAAAAAAAAAAGGAATACTCAAGCCACTGGGACTCTGCTACATGGTAACAATGAATGTAACGTGACTAAATGCTCAGTTCTTGCCCAGCAAAACAGAAATTCTCTGTAAACATATGTGGTAGGGAGTGGAAACCAGTACAAGCCTGAGCGTAGAACTACAAAGATGTGACACAGTCGAAGCCTGTGCTCAAGCACAGTGAAAAGTTGTGAAATGAATAGGTCAAAACCCAGCTACATTTAAGTTTGCCTGCTTCCAAGGGTTCCTATATACTATAATTTTTATAATTGCTTATATAGAAGCTCCTCATTCTCTTGTATATGTGAAGAGTACATATGGATGTAAGGCAGTAGAGAATATTTTATTTAAATTGGGATTCCAAGGTCTTCCTAAGGATTTAATTTCATTTTCATTTCTCTCCCTGTGGAAGCTCCTGAAGGAGAAGGCATGACCATACGCGAGAGCTGCCAGCTCTGAGCAGCAAAGTGACTACAGCTGATAGAGTGCAGTCCTGGGAGACGAACACATAACCACGGCTGTGCACTTGAGGGGGAAATCTGCAGACTGCAAAAGCCTGGCTGCAGGAGGGCTCTGATTACTTGGTAGAGACTTCTTTCAGGGTAGATAGCTGGTATAGTCAGGAAATGCTACTGATATCACATGTAGTAGCTTGTAGCTAAGACACATAATATTAGCTCTATTTATATTGTTCTCTTAACGAACAGTCTCTGATAGAGATAGTGTTTCTGCTTCTGGGCCTTCTGTAATATCAAAGCTTAGATTTCTGGCAATAATTACGTATGCATTAGGCTTTCCTCCTTTCAGCAGTTACTATTAAGTTGTTGTGATAGAGAGACAAAGTACAATATGAATAGACCAAAAATGTAATTTTGATCACATTTGAATCCAGTGGGTTTAATCTTGTCAATATTTATAAGAGATGTCTGAGGCAACAGAGTAGGATAATTGCTGGAGCAAAAGATAGGACAAAGTGTTTCCAGGAAACATCCTAACAGGAATATTATCTTTCTACTGGAGAACGTTCCTAGTAAGAATGCATAAAGATCTCTGCCTGTTTTTAGTAATTCCCATGCTACATTTAAAATCCTGTATTAGGAAAGCATTTCCTACTGGTGGAGGAGGATACGCTGTAGTCTCTATAAAGCTCCTTAGAGTTAAAAGAGGAAATATTTTATGCGACCAGACAGATTGGTTGCTCAAAGAGTGGTAATCTGCAGTGCCTAATTAGTCAATCAAGTCAAATTGTACTTAGCAAGCATGACACAATTACATTACAGTAGAAACAAAGGGAATTCAGTTTTTATTGCCATTCAGAAGGTCAGTGGCTCAGGAGAAACATGATGGTTTCTTTGGAAAATACAAGGTGGGAGTTCTCAAATAATTCTTTAGTATTGACTGCATTAGTTAGCAAAATGTTTGTTTTGTGAACATCTTTCCGTTCATAATTTCTTTAAATAGTGGAGTAACATGTAAGAGACTATTTTATTACTGCTCTGTCTACCTAAAGTTGGATAGAACTCCTGGCAACAAAGGAGAAGAGCAAACACCTTATAACCTGTGACGGTTGCGTGTGCTATTATTCATCAAAAGAGTACAACCTGGGAGTCTCCTTTGTTGAAGATCAAGCAAAGACACATGCTTCAGTCCCAGTGCCCTGCTTGAACTCCAATTTGAAAACAATTAATTTCTGGCTTTGTAAATCCCCCCTGCGTTTATAGGTGGGCAGAGGTTTCTTCTTCATTCTGCATGTGGCCGTGCCTTTCTGTGATACCTCACCCCAGCACTGGCTGTCTTTCAAGTAGGTGATGTAGTGATGGCTTGCACGGTGTTGTGCATGCAGTTAAAAAAGCTTCTTTAAGCAAGTACTGCACTTTTTCTCCCTCTATGTTTCCCAAAACAGTCTCAACAAATGGAGAGGAGTGGGGAAGGCAGGCATAATTTCATAAAAGCTTGAAACTTTATGAGGCAAAATGATTTTTAAAATCTGTATTAATTAATCTCCTGATCAGCTATGAAGTGTGGAAATCTTGAAGCTAGAGTTGGTATAAACAGGTAAGATCTGGAGAGTTTTGCTTTATGCGTACACTGACACAGTAATCTTTGTTGATTTTTCGAACTTCCTCCTGTAGAAATGTAGACACTTAGAGGACAATGCAATGACAATGTAGGGGTTTTTTTATTTTACTATTTCTTTACAAACATTGATACACAGGATCGGTAATTAAACATGCATGCTTTTGAGGATGGAGTAATATATTTACTGGTATGTGAGGTGAAAATGTTAGAGGAAGAAACCACTACATATATCACCTTCCTCTGTTGGAAGAGGGTTTTAGTTTCCCATCTAAATATGGCAGCCTCGTAATAAAACTTAATTTATAAATCATAGATGGTCTTCCCCCCGCCCCCTCCCCTGCAAATGCTTAAGTATTTAAAATATTCACCATGCAGGTTTGGTACTCCGAAGAATTAATCAAACTGTCAGGCTGTAGACCAGACGCTGCAGAGAATACACAGTGGTGTGTCATGGTTACTTAGCAACTATAGCTGAAGAGGTTAAGGCAGAAAATACTGTCATTTTCCTATGTTTGAGATCTCCTCTCTCCCCCTCCTTTGTATACATATTTTTTTCCCCCAACAGATAAAGTCTTTTGTATATTTTAATGATCTTATGTTATAGCTTTCAAAAGAACCTGCTATTTCTGTAGACCAATTTGAATTAAATGACAAATTCTGAGGATTTGAGCGTAGCTCATAACAAGAACAGGAGGTGTTAACCTAGAATGTATGTAAAAAAAAAAAAAATCCTACTGTTGAATGGGAAGCTGTTTAATTTTACTGTATTTTCTTTTTCCTTAAAAATTGAGATCGGTAGGGGTAAGCGCAGTTTTGACTAAATCGCCACTGAAACGATGTTCTACCATGGTGGCAATGGAAGTGGGACCTGTTTTGCACTTATATTATTGGTGGTAATATTTATTGCCCTGATAAGGAAATTGAGTTTGCTTACTAGGAGGAAATAGATGACCTCTTACAGCTGCGTTCTGCTAGAATATTTGCCTCTGGCAGTAGGTTAAAAATAATAGCAGTTCTGAAAATTTTATGAAAGCTTCAGGGTAAGTGTTACTTCAACATCAGCAGCTATAACACAAACAAGCCTTAAATCCTGCAACTCGTGAAATGGTAATGAGAAAAGGATCCGGAATTTCTGTTGTGTTCATGAAGGGCACATGTCTGAATATATGCAATGTACACAATGGCAGCCTTTGTGGAAGGAGTAGAAAGATTGCCAGGAGCTGAATGTAGGCATCGGGGCCATTCAATATTACTAATCTTCAGCTCCTCAGTTTTGCATTATACAAAACGTTTATTGGTCTAGGTCTTAGGAGCCAAAGAAAATTGGGATCCTCCTCTGCTACCTTCTCGTTACAGGATGGGGCTGCACAGCCGCTGCCATAGAATCCAGGCAACCTGAGCCTCCCGTTTGCTGTTCTCTGCGGAATGGACAGCTAGGGTCAGTTTGAGAACGGGAAGGTGGCTAGTTCATCGTTTTGAGCTTTTTCCTTTCGTCTGCTGTTATGTTGTGAATGGCAGTGATGAGAAAGGCATTAGTCATTTAGTTGTGAATTCAGTGAGCTGGACCAGCAATGCTGTTGAAACAGTTGTGCTAAGGAACCAGCCGTTACTGTGGCAGGCACAGAACAGATTGGTATCACTGACCGGCATTCAAATTCTGGATGGCATTTACTAAAATTCTGTTCACTTCTCTAAAATTTTGTTCATATGTTTTTCCAGGCCTCATTTTTGCTGTGATGACAATGCGTGAGGAAAAGTGGCTGAATGCTTAGTGCCAGGCACTCGACATCCGGGAGTCCTGTGAGAAAGAGACAACACAGCATCTGCAGCGCACACGCTGAGGTGTTGTCAGTTATGCTGGTTTTTCAGAGGAGAGAGAGCAGAGAGAGTGAAAACACCCCACTAACCTTTAATATGAGTCCCAGTCCGTTTCTGTGCGTACACCTGTGCTCACTGTTTCCACATGATGAATGCACCTCCTCATCCAGATAAAATGACATGCATGTGCACCTCATTGCCCTTACTGAATTTTTACTACTATTTAGGATTTAGGTTCTGAATATTAGCTTCTCGAAGAAGAGGAGTATCATAAAATCTTTTTAAAAGTCATGTAGGAAACTCATGGTTTCTATAGTAGCACTGAGAGGCAGACAAGAATGAATGTGTGTGGAAATAAGTTGTCCCACTGCAATCAATGCGACCACAGAGATGCTTAGAGACACAGTTAAGTAAACTGTTACAGATGAATCCGTGAAGAGGAAATCGAGCCCCTTAAGGACATAGGCTCTGATTTTGGTTTCCGGTAACAGTATGAGCAAACAGTCTAAGCAATGCATTCTATAAATATACATTCATTTGACTGCAGTTCTCTTTTCTCTCCATTTGTCTTGAAAAAGAAATGGGAACAAAGAAAAAGCAGAATTTAATATAATAATTCTGAAATATTTGGGATGTTACAGTTGAAAGGGCATGTATCTTTTGAGTATGGTCTGATTTGATTGCCAGACATAGCCAGTCCTCTCAAATACTGATCCTAATGGAAATGGTAGTTATGGTATAGTGGCCTTTCTGTGGAAAAGGAATAAGGTGTGTGTGCTACATTCAGAAACCCTAAGGTGTATAAAGGAAATGGCTGTAAATTTTGGAATATTTGGCATTTAAGGAGAAAATGGGAACATGTGAGATCTGGTCAGCTGCCTTGTTTGTAGGCTTTTATTTTTTGCTAGTAATTTGCTAAGGTGCCGACAACGTGCCCAAGCTCTGCTTTAGACATAGACAGCAAGACAGTCCCTAAATACGGCTTTGCTTTATTTGTTGTTTGCAGGATTTTTATATCCGACTGTTACATCTTGTAGTTCCATTGATTTTTATGGGTTGTGTAATTTAACTGTGTATTGATTCATTGGCTTTCTAGAACTCTGCATCTGTTTCTGTAATCACCCAGCTTTGGGGTGGGTGTGTGTGAGAGAGATGAGGAATAACTATGAAATCCATGTCTCTCCTTGCCAAGTTTATTCACCAATTGCTCTTCCACCCTCACCCTTGCTGGTTTATGCATTGCATTTAGTTCTTTTTAGTAACTAATGAGGATCCTTGCTTTATTGTTTGCTCTTTCACTGCATCAATCCGGATGGAACTGAACCAGAGTCAGTAAGTTGTGGTAAGGAGCCGTGATCATCAGGTTCACTGTGTTTCTCTTGTGCTAGCACTTTGAGGAAAATGTTCCTTTGTGCAGGTATTATTCGAGTGCTGGCGAGAATCCACATATTTCCAAAATTTGGGCAAGAAATCCTGAACAGCTAGCTACTGATGTCATTGTCCATACAGGCATAGTTTGATTGCTATATAGCCCGTGGTGGTGGGCGGGTCTCGTGCCTGGTCGGAGCCTTGCCAATGCATAGTTTTGTTGTCTGATGCCTTACACAGCTATTCCCCCATGAGCCCACGCAAAACCCCTCCTGATTTCTCCACCGCACGGGAAGCAAATGAAGTAGCAGATGGACAGTGGGAGGAGGTCTCAGCCCAATCCTCTGAGCTTCGTGGCACTTTAGGGATTGACAGTCCTGTGCAGTTCATCCATCTCGGATATAAAATGCAAGTCAGTGAAGCTTTTGGGTGTCTGCCTGCCTAAATGCACAGCTACCGGGTTGTTTTTTATAATGTCGTAGCACCTCTGAAATGCTTTTTCCTTGTTTAACATCCAATTAGACCACACATTGCCACAGGCAAGAAGGAAAAGTTTATCTTAAAATTCCAAACAGAGAGAGACTGATGCTACTTAGCATGATACCACTTTGCAATGGTAAAGAACTAGAACTGGTGAAAACTGCGCAGGCATATGCAGAGCAGCATACAGCTAATGCACAGAACGGGGCAATGGGGGTGCTTTTTATGATGGGGCAGCGAGATGGGTGCAGCATCCTTCTAGAAGCCTGGGTAAAGCTGATGAATTTGCATGCTTCTTGCTCATACGAAGAGTGTGCAGAGAAAGTTCTCTGACCCTCTTCATCGTTGGCAGCATTCACTCACTCCATAAAAACAGTTTCTAAGGTATGAGGCTGTGCACAAACTATGTAGCTTATGACGCAAAAGATGTCAGGTTTGTCTAGCCCTGATTGCTGTGCTGCTGGTACCTCCTTACAGTACAACACTTAGGAGTAACCTTGCTATGAAAACAAAGTGTAAGATGGAGTTTTCTTATTTCTTACTAGTGCAATCTTTATTCGCAGGCTGAAAGAGGCTTACTGGGTTACAACTAAAACGTATCGCTTTGCGGCAGTAAACTCTTAACTGTTAAAAACAAGTATAAAAAACATTTGGCTGAATTCAGGTCATTTCTAAGAGCAAAATTCATTTTTCAGTGACGTTCTAGCAATTCACTTTTAAACCAAAAGAATGTTAACTTTATGAAAATTATAAAAGAATTAGACTAAATTGTGAACTTTTTAAAAAGGTGATCAAAGATTTGAGCACAAAAGAACATTCTGAAGTGTTTAGTGAATTGAGATAAAGCCTTGTCCATGTCTCTTGGTTCGTTGTTTACTACGTATCGCTGTGGCTTCACCACAGATCAATGCCGCATTACCTGTTCCTTGCCCCTCCCGTCAGGTTTGGCTCTTGCCTGTCATGGCTTGTGGTTATGGGTGATACAGGAAAATGCTGTATATAAAAATGAGAAACTGCTCTTGTGGAAAAAATATCCATGCTAACTGATTACTTGTGAAACGTGAAACTAGGACATTCTAAAATCTTCTGCTGTGCAGTGAAAATCAAGTCAGAAGGAAGGAGGAAAACCATTTGTAGAAGAATAAGTAAACCTTAAAATAATGGCATATTCAGCTGGTGCAAGGAAACCAAGAAAACTGTTGTCATTTCAACACTTGTTGTATAATCATCAAACTGTTTGCTTTAACTTTATATTTGGGTAAACTTTGTTGAAATTCCTGAACTTCTTTTGGTCTGATTCTTTTCTCCTTTTCATATTAGTGCAGTTCCATTCTTTTAAAGGGAATAGGAGCCACATACGCTTTCTGAAATGTAACAGCATATGAAAGAGAAATTGTTAACATGTTCTCTCAGGTGTAGTTTTTTGATAGCATGTCTGTTGGGATGCCACCTCTTTTACAAGAGGCAATGTCAGGCTAACAAACTGGCCATTGCCATCTTTTCGTAAGAGTATGAACGTTAGCCCATGGTTTGAATAATTATAGCGATTCCTTTAGCAGTGCTTAATCTAGTGGGCTAAGATCTGCCCCCCGCCTGTTACGGTGCAGATATATGTACTGAACCAGCTGTTGTGTCCTGGGCAACATATAATTACAGTACAGCAGGTAGTAGCCAGCAAAATATGTAGGAGCTTGTAGTTCTCTTGGATACTGTGTAACCTGTATGATGGATGATTAATATGTTTTACAAAAGGAAGACTGACTTCAGTGAGTTTTAAAATATGCTTTTAACATTAAGGAAATGTTTTAAATGCTTCCTCCGCTTGAGGTCTTTACAGTTTACCTAGGACAGGGAACATCACAGTTCTATATGAATATAGCACTTGGGACAATGGTTTGCCCATCCAGTAATACAAATAATACATTAGAATCTCACTGGGTGTTCTCATGAAAACAATTAGACACTGCCATCCGTTTAGATAGTATCATCTAAATACCAGCTTAGCATTATCTTTAAGAAATCCAAGTACCTCTCAAAAGTTTTGGAAAAAAAAAATTGCAATGCAAATGTCATCTGTTGTCAGCAGCCATTAAGAGAGAATTTACTCTGGTAGAGTAATTAAGTGGAGTAAGGACATCATGTTCTAAGCCTGAAGAAGCAATTGCATCCCATTGTGGGCCTATTTTTTCTTATTTATTTATTGAGGTGTGGATTTTTTCTGGTTGGGTTTTGTTGTTGTTGTTGTTTCATGTTTTGGTTTTTGGTTTTTAGTTTGTTCCCCCCCCCCCCCACCCCGCCAAAAAAAAAAAAAAAAAAAAAAAGAAGAGCATTGCTTGCACTCAATTTACAAAAGATTATCATGGAATGTTTATATCCTCTGAAGACTATGACAAGAGAAGGGAAAGAAAATCATTGTTTAAGCATTCACTGACTGTTAAATGGTTTGGAGGTGTTTTTATTGTTGTGATTTTTATTGGAGCTGTTTTCCCAAACAAGTTCTCAGTGGCAGTCCACTAGAGTGCAGTTAATTCATTAGAACAGGAAGAACTTGAGTTAAATGCATTATAGATGAACTGTTCATACGTAATAAGGTCAACTCATACAGGGCAAATACTCTCCCGGTTATTAACATTTGTTACAGGATCTTAGCAACACATGCTTTTGTTTTACCTGAGTTTGAGACAATTTCTGCATAGCTACTTACTGACTTAGTTTAAAATTCCTTTACAGAACCTGTTTAAATCTGCAGATGATCCTGTGCATATAATTCTCTGCTAAATTAAAGTGTGGGGTCAAGTGTTAGGTTCACATAGAGGTTTCTATTCAAAGATTGATACTGTAAAGGCAGTGTTGTTGATGTAGATGAACTTCTAGCTTTACATCAAATATCAGGCTTCAAGTTTCCACAGCCTTTGTTTTTTTAAAAAAAACAACTGAAATGGAGATGGAAGAGGGATAATCCTAACATGGGCTGTGATCTCCAGCTTCCTATATGTCCTTTTTTTAGTGGCTTTAGTGGGATTCTCAGTATCTCTATATTTGCTTCTCCAAGTTTCCTGGTAAAATATGAAAAGTGTTCGATACTTTATATAGTAATAGTGCTAATCATTTTGTACATACTTCCAAGGAATAGCTTTGACCCAATGTAGCCATGACCTCAACTGGTGTAAATTGGCAAAGCTCCTTTCGCTTCAGTGAAGCAGTGCTGATTTAGATAGTCTGACCTGTTAGAATGTACTGTACAGGATGCAATTAGGAGGAGAATTGGATCTCCAGTGCTAGGAATAGTGCTTTCTGTATCGTACTGGGGGGAACAATAGGTTTAATTAGCTGTTTTGTAAAGGACTTGGAGAAGGTGAAGTGTTAGAGCAGTGTTAAAGGTCAGCCTGCTGTTTTCCACACCTAATCTCCCCTAGGAGAAATAGGAATAGGAAGAGAGGAAATCTGAAAAGATAAACTATGAATAGCAGAAATGATTGTGTTTGGGCTTCTCAGTGCGCTGCTTGTGTGTCTCTTGTTAAATCCGTAGCCATAGTGTTGAGTGGCAAGGATCACTCTTAAATCACATGAATATCTGGGTTTGGTTCCAAACCAAGCCTAACAGCTACCACCAACCATTATGAGTGTCCTGCATCCCTTCGTTCCTTATTATTTGTATAATTCTACAGACTGCATAGTTCTAGCTAGTTCTGAGAATGCCAGTTTCCTTGGGAATATATGCAGAGGGTAGTCAGGTGGGTTTTGTCCAGATTTTTTTTTTCTGGGCAGGATAGCAACCAGTTACTGTAATCAACTTACACTCTGGATGTGTAAAAATTATTTCTTTAGTGGCATGGGAATGGCCATATGGCACTATCAAGTCTGGTAGTACTTTAATTTAATAACCTCTCCAATAGTGGCTACCACTAACAATTACGTTGCAAAGTGATTTTGTGCACTTTTTAATTAAGAACTGCTCGCAGGAAAAATCCTAATCCATTAGAGGTCGATTTATGCCTTGAAGCAAGGTCAATTTTTCTTTTCTTAAATCTGTGCAAAGGTAGAATTTGCTCATTGTGCATATGTTTGGGGGCTTGGTTTTGCTTTTTTTATCCTGTTTAGAATTTTGATATCTGATTAGCACTTCTCAGCAAATAGCACATGGTATGACAGAACATTTCCTAGGTTTTTAAGTTTTCTTTGTTTCAGGTCTGCTGATCTCCCTTGCTCTTGAATAATGAGAACTGGAAATGGAAGTGTCTGATCTACCATTTTCTTATATATTTTAACCCAGTGTCTCTTTTGTACATATATTTACACATATAAATACATATAAACTATATATATAGAAAGGTCCCACTCTCTGCAACTCTTTACACTGGTGATCCTAATGTAGTCATCAATTTGCTGATAAGGAGAAATCTCATGTGGTTTAATAAAAAAGTTGTAAACCTGTAGTCCTCCCTGAACTTGCAAAAATAACTGAACACCATAGTTGACACGTACAACAGGTTAGCTCTGTGTCTTTAATTGCTTAAACCATACTGTGATGAAGAAAACAGAATGCCTTTCTCTCGCTGTGTTTTCCAGTAAGATGTTTTTGGAATTCCTCAGAAGTGCTTTCTGGCCCTTAGAGATGCCCAGTCATGTATAATGTGCTATAGCGGAGCGAGCTGCTAAACTAACCCTGATAATCCAGGCCCTTGGAGACTGCTACTATGCTAGTGAGGCATGGATTAATTCCCTATCAGACTCTGCTTCCACAAATGCTGCCAAGGTGAAAATCATGTCCAATTACCAAAATTGTTTTAAGTACAAAAGCCGAAGAGCGAAAACATGCTTTTAAAGATGGAGCCTTGATAGACTGAAGAAAATTCTGGATGTATATAAACCAGCCTAAATTTACTATAGCCCACTTATGATACTACACTACTTAGAGCTGGTTGGCCACTCTCTCACTATAAAGCCTGTTGTTTCCTTGTTGATTCAACAGTAGAAGCTTGTGACTTTTGTTACTCCAGGCTCTCATTTGATAGGGCATTTGCACGAGTGTGGCAGATCCATCTATAATAAAATGGGACTACAGATGGGATTTCCTCAAAGTGGAAGAACATGAAATAGGGTAACCTAATACTAGCAGTCTGTGCTTGGGGAAAACAAACTTTCAGTTGTGAGACTCAAAATTAAAGTAGTTTTTCAAGTAGTTTCCACTCTCACGATTTTGTGCCCTGAGAACATGGGTCCAAACAACCCAGACTTAACTGGAACAACGGATAGTTTTGCAGGTCAGGCATGCTAGAACGAAGAGTGGCTGCCCAGCACCCATTTATACACTGGTAGTTCTAATATTCTGTGTGTTTTACAACTGTGAAATACTGCAAGATCCTGTCAAGAAGTTGATGCAAAATGGACAAATTGCTGTCAGTGATCACAATGCATGCAGGATCAATGCATTGGACTGAGATTCTGATTTTCTGAGTCTGGATTGAGATTCAGGTTTTCCTGCAAGGGTTTGAAGTGTAGGCATTGCACAGCTAAGCTGTGTGCTCTAACAGTTGTTTGGTGAACGAGTTGAAGGCCAGCAGAGATTATAATGTCACCTAGTCTGAATTCCAGTATGTATGCAAACCATATAAATTTATGCAGTTATCTGTTGTAAGCTCACTAAATTGGAAGGGCTGGTGCTAAAAATGGTGGGCGCAGAAAAAAGTAGAGAATGAAAAAAAAGCAAAAATATTTCATAAAGTATAAGATCCTTTGAATTGGGCTAATTTCAGCCCTAAGAGAGTAATATGGGTGTAGAAAGCTGAGCAGGAATTTATGATTTAACGTGCCTGTTGAAGAGGAGAGCAGAATTTGTTCAACCTCTGAACGCTCTTGACTTTGAGTAGGCATCTATTTGCCTGACAGACTGGAAAATACCCATCTCTGAAGAGTTAACATTGTATATCCTTCAGGGAGTGCAGTCACAGCTGGTGGGGGGCTTCGCTGAAATAAAAAGCCTCTGGCAACTTCCCGCTCTGCAGGCTGCAATGTTCTTCAGAGCAGGGCAGGCTCGAAAAAAATGTATGAAAAAGTAGCAGTTGGTTTGCAAAGACAGATAAAGTCATTGTTCAGAAAGGGAGCTGCTATTTTCTGTCCAGCTCCTCCAACTGCTAGTTTATCATTCATATTCACTACTTCTCACATAACGATATTATATTCTCTGAAGGGTTTGATTTTTTTTCTGCTTTAGCTCTCCAAAGTTCAAGTTGCTCTTCTGGAACTTGCATTTAACCTTTAAGAAGCAAGCTGAAGTCTCTCTCTGTGACCTTGAAGGATGGGGGCAGAGAGGGTAAGAAATATCACTGTGTCTCACTAAAGACACCTTTAGAAATATCTAACAAGGCATTTAATCTAAAATGAGAGAAAAGGACACTTAATGTAAGTGGCAGGATCTGTAGAGGGGCAAAAAAATATCTTGCCACAGTGACTAAAAGTCACGTCTAGGACAACAGATGACACACACATGAGCTGGAAAAGTAGTGTCTCTTTTGTCATGTGAGTCTGTTCCTGGAAAAGATGCCAGAGAAATGGAGATACGAGCAATGTAGGTATGGAAGAGAATAGAACCCAGTTCACATGGCAAGATGATTTTTCATAATAGATGTAAAGGTTATCAGTCCTCGGATTTCAGGTGATAAGGATAAGAGGAAATGCCATTTTTCTTCTCGCTTCTTTTTTCCTGCCTTTCCTTTTCTGTTGATCATTCAGCGCTGTGGCACAAATAGGGAACATTGCATCTGCTTTTGAAACACCTACATTACTACTGGAGGCAGAACACCAATGGTAATGCAGACTCTTTGTCTGCTCTAATGCAGGAAAGTAATTAGGTCTTTGTGAGACTTTTGAGTCTCCTCTAGTGCCCAACCTCTGCAGCTGAGTAGTGACTCCTGCAGTATTTGGTGGGAGAGAGAACTGGCCATAAATCATCAATCTTTAGCATCACTAATCTGATAGTAACCCTAAACCAGACCTTATCCATTCTGAGTTGGAGCAGCTGATAATAATTTTTGGCTCTTTAAGTTGTTTAGAAATCAGGAAGTACAGTCCTGATTTTACAGATGGGGAACTGAGGTACTGTCCTGGTTTCGGCTGGGATAGAGTTAATTTTCTCCCTAGTAGCAGGCACAGTGCTGTGTTTTGGATTTAGGATGAGAAGAATGTTGATAACACGCTGATGGTTTAGTTGTTGCTCAGTGCTGCTTATGCCAGGCAAGGACTTTTCAGCTTCCCATGCTCTGCCAGGGGCACAAGAAGCTGGGAGGGGGCACAGCCAGAAGAGTTGATCCCAACTGCCCCAAGGGCCATTCCATACCATACGGCGTCATGGGCAGTATAGAAACTGGGGGGGTTGGCCGGGGAGCAGCGATCACTGCTCGGGAACTGGCTGGGCATCGGTCGGCGGGTGGTGAGCAATTGCATTGGGCATCACTTGCTGTGTATATTATTATTGTTGTTGTTGTTGTTGTTGTTGTTGTTATTATAGTGTTATTATTTTCATTACCATTTTACTTTATTTCAATTATTAACCTGTTCTTATCTCACCCCAGGAGTGTTTCTCACTCCTCCAATTCTCTCCCCCATCCCATCAGGGCAGGGGGAGTGAGCGAGCGGCTGCGTGGTGCTTAGTTGCTGGCTGGGGCTAAACCTTGACAGGTACAAACAACAGAGATTGTGATTTTTGCAGTGTCAGAGGGAAGATCTGTGGTAGAGCAGAATGCTGTCTTTAGGGTCAAGTAGTTGAGCTCTACTTGTTAAGGTCATGCTGTTCAGCCTCCTGTGAAAGCTGTGTTCTCAGTAGCTGGAGGCCCTATGAGTTCACTCATCCCATCAAAAGCTACAGTTCTCTCACCAAAATCTTTTTCCTTTCCACCTGTCACGTTGCCATTCTGCTCAGCTCAGGATGGAGCCAATGCAATCGGCTTTGTTTAGTCAGTTAGTTTGGCACGAATCTGTTGATGATGCTCCCATGTTGTATCATCCCTCAAGAGGCTACAGAGTGGGTGGAATCATAGGATAATATAAGTTGGTAGGGATCTTGGGGGTCAGATGTGATTAAGCAAAAATCCATTGCATCCGTCATGTACCTTCTGACAGTGACTGCACAATGTTTTTATTTTTGTGATAATCTGCTCTGTACTTCGGTTTCAGCAAGAGTTACCTGCTTCTCTGTCATAAATACACCGCACCTCTTTGTAGATCTATAATTGAGTTAGGAAGGTTACCATAGCAACCACTGCAATTAATTAAAGTACTTGGGCATGGTAAGTTTATAGATGCAGAAAACATTTTCGTGTATAAATAGTGCAATCTGTTTATGCTCGAAGGATTTGCCCCTTCCCTCTTTTTCTCTTCCAATCTCAGCTGAGAAATTGGGCTTTTTTTTCATTTGGGGATTGGTAAATCATTGTGTTATTCCCCACAAACTGTGTAAGTAAGTCTTTGCGGTTAATGGCCACTGAAGACCTAACGAATGCTAGTGAGAAGCACAGCACTGTACTCTTCGTGGGAGCGAGCATGTTCAGGGCTGTGAGGACAGCAAACCGGGCCACTGGCCATGCATATCTTCTCTTACCCTATGGTAACATAACGCAGGCATACTGCTTATTCTTGTGTCTTATCAGGTCTGCAGTTCCACTCTAACAAAATAAGCCACTAGGTAGCCCGTTGTCAGCCTGTTCCCTGCTCTGCCACGAGCTAAATGTGTGGCCTTGGGCAAGGCAGTTGCGATCGCACTGCGACCCTAGCTAGCTGTGCTTCCTGCCAGTGTGGAACGAGTGACAGCAGAGCCACGAGTCCTGCAGTAACACACGGATTACCTCTAAAGAAGAAGCTGGGGTTGTGTAAGTTCTGCATCTTTTATGGGATGTTGTCAACAACTGGAAGTTTCATTCTCTAAGATTAAAAAGGAGGGGGCCATTCTAATAAACAAGGCCCGCCAGCGAGTCATCTCTTCTGATCTCCATTTTGGGGGGAGGGGTACCTTTCCTCCTGTTCACTTTTCTACTGGAAGTGGTTACTTTTTGTCAGCTACAAGCATTAGACAGAAAGCAATGTGTATGCAGTGTGGTGAGTGAGTACAGCAGGAGGTGTGGACAAGGTGAGGGTGATGCTTCCAAGGGGAGTCACCGGTCAGGCGTGGAGAGCTGCAGGTTTCATGGGTGATAAAGAAAGGAAATTGAAAGACTAGAAAATACAAGGCTTTTTTTCTGGAACTTGTTAAATTGCTTGTTCTTCTACAAGTTTTTTTCTGTACTCTGGCTCCCAGGTCTATCAACAGGAGAGCTGACGATTGGCTTGCTCTGTAGGATGATGTTGTTAATAATTATTAAACACCTCCCCCGCCAATTTGCATATCAGCACTGTTTGTACAGAAGCACCACTTCTGTTTAATGCAGGATCAGATTCTTTACTGCCCAACAACTTAATGCTGTTGTAGACAGCTGGAAGGTTTTAGATATAAGTCACTGCCTAATGAGAAGGGGCTTGAGTCTTTTTTATTTTCACTCTGCATTACTGTCAAAGTTTAAAAGGTACCAGGCATCAGGGAATTAATTCTCTGCTGCTGTGTCTTTTATGTAAAGGGGCATCTGAAGTCTGAAGGCAGTAGCACCCATAATGGAAGTAACATAAGCACATGACCTTGTCTGGGCAGATACCCTGCTTTTAGATACTTATTATGTACTCCATTTTACAAAGGAGGAAAATTATATACAGTAAGACAAGATGTTTCCCCTGTAACTTGCACTTAGAGCTGAAAATGAAACATGTGAGTCTTAGTAGTATCCCTCTCAAGCCACTGAAATGAGACTTCATTTGTTTCCCTTTCAATGACAACGTTGCTCCTCCTGTTTTTTACTCTGAAAGACAATCACTGGCTCTGTTGGAATGAGGAGAAAGTTTCCTATGTGTGTTATTTGTGGCCTGACGTGTGTATTCCTTTGCACTAGCAGCTGAGAGATTTTTTGAGAACTTGCTTATACCTTCTTTCTTTGAAGTACTTGGAACCAGTCAATATGAAAGACAAGACGGATAGTAAACAAGGTATAGCAAGGAATTAGTCTATATTTCAGTTACTAAGGTGAATCTGTACTACCTGACTGAGATAGAGGAACCCTATAGGTGAAGGATGGTATAACTAGAGCCCCATGGAACATTTTAATACAGTGTTTTAATCAAATCTGCTTGGTCAATAGAATTGCCTTCGTCAACTGTTTGCAAAATGAAAGGAACAAAGGCAGAACTGCTACTGAAAGGTTGAGCTCTGTGCAGTCAGCATCGAAATTATGTTCAAACACCATCGACTTCCATTTCTTCTCTCTGCTCCTGGAAGTTTGTTCATCGGAGTCATTATCAAAGCACTGAGCATAAATGAGCTCCTTAGTAAAATGCTTTCAGAATCTAATGTAACAAATTGTTCAGTATCACATAAACAGATGCTCATCTGCAGACTGAGAGCTTCCCCAATGAAGATGAGAGGTGGTGGTGGCTGCAAATGTAGGTGGAAGGGTGTTAGGAATCCCAGACGAAGTAGCGATCGCTGGATAGTTGGGTTGGCCCCACCCAACTGGCACATAAGAGTTGTGCAGGGTGTGCAGTCTCAAAACCAAACCCTACAGCAACACTTAGATGAAAACCGTCACTGTCTGCAGTTGTAGCCAGTAATAAGCTATCCGCATTCAGTACTTCATGTAAAAGGTCAAAACGTGTGAACGTGCAACACAGCAGCTATTTCCATTGCTTTGCTCAGGGATCTGTTGTATTGCAAAGAACTGTGTGCAGAATCTAGATGACATAGTGATAGAATGATAGATCTCTCTTAAATACTGGGGCATTTTGTGGTTTATGGTGTAGTAAAACCCTCCCTAGGCATGACGAGCACAGACCTACAAGGGACAGTTTTATCTGTATCTCATTAAAGGGTGCTATGTTGGACAAGCATAATAGAAGAAAAAGTAGTCTCCAAGAAGGCAGAAGTGCTCCAGAAACAAGAGGAGGATAAAGATGGATGTTAGTTAATGGCAGAGGAATAGATTCAGGCTGGTCAGATACCTAACAGAGGGATGATTTTTGAGTGTGTTTTGTGTTTCTTCAAATTATTTGTCACTTCTTCTTTTATGCTGGAATCTTTAGGTATGACTTGAATGAAGTTGTTAGGGCTGCCCCTAATATTGGCAATTTCTAGTTGTCCCATTAGAAATTCCTGAATTAAAGCTGCTGCCATATATGTGATGTGTTCTTAGTATAATCTTTTGCATCCCTGTGTCTCTGCATTTTCATACATTGGAAAAGTGCAGATTTCTCTTTCTAAGCACTATTCCATTTCTTCCTGTTATTTAGTAATTTTGTCATAATGTAGTCAAATGCACTGGGGATTTCTAAATCGTGTGTAAAATGAACATCTGTCCATTGGCAGGATTGGCACATCTGGATCCATTAATTTTTCGTTATTTCCCAGTGTTGGAGGTCAGATGTTCACAATGTGGTAATGTACAAGAGTTTTCACTGGTGGATTTAATCTCTCTGAAGCAGATAATTCTACTTACAAAAGTATTAAAAAAAACTCAAACAAATTATAAGAGCTTGTTATAAAGGTTTATTTTTCTAATTATTTTTTTTAAACCAAGAATCCTACAGAACATATCCAGATAGTGACCCATTTATGATTTATAACAGTTTTGGCAACTGGACTCTTTTTAATTGTTATCTCTACTTTTTCATAGATGGGTATACTGAGGTTTGCTGTACCAGTCTGCTTCTGTATTTCACCTCCGTTCTGTTTTAAGCAGGGGGAACGACTTGCTTGTAGCATTAAGACTAGTTTGGAAGTAGAATAGCAAGGTATAGGTTAAGTATATTACATATGCAAAGCTAGTAGCCTATAAGGTTAACTCTTTGTCTTTTTGTCAACTGTGCTAAACAGTTTTTACCTTTTTTTGGTAACAATTGGTAGGTGCCCTGATACTGTAAATAAAGGGACTTTGTGGAGTTCTCTCAGGGTACAGTTACGCTCATGTAGTAAAGAATGATCAATAAACCTTGCAGTTACACACCTTACTTCTCAGTTTCAGTGCTTTGATTTAAGGAGCCTTCCAATATCACAAGAATTAGCACTCATCACAGCAGTCTTTATCGTTCCCTGCCATGGCCATGGTGCTATATTATGGAGTTGTTAAAGGGTGGATTGGTCTCTCCTGCTGCACATATGCAAAGAAAATGTCACACAAAGGTCACCCAGCATCAGAGTGCTTCACTAAAACGTATGTTGAATTTCAATGGGGTACCTTGTTGGGGAAAATAAAAAAATTAAGGAAGAAAGAAAGAAAAAAACCTGCTCATGTTAATTTTCTTGGCATTTGCTGCTGTTCAGGAGCATCGCCTCAGGCTGGCCTCAGTGTCTGGACTATGAATAGGAAGATAGACTCTGCAAAGTTGAACATGTTCCTAGATTGTTTATTCATTTCACCGAGAAGAAAATACAAGGACACGGAAGGAACAAAGATAGAAGGGGCCCATCTGACTCTCTGTAGGACAGTGGGCAAAATTTTTACCTGAATTTAATGGGGGGAGGAGGGGGTTATAGGATCTCTAAAATACAGGGGAAATTCTTCATGTGTTCACTTCCGGGTGCTACCTCCTTTAGCCTTTTAGTTAGCTCAATCAACTGTGAATTTTCTGATTTTCTTTTCCCTCTTTAAGGCCAAAAGGATTGATATAGGACTGACTGGGGGCAGGCTTTAGATTTGGGCACTTCATACCCAAATCAGGAATGCCTGATTTGACATTTAAAGTCAGGTCTTACTTAGTTTCATACGTTAGGTACTGGTGACATACTGCATTATTTTGGCTCATACTCGTCAAAATGCAAACTGATGGATTTCCAACTCTGTTATGCATAGTTGCTTTGGGTAACAGCAGTGTATGATTATCTGCAACTCCACTGTCAGTCCAACTCCATACTGAAACCAGAGCAAAAATACTTTGCCATTTAGAGGCAGTGTTTCTGGGGGAGGATTTTTACCATATATTTCTAAGAGCCTAGAGGTTGAAACAGAGATTTGGTCCCCTACAGCTGCTAATCTAGCACTTGACATTTATTGACAAGCTTGGTCCTGTGTCACAGAAATGAATTTATTATGTCTTCTTGGCAACTTCTCATTCGGCTCTTCTCCATTTCCCCTTTATCCCCGCCTCTCTGCCAGATGTCAGCCTAATGCAGCAATAACAATCCCTGCTGGTGAGACTTGAAGTGATAAATGTTTCTAAGAGCAGAAATGGTGTTTTCCTGTACTTGTGTATAAACAGGAGTACTCTTCCTTGTTCTAGGTCCCAGAGATTTTCTTTGGCATTTGGAATAGTTAGTAATAGCTCTCCCGCCTTCTGCCCCACACCTCAGTCCAACTTTTGGTTGCAAGTCTAATGTAATGGATATTCTTAGGGTATTTCTTAGTAGCTGTAAGGGGCAGAATTTAGGAAGCGAGAGAGCAAGTGCGCGGGCATTAAGCTTTTGGTCTCTGCAAAGGCATGGAAGCGACAGCCATTTGGAAAAATGAGGAGGCTGTGCATTGCTGACTGTGTTCAGGTTTCAGTTTGTGAACAGCAGGAGGAAGTTTGCTTATCACAAATGTTCAGTTCACACCAGACTTGCGTTATTTCTGCTGGGAAATCTAAGAGGTGAACTGAGCCAGTGTTTCCACAGTGTAGCAACGTGATGAGACTAAATGGCAGAACACTTGCACTGTTGAATATTTAAATGGGTGTCAACTACTTGTTACTTTGGGAAAAGGAAAAAAAATCCCTCAACATGTTTTATGTTGCTTTTCTTCACGACTGTGAAACAAGCTAATCAGTGGGCAACATACAGGAACCCAGAGCAGAAAGATGATTTGGTCAGGGGCTCCTTGTAGGGTTATTTTGCCTGTTAGTCACTAGCTAAAATCTTTTCCAATTGCTGATGTATATAACCTGTCGTAGGTGATCAGGGGCTTGTGGTAAATTACTTTGTAGGAAATGGGTCTCGATGCATTTTTATTGGAACAGATCTGTCCATTTCATTGATAGTCACTGCAACAAGGCTCTCATGCAGTCATGAGTTTATTGCCTTTTCTTTAACTTGACCCGAGTCCATCTCTCCCAGGATGAGGAGTTTAGCACATGCCACTTAGGTTATTCCAAATTTCTCTGCCATTCCTAGTCCTTGGCTGGCCTTTCTGGGTTCTCTCAACATGTAACCTTCTCAATGACAGATTAAAAGTGTATTACAGTGTTCTTGTTCTCTTCCATTTAAGATGTAGCCTATGGACTTCAGCTGAAAGTCATGTCTTTGAGTAAAGCCACTTTGCTATTTGGTAGGAGGGGCAGTGTTTTTAATAACCACTGAATTAATTTGTTAAAATAAAAAAAAATAAATAAACTACACATTTAAGGTCACAAAGGAAAATACAGCAAACTTTGAGACTATGACATCTGCTCAACAATTCTTCATAGGTGGCTTGCGGGAATGCTGTTTGATTTGTCATGGCATCCACAATATGTTTTACTGTGCCAAAGGTCCTTGCAAATACAGACCCAAAATGTGCATCTATGTGCTCAAATGTACTGGCAGGGAGAAGAGAATTCAGGTTTAAACAATAATCTGCAGCCACCTTGAAGACAACAGCAGAAGTAAGAAGATGCAATTTGTTACTCTTGCACTGCTGACAAGATAACCGTGGAATGCTGTGGGCAAAGACGGCAGTGAGCTCACTTCTGCCAGCTGCTCTGTGTCTTGAGGGAGTGCGTTGGTTCACTGAGGTGACTCCGCTTGAGCCATTTTGCAGTACATATGATTCTTTCTTCAGGTCCAGGCACTCAGTGACCACAGTGGGGTTATGTTCTTGGTGGTGTGCTCGTTCTGTAGCATCATAGCACTTTCCTATGCAGGGAAGTAACTGAATCTTCACCCACAGCAATACCCTGGGTTTGTTCCATGTGTTCAGCTACCATACAATTTAGGAACGAAGACAACGGAAGAGTTCTGAGCAGCAGTGGTGTTTGGAGAATGCTGACGGGCAAATGGGAGATCCTGGAACACGAGAGCACGCACAAATTATGATTGAAAGAACATTTTTAATTCATGGGTAGTTGACGTTTATACAAGAAGGGACAGGGCTTGATGTCTCAGGTTCTAGGTGCTGGGTCAGTCACACAGAGTAATGTGTATAGTATATCACCTAGATATCAAGATCAACCAACCAGAAGAAAGGTAATAATCTGTAACCTCTGCTGTCTACTTCAGGGTTCTTTGTATTAGAACTCCTTTCCTGTCTTCCCTCTGTGATCTGTATACTGCTAGTCCTAGTAGCTCAGTCTGAGTGTGATATTCCTTCTGGAAATTGCTCCAAGTCAGAGAAAAAAGTTCTACTCATATATAGATACCATTGTGAGGGTTACTTCCGTAGCTAAACTTAGCTTTCCTAGTATAAGACCCTGTAGTTCCATAGAGGTTAAGCTCTAACAATAGAGGTGATTGGCTTCCTGTACTCCTACTGCAGTGAAGGTACTTCATGCTAAGTACTCTGTTTAAAAAGGGGGTATGGGAGAGGGTGTGACTGTGCATAGCCATTTAGGTAATACAGTTTGCATGTGCAATAGAGAAGTTGTCTTCAAATTATACTTTTCAAGTTTTTGTCATTTCTGTTAAAAATACCCTCTTCAACTTCCAATTAGCCTGTTTTCTAAAGTTCTGCTTCTTTTCTTACTTCCTCCAAAAGTACACTCCAAAAAAGTATTCAGCTTAGAAGAATTATTTAATATGTCTTTGGGGGAAGCATACAGGTAGGCATCTAACTTTGGATCACTGATATTTTTAAGGATTGTACTGTTGATTGTAGATTGAAAGACTTTTCTTTGTGTATAGCGCACTACTAAATAATATGCACACTAATTATAGTAAATATGATGGTGCAAGCACACTGACCTTGGTAAAGTTAATGACCCAAGTCATTACCATTTAACGTACTTTTTGAATCTCACTCAGTTGAATTAATTGCAATATTGAAAAATGCTGAGTTCATTGGTTCCAGAGGTCTTTGCAGCAGAGTTTTAACTGGGGCTGAAATAATGAAACAGCACGTGCTGAGAACCCTGGCATTTGCCAGGGGGTTACCTGATTTTTTCTATATCTTTTGTACTTTACACTATGTAATTAAGAGACACTTCTAAAAATGGTGAGAAGTAAGATACTATGTATTTTTTTGCCATAAATTTAGTGGTTTTTTGGTTTGTGGATTTTTTTTTTTCCCCCCAGAGAAGCATATGCACTTCCCCCTGGATTGCATGCTTTTTTATTTGATTTTGCAAAGGGATGGGACTCGGGAGAAGGGGTTCTGTTGCTAGTTATAACAGGTACTTCCTGTGTGACCTTTGGCAAATCATTTTAATATCTTCCTGTTTGAGACCGCTGTCTGTAAAGACTTATGTAGTAACTAGCTGTCTAAAATATCTAAATGACCCTTGATATGACCTACTCTGAGCAGCTCTGAATGCTTTGTATCATTTAAAGTATTTACCTTGGAAGCTCACCTGTGATGCTCCTATTTTGCAGAGCTATTGAAAGGCCATGTAACTTGCTTAGGAGTTAATAAAACAACCGTAAGACAAGAGGGAGCAAGGACATGAAAATAGATTATCCAGGTCTCAAATTAGCACTTTAACTGTTGGATCATTCATCTGGTGGCCCTACTTTCCAGGTTAGCACAGTTCAATTAACTAATATTTGTGATGTGCTTATGATAGGGTGTAATAGAAGTTCAGAGATAGGAAGCGTACTTAATATGCCAGCAGACAGTGAACTATGTGCAGCCCTGTGCTAATAAACTGTGCCCAGAATTCACAAGAAGCCCCCATAGTAATTTAATTAACGTGTTCCGTGGATAGTGCACCAAAGAGACAAACGGTACTTTACGTCTTTCTTAATCTAAGAAGAAAATGGTGAGAAAAGGCCCTAGTGCAATTAACAATGCTAACATATTGTAAGCTCTCCCCCCTCCAGTACTTGTCCTAAATTTCTTGCCATGGCGCTCAGTGTTCCGGTTCAGTAATCAGAGGATTGGCTTTCTCTACAGGAAGACTGAAGACTTGGGAGTGCAACTCAGATTTATCTTCATGGTGCAATCTTTTCCCCTGAGATGAGCTACATACTAAATAATGCTGGGCTGTGCAATTTATTTATTTTCTCTCAGTGAAATCAGAACTTCACCATAATCAGGACTTTCAAGTGTCAATTTGCTTCTCATCATAAAAGCGCAGGGCTTCACAGTTCCTCTGGAAATGAAATTTTATGCATGAGTAATTGAGAGGAGGAAGATGCCCCTGTTTGTTTATCCACCTGAAAGGAAACTTCTGGTCCAGGTTGAAAAGTTACAATGTATGATTTAAAACAGAAAGGGAAAGAAAAAAATTTAGTTTGTTTGCGTTTATCCAGATTTCAGAAAGTCAAAGCTGACAGGTTCAGTACAACATCGCTAAAAGCAGCCGATGAAATACAGACCCTTTTTCCTGGCCCTAATAAGTGATGTTTTGGAAGTCTTTAGTGTGCAAAGCTTTTCCAATGAATGTTGCCCTCGCTATGTCCCATACCTCAGAGAGAAGTAGGTAAGAGGAGGAAACCAGACAAGAACTAGGACTTAGATGATCATTTTTACGGATTTCTTTGTGTGCTCTTAGCAAGTCCACATCATATCTCTGATTCATGTCTCCCTTCATTTAAATGGGTACAAGAAAGCTTGTTTTTTCTCCTCTCTGGGTTTGGCGTTGTTTTGGACCCTGCGATTAAATGCAGAGGGTGGCAGTTTACACTGAGACCGAGCATCCTTCCCACTCGCAACACAGGGAGGCAGGGCTGTTTGTGTGCAGCTTGTTGCAGAACTGGGCCTTTGCTTTCAAGCTCTTTGCAAAAGAATGGTATGTTGTTATGTGGCCTTTAGGGGCCTATAGTAATGTAAACATTGTTCTTTGAAAGGACCAGCTATGCAATCTTAAACAAGAAACAGTTGTTCTTTAAAAGAAAAAAAAAAAAAGTGGAACATAGGCTGGGGAGAGATAAGATGAAAAAAGGCAACTGTAAATATAGTGTGGAAAGATTTTGATTTTTCTGCCATAGGGTAGATTAGAATTAGAGCAGAAGCAAAATTACTTGCCCACCATTTGTTCTTCATTTGATTTATAAATTTTTCTACTTGCTGACAAGGAAGCACCTGTGGTCCGGGTGCAAAGCACCTGGAAGCTTGCTCTCCTAGTTCTTTGGCATCCTGGCTTGAATTGGGTGGTTGACACTCAACTCTTTCTAAAGGTGAAAGTGGGCAGAAGATCTCACCCCTGCTGGCTTTAGTTCCTGCAGGTGAGCACACTGGCATACTGTCCTGGTTTTGGCCGGGATAGAGTTAATTTTCTCCCTAGTAGCTGGCACAGTGCTGTGTTTTGGATTTAGGATGAGCAGAATGCTGATAACACACTGATGGTTTAGTTGTTGCTCAGTGCTGCTTATGCCAGGCAAGGACTTTTCAGCTTCCCATGCTCTGCCAGGGGCACAAGGAGCTGGGAGGGGGCACAGCCAGAAGAGTTGATCCCAACTGCCCCAAGGGCCATTCCATACCATATGACATCATGGGCAGTATAGAAACTGGGGGGGTTGGCCGGGGAGCAGCGATCGCTGCTCGGGAACTGGCTGGGCATTGGCGGGTGGTGAGCAATTGCATTGGGCATCACTTGCTTCGTATATCATTATTATTATTATCATTATTATACTGTTACTATTATCATTACTATTTTACTTTATTTCAATTATTAACCTGTTCTTATCTCACCCCAGGAGTGTTTCTCACTCTTACTCCTCCGATTCTCTCCCCCATCCCATCAGGGCAGGGGGAGTGAGTGAGCGGCTGCGTGGTGCTTAGTTGCTGGCTGGGGCTAAACCACGACACATACAAAGCTTCCCAAGTGGCTGTCAAGCCATCTGGCATATCTATAACGGATAAGACCGAGTACAAGGATAGGTCTGTATTCTTGACAGAATTGCATTAAAGTATGACTTTAAGTAAATAAAAGACATATAAACTGGTAGTGGTGTCCCTGTCTTTCTCTAGCCCCACTTAACAATGAAGGATCACAAGTAATTGATCATTTGGATTTAGGGTCTTGATAACATTTTTATGTAAATCAGCAATTGCCCCTACGATGATGAAATACAATGTCTAGGAACAGAGTAATATCAGATTAATTTGTAGTTTATGTGTCCTCCTTGGATGTGGCATGCAAATTACAAGTACAACACTAAATACCCTTAGTGAGGCTCCTAGTTGTATTTACTGATCCGAAATAGAAAGAGGGACCAGTTGATGATCATATATATGTCCCAATAGATGAGAAATATACCCAAAAGAAGACATTTAAGTAAATATGTTGCTGAGGCTTGTCCTTGAGGTATGTGCATATTCTTAGGATGATAGCAGAGGTTTTCTTGGAAAAGGAAAATGTCCTGGAGAAATAGAGCCAAGATGTTATCCAGATGGTATTAATGCGAAGAAAAGAAGCAGACCTTTGCTGTCGTAGTGCTTTTGATCAGCTAAATGATTTGTTATTTATGTAGCATCGCCTGTATGCATAGCACCATTTGGAAGACAGAACCCTGGGTCTGAGACATTTACAGATTTGGGAGCCTCCTGTTGGCCTTTCTTTTTCCTTCCTTTTCCTTTTTTTATATTTTCTCTCTGTAGTAAATTTGCCTCTGGAAATAATTTCACCCATGCTCCCTTGGTCAAGTTTCAGCTACTTAAAATGCTGAAATACGTGAGGCACCAGATAAGAACAGAAGCAGCTGTTAAAGTCAGATCTTAAAGAGGATCTACCTGCCCTGTGTCCAGTTTCTAATCTTGCGCCCCTGGCTGATTCAAAGGCAGAGATGCAGTTTTCTCGTGCTGTGGTTAACTGAGGTATCTGGACAGCGCAGCAGGCAGCAGCTGACGACTCGGGCAAATCTCCTGGGTGCCCAAACATCTAACTGGTTGCTGTTCAATTTTCCAAACCAAATTTTGACAAGAGGCCTCCAAAGCACTCAACCTGCCTGATTTAATTTAAAGTCCATTAAAGACCTCAGTTTGGTTCTGAATGTGAAAATTAACATATTTAAACTCTGTTGATTGCCTTTAATTTCTACAGTGATGTATCACTTTAAGCCAGCAGTGTATCTCTTTTCCTTGAGGACTCTGTGTTTCAGTAGCCTGTAATATTAACAATTAATGCTCAGATTTCTAGGATGGGTTTACTCTAATTTTAATAAAAGGCCTCGAAGGAAGGGTCAGTGAACTGTAAGAAATCAATCTTTCATAAGCAGTCTTTGGTTCTCATTGAAATATTTATGAATGATAAAGCTATCTTGACAAGGCAAAGTTCAGCACAGAGGCCACTTGTGACAACATGACAAGGTTTCATAACAGACAATGTGTATAATTGAAGTCAGAACGTAGAATGAAAGCAGAAGGAGATGTGTCCGTTTCATTACGTGTCTTCAAGGAGTGGTAATCTGATGTGACTGCGTATTGCAAGAGGCTGTTCTCGAGTTAAGTCTAATAAAGGCTTCCCAGAGAACATAACTATGAGCAAGTGGATAAAAACTATTCATTTAAACTTTTCTCTAGTAGTTCTTAGCTTGATGGATGAGCAGAAAAGTTCTGAAGTAATTCATGCATTTAACCTAATTTAAGCTTTGCATGAAAGGAGGGATGTGTAGTTATTCTTTTATATATATATGACATGAGGTAAAATATCTGTCTTGGCTTGTTAAACTTTTGTGATGTAGGAGAATGTTCCCTCTTTTAGAAGCAAGTTGCTCAAGTCATTCCCAAGTTCTGTAGCTGAACTGGGATTAGAAAGAATGTATTTTGAGTCCCAGTTCCTGTGAATTTTCTTCATGTGGCTCTCACAGATTTGTCCAGCTGTGTAAATGTGCATAATGGGGTAGGCCAACAATTCTTCCCATTCCAGCCCACAATCACGTAGGCTGTGAAGCATGACATTAAATGTATTTTGTCTTGTAAAAAGAAAGAAAAATATGGTTAATAGCTTTAAAATCTCCTCTCGATTTAAAAATGTTTTTTTCATCTACTGAGTTCCACAGACTAAATACAAACTGTATAAGGTTTTCAGCTTAAGCATTGAAAAATGTTTGCAAGGCAAGTAAATACATAAGTCAACTACACTTAACCACTTACTGGGAAAACCAATATGATTCTGTGGTATGATTACTGTACTTTGAGCTTCCTGAAAATCTCTTTTCTTGTTTGACATTTTACACAGGGTTCTCTTCCTTTTCCTGTGAAATTCTGTTCAATTTAATTTGAGACGTGAGGCTGTCAGAGTAGCCACCTGTCAGCTCTAGAATTTTCCCTGCTTGCATTTGCAGCAGGAATTAATAGGGTGCCACTCTCGGAGGTCAGGGAAAAAAGGAAAGTTTGAGAAGCACCTCCTGTATATGTATATATCTAGAGTTGCCTCCGCTGTGATCCTAAGAGTCGTTACCAGCAGATAGATGGCGAGAGTGTTTGCATTGCCTACCGCGACTATTTTGGTGCATTAACTTTCATTTGTGATGGAATTTTACATCTGATTTAACATTTAATTCACAGGTAAAATTCCTGGGAAAGTGCTTGTCTTTTTAAAAAAATGCGATCTCATGCCTTAGTCAACTCATCCAGTAGATGGTATGTCTTGAAGTAGGAGGTTTTTTCCTCTGTATTAGGCAATCGTGTGAAACGGTACTATGAATGTACTTTACTGTGTAGATATTACTATTTCTGTTATAAGGAAGGACATCAACAGTGTACCTCGGGTATTTAAGGGTATTTGTCAGGGAAGAGAGAGAGGACTGACAAGATTGGTTACTATATAAAGGCAAGTTCCAGCCCTGTAGTTTGTATTTAGGTTCACATCTCTTCCACAAGGCAGGGCACTGCTTTATTTTTTAACTTCTTTAAGGTGTTGCTACAGCTTTTTGCTTTCCGTTTTCCTAGTTCAAACGAGGAAGTCCCTCCTCTACTTTCTCTGCTCCCTTCCGCTACCCTCTACACATCTTCGCCTGCTCAGACATTCCCTGCAGCTCTGTTGCTCTCCCTGTTTTCCCCATTCAGCACTGCACCCAGCCAAATTGGTTGCACCTCTCTTACAAGCATTGTGGGAAGTGTGGCTTTGATCCAGGTGTAAACTGTAGTATTATGGATTAGAGCAATTGTCTTGGCAACTACAAAACTTCACTTAAGTGAGCTTGCTTATCATGCAGTGTTTTTATTCCAGCATTTCCAAGATTCATCTGCTCATCATGAGTTAATAAGATACACTTTTTTTAAACTTTTTTATTTTACCAGTGAGTTTATATAAAACTAGCATTTCCAGAGCAGCTTTTACATTACCAAAGTGATGTGTGATTACACTTCAAATTTTTTAAGACTTTCCCTTACTTTTTCTCCTTCCTTCACTCCCTCTTAATAATATGCTCTTGGGGCCAGAAGATACCACCTAATCCTGCTTTCAGGAAGGACTTTTGCAAGCCATGAAGTTGCAATGGCTTCACAAGTTACCACTTGGAAGCCGACTGACGGTAATGAAGCACGGTCATGTGTTCCACGAATTAGAAATGTGAGGTGAAAATGCATTAGTATAGAGCACTGCAGAAGTGGGGCTGAACCGTTCACTTTGAGTGGAGTCGCTTGGTGCTCTGAGGGTCACTGCTCAATCAGACTTCTGTTGAGAAGTTGGTTGGTTGGTGTAATGTATATTTTCTGGAGCTAGAAGACAGAAACTGGTTTTGCACTCCCTGCCACTGTAAATTTGAGTTCACGTTAGTCAGATTTTAAAATCCTTACTAGTAGGTGGACTCTCCTGGTTTTCCTCGGTGCCTGAAACGCCAGCTGGCCGGTGTTTGCAGCTGCTTTGCATTGGTACAAAACCTGGAAAGGTGTTAGGTCTAAGGAACGGAACCCCACATTTAAGCTTTGGCTTTCTGGTTGCTAAATGAGAGGTGAAGGCATAATGATAAATGTCTGTCAGTAGGGAGAAATGCATATTTTCAATTGCAAGATCTTACTGTTTATTACTTACTTGCATGACATTGTCCACCAAGGCTGTTGAAATCAATGCATAAAGGAGGGAAGGAGAAAGCTAGCTAAATTGCATTATAAAACACCATCTACATCACAACAGGGATACATTAATTTAGAGTAAAATTAGCAACCTTCTGCTAACAGAGTAATGAATATTTGTAAAGGTTTCTCATATTAAAAAAAGACTAAAGAAAGGAGAAGCCCTAATTGTGTTTGTTAATTCACAACCTCACCAGTATTGTAAAAAAAAACTAGATGTGAACAAAGCAATAATCTGCCTTGTAACAATTCTCAGAAACTAGCACAAATGCTGGTCATCCATTGCCATTATTTCAGCAGATCCTATCTTAATTACAATGATAAACACAGAGAATAAAAGAGCCATTTCAGATTAGACAAAACTATTGCTTCCCTAAGCTTCTTAACATTGGTTCTTCGGGGCTTGTTTTGTTCTTTTCTGTCCTTCTCACCTTCATGTGAGGGTGAATATACTGCTAGGGATGCCAGTACTGGATAATACCTTACACCTGACCTAGCTGCACAGCGTCACAGTGTAGCAAGAAGGTTCCTCCAAATCTAAGTAGTATTTTAGTCTAACTCACATTATTCATCTTTTTTTTATGGTAGTGCAGAGTTTATCTATAAAGTATTTATCTCATTTTTTTAAAAAAGACAATTGTTTCCATTTTCTGATACGTTCTAGTCAGCGTGCGCCTCCAAATGTCTGCTTAGTATTCTGTCCTTACTGCAATATTTAACATCATGATCTGAAGAACAACCAAATGCTACCATCCTGGCAAAAACGGTAACAATATTTTCTTTGTCTTTTGATGATAGCAAAATGGTAATTTAGGGTAAATTAGAGATCACAATCCCTGGTCTAGCCAGTTGCAGACAGTGTCATGTGGTAAAGCTGTACCAACAAGAAGACAAGCTTCTGTAAGTTCACTGCCCATTTCCAGAACAATGTGCCTGCCTAACGCACTTGCCATTGCCATGCCCCAAGGCATACTGAAAAGGGCCAGGGTCCAAATGCTGCCCACTTCCGCAGTAAGACAGTGTCTCTCAACACTAAGCAAGAAAGCGCCATGGCAGAACATTCCTGACACACCATCTTATGAGTCAGAAACAAATGGGTTGGGTTGCTCTGCCTTTCATTCTGCCCGTTTGAAGGAGCTGTGTTCCTTCCTTACCCGGATAGATGCTGCCATACTCCGCATACCACTGGGCTGCATGCCAGTGCATTTTTAAAGTGTATTGCTCCTGACTTGTATGTTCATCTTACTTGTAATGTGATTGATTTCAGTCATTGGGCCAGAAATGCCCTTCCAAATTGTCACTGCTTAAGGGCACCGCTCAGGGAAAATACAGACACAAATCATCCCCCAAAATAAAAAGGTCAACAGTATTGAATTAGTTCATTTACAGAACTCTGTGGAATTAGCAATGTACTCTTAAATTGCTTCTTGAGTGAGGACTTTTGCCTCATTAATCCTAAACAACCTATGAACACCGTTAAAGTCCAATAGAATAATGAGTGAGGCTTCAGAGACCTTGCACACATGCTGTACTCCAGAAGGCAACGGGCTACTTTGTAATGCTGAAATACACAAGCAGCAGCAGAGCGCCTGTAAGGCAGCAAGCCCCTTGCTTTGCCATGAGAATGTGTCCCCTGCTTTTGCCATGGTAAAGACTCGGAGGCTCAAGTTGGTAAGTTACCTCCAAATACCCACAGCCCAGATTTTTGCTAGTATAATCCAGACAGTTCTAAGAGACGGTTGTAGCAGAAATTGGGTGCATTAGGGCAGACATGGCCATGCACAACTTTGGGACCAGTCTGACCAATGCAAGACAAGGTAGATATGCCCACAGATTTCTTCCAAAAGAAAATTCATAGGATGCAATATACCTTCTCCCAGAGACCCCCTCCTCCTGTCACTCATGCAGTAGTTTCTCATCTAGTTTTCTCCTGGCTTCTTGCATTTGCTCCAGTGAATGGATCTTTAGCTATATCACAGTCCTCTGACATTCGCTGTGAGTTATTTTAGTCTTTTTGGTTCTCATTTTCCTTTCTTTCTTTCCTTTAAAAAAGAAAAAAGAAAACCTGTTTCACTTTTGCTCTTATCAGAAGTCTGTCCTTGCTGATGTCTGTGTACTGTATCTCACTGGACGAAGGACTCTAGGTAAACATACAGATTTTGCAAGTGATGGCCAGTTTAGAATTGCCGCTAGCTTAATATTGCAGTATTATTTGCTTTCTCCATGTCGTTTATTAATATATTCCTCCTCTCCCTTCCCCTCCACTCCCCTTACCTTTCTCATCTCTTTCAGAGAAGAGAGGTCTGTCTGGAGTGCCTAGATATCACCAGTTCAGCCAAACACTGCACCTAGCTTTGCACATAGAAAGAGCGAATTAACTGTGTGATGTTATTACTCTAATCTTTGTCTTTCCTCACCCATCTTTATAGACGCTGTTTGTGCTTCTGACCTAGAGCTGCATGTGTAAATTAGACTGTAAACTCTCCAGCTCTGGGAGCAGGGCTTTTTTTTTTAAACTGCTCTGTAAAATACCTCAGAAAATTTTTGGTGCTGTTATGAATAATAATGAGGATAATAAGGCAATTTCCCTTTTTAGTGATAAAAAAAAAAAAATCCTGAAAGTATTGGGAAGGATGGAGGGAGTTATTAGCTTCCTCTTGCAACTATCCACAGTCAGCAGGAGCATTCACTTGGCTTGTCAAATAGTCAAGGAAGGGCACTGTCTTATTCCATTTGTTTCCCACCTCCCACATTTCTGTGGCATCAACACAGCTGAGTGGATTGCTTCTCTGTACGTCTTCCCAGGTAACACCCCCTCCCTTTTTTTTATTAATGTCAAAAGACATTTTCAGCCCTGCAGGGGACAGACAGCACTACCGTCTGGTCTCATGTTGAGTTATTAATTTAACCAAAAATTTCAATTTCAGATAGCCTGAGGTTAATCTTCTGCATTGGCAGCCCCTCATCATTCCAGTAGTGTCCCTAGTAATAACCTTTGCCTGCCTCATTACCTTTTTGCATGCATAATAGCACCATGTACTGTGGGACTAAAATAAGCATGGATAAAAATGGTGCATGGTTGTCTAGGATATTTTATAATGGTTTCTTTACCTGTTCAGAAAAAGGACAGCCTGTTCGGCATGTAACTTATTCTTCAAGGACTGTTGGGGGGAAAATGCACTTTTTACAGACCAACATCCATTTTTTTTTGTACTCGTCTGTAATCTCTGTAAACTGTATTGCAGGGTTTTAATGAGGCTGCTATTTGCAAAGATCTTTCTCCAAGTGTATTAGATGGCAGAGAGTATTAAAAACTAATTAGTGAAGGACAAAATGCAAGGAAAAAAATCACAGCACCTTTTCCTAAGTCAAATTTTAATTGAGTTTGTATGCAGCAAAACTGTTAGGTTCTTTTTCCCCACAAATGTTAAGTACAGAGGTTTCACCACTCTTATTACAGCCCCATAAATTAGTTTGATCATAACACATCCTTTAAAGAACAACTGTTGCTTCCTCAAAGTTTGTAAATCAAGCCTAAGCTTAATGTACTTTTTCTTCCCTTGAATTTTAATATTATTGGTGTTTTCATAAAACCAGGATCTCTGTTGCTTGTTTCGTGCTCAGTCCCAGTTCCCTGAATCTGACACTTTTGTAGATGGCTGTGATAAGCAGAAGATTGTGATAATGAGTAGTAAATAATTGCTAGACATGGGCAAGCTTCTAAGAAGCAAACCCAAATGTTTCCAGGTAATGAGAGGGAAAATATATCTGTGTGTATATATATATATCTGAAATGGGGATAAAGAAATTGAGGGTCCTACTTCCAAAACAGTTCGTCACCCACAAACGGCATGACATTTCTTGAAAGGCCTCAGCTTCTAATTAGCACCTTTAAAAAGTCAGGTTTTTTTCAAAAGACATGTATGTCCCAGCAGCTCCCATTACTCACAAGAGTGATGATAATCGGTCATATATTTTTCAGTTATGTGTGTCTGATGGAGGAAGACTTGGATGCTGTGCTTTTTGAAAGGATGTAATATATAGCTCATGGGATGTTAGTGAAAGCTGTATTTTCATACGGGGGGAAAAGTGAGTGTGGTTTTAAGGTGTGTTTGTATCTTTCTAGTTGTGAATTACTTCGGGAGCTGCACATAGCTTTGGCGATGCGGTAGGTTAAAATAAAGGGAGTGACAGCGGTCTAGTTGTTACTGCTTTAACAAGAAAAATGTTTGTGTGGAGAAGGGAATGCTGGGGGAAAAGGGTAAAATGGTTTTTTGTTTTTACTTTGTTTTAAGGGAGTGTGACCACTCTCGATGCATCAACGGTAAAGACTGAGCATTTGCGGTTCTCGAAAGAAGTTTGCTTTGGGGGAAAAGGTAAAAGCAGAGCAGAGCTGGTCAAGAAAGATAATGCCTGACTGGTCAAGGAAATGGAGATAACAGGAGGAGGGATGTAATGGTATGATTGTGAGAATGAAAATGCCATGTTTCGTAGTGGGCTTCTCTCTCTAGGATATCTCTGTCTGCATTAGGGAAGTATTACAGTTGTATGTATGAAAGATAAGGAAAGGCAGTGCAAGGGAACTGACTATTCCTAGTGTCGTAGATTTGAGAATTAATTTGATCTTCATGTTCCCAGGTCTGTAACTTTATAATAAAACCGTCCTCCTCCCTCTATGGGAGTTATGTAGTTTATGTAATGTATATCCATCTTTATGTGCTGTTACATAGAATAATGATTTTTCCATTCATATTTTATTTAAATGATCATTTTCTTTTCATATTTTTACTTTATTACAAGAAGCATGATATAAAATGACATTTTCATTTTTACTTCTCCTTTCAATAATGGGTGTCCTCACTTTTCTAGCAACAGACCCCAATCTTTATGCAAATACTATTCAGAAATAGTAAAAACAATAGCGAAGACAGAAGAAGCAACAGCCCTGAAATATGCACAAAGGAGAAATGTGTCTAAGTAGCATAGCTTATTTGCTAATAATTTTCCAAATGTTATCTTCAACTCATTCAAATATCAGAGAAGCTGAGGTGGTTTCCTTAGTTTTGAAGATTAGTTCTTCAATATCAATGGACTGTCAGAGCTGAGCAGCATAGGGTGTCTTCTACCTGTCTGCAGCAAAAGTATCGAGGAGTTTGAACTGCTTTTGCAAATGATGTGTTGGATCTCTTCCCTTTCAGTTTGAGAAGAGCAACTGCTTTGGTCCTTCTTGCAGAGTATAACAAGAGAGAATCAGGGTTCTGCTGAGTCCTTTCATACAGCTTAATCTTTAGAAAGTCACATGGCTGGAGTCAAAAATGAAAATATGAGGACAAGGTGCTGGGGCGCAGGAGCGATCCTGGACTCATTCTGCCTTAACTTTTCTAAATGGCTTTTTTTTTTTTTTTTTTTTTTTTTTTTTTTTTTTGTGTGAGTATGGATGCAAGCGTCATGTCAATGTACAATGGGAATGCCAGCTGCTGAGTAGAAGTTGTAACGCACCAGAATCAGGGGAAAAGGGAGCTGAGCGACACCACACAGAGGACTTTGGATAAACATGAGAAGTGTGGTCGGTACAGGAAGCTGAAGAGCTGGCAGGAAAGGCAGTAATGAACAATAATAGATTTAGGTGTCTCTGCTTAGGAATTTCTGTGCAGACATCTTGTCTTCAGTCCTTCAGCTTCTTTTCCACTCTGGCTAAGAATTTTTAAGTCCAGTCTTGCGACCTCCAGCACTGGTACGTGGAAGTCTTTGAGGGGACTGTATTATTGAGTTGGAAATGGGTGATAGGAAAAACCCACTTAAGTATCTATATTTTTCTTTTTTTATTATTTTATCCTAGTGTTGATTTAGGTATCTGCATTGGAAACTTGCCCTAACCCGACAATCAATAGTCTGTACTCAGCACTTTAAAGAGCATGCACATCTTGTTTTATAGAAGTATTTGGTTTCACTATGTTCATTACATTCAAAACTAAACTAGTTGCAAAGACTCACTTTTCTTGCTACTTGAGAGTATGATTCTATTTCTTGAAATCAGCAGAGGCAGCTTGGCGGCGTAGGGAATAATGGTTTTAACGCTACCGAAGATACTTTGGCTGTTGTGACGGTGGAGGTGCTCCCATCCCTGCTGCTTTCACTGGTTTGCTGGAAAATGACGAATAATCAGATGGGTCATTTCTGTTCAATTGCTGTAATTTATTGTCCCACTGAATCCAGATTTTTCTGAATGTTAATGAAAAAAACACCTATCACACCAGCTCATGCCATTCTGTTTTATGACCTTATTAAATCTTACACTTTCTTATCATGCAGTGACAATTACTGGAGTATAGGACAGAACTCCTTCTCTGCATCAAGACTTTCTCTTGTCACCAGTACAGGCTGAATGATTTAGACCAAATGAGCAGTCCTGAGAGACATTTTTACACTCTTGACAGGATTATAGAACAAGAGAAAGGCCATTAACAAATACAAAGGAATAAGCAGAAGGGAGAAGGCAGGTGAAGAATGGGAAAGTAAATCTTTAGATCTGTCACTTCATAATAAAATAACCTTCATGTTAAGATTTAATGAGCTGGTTATCCCACTAAAGACGAGGAAAATACTGTCATCCTGCATATCCCAGGGATTTTTGGCACAAGACACATCTGCTTACCAAGGCAAGACTGGAGGGGTGGTGTGTGTGCGTGCGCATCTATACGCAGTGTAGGCTCTCTTCTTATCGGTGTGATGGTTCTGCCTCTGAAATCAGCCCGGTACAGCAATGGCTGTGTCTGCAGGCAGAGCAAAACTTACGCTCTCTCTGCAGTGGTACAGTGAGACTAAAAGACTTCAGTAAATGACAATGTTTTATTTTTATCTACTCCCAGAAAGCCAGTGTTACTTTTTTCCATCATGAGAATTTCTTTGCTCTTGCATTGATTTCAGTAGTTACTCTTCAGCTACCCTTCTCATTAATTCTGTAGAAAAATTAGCCTTGTACCAGGCATGATTAAGAACTGAGAGCCCTCATTCCCAGCGAAGTATGCTTTACCACTAGATGATTCAAAGCAAAGCACTTTTACTATTTCTGATATAAGGAACTGAACTTTTTAAAGGGCCTGCTTTAAAGCTTATTTTGAACTCTGGGTTCATCAGAAGGCATTTTTTAAGAGTTAATGATTTATTCATAGGTAAAATAGCCATGCTAATAATGTGTTTTGCCTATTATAATACATACCTCACTGCCACACTATAGAGGCAGTTGTCATGTGGTCTTATCTTATAAATGCAATCACAAAACACTGTCTTAGCCTTGCTGTTTTTTTCAGCCACCGTAGCCCTCTAAGAAAAACCTTGCATAGTTTTTACGGCGTGCCTGGCATAGCAGTGTTGGTAAATAATAACATAATAATTATATTACAGTTACAGATCCAACCCCTGAGGTACTAGCCACTCCACAAGAAAGATTGTCCGTGCTCTGAAGAGTTAAAGTACTAAGAGATAATATTTTTCTATGTGTGTGTTTTGGAAGGTAGAGGAGTTGGAAGTATTGATGTATTCAGTTTAGAGAGAGAAATCGGAGGACCCCGAAATCAGATAACTGATGTCACACACACAACATAGCGCAGAATTGCACCCAGCTGTCCTGGGTTCCAGCTGAGCGTGTTGGTGGTGTTATTCTCTCTTTTCCAGTCGGTTTTACTACCTCAAGCAAGGTCATTCTCCTTTTCTAGGCTAGCAGGATAATACCATTCCGCTGGGGAATTAAACATTGCACAGTTTGGCACTTCGCAGCCACCAGTGAAGTATTGTATTCGATAAAGACATCTTTCAGCAGTTCTCCACTAAAGAAAACAGCAGAGAATGCAGCTGTTCAAAGCGCTCGAGGTGTGCCATCTCATCGGCCCTCTAGGCTCCTCCTTTTTAATCTGTAAGATATTACATGGTGTACTTTGAAGCGGGGTGGGAGACCATAGAGGAGGAGTGCTGTTTTCTTTCTGTTATCAATCACGTCTTTTGAAATCAAGGCTAGGAGTCCAACAACTCATTGTAGCAGAGTTCATGCTTCACCGTGCAGTACTTTTTCCTTTGAGAGGGCAGCGTATCTTGATCAAACGCTAACCAATGTGCTGAATATTTTCAGCATGGCTTTTGGTGTCAGAGTGGGGCTTGCCAATGTGATAGTGGGGGGGCTGCATCTTTTATAAAGCCTGTCTGATTTTCTAACACTTGTGAGAGGTTCTCCCACACTGGAAAAACAAAACAAAGTTACTTGGGGGCAGATAGTTTTGACACCACGTTAAGTATGAAGTTGATTATAACGATTCCTAGCCAGCAGATCTTTTCTTTAGAGGGGAAGCACAGTGACGGGACTTCACAGCCCTCTGACAGGGTTTCTGGGAGGGTTGTGCTTCCAAGTGCATTACGAAAGTTTTAATTAAAATGGGTAAAAGTCTGTAGTAATATTTTCTTTCCTTCCTGTTGAGGGAAGAAACATAGCGTTACAGCTGCTTCAGCCCTGCAAAATGCTAGGATGTCAAATTGCTGGGTAATTGCAGACATTGGTCATCTCTGCGAAATGCAGCGATGCATCAGTGATTGGGCTTGCTTAGGGTTGTTTGGGGTTTTTTACTAACAAAGCTTTCTGCGGGACTTTAGGCATTGACCATTACTTGAGGTCTGAATCTGCTAGTGGTTGCTGTTGTTTAGTAAATAAAGTTGACAGGGGAAAAAAAGAGCAAACGAACAAAAACAAAATAAGGGAAAATAACCTTGAAGCTGTGGTAAATATTGGAATACTAACTACATAAAATCAAACCAATGTCTCACAAGTAGAAGAGGAAAAAAAATGCAGAAAAGCACAAAGCTCCTTAGCAGAGGACAGATTGGGATTTATTCAGTTTAGTTTAAATTAGTCTGTGGTGTTTGTAACCAGGAGTAGTTCTCTCCAGTGTTGCCTCCTGTCACACCAGAAGGGCTCGAGGATTTGAGTAAGCAACCAAATGGCCTTAAAACAAAACAAGAAATAAACACATGCAGGGAGAGGATCCATTTCTCTCCTTATCTCGTCGCTATGTACCAGCCGAAGCCACCCCTCCTGTCACGTAGTGTTAGCTCCGTTAAGAGCTGTTGGGAACAGACCGTAACAAAATCTTCTGGTCTGTACAGCAGGGCCCTGGGGAAATCTGATGGCACTGAACAAGTCTGTGACCTGCCCAAGTGACCAGCCATGACCGGAGCTGGGAAGGCAGCTCATTCCTTCATTGTTGTTCAGATTCTGTAATTTTTCCTTCTAAATTCTGTGAAGATAGAACAGGACTGAAAATGAGACAACGGTATGCATGTATTTTGAGCTGAAGCACGTTAGCACTCTTTAGATGAGCTATCGTACATCAAATGACCATGTGCTTATTTTACTACATACTTCCTTCACAAAAAGCCTTTAGTCTGTAGGAGGATGTTAAAAGTTGCAGGAAATGATGTAATTTTGCAACTGCATTAAACTTCATAATGCTACAGTAATTCAGTTGCAGGTGAATTTTGGGGACTGAACAGCTGCTTTCTTTTTTGACTTTCAAGGTCTCATTTAAGTGGTGTCAGTTGTTAATTATTGCTGGTATATTTAAGCTTGAAGTAGAAGAAAAGTCTTTTGAAGTGATGCTTTGTTAAATGCAATCTTTCAGAATTGTTTGAAAATTGAATCCATTTTGCATAATAATTTCTGCTAAGCTTAACAATAGGTGAGTTTTGATCCTTCCTTTGTGTTGAAAATGTTACCTTAGGTTTTTTGCATTGTCAGCATGGCTCCCCTTCCTGTAACATCTTCCGCGCTTTTGTCAGGAGCAGAAATGTGGGCATCAGGCTGGTAAAACCCCACCGGCTCCCCCGCTGTGACGGGCTCTCTCTGCGGAAGGAAGTAGCATTTCTGTGTTACGCTTTTCTTAGTAAACAAAGGCAGGCAGCAGAAGGAGGGCAGTAGGGTTAAGCAGTCGTTCTTAACGGAGTGCGACAGCCTGCTTTGTGGACTTGCAGAAGCGGTTCTTGCAAGACCAGGTTTTAGACCAGTCCAATAGTTTTGGCTAGATCCTGTGATCTTCTTTAGGTGGATATTCTGGCTGAATCGCCAGTAGTAGTTTCAAATAAGAAAACTTTTGTATGTAGAGTGGCTATATAAATTCCTCTCTTCTTCTTGGTCTTCTCCATTTGAACTTGAGAGCTACGTGGTTTTGACCAAACGTCCTCAAAGCCCATCTCTCTGCAGTGCATTACACAACTCATTCTAAGCCAGACTATTTCATTTCAGAGACAAAATGACTTTACTAATCAGAGTAGATGGGACCCTCACGGTATTAATAACATTTATTAGTTGTTTGCATTACAGTTTAGATCTCCACCTTTTTTCAGTTTCAGGTTTTTATCTTCTTCCAGCAGTGTCACCCAGCTTTCACTATCTTCAAAGCCAGATCAATGCTTTATTATACTTGAGCTCATGACCTGACATTCTACCTGTGTTCAAAACAGGTATCTACGAACAGCACATGTTTTAATAAGCCTTAATTCTTCAAAAATCCCTAAGTATGTACAAGATGAGGGGAATGAGAGTAATTATAATTTTAATTGCATCAGTAAAGATTACCTCCTGACTCTGGCAGGGGGGAGATACTGATTCTAATAGTGGGTTAGGTAGCTGACTGTTTAAAAGAAAATGACATAGTTTCAATATGGTAACAGTAATATCCAGGTGCTTTGCTCATCTCAGTTCATCAGGAAGCTATGGCAAGGGAGGAAAGGGGGGCCGGGCAGGGGAGTACTTGCAGCTGCACAATGTCCTCAGTAGTCATTTGCGCTAACGCAAAGGTGTATTTTTTTATAGATTAAGGGCTCTGCCAGGCTCAGTGCTCCTTTGCGCTTTGTACTGTAGCCCTGTGCAGGCAAGATGGCTAAAATGGAGGTGGTGAGCGGGGGAATCTTGTCCAGTTGCTGTGCAGCTGAGTGCGGAGCTGCGAACAGAAGCTGTGGTGGAACACCAGTAGCCTCCAGTCACTTTAGTCACGGCTGTGTTTTAGGCAGGCTTGGCAGTGCTCTAAATCAAGGGTAAAATAAATTGTGTGTGTGCTTCAGGACTAAGGAAGGGGCAGTTGTTTAATCTTAGCCACACTTTTTTCTGAATTCTCCAGTGGTCATGCCTCATGACTTCATTGACAAGTTACAGTATAGGGCTGTGTAGTTGGAAACAATGTGGATTAAAACCGGTGAAGCCTGCATTCCAGTTGTTAGGGTTTTGATATTTGTGCATGGCGGAAGGCACGTAGCGAGGAGCTTTTTATTGAAGTGTGCTCCTGATGCCAGTTTGGCTAGAAAGAGGTGGACCTTTACTACACGGTCAGCTGACTCTGTAATGCCAAAGGGGAGGATAGGGGAGCTGGGGCCTTTACAAAGTGATAATCTGGTTCGCAAATAATCAGACTTTGTGAAGGAAGGAAAGCAATTTAATTTGTCCACCAAGAACAAAAGAGCCTTATCTTATTAAATTGCTATAATCAGAGCAAAAAAGCAAATTCATTTTATTAATGCAAAATGCCCTTGTATTTTTGGGTACTGCCTCCATTTCTGATGTACCTGAGTGCAGCAGGGCATGTGTGAGGGACCATGGCAGGTAAATAATGAGAATGCCACCCTGCTTCTGTGTTCAGCAGAGACCATCGTTCTGCTTTGAAATAATCTGACAGCAGACTCCACTTGCAGTATAATTTCTAAGTGGCTTTTCATTAAATCACAACACAATGAACTTCTTACAATAACATACGTTATTTCTCTGCAAACATAATGAATCATGAACAATTTCACAATGAACGTCAAAGGCAGTTAACATGATAGTCCTATTTATTATAGAGGGTGGCCATTATATTATATGGTGTATGATAGCTTGGACGATAACAACTTAAATGCATGTAATAAAATGTTTGAAGGATACCTTGATTTATAACAGCTTGCTTGTCCTAGCATCCCCTGCTATGTGTGTAATAATAATACATTTTATAACAGCTCACTGAAGGCGAGTGCCATATCCAGTCTCATTTTGTCAGGCTAACGTAGTTGTAGTTGATGCTTAATTGTATGTTAATGTGCCAGTGGTAGCTGGCGTGTCGATCAGGCCCGTCCAGAAAAGGGCTGTGTATGCTGTCCAGCAGGCAGCTGAAGGCTTTGTCTCACCTTTGAGGCTTTGTTTAGGTAAAGATGCCACCTGGCTAGGATGGCTATGGTAAGGATTTTAAGGGGTATGTATCGCTATTCCTGAGACAGTGATGTAAGGCTGACAGTAGCTAAATTATAAAAACCGAGCCCAAACCCCGCAGCGTTGCATGGGCTTAATCCGCGCCGTTCCCAGTGCCGTCTCCGCCGCTGGTGCTAGGCAGATGCCTGTGCACGAGGAAGGGAAGCACCCGTGATTCTTGCATTCGCTTGCCACCTTCCTTGTCGGGTGGCAGTGTATTGGTGACAGCTACTTAGTAATCAGAGGCTTGCTGATTGCAGGCCCGAGTGCTCTATTTGCTGACAGGATATTTCTGTTCTTTTAAGTGGGACCTAAGTTTATGAGCTCATCTGTATGGGGAGGATTAATCCAGACAATGAGTTCTTATCTGGTGCGTCTCAGTAAAGGGTGTTACAAATCCAAAGAGTGCATTTACATGGTAAATGGAAGAGAGCTCATAGCTTTGTTTCCAGCGGTACCGGATTCAAGGTACAACCACTTGTTGAATGGAGCTCTCTGCATTTTAGAGGGACCTGTCAGTGTATATACACACGCGGAGAGGTTTGGCGTCTTCTGTCTTGCAAAAAGCAGAATAATGTATGTTGGTTTTGCAGTGCAAAGGACAAAGATGTACTGATCCTGGAGTAGGGCTTGTATTTGTTCAGACAAATAAATAAGGCATTTTAGTGAAATACCTCAAATCACAATTTAGGGAGAATGTAATTGGCATTCTTGGGTTGTAGTTCAGACTAGTACGAAAGCAGGATGATGTTCTTGAATTGTTTCAATGTTGTCAGTAAAGGATAAGCTTCAGTTCTGATCCTATTCCTGTAGATTTTGCAGGTTTTCTGGAAAAAGGTATCCAGTACGCTGTTTTCCAGCATAAACTCCCATACAAGGCTCACTATAAAACCAGGGAAGCATCCCAAAGCACTCATACCAGAACAACTTGTTTTATCACAGAAATTAATGTGCCACTCATGCAGTAATCTAAGATGTCAGTAAAAGACTCTTTATTCATAAATAACTGATATGCAGTAATTTACGTCTGTACATTTATCTTCAAAAGGCTATAGCCATACAATTTTTGCAAACTCTACATAAAACATCCAAACTGTCCATTATTACTTTTTCAGTACAATATAACACAGCTGTTTGGCATTACCAAATATATATATGTATATATATTTATATATGTACATGTGCTGAAAAAAGAAGCCAGTGCAGCCTTTTCCAAGGAGTCTTTCCCAAGTATTTTACTGTACAACATTCAGAATTTACATTGATAGAACAAGGCACAGAAAGTGTGGTATGAAGCCAAGGCCATGCTTTTTATTTAATGGTCTTCGTCTCTCTTCCCTACTCCTTCAGCTTCATACTAAAGAAAGCATTCAAACCTCTGCTCTTCTTTCAGTTCTAAACACACTGAAACTGTGGGGAGAAGCGGGGGGAGGGAAGAATGAGCAAGAACCAACATTTTCAGAACCTATTAATTGCGAAAATAAAGGAGCAGAAAACAGGTCTCTCCGCTAGAGGAATACTTGTGTTATTTTCTCTTTTTAAAAAAAATTATTATTTACTTTGTATTTGATTATGTTGAAGTTCCCCCATCCCTTTTCACCAAAAGGCTGGTCAAAAGTTTTGAAAGTTGAAAGTGCAATGGAAACTTTTCAGTTAGCTCCAGTCATGCATGACACTGTTTCAAGTCTCACCAGAGTGACCAGCATCACATTTTACTTCATCCACATTAACAAAAGGGTTTTGTACCCATGTATAAACTGAGATCAGCAGAGTCACAGTGGGCATGAATTTGATTAAGAGGTGGGAGGAGGCAGCTACATCTCCCAATCACAAATTATATGATGGCGGTTTGCTTTTCCCAAATACATGTCAGAAGTGTACATATGCCACATCCCCAGTGAGACATATATGGGGGGGTGGGGGGTGTGTGTGCTGCTTCCTGATGCATCAGGGAACTCGGTGAGGTTCAGTAACGGTATCTGGGGTTTAGATTGAAAGTGGAAAGAATGCAAAAGCCTACAGCTTCACGTAAAAATATTCCTCCCTCCCCCTCCAACTTCAGTGCACAAATGGGGGAAAAACTGAAGGAATTGCTTGAAAAGATATCATCACCATAATTTTAATATTCCAAATTTCAATATGGGAAATGCCAGGGCTTACATTTTTTAAACTGCAAAAACAAAGCTTCAGTCAGTTCTAAGCGAGGATTTGTTAGGAAACATTCTTGTTCTCTGTAGCAAATAGACTTGCTGTTAGATCCATGTCTTCCCCCTCCTGCTGTGTCAGAAAAAACTTCAACCAGGCTTGGTGCAGAACACCCTTAACTTCATTTTGTGCTACACATTTCCTTTTGGGATTAGACAATAAGATTTATATACAGAGACCAGATAACACAGGGGTTTGACATCTTCTTAAATCTGCAGAAGTACGTTCTCAACCAAGGTTATCACACCAGGGGCAGACAAACTAAGTAGCTGCTGACAAAACCACGGTTCTACAGTAGGTGAGTGTCTAATCTCATTAGATTACAGTACACTACATTACAGATCAGGGATGGGTCATCTACTCTCCCTATCCCTTAGCTAAATTTTCACAAGTGACTTCAGCTCTAGTTACCCTGTGACAGCAAGGCAAGGAGGCTACCCATTGAATCCTGGCTCACCCGGATTCCCTTGTAAAGCACAAACCAGTTATTCAATACAATTGAACAGCTTATTTAAAAGCAGCTTTTGCAATAGCTTGAAAATTACAATACACCCCTACCCACCCAAGCCCCAGACAAGAAACACTAGTAGAATCTGTACTATTCACCTCTAATACAAAAAATATAGTGGCAAATTCCTAGACATTTATTTTATTTTTGGACAGAACAGCGAACATGGATACTGACAGATTTTTCTTTTACTTGCGGCAATGAGCAGAACATCAGTTCTGTTTTCTGCATTGCGGACACTGTTACTATCAAATCATTCTCTAAGTGATTCTTCAATCTTAGAGTGATTTATTTATTTTTGTCCATGTTGGAAAGGAGACTTTTGCTACCGTTTATGCTAGTATTGGCAATGAGAGAAAAGAGCTAGACTGTGCGCTACTAGAAAATGATTCATGATCTTTTGCCAGCATATTGAGTTTTATTTGTTGCTACAGGTATTGTGTGTTGTATACCTGGTATTTTTAGTTACTGTACTTGCTCAGGAATCCTTTAAGTAGTTTTAACTAGATGATCATTATATATCCGAGAAAGGATGTATGTGCCATTTTACGTGCTGCTGTGGAAAACCCGACAGCCTCTTCTGAAGCAGGAATTACTCAAGGGAGTAGATTTACCAAAGGATATACCCCAAATGAACAACCCATAGAAAACACTCCTCAGCAGGTTTAACATGAAAAAGGTTCTCGGTGAATAATGTTAACCATCTATACTGCTGTGTGAAAAGTGGGAGAACTTCCTAGGTGTAATTCAAATTAGTAAAAGAAAGGCTGGAAAGACAAATCTTCAGATCATTCACAGTTGTTCAGGAGTTAGGAAATTATTTCCTGTTTTCCACTCAACTTAACTACCATCCAAGAAATCATGCAGCCCTTTGCTTAAATCTATGTTTTATAGGCAGAAATAGACAGAAAAAAAAAAAAATTCAAATCATGAACAGAAGCCCACAACAGTTCCTCGCTTGTTTTAGCTTCACTGTATACATAAACTACATTTTTTTTGTAGTGGAAAATATTATCTGGAATTGATCAGTTGCTGAATGTTTTAAAACTCTCATATAGCACTATCTTTCAAGTGGGAAAAAAAAGACTATACCTTTAGTATGATGTTAATACCTTGGGGTCCTACAAGAAGATGCCCGTTTCAGTGATTTACGCCGAATAAGCTTCTCTCTTAACCTGCTGAAAGCAAGCTGTGCACAGGCCCATAGAGGAGGAGACCAGCTGTTGCCAGAGATAAAAATAATAACAAAAATAGTTCCCCATATTTTAAGAGACTTGTGTTGGTATCTTTTCATCTATTACAAAAAGCCCAATAAAGTTTTTGTGGGAGTACATCTTGGTTTTATGGGACTTGCACTAGTAATGAAGTTTGAATTTAAATCTACAGAGCAGGGTTCCTTTCCTTGTGGCTTAAAGGATTTTAATATAAACTAGTAAGACTGCAAAAGCAGTGTTGTAAAAACTGTAAATTAGCTTTACAATGCTGCAGTCTGGCGGAGCTGTGAAGTGCACCATTTTGGTGACAAAATTGTAAGTCATTTTTAAAATGCAACTATTAGTCTTAAATGACTCACAGCACAGAAATATCTGAGAAAAGTGCTTAGGAAGATGAAAATATACTAGAGCAGACTCTGGTGATGTCAAATCAAAATGGCTATTTCGCCATCTCAGACCCAGGGCAGCTAGATGGAATCTTAAGTGTGTAACATTTCATTTCTCTTCCTTTCACTTTCTAGTTTGTGAAGAGATTTTTAAAATTATTTTTCAAAAGTCATAATTTATAAAATAGAGGAAAGGAATAAATGTTTAATTTCTGGCCTCTAATCCTGCTTCAGATGCTCCTTTACATCTGTCTTTTGGATCAAATCATATATATATGTATACAGATTTCCAAAAAATCTTTTTAAGATAGATGTTAAAAAGTGTGCTTCTGGAATTTAAAGATTGCTAATAACTGTTCCACATACCTACTTATATAGTATGTGCATACAAATTCTAAATTATCATTCTGAGTGAATGAAGTATTGCAAAGCATACTTACAGCAGGCTTCTGGGGGAGCTGCAAAAGTCAGCTGCTTTCTACTGTGGAAAATAGGAAGCAAACGTTTAACATCTTTTACTTGTATTGTTTAGCTGTTTGTTAACGGTAACAAAATCCACGTTTCTACCTCATTTATCTGGTAGCAGAAGCATTTACCGAAAAACTGTTTGAGTATCTCTGTTTCTAAAACCGGGACTGTGCATGAAAGAGGGAGAAGTGGCATAAGCCTCTATAAGTAAAAGTGCTAAGTGCTATTAATATCATCCCACGGTGCTAACACAAAACAACAGAAAGAGAGCATCTGAAACCAGGCCTGCCTGTACCAGACATAGCAGGTAATAATCAACAGATGCAGTGGGGGGGAAGGGAATAGAAAAAAAACCCTGTAGCCTATTTTTCCACTCAGAAGTCTAACTTAAGGTCTTACTGTCCAGTTACTGCCTACCAATACCCATGATTATCATGGAGAACAAATAATTTCCATTTTATGGTATTTTTTTAAAAGATTTTGACATCTTCTCTGTCACCTCAGTCTTTTCTTTCAGCTAGACGGTTTTTCCTCACAGGTTTTATTTTCTGGATGTTCAGGATGTATTAGCTTGAGTAATTTGCATAGTAAAGTCAGTGACTGTTCTCAGGCGTCGTGCACTTTCTCCCAGGTGTTTCTTGTGGCTTTATGCTATCGCAAGATCTTAATCCTCTGTGACTGATACGGAACGCAGAAACGGCAAGAAACTGAGGAAATGGAGGAATTGTGTGGTTTAGCCCGCGTTCCTGTTGAAAAGCAGGTTTTTGGTCACTCCATCTCAAAAAAAGATACAGAACTAGAGATGATACAGAGAGTAACAGCAAGGATGCTCAAAGAAGTAGAATAAACCAGGGTTTTTCAGCCTAGACAAGAGAATGAGTGGAAACGAAATGTGAGAGAAGCCTGTAAAAGAATGCATAATATGGACAAGGTGATTTGGTGACAGCTACTCAATATTCCTCGCTACGTGGAACTAGGGGAGGCCAGGGCAATTCTTAGGCAGCATGTGTTAAACAAAAGGAGAGCTTGGAACAAAGGGCTGTTTGGAAAAACGCCAAAGATGGTTGCGGCACTTGTTTCTCCTGGATATGGGTCAGGAAGGCCAAGTGTTTCAGTGGGTTCAGAAGGGATTCGTCAGTTTGCTGAAGGACAGTATCATGTCTCAGACATAGCGGTCCGGTGCAACCCCCTGCTGAGGAAGTCCTTCAGTCCAGGGCATGTCCCTAAGCTTTCAATCCTGGTCGCTATTAGAGACACCATACAGGACTACATAGAGTTTCACCTGATGGAGAGTGGCAGTTCTTGTAAGACTCTGATGTCGGCTGGGTAAGCTCGCATTAGAAACGTAGGCTAGCGGCTTGGTTACCGTTTCAAACCCCATTCCAATGGGAGAAAGGTAAGTAAGTAAGTAGTACTGTGGCATTTCTAGTCTACTTAAAAGACCACAGGAGCTTCAAAACAATAATAGGTTAAAAAAAGTCAGAGATCTTGATTCAGAATCACAAAAGTAAGATCAGTAACAAAGAAGCTGCTTTAGCAAAAGTGAAGAAAAACCAGGAAACAAAACCTAACGGGAAACACCGATACTCTATTGAGCAATGTAAAATTAAAATCTTACCTCAGGCCCAAAACTGAACAGTTTCTGTTCCAGCACTGTAGGAAACTTTGACATTTATTCCTTTTCAGTACGTTAACTCAGACACTAGACTTCATTGGATTTTGGGTCTAACCTGGATTTTGGTGTACAGCCCAGCTCCCTCCATTCTGAAGGCCCTTTGAGATGCACTTTGGAGGAAGTCAGTCAAGACCACGTCTGGCTTCTCTCTCTCGAGGCTTTACTGAGCATTCAGTAGGCAGAGTTGGGTGTCGCTGTACACAGAGGTTTTCCAAAGCTATCCAAGTCTTGAAAGTAAACACTGTGCATTTCCTGAGAAAAAGCTTAAGGTCTGAGCTCCATATAGCAGTTCTTTTTGACCCCATATGCTGTGTGTAGCTCGCATGTATATTTGGAAAACGGGAGGAGAAAATACATACAGCTCTTGGGAATGCCATGAATATGTTACAGCACCTGCAGAGTAGTACTTAGGTCTTTGTTGTGGGAGCTAACCTAAGCTAGTTGAAAATTAAAACTGCATCTGAGGAGAAGCTGAGAACAAATTAACTGCTGGAGAGTGACTGTAGCTGGTTTCCCGGACAACGACAGCTCACTAAAGCTCCACCGCTTTTCTGTGGATGCCATTCCCTATTTTTTTTTATTTCATGACATTTTGTCCAATGAAGAACAGGTTTCTGAGGAGGAGGAATGGAAGTCACTAGAAATATAATTCAAACACAGATAGAACCATGTGCTGCTGAAAACAGTGACAGCTTGCTGCCAAATAAGCTGGTGTTTTTGTCTCAGTCTTAAATATGCTTGCAGCCATTATGATTTCCCATTGCAAACAGGAACTCCTGTCAGGCTGCATAAAATACTAAAGTGCAGAAAATGTTTGGGGAAGTCTAAGTATTTATAAGTCTAAGACTATTACAGCCTGCTGAGCTGGGAAAGCAATGAAATTTGCAATTGCAGATCAGCGAGAACAAGCAAAGTCTTACATCGAGAGTTGTTCATCATACTTTTCAGAACTGGAATCCTTGGTAAAGAAATGGTTTCAGATTATTATAGATTTGCACACTAGGTACCTACCCTGTGGCCTGTCATGCTGCTTGGCCAAATACAGGGGTAGAAAAACCCCAGAATGCTTGTTTTCAATTTCTCGCATTTCCATAAAGCTCTGAAAGTCTTGTTCATGTTCCTGCTTCATGCTGATTGTGTTATCACCAAAACTGATAGCCTAGGGCCAGAGCTAATGAGCACCTTGGCTAATTTTAAAGAATATATGAGTAAAAATAAGGGTTAAATTTGGCTCATTACCAGTTCTAGGACACTCACTCACAGTGACATCTCTCTTTTTGGTTCAGTTGAAGTAATTATTTTTGTATGAAATGGATAAAAAGTGAGGAGAATGCTCTAGTTAGATTCTGGGTTTGATGGTAAATGCAGTATGTTTGTAACTAAACCGAGTGTAACGCAGGTAGCTTTGTATCTGGTGACTTTTCCAAACTGTACAATGAAATCAAGCCAACTTTTGGCAATACTATGTGGGGTTTATCGTGTCAGTCTGAAACTAAACCAAAATTAAGCTGTGCTGATTGACTTCACCTTTACTTTTTAGTTTAGCCCCAGAACATGAAGTAATAAAAAATGTGTAAACTTGCTAAAATAGGGCTGGCAATTTCCTGCATTTTATTTGGTTATTTAAATCCACCCCCAAAACCACATTTTTTGACTAAGTGGAAGTTTGCAGGCCGAGAACTTTAGAAAATTTCTCTCACACACGCACACAAACTAATTTCACAGAGAAGGGTTTTGTTCTGTTATTTTGTTAACAGAATAGGCAGGAAAGCTCTGCAGCAAATGTACATTCATTAAGTGACTGAATTTTTAAAAGAAATTGTTTGGAACACACATGATACCAATTAAATTAGTTATGAAATCTTCTAATTCCTCAAACATCTGAACAGGATAAGGCCAGATTTTCAGTTCTTCTGTAGCAGATAGAAAGTCACAACATGATGCTATCAAATGAGGTTGTAAGCCCACTCTGTAAGTGCGGTAAGTTAGAGATGCAGGATGGAGGGGAGTCAAGGCCCCAAGAAGACAAACCTTTAAGCTAGGATTAACCTCTAGTGGCTCTAAATACTCAGTATCCTATTTGCTGATTTTCATTAGGTATTACATTAGCATTACTGTTTTGTAAATACATAGCATAATATTTACCTTTTATGGCTCTGTATCTCACTCCTTCCTGCCCCAGGAATGACAGATGTGTAGTTTTGGTTTTGACATTAAAACATGGATTTTAAATGAGAGAGGACAGGGAGAAGCTTGTGTTTTCCTTATTACTGAGATGATTCTTAATAGGGCTTCTTCTGCTCCTCCAACTGAAAACCGCATTGTGGAAATGAGTGTCTGTTTCCATACACACAGTGTGCAGAAACCCTTATTTCCTCCCTGCCAAAGAGATTCTCTAGTGTAATAGTCAAAGCTGGCCATCAGTTCTTGGATGGAAAAAAGTGACTAAAGTCCATTTTGTCTGCTGTAGTTGAAGTCAGGCTCTTCGATCTCCGTTGCCGTTATGTCTGAGATTTTGGAGTGTGTCCTTCCTATTTCTTCCAGGGCACAGGCTAGGGAGTCGAGGTCGCCATCATGTTGATGTCGGGCTTCCCAGAGGTCCAGAATGACGGCAGATGGACTGCTCTGCGTAGCAAAATAGGAGAGATTCCTAAAAGGAGGGGAGAAAAAGGTGAAACAAAAAGGATGAGGAGCAGCATATCCTGCAGCCACCAGGAATGTGCAAGTGCCCTCTGTTGCGCCTGGCACTCTAGATGTGTTTAAAAACCAAAAAACCTTCAGGAAGACCTAGATGAGATGAGTGGAGGGAACCCTCAAGAGGACACACACGGGTGCATTTATTCTTCAAGTATCACTTGCTCAGTTTAGCAGAGGTAGAACGAACAAGGGACTTGTATATTCTGAGGTACATAAATGCTGGCCAGCAGTGCCATCCTATATAATTTAGAAAACGAGTCAGTTCTGGAAAGCATCATTAGTAAACTTTGCAAGTATTTGTCAGGGAGAGGAATTATATAACTTAAATTGATGCCTGTGATTATGTGAAGATATCATATTTTATTAACATGTAGGTTTTAGGACTTTACAGGGGTGATACTTGCAAAGAATTTGGTAAAACAAAGTGTTTGTCCTAAACACATTACCCTGTAAGTCCTATTTATGGGCTTTAGACATAATCATCTGAATAAATACGTTAAATGCACATTCACAAGCAGAAATGTTATTTATAGCATTCGTATTACATATGGGTACATATCTGTAAATACAGGAAGAAACGGATGAACCTGTACCACAGAAAAGGAGATTCGGACTTGAATGCTATTGTTAGGTTTTCAAACCAAATCCAAGATAATTCAGTATTTGCTACTGACCATTTTTGGACTGTTACCCATGAGTACAAAACAGGCAGATACTCTCTTTTTCCCCCTCAAGCTTTGCTAATTACCTTGCCTCAGTACCTTCATCTCTAACATGCAGCGACCAGTCTGTGCGTGTGCGTATGTGCGGTACAGTTCCAGCTTTGACGAAGCTCCCTGTAGCAACAATATGAGGTTCCAGTGCATTGAAAGAACAGATTACTGTCTAAACTGAGGAACTAAAGGCAGGCTTTAGTTCCTGTCAAGTAATACCTTGACTTCAACAGAACTACTAGTACGGCAGTGGCCTGTGTTTTGAAATGGATGGGGAAATACTACGATGACACTAATGGGTTGTGCTGTGCAGCAGCTATGTGGGAATCTGTGAAGTCAAGTATTTATGCTCTACCATCTGGTTTTATAACTACATTTTGGGCTGTTTAAACTGCTCAACAACTTCCTTTTTCTATCTATGGACTTGATTTTATAAAAATAGATATTGCAAAGACCCTACCAGCTGTGTCCAACACAGAATCAAAAGTTAAAGGGCTCTCACAAATGCGGTCTTAGACAAGTCAGTGTAATCTCCTTAGTACACCGTCTCAGTTCCCTGAGAAAGAAGAAATCTCCTCCAGCTTCCTCTGCACATGAGGAACAGAAACCAGGGGAGATTAAAGCTCCTGACAATAGGTAGTAAACGCTGATAAGTAAAGCAGAATTTTCCGACTCTCTCACTGCTGCAAGACTATAAATTACTTTTTTCTTTAGTTCAGATGTGGTTTATTGAGATTGCCATGCAAAGCAACAAGTCAATGAAAAGTTATTTTGCTTGATTTAAGTATTCCTCTTCCCTCTCGGGAACACATTTATGGCGTTTGTGACAATCAGAAAATATTTCTGAGTGAACTGCCTCCACCAATTTAATTTAGCCAGGCGGCAAAGGCAAAATAAGTAGTAAATTAGTTTTTACAGCATCTTTCAGTTTTAATAATCATAATATTATTACTCCTAACAGTAGAGCATGAATTTCTTTTTTAAATATGCCTTTTCCTTAAAAAAAAACAACCCAAACCCAACAAAACCCTGCAAAATGTGTAACTCATTTTGGAATACAAAATATGCAGACAGAAGCCAAGGCAAGAGGCCATATGATTTTTCTGGGAGAACATGCAACCTCCTAAGTCTTTTAAACCACTGCTTTTGTAGCACGCAACAGTGCCAGAATCCTTCTACAGCCTGGTACTTCACCAAGACCCCACTCTCGTGGGCACACAAAGAGAAGGTCCCGGCCGGAACAAAGAACCCGTCCTTGGAAGCAAACATTGGGTAGGAACAGGGCACGCGGGCTTATTCAGAGGAGAAAGCAGTTCCTGTTCACAGCAGCTAGGATATAAAAGAATGCATGAACTGAGAGTAACTATGTTAATTACTATGCAGACATCTTTAATACCAGCAAACAAACAAAAAACCCCCATACCAGCAGCAAATTATTCCCATTGCATATGTAAATGTTCACCTTTCAAAACTGCCTGCCATTACCTGTTAATGCTGTTTTTTTGTGCTAACATCTGCCAGTCTTTGCCTTTGGCATTGGGTGTGTCAAATGTTGCACAGATTCGCTGTCTAATGGAGTAGGGGATCTTGAATGCTTTTGGACCCATCTGTGCGGGGAAGTTGCTGTCGTCGTGTGCAAAGAAAGCGATGGTTTCTCTTTCATTCTACACAGGATAGAAAAGCACAGCAGTTAGGGCATCAGGCTTTCTGCCTGCCGCGGGTCCGTAGGCGGCTCTTTAGCATGGTAAGAGAGCAGTCCAAGAGTCCTGTCGCACCCTCCTGTTCAGAAACGGGGAACCGAGGCAACATCCCTGCACAGCCTCTTCAGGCTGAGAACAGCTGTGAGCGCAGGCAGTTCCCTGCTCGTTCTGCTGCCTTGTTACGCAGGGACCTACCTGCAGGGAGCCGGGCTACGTGTACCTCTTGGGCGCCAGGTCTGCTGTTGGAGGACTTTTGGAGGACTCATCACACCTGAGCCTGAGCTTCCAGCTACAGTTTGTAGAATTGGCAACAGAAAATTAAATAGCTAAGAGGTATTTTTCTGATTTGTGAAGGAACTTCTAGAACATCACAAGCACCTATGTATAAAAACATTTAGAATAGTATAATTTTTCCTTCCAAAGTTTCCTCCTTTTGTTTATTTTTGTGTTACAGACAAAGTCCAATAGAGCAGTGATTGGTAGAGGGAATGCCACAAAAGAGTATGGGTTTCTGAATCTTTAATTGCTTAAGCCTAAAATATGGACACATAAATCCCTCATTTGTGACTTTTTAAAAAACACCTAAATTCTATAAGTACCTCAGTTGTTCTATATTAAAAATCTCCTAGGAATCCAGCTCCTTTTGTAGATCTGGCCCATGCTTTTCCTATGAAATTATACCGGTCTTGTGTAATATTTCGAGTCGCATTTCCATGCATTATTCGTTTCAGTGCAATGCAGCATAAATATTAAATAACAATGATGCTATAGTCTCTTCATATAACATTTATGACACATCCCAAAAGTCATCCATGGAAAATAATAGCAGTGCTGTAGATATATCGCATGGTCTGACTGTTTAAATTAAATATGCAGAACAATAGTACATTTTCATACCCTGCACATGTGAGATAAGCTACTGCTACCTGGTTAGTTCAGGGAATTGTAAAGCAACGAGCAATTCAAGTATTCAGTTGTTATTTATATATTTATTTTACAGTCAGATTATCCTCACTCTTCAATCACTTTTTGAGATAGGCATGAGAAAGCCTTCCATACTAGCAAATCCATTTGAAGACAGAATTGCAACATGCTCTGGGGACTTGTGGACAGATAGGTCCTTCTTTTAGAAAAAAAAAAAAAGCAGGCAGCAGCAACATTGTATTGAGATATATAGAGAATGACAGAAGTTTTTTTTATGAAGTAACAATAAAGAACTGGAACAATGTTTGGCCGTATTCTGAGGATGTTTTTATACAAAATTATATTTGTGGTTTTCTTATTTAGTTGCCTCATTCTCTGCACGGTGCAATGGGCATACATCTTTAATCCAGAAGTATTAATCTGGATTAATCAACAAAGTTGCTCAATAATCTAAAAAAGAGCTGAGGTTTTCATTGCCATAGGACACATCACCAGCTTGCTTGACTACATGTTTGATTTTTTTCACCTGTGAGCGCAGCTACAGTCCTTGCAAGACGTTCTGCGTATACCAAAATGCTCGAATAAGCGACTGGTCAGTGGCCTAACAGCATACAGGCAATCCCTCTGCTTTCAACTCTCAGTGCTCTGCAAGCTATTCAGAAACTTTTTGCAAGAAAACTATTACCACCAACTCAAATATGAATTATTTTTAGTGTTGTAGAATCTCTGTACCTGGATTTCTGCTGGAAATGGAATTTGTAAGGCTTTATATACTTGTTACAGTTTTGAACAGGGCATCAGGACCTACATAGAAAGGACAAAAATGGGGAGGGATCGCGTCTCATACTACACAGCAACTTAACAAAACAAAAAGGAGAGAGAACACTTTACCTCTAGAATGGATGTCTGGATCTGTAGGATTTGCTCATGACCCTTGACTTGCCGGACACAGACCTTGCAGGACAGCTGTGTAGTTGCGGGCGTGTAGCGCTCCAGCGAAAAGGCACAGTGCAGCGGCTTCTGGCTGCTGCACCACACGCGGGAGAACGGCACCTCCTGCGAGAGAACGCATCCCGCAAGAACGGGGAAGCAGGCGTGAGAGAGGGAGAGAGAAGTTGTGACAATCGCAAAACAGGAAAAAAATCCATTCTTTTGCTCTGCAACCGCTTGTTTACTAACATCCCTCCAACTCAAAGTAGGACAAAACTAATAAATGACAATTCAGTTGGTAAATACTAAGGTGTTACACCTGCTGACAGCTTAGATTTTGTTCAGTGACGCAAATGATGACAGACTCTCATCTACAATGAAATTCAAGAAAGATGCACTTCACTTACTCCTCCTAGGCAGGGATCGGAACTCTTACTCTAATCTGTGCCTCCTTGCCATCACCTTGTACTACAGAATCCCAAAAAAGGAACTTCCCATCAAGAACTGTACTTCCTCTCTAAGTTAATGCAGCATAGAGCATGACGGCATGTTTTCTATATTTATGGTCCATCCAAATTTAAAAACACCCACCTGCCTGGGTAGTCACGTGCAGCCCACTGCACATCACTGGTCAGTCTGTTTTACTTAGTTTCATCCTGTTATATTCTGTGACTACTTTCAGTGACTCCTCTACTTCAGCCAGGGACAGTTTATGGGATGAATGCCCTCATCAAATGCTATATAGACAACTGCAGCAATTAATCATCAGAGATTTCTGGCATCTCTGGTTGCTTTGAGTTCCTAAAAACGTACGGAAATAGACAGGAGAAGTACGTAGGGGGCAGCTAGCTTCTGTTTTAGGACTACTTTCTAAATACCAAAGTTCTGTTAATGGTCTCCTCTCTTTACACTTTCAGAATACCTTTTTTTTTTAAAAAAAAAAAAAAAATAAAATTCCAAACTTTAACATCAGCTATAAGCCCACTATGGCGTTCTACACTGTAGCCATGAAGGCACGCAAACAGTAAAAACCATTAAACCAAATGTGTTCTCTGTGAATTTCAAAATATTGGAAAATACTGTACACTTGGCAACCTGGAGAATAATGTAAAAGGGAAAAAAAGGCTGGTATTAATATTTCATTCCATTCTATCTTAGCATTCACCCATATGATTATGGGACAGCATTAAACAGCTTCAATGAGCAATTATTCTAACATGAGAAAACTAAAGGTTTTTACATTCCTTTTTCTAGAGGAGGATTATGAATTTTCAGGTTACTGTCCCTTTTTCACGCACTATTTTTAAATTTTATAATTGATTTGAACAGCATGTGAAGCTGATCCTTCAAATAAAATACAATAATTACGATACGCAAATTTAATCTGGGCATGCATTCTGCTTGCATTTTTCAGAGCTCTCTAAAGGGTTAATAAATGACAGACAAGGACATAAGATGTGCTGCCTATAGGCAGCTATAATTCCTTCGGTATTTGGTACTGATGGTTATAACTGAGTGACCTACCACCTAGTTAGCTGTTGAAATCAAGTAAACCATGCACTTCACTCTCCCGATGAGTTTCGATATGGAAGCTCACCTAAGAGCTTACAGCTCGGAAAACATGCGTTTCTTCTCTTGCCTTCCTATGAGCAATCTGCATTGGACTTAGGCTGCAATCTTCTCTATGTCCCTGAAGAAATTAGCTATTCGCTGGTAATCTGAGAATGCACAGCTTCAAAGATCAGCCTCACCCTATACTTTAAATACAGTCAGGGCTAAACTAAGGAGACTATCGTACTCATAGCTGATACGCAGTTTACTGCTTCTTAAAGAGCGTCTGGGGCTATCTGTAACGATGCACTAAGTGATAACGATAAGCTCTGCATTTAGATCCTGAGTTGGTAGCAGTAGCAAGGTACCAACAGCGATAAAGGAAATGTTAGCAAAATATTAGAAGTGGAGCAACTGTAATTAGATTTTTCCAGAGTAATCATCTCCGCTTTCATTCAGAGTGGAAGAATCACTCAGCTGAAAAGAATTATATGAAACATAATGCAGGGGGGCAAAGCATGGTGGAACGATGAACGTTTAAGTATTCCAGAAATGCCTTCAGTTTTATTCTCCCTTTATAATTAAGTTCCTAGCAGACAGAGGGAATGTAAATCATCTCATAGCTACAGCCAGACACTGGGTCCTCCAAGAGACGCAAGATGCTAGGAAGACAGCTGCTTTGAACCCCCAAAGGTGCCTGTCTGGCTTCTTAACATGCTCGTCACAGCCTCTTCCTGCTCTAACACCCAACCAGTTTTAAGGGTTCCCCCAGTTACTTGTGAACGTGGTGGGAAGGATGCCAAGCACTCAGCATCTGCTCCTGCAGGATGGCCAGGACAAACAAATGCACTTAGCATAGTCTCGAGAAATTCTGACTACCACCTGCCATTAACTGCTTTTATGCCACCGTTTTACATGATGATTTATTCATCTGCTCGAGCCTGGGAGCGGGATCTTTACTTATCTGAGAAATCATTGACATAAATCTTTCCTCATCGTGCTCTCTGATAATGGTTTCATTTGGTGGACCAAACAGAAAATTAAGGAGTAGGCTCTTTTCAGTTGTTCCTGACAACCAGAACAGCCAGCTTGTTTTTAAAGTGTGGTATGTAGGAGAGAAAACAAGTAAACACTGGAAGAAACTCCATATGAAGAAATAGATTATTTTATATATAAAGAGGCTGGAACCAAATCAAAGCTGTCAACAGCGTTGGGACATTTCACAAAACATTTCACTGAGAGGGAAATACAAAGCCAGCGTAAGTTGTTCTGCGCTCTCCGTTAGGAACAATTGTGATATTTCTCAGCTGTCCCAAGTCATCCTAGCTATACTCAATTATAAACTGTAAATATTTATTTGGCTTTGGTATCCGCACTGTGTCAGCCCGTTCTGCCAGCAGAGGTTTTGCACAGAGCTTTAACCCCGAGCGGCTGCCGCGAGAACGGGTGATGTGCCTGCTAGGATCCAAATCCCCAGCAGGTCTCCAGTCCATGCCTGCCTTAAAGCAAGCACAGCACTTAAGCAGTCTTCCGTGGGTTATGGCTCCCTCATCTGACTTTTTTTTTTGTTTTTATTTTGCAGCAATAAATTTATTAGCTACTTTGGACTGTGCCGCTTGCATTAGATTGAGCAAAGCGAGGTCCTTGCAACGCATGAAGATCGATACAGAGACATTTGCATTGGCTATCATGTCTTGTTTTAACAGAACCCTGTGGTTCAGTTTTGACTGGAAACTCTAGACTATTACTTGCCAACAGAGAACAAAAATACCTGAGTTTAATATACCATAAGCAATAGATTTATTCATAAAGTTGTACACAGCATTAAGAAAAGTGCTGAACCGCACACAAAGTATTTTGAGGCCTCTGAGTCACTCTCAGAATTTTGCATGCAGCAGGGACTCAAAACCAGCAAAGGAGGTAATGCCCCAAAGAAGTAACAACTTTACGGAAATTATCAGGCAGAAATAATCCTCCCCAAATTCTTAATTACAAAGAAACATGGAGGCTAGAGCGGTTATCAGCAAAGTTGTTTGCAGACAGCACAGTAAGTTTTGTTTTCTGCAGGCCATTTTTCTAGTTTATCACATGACAGTGTCGTTTGGGTTCCTAGGGGCTATTCCTCCTTACGCAGTTGCAATGCCTTTCTGCAGTAGCCTTCGCAAGCACTATGAACAGGCATTTCTACTGCGTCCAATATAGGCGAGCGAAAGTGTTAATCTCTGAACAGTTTTATATTCTATTTCTAGAGCTATTTAAAGAAGTTGCTTTGCTGCAAGAAAAGTCTAGGGAATTTTTCACCAAAGTAATGTGGTGTTTTTGAAGCAGTCACCATGGCGAGACAAGTTCAATTAAAACTTTCCTGCTTTTTTTTCTCTCGTACACTGGACACTTAACCAATGCACGTTCTGCACGATGGGGCTGTGGAAGGCGATTTGTCTGCCTTCTAAAGCAGTCAGATCGACATACGGTGACGCTACGTACATTTAGTTCAAATCTGCCAAACGGTTATTAGAAAGCAGTTTTCACAAAACAGCCTCGTTCTAAATGGCGCGTTGAGGTTGAATTTTAGTCTGTCATGCAGATTTATTCCCCAGGACTGGACAAGGGACCAAGAGACAATACATTAATCAAAGTATGGAGCTGTGATTATAACGCAGTGTGAGGCAAAACTCAATTTGCTGTATTAGGACAAACCACGACTTTTCACTGCTCAGGCAGGTACTAGTTGTGATAGGTATTTGATACAGTAGGGGGGCATCCTCATACTGGTCGGGTTGTCTTTCAAATGCACTTAAGTGAGCAGAATAAAGAGAACACTTCAAAGCAAGTAGTTCTTCGTGTGAAGCTGGAAATGATGCGGTTTCTTTCAGTTCTTATGTTGTAGCATAAATTATCCTTATATTCTTAATGATATAAGAATTTATCTGGATATAGATCAGGGTTTATAAGTTTCAGAGCCCATTACACTCATGTTTTGGAGAACATGGCAATACATTTAAAACATTTTGCCAAAATACCGGATGATAGATAACCGTCTTTCTATATGCTTCTGGGAAAAGGGAGATTATATAGTCTAATTCTAAGGTTCTGTATTTTAAACGACCAGCCCACTCTATGTGCCAGCACATTGCTTATAATTTCCAGTAACCATTACACTTAGAAATTCTTTTGTTTTGATTTTTACTTTCCTGTCTTCAACAGCCTCTTTAATTAATGTAGTACAGGGAAAATAATTTGCTCTTCCTCAGTTCTAAATCTTAGTATATACGTGCTGCAATTTGAACTCGTGACATTTAAATGCGTACATTTAAATGTCATTTTCAGCCATATATTCATAGTTATCTTTCTCATTCCGTTTTCAATAGATGAAAAACATCTTCACGAGTGATAAATTTTAACAAGACTATAGGCCTTCTGTTGGAGGTAATTGAAATGAGGAAAAGTACAAGCTTGCATTTTTGTAAAATGAAAAGTTTAAAGCATTCTGTTATATACAAAATCTGTGTTTGTCAAAGTCGTAAGACAATGCATTTTTGTTGCATACTCAAGAGATTAAAACCACACTTTTCAAAAATAGAAGGGACCATTGTCTTCTTTGGGTTATGCCTATACCAGTGAAAATTCTTACTTCTTCTGAATGCAAATGTAGACAAGTAAAACTGACAAGTACCTGACATGCAGTAAATGGTTTAATTCTCCAAAGGAAAGGGGGGATATCAAGGACAGATATCTGAAGACTGAAGGTATTCCCTTTGAAATGCAAAAGTTTTGGTTCCTCCAGTAATTGTCCTCCTTGGAGCCTTTCATCCGAAACCACTTCCTGCAATGGCAGAGAAGGAAAGAATTTTTTCAGTATTAGGAACAAATCCTAAATCTAATGAAACTTCATCTTTATGAAAGGTGCCTGGTTCACCTACAGCATTACAGGGTACAGCAGTGGATATCTCTCTCATGGGGCAGCTGATGGGCACTGGCATCTGTATTTCACCGCTGGAGCTGGAGGGATGGTTAGGCATTGTCGGCTCCGTCTCCCCGTACGCAATAATGGTACTTGCCACACTGGATTTTCTCGTTGGCTACCTCAGCATCAAGACCCACATAACTTCAGACTAGGAGCGCAGTACTGGAGAAGGAAACTTTAAGGGTATTGCAGCACAGTAATGGCTGTCTTCACGTTTTGGGGTTTCAAGTCAAAGCCAGCCAGTTTTCTTTTTTACTGCAATTTACTTGTGTTTGATTGTTACTATTTTATTGCATCCCGCAGGATCACCAGTACAAAGCAGACGTTTACCAGCGCTGCCCAGAGCGCGCTCTAACATCAGGATGAAGAGGGAAGCCAGACTATGTCAGCCCATTTCCAGGTAAAGCGATTTCCCTCCAAAGAGGAAATGGAAACCGGTTAAACTGTGACGACATTGCAGTTTAGTCCCTCTTCTCTTCTGGAATAACACAACTATCCTTGGTATTCTGATTAAGCTTTTGAATAAAAAACTCCTACGGGTTGTGTCTAGTATTCCTTAAACACTTGACAAAGGTCAGCAAGGTATTTACTGAACAGACTAAAAGGAAGACAGACAACATCAGGCATGTTGGTGAATAGTCTGCTCAGTTATAGATGAAGTCGGCAGCAGTTGTGGTGAGAAATTACTCTCAGGACTTTAAAGAGCACTGAAAGAAAGACACCAAGTGTACGCATTAGACAAAATACTTCGGTTTCATTTCTCCTCCCTTGAACATGTTCAGAATTACTGGACAAGACCCTCAGCAACCTTGGAAGGGCTGGCTGAGCAGGAATTTGCACTACAGCCCTCTAGAGGTCTGTTCCAACCTAAATTTTTATATAATTCTGTGAATTTAAAACATAATAGTAAAAAACCCACCCCTCCTGTACTTATGCAATGTTTATTCCTGTGCTGTTACAGTAAAAATGCTAGTGAGAAAGGAAAGCTTGCAGAAGTCTTTAAAAATCAGCTAGCAAGCAGTCTTTCAAAATTACCTTTTTTTATCCACATAAATGATATAAAATCTGTGTACATTGAAGAGGTTTAGTGCTTGTCAGTAGCAAAGTTGTTGTTAGAAGAACTACTGGAATCGCTGTGACCTTCTGAAAATATAATGACTGCTAGAGCTTTCTGAAACTGTAATAATGGATTTCTATTATAAACCAATTTACAGGCATTCAGTTTGTTTTAACTCCTGATGGCTGGGTTTACAAGAAAGGAGGAATAAGAATGGAGACTTCAGTTTTTGATTTTCAACTGCAAATAAGCTTATTTCATAACAATTTTCAAAATTCCCTGAATGTGTTGGAACCTTTTTAAAATGTACCGTAGTTGTATAAATACTGCTCTACCTTTAATAATGCATGTGGTCCTTAATTCCACAAACATCAGCAGGACTACGGCAAAATAAAAAATACAAAGGACTTGGTTTTTTATCTTTTGAGAGCCAAGAGTTTCCCAGCACACTAGGAATTGCATTAAGGGCAAAGTCACCTGTTGGAAAACTAAGGTAAAGTTTTCACACAGGGACAAAGTGAAAAAGCAAGGAACTTTGTGTCTCATATAGGACTGCACTGTAAAGCATTAACAGTGTCAAACAAAACTTGGTAAGCCCAATCTGATACTTCATACAAAAAAAAAAAAAAATTTGTATTTTCCATGTTCACCACTTAATATTTACACTAGCATGAAGCTGATGCAGCATGCTTTTAAGGGAAGTATAATTTAATAAATACACAGTTGTCTCATTACGTACACACTCTGTTGTAAGTTCTGTGAATGCAGAAAACTGGTAATTATTCTTCTAACAATTTTCCACAGAAGAGCAACAACTAACTTTGAAATCTTACCTATTTTGATGTGCATCAATGAAAAAATAAGCCAGTCTCCTTCATTGTTTTGCTGAATGTCACAATAATTTGAGAAACAAGATGGTACAGTCAAACCAGGCTGCTATGGGTGAGGGCTTTTGTGGGTTTTTTTTAATTTAATATACTGAAGGTAAAATTCAGCATGAATGAATCGCTGAAAGAGACTGCACCGTGCTGTACGAAGTACTGTGAAGAAAATAAATGGTTGCTCTGAGTAAGATTAATCTCATTTTCCTCTTGTGGGCCTCTCTCATAGTTGTGTTGCACAATTTTGTGGCAGCTTTTTTCTCTGTATTTAAAAGTTCCAAAGATTTTCGTACATTTTTAATAAACCTGCTGCACAATACTGAATGCATACAGGCATGGTGTAACTGATGCAGTTGCTACAGGCAGCAGACAGTACAGGTTCAGATCAACTGAACGGATGACTCAAAGCCACCGGTATGTGCTCACAAATGCCTAAGGAGTGCGGGCCTCTGAATTTCGGGCCGGAAAATACTGCTAACCTGCCAATTGTGTAAGTGTTATAAGGGGTATAATTACAAAGCTATTGTAAGTCTTTCACAATCCTTTCAGTGGCTTTGGTTTTATTAGGAGCACATAGACATTAGTGCGTGCTTCATTAAGATTCACGTGTCTATTCTGTGCGATAGCAAAAGGAAGCAAAAATTCATCTGTCACAACTCTCTTCATTTTAGTTCCCAAAAGAAAACCATTTTGTTAAAGCTTCTGAGTTTGCTAAGGCTGCAAAAGCCAGTGAATTTCATTGTTTTGTCTTGGAATACCATGTAGAAAAATCATGCTAATTTTAATCGTCACTCGGGGATTGTTTTGCAGTTTGTTTGTTTGGTTTTTTTAAAGGGGAAATGCAAGATTATTTGTTTAAAAAGGTAGTGAGGCAATCTCTTTCTTCTTGCTCAAATTGTAAAAAGGAGAGGAAATCCTGAACTAACCAATGACAGTGTCAGGGTAATGAGCGTGATAAATACTGCACATCAAATGATAATGACTTAGATTTCCTGCTTGTAGGGGAGTAGCGCTCAGCTCCGGATGCGAGCAGGCTCTGCCTGTGCCCACGTGGTAGCCGAGGCCTTGAGCCCACCCTAACGCTCCTGGCTTATCAGCTGTAGCTGTGTGCTGTGTTAACCGCGGCTGCGTGATCCTAGGATCCTGTGATTCCCTAGGACGTGGGCAGAGTGGGTTTCCATCTGCCTGGCAGAAAATGAAAAGAAGGTTTGGCTGTCCTAAAGCTCTTGCAGCGTAAATCCACAAGGGAAACAACAGCGCAGAGAAATTAAGGGACTTATTCCAAGTCATGCAGCAGTGGCATAAACATACACAGTATTCTCGTTCATTTGTGGTCTGGACCATTGCTGTTGCCCAGGGACCATCCCCAGGAATAAAGGAGTGTTAGTATTCTGTGGAAAACTAACTAAAACCAAATGAATGAAGTGAAACCATTTACCTGAAATGCACAAGGTGTGTTATCCATACAATATACTCTCAGATTGTAATCCAGAGAATTGCAAGACAGGCAGCCAAAAACCGCTACTTTCAGCTGTCGAACGGCACAGTCAGAGATGGGTTCTCCAATAAGAGCATAAGTTCCAAAGCTGTTTAAGAGAATGTGACAGGCATAAGGATCCAACAGGCAGTAGCAAGAAGTAGTTTCCTCTTCCACAGACATCACTTCCTGCAAAATGAAATTCAGGACAATAGGAGTCATGACATTATTTGTTTATTTTTTATTCAACTGGAACGTGAAGTAATTCTGAGAGCCAGTCTGCGCAATCTTGACTCGTGTTGACCTCAGGGGAGAAGGCAGACTACCGACATAAGTAAATACTCCCAATTTAGCCCTGAGTCAGCAATAGGATTTATGGCAATATATCGTGCAGAATTCAATGCGTACAGCATATAATAATAATGATGATGGGTAAGCAATTTTAGCATCTCTTTTTCAAGTGCTCTTGACTGTCTAGCTAATTTTTTTCCCAATGTCAAGTTAGGAAATTACCTTGAAGATTAAAGTCAATAAGCAAACCTTGAACAATAGTTGGTATTTGACTTCCTTTCAGAACATCCATTACAGTTATGTTTACCTTCATCAAAAAAACTCCCTATCCCACTCTTTTGCCTTTCATGCTTAGTTCTGCATTACAGCATCGTTAGATGAGGGATCTGAGGAGTCTACAGTCTGGTGTTACACTCCTCATTAATTCCTTTGTACCCAGCGCCAATGGAGCTGACCAAGTATTGAGTGCATCCGAAGTAGGAAAACTAAGCTGACCTTGAAATGGTTTAGAGGAGGAAAAGTATAGTAAGTTATAGCATCTAGGAACGCTTTAACTTACTGGGGTTTTTTCTCCTCACAACGCAATGAACCAAATAGTTCCAGCAGCAGCAGTGCAATAAAATCTGATTGCCTATGGATTTGTGTCTAGTTACTGGGTTCTGTGGTTCTAACATGTACAGTGAACGTTTTATACGTGGGAAATTCGGCACCTTTCCATCCTGTGTGGATTTCTGTAATGTTGAGTAACAGTTTGGTTCATGCTTTAGCCATCCCTTCAGGAGTATTATTAGTAGGCTGTCTCCCCAGATGATGCAGAAAGTTTACTATGTTTAAGACTGCTGCCTACCAAGCAGTTTCAGTTGAAGATGGCCAGTGGGCTTAAAAAATGCAGGTGGACAGACACAAATGATTAAATGCCCATGTCACAAATGCACAAAGCTTACTTTCCCTGATTAATTGGGATTAGAAAATACACTGTCAACCAAAAAAGCAAAATCTTTCATTTAACGTATACTAATCCTTCAGAGGGTATGAGCACAGAGTGACCACTGAATGCCCATCAAAATGACATGTACAAAGAGACAAGATTTTTAAAACAGGAGGATTCTCCTAGGTAAAAAAAAAAAATTACACTTGGAAGTGTATATTTTTAATGAGTTCCATAACTTTCTTATGGCATGATAAATTCTTGCATGGATATAATGATCTGTTCTGACATGAGTCTCTTTGGTAGCTATGATCTATCAAAACAATGTTTTTAAAAATAAATGGCTACTGGCTCCATTAAGTGATCCAAGAAAATGAATACTTTCTCATGTCACGTGGTCTAGATCATGAAGTTAACCCTTTTTGCACATCTTGGTAAAATAGTTGAAAATAGTTTAGCTGGTTCTTAACAAAATGCAAAATCTTTAATTATTTCTTTAAGATGACTTTTTCTATCATTTACATAATCTTTGACCTGTGTCTGCATGAATAAGAGCAATCACGTTTCCATCGCTAGCTGAAGTCTAAACTTACCTCCCATTTTCCTTGCGCTGTCCTTTTTTTCAAGTGAATATTCCAGTGCTCTGAATTCACTTCTGCGCAGTGCGGTATTGTCAAGGCAAATGGAGTGCTGACAGACAAATCTGCGGGCCCACAAGTTACTTCTGGTCCCAGAAGAACATCTGTGCCTTCTGGCTGTAGGCTTTGGGGGGGGGGGGGAGACAATAACATCTGTCAGGCTCTTTTTAATAAGGAGTGAAAATTTACTTTAACTGCAAATTTTAAAATATTTTAGTTAAAATCTAAGTACCTCATCTGTTACAGGAAAGGATAAGCGAACCAATTACTGTGCTAATTTTCATGTAGAAGCAGTAGCTGGAGATGAAACAAAACTATTAGGCCATATCTACTCAAATCATTGGCTGGTCAGTTTAGGATTCTGGTCTTTAAAATACATTTCAATTTGCTTAAACCAAATACAACACTAAAATTACTCTATGCAAGTAAGCCTCGCTTTATGCACCAGCTGGTAGTATTACCATCTAACTCTGCCTTCAAAGACTGTCATCAACAATATTTTCACAGTAGCGAAGATAAAACAAATTATGGTTTAAAAACACAGTCTCATAAATTTTCCCAGATTGAGTGTGAGCTCCCTGGTTTGAAAACACATTTATATTCTGCAGAATGAACAAGCTAGGTAACTTATAGCAGACATCAGGCACAGAACTTCTTTGCTTAAATTTAGAACGCTGCAAAGTTGATACACGCATGTGGGCTCCATTACTGTCAATGGAGACCCCATCAGCACAACTGAAGTCTGGAAGCTGAATGTATCACCTTTGTTTGGTTAGATTAACTGCTTGCTAAGTTATATAGATGAAGTATCTGACAAGAATCTTCTTTCGTTCATTTAAACCTAAATTTAGCCCTGTCCCACATAAATGTGCTTTCCTTACCTCTTATCATAAACACCTGCACGCAGCCAGTGACAAAGTGGATGAGACTCAGTCCTTAGCCATTAAAACTAGCAATTGAAACATCTTGTCCTGTTGGGGGGGGTTGGGTTTGGGTTGTTTTGTTGTTTGGTTTTTTTTTTTTTTTTCACTGTAATCCTTCAGTTGGATTCTACGTTGCCAAGTTTTGGCTTCTAAATGACTGGCCAGGGCATTCACTCTTAAAGCAAATGGTGTTTCCAAGATAAAAATAAAGGGAAGAACCTGAACCAAGATATAAATAAGATGACGTAATAATAAAACTTAAAACATAAGTAAGGGAGAAAATCCCTGCTTAAAGATTAGGATCTATTTCCCTGGCCATGTCACAAGCTACCACCACCCCTGCCCTTAGAGCTTTGCAGTAGCAACGTGGCAACAACCAAACCATCCCACGCTGCCTACGCTGAGCCCAGGCTTCATGGCTATGCTGCTGAACTCTGAGCCAAGCCGACGGGATAATACATTTAGGTGAATGTAGCTCTCACGTAGGCACACTTATGTGTAGCCCTGCACTGAAATCCATCAGATTCCAATCCTGCAAATTGACTGTGCATGTCCATCGAGCATCACCTGGGGGTAGCGTTCTCAGTATAACTGTAATAGCAGGTGCTCTGAAAATGCAGTTAAAACTACCATTCTTGCTAAAGACTTGAAAAGTTCCAACAGCTTCAGTGCCATCCCTTACTAAAGACTACATGTACAAGTATCTGTGAGATGAAGACTGGGGGGGGGGGGGGGGGGGGGACGGGACAACATAACATGCTAACAAAAAAGGCCAATTCTGCCTTTTCTTTTTCAAGTGTCATAATAATAAATGCTCCCTAAGCCTCAGTGCTTCTGAGTGTTTGTAGGATTCGTAGGCAAAAAAAAAAAAAATCAAAGCACAAACACAGCCTCTCCTGTAGCTGCCACGTTGCTCTTGAACAGCGAGCGCCTATGGGGCAGGCAGGAGCGGAGAGCGCGCAGCACAGTGCTGGCAGGCCTTGCTGCAGCAAAGCAGCAACCTCACCACGTTAGGAGACACAGGAGGCGATTGTCTGTTTTGTTGAACGGATGGCAGAATGACTATTCTAAGCAAACGGTTCAAGCAAAAAAACCTACTTGCTTCTGCTTATGCCTACGAATAACAAACAAATTTTCACAACAACTTCATTGCTAGGAAAACCCTGGTTTTGCACAGAAGACCATCACTTAACACCAACCACTGCTACTCTTTACAAATGGCTATTTGATTTCCTTAAAAATAAAACCTTCCCGCTGTTACCCCAAATCACCTCTCTTTCCAGCTAATTTAAGAAATCATCCAGTTACCTACAAAGAAAGGAAAATGTTTCAGAATTATTAGAAACCCTCAAGCCAACTTTTATGCATATTTATTTTTTCAGTAAGTTACTCAGTTCGTATGATTCCTCTCTGCTGTACCTTGGCAAAGGGTGATGCGTTCTACTGCCTTATCTGGTTTGATGCAGCCGCAGGAAGGGGGGTAGCAAGCGTATTTCCAGAGAGCGAGTCAAACCTTAGTTATTTAACTTGGTCGATGCCTTTCTATCCTATCTCTCTCCCAACACACACGTCCTTTGCCAAGTGGCTGCTGCTGACAAATGCATAAAATATGGGGAGGCTGTGGAGGCGGTGGTGGTGGAATTTTGCTGAAGTTACCTCCAGTACAAAGCTTAACAATTCATCTTCAATAATGGGAGCAAAATACAGGTTATTTTGTTTTCAGCACAACACCCTTAGGAGATGTGAATCCAGAGTTTTAGTTATGCTACTGGTGATGGTCCCCATCAGAAATAAATAGCTCAAATTTTTCAAGCATCAAGAATGAAACAAAACACAAATACACAAGATACGAGAACAAATAACGTCAGTAGTGGTAGGAGAGTCCTGGTAGCAGCCTAGCAAAGTTGATGGGAAAGACAACTGGGAGACTATGATTATAGTCTGTCTACCCAGCGCCCTCCCACCCACCTCATTTAAAAAAAAAAAAAATTAAAAAAAAGAAAAAGCCCGAGTCACTGAACTAGTGTAGGCTCTGGTCACGGCCGCTGGCGGCTTTCCAGGGTCACTCTGTGTAATTGCTGACAGCGTGCATCATGGAGAGACTGAGAGCAGCGATGTGGGTGAATGGCCAATGGCAAGCTAGTCTGAAAGGAGCTATTTAATTGCTTTTAGAGAATCATTCCCCTTGTAGAACATATTGGACAAACATATGGGAGTTCTGGGAATTATTTAATGCCAAATGAACTGAAATCAGTTAATTAGATGAACTCTCACACTTGTTGCAAGTAGCCAGAGTCTGTGTAATAACTGACGTGGTGCTAAGACTCTCGGGCAGTTCTGAGCCGTTGATTAGGCAAGGCAGGAAAGGGAAACATTACCAAATGCGGGTATTTAATATTCCCGTTGTTACAAGGCAAAACAAATCAGTAACTAGATCTGTCCCCTCAAATCCATCGAAATCAAAGGTCTGTAAGTTGTCCAGTAGAAGACAGACAAATAGTCACTACTGCTGAGCAAAAATTAAAAAATGTTTTTTCTAAAACCACTACACTGGTAAGAAACATTAGGAACTTCACCCCACAATATTCTGCCCTCTACAAAGTACTAGTAAAGAGGTTTCTTGCATTTAGAGGTTCATTTTCAGTTTAGAAATTGCTGCTAGAGGGACATTTGTACCTGAAGCCAGAACACTGAGAAAATGTTACGGGGAGGATCCAGTCCCTCAAGGAGAGGGCGAGTGCCACCGAAAGCGCCCTTCGTGTCGGCTGCCAGAGCAGCTGGTTGTGCGTCTGCAGCCCAGCCTAAAGACGCAGCAAAGCACGCTACGAACGCTAGCTGTTCTTGCCGCTTTCTGCTGTGCGAGGCGCCGAGTTGCGGGTGTGGTGGCCAAGGTGTGCATTCCATCCCAAAGCACTGCTCCGTTAAAATTCCATGTTGGAATACTGTGAAGGTTAACTGGAGAAGCGAGGAAGTGAATAGGAACAGTGCTGTCCATTTTTTTCTGGACACAGTGAATTTCAGAGAAGATTTTCATATTTGCCTTTCAATATTTACTCTCCCTGTGGCCAACCATAAGCATCTGCAACAGAGAACCCAACGGCGTAACAGGCTCCTAAATGAACCGTGGTACCTGGGAGGTGACGACTCTGGTGACGAACACGTCTGTGCCTTGACTCTGGATTTCTCATTGCAGTTCACTCCTTGGATGGCAAAAATATTTGCTTTCAGACTGCTGCAGACACTGATAATACTGTTTTTTTCCTCCCCTTTGCACAAACACTCATACAAATGAACATGATGGAAAAACAGCAAAATAAATTCATGGTTTAAAAAAAATCAATTTAAAAAAGGAACAGCGTGATATTTAAACGATATACCCATCAAGCCTGCAGTTTACAGATGAAATGGATTCTATTGCTGTGGGTTGCTTTTGTGAGATGAGAAAATTTTGCCTTTGGAAAATAAAAGTGCATTATTTGTCACATTCATATACCACATTGTGTGTAAATGCATACATTTATGAAGCTTTGATTTTTCAAATTATATAGTTCCAAAATATGTTTTAAGTCTGTGGAAGACTGTCTGTTTTCATTCTGTGTATGCACACTCCAGTGTGTGAATACTGTGTAGAGATGTTGGACACTCAAAGTTAAGTGCACATCAGAAATATATTCCGTTTTTCATATTGCGCATCCAAATGTGTTCAGTTACTACTGAACCTTCAAGTTTCTGCTGAATTCCTACAAATCACAAAGACAAAGGAAATGGGGGGAGTAGTAACGTGAGACCTGGTCTTCTCAGTCCTCTCGGTTTTCTTGTCTCCTATTTTTCCACTCTCTAATCTTCCCACTCTTATTTTGACTGTATGGTTGGAATCTCTGAAAACCATTATTTTACAGTATTTTCATAATCACTGCATCTCAGTGATGCTTTCCTCTAATATTTAGAATATAGAGGCACATTCACAATACTAAGTTTAGTCAATCTAAACTCATGGGAGGTTTTTGTATGATACCACCCAAGCACACTAATATACCTGTACAACTCCCAGCTTTATGTTTGATGGAAGAATGCAGTGTGAGGGTTTCTATATATTCAGGGACCCAAACCTTTACAGTTTATACTGGCACATGTAAAGAAAAAATAATTTGTTCATCCTGTAGGTGACTAAACGGTCATCTTAATCAAGAGGCACTTTGGCTATTCTCATCTTTTCTCACATTGTAACTGGTGTGTTATTGGAAACAATTAAAATGACAGTGCGTAGAGTGTAGTGTAGGAGAAAAAGTTTGCGAGAAAGGAGAAACAGAAAAAAAAGGGCAATCAGGAAAAATACAAATATTTCAGGGCAGATTCTGCCTTCTGTTGTAGCTCAGTTAACTTTCTTATTTAAGTATGGAATACAGACCACATTCAAGAAGGACACTGTATTATCTGAATAATTGCAGACTGACATTTTTCTCTTTGATACAGTTTTCACACAGGATATTTTATAAAGCTTTACATGCTTTAAAGGCATGTAGGAGCACTGCAACAAATTTGCTTACTGCTTCAAGGTGAATCGGTAACAGATCTGGGACCAGAACCCAGGATCCCAAATACTTGCCCATGCCTCATATCCCCCGACCCTGTCAGCAGGGTGTCATCAGACGATTGGATTGGCAGCCCCTTCTGACTGGAACAGCAAACCTTGCACTGCGATCAAGAACATCTGCTTTTGCATTAGCACACGACTACAACACGTAGAAGCCATACATAGCAGCAGATCCCCCCCTTCCCCAACTACTTAAGTACGTGACAAAGTTTCCCCCCCTTTACTCGAAAAGCAGCAGGTAAGTGGCAATTTTGGGGGGCAAGATACTGTCCTCAGTGTGCTGACTTAGCAGAAATTATCTCCTCACAGGGCTCAGCATATAATGATCGTAATTTACCACTTTTCAGCCTGCCTCTCTCCAACATCTCCTTTTCCTGCAATTCTAATATTTTTTTTTTAACCAGAGCATTATGCTCCCTCTATCAAAAGGAAAGCTGAAAGCTATGCAACAGGGGGCAGCGCTTCTCGTGCTTTTGTTCCAGCTGTTCTCATCTTATTTCTAGACCCCAGTAAGACCAGCTACTCTGCCACAGCCGGCAAACATTTCTCTCCTTCATAACAACCTAACTGGATCGCAGTATGTACTTTTTATTTATTTTTCACTTCTAAAACCTCTTTAAGCACGTATGCTGGCAGCAGGTGGTTGCGGAGCACGAGCGCTTTAAAGACAACAGCCACGCACTAGACCTTGTGCTGGCTCTTCCATGACGAGCATGTGGGGTTGAAGAACAGGCTGTTGTGAACGGACACACAATCTCTAGTGGAATCCTGAAGTATTTTGGTGCAGTGCAGAGCTGCCATCCCATCTACTGAAATATTGTTTTTCCTTTCTTGAAGAAATACACTTGACCTGCCTCCTCGGTGGGGAGAATTTGGGATGGGGAGATGTTAACAATGGCCTAGGGGTGAGGCATCCTTCCAGGTAAGTCACCTACAGACTCTGGCTGGTTCTTGGCTGGGAGCAACTAGCAAGATCTCCCAGCCAACAGTGCCGAGACTTACGCATCCCAGTTCTGTTAACCAAGTGACAGTTTCTAACCGCACAGAACCACTCACTTGCTGTAATTCCCTGCAGCCTGTAACAAACTTCAGTGACGCATCTTGAGGTATTCTGGTTCAAGGAACAAACCAGCAGACACCGATCTCTGTTCCAGCGCAGCTCTGCTTAGTCTTTCTGGCTTAAGGATGAAGTCAGAATTATGCAAGGAGGCAAGAGACATTTCACTCTAATTCTCGCTTGGCCCAGAATCAATAGCTTTGTTGTTTCTTTCACAAACATCAATAACCTGTACTTTCTGCAAGCATCAAAGCATGCATATGGTGTTTGAAGGTTGAGCTTAGCTGTTTTTCTCTGTAAGTAGTCCTTCAGTGGTTCTTTAGGAAATTCTAGCTGCAAGAAGCATCCTAGAGGATCTATGCAGTGAAGCCCATACATGTGTCCCTAAGACTTTTTGGTTTGGTGTCTTTTTGGAGGGACCACCAGTTCCATCGCTGATTTGTTCAGTTAGATGAGACACTAAAGAATTTTCAAACCTGATTTTGATTTCTGTTTAGGATACGGTGAGTTTTTTATTCCACAAATGATTGTATCAATTTACAGCAAAACCAGCTGATAATCTCATCATAGTATCTGTAGTGCACAGACAGGGACCCCCACACACCCCCAAAAGTGTCAGTGAACTCAGCATAGCTCTGTCAGATCCCATATCATCTCTGTCTCTCTAAAGTGACAGCTAACCCACTAATCCTGAACAGTCTAAATCTAAACAATACGATCCTTGCTCTCTCACACACGTTTCAGATGTATAAGGTATAGTGAGATCAAATCTCTGCAAGAACACCACAGGACTTCCTTCTTGTCTGCATCTACTGTCTGGTTATCTTTGGCATTAAATTAAATTCCACTGATTACCATATGATGTGGACAAGGTTCCATTCAGCAATTACAACTCGAGCTACTTAATTTTTAATGGTGATACATCTTCAGCTAGCGAAAATCAGGTACTAATTCTACCTGCTGGCATTTCCTCGCACCCTCGGACCACGGAAGCCCAGGGGCAGTAGAAGAGGAGGCTCCCTGCATGGCAGTGCCGTCTGCAGCTGCTAGAAAGGTCTGCTTCATTCCACCCAGTTCAGATGCGTGACAGATACATCAATCTTGCCTCAACTGCGTGAAGAAATGTACGCTGTTTTGATGGGGGAAAAAAAATGAGGTGGTTTGCTTTTGTCTCACTTTATAGAATTCCACTTTAAAGAAGAAGGAAGGAAAAATCCCCCTGTGAAAATCTTCAGTTCAGTTTGCTGCCTCTGCTTCTGCCCAGAAAAAAGGAAAACAGTAGGCAAAATTTGCTGCTTGTTTTTAATTAACCTATTTTAATTCATTTCTGCAGAACCCTTGCAGATAAAACAGCTGGGTTTTTTTTTTTCTTCCCTCCTTTTACATATCTTAATCTTTCATTGAAAATGATCAAAAACCTATGGCAGCAGATGGGGATAGAATATGAAAGTTTTCACAAAGGAGTACAGATTATCAGAGGAGGAAAAAAATGAAAATAGATTTCACTTTAACTTTTGAAAAATATTTCTAGGCTTTAAAATTTATAGGCAGCTCTGTATCTTTCAGGTCTTAAAGGAAAATTCCAGCCATCATTTGGCTGTAAGTTATTGTAAGTATATATTTACTGTATATGCAGTTATTTTCTTCTTTCCATGTCTCCTCAGATATACCCACCAATTTTTCAGTGCTTTTAGCTGAAGGTATGTTTAAGGTGAGGGAGATAGGAGAAATAGCTGCTGTAAAGCACTATAACCAACTCTCCTGTCTCCAGTTGTACAAACCAGCCCTTGATTACTACTTCTAAAAACTGTCCCTCTCGCAAGCACTCGAAATGAGGCTTAATCAGTGAACCACTCTTCACCTGGGACCAAGGTTTCCCAAAATTATCCTGGAATTAATCACTTAAAGTGTATACTACAGATTAATCACTTAGCTCTGTTTGGAATGTGAATTATGAAAGGGTAGTTTGAGAAAGCTAAGAAAGTTCTTTAAGAACTTTATTTTTTGCAAAAATATTGTTTGGAGTGCCTCACTGCAACTTGTGCGACTGGATGTGAACGTAGGACCAATAAATCCTGTCAGTGCACTTACTGAACTACAATTTGCCAGTCTCATGCAGAATTAGGAGCAGCAGAAAGACTCAACATCAAGAAAAGAAGAAATGAATTCAAGAGAAGTTTAGATTAGTGCAAGGAATAAAGGTCAGAAAATATAACTGAGAAACCCCAGTGGAACAAAGCCGCATTACAGCATTAACGAGCCCCGTTACAGAGTCTGCACGTACCAGATCCTCAGCGAGTTTAAACTGTCGCTGACACCTTTCACTGCATGAAGACATGGTCTTGTACTTGCGGAGATGCACTCAAGACGCAGCGGCTAACTTCTGGCAACAACTCGAAAAGGGGAACTGTAGAGTGCTTTTCAGTAGCTTATTTCAATGAAATAAATTTGATTATCCCTGTCACTTTTCATCTGACAATCTCAAAAGATTTAGCAGTCATTTATCCTCGAGAGACGGGCAGCACAGAGATTGCTTTGTCCGCTGCTGAAACGCGCCTGTTCAGAAGCGTGCGGCAGTTTAAGGACACAGCATGCCTTACTGGTTTAGAAGTTGACGTCAGGTACCTAGATGTTCCTCTGCGTTTAAATGGGGAAACACTCTGGCTTGAATGTTTTATTTTCTTTAAAAACCATCATTGTATACCTTTAGTGACAGCAGGTGAGAAACTTTATTTAGTCGTAGAGGCCTACCTGCAGCAGCAGAGCTCTGTGTAGCATAGAAAAGGGGAGGGATGCCAAGGTGACCAGTGCTGTAAGAAAGATGCAAATTGCTGTTTCTGCTGCCTGTGATACAAGTATATTCCCGAGAGGGCTCATCCAGGCACTAGACTGACTGACTCCACTTGGATTTGAGGGAGTCACAAAATAAAGAAAACCCATTGTAAACAGTAAGTGAAGAAGGTGAAGCATACTTAGTGGTAATGAAAACAAAGCCTTTCATAGCGGAGTCTGGTAGCACAAGTCAAAGGCTGAGCACGAGGTTTCTGAATGTTCTGTGTTTGCTGACACTTAATTCTTTATGGGTAACATCACGGTTCCTTAAACTGGGCGGGGGGAGAATATACCTGAACAAAGTGCATAAGCCAGAATGACGGTGGCAGGCTTTCCCGAGTAATACCTCACCGAGAAGCTAAGTGACGGGGTATATTTACCTGTATTTTACCTGCAAAAGGACACAAATTCCTGGAAAACACAGGCAGGAAACGGGGGCAAAACAAACTGGTAGAGGAGTTTCTAATGTGTTGCTCAAACTCAAATGCTTGCACTGGGAGAGGAATTAGGAAAAGTATTTACAATAGGTGGTGGTTTGACGCTGACAGTAGACAGCACGACTAGCCATTAACAACACTAAAAGGGGTAGTAATTGGAGAGGTATCTGAAGATTTGCTTAGTGTCTAGACAGTAACTTGAGATCGAATTCCTGTTTTTCTCTCCTGTACTTCTACTAATGTAATTTCAGACAAGATGTTTAAGACTTAACTTCAAATGCATTTCAGTTGTTCAACTTGAGGCATCCTGACCCAGTATTGGCACCGTGGGCTACTCCAGATCTCAGTCTGGCGACTAGACACATCATTTAGTTAATGAATTATTGCACTTTTTACCCCAAGCTCTTCTAGCACTTTTCACCTCAGCTCTTAAGAGAGCAGTGCAACCCCCGGTATCTCTCAAGTCCCTTCAACTCACAAGGAACTTGCCAAGAACCAAATGTAATAGCTCTCTAAAGTTTTCAGTTTAGAATAAACTTATCTTAGAAACTAAATAATGCAAACATTTCCCTCATAAAAAAAAACAAACAAAAAAGTGGTCTTAGGGAAGAAAAAACAACTGTAGGTCTGAAAATGAAGAATGTGTTCTACCAGTCTTGACCGTTCAACAGTGTGGCTAGCATTATATAAGCTTTACCTTCCCTCTGAATCCAGATTTTAGTCTAGCGCGAATGTTACACTTAGACTAAACAAGCTGTCCTCATTTGCTGAAAGGCACCCAGTTCCGCACCAGTTTTGCCATTTTACTCTCACGCAGGGTTTGATCAGTAGCTGAGAGTGAGTGAACCAAGCGCGCAAACTAACTCGGGCTCTGCTGATGTGTGGTCTGTCACTCTCAAAGAGAGTGCGGAACACTTTGATTCTTTATAATCCATGTTGTGTTAAAATTAAAGCCGCTAGGAAGTCTTTTTATCGGAACAGCTATCAAAATCTGCTAAAGCCATCTGTTTCTCTGGCCCTGTTTATTCATAAAAATAAAGGGGAAGATCCATTCTAAATCAAGCGACTTTGGGCCAAATTCCATTGTATCAATGAAAACACCCACATGTGCAGCTGGCAACAGAGTTGAGTGCCATGCATCTAACAGAACCTTTAAAAAGTTTTAAAAGCATCTAGAAATGAGCTAGGTTTCTTTTGTACGACAGACATTTGCAACATGCATGATGGACCAACATAAAAAACCCCCAGTGACCTGCATTTGCCAAAACCACAGTTCTGGTGTTTGTTTTCCTTTTTTTCCTTCTTGTCTTTGCACTAAGTATGACAGAGCTGAAACCCTGAGAACCGCAGAGAGCTAACTTGTTTATTTATGAAAGACCACCAGTATCTCAAACATCACCTTCCTGTCCTACCAGACGCAATCTTAAAAAAACCCCTGAGGATCAAAGTGCAGTTTAATTTCTCCTGTTCACAAGCTGGTGGTGGCAAATCTGGCGAGGGAACAGATTTTAATGGCGATTTATAAAACAAAGTAATTTAAGAAATTACTAATTTAAGAGCATTCACTTATTCGCATCATCTAGGCTACCAAAGATCTGTCATGAAGTAACAACAATTCAGTACCTACGTATCATAGGGTCATTCAAACTGATGACCTGGATAGTGAATTTTAACCTGTTGTCTGCTTGAGAGTCTACGGACCCAAAGGTTCTGTAACAAGTAATTAATGAAGGCATCTGTGCTGTTAGTAGACTTGCATGATGTAAGTCTGCAAATCAAAAATCATAAAATCATTGACTCAAAATTAAGCACTTATTCATCAATCTCCTTGAGGTGTCCCATCCTTCAACAGCATTTGCAATAATTCCGTGTGATTTCACAGAAACATCACAAAGATCCTTTTTGCTGTCATTTATACAGACACAGCATATGTCACAACAGTGTGGTCACACCAGCAAAGGAAGGCGGAGTGACTCTTGCACACTCCAGTCCTTTAGACAGTGTTGACAAGAAATGCATTAAATGAGAGAGTTCCACCAATTCTGGATGCATATGTGTGGCTTTTAGCATACTTCTTACCTGGACTCCTTTTGAGTGATGGCAAGATAGATTTCCCACGAGCTCTCTTCGGGAATAGCTCCATGTGGTATCAACAAACTGACTCCTACAAAAGAGCAAAGGCAGAACTTAACTTTGGGAAGGGCACTGGGTGTAAAGAACAGTGCACTACTGGCCTCTGATTTGCAAGACCTAGGAAGGCCATCTACTAGAGCAGAAGAATGCTCGGAAACAGTGGTTCTGACTACATCACTATCAGATGAAAGGAAAATACATTATTAATACGATCCACATTGTTATTAATATTTAACTGTCTTAGAGCCTGGAATTATATTGACCCATGCTTAAAAACTGCTTGCTCCAACAGAGGTTTTAAATAGTTGACTTCCTGTTGTTTTGTGTCACTAAATGACACTGGATTCATAGTCTAGTCTAGGTGTGACTGAAGGCTTAACTGACTTAGTGCCTCTGCCTTTGTAATATTCATTCCTGAACATAAGAACAATCTGCGAAGAAATGAACACATTCCATGTGTTGTGCATGACTGTACACTAACTATCGCATCCCTGAATTATATACTGCTATCAATCTTCTCTAAATACAGACCACATTTTTTTATGGTATGCTTTAAAGTACCCATTTTATGAATCATGAAGGATGCAAGCTCTAAAGCGTTCAGTTCAACCAGATACTAAGAGATAAGCCTGGACACACTAGTAAAATGAAATCAAAGTTGAATTTAAAGTGAATAAAGATCACCAGAGTTTGAAAGATACCCTCTTGGCCAGCAGTGGTGGTATCTGGCTATTTCTGCTATATTTGCCATTTTAAAAAAGAAAGTATCCAACATAAGGAATTTTATTCAGCATGATATGAACGTAGTGATGTAGTGCAGCATACTGCAGGACTATAATTTTTACATCTTTTATTTGACTTTAATTTGGTGCCATATGTTTTCAGCTAATTTAACAAAAAATTTCTTAAGTCTAAAATATGTCTCACAAAACTCTGAAGACACAAAACAAACTCTACTTCTTAAACAACGCAAATTGAGCATCTCTACTGCAGTGTTTTAGTGCATAGCCCAATTTTGAAATGCCAGTTGACTTTGAAGCGCCCCGCTATGGAAATCTGTCAAGCTATTAAGCTAAAAGAAAGAGAAAACCAGAAAGCCAGGAGTAAATGCTAACGAAAGCCGCACTAGAGTTTTCATTGAGAGTGGAGGCTGTTCTCCAGAGACGTCTGTTTGTTGCACGCTGCAGACTTCAGTAACGTAATGAAGGCTGACAACGTTAACGCAGTCAGATGTTGGTGCATGTAGATTCTGCGTCAAATATGACCCCGTTATATAAGATGCTGATCCAGTATCGACCGCCTTCCTGGGGAGCCCTTCTTTTGGATCAGGACCCAAGTAAGCAACAGCTTTGATTAATGTGACTTTCATGCTGAAGACATCAAGAGACGCAGGAATTTATAACAGTTCAGATAGGCATAATGCCTCTTTACTACTCATCCCAAGCTTTGTTCTGATCAGTCTTCTCCTGTGTGGGCAACATGCTCTACTTCCCAGAATTTGCATTAAGGGAGCCCCTACTTTTTCTTTTCTTCCCTTTTTTTTTTTTTTTAAAGTTACAGAACACTACATCAGGCAAAGTAAGTTTGATCTAAAATTATTTTATATGCTTTTAATGAGAAAGGAGCTACCCACCTGTGTTTGGAACCACTAAACGGCCACCCAGGTGTCCAAAGATGGCAGTTGTCTTCAGCTCACTTCTTGTTGAAATAGAAGACAGGTTCTGAATGTAGGTAGCCTTATTTCTAGCCTGCATTGTCCCAAAAGCTCTATTATTCCCATGAGGAAAAGTTCCAGAATGTGCCTTTCCATGATACTCGGCCCTCTCCGTCACCCCTAGGGACACCATGAATGAACTCTGAACTTTGACTTTGATGTCTGACAGCGGGTTGAACAGCGAAGACTCTGTCATTAGCTCCTTGTCCATGGGGTCCTGCAGGCAGATGGGGCCACTGTACGTCCTGCTCACTGTCAAGTCAGGCTGCATGGAGGAGTTCAAAAGCAGGGAGTTACCTGGCAGAATGAAGCAGATCGGGGGGTTAGTTACTGAATTGATGCTAAATCTGAAATCTCTTTCTGACCTCGCCACCATTTCCTTTTTGACTTGCTCTTCCTTCCTGATATTCTCAGGGCTCAAAATCACAGGTACTTGATCGCTATGTTTTCTGCACTTTAGGCAACTCCAGAGTGCATGAATCCAAGAAGGAACTTCCTTCTTCTTTCGGTTATGTGTATGCCTTCTTTCTTTCTTTTTTTTTTTTCTTTAATTAAAACCCACTGGGTGAAAACACATCTTCCTGCAGACCTTTTCCGTGAGCTTACACGAAACAACAGCTTCATGTCGGAGGGAAACTGGGTTGAAAAGAAAGTGGGACATAGGGAAAAATACTACAGCTATTCATTTAGGAGCATTTTAGCTCGGAAAACACTGAAAAAAAGAGAAGGAATGGATAGATTTAGGGCCTGAATCCTTTAGCTGGTTTGGTCTTTTTTTGTTTGATTTTGTGGTTTTGTTGTTGTTGTTTGGGTTTTAGTAAATAAGTTTTCCGAAGTAACTAATTTTCTGGAAATTATCTGCGCTGCATCTTTGAAAATGTGATCACTTTAAGGGACTGCAGGCTGGGTTGCTAACATAAATACATATCTGCAAAGAATAAAATTTGGATCCCTCTAATCCATTTTCTGTATGTCAGTATTGTGCTCTCTTTTCTCAGCAAACTGAACAGAGAACTGGCTTTTGTTTTTTTCAGCTGAATTGTTTAGTTTACAAATGCTCTTATTTAAAAAGCCCACAGACAGAGAACCCAAAGTAACTGAAACTGAACTAATAGCATCCTGGCATGAGAGAAACTGGCACACTCAGATATTTTCAGAGTGTCCAGAACTAATGTTTTTGAAACATTAAGTGAAACAAACAATTCCCCAGACTCAAAACAAGACTTTCATGGCAAACCGAACAACAAAGGAAAAAATTACTATTTGAGACCGTCATTGAGAATTACATGATGCTAATTAAAGGCTTGGATTTTTAAATGAATGAGTAAACATCCTTCAAACATCCTTGTCTACCAAGCCCTTTTTCTAATTTCTTGCAATTTATGCTTGGTGAGGAATGTTGTCCAGAAAATAAAGTAACTGTAAAAACAACACCACAACCCCCCCCCCCCCCCAAACCCCTAACTCTGCAACATATTTCACTTTTCCAAAGAGAGGAGAGACATGGGGATACTTTCACACCCCACCAACACACCCGCCCACCCACAATAAGGCAGGTCTCTATGTTAGAATGTCAGTACGGAATTAAAAAAACATACTATTTTAAAGTAATCACCATTTGTATTCCTCCCCACCTTTCTGTCCAAAGGAAATACTATTCCAGAAAACATCTGAGTGCTGCTTTTAGTAAAAGTAAATATTTCTTCCCTATTTTATTGTACTGGTGGCTTTCTGAAGTATTTAAAAAAAAAAAAAAACAAAAGCAAAACCGAACATGTTTACGCACATTTATTTCCCACACACCTCAGACTGTGGATGTTTGCATGCTAACAGCAGCTTATAAAAATACTTAAAGTTGGGTTTCTCAAATTAACAGTAAAAAACTAATCACTTTTATTGGAGTAAATAAAATAGAAGATCTGTAACTGAGTAGGAGGGAACTACAGACATGTTTTCTGGGCTTGTTTTGGTTTGTTTGGGCTTTTTGTAAGTCACAAATGTCAGTGCGGAAGCTCGTGAGGGTATTTCTAAAGCGCTTAGAGTGTGGTCAAGGTGATGTATTTGTCCGAGCTGCTGTGACAGAGCAGTAGCAGAGCCAGTAAGAGACGGTCCTAAGCACCAGTAAGAGACGGTCCTAAGCACCAGTAAGAGACGGTCCTAAGCACCAGAGCCCCTTCCTGGCACTGCGGCTGCCCTCGCCTGGCGTGCACACATCTGCTCAGCAGCAAGCTGCAGTGCCCTCCCACAGCCAGGCACCAAACGTGAGCTTAGCATCCCTTTGCAGTAGGAGCTCTGGAGAGAAGAAAATGAAATCACAACACTAACCTTGTCTGACTGTTTTAAAATTAAATGTCTGGAAGCCTCCTGTCAGTGCAGATGAATCAATCACATCCACGCCGTACTCACTCTGACTCCGTCTGTAAAGGGTAACGCCAACCACCAGCACAGCTACAGCAATGACTGCTGCTCCCAGGCCGGAGTACAAGGCAATGTCGCTGGCAGTCTCAATATCTGAAAGGAGAAGAAGCAGGTACCGAGTCAGCAACACTCACAAAAACGTTTCTGACTGGCGCTGGCTGGCCGTGAGCAACGGGGATTGACTACAGGAGGCCAGAGCCACGTGGCCAGGGAGGTAAAGCTTGGGCCATAAATGTGGAGCAGCTCACAGCAGGGCAGTGGAGCACAAAGGAACACTGAAAAGCAAGCGTTTGAAAGCATGAGCAAATATCCTGATGCATCACTCCATATAGGTGAGCTGACATTGCTTTAGGGATTGCATCACGGTCTTGACAATTTTCTTTACAATGGGAGAGTGGGACTTGTGAGTCAGGAGCGGAGCGCTTACTGCTAAATAGCCTTCTCTCCCATCAGCACGCATTGCTAGCTTGGGCTCCTTGCTGAGGCGTGCCGTCGTTTCCCATTCCAGCCCAGCGGAGATGATTACGGTACGGTAATACGGCCCTTAAAGGCAGGACGTGGAGCAGCGGCAGCTAGGGAGGGCGGCTTCAGCTATCGGCACAAGTCCCAGCTACTGCCAGCCTCCGGGGACGTGTGCATTTCAGCTCTGAATTCTGGAGCTAATCCAGGAGGTCATGAATCCTCTCAAAAATTCTTAGTGAAGATTTCCCCTTTCCCCTCTTTATTTTCTGCCTGAGCTTTAGTGTAAGAAGGAAGAGTCCATCCTCTCACAGCTCAGAGGGGGCTGAGGAGATCCCACCTATCTTCTTGGATTCCTGCAAGCATCTTCAGTCTTCCAAACCAGGCTGGAAACCAAACCTTCCCTGTGATCGCACCCATGCATTAAGCTTACAACCAAGCTTTCTAGACTTCAAACTTCTACAGCAGAGAAGAAGAATTCATTGCTCTGAAAGGATGAATCCAAATGAAACCTGCAATATTATGTAATTGAATTATCCAGTCCCGCTATTCTAGATCTGCTGGGATTTGGGACCACGTACCATGAAATTAAATTACTTGGCAAGTACACTTAGTGGGTCCTTAGATAGTTCCTTAATGCCAAACTCCAGTTCAGAGGAAGAGATGATCATGTATTCACCCTATACATCATCTGTTAGCCGACCGGGTGGTGCTCCTGCCGTCAAGTGAGAAGCACTCGCTACACAAAGTGCGTTTATTTATAACAAACGATGGTGACAAAAATAACTAGGAAATCCAGACCAGTCAGTATCAGTAAACAAACGGCAATGTACAGAAATAGGGTAGGAAGTTAAATTCAGCATTTAATAAATAGCCAATTACTGAAATTACTTAATTAGTATTTGGGAGGAGGCTTCTGTTGTGCATGTTCTTCTGCAGAAAGTCAGAGAGCTTTATTTTAGCTGAATTTTTAAAACGAACATGAAACTTCAGACCATTGAGATGAAAGAAATGAGTACCTATTGGCAGCATGAGAAAAGCTAATTTTCCTGCTTCACCAGTTTCTTATGTAAACTCAATGTCTGACAGCTAGCAATACAAGCAGCTGAACTTCCTGGGAAGGCACACCAGCTGCCAAACGCAGGAGCTGAGTACCGACTGTTCTCTAACAGAACTGAAATACCATATGAATTGCAGCAGCAAGGAAACCGAGTACGTAAACACTGCTCCAAGTGGGCTGGAGCACGTGGGAGATTTGCTGTGAGTAAGGCAGCGTAACTGATTTTTTAGTTGGGCAGTTGAATCAAAAGTAAAATAAACTGTTTGGCTCAAACTTCCTTAAGAGAAAACACCCTTTCCGTCCCCATTCTCAAGCTGTTCCCTGTCAACCCCAAACACAACATTCCAACATCCCATTCATCCCAAAATAAATGTTTTGAAATCAGTTTTACTAAGACCACTATTTAGCCCAGAAAATACTTCTGCAGGTGTTGAATTTTTAAATAACCTCGTACTGAAAAAGGTTTCCGTTTTTAACGCATTTAGAACTTGGGGCGGGGGAGATCACAAAGTTTCTGTGCAAATACCAGCTTTCAGAAGAAATCCGTCTTCTGTGGTATGTCACGACAAGTAATCACAACTGAATAAACTTGTAAGTAGCTCTTACCCAACTTCTTAAAACATTACACTTGCCACACAGTTCTACTAAATCAATTACTAGAGAAAAAGATTTTTTTCTGAGGTCTTTTTTTCCCATTTTTCTCCCATGAGATGCCCCCTTGAAAAATGTTGTGAAGAGAATTTTAAGCATTTTAGGTTCAGAGTTAGGAATTCTAGGAAATAAGCTGTTAGCTGACGATGTAAATGTGTTTGCCTACCCATGGGAGATGTCCCTACTCTTTCATGGCAGACAGAAAAAGTAGACAGCAACAGAGAGGGTCACGGGGGAAGACCGAGACGACCTGAATCCCAGTCCATGCCTCAACCACATGCTGGTCTACCTCCATTTTACTCTCTAGTATCAGGTGCAGAAAGAAAAGTACAGAAACTAATTACATTTCTAGTCTTTCCAATTTTTATTCCCAAGCTATTTTGTTGTTACAGGGAATTAATTATGAAACTCTGTTGTTGACTTAATTTTTGTGGGCAATTAGTACACCGAATAAGCCAAGAGAAGGAATGCTGTGTATCTCCAGTGGCAGCAGAAACCTAACAGCAAGCGGGTTCTTTTCCCTTCTAGAGAACCAGAGTGAGCTGGTAGTTATTTCATCACAAAGCATCTTTAAGTCTTCCATTTTGATCATTACTTTGAAAGAGAAAAGTGCTGAAAATCTGCATTACCTCATCTACCTTCTTGGGATAATAAATTATAAACTCTGAAACATGCAGAAATAACCTGTCAGTAAAAAATTACTGCCACCATAACAGCAACAGGTAGCAAATGTAGGAGTTGATCTCTCACCATCAAAACCAGAATATAAAACACACCTCAAGTTCTCACCTGTGAGTAACTGTAATTTATTACTCTAAATCCACTTCAATAGCTCAGCTGCTTCTTTTCCATTGAAAAGTGAATGCTGTTAAGTATCCCTAGAACTTGAATTTGACACTTTACTATAAATTATATGATTAAAAACTCTTACAGTTACTCTTTCTGAATTTCATTCTCTTTAATAAAATGGTCAGTGTTCTGTTTCATAGAAGACCTGGAAGATTTATTCGAGTGTTCCCATAACTATTCCCCTGCAAGGGAAAAAACCCACCCACAAACCCGAAGTAACTAACACACAGAGTTCAGAGGAAAAGGATAACCACCTCAGAATTTAGCAGATTTTTAAATAGCTTTTTCTTAAAAGAGTACAACCAGAGTGACACGGCATTCCTTTAAATCATTCCTATGGAATACAACTGCTTAAGAAAGGGGACTTTCATTTTTATGTAGGATGTTAGTATTTCTTTAGAAACAAATACTTTTTTTAAAAAGTAATTTTAATCTCTTCCCCTTTCTATCTTTTCTTATGGATAATTCCTTTTCCATTGGAGACTAGACATTAAAGAAAAAAGAAAAGCATGGCATATTTGAGGAACGGGGTAATTTTCTGCCTTTATTTTTTCCCCTAAGGGAACAAAGTGAAAAACAAACTCAAAAAGAAAACATTTCTAGTCAGCCAATTACTATTTAATGAACTGCATCCTCCCAGCCCAGAGGAGGTAGGGACTCTCGTAAAGCACTACCATTTTTATACATTTCAGTTACAGGCTACATGTTTGTGGTAATTGTAGCCTATATTTCACTCCACCTCCTGACACTGTTACACAACATTTATTGAAAGCACGTTTGATGGTAATGAAGTTTCTATTAACTATGATTAAGTTTCATAAAGCACCTGAAGATAATTTAAGATGTGCAGGAGCAGAAAATGAAACATTTGGTTTAGTACATTAGGAAACGTAATTGATTAAATTATCTCATTTACAATAAGTGCTTTCCAGGAGCTATGCAGGGCATACATTTCCCCCCGTCTACCATTAGAGTTTGCTTGGAGATCTGCAAGATTTTCCCAGCTTCCCACCCTCCCCCCCATTTCTGTCACTCTCACTTCTGGTGCCCCTTAGCAACTTAAATCCAGTTTTCATATAGCCAGTCTTTGAGAGAAGGATCAAAAGTCAGAGAACCATGTAAGAGTTACTTAGTAGAACAGGTCGTTTCTCAATTAGCTTCGTAATTGACTTTGATTTTGCATCAGTGATGATTCATGCAGTCTTAGAAACTAAGTTCCCGTCTCTCTGAACGCCAACAAGCTGTATTGCATGTTTCTAACCCCACAGCTATAAAGGAACCCTTTAATTCTCCTAGGTATCTTATATGCTAAAATCAATTCCATTAAGGTTTCTTTTTTAATAAATCAGAAAATAAAGCGATTTGACTGATATTCTTTCAAGATTCTCTAATTAAATGGGATCCGCGCAGATAAACAAAGAAAAGCGTATCAATTGCCCGAGCTAAGTTATGACACAGACCAATTGTACGTGACCAACTGGGAGATGACTCCAGTGAGACAAAGACAAAACCAAATGAAAAAGGCTGAAGCAGCCAAAGCAAGCACAGCACATTTTTGAGCAACCGAAATTTGACTTTGTGTATCCTTAGAAATACTTAAGAACTGGAAATGTAAAGGAGAAATATTCTCATGCAAGCTTTCTACGCGTTTGGAGCCGTTTAATGGGTGAAGCTGGGTGGCTGCCATGCACCCTGCAGAACTACAGAGCATGAAAAAGCCAAACACCCTTCACTCACCAAGAGCTGTAGCCATCTTGGACAAGAACTCTGCTCCTCTGATTATTATTTTTATTGCGTCACATTTTTGCAACAGTTTTGTTACATGCCTTTGTAAATAGTTACGAAGTTATCTGTGGATAACATGGATTTGAACTTGACCAGTTCTTTTAAAAATCAGAGGCATACCCTGGGATCTGATAACCCAAAGGCTTCCTTCAAGCCAGCAAGAAATTTTGCTGCAGAATGTTTTGACATTGCAGTCTACAGCACGCGAGCTCAAAGCAAGGGTAGTTCAGGTTTGGATCTCCAAATGTTTTTGGGCCCGAGTTCCATAAAATTTCAAGTAATCTGATCACCCTATGCCCCTATATCCTGGAGGAATACTCAGACTTAAAACCCTCATATTTTATAGTATGTAATAGAAGAACCTGTCTTCAAAGAAGATATAAACAATCACATGCCTTAGCTCTCAGTACAGGTGGATTCTTGTTTTAAGTCCTTCAAAGAAATTAAGCCAAAAATGCATTTATAGATCTAGCTGTCAAAATTCAAAGACAATTTTTTGTTGAGAATTAAGCAGTCAAAAGTCCTCAAAACTTTGTGTACCATTTATGAAAGAAAAAAGCAATGTCTTTGCTTTACAACAGGCCTCACGGAAATTGTGGTTTTGATGAAAGTGTGTCTTTTTTTCTTTTTTTTTGTTAATGAAATCTTTCAGTTAGTCAATTCACTCCAAACATGCTGCTCTAAACTAAAATTCCACTGAAATCAATGGAAGACTAAGAAACAAAGAGTGCAGGAGAGAAGCCCGCCAAAGCAGTATTTAAACGACATCTATAAACTCTTCACAGGGCAAAGCACATAAACACGCTTTACCAGTTGATAAATCAAGGCCCAAGGGAGCTGAACAAGACCAGGCAGAGCCAGTGGTGGAACCAGATTTGAACCAAGAAAGCCAAACCCGTACGTTCATTTCTTTTTTCCTAATTACAAGTCCTCAAGAGATCCATTTCCAGATCAGCATTCCCGTAGAAAGGGCTCGCAATCAGACACAAATGACTAAAGAACGGTCACTTTTCTATTTTTAGTCTAAAACCTATGATCACAAAGTTGCTAAGAAGAGGCTTTCAGTAGATGTGAAAGCCTTTCATATAACCTTCAGTTTTATTTAGCTCCTAAACAAATAAAACAGAATGGCAGAGAAGATGAGAAAAATCATATTTACAAGAGAAAAAAAAAAACCAACAACTTACTTTGGGATTTTATTTCATGAAGAGGTTTTTTATCTGAGAGAGAGAGAGAGAGAGAGAAAGTTGCACTTAATAAATTTACATGGAGCATATCTATTTCCTTTATCGCTTCTGTCTAGCTCTGTAAATGAAACATTTTCTCCTTGTTTGCTGACAATATGAATATTTTATGTTGTCCATATTTTTCTATTCGTCTCCCCCCCCCCCCCCCCCCCCCCCCCCCCAAATCTCTTTCAGCATGTTTCTTAGCAGTAATTTCTCACTTGGTTAATTCAAGTATGTGTTAGCTTTATTGGATGTTTTTGTTTAGAATATTATACATCTCAGGAATAAAGAAGTTCAATACTTTAAAGCGGATCACTTAGCAAAGAAAGTCAGTTAAGAATTGGTTCTTTCTTTGTGTGTTTGCTATATGGAAAGGTTAGTGATGGACGTTTTAAAAAGTAATTTTTAAAAAGCCAAAATGTACAATATATTCACATGTAGATATCTAAATATACACGAATAATAACATCTTTATGTGTTATAAAGAACATAATCAATTATACTACCATGCATATGCAAATATGTTCTAAAATAGATTTTATACAGTAGCGCATCTCTCAAAAATGAGGCTTCTCTGTCTCCCTCGTAATAAGCATTTGAGTTATCCTTTATAACCTAATACCTGAAAAAGTAACCTTTAGGGAGTGGGAGGCTCGGGCGGGTGCGGCACCCGCCGGGCACGCGCGCAGACTGTCGGTGCACGAGGCGCGAGGCGAAGCAGCCCGCCCGGCACGCCAGCCCGGCGCGGCAGTCCGCAGGGACGCCCAGCCCCTGCCGATGGGCGCGCGTTCCGGGGGGCTGCAGGGCTCTCCAGGCCGCCCTCCGCGGGCCCTCCGCGGGCAGCCCCGAGAGCCGTTCTGCCAGCCCTTAGCTTCCTGGGCAGTCTGCCCGGCATCGCAACTGTTCCAGTGCCTTTGCTGAAAGGGCGTCTGAAGAAAACAGCAAAACACCACAACTTACTTCTGTAAAATCTGACAGAGACTAGCAGTCCAGCAGAATTACACTAATCTGATAGAATAAGATGTGGGATATAAATCCTTAAGCAGATAAGACTACATCCATTTTGTACGTGCTTTGCGTTGTAAGGAAATTCCTTTTGCCTGAGCTGCTCCCCGATTCCTCTTTTGGATTTCTTTTGTACGAAGGATCCGGTACTGGTTACCTGTAGAGGTCGGCTGTCAGCACAGCCACTGCAATCCCGTGATCCACACTGGGAAACAGCGGTCTCAGTGGAAACCGCATCAAGGCACAAGATGTTCACAGCTTATTAATTTGCTATGTGATAATGTAAGCAAGTGAATTACGAGGCACCTTCTATTGTTTTTACTACTTGTGAAAATAGCAGTTTAATAATACTTAACCCAAAAGAGTCTTGGATTTTGGCGTTGCCAAAAAGCTGGGTGTGTGTTTTTTTCTTCTTGAGGTTGTTTTTATTTTTGCTAGGAAACAATGTACGTAAGCACCAAATGAATAGCGTCAGACTCGAGCTTTGCAATGGAAACAAACGTTTCTGTGCTGCTGACATACACTGCTATCTACAGAAAACTGCAACAGAATTGAAATGCATTTGCCGTATAAACTGGTGCGATTGCTCGATCCAGAAGCCTCTTGGCAATTTCAGTATCACGGCTGGTTGAAAAATGGAAAACAAAATTATTTTGTGATTTATGGTGCATTAGTAAAAACACGTTTGTAGTTCATCTGCTTATGGCCTACTTGTTTGTTTCTTTTTTGGGAACTGGGAAAAGAAATCAATAGTTTTTGAAGTTATAAAAAAAAAACTTTAAAGCAAACAGATAAAACAAAAAACTCTACAAACCCCTCTCTTTTATTGAGCAAAGAAAAAGCTTTCACCTCTGCAAGACAGAGAAATCCACCGTGGAAAAGTGTACTACCGAGAATACTGGAAGGAATAAACAATGAAAGAACAAATATGCAAGAAACCAGTAAGTTATTAGGAGTATCTTGAGTTAAAGTGACCTCTGCATTCAGATTGAGTCAATCTCTGTTTTTCTCCCAAGTTGGCAGGCTTGGCAATCTTTCATATATGTCAAAACCAAAAATAATTCCACCTTTCTTCTGCATATGAGTTTATATCTATTCAATTGTTACAAGTCCTGGAAGAAATTCCCTGAAAGAAAAGCACTTTCAGTTGCTCCTCAGTTAAGGACTGGACTATCTGGATCCATCCAGAAAATCAAAAACCAAAGCAAGAAAAAGGATGTTTCTGCGAGTGAAAGGGTGTCATGGTTGCGTTATTCCCAACCTCTCCTGTCAGGGACTGAATAAAGCACCTGAGAGCAGACCCTGTTTTATCACCATTTACTGACTCCAAATTTGAAAATTCATGCTGAGGATTAGTATGTTTTCTGCCAGTTCAGTCAGGCCTACGCCCTCCTGGCACCTTACGTTCTCTTACTTTCCTTTAAGTTCTTATTTGTTAACCAAAGAAATATTTCACTTCTGGTTTTGCCTCAAAAAAGGAACAGAGTTAACAAGTTGTGCCTGATAAATAACCTCCCAGAGATTAGTTTTCTGTAGCACAGTACTGCATTTCCTTCACAATTCCCCATGGGACGAAAAGCAGAGCAGAAGAGGCACATATTGCAAGATGAACACAGGAAAAAGATTTTAAAAAATAGGGTAATTGCATCAATTCCTATTAGCTGAGAAAGCAATTACAGTCCTAAAAATACTGTGACACAAGTACACACACCCAGCACGACCCATAAAGGAGCACAGCATCACACTGACGAAAGGAAGGGGCCGCGTTATGGCTCAGCCTGAAGGCGCGTGGAAGCGCGAGTGGCGGAGCCGACACACGCTCCCCGGCACTGCCCGGCGCGGCAGAGGAGTCGCCGAGCCGATGTAAAACACGAAGACCACGCAGGCCAGAGCCGATCTCGGCTCCTCGCCTGGCAGGAGCAGCTGCTGCATCGCCAGGCTGCAGCCTCCTCTGCTCGGCTCCCGGCAAGCGCTGGTACGTGCGAAGGGCCACGCTGACAGCAGACTCGACTCTAAATTACACCCGCATAGATTTTTTTCCTCCACAAAATACCCAGAGATCAGTTTCTGATCCCAATATTAGGTGAAAAATCGCTGGTGTGTGCAGCAGAGAGATTATATTTGTCTTTAAATTAATTTTGGAATATTGTCAGTTCACAGCTTCCCTAACTCCCATCTCACTTTATGAAAGGAACAGAAATACTTCACCCAGTGAGATTTCTGCACAGAAAATCCAGCAGCAGCAGACTTCCCCCCCCCCACCCCCCCCCACCCCGATATTTAGCATAAGTTAAGAATTGAATTTTGTTAATTTTAAATAATATTGCTTTGATGTCAACATACGCATCCCTAGTAGGCTTAGATTTTAAACAGCTTTTCATTTCAATCAGAAAATCTGGCTTTTATTACTTATGCCACTTACCCTTTGTAGAATGATTTTGATAGTTCATTTCCAACATATTTTACAGACTTTGTGTTTCACAGCTGACACTGAGTTGATTAAATCTGTACAAAATTTACTCATATTTTAAAAAATGCTTTTTGTATCTTTTTACTCATAATGATCCATTTATTTATTTTAAAGAAGACAAGTTCTTTACACATAGTGTATTAAGAACATTTTAAGTCTGTTAAGAGCATTTTAAGTCCCGTGTGTAGAAAAGTGATTTGCTTCTGAAAGAGAAAGCTTTTGCTATTCCAGACGTACACTGTTTACTTCACTTCTGTTTGCACATGGTTGTGCAAAATAGTTACATTTTCTTAAAACTGCATCTAAATCTAAGTGATTCTAAATGTCATGGCAAAGAAAAATTAAAATTCTTCTGCAAAGGCGATGATGAAATCCTGTGCTAGTAGATTTCAACTTGCTGGGGCATTTTTCTGTTCTCTGCAGTGCCATTAGTCAGGTGCGTTAGTGCTTCATTAATACCACCAGTCTTTGCACCAGTGGCTGTACAAACAGAAAGCAGAGGGACAGCACCTGATCCAGAGAGCTTCATTTTATACAAAGCACATGACAGAAAATGAAAATATAATTATAAAGAAATCAGATCATTATTAAAACTAAGTTAGTTGCCATGTTGTAACTATTCCAATAGCCATCTATCAAGTAATTTGGTGATAAGGGCTTTCTTGCAATGCTTGCTATTGGAGTTCTTAATAGGGCACATTAACAGAGGAGCTTAAGTAAAGCAGCAGCAGGGAAAGCTATACTTTATTGTAATCTATTCTACGGATAAACAGAGAACCTGTGTCTCCGGGGTTGTCAAAATGACATCTTTTATAGGCATTAAATTTAATAACAGAAAAAATAAATGCTCTGGCTGCATTCTAGGCATATCTCTAATCAGTGATATGACTGTCATGGGATGTCCGTTCTTTCTTCTTTTTTTTAAACTTTGTTTTCTCAGAAGAAAGGTGAATTGGCAACTGGCTCCTTACAGCCTGAAGTTTTTTTTGCTTTCAACTCCTAGTGATCTTTCTTTGCAGGACCTTTCAGAAGGCAATCTGCTTTATTTTCCACAGCCAAAACTACTACATTTTTATCTGCTGGGAAAAGCCAACCCCTCCTCTGCCTCATACCCCCTCTGAGATTACGTGACTGTTTGGACCAGCTGACATCCTAGCCCCTCTCCTTTCTGTTGAAGGAGCTTGCACACAAGGGTCTCACTAAAGCTGCAGGCCATACAGATTTAGATCCCGAATGCCTATACAGAGTTCAGCACTGGCAGCCTGTACTGGGGTAAAGGTTGCTCATTAAGAGAAAGCAGTCACTTGCAAGGCATGTTTTCAATAAAGGCACAGAACACTGAATGAATGCACCAACATGTACAGAGTTCACCCTTGAGAATTTTACAAGGTAGCTTTTATATTTCTTACTATGAAAAACAGTCTTGTTCTAGGGAACACAGACACATTTAAAAAAAAAACAAACAAAAACAAATCCAAAAAACCACCTTGAACGTTGCACTGGTAACACGTCTGTGAACAAAACTCCGAACACCCAGTCCCTTTTCCTCTGTGTGCAGTAACACGGATAAAGAGATTTCATTTGGTCAGTATGTGAAACCTTTGTTCATACAAAAAAAGCTTCAGAGGGCTTTATCCTAGAATAGTTCCTGAAAACACACTCCTGGAATTAGCAGTAAATATCAGAGGCAGTCCTCAAAAGACAGCTGGCAAGCACAGCACCAACCTTCTGCACTTGTGTGACATCTGAGAAGGACCTGCACCGATATTAAAGTGATAATTCACCACTGAACAGAGCGCGACAGGGACATTCTAAAACCTGCCTGTAGACAGCGTCTGGATCAACTCCTCGGGGAGAGGGAGGCTAAGAACGGAGAAATTAACAGCTGGAGAAGCCAACAAAAGCCCATGTGATACCGTACCTTGTTGATACAACATGGTCAGAGGCCCAGCCCGCACCTGAAACCAACTGTGCTCAAGGACTCCAGGAGCGTTGGCGATTTCCCGCATGGAATGAAGCCATCGCCATCAGGTAAAATGCGTATCGTGACTCTGCTTAATAACCATAGCTCCTCCCCAGGCCACATGCTCCTTTCTACCAAAATAAGCATAATGCTATACTTGTTCCCCTACCTCTAAAGCCTAAGTGCAGCATGGAAGATGAGACACAGGACTGACGCACTATGAAAGGATATTATTCTCAAGATTAACTCTATCCCAGCCGAAAACCGGGACAGTAGGACAAGTAGTCTATAGGGAGGACAGGTAGACATATAGCAAGACTGCTGGGTATTCCTTCCCTCCAAAACCAAACAAAATCTTATTTAATGTCTCAGCTGAGGTATACATATTTCTGAAGCCTGAATAAATATACAGGATGCTATCTGCCATTAAGAAATTATTAAAATCGCAGGGCAAAAAAGGGAGTTCGTTGTTTTAGAAAATTATTCTCCTCATCTCACCACATGTACTTCATTGAAGAACCGGTTGGGCGCAGTAGGCACTTACACTATTGTAAGCACGTACATGATGGTTAGGAGCACAAGGATTTATAGCCATATTCCTTCTGTTGCGTGCATCATGGTGGAAGAAGAAAATGACCGCTTGGCATAACGTGAACACATATATGCAAAAGAGCAAGAAGGAAGGGTAATGCAGTACCATAGAAACAAAGAAAGAGGACCATTTAAATATAAAATTAAAGAAAAAGTAGACTCATTTCAGTTTACATCTTTCAGCCCTAGCACTCCTGATTGCTTCCACGGCTGCCATTTCATTGCTAGAAGGCGAGGAGGTGACAGCATCACTTCATGGGTAGGGAGCAGCATTCAGTGTAGGAATAAACTTGTGAATTCCTTCTTTGTTCTGAGACCGTGCAGCTGTCCCCGGGTGTTCTGCAACTCTACAGCTGCAGGGCTGATTTTCTTGGCTCCTAGTTGTTTGTTGACAGTAGCATCTACCAAATGCCAGATGCTTTCCAGACGTTTATGAAGGGCAAATCCTTTCACAGGCAACTCACCATGAAGCAGATTTGCCTTTCACTTCTGTGTTACAGGCAAAAAATGGAGTAAACTTTGACCTTAAACAGCTCTTGCACCAGAAGTATTCATGTTGCTTTGCCAATTTACTTGCAAGAAAATGTAGAAGGCAAAGTAGTATGTTCTGTGAGATATGTTGTAGCAGGTGGTCATAATTACACATTGCAAAAAACCTTTATTTGGATTTTTAGAATCATCTGAAAATTAATAGGTAAAGTATGTGCTACACAAATCCAGTGACTCAGAAACCACTACGGATTCAAACTTCACATATGCAACCCTCTGAAAACAATCTGTCTTTTCACAGCAATATTTCAGCCAGAAGAGTTCTACTGACACGGGTGTGCGGCAGATATGCTACGTTACCCAGATTACAGTATACCTTTTAGGCCATACCTCCTAAATCCAGTTCAAGGCCAACTGTTACTCACCTTGAATGCAAAGCCCTTCAGTACAGTTCTCTGACTCTTGACTCAAGCCCTCGCAGTACTTCCCTCCGTTTCTTGGAGGCGGTGCGATACATTCCCGAACTCTCAGGTGCTCGCATTCTGGACTGCACACAGACCACTCGCTCCACACCTCCCAGCTTCCGTCCACTGAATGGGCAGGAAGAAAAAACAAGCATCACCACTGGATATCAAACTGGTGTAGTTAGAGGTCCTACCAAGAATACTTGTTTCATCTCTCTCCTCAGGTCACAGCAAGTAAACCAAAGTACAATTCTCAGAAGAAATAAATACAGTTTCATCAGACGCGAAGTTAAAATCCAGCATTAGAATGTACCGCCTCAAGTGTGCAATATGGAAGCTTTTAAAGTGGCACCAGTATATAACATTCTGCAAATACAGTCAATTAAAACTGCAGGAGGAATCATTTTCTTTACCACCTAGCTATTAGCTTCTAATGTTTCAATACAAATGCTACCTTAAAACAGGCTGATGTAGAGAGGCCACACATTTTCCTACCAGAGAAATGATGCTGACATTTACAAAAAGAGCGCAGCCGGCCTTACAGACTTCTGGCTAACGCCCCGAGCAAGACAATGGATCAGTGCGTTGCTTTGCTGACTGCTTCATAGCTGTCTCTAACCCTGTCCCAAATGAGAAGGGATTCCACAGCTCCCTTTCCTTTGCATGCATAAATCAGAGTGCAGAACAGTCAGATGAACACAGAGACATATATAAATAACATTAAGTTCTTTAAATCCCAGTTCAGGACATGTTCTATCTAAAAAACTCGTAAGAGCTAGAAGAGAGATGTGCCAGAATCCAGACAAGTTGTGCTGCGACCACAGGCAAACACAGTCTCTCAAAAGATGCATGCATACAGCCCTACGAACTTCCTTCAGCTGTCTACGTGAAACACCAAGTCCTAAATCAGACAAGGGAGGTTTCAGGTGAACAAATGAGGAAACGTATAGTGTCCAGGGATGTAACACTCTGCTCCATGTGTAGCATGAGCTCAATTTCAAAAGGTTAATAGACCTGAAAGCAAACTTTTGCAAGCTAAGTATTACTTTTAAGTGAAGTTCTCAGCTTAGGTTTCTGCGTTTCTCCTTCTGGCGTTACTAACATCACCTCTCCTTTCCCTGCACCTCCACCCTCTTACATGATTTTTCATATTGAACCAGTTGCTGTTTTGCTATTATTTAGTTAGCTTCAGTGTAAGGTAAAGCACTGACAAACCTGGCAGACCAAGGCCACAGGTGCTTGTGACTACTGCTCAGACCCTACACGAGGCTCTGAGCTGCAGTCTAAACAAGGATGCAAGCATTTCCAATTTCCTCTTCGACCTCCGTGGGCTCTTCGGAGCACAACTGTCTACCTGGCATTTCAGACCGAAAGAGCTCTCCCGTAAGCGTGACATCCCAAGTTACTCCTTAGTAGACTGCGCATATCTCACCAGGGCAGAGAGAAGTGCAGGTAATTTTCTGCACTGACATTCCTTCACAAAATGCACCTCCGTTGAGTGGAGCAGGGTTGGTACAGGTCCGTGATCGCTTCTGCCAGCCCCGACCACACCGTGCGTTGCAGTTTGACCACTCAGTCCAGGATGACCAGCCTCCATTAACTGCAAAACACAAACATGCTTGAGGTTGCAGTAGGTGCGTTAAGAGACATCGAGCAACAAATCTGATCAGATCATTTCATTCAAAGGCAGAATTTTGTTTTTACATTCTGCAGGTAAATTCCACGCTGAAGTAGGAGCACTGCTACCTATCAGTACACAACTACATAAAGGCCACGGTGTCAAAGAACACAAATGTTTGTTTTGGAAGAGCAATATGCTAAGCAGTGCAAGGACTGATAGAGCCTGGGAGGGAGGTAAAAGCAGGCACCTCAACTCTCATAAAATATGCTTTGCTTAAATCATAAACAAGACTTCTTTATTTTAAAAAGGGCGATTTAGGAATGCTCTGCTTCCACCAATAAAATGTCACATGCAGTAATAAACGTGGAGAGCAACAGAGGATGGAAATAAAGCAATAGTTCTGCTCTTTTGTCCTTTGCTGTGTAACATCGAGATTCACTAGCTAGTGCCTGGACACTGCAGTACCACCGATCCAATTACGGCAGCCCTTTATGCACCTCCCCAGGCATGTGCGTCAGGGTTTCCTGATACAGGCAACGCTTATTTATGTGGTTTAGCTTATAATTGGATCTTCTTAATATCTGGAGCAAGGACTGTTATTATTGACATAACTTCTGGGAATCCATCACAAACAAAAACCTCGTCATTCTAACCACTAAAGGCAGGCGTGATCTCAGCCTTGAGCAACAGAACTGAAATTTGTCATAACAGGAAGGAGGTTAGCTATTTGATTTCAAACCAGTTGTGTGTTAAAAACATAAAGTACTCCAGCAATAAAAGCACACACATTAAGTTTTTCCATAATGACCACATTTTCACTGACCATACACCACAACTGTCGCAGACATGCTCCTTCTCTTGGCCACAATGTTGGCAGCCATGCAGGTATAGTTCCCGGAGTCCGACAGGCGTGCCTGTCGAATGATGAGGTTGTGGTCTGCTCTGGTGTCAATGTTCTCATCCCGGTTGGAATCTATGGGCTCCTCGTTCTTTAGCCATTCCACCTGGCAAGGGATGGAGCAGAGAAGAGCATGAAGTAGGAAAAGATGGAAGCAGGAAACCAGCAAAATTGTATTTCAGTGATTTCATTAATAAATGTCATTGTGGTCTTTATTTTAAACATTACGATAAAAATGAAGCTAGGAGGGGATCCCAAAAAGGAAGACATCCACAAATTCAGAAAATAAACTATTCCTATTCTGAAGACCCTAGAGCTTATTAACACAGGCACACCAAATGAAATGCTAGGACATAATAAAACAACAAATAATAAAAGAACAAAAAGAATGTCAAAGAGCTCGTTCAGAGTTGCAAGGGTGTGGATTATACAACTATAAAAATGTTATTTTTCTTCTACTGGGAGAAAAGGAAGGAAAGATGAGGAAGAAGAGGATAAGAAAAAAAGGGAGGAGAACAATTAATCATGCTTTTCTTTGTGGTATTAGGTAGTTAGGAGGCTTTAATATTTAATCCAAGGAATCAAGAAGTGATGATAAAAAAATAGTGGATCATTCTAGTTTAATATAGTTCATTTACCTTGTGGTTTTCTTCACTGTAAGTATTGAAGCTTGAACCTGAAATAATTATCTGAAACAATTTCAACTTATTATTTCCTCTATATTTGTTTTTGAATCTATACTGTATATTTTGTTTTTATTGTAACTATTCATTTATTCAATTATTATCCTACTTAAGAAAGCCCTATTGGCATCCCTAAGAGAATGAAAAAACAGGGGGAAAAGTCTGTAAACCTGTAAAGCCAGATGAAGGCACTTGATGCCTTGGGCTAACGACCTCATTAATCTGATAGGGAAATACTTCCTTTGACTCAAGGAAGAGAGAGACACGACCAATGGAGATCAGCAGCCCAAGTGAAAGTCAGCTGATGATTGCCGCTTTTTTATTCCTCCCCTAATCCTGAGAGGAAGGCGGGATGGGCTAGTAACTTAGAAAGGCTGATTTTTATTCAAAGAAAATGGAAGAAAATCTCAACTGAGAGAGAATAACAAATATTTAAAATTACTACTCTTGATATGTAGTGCATTATATGTTCAAAAAATTGGACAATGATCAGTTAAGCTTCGTAATAGGTTGGGATGACGTACTAAGTATTATTAATTCCACATTTTCAAGAGAGAAACAGACAGAAGGATGAAATCGCTTGACATCACGCGCAATGGAAGAGCTAAGTCATCATAAGAGATTCCCAATTTACATAAACATTCTTAAACCATTAGTATTTGTTGTCAAGGTACATAAATACCGTGAAATGCTGTGTATAATATATTTCAATACATCTTCTCTAGGTCATCAACATATCTCTGAGTATACCCAGGAATTATCTGCAAGTTATTTCTCTACTTGAAACATTAAAAAAACCAGCTAAGGCATGGTAAGCTGCTGTTACAGAAGTGAAAAATTAAAAATAGAAGCAGAATCAACAGATTCTATAAAAAGACTAAATAAATGTGAGTTATTTTAATAGGTTTTCTAGACCTAAAGGAGGTATGGCTGTACCCTGAAGTCAAATACCCTTCTCCTCTCAGTTCAGATGAATAACCTCGTTTAGGAACTTGTGGAAGGACTTGGAACTTTGTGGTAATGAGCTTATGGATTTGCTAGCTACAGGCATTCATTAGCACACTGTTCTGTGCAGATGGTCTGCAATTTGTAGATTTTCCAGTTTATAAACAAATCTGCAAAAGCTGACCATCAAAGCCAATTAGATTTCACGCCAGACAGCAGGTTCCCCTTCCACTAGCATCAGTCATTTTGGTTGGCTGGGGACAGAAGGTGTGTGACTGACACATCCGTAGCTTCTCGCGTCCCAGCACCACAGCAGTCAGCTGGGAACTTACCTTGAAAAGAATCTAGGTCTGTGGCACTGTTACCCTACATGGAATTAAATCAAGTGATTATTTTACACGTCTGTCAGAAGAGGCATTACCTGAGTATGAAGTACAATTATATCTTTCATACCGAAAGTAGTTAAAACATTTTAGCTCTATATACTCTTTTCCTCAAACTGCAGTTAACCAAAAGTGGTAACAAAGAGAGAACGTCACCATCAAAGCTTACATGAAGCACTCGAGACGTGTCCGTCTATTTCTGCATTCTTAGAAAGCCCTGTCCTAACCCTCTTTTGGTTTGGTTTTCCTCTCAAATCTTAACTTTTTTTTATTTTTCAAACAATCTCCTTCACAAAAGTTTAAAGAGTTTTGGGACCGAATGACTTTGTATGCTACAGCACACATCAGAATAAACATTTAGGGTGCAGCTTCCAGACGGTGAGGTTCTAAGATACGCCCCACAACATGGAAGGAGGCACTGCCTGGCACAGGTACGCTTACTTAGGTAACCCAGAGGAGACTTTTTGCCAAATCTCGCTCCCTGAATTTGCTTCCCTTACTATTGTTAGGGGATGCAGTCATGCTTTGCAATGCACTCAACGCACCCAGTAGCTGGGGCGTCCTAATTTCCACTGCCAGGAGCACCCAGGAGATCAGGTGAATGCTCGTGTTCATGCTCCCTGCCTTTCACTCCCCCAGCGAAGTGACACGGTGACGCCTGCGCCTGTCCTGAGCGCGGATGGCCAGGCGCAGCTCTGGAGCTGTAACCAAACAGCCCTACCAAATGCAGCAATGCCGAACTCTCCCCTTAACAACCTCTCTGAATGCATGACATTTCCCTTTGGTCTGGGTAAGACGAGCAACAATCAAGTAATCCATTCACTATTCAGTCTCCCTTCTGCAGTTAACTATAATACTAATTATCAGAGGGGGTTTCAGCAAAGAAACTAGGAATGCAACTGAAATTATGGAACAGCAGCACTAGCATAAATCAAGTGACAGAAATTCAATGGTTGCAGTCAGAATTAAGCTCACTTTATGTGCAGTGTAATGACAAACATAATGTTCAAAGAAATGACAAACATGTCTAGTATATTACTAGAGTTCATTATTTCACAAGTATATACATAAATTTTGCATTTTGCCTCTCACTGGGTCAGGGGCTTTTCTGGGGTGGCGAGGGGGGCCCAGGAGGGTTCAAGGTCCCCGTCACTGTTACACCAGCACTTCGGGCTGTTTGTCCTGCAGACAGCTTTTCCAGGAGGGAGTGCACACTGATCCACTTTTACCAAGTCCAGGACCGCAAGGCTTAGCGAATGAAAAACTTTTACATTAATGCAAAGCATTTAAAAGAATGATGATCACGGTGAAGGGAGAACATTAAACAGACGGAACATAAACATGGAAGTGTTGAGAGATGCGCGATCAAAGGATGATTTGTAAGCGAGGGCATGCATTGCCTTTTGCATATCTGGAGGCTTGATGACACTGCGAATGCTCATCTCTAATTCCAGCCTCCCCCTCCCTTGAAGGAAAAATAACACTTATTCAAACTCATTCACCGCCTTTGCCTGAGCAGACAAATGCTTTCAGAGATGGAGAACTCAAGGATGAATTGTTAGAACAAACTGAGAAATTTAAAGGAGTCGTGATGACGAAAGGTTGTCGTTACTTGCAGTGATGCAACCTTTGGAGAAATTCAGCGCACACGCAAACACACACAAAAACCAACCAAGCAAAATAAAGGCACCAAAGAAACCTGCAGTGTCTCCATGCTGAAATGAGGCGTGGTGTTCTGAACTGCCAACCTGCAATGCCTGAAGAGTAGACTCAAAACTCATTAGCGTTTAATTTCCCTCGCTTTATCATCAGTGGAGGTCATACAGTTGCTTGTAACACAATTAAATACATTTCTTTTTAAGAATTAGTCTGTCTGAAGATCTTAAATATTTCTGTCTTGAACTAGACTTAAAAACTGCTATAATGTGCTGTAAGTTGATATAAAGATATCTGATTTTTTTCCTCTGAAATTAAATCTGCTCAGAAATAAAATACCCCCATCAATTTCTAAGAAAGGCTAATCACGTAATGATCTACAAAAGAAATGCAGGGGTAGATATGGATTAACTCAGCTACTACATATTGGGTGGCAGCAGATGAATTAGCATAATCATAAATTTGTTCCAATTACAGAAAGCAATTACCAAAGACCAGCTTACAGTATTATTAAAGCAAAATCAGTTAAATACACCATATCCTAGGTAGATTACGACGGGAGTTAGCAAGCTCTTTTTCTTTAAAAAATAAAGCTTATCCCAACTCAGCCATATTTCTGTCTGCTGTATACAACATTAAAACAGCCTGTCAGCTTCACATCACGGGAGCCAACCGCTGTTTGAGTTGCTGCAGGTGATGGAGTCTCACTGCGCTTAGTATGTGCAAAATAAATAATGTATGCATGTCAGCCTTATTTGTGTAGGTATCCATACAGATACTACAAACATACATCTTCCGGTTGCCATACAGCAAATTCAAACACTCTGGGGACTCGCAAATATCCATGAGAATATTGCCGGAGGCAGGAGCATAGCTGAGTGAGACTGCAGGGAAGCTCTGGCAGACGTCGCTACGGTTCCCTTAAAACTCTGCCCACTTTACTGGTTATAGTTGTGGCTTCTGTGGGAACAGAATGTTACGCCCCAAAATCTCAGCTGCTTTTGAGCCTGGTGGCACTATCACTGGGAGCATTTTATTTCGCTTTGACAGCACTGTGCTAGGCCTGTACACAGATATCAGCCGTGTAATTCAAGGAGAAAAGCCGACTAACTCCAGGTGAGGAAATACCATTCTTCTGGCTAAGCGTTACCCTCCTTCACCACATCTGAGGGGCAGGCTACACAGCTGTTAAACCTCCTGGTCAGACTAAAGAACCTTCTTATTTGCAGTAACAGAAATGACTTTTTTGTTTGGTTGGTTTTAATACCAAACTTCTTATTTAAACCTTGAAGATACGAGTAGGTCAGATATCAGTTACAGGCCTTAAATGATTTTATGCACTAAGAGTTCTTCATCAATTGCTCGATCTAATTTAAACATCCCAAGAGCTGGCTGCCCGTGACTGGATTTTCTATTCCTTCTAGTGTATCTTGTTTGAGACTACAAAGAGATTCAATACCCAACAGGAACAATACAAGTCAGACTTCTTGTGGGCACACATGATAATTTTGTAGGTTAGAAGACAAAAGACCTTGGTACTCCTGCTTTTAGATTATACCATCCTGCCCTTTAAATACAACACCTGACTTTCTCATCTGGTCAATAACCAGAGTACGTATATATCAAAGATAATATAGTTAGAACGTCAGCTTCTCTTGAAGAGAGAATCAATTGCTTTCTCGATGCAAGATAAACGCTTTGTGATTTTAAGATGGGAAAGGTCAACACCTGACTTACAGCAGCAGAAATGTTTCTTATAGCATAGTCAATTTACAGATTTTAAATATTCTTTCTCTCAGATAGAGAAAGTAGTAAACACATCCTTAACCTTCCTTTAAACCAATACCGCTGTTCATTATGTTCTGAGAACAAGCCAACACTTGTATCTTTTGGATAAAACTGTTTTGTCAGCCCCAGATTCACTTAATATTTTAAATGTAGTACATCAGACTAGCATTTAGAAAGTATGGTAGAGAATGCAATGAATAAATAGGTATATTGCTGCTCATGAGACTGCAGATAACTACACTAAATACAACTCTGGTATCTTATGCTTCCCTGGTAGCAAGGCACAGACCGTCTTTTTGTGAGCAGACAAAACCAAAGGCAGCACACCAAGGAGCGGGACCAAACAGCAAGTTTACAAGTGACAATGATGGCAAATATTTCTCAGATACTTCGCCACACCTGACTAGACGTTAATTTAAAACCAAGGACCTGAGATGAAGTGCTTTGTAACCCCACATTTTTGTTCCGATTTCTTTATTCTCAAATTTCTTCTTCTCCTCCATACATCTGCCTACTGTAGCTGAAGGTGCACATTGTCTTGTTATTACTAACAGTAGCTCTAACTCTGCAAGGGTCAGAACCCTATCTGGTAGTAAGTATTATCCAAAAAACACGTTTAATGTAAAGCTGTTAAAAATACCTATATACGTTAAAGATAAATGTAAAGATTCCTATGATAAAGAGGACAAAAAAAGTGTGTTGGAGGTCAGAAGGGGCGGGGGGAGGGAGAAGAGACAGATGTCTTGATGCATAGACCATTTAAAGAAAATGTAACAAGAAATAACCTGGAATATAGGTGCATTTTTATGTCTGTGTCCTTTGTCCGTAATACCTGTTTGACATGCCCATCATCTGTTTTTTAATTAAACAATCCTCCACCACGACTTTCAATAGTGAGGAATCAAGTTTGCACATGACTTTTTGACCTGACAGAACCAAGCTATCCAAGCTGACAAAAAGTCATTAAAACAGGTCTCTTAGAGACACCTCTTTGGATCTTAATTCTTCTTACACTGCTGTAATGACAACTGCAGAACAGTGAACATTATCTTGAATTGATTCCGATACCATTTTTGCTGTTGCCCATGAAGGTACTTAATTAATTCAATATAAATAATACAGAAGGCATCTCTACTTATGCTCTTAGCTCCCTAAGAACAAAAATAACACTGTTATATAAACAAAAGAACTAGGCAATACCGTATTTTCCCCTCTAGAAACTGACTTTGCGTTAAAAAAGAAGAAAAAGGCAGAGAACTTCTGAAACTCATAGTATCTAATTTCTAGCTGAAAACTTTTTTTACCTGGAGAAGAAGATATGTTTGAGGCTGATTTCTTTTCTACAAAAAAGTTTCTTTTTTTAGAAGATGTCTGCAATAGATTCTCTTCCACATCGTGATTAACAGCAGGTGTATCAGGCTTCTGACACTTTCTCCACTGACTCTAGAGCAAGCCTAGGGAGATTGCATCGCTGGGCGAATGTCAGCTTTTATGAATATTCCTCTCCTCCCGCACACTAATCAGCTCAGGCCTCTGGCTAGAAAAAGTTCTTTCTACCTTATCGCTGATTTAGGTCTCATATTCCCCAATCTTTAAAAGCCTTATTTAAAATGGCTTTTTTCAGTGACCCATAATGTTTAGTGGAAGAGAGCAAGACACATCCCTTTCCATTCCTTTCAGATCTAGCATGAAACTCCTGTTTCTAAAAATGCAAGTGTGTCTAAGCTGGAGAAATCTTCCTTGATGTTACAGTTAGAATGGATGACTACAGGCAGGGCAGGTGCTCCAATTACAGTGATGCATTAAGATGGCAGCATATCTTTGTTACAGTTTTATTTTGCTTTCTACCCTAAGACTCAAATAAATAAGCAGAAGAAGCCTCCATCAGCATAAATCATCATGGGAGATTAATAAAAAACAAAAGCCAGTTTGCTGGGTACAAACCATTCATATCTACCTTTATGATCACACAGTTATTTTATCAACACAATCAAAAAACATTAATCTTCCTTGCTAGGAGCCTAGTGCCAGCAACACATAAGAAGCAGGTCAGCTGTACCTCCTGCATTTCTTTAAATTAATCCACTGAGGAATCCTGTTACCAAATTGTTTAATCACAGCGCTGTCACACTGTTCTGGTAAGCGTATTTTTCCTTCATTAGATTGAATATATAATCTCATTACAAAAATCTGACACAGTGACTAACTCGTATATCAGCCTGCGCTTTGTTGGCTGTACTGTGGAAAGCAGCACAGGAATCTTCTCTTTCCCAGAAGCACAGAACGGTTTGGGTTGGAAGGGACCTTAAAGATCGTGTAGGTGCAACCCCCTGCCGTGGGCGCGGACGCTTCCACTGGGCCAGGTGGCTCACCTCACTCTGAAGAGACGCGCTCAGCTGTTGCAAGAGGGATCACCTCAAAACTCAAGAGCTGCATGCTGCTAATGCACATTTTCTTTCTTAGTACTTCACTTTATGTGGCACGGAGCCAGCGTATTTGCTACATAAACCTCCAACAGCAAGGGAAGCCAAGAGAGATTATACTCACTCATGGCACTCGATGTACCACAGCTCATACTCTGAGCTGTGTCCCCTTTGCAACGAGCGTTTGTGTTTGTGTGCTTTAAAATCACAACCAAAAATTCATATTGCTGAAAAGTCCAGAGGAGGGGAAAAAGGCTAACATGGGAGGGGGTGAGTCAAAAGGCAATTAAAACATGCTTTTGAATAAGCGTAACGGGAAAGGTGACAGCCTGCACGTATATCTCAATTTATAATGCTAAAGGTGGGCAAGGAGTTGACTCAGACATGCTATTTTAAACCATTGCTATAAAGATAACATTGCTAAATATGCCATTGCTGATGGTACATTGTCTGATTGTTAAAGATATAGCAGATCCCCAAATATGTTTATCTTTATTCCTATTTTTGGAGGAATAAGTATCTAACATTAATTGGAATACTGTTTTTTTACCTCTGTGCAAAAATTATGAATGAATCAGCATTAATAAACCCAAAGGTTATTATGTGGGCTTATATGGTAGTTTTCCAGTGGGGCAGTGCACACAAATGTCTTGACTTCAATTATTTTACGGTAAGCAGAAATAAATGACCTAGTTGACCCTCAAATCCTAGTCTCCAGACTATAAAGCTCATCAATACAGGTGAGCAGATGAGACTCATCTAGAGCTTTCCTTTTTCTAGAAACTCAGATAAACTAAGGATATATAGTAATCCACAGATCTTGTTTTAAAAGGATGCAATGCACACTATATGTTTCTCAGTATTATGAATTAGGATGGTTGGAAAGAAGCAAACAGCTAAAGGCTCCAGGAAGGATGTTCAGGTGCCACGCCAGTGAGGTTTTATTTGTTTTTCAATGCACAGATATTTGGAAAATAATTACAAGTGCAGTTGACACTGAAAAAAAATTTTTAGATAAGATTATTGGAAATTATGTTTACAGTGTTTTGCTAACATGGCATCCTGATAGGCAGTATCACATTTGTAATAGATTCTCAGAGATAAGAAAATAATCCCAGAAAAGCCTACAGTAATTGAAAAAAAAGAGGACAAATAAAGAGATCTCTTCTCTTGCACTTCTAACTGCTGCTGATCAACCATCACGGCACAGCATTACAAAATCTCAGGAGCATCCCTGCCCATGCTTCAGATTATTGCTCTCAAGAAAATTTAGAAGAAGGGTCCAGGTCTTTGGAAACCGCGTGTCAGGAGCATTGCTCGGATCGCACACTGGTAAGCGTGAACACGATCCTGCCTACAACTGTAGGCTCTATTATCTGCTCTCAGTAATCGTACCTGAGATCAGCCGGTTAGTCATTAGTTTGGTTGGTTGTGTGGTCTCCTCATCCCGATTATTATCACAGCAGCTTCCGCACTCCTGTTCTGCACATTACAGCACACAAGGCTATAATTTTACTGTTACGGTGAATCATTACTATGTAATGTTGGTCTTTATTGTTGGTAGCTTTCAGATATAGTAATATCTCACAGTTACATTCTTGAGATTATCAACAGAAACATCCTTTAGATCCGTTAATGAATCATCTTCTACACACTGGAAGAAGTATTCAAACTCAACCTCTATAAAGAAACAGTTGTTAGTTAACAAATGTGTAACATTTATGCTGTGTCAGTAGATGCATACTAAATGCAGCTGAGCACCAGATTCACAACTTACTGCCTTTTCTTGTAACGTTATTTGCAATTAAAAAGGTGTTGATCTATTGATCTATGTCCAGAGAGGTAAAGCATTCCCTAAACCTTTACTGTTAACAGCATTTCGGTTCAGTTTCACAGTACTGTAACAATATTCATTCCAGATATAAAAGGACCAACCCAAGTATATTGCGTCAGCAGAATCTGAATAGAGAGAACCCTCACTACATTAGACACAAAAGGCATGTTGTAAAAAGAAACACAACTAGAAAGTGGAGTAACAAGTATGACTGCTACTTTGAAGTTACGAAAGATCCTGAAATTGGTATCTACCAGTGGGTCTTTTCTCATACCAGGTTGGTTGGGTAGGTTGAATATTTCAACCTATCCACAATCTTTTCACCTTTGAAACAGCATAATCTTTTTTTGTTTTGTTTTGTTAAAGGATATAAGTTTTCCCCTTCTTGTGAAGTTACGAAATTTATCTACAAGAAGGTAAATTTTCTTCTTAGAAGCTTATGTTTGTGTCTCTACGCGGAGCTCCCAGTAACTACAGTAGGATAAAACACCATACAGTTACTAGATGGTGCTGCTTTCCTTCATCAAGGTTAGTCCAACCACATTGTAGCTACATACATATGCACATATATACATGTCTCTATACAGAGAGAAAGGAAAAAATGTGTTTGCATTAGGAGTACATTCAGTTTGTGTGTTGATGATGAGATTCAGGAAATGTGTTTGGAAATACACAACTACAACAACATTTGGATAGGAACAGGGAAATCGTAACGATCTTGGCAAAAACTGAATGTAAGGGCACGTACAGATCTCCCTTGCTTGTGGGAGAAGACAAGTGGTTGATCAGAAAGGATCAACATATTTGGGGACTCCTCATTTTGAGAGGGAGACAGTTGATGGAGGAGCTTCCTTAGATATAAAAGGAAAATTCAGTTGCACAGAAATCACAAAAATAAAAAGGAAGAGCAAGAACAGCTTCAAGGGTGGTTAAGAGACTACGAAAAAAAAAATACTGTGAGCACATGGGTTCATCACAAGATACTCACTGTCTAGCAGATGACATTTGCATCTGCACTAAAGCGTAGTAGATACGGAAACACTTTACTCCAAGGACATCTTGCATTCTCCCCTCCTCGATTAGAGCACTAGTCACAATTGACAGTAAACCAGCTGCTCTCGCTACGAAAGCGAGAGTGCAATTTAGCAAAATGGGCGCTGATGTGAGAGGATCAAAAATCGCAAATGCAGTCTGTTTTACTTCATGTAAGCTGTGCCCAAGAGACGGTTTCGTCCTGGTTAGTAGTGGTGCTCTCCCAGAACCCACACTCAGCCTAGAAGTGACTGCTAGCAGATTGTTCCTCCTCTCACTCAATCCTCCCTGCAGTTCTTCACACACCTTCCTCCTTTTGCTCCAGCACAAACTGTACCATACGTTCCTGACATCTTGAATGACTTCGGCTAGGAAAAAACCAAAACCGATTCTAAGAGAAGTTTTCTCTGTAGCTTTGAAGATGTCATATATCCTTCCTGTCTGTTTCTGAATGCATAAAATCGGGAAGGTTTGAGAAATGCTCTGCCATGCTTCTCTTTCCCAATGACCCTTGCATCTTTTCCTTTCACAACAGCCCACGCCCTGGGCAGAAGATACCACATTTCTGAATTCTAGTTGCCCACCCATGACATTGTCAGGTACACCAACAATCAGAGGATAATACAGCCTTCTACCAAATAGATTTGATCCTTCTGCTCGCAAACCTTTGCTTTCAGCATTCAAATTCAGAAGTTTGAATCCCACTGAAAAGGGAATAAAAGCAGATGCACATGAAAGTACTGTGCAAAAGTGCTATATGCTCTTCACAGACTCAGAATCACAGAATCATTTAGGTTGGAAAGGACCTTTAAGATCGAGTCCAACCGTTAACCTGGCGCTGCCAAGCCCACCACTAAGCCACGTCCCCACGCACCACATCTGCACGTCTTTTATATCCCTCCAGGGATGGGGACTCAGCTGCTTCCCTGGGCAGCCTGTCCCGGTGCTTGATGACCCCTTTGGTGAAGGGTTCGTTGTATTATAGGGTTTTAAGTATCGGGAGAAGATTGCCAAACATGCTGAAGACGTAACCTTCAGGAATCGGGGACAGAAAAAACCAACAGGACCTGTAGGCACTAACACAGCACTAGCAAAGAACCACAACAGTCATTGCTCCTGCTGACCAGAACAATACGCCAGTACTGATAAAGCCTCCAACGACCTTGTTCGGTCAGAACGTACACCGCTGTACAGCTCCCAAATCCTTGTAGGACTCTTTCACAACTACCTTTATTATTTATCATTATAAACTTCATGATAAAGTCTTATAACTTATCCTTTCATGTTCAAGCATTTAAAATTAAGAGCATTTCTGAAAATAGTACCAGAAAAATATATGCCACTGCAAAACACTACATCAAAAAAAGAAAAGCCCCAAAGCACATGTCTTTATAAAAAGGAATTATCTATTCAGGGGAACTACAAAGTTATTTCACTTTGTTTTTCCTCATTTTAGCAATCTAATTCAGAAGTGTTTTGCTCCAGCATTTCTATTTCATGACCTCAGTAGCTCCTGGGTGTACTGATTTACTTAGAACAAGTCAAATCCCAGAAGGAAAACAAACTTTTTTCCTACTGGAGGAAAACACAATACGCAGATCACTTGCTTGCGTGAAATCCAGCACAAATACTTATTTTGGAGAGAACATCCAAGGATTTTTTCAAGTAAAGAGTACATGTGCAGGAACTAAGATGCTTCCAATAGCCGCAAAATGTACAAAATCAGCAAAAGAGGCACCTGGAGATACCGCTAAGGAGACAAGAAGAGAGCTGACAAATGCCATTGTTTCAAATAATTGGTACAGGTAAAAAAAAGGGTACAGGTAAAAAATGAAGTGACAGATTTAACGCATTCAAACAGTGCAGTGGCAGAATAATGGAGAGAGGAGTATAACCTCAAACTGCGTATTAGGATGGCAGAAGGCAAGCAACAGTGCACGTGTTCCTCCTCTCTCTAGTGGCTGGTCTAAACGGGAATGAAAAAGCTGTAGCGGCTTCTAGCTATAGGAACAGCTCTCCACTGCAACCTGGCAGAGTTCTGCATGCTCACGGTAAAGTATATGAGTTCAGACCATGCTAAATACCTCTGAGCTTGATTTCCAAGACAAATCATGCTTACCTGGAACTTAATTATTTTTTCACTAACTGATAAACCTCTCTCAGAAGCAGGGTTTCCACAACATTGGTATACTGGCTGTTCCTTCTGGCCAGCAGCCATACCAGTGACGAATGACTGCTCCAGTCAAACAGGCTACATCTTAGGCACAGGTGTGAAAACTAAATTTAGGTGACAGCTGTATTACAGAATGAGAACAAGTGTTGATCTAACACACAGAGTCCAAATAAATAGGTTAGTTTTATGCAGATCTTATGCAATCTACGACTCCCTGAGATCGCTCGCATACAATGCAAGGTATTTGGTATACGATGCTGTGGAGGCTGGCAGGTCTTTTATCATGAAGCTTGAAGAACAGGCAGCAACACCCAACGCATGGAAAATGCTCAGGGTGTCCTTACAAGAAGCCACTTAGAAATTCCTCTTGACTCAAAATACTCAAAAGGCATTTTATCCATCCGTGTCACTTTGTTAACTCTACAGTTTAGAACAATGTAAGACAAAGTCTTAAAGCACATCAGATGCAGAGGCTCGCTAGCCAGCTACGCGTGACTCACGCAGCGCACCCGGCTGCCCTTGTTTGCTCATGCAGGTATGGCTTAAAGGGGATGTTTGTCTGCCAGTCAGCTGTCTGCAGCGGAAACAAGGACAAACATTAGGAAAAAAGCACTGCTTTGACAACCTGGGCTCTCCATAACATTTCAGAGTTGCCAGTGTCCAAAAAAGAGCATCCAAAACAGATCCACTTCAATGTTAAACAGCTTAGCAAAAATTTTTTTTTTAAAATGTGATTGTAATGAAGCAAAAAAAAAAAAAACCAAACAAACCAAAACTCGCCATTAACCTAAGTTGCACAACCAGATATCCCAATTTATGTAATTGACCGTTACCCTGAAATGTATACAGCTAACAAAACCCACTAAAATGTCTGTAACATATGAAAGAGTACCAGTTCTATGCCAAACCGAGTCCTTTTTATTCCCCACTTACACAGAATAACTGTGAAGTCTAAGGCTTTTTATTTTAACATATTGAGCAGTAGCACTGAAGTGGTTTTTACAAGCACTGATAATCACAAGCCTTTTTTGCCAGGAAACCTGTTCTTTGTTTGAACCTCTGCAGAGTATTACTGCAGGCTCTGTACCCTGTGTATTACAACTGCTGTTGTAATACCTAATCCGTGATCTAGGCTGAGTAAAAAAAAAGTTCAGGGAATTGAAGATGAAGTACTTTAGGAAAAAAGACAGAAAGATAATAGTGAAGCAGACATTTCTCTCAAAGACGACAGGTGATGAAAGGCAAGGAATGAATACTGGATTTGACCAAAGGTGAAACAGCATATAAAATAAACTAAATCTTGATTCTGGTTTTGTGTTGTCCAGGCTTCTGTGAAGCAGTCACAGGCTTAAACAAAAAGGCTTTAACTGAGCAGATGTTTTGTAGAATAAAGAGGCCCTACATATTATTAATCGTCATGTTCTGAACACAATCAGCGCAGAGCAGCATGTCATGTATGATCCATAACAACATCATAAAGTATGAAAAATGAAAATGATGAAGTTGCTCTTAAAAGAGGCTAAAAATTTGAATTGAACAGGGCACATTTGTGTGTCTGTGCGTGTGTCCGTCCAATGGAGAGAAATGGCAGAATTTTAAAACGCAGAGCAAATAAAATTGGAGAAGAAATTACTAGAACAATTAAAGGAGCAATTAAGAGGAAGCCACCGCATGGTTTCAGTAGAATAGGATCAACATTTAGAGGTTGTTCTGTTTCACTCAGTAGGGTATGCTGAGAACTGATAAATGGAGATTAAGGGGAAGGCACGTTGATACTTCTAAAATCTGTAAGGACTCCAGTAGAATTTTATGTTCTAAGTAGGTTCAAAACTGCTTTGTCCACACACGCAGCCATTCAGTTTCATTAGCCTAGTAACTGCTGCTTTAATCTGTGGCATTTTTCACCACACGCACGGTGTTGGATAGTGTCTAATAAAAAAATCTGAATTGCTTTGGATTCTTGGAGGAGTAGCAGAAAAAAAGCAGTAATGATGTACATACCGGAAAGAAATACCTATTTTCCCCAGCTAAATGAATAATTGGTCCTCATTGTGCAAGTAGTGCTGTGGTTAACAGAACCTTCACTCCCCAAAGACAGACTTAGACAATTAAGTCTATGAAAAATCATGATCTGTTCAAGGATTCACACAATGTGGACTGCCTCTGGAAATGTTTCTTGCATTCATATGTGCATAGTGACTTCCAAAGTGATATCTGTACTTCATAAATCTTTACTACTTTATGTCAAAACTGATTTTATATACAATTCTACATGGAAAACACTCATAAGTTAGACATTTGTGCAATTCTTAACATCTCCAGAAGATGCTGTGGGATATACATGAACTGTCATTAAAATGTTGCTTCTAGAATAGCGGATTTTTTTGCCCTGAAATGTCAGTATTTTAAAGGTCTAATTCATAAACAGCAATACCATAGAGTATACATACCAATTCCGCCAGAATTTTAACATCTTGTATTTGTCAGCTGGCTGTCGCCCAAGTGACCTAAAGGTTACATATGCCCTACTCTAAGTGTAGCACCTCAGAAGAACTTATTAATCATTTCAGTACCTTTATATCTTAGAAGCCTGACCTGCTAACCATCACAATATAGCACGGACTATTTTCAGGTGAATGTATCTGTTTAGAGACATTAGCAATTACCATTAAACTTGGATTTGTAATATGACCAATTTCTTTTCCAGAAACAATACTCCTCATTAACAGTTTGGAGTAACGCTGCAGTCGTAGGCTGAAGACCTGAAGTGTAAGACGCCACTCCCTCCCGCGGAGCGGGGGACGCTTTAGAGACCTCGCGAGTGCTCACGGCAGATGCGCTACCAGCCAGCTGCAAAGGAACAGTCAGGGTTCTGAAACGCTGGAACCTACTTTTCAATACTTAAGTTAAGAACTTGCATAATTCCTTCACAAAGCAAAAGGAATTTATTTCACTGTTCCAAATGCAATGCCATCTAATTTTGTCATGTCTACGTTAACTATTTAATTCTTACAGCTTCCCATAACTTTATGATTTTAAAAATGTGGATGTTGGCTGCAGTGGTTGCTTAGAAGTAAAACCAGTCTATAGGAAGAGCTTACATGTAGATAAATAATCATTGAGACATATTGCACATACCCGAGTTCAGTCTTGAAAGTGAAATGTCTTCAGTGAAAAATGGAACACATTTATTTTATTTCTAACTAATGTACCTTAAAAGTAAAGCAAATATTGATATTCCAGACACAAGACCCAAGATCTATAACTAACTGTATAAAATGCATGCTGTTTGCATTTAGTAATCATACTCTGTTTTCTATAACTAGAAACAAGATTCATTGAAGACTATAATTCACCAGCCTTTTTTGCCATAGTGTTTTACTACAATACCATTATCCTGCCATATTACATTTTACTGTATGTGTACAAGTCCCATAAATACGCAAGCCTATGTAAAATAGGCAGCAATGACTCTCACTACTTTTGGAATACTTGCAGCTTTTGAATTTTATGTGGGTTTCACATTTTGTTGATGTGTTTGCAATTGCATATGCACTGCCCAGAAGAGAAATGATTTTACATTTCCATTAAAAGCTATAGCAGTAAATAAACCATCAGAACCCATGCAGATATTCACTGGAACATCTACAGCAGTCCATTAAAATGTCAAAATCTGTGTTAAACATATGAAAAAGTAGCACTGGATACAGCACATTTAAAACTTAAATATATGCATATATTAAATGATAAAGATATCTTAGAGCATTTCACAAGCCTCTGCAGAGCACTCAACACAAGTTTACACTCATCAGTAATAGTTTAGCACAACAGCTGCCCTTTTATTACAAAAACCCCCCAAAATCAGACCATAGATGTAGAAAGAGCTGCAAGCTGCTACTAATGCTCACATACGAGCTGATCAGAGACTTAGTCTCAGAGAGTATTTATTTATAATAAAAGGGATTCAGAATAAATTTGAAGGTCAACTTCTGCTCAGATTTGCACCTCATGCATCACAATGGACTTCAATACCGTTACCCATCAGGCATTTCTAGTTGGGAGTTGGCTCCCCTGAGCTAACACGTATTCAACACAAAACCGCAGGTCTCTCATTTAGCAGCATTAAGAACCACAGCATTGTTCTAGGGAAGATGAGCAGAGTCTAGTAAGGTAAAGATTGTTTAATTTTGTTTGTATTTATTTGAAAGCCTGAGGTTTATAAACACTTATCTCTAATATCATGGTTTATATGGCACCTCAATACAAAGCAACTGACACTTCTAAGAGACAGTATAAATCTACAGTAACTACCAACGATGGTAGAATTCATTAAATTCACCACAGGCCAACTGTGTGCATTCCAATGGCAGTTTTAGAAGGTGCTCCATTTTATACGACTATCAGTTTCACACCCTTCTTCAAATTTAAGACATCACATTAAGCCCACGACTCAAGAAGGTGATAGAAATTCCTTCTGATGGTTAATGTCAGTACAGAATATGGAAGCTCGCTATGCAATTAAAGAAACATTTAAAAATCTGCTTATCAAGTCCACTAAATTAAACAGGAATAGCCTATAACAGCTTGAGAAATTTAAAGCCCTTTTGTCACTGGTGGAAGATTCAGTAGTAATATGCCTCCAGCATCCCACAACACTGGTCCAAAATAGTGAAAGGAACTTAAAACTAGTTGTCTAAAAAGATTACTAGCTAGGAAAGCAAGCACTTTTTTTGCTCCTGTACAAAAAATAATTAGTATTTTACTCTCTGGAGCACTAATTAGGTAGAACATAAAGAACAGAGATTATCCTAAACTTAATTAAATGGATATTGACTGAGTATTTTCCAGGTTACAGTTCAAGACTCATTTGACAACAGTCACGGAGTGCAACATCATGACTATCAAGAGCCAGACAGTAAGAAGGAATTACCACCAGTGAACCAGAGAGGATGTTATAATTTATTCTGTTTGCTGACTCTGTCACAAACCACAGGATCTATTAGTCATATTGATGCCAGATGCTACACCTAAGCTGGTACAGAGCTGCATGAAGTGACAGAATCAAGTCGTCCACATTCTTCATCGTTTCACTTTGAAGGTAAATGACTGTGTCACTGAGAGGCAGCGACTCTAGTGCTCAGTATGTTCTTAAAATTAATAGAAAGAAAAATATCCTTTGGCAAGAGTACAGGAAAACACTAAAGTATTATTAGGGTTACCAACCTGCCAGCATTATGGATATGAAATCTTACCAAAGTTGCTTTATATAGTCAAGGTAATAGGTACGAACAGCACTATATCATGTTAACGGCAGGACTGTAATACACAGAAAATAGCAGTACAACATGTATTTCTCAAGGATGAGGGCTTAATACCTATTTAGAAACTCGCAGCTTGCATCTCCATTGCTTTGCACTTTGTGTATCGATTTAAAGCAGAGATTTGCAAAAAGCAGCTGGGGTACCTAGCCTGGCTGGCTGGCTCAGGGACCCAGATGTGTTTAACTCCTTTAAACATCTTTGAGAACCTACATACAGAGCGTTACAGAATCGTACATAATGTGACTCTTATCATCAGACTACATATGGCACCAAGTGCAAAACCCCACTTTAGTTTCCTAGCCCTGCAATCTGAACCACACAAATGCTGGTTTACACCCATAGGGGACCCGGGGAAGGCACCTTTATGCCAAAGGTGAACAAAAGAAAAAGGACCCCAAAGAGTATATGATTTAGAGAAGAATTATCTAAATGCAGAAGGAAGGAGGAGGAGAAAGTATTAAGCAGAATGAAGGAGAGACTGAAAATGCTAATACTCAGCGTATACACAAAGAGCAGCAAGCTTGTCAAATGCAGCAAAAAGGAGGATCTATTTTTGATGTCTTCCCCCCACCCACCCCCAAAAAGAAGAGTTTCAAGAAACTGAAGAGAACACAGACTAGAGAAAAACTATTTAAAGAAAGAATAAAAGCAAAGGTCAGCTGAGAAGATAAGGAAAGAATGTCAGGAAATTCACTTGAGAAGATGTATACAAGAAGAAACAAAAGGTCTTATATATTAGACTCTATAAAATGGAGCACTGCTTAAAACAATCAGAATTACATGAACAGAAAGCAAAATCAATCTATACCACTTGTTGACTGAAGCACACACTGAAGCTCTGACTTCAGCGTGATCCCAAGACGGACTGCACAACTGCCCGCTGATAAACCTTTTTCCAGGACTGGCATGAACGAAGAGAAAACGCTGAGAACTTGAGAAGCAGGGGTGGGGAAGTAGAGACTACTGCGCTCCATTAGGCACTATGCAACACGTTCTCTCTTTTTTTAAAACAGGCTAAGCTCTGCCACATTTCCTCCACCCAGTCTTCATTTCACATTTTCAAGGCTGAACTGTAGCCATTTACAAGCCACACACAGGACTTAAGAGCCTTGACTAAAGCTGAACGCAGAGTATATTTTATGCAAGGCTATAGGTTAAGGATATGCTCTAAAAGTCACCTAAAAGCAGTGTAATACTTTCTTAGTGTGAGACAAAGGAGTGCACCATGAATAACTGCTGGGTCTTCCTAGGAATAATGCAAAGTAATAAAATTACTTACACAACTTACACAACAACAACAACAAAGTGCAAAACACATATACAGAAAACAGCACTGTGCGCTGGAAAAAATACAATCCGAGCCAAGTACGAGAAGCGCTTTACCTCAATAACACAATGAGCTTCTACAGCAGCCGGGGCTAGTCACACATGGGGCTGGCTGCACGCTGGGACAAGAATCTGCGGATAGATCCGATACGTTTTTAGAGGTGAACTGGTGGGCTGTCTGAGCTCACGGAGCCTGGCACGTAGCCGTGTGCGAGCCCAAGGTGCTGCCGTGACTCAATAGGTGTGCAGTACCTCAGCTCAGCCAAGCTGCTCTGCACCAGACCCGTGTTTGTTTAAGCTGCGGTAAAGGTTTCTTCCTGATAACAGAAGTGAAGGGAGCCTGCCGGCAAGTCAGACTAGCAGATAATGCAGCTCAAAGAAATGCATCATGTTATTATGTCACTGTCAAATACACTGCTTTTAAAAACGTCTTTTTAATAGTGAAGCCCTTCTTCCCTTCACAAATTTCTTCAAAATGTTCCCGAAACAAGCAGCTGTACAAAATGAACAAGGTTAGTCTTGTGAAGACATGCAGATAATCGTCAGTGGCAAGGCTGAAAGTTTTCCTCTGGTGAACTCAATACTCAACTCGACATTTCTGAGAGGAGAACTCAGGCCTCCCCTTCCTCTCATTTTCACCACGCCAAGGAAAAGCAGAAGTACTGCCTCTGATATCCACGGAGTGAAACAGTCTCAGCAACACAAAAAAATCGGGTCCAGAGATCCAAGGCCAAGGTACCCACCTGGCAGCCTAACAAAGATGACCAGCAGACGAGGACTCATCAGTTCAGCCGATTCCTGTGCTATACAACAACTGCCTCGCTGCATACACTCCAAGCTGAATGAGGCCTCTGTTGCACACAATTAATAAACATATCTATGGGGAGAATCTGTTGGGGGGACTGAAAGCCAGAACTGTCTCCTCCCTAGGCCAACTCTGCATCAACAGTGAAAGGAATGGCTCTGGTCCCACCAAGCCTGTGCCAGCAGAGACTCTGTTATATTTAAATCAACATTTGCCACAGCAGGGGATTATCAGATGCTCTACTTAAATGCTGGATTTTCTTTTCTATTTTGATGTTTAACTCATAAAAAACAGAATTTATTTGGGTTGGGTGCTGATGCCTGCAAGGACAGCTGCTCACCAGCTTGGTTTTGCTTGCCATGTGAATGCATGAGAAGAGGATTTAAAACCTTTTTCCAGTCTGCCCAGTGTCAGGATTTGGGTTTTCTTACTCTCTTACTGCTGTGGCAATGGACCCAGAATGCCCCAAGCCCTCAGCAACCTCCCAAGGCAGAGATGTGCAGAATTTTCTCACGTTCCCTTCTTCACAGAGGCAAACTCTGGAGATGGGAAACGTGCTAACAACGGCTGCAGAGACAGAAATAGAGGGTGGGCTACGGAGCGATCGAAGACGGCTGACCCGGAGCTGCATGTAAACTGAAAGGCAGCACAGTCTGGGAGCAGAGCCGTGGTGCTCCAGGAGATGGTATGTGGTATTACCACACTTAGAGGGAGGTGCCTATCCTGCCCGTACAGAATTCACAATGGTTTCATCATTTGCTAAGGCTGTCTGAACTGTTTGAAAGGGTAAAGCAATAGGTAATACCTCAGTTACTCGGTTTTCTTGACTGCTGTTGCCACGTGAGGTTTTATTATTAGTAAAATCGGGCACATTCAATAGTATTTCACGCACAAGAGATGGACTTTGGCTCCACGAAGAGTGTAATCAAATTCTTGGAAAGAGAATGCAAATTCAGAGAGATGCTCCTTTATATGTCTTTTACTTAAGACCCAGCTGACACAAGCAAGTGAAATTTGCTGCTAAATGAATCAAGACAGTACAGTGCGTTTCAAAGCAGCATTAAAATCAGTGCTTGCCTCAGCAGGATTTGGTGCTCCTGGTTCATGCCTGTGTAACATTAAAGCTGAATTAGAATACCCCCGTTCTTAATTTGTAATCCTCCTTGATTGTTTGCTTTTGCGAATGTGTTATTCAGCTTAAAGACTATTTACTAAAACTGAACTGTACGAGCACGCAGAGCATTGTCAGCATCACACGCGCTTCCATTATTTGTAAGTTAATTTAGACAAGCCCAATTTTAAGCCATATACAGCTTAGATACATTTAAACTATGGATCCAAACCTTTAACCCATATTCTCCTAACTCCTTTTATGCGTATTGCGTGCGGAAATTAACGCATGTAAGCAAACCTTATCTGGGTATTTTCATTGCTACTGGTGACGAGATATGGAAGCCTTACTCATTCTGGAACAGATGGTAGAAACGGAAATCTCTCCCAACAAAACTAAACCTGCTCTAGAGGAATTGTCTCTAGAGAACCTCTCTGTGAGGTTTGGTCTTGATCGCTGTATGATCTCTCTGTCATCCTGGCTGTCCCACCCCAAAAATAAATTAAAAAAAAGTATTAGTATGGGAGGCACCACTGGCAAAGATGCTGACTGTGATGACAGCTCAGGAATTCTCAGATGTGGACCCGTAATGCTGCTGCTTGGTTACACTTTTTCCTGCACAAAAGCACAGTAACGGGTTGCCACGGATGGCACATAATGGCATAAATATGCCTGGGAAATGCCGATATATTTAGTAACAAGTACCTCTGCCTACCAAGAACTGCTCAGATCCACTCACTCAGTTTTAAACAAGGAAACATTAGCAGCGGCTAAAATCACTTAGGTGAAAATGTTTGAGGAGTGACTAGAAATGTGGAAAGGAATAGTGGGAAAGAAAGGCTCTCCCTCCTGGTAATTCTGAGGAACCTATGAGGTCAGCCATCACTAAAAAATATCCCTGCCACTTCTTATAGGACTAATGACAGGATTTTTCAGATTAAGCTATGGTGTAGATGAAGAACAGTTATTTTTAATGCTTCTATCCTTAGATTTAAGAAATCTTCAGCACCTCCAAGCTGCAGAAAAACAATTCCAGAGATGAAGATTTATGTTCTTGATAATGGGGCAGGCTCACATAAATAACTGAGCCAAACTTAAACTTCATTCCAGTTGTAAAGTGTCTGCCTCTTATTGAGCTGCACTGCGTGATTAGAGGTTTGACTATATCAGTCATTCATAGCCATTGTCAGAAATAAATCGCTAGATTAACTTGCGACTATGGCAAGCACAGAAAATGCGTGCTCTTTGGGAAAATAATGTTCCTGAACTTCTGCACTTGATGGAATAATCAAAATCTTCCCAAAGGATTCAGACAGATATTGGCATGGTAACATGAAAGCGTCTGGAGTGTCCTATCCATTTTGTTTTCAGTTTGCATTTCCAGGTCCATGCAGAGTATGGATTAAAAAACCCAAACAAACAAAAAACAACTGCCACAATTAGCATCTATTTTGCATCTAATGTAAGAAAAGATGAGCTGCTTTGTCCGTAATTATTTCAAGCCTTATATTTTCATCTAGGGCTTCATCCAAACTCTGATGAAACAAATTCTTGGATCAGAACCATCGATTTGTTGCCAGCACAGGGTCTTGAAACCTTCTACACTTCTCAGTACCCACATGACAATTATTGAGCAAGACTTACTGGCTATCTCAGTTATTTCTCATCCACATGTTTAACAGGGCAGGTTGTCTTTAACTTGAAAGTACCAAAAGAATTTATACCTCAAGCTTACTGCCACAAACCAGAGCCATTACTTATTTGAATCTGGTACCCGGTTTCTAAAGACACTGACCTACTTCCAGTAGACTGTTTACGTGGATGAGCACAGAATTAGTCTTGCATCCTGAGCCTTTATGTGAAATTTTATTATCCAAAGCAAATATGACCTATTAAGATTTACAGGCCTTATTAGCAGCAATAACAATTTTACCATCAACATCAGTAAATCGGGGTTTATTGAGAACTCTACAACTTTTATCTGTAGAAAGCAATTAAAATGTCGTTTTTTCATTGGATATAATTCCTAACTTTCATAAAAGACAGATATCCTGTTTAATTGTTGAGCATAAAGCAGTGTAGTTCAAATAATTCTAAAATTCTCTGGAAAATTCAAACAGCATTGACTGAGAATCACCATTTTTTCCCCAAGTGGCCAAATTCCAGCAAAGATAGCATTTTTGGCTATTTAACTATACAGAAATTGGAAAACAGTCAAATGTATGCAATTAGTTCAGCAAACCGTACTTGTTGGGTAGAAGTGTACCTATCATCCTTTGTTTCTTTTGGCCTCAAATAAAACACATAGATTTTATACAGTTTTTCACTTGAAAACTTTTTGCTCACCTTTAAATGCTTTTTTTAGAATTAGTAACAAAACCAAACTGACATACATGGTAGCATGCTCTTCAGACTATGAAAATGGGCAATGTAGAAAAATGTGCTACCATCTCCTAAGGAAGGAATTAGGATCCTTACCATTAAAGAATGTTCCTTCAGTGAACATACAGCATAATGCAAGACACAAGGAGTACGTGAAGGCTACAAAGTTTTGAGAGTGTATATTAGGCAACTGAACAGAGAAAAAAAATTGGTGGTGGGTGAAAAAGAGCTGAATCCAATAGCTTTGACTAGAATTGGGAAGCCTTTGCCAGTGTTTACACGGCGGACAGAAAGAGACCTAGAGCAGCACGTCTGGAAGGAGGATGGGGGAAGCGAGAGGAAGATGACCAGAATTCCAAGGCACTGAACAAGGCAGAGTTCCTCCAGGAAAACGGGGCTCCCAGCTCCCCAGGCTGACACACACCACCAGGACCACGCGTCAGGTATTTCCACAGCCCAGAAAGATACTTTGCAGTCAAGTAGTAGCCACATCACCCTTTGTTTCACTTTGTACTGCTTGTTTCCAGCCTTTCCGGTAACTCAGCGCTTGATTTTGGGCGTTTTATTAATAAAAACATTCACTTGTTTTACTATAAAGCCTGTCTAGTTTTGTAGAACAAGGGGAACCAGGGTGAAAGGAATAAAAAGTGGGAATTTTTACCACAGAGATAGCAAATCTGAGACAGGATGCACTGGCAATCTGGAGGGATATGCATTCAGGAAACCTGGCTTAGCAGTGCACGTCGTCCGAGAGAACCAGGTCACTGAGGTTGCCAGCTGGTGGCTTTGGGGAATCCCTGCAGGCAGCGATCACCAGCCTCTGCAGAGAGCAGGAGCGATGAATCCCTCACAGACCAAGGATGTTTAGGCAATTACACCTTTGGAAGTTTGGTTTGTGTACAAAATAGGTATGTTTACCAGAATACACATTTCAATAATTTTGGCAATTCTCTGTAATGCAGTATCCATTTTTCTAGTAACACTAAACAGAGTAAAAATAATGCACAGCTGAGGAGAATGCAGTAACAGACATTTGAATGACAGAGTAATGCACGTTAGATGCCTAGCTACGAATTCTTACCATTCTTATTTCTAACGCATTTTCCTTTTGGTCTTTAACACTTCTACCTGATTTTCAGTGTCTTTTGTGCCCCAGTTTGCTGCATTTCTCCTCTCTCTATTTTCAATTGCATCTGCTCAGCATGCTGCTTCTTAACTAAAAGGACACATTTCTTTGGAGTTTATTTTTCCCTGCTTCTTTTGTTCCTTCAGTTAGAATGTACCGCAGCAATAGTGGAGATAAGGGGAAAAAATAACTTCTGAGTGATACTATTTGTCTTACTCATCAAAAGATGCTAAAGAGCACGCTGCGGAGCGTGCAATTAGACATACAGCGCAGTATTTCCAGGGCTGCTCCGCAGCTCCAGCCTGTGGCTGAGCCTGCGCTACAGCCCGACTGCGGGGACTGCAGCTCACCCACGTACCAAGAGTTAGATTTAAACTGCTGACCTCAGCCTTGCCACGGCAGTACTGGCTGAAGACCACCACCACCAGTCTGCCTTTTGGTAGGTAAGAACAGTGTGATGCCGTGCTAGCTTCCACCATCAGATTTTCTTTGTTTTTTTTAATGCCTCTCTAACAGATTTTTAAACACAACCCACTGAGAACATCTTCCCCCAAGAATACTCTGGCTATTATAATTTTAAGGCATCCCCATTAGTTTCGTGTTAAGATTCAACTTTCTTGACAAAAAGCATGTTTAAAGCTAAGCAAAAAAACCCCAAATTATTACTTGCAGCAAATTTTCTCTCTCCAGCAACAATTTATCAGAATATTTTCTTTTTTTTTTTACTTTCAACAAGAAAAGTCATTTCTGAGAAAATAAATAACAATCTGCTTTCAGTTTGTAAGCGTAAAACTTGAAAATTGTATCAAAACGAGGATTTTTTTCAGCAAACGTTCCTAAATTCTGATAGAAAGCCATATATTTAAAGAACTTATTTAATAAAAAAATACGTATTTAAAGCAGTCTGTCAGAGAGAACACCGTAACCAACAGCAGACCTTGAAAACCACACGGCAGCTCAGCCCTTTTCGCTTGTCCCGTCCCCCACCAGCCGCCAGCAGCGGCACTGCCCCAGGCCTCACCTCAGCTGCAGGGACTCCCTCAGGTGGCCGGCAGTGGAGCACGATCATCCCTTCGATAGGAACCTCCTTCCCTTGTGGGTCTTGCTCAAAGTTCTTCCGTAAATCTGCAGAGGTTAATGCAATAATTCATTACACCTCCAAAAGCCATTCCTCCCCAAACAATTGTACGTGGGCTGCAGAAGTGAGCAGCAGCACCGCTTTGCCGTATGCTCGAAAGTGTGTGCATAAAGCAACGGACAAACGGGAGCTACTAATTCCTCCCAGATGAGAGGCAGAGAGCCCGTCATCTACAGTTGTGTTTCCGTTTCTCCACCTTTAAGAAACGATCTGTGTGACTACAGAGACAATCAACGTCAGAACCCCCAAACTCCGTGGTTCCGGTTGTGCATTCAGTCTCGCAAGCCATTGCCCTTCCGAAATGGCGCAACAACAGCAGCATGGTACTGTTAAGGTGCTGTTAGAACCAGCTGAATGAATCCAAGACTGGGTGAATAATTTTCCTAGTACATGCTACTCCAGATGAGTGCCAGGGTATTTTATAAAATGTTCTAAGCTAGATGTTTTCTTCAGATTGCCTACATACTGCAAGCTGTAGGGAAAGAAAGGAAAGGACTGAGAGCAATTCCACACATGCCAAATTGGCTGATTACCAGATTGCTTCATTTCAAGCTAATAATTCAGGATAAGAAATGGGGCATATTGTCTCAGAGTCACGCTGATGTGGCCGCGGCACTTCTATGCACAAGTGTTTGGGTAAACCAGAACAGACACAAAGGAAACCCGCATCCAGCGCCACTGACCTAACCCAGATATGCCCATGAATATGTAAAGTTTTGCTTGCTGTGAAAGGAAAACAAAACAGAAGGAATGTTACTTACTACATATGCTTTGAGAGTTAGGATGTTTCCATTAGACATACTCATTTCTTCAAACAGTGTCTCAAATTCCACAATGTGGATTTACTGATTTAATTTTCTCCATTGCTTACACTTCATGAAATACACCCCCTTAAACAGCAGAGGCTCTGAATCAGTTACACTTCAATATATTTTATAAAATACATTAAGACTTATTTTAGCAAGCTGGTCAACTAGAGAAAGATGCACGCAGTGCGTGTATTCTCCTTTTTATGATTCTTTGTTAATGTTGATTTTTTTTCCACACAGATAACCAATATCTTTTCCAGTATCCTATTTAAAAAGTCATTCATTAACAGTTAGGCTGCAGTTGTGCCTACAAATGCCTTTATTAGGATGAAAAATGGAGTAAGATCCATCTTCTCATTTTCTCTGCGTTCCACACTATCATAAAGAAATACTTACCTGCTTTTTCAGAGAAATATAAAGTGCTGTAATGCTTTGGACTCGACTCACAATTCAGAATCTCTAGGCTTTAAGTGCAAAACAAAGAAAAAAGGAGAGAAAGGAAAAAAAAAAAAAAGAAGTCGACACTACCACACTATGCATCACAATGACAGGTGCTGTGAAAAAGTTACGGGTTTGGTATGCTACCACAAATTGGCCCTACACATTCTCATCTCTAGCCCTCTAGAGGGGATTCCCCAAGTCAGAAATCCATGCCCCAAATTAAGTAGCTAGGTTGTTCACCACCGACAGGATGACACAGGTCCGTGAAAGGGTGAGCCCTGGAAACTCACGGCGGGCACTTCACAGACATCTGTTGGCAGCTATTCATTTTTTCTGTCTGGACTACTAACAAGTCCCATCATCTCTGCACTCAAGAATTGCGGTTCTTTTCATAAAAAAACGTGGCTTCAAGTAAAAGTGGCCCAGCAAACGGGCAGTACAGGAACACAGTTCTCAGGCGAAACATTCGGCTGCACTCAGTGCATCACATAAAGCAGAAGAGAAGAGGACTCTGAGTGCCTGCTAGGTTAATGTGATATCTGCACTTATGGATGGCAGCTGGGATATGGTTTGCAGAAGAACTGGTACCACACTGATGGGTTTAAAAGTCCCAACACACGGCTCCACCTGCTTCTGCTCGTTCTGATTTTTACTCATATTGCCGTATTACGGAGTTGGGAAATCACAGTGCGGAGAAAAGTCAATAAAAATTCAATTCAGAATAATAGTCCTTTGCAGCTTAGCAATACGGGGAATTATTAGCTCATTCAATGTTATGACAGTTAATGCAGTAAAATAAAAAATTGAATTTACACATATTTACACATTCAAACTAAATCAACCAACAGAAAAAAACCTGTCATTTATAAAATCAAGAAGTTGTTACGCTGTCCTATTACTTATCTCAAATGTTTATTTTAAGTTATGCTGTTAAAAGATTTATCAAGAATTGCTAGAACACTACCTGATAAAGTTACCATTCAGAGTTTCTTGCTTGAGCCTCCCCCAACCCATTCCTCCTGCCCCTCATCTCCTTCCAAGAAGCATTTCTCCCAATTCTTTGCAGCTTGTTGCCAGCATTTCCTGGGACTAGGTCTTTAAAGACCCAAACCGGTGATTTGAAGGAAAAGGGTTCACAACAGATTGCGGGAAAGTAATTTCCTGAATTCTCTGCTTGCAGCACTGCTGCAAAAGGATGGTTTCAGGCTCTCGTTCTGTTAGAACAATGTAGATCTAATTGCAAGGTAAAAACTGGATGAGGCTTTGAGTATCTCCACAGTCTCATAGTAACAATTGTATTTGGGTTCTGTCTTTTCTATGTCCCTCTTGCTATGATGGCATTTATTGCATTTTCCGTTTTTTGCGTTTTTCAAATAATGATCTGTCAGTTGTGAGTTATAACACCACAGCATACTATTTCAGATATGAAGAGCAGAGATAAACTGAACACTTCCCATCTGGGGACAACGGTTGTCCTCTGCTCTCCACTGTATTAAAAATTCTGGAATGAGTCTTCTATGCTAAAAGAGATTAAACCAAATAACCTCCCTTCCTCCGTAACTCTTAATTAGTCTACAGTGGTGTTATGTAGAACTTTACATTTGTCAGGCTACAAGACCAGAGTTATTCCCTTTGTTTAAGGTAGGATGTAATGAAGCCCACTAAGCCAATAGTGACAACTACCATAACCACATGGCCGCCTTCAAAACTGCCACTGGTAATGACCCTGTCCCTGTTTGGTATAACTTAAAATGTATAAGAGATACATTTTAACTGAATAATTCACAACTCTGCACAGTGGAATTCCTTTCTAATCCCATTATGGCAAGCAGCAGGCATATAGAATCATTTATAATATATTATATCAATTATATCATTTATAATATATCAATTCTATGATTCTATAAGTAGCTTAACAGCACAGTGTAACTATGTAGGGTCCAATTTCTTAATACTGCATGTCACACCACGTGACTCCATAGGTCATGCAACTGGCTCCAAAGTCAAAGCACGAGGCCTTGCAGGAGGCATACGAAAAGGCAGATGGTAGCACCTGGGAACACACACCAGCCTCAAATCGAGGTCACAAGGGGGATGGCAGCGAGATGGAGTAACCCTACCAGCCAGAAGCTGATGGAGAGGATCGCTGTTAGCCGTCTTCCCACACGAGAAGGGCTGATCCTCTGCGCAGTGTCTTCCAACACGGGAAGCACATGCTGAGCTTCCAACTTCTCCATTGCGACCCACCCAATATATGGGCTGACTCCGAGAGGCTCCTGTCCAATTTTCCAGTCGAAGGATGAAGTGCAAGAATAATACTTTCACCTCGTTACAAGAAGGAAATTTTTCCTAAGCCGTTTTAACTTGCCTGAATGACAGATTCAACCATCCGATCTAGATTTCACATCAACTAGGTAGTTAAAAAAGTAGAAGACTGCCCACCTTGCTTATGAATGATTTTATTATCTTTAGTAGTGGCTCTTATAAATGACTATATGAACAGCATTTAAAATTACTTTTTCCTAAACAATGTATGCTTAGTCCTATAGAGAAATGACAGAATTTCTGCAGCAGTCTTAGTTCTGTTTAGGATGTTTGTATCTCATTTCCTCAGAGAAAGGAGGGAAGATATTTTTTCCTCTACTGATTGGAATTATTCAATTTTTCCTACTTTTATCTCATTTCCCCCACAGCTTATCACACCTGACGACCAATGATATGCTTCAATATTGAAAACCAGATTTAAAATACCATGCTACAAAAGCTTCTAATGTATTCTTGCATTTTTTTTTTATACAAAGTGTAGAAGACAGACATTGTGAAATGTTTTTTTCATATTTTTTAGACCCCTGTGATCAACATGGAGCAAAAGGGCACTTTTCAGGGGATTTTCACTTTGCATTAACCTTTTTTATTACATTGCATTGTTGTGACACTGTGCATATGTAATCCAGAATCTCTGAAACAGACTTTCTAAGCGTAAATGCAAATCAATCAATCCACATTAAAATAAGAGAGAGCTCTGAAAAGAAACATGGCCTGCTTTCGGTGATATTGCTACAGTATGGCCTTGCACAGACAGCAGCACCTTACCAGCATCCATTTATATTTAACCCTAGAAGAACAGTATGTGGCCATACCTTACAGAACCTAGACCAGCAGAACAGTCACCGTACTCACAAGCTATGCGGACAGATGCCTTCCTACTCTTTGAGGTCCCTAGATGGCTCCATGCAACACACTGGCACCAGTAATCTTCTGGCCCATGAAAATCTTCCACCTGCTGCCTCGTCACATTGATGAACACCTCTCGAACTTTCAATCCTGAAGGGGAAAGATACAGAAAATTAGCTGATGCAGGCTATCTCACTCGGGCATAAAGCTAAGGTTAGCCAAACCTTTCCTTTTAATTAAACAATTCCATTTTTAATCAAGGCAAAGCTTTAATTACTTTGACAATAATATATTGCCACTAATTAAATTCTAAAAGCTGAGGAGGTCATAATGCATTGAGTTACAAGAATTACCTACCCACTGCGGTCTTTGCAAGAATATAACACATCCCTCAGAAACCTTGTCTCTTGTGCCTTTTTCACCCAGAGTGTTTATCTGGAATTTTATACCGTAATATACAGTAAAATTCTCTTCCCATCTAACACCTCAGTGTCCTTGAAAGACCTTCTGAAGTATCCTGGTAGGCCCCCAACCAAGTCAAGCAGCCAGAACTACGCAGGTATGACAGGAACTAATCAAACGCCCCAGTGCCTCCCAGCCTGCTCCAGCCGCTGCTACCGCAGCTCCACCCAGCAGCCGTTTCCTCACACGGGAGAGAAAAGCTGCGCCTTACGCTGCAGCGCAGGGAAAGCTCAGCTCAAGCCATTACAGCCTGGAAGGACGAGGCAAAAAAAAAAAAAAAGACGGGAATAAATTTCACAGCTCACAACTGGCAATGGTGCTCTTCGCCACACCATCCTTCTGGGAGCAGCGAACCAGCTACAAGGCTGAAGTCTTGCCTTTCTTAACTTTCACCGACGGAAGTGTTTGTAACATCAGACAGATACCTTGCTTATTTTACTGGGTTCCCCGAAGTATAACCTTGCTAAATTCATCTGCAGCGCAATGTTGTTGTTGTCTACTGCGAATTTGCTTGTTGTTTCTCAGAATGAATGCACACCTCTTTCCGGAGGTAGGAATCGGTTACACCTGAAGAGCTGAGAAAGGGATCTACGGCAATAACCAAAGCTAGCCAGCAGTAAAGATGGGAAAAGCCCTGTGCTTTTTCTCAGCCCGCTACCATTTTCATAACCTCCTGGGCACAGGTGCAATTTAGCAGTATTGCCCTTCAGAGCAGAAGCGCTCGCTTCAGCCAAAGCTTGAAGGTAATACAGGACACCAAGGAGCCCTGTAAGCCTGACACCGGATTTTATACGCTGGGGATGTTCGCCGTATCTGCAACTACCTTTGCATGACAGCCTTGGGGAGAGGAAATATAATCCAAATCCGGGTTAAAAGGCATTAGGAATCATTTGAAAGAGCTAGTCAGAAAAACATTAATTTGAAAGTAGAAAACATTCATGCCTACTACTTTCTTCTTTCTCCTCCTGTGCAGTCCCAAGATACTTATTTCCCCTTCACTGGAAATGAAGGAAAACTCAATCTTAAAACATTTCATGCCTGTGAAGTTTATAAAGCAGCAAGAAATTTCTAAACCTGGACTCCATAAAAATTGGCTTCCACTTAATCTCAGGCATCATTAACAGCTGGGTATTGCACTTCTGACAGGCACCGGGAAGTCACCGTGTTCCTGTGGTAAACAGGAGAGACGATGCCCACGGGGGACGCTCAGTGAAGAGGGGCAGGGAAGGTCAGACAAGCTTTAAATACTATCAAGCAATACACAATTTTTGTTCCTTTTCCAGCAACAGGCAAAGCAGATTTTTACTTCTTTTCATTTAGCCTGTTTGGCTTGCCCTAATTCACAACAATACCTAAAGACACGGACAAACCTGCAATAGCTTCCTAACTTGTCTCAATAATCATTTCAGTCACTCAAATATTTATTCACTCTGCAATAAACAAACAGAGGTTTCCTGGTTGTTTTTATTTGCATTTTGGTTTTTTTAAACATGTTGATGCAGTTTTCAACAAACCTGTTTACAAAACATCCCTTTGTTTTCTGCCATGGTGAAAACAAGCCATCATGAAGTAAAGACAGCACATGGAACTCAGCAGCTCCGCCAGGAACTCCTCTCCTTGCTGACACTGACTGTACAATGCATGATGAAATTGCACCATCTCAATTTAAACATCCAAGCTGCTCTGACAGCGATGAATCCTTGGATTCTCAGTCATACAACCATTTTGTAGAGTGATCTTTGTAAGCTAAAGGTAAGAGCGGCTACAGTAAGTTCCATTAGAGAGCACGTGAGTCCTGGTGACCTGGCACAGCGGGTCTTAACTGGCTGAAGATCTGGCATCCCACCATGCCTATACGACACCGACAGACACGCACCTTCTTGTTACCTACCTATGGCAAATCAAGCTGCCTGCAGTCCCTGAATGATCTCAGTCAAAGCTCCAAAGCATCAAAGCTCCAGAGCCTCCAAATCCAAGCTAATTTGCAGCCATGTCCAACAAGGTTGCAACCCATCTACTTCAGGACTTTTTTTGACAGGGGTGTAAAATGGTGAAGTCCTTGACAGATGCTGACCTTGCTAAGGTGGCCGTCGCTCCTCCAGCATTCTATCAGCTGGCACGCACTGCTGCGCGGCCACGCACATCACGCCCGCCTGCAGACACAGCGCTGCTCTGTACGTCGCTGTGAAGGTACAGCCTCTTGCTGTACCCGGTATCTCTAGCTAGCCTCCCATCCCATGACGAGCTTATTCCCACCATGACCTCCAAAGGCGCACCTTCCTGGGGAAGAGGATGCTCCCGTCACCAGCCGTGAGCTACAGCCTTGCTGGCAGTGCTGCCATTCACCCGCCCGGTTCTGGTACACTGCCTTCGGAACTCTCAATTTCTGAGCTACTCCAGGAATTTTTGGAAGCAGCAAACAGAAACAAGGGTATGAGAACTGCGTATTATACAGCTTACTGGTGCATCCATGCTAACAGCGACAGAATCTTTACTGATACCAAACAAAAAAAATCATCACATGATGATGATTGAGAAGCAGAAGCCATTTCTAGGCTCACTGGTACTGTAAAATTCTGAGCAGTCGTCAGCAAATATAGGCATTTACAGCTTCACATTTATTAAGGCAGCATATTCTCCAGCCCAGCTCTTCCGTTCATTGACACATTATTTAATTAATCTATATATCAGCCTATATTTTCTGAAGCAACGTTTAATGTGGTTTGAATCAGGCAAACAAACAGCACATGATGTGAGAAGCTGGTGGTTCAGCATCTTGAGAATGGGCCAGGCAGGAATTCAGGTCCTTCTAAAGGTCTCCCAATTTGCCAACAGACCAAAATAAATGCATCCAAAATAGCAGAATTACAGAATTGTTGTGGCTGGAAGGGACCTCTGGAGAATGTCTAGTCTTTGGGGAAAGTTACGCTTTGTTTATGAAGAAAGTACACCTATTTTCATTTGGGTTAGAAACAACTACAGAAAGCAAACCTATTGGGAACAGAGGCATATATTGCTCATTTATCATCACTGTATTTCACCAACAAGTATACTCACCTACCCTCTGCATCTCAAGAAATGCCAGAAAAATTGTTCACAGGTAATGTCACAGAAGGAAAAATCCATGCAAATAAAACCAGGCACGTAATAAACAAGAGCAACATTTTACCTGCGACTTGTATAACTCTAATAAGCACTGCAAGTCCAACCCTTTAAATTATTGTGCAAATTATAACCATCATCTTTTGTTATACAGTACAGCGTTACAGAATGTAAAATTATGACTATGGTACTGATATGCTAATAAGCTTTCTGCACTGTTGGATGGTTTAGCTGCAGACAGACTAATGCTGGCAGCAGATGAATAATTGCTCTCCATGTACTAAACATAACAGAGCTGCACAGAACTTCAGCATTTGTCAGCTTTATTTGTTTAAATGAGAAAAACACTGACAGCAGTTATTGCTGTAATCCTTTTATTTATCAGACAGGAAAACTCTAGTTACTCTTAGCAGGTCTGATCCTCTGGTGAAACCAAAAGTTGAAGTATTTGTAAACTAATTCTGAGGTGCATGCGGCAATGTTCAGGCAAGAAAAATAAAGCAGAAGGAAATTAATCAAACTGTAATTATTACATTTTTATCACAGTAGCATCTACCAGTGCAGGCTCTCACTTTATGAGGCAGAGTCCACAGAGAGAGCAAAGCTCCTGTTCTGCCACGTTTGTGGCATGAACGGAAAAGGCAGAACACGGATTACTATCTCTTTTCTGCAACTCAGGAAATAAGGCAGAAGATGAAATAACTTGGTCTCCAACCAACCGACTGTGGCAGTGCAGAGACGGGAACCCGTATCCACGGTAGCTGCAGCACGTGCTGGCTTGCCTGCACTGATTTTCTGCACAAACAGCAGCAAGCCCACAACGGGAGAGACTCAGTGCAAACTCTTCAAGCCCACCAGGACCCCTTACGTTCTCAGGCAGCCAGCACGTGTCGCAGCCCATAACTACAAAGCTTACAAAACTACAAAAATCCTTCCTCTCCTGCTGCTCCTCCTCTTTAAATTAACAGCAACCCCTGTGTTACTCTAAGATTTTTATTTCTGTCCTATAAAAACAAAATCATGTAAAATTGCATTGCATGTTCATCACAATGACAAAATATGCCCGCTGTCTACCAACAGCTGTCCTTCCTGTCCTTTTCCACGTACGCAGTAGTGCTGTAGGTAAAATCCAACAGAACCGTGTGCATTCCAGTGCCATTGCCAAGTACTTCTTGCATATGCCCGGCTAAGAGCTTGCTGGCAGGAATTTATAGAGATGCCAGGATAACATTTCTTGTATTCCGCATTAAATTTCCTCTTGTTTGGGTTTCTTGTTGCTATTTTTCACCACTTTTTCTATACAACCTCTCAGAATTTTAATCACATAACAAAACAGCGGAAGGATGGAAAAGGACAGACCTGTCTTCATGTAGTGTAACGCCCCTTTAGTGAGCACCCCAGCATCACGCCCTTTAACCAGAGGCACCATTCTTGGCAGAAATCCTAGCGCAGTTTTTCCCAGATGGAGCCCACGCAGTACGCAGAACACTGTGCGTGCTTGGTAACAGACATGTTTATGCCCCAGATTTGACTCCAGAAACAAGGGCGCTCCAGTATGCACATTAATTCTAAAAAAGCCCCATAGTCTCCTGTTTACTGAAGGCTAAGGAAGAGCTCCAAAAGGATTTATGGATGTGGATAGATCATGGTGAGAGAATATCCACGCCTGTCCTTCAACACTACACTGTACAAGCCCGTGCTTGCATGTTTGTGTCCTAAGGACCGTTATGGCAGTTTTTGGAACACACAGGCACGCTGAACTGTCTGGACCTGCTTTTGTTTAGAGAACAATACTTTCAGGGTTAGCTCCATCCCTGGGCTAAATTCAAACCTGTGACATTTATATTCCAGATCCCATTTGCTAAGCCTGTGCCTCCATGTCTCAAACCTCAGTGTTACTGGTGTTATTTAAAAAACCCACCTAATGTTACTTGATGTTTTTTTATTCTGTTATTAATCCAAGACTTAGAAAACATAATTGCAGTGTTCACAAGACAGATACTCATTAACCATATGGAAGAAAAACATTTAGGGACGACATTTCTTCTATATTGATTCAGCAATGCCTTCAGAAGTAAAGGTTATGCCTATTAAATTATTTTTGAAAAGGTAACTGTAAAAATTAAAATTCATCCAGATTAGCATTTACAAAGTCTTTAGTATGAAATTTCTTCAGAATGTGTCACTTAAAAAGACTGCCAAACACCACTTTAGGAGATATAACTTCTTTTTAAATGGCATTTTTTCCTCTAAAAAGGAATTTCTTGTATTGATAGAGAGGATGTTATGCATACACTGCTATTTCCAAGACATGGAGTTGCCTAGCAATCTTGGGAATTTAAAAACAGAAGGAAAGCAGTAACAAAACAGAATTGTGACATTACAAGACGGTGCAGCATTAAATTGGTTTGCAATACTTATCGAGATGCTTCTAAATGAGAAAAGATACAGGGTGTGCCGGGAGCACGATAAAATGTGTTGATCATTTTCAACTTTCTCCCTTCTCATTCTCTTCTTTTAGATACATACTTTAACACAATGCATTTCTCCTACTTAACTTTATTACTGACCAAATACGTCTCGCTGCGTGGGGGTGAAGGCAGATCTGAGCCACCACGCTGGCGGTTTATTCAGGGTTCATCCTGACAGGGACATCATAAAAGCGTATGTTTCTCTGCTTCTAGTTCCCACTACAAATTATGCCATTGAAACACACAGAATTACTGTCCCCTCCCAAAACTATTATTTTCTTTCAGAAAGCTCACTGTCTGTGGTCAGTGTTTGATCAGGCCCCCTGTCTCCCCTTGGAGAAGTTGGTGGTGCATATCCAGTTTGTTACCGTCTCTGTGTAACACCTCCTACGTCTACAGTCATTTTCATTCCCTTCCTTTTGCTCATTCATACTAGGCCTCTTCTGCCAGGATCTCTACTCCCCTTCTCTGCCTTTCAGCCCTGTCCTTTTCTTCCCCTCTTCCACCCACTGCTTTCCTTTTTGCATTCTGGGAAACCGCTCCTCCCAGCTCTGCAAAGCTGCGTCTGCAGGGTACACCGCGAGCAGACAGGCGCTGGCTTTGCCGACGCACCAAGCCAACCAAACCGCGTTGCTGCAGGAGCCGGCAACAGCCTGTGCTGCCCCACCGCGCCCTGCTGCCGGGGCCCGCTGGCTGCGCTCGGGGCAGAGCGGACGTCGTCGTGCGACTTTGCAATTAGAGCCGGTTCCCACTCCGTCAGCTCAGTGCAAGCCCGCAGCTACCTGCCAAGCCACACGACTCTCCTGTCCGCGTATCGCTGAACGTGACCTCCTGGTCTTTGCTCTCTTGTGTATATTGTTGACAGGCGCTGCATTCGGCTCTATCTCCCGAAGGACGCGTGAGCCCTTACCTGTAGTCTCATCCATGCTTTCCTCAGACACGTGCTCATTTTGATGGACCCATTCTCCATTGCACTTGAAGAAAATCTGCATAGCTGGCATAGCTTTACAGCGTAAGACAATGGGGTTGCTTTTTATAATGTAGGCATCATCTGGTTCCTCCATAAAATGAGGCAGTGTTCCAGGAGCAGATGGGATAGACTCTGGAAGGGCTTCACTGTTATCATTTCCTGAAAGGGAAGGAAAGGAAAATACACATTTTTTTCACATTGTTGCACCCTTTGTATCATCTCATTTAATTGATTAAATACCATTTTGGATTTTATTAAAAACTGATTTTATTAGAGAAACACCTGTAGAACTCAATAGCTGTCAAGATTGTGCTTTGCAAGGAATTTGACACAAACATACACACAAAAAAATCTCAAATACTTCAAGTGTAAGAACTGTCAAGAAAATTGACAGAAAAGAAGCATCAGACTCATCAGAAAGCTGCATCATCACTATTGCCGATTCTATAGACGGGGAACCGAGGCACAGAAAGATTAAATGAGTCACCTAAGGTCAAGCAGAAAGTCCATGGAAGAAGTAGAAACTAAACCTTATTCTCTTGAGTGACAGTCCAGTGCCTTAACTACCAAATCTTCCTTTCTTTCACTGAATTTAATTTCCTTTAGACAGTTGCTGCAGATTTAACAGGGATCAGAGTGTTAACCACAGAGAAATATATTGATATGAACCGCATTACTGTAGCACTCCAACAGTGGAATAAGCAAACCGTGCATTTCATACCCACTTACAGGAAATTTCCAATATGCTTTTACACTCTTCCCACTTACTACAACCCCTTTAAGGCGATATAAAGGTGGAAAAGTGGTTTCTGTAGGGCCAGAAACTGCAAGACAGTGAGCTTTCTCAGCTTACATCACAGACAGGATCCAAGGGCATTCACTCAGCAATGTATAAGCCTAGGTGTCTTATTTTCTGAATTCCTGTGCTTAGACACGAACACAGCAGCACTGGAATACAAGCTTTTCTTTTACTACAACTCTTCTAATTGAGTCAAATCCTAGTTGCTGCTGTCAAAACAGAGAAATTCCCATTGATTTTTAGCAGCTCTGGGATTTATTTCAGTAGTTTGTCAGTTTTGTGAGAAAATTCAGAGAACAGCAACAAAAATAAGTCAGAAGGGATCAATTTACAAAGGAAGATTAGAAAGTACGGTATATATACAGCATAGGCAAATGATATCAGAGGAGGACACAGTCTATATGCAGATGAAGGGAACACAGTATCAGAGAAAGAGGAACAGCCGAGGGCAACATATATATGTCATGTAACAATATTTTATATGGTTAGATATAATTACAAAAATTATGAAAATTAAGATTAAAAATTATAAACATTTTAATTTTTTCATGAAATTAAGTTAGATGAAAGGTAAGTTACGATGATATGAAGTCTAAAAACCTTCACAGGTCTAGTAGATTACAGAATAAAGAGAACATACTTTGTCTTCATTTCTGTTAAAAATAGGTATCTCACACCTAGCACTCAGTATATCAGTGTGTGCAAATATACACTGTGTATGTGCTGTAAGATCATTATGATTTTCAAATGAGTTCAATGTTTTAAACTACATCCACAGTGTACTTTATAAAATATTATCATAATTTTTAGCTTTTTACTACTGAACATTTATGCCAATTTCCATCTTGTCAATCTTCAGTAATACTACGTCCCTGCAGGCTTTATTAAATCCATGCTTTATAGGAAATAACAAAAAATGTCATTATAAGATTTTGGAGAGGCTTGGAAATCCCATGCTCCCATCAATGCTTCGAGCACTTCACAAGGCAGCAACACGCTTGTGTTGAGGAAGAATAGTGGACAATTTTATAAGGATCATTCAGCAGAGAACTTAGAACGACCCATTGTTATTGCACTAAATTTGCTATTTAGGGAAAGACACAAAGGATGAAATGCCAGCCCCGCTGAAATTAAGGGCACAATTCTCCTCGCAAGTGGCATCCCCATTTAATGATACGGCTTTACATTCCTGTTAAGTGTTGCTGATAAGCACCTGAAAACAACAGGCTCTACACCTCTTAGGGGATTGCTGTGCTTCTGTCCAGCTCACCTCACCAACAGATAAAGTGAGCGAAGCACAGAACAGTTCGTGGTACCACCAGCAGCGTGGGTTTGGGTTGTGGAAGTGGCTCACTCCTAACGAAAGCATTTCACATAAAGAGGTAAGTCAAAATGCATCTTTTCACTTAAATGTAACTGGCACTACATTAAGTGCCCTTGAAAATCAAACTCACAAAGATCACAGTACACAAAAGGAGGAATGGTGTTCTATATCCTATTCCCAACAGACTCACAGATAGCTATTACTGTATTTTGGCATGGCGTACAAATGTAATTGCGTGAATTCACTGTTGTACGACATTTTATAATCCAGATGAAATCAGCATCTGGCAAGAATTTACTTCACTGAGTACAAGAGGTAAACAAAGCAACTCATTACCCTACCCTGTGTGAGGTTAGGCTGGAAGGCAACTCTGTTCCTCTAAGAAAATTCACAAAGGATTTGCATTCCTTGCTGTTTGTTTATGGAGATATTACTTTTCTCCATATGGCTACCTAATCAGGCAGGGACTGCAATGACACCCATTTAATGTGTTGTGATATCTAGAAGCTTTGCATCATAAATATTTAGTGCGATTTATGATACACAAAACTACTGGTCCCTTTCTCATGCTTAAACACAAGAGTCACACAGCAGTATTTCAGATACGTTAAAATAAATACCCTTCTGCATTTAAATGTCGTGCTCTAACCCTAATTAAGATGACGTTTCCTGCCATGCACACTAAAAATACGGTTGATGATTAGACAAGTTGCAGTGTCCACAGCTCCTGGGAGAGGAACAGGCACCATCACACTCTGAGCAAGTGCTACTGCTTGCTTACAACAGGAGACCGATGCCAAGAGTGAAGTTAGATTAACAAACGAGGTATTTTTTTTTCCTTCACTTTCAAAGGCCACCATTTTCTTTTTTTTTTTTCACCCATCCTGCATTTCCTACTAGCAAGGACTCCTTTCTAGCCTTGGAGTCTTTCCAGCGTTCATCTCAAAGCTACATGTTCTTATCGATCCCTGTGAGAGTAAAGTTTGTCATGCTAAAGAAAGGACAGACTTGTACAGAACTGCTCTCAGAGTGCTTTACAAATCTTAAAACCACAGAATAAACTAGAAGACTTTGCTTTAGCAGAAATGTATTTGTTTCACATGCTACCTTCCCAAACGTCTATACAGCAAATAAACGTATTTAAAAACCATCAACATTGTCTGATCTCTGAAACACTCCTGTTCAAAGACCATAGTACACCAATTAGTAGAAAAAAAAATGTAGCACTTGTACAAGCTGTCCACCATGAGATACTCGTGCATTCATTGACAGCCACTGAATCAGTGACTACCTTCCACTTCTTCAGCAGCAAGCACCGGTAAGATGTACCTTCTCTTCTGGTATCACCTTCCAGCTCAGCAGACTCCTTACCCGCGTGCAGGCATGACAGAGCCGACAAACTTCAACTTTCTTGTTCGAGGAGATACTACTCTGATTCCACTAGCTGGTACGTTGCGGAAACCCAAAAGAACTCCTTCTGGTACACTGACGTTCTTTCAATTGTAGCAGCAATAAAATTCGAATTTGCTACATCCTTCTCCCTGGTTTTTTGCAGCTGTTAGAGGGCAACTTCTGACACAGTGGTATCGCTCTGTACCGACACTCACTTTTTCAGGTTGATGGGCCTTTTCCTCAAGACCACAGCAAGAACTGGTCTCTTGATTGCAAATTGCATTGTCGAGCTCACTGCTCATCTTGCTGCTGTATCAATCAGAGGTCATGTAACAGACTTGCACAAGCTTCAGGGGAGTGTAAAATTATGTGAAAAGAGACTAAAGAAAGGAGTATTTGGCCCAAAACGTTATTTCATGTTCAAGTCCTAAGCAATTTGGCTCCTGCAATCAATCGCAAAGCAAGATTAGACAAATTATTGAGGCATTTCAACTCTCTAAAAGCAATCTAGCAAGACTGAAACAGGAAGATGTATTGAGAGCCAAATCTGTGCCACGCAACTCACCTCCCTCACTGATCACTCGAACTGAATGCAATTCCTTGTTTCAGAGGTATGCTTCTTGGAAGTACACTACAGAATGCGAGCATTCCAGAATATAAAATAAAGACACCATATTTACGTCTCTATTAGTGTATGTACACACACACAAAAAATTAAATCTGTAAATAACAAGAGACGTCACAGACCTTAATCGCATCAGTGCTAATTGGACAAACTGTAGGAAGATAATGCCCAGACTGATGTTCTGATATTCTAACAACCAGATACTGCCCATTCTTAATCAGGTAGAACAAATCCCAGAACAAATCAAGTCCTAAAAAGCATTATTTAGAAGGCTATTACTGATGTTACATAAATATACCTGCATTTCAGGATAAATAATATTTTACTGAGATAACTACAGTAGCTGCTGACCAAGGCAAAGCCTCTCCTAAAGTGCACTTAATACTTGGATTTTTTTAACTTAATGCATCTTTCCTTTGTGCATCACCCTTTTTGTACCCTAACTTGTATTCAAATTCATCTGAAAGCCTACTGGAACTTTGTAAGGGTTTTGATTTCAAATTATTAAGGTTTTTCATTTATAACTGTCAGTTTGCAAGATTCAGGCCATTCATAGTTACAGAAAAATGGCTGTTTTAATGCAACAGTGAATGACAGAAGACCAAACTATCAGACACAATTCTTGTATTCTTCATTCCTGGAAAATTACCTTTCAGGAAGTGCTTTGTGTTTTATGTTCTGCACACTAGTCCAATAGGGACTTTAAATCTTTTTATGACAATAATAGAAACAAAAAAGAAAGGAGGAAAAAAAAAGTTAGGAACAAACACTAAATTCTTCTATCTAATAAATATACTGCTGCTAGTTGTCAGATCACATTAGAAAATCCTGATAGCAGCAGACATGAATTCTTCAGTATTTCAGAACTGATTAGGATATAATTTAGATGTTAAAGTGAAATTTTAAAACAATAAAAAATCATGAGTTCTCAACTTTTTTCCCTAAATTAATAATTATTTAAAATAAGTAAGTAGCATTACTTTCTGTATTAAAAAAAAAAAAAAAAGTTAAAAGTGTCCCAAACAAGCCAAGTAACTTGCTGGGAATAAATATGAGTAATCCTGTCGTAACAATTATCCTCCTAAGACTAAGATTAGATTATTATCACGAATCACGAGCACTTTCAGATTATAAATCCAGGTATCAATTGAAGTATTCTCCATCCCCTTTATCCCTCCATCTCCTCCCCTCCACCCCTGCAAAAAAGAAAACAGAGCTGTGTGACAGCTGGAAGCAAAGACTGCTCATAAGTTTCTGAACACAGCCCCTTTTAAATTTTTGTGGGACAAGAAAAACAAAGCTCTAGACAAAGTAACAAACACGATTATTTTCCTACCTTAGTTTCCTCCCACTCTAATGAAGCGTTCCTAAGATCAGAGGATCCCTGCTTTCCCTTTCTGCCTGCGGGATTTTTTTGTGGTTTAGGTTTTTTTCTAATTTATGTAACCGCCCTAAAGACAGTTTCCTTCCTTTATCAGCTGCGCCCACAAGGAGACAAGAGCCATTCCGATACAAAAGCATTCCCTCTAGCTCCTTGTCTTGCCCAGCGCTCCTCCCACTGCTGCCTTCTTCCAAGTCCCCTGAATATATAAATCTTGGCATTAGCACTTGGTTTCTTTATTAGGCTTTTGGACATTTTCTGCACTGCCAGCCCTACTTCCCTGTAGGCAATTCCGGAAAAAAAGCCTTTTCCCAGATGTAAACATCCCAACCACTCTTTTTGGACAGGTCTCTTCGCTAGTTCAAAGACAGTGATGACCAGAGCCCTCGGCACTCGCTTTCTTCCCTTTCCACGCACCTGGTGCTGCTGATTCCTGTTGAACTTCGAACCACCCGCGGTCATTATTTTCTACAAAACTAAATAATGCCAACTGTCCTCCATGCGTACACTTGTTTTTACAGGAAAGTCAGAAGATGAAAAAATTCATATTACAGAATACGTAACTTCCTTATGCATGGAATGGTTTTCATAATGAAATTCGAGTCGTTATTCAGTCAGAAAAGCAACTTAGTGAGATTTGTCCATGTTCCTTTAATCAGATGACCCTGTCCCATATGCAACAATGTTAATTTTTTTGGAAGTCACTCAGATATCGATGCAAACAGGAGATTCTGTTGCCCACATGAAATCCTTTAATGCCGTTGTTATTTCCTCTAGTACACGGATTTACTAAAGCCTATAGGGACATGGTATTTAGCAAAGATTGACAAAACAGGAACAGTGAGAATGGTCAGTAATGACATGCATGCTGATGAGTTTCACTGCATAGTGTTTCTTTAAACTCTATACATTGAAGGGGAATCCAATTATTCCTTACTCAGCACTCCTGGTAAACGGCAGAGGACTGCTCCGTTGGTATGAGTGCCACAGCGCACCCGCGCAGCCGTTCCCACTTGCCTGCCAACCCTCTATCGCTGCACGGTACGGATTTGTGGCACTAGCTGCTGTCCTGTTCCAGACTCCGCAATCTCACAGTCAGTGTTTCCTCAGTGTTTCCTGCCTTTTCTACTTCAGTATTTTCCCCAAAGATATAATTTGTAAACTTAGAGAAATGCTTTAGATTTTTTATATGTTTTTAACTGAATTCCTGGTTTCTTCTAGCTACTGTATAGCATAATGCCAGATCTAGCTTCATTAATGAATATGTCTGCATGCACCTCCGGCACCTGTGGCAACGCACAGGTTTCTATATATATTATCAGTGTACTATGACCACTACTATGCTGATACTACATTTGTCGTATACATTATATGTTTCTTTCAATATAAGCCATTTTATCTGTGTAACCTGACACACACACATAAATGGAAAACTATCACGCAAGCTGTCGGTCCTCCTCTTCTCCAAAAACACATACTTTTCAGCAAATTTAAGAAAAAGTTCGTAAGACTAGTAAAGGCAAAGAACTAAATATTTAATTCACTTGATTGGGGATTAGGAAAAAGAATCTTTAATATTCTAAACTTCAGTTATGTTCTGTGCTGCATGTAGTCATAATATGCTGGGGAAGGAGAAAAATGTTGTTCTATATCTATTTGGTGAGCACGTGTGAATGATACAAAACTATGACACCCAGTGAGGAAATTCTTAAATACTGTTAACTACATATGGCGAAAGCTAGAAAACTTTCTTCCTCCTGCTCCTCAATATTTAAGATGATCACAGTCATCTTAACGTGGGAATGGTATACTCGAAGAGTCATCCCTGGTTACCAGCATGTGATCCTGTGCTCCATGAGCTGCACGGTAAAATTTTCAAAACTGTTCCAGTAACTTGCGCTTCCAAGTCATTTCTGTTACCAAAGGAACTACCAAGACTTTATCCTTGGTGCTCTTAAATATTCGTACCAACCTCTCAACCACTGGTGACTCTCAACATAGATGTCAGAAATAGTCCTCATTTGTTCCTAGTTCTGTTGGGAAAGAGAAGCCAGAGCTGGGAATGAAGAACCCACACCGTTACCCGTCAGCAGTTTCCACCACACAAAACAAAAGAAGAACAAGGCATGGGATGAATACGCTACAGCAAAACGACGAGTAAGGAAAGCAGCACTGCTTATGTTCAGACACATTCAATATCCAGTGCTACTTTCCACCAGATTTCACATGACAATGATTTGCTTAAGTGATGAATATTTAATTCAGTAAATGAATATATTAAAAGCAGCTCGGGAAGAATGTTTTCAGAAAGAAAATGTGCTTATACGCCTGTAAGTACGCTATGCGTTCCCAGGTAAGAACTACAATGTGGGTAAACCTTTTCTCATTACCAATCTTCCCACAATGCCTGTAAAATTTCCATATAAGGTTTAATGGATTAGTAAAATCTGGATTTAATTCAATCAATAACTGATTTGGGGGAATCTTTGGCATTACATTTTACTGTTGGCATGATGTGATTAAGCATAGCAGTGTTTGCTTACATTTGTGTTACTATGAATTAAGCCTACTTTATTTTGGTAAATGAACCGTGTTATAAGAAACCAGACAACATTAGAAGGGAACTTCCCTGCACGTGAAAGGCACGGAACCCTTCTTAATGTGACTTCTGTGCCTAACCAAAGGTTGTAAGATGAAACACCTTCAGGCATATGGAACAGGTAATTGCAACTGAAGCATGTACATATATTGTAAATATATATATATTTTTAGGGTAATTTTTCTTTCTCCCCTGAGATGTTTGTTCACTTCTCATTTCAGTGGGGCCTGAAATTATAATTAGGTTGCCAAGACAATATCCCATGAGTATAAGATAATAATAAAATATCAAAGTGGAAAAACATAAAGATGTCATTGATATTTGGACTGAAATGAATTTCTGATATGAAAACGAAACAATGTCAGTGGAAGTCTGTAGAGACAATGAGACAACAGTAATGCAGAAATGTCAGTGCCAACACAAGTCTACATTTGCAGTTTCCTCTACAGGAAACAGCACAATGCCAGTGGAAATGGAGGTGATTCTGTAAAGGCATCTTTCAGCCGTCTGCTCCTCCCCAGTTTGCACGCTGGCACTGGGTGGGGCAGAGCAGGCGGGTAGCACACGAAGGGAAACCCTCCCGGACTACCTAAGGAGTCAGACAAATTCCTCATCCTAACATTTCAGTCCAAGGCAATGCACTTAAGGAAACTTCCCACTGCAATGTGACAGCTGCCCACAAGGGCTTCGCTAAAGAATAATGCTTAATGAACCAAACACAAAAATATTTACCAGTTATACCTGAGATACACACCACTAAGAGTATTCCGGGCTTACTGTGACACCAAGGCAGAGGCAATCGGAGAACTGCCAAGTAGGCGACCTTGCTTTTGGATAAAAAATTCCTTTGAAAGTAGCAGGTGTGCAAATAATGTGTATTTGCACTGGTTCTTTCTGGTTTTGTGTATTCTAATTGTAGTTTTCAGGGTTGTGAAATACAAATAAGATAACCTAAAAATCAAAGAAATTCAAACCCAGAATCATCTTCCATAATCAACTTTGCTTTACTGAGAGAAAAAGAGAAAAAAAAAAAAAAAAAAAAAAAAAAGCTAATACCACAGTGAAGATTCTAAGCTGGTAAAATCATATTACAGCTAAATTATTTTTACTCAATTTCCAGAATGGACTGAACCTCACACCAAAACTCATGGCTTAAGCATTAAGTACCTACCAAAAAGACTTGTGAGGAAAAAGTCTCTTTTTGATGATGTTTTTATACCCAGGAGTACGGAAGACCAGTAACACAAAAGGTACCAGTTTCAGAGCATTCTGCAAAGCAGAGAGAATTTCAAATGCCTTTGCAACCTAGTAATACAGGGGGTTTTTACTGGATATTCATCTGCCCTACAAGGAGGGAGCATTTCTCCTGCTTTTAAGTGACATGTCGGAGGTAGTTGCCGCTCAGATTTTTAAGATACTCTCTTAAAACCTGACATCTCACAGGATGCCATCCTGTGGAGAAGTTGAAGTAAAAGCCACAGTGAATGGACCCCTCCTAACTCCTCCTGCTCTGCTGCCAAAATCTGCTACGCTGATAGGGTCTGAGACCTATCAGTGCTTGAAAAACTTGACTGCCAAAGGGAAACCCCGCACGCCTCGGTAACGGAGTCAGGCGCTTAAAAGGGGAGGTGTTCTTTGAACAGAAGGGAGCTCTGCTGGGAATCAAGGATTGCTTACAAACACGCTGTACAACCGTGAGCATTTCTTAGCAGACAGGGTTCTCCTAAATTTTCAGCGCATGTTGAAAGTCAGAAGTGCTGTATATACATCTCAGCAAGCCAACTTTTGATATCAGGATATTAGTTTCATCAGACCCTCTTGCTTCCTATGGATATAAAGTATAAACTTCCAGCAGCTGTACCATAATCCTTCTCATCAAATATTTGGGCGACAGGTGGAAAATTGTTCTGCCAGCTGAGGAAGACAAAATCCATTCCTCCTGGCAATTTTCTGCAATGAAAACTCCAAAAAATGAATGTGCAATAAGTTGTGGAAATAAATCTAAAATATTATCACACAAAAGCAGTGTGCACAGAATCTTTAGCTGCAAACTAACCCTGCTTATCTGAATTTTAAAGAATCTCATTTCTTCTTCTGTGTGCATAGGACTAGATATTAAGTTGGATGCTTCTACTTCAAACTATTAGTTATACCTGCTTTTTTCTGTTTTGCTTTGCACTTTGAAATGCACTGTGGCTTCTTTGATCATTACTTTTTTTTTTTTTGCATGCACCAAGGAAGTCTGACAACAAATCTGGGAAGCACATATTATCAATTTCATTTTACGGAAGGGTAAGCAGTCAGTCTGAAAATGGACTACGTGAATAAGAGCAAGCCATGAAGCCAGGAACCAAATGCAGCAAGAGCTGTGTTCCAGCACTTAGTAAAACCATGCTAAGCTGCATACACTATTCCTCTGTTATTTAGAAGGCTTTGGATGACATTGTCTCCAGCTTATTAGCAGGAAAGGAGAGTGAGAGCCAATATATCATCATGGAAGTAAGTTGTCTTAATAGGACAAAACAATCAAGACAACTGTGGAGTATAACATACATACTTTTAAATGCTTGTTTGTTCACTTTAACAGTCCTTTCCCACGTAACTTGCTTTACGCCTATGAAGCTGTCAAAGGTTAAATGCTTTTTCAACAGCAATAAAACATACATGTAAGAGAAAGGCCCGCGTACAAAAGACTAACTCACTAGTGGCGAGCAGAACTGTCTGGAGAATGACAGAATGACCTGCCACAGTTGTAAGCAACTGAGTGAACCTACTTTAATAATTCACCGCTCCTTGGCCAAAAAACCATGATAGCTAGCCATGTGCACATTGTTTGTCAGTCAACTAGGCAAGTCAACGTGTCGGTCTGAACCACCTATTCTTCTCACTGACAAGGAGCACACATGGGGTCCTTAACTAACCGAGCAGAAAAGCTCTACTTCCCCTAAACATTCTCATTTCTTCTATTTCTCTGAACAAACCCTTTTTTCCCCCCACTTCTCACCAAACAGCAGAAACAACATTATCATCCAAATGTCCTCTCACACAGAATCCATTTAAGAAAGACCCTATGACGTCAACAAAATTTTGCTGTGACAGTATTCTTTAAGAATATAAAGTACTATTCCTTTAGTGAGCAGGACTTCTTCCACAGAAAGGATTTTTATGCTAATACAAGCGAGGCCATTTTCTCAATCCTCATTTAATCCATCTTCCTTCCCTTTTAGTATCTTATGAGCTTGAGCTAAGGGCTGTATACTTCCCTTAAAACTCGTAGGCCTCGTTTAATCTCTGCACATGAGGCAGAAAGCACAATTTAGTTACATATATTTATTTATATAAAATGGAACAAAGTTTAAAAGCATCGCACCTTTATCCACAAACTCTAGCCTTAATTCTTCTTTGACTCTTTATCAAACAACCCAAGTAAAAAGCCCTTCTGCAGCTCTACGCAGGACTACACCTTCAGATGTTTAAGTGACTGAGACAAAACTGATGCCAGTTCGACAACTGATCGCACCACCTACACAGCTCGAGAATGAAAGCCATCACCTTTCACCACCTCCACCTATTCTGAACCCCAAAGCTAGCTGAGAATCTAGCAGCTCACTTCATCCTGCTGAGTCCCAGTGGGACTAGCAAGCAGTCTCAGCAGAGCAACCAAGGAAAGAATGGTACCTGGAGACCACTTCCCATTCATACAGCTTGAGTGGCTTCTTTTTATAAAAAGGAAAAAAAGAGAAAAGAAAAAAAAGCCCTTTTCACTAGCACCACCTTCCCTCTAGAATTTAATTATTGGGCTGCCGTTGTTGTGCCCTCTCTTCAACCATTTCATGAGAAACTTCCAGTTCAATGAAATTCGTAAAAGTAACTTTCCATAAACCGCATTGTTGATGGCTTGCAGGACGGTAGGGCATTTTTTTCACCAATGAGGATTAATATGTTCATAAAACATTAGTGGTCTTTTCTATGCCAACAAAGATGAATGTGTTATCCTATTGTAATCCCTTATGTATTCCAAATCTATCTATATCTAAGTTATACATATTCATAAAAATGATATATTGCATTTATTAAATATTAAGTGGATTACAAACTTGAAGAATCTTTCATGTATTTACTTAACATCTAGATTTTTTCTTTAAGCAGTATGCAAGGCATATAAATCTTTAAAGGCAAAAAGATTCTCCAGCATTCTAAATAGATGAATCTAACAAAGTCTTCCAGCATGCAATGTGCTTAGAGTATCAAACTAGAAGAAAAAAAATATTTTAAAAATGCTGTGAGAAAATAGGTGGTCATACCAGACTTGTACGTGTGAAGAGAATCAAATGGGCGAGGACAACGATTGTATATTTGGCTAACAAACAGGACGGAAAAGACCAAGGCCTCAGTAGATTATTAAATGACCCCAAAACAACCCTAAAATTCTCGGTGTGTGTCAGATACCTACTATCACATGCTGACTACACAAGCTTTGTCTTAAATGGCAATAGCATTAGTTACACAAATTTTAACAATGATTTCCTGGAAATACGTCATATTTATCAGGTGGTTGTAGGGAGAGCGGAGGGAAGCTTCACTACCTTACTGTACCGCCACGTGTTTCCAGCTGCGTCACCTTTGGGGTTGATCACCTTTGGGACCAACAAATTGCCTTGAAGATTCAAGCTTTGTTGTTGCGTAGGACACTTGGCCTGTTTAAGGTGACAAGAAATGAACTCTGAATAAATTAATCAGTATCATTTCACTAACTGATGTTGCATGTGCCTCAAAGGGCTGCCAGCCATAATGGTTGCCATTAAAAAAATCAAATATTTACTTACAGTTTCTACATTATGGAACAGGTCTTGCAGGCAGCTGGAGAGAGTCACTACTACAATTTAGCACAGAAGCACAAGATAAAGCAGGAGATATAAAAGCGAGGGAAGGCTCCTCTGGAGTGCTCTGCTTGGTTTTTCTGTATATTTAGACGATATCTCACATTTACACTGAAAGCTATACACATATTTCTTTAGTAGACTGGTCTTTAGCACTCAAAGGCAAATAAACTGTCTTGCTAAAGTCTAAATTTAAGGTGGGGGTTTTTTTAACCAAAGGACATTTTTAGAACTTTTAAATTAAATTTTCAGTTTACATACAAAAGAAGTAGTTTTGAACTTCAAGTGCCTATGACCCATAAAGGGAATTAATTAGAACCAAACTAGAGCAAGGCTAAAATGCTCATTTTGATCCTCAACAATGAAGGAAAAATAGTGGATTTTTTCCATCTGTGAGAATATTAGGGAAAAAAAAAAAACCAACGATTATTTTGCTAACGATACTAAGAGTGCAGCAAATAAAACATGTAATTGCTTGGATTCCTTTCAAGGATAACAAATAATTCACCAACAGAGAGTGAATTACGTTAGGATAAAGTTAATGTGCTTATCAACATAAAAGTCAAGGGGAAATGATGATAATGTAAGTAACTTGTTTTTAAATATCACCAACTCATTTTTATTAGGACCCAGCAATTTGTAGAATATATTTGAGCCCAAAGCTAACCAGATACACACTAACAGCTTTAATCTGCTGTCCTTCTTCCACATTCCCACCACCCAAAGACTGAAATCAGCTTTGAAATCATGAGGATGAGATTCTTCAGCTGCTAGTACTGCTCGAAAGATACTCCACCTTGATTGCTCTCCCTTGATTGGCAAGACTGTAATTATCACTTGGATCAGCTGCACTGTGATATACCAAAAAAAGTAACTTCCATGGGAAAAATTAACCTGAAGTAAACTAAAAACTCCAATTTGTCCACAAATGATGAGTGTAAACTAGGATTTCTCCCAAGTACAATTACCAACTTAACGTATCTGCTTACCAAACCCGGGGCCAAAATACAGTACCTGCTGATGCAAGTACTTCTAGCTCAGCAACAAAGCAACAATAAATATAATTAATTCATACCCAGTTCATAGTTGCACCTGTGCTACAATGCTTATTCTTAGCTACAGCGCCATTTTATTTACCGAACGAGCCGCAGAGCTCTTTCCTCCAACTTAATTTACAAATCAATTGTCATTATTAAGGCTAAAGGCATTGATGTGCCCAACTACCAATTCAACTCTGGAGGAGATGTTTACTGCAGAGCTATCCACATTCTGCTCCAAACTGGACGACAGACAAGTTTTTGGTTTGTTTGCAAGCAAGTAATAAGGCTGCTGTACAACTGCTGACAATGTATTAAAAAACAGGGGGCAAAAATAACCCACACATATGCCAAACTGCTCTTCTCTTAAAACTACTGCAGCATCAAAGCTGTTCTGCAGATAAATGTCAGTTTAATTTCTTTTGTAAATGTTGGAGGCGAAAAGAAAAACCCCACCTTTCTTCCTCCACCACCACATGATCATGCATACAATTCTTGACAACAGATGTTGCATACAAAGCACATCACTGTTTTTCTTGGCTGCCTGCATAGGAAAGATAGGCAGCACTTGTTTAAAGCTACGCTTATAATCTCAGCAGAAACTCTCCCCGGCCCGTCCATTTGAACTCCTCAAATCCCTGCATTCCAGAAGAAAGGTATCAATGAACTGGTACTCTCAAATACTGAGACATGACTGCATCGGAGCCAAGAACAGAAAGTAGCATACACCACATTTGAAACAGAGAAACAGAAAGATCAGGGAATCCTTATTTGTCCAAAGACTGATATTTGCATGAATAAAGCATGATTTGTCTTCAGCTACAAGGCACCTCAAGACAGAGTTTCTAAATATGCAAACATTAACAGCAAGTCTCATTATTTCTAAATTCTGATAAAGATAATGTTCTTGTACAAAAATGTATGGAGATCCTACTTGAGATTTTTCAAAGTATTCTAGAATTGGATGTTTTCATATTAGAACTTTCATACTATTGTTTATGTCCCACACCTTTGAGAAAGGGCACAGAAACCTCAGGGTTTGTGCTGAACCAAAGCTAAAAAGTCAGTTCCTTCCCTTGTACTTAATATTTCGATAAAACCTGTACTCATACAATGAGAAAAGCCTTGAAAAAGGTGAATTGGTTCAACGTAAGTTGCTATGAAGCCGGCTCAAGCCTACTTAGTCAAAAGGCTCATTCTAGAACTTGTTTGCCTTAAGATTAGTTAAGCTGCACCACTGTGGAGGCAATGCCTGGTTCGGCATTAAAACCTCGCAAGATCTTGGTCTGATCCCAAGCAACACAAGGCAGCCATCCAAACCCCACATGGGTTTTGAGAGAGATATATATATATATAGAGGAGTTGCGATAACGAGGGATAAGACAACAAAGATCCTGAGTGGTATGCAGAGAGTGATGTAAGCGCATCGACCTTATTCTGTTCAGAAATAGCTCTTATGCCTGCGTGCACTACTTCTAATATTGGCTAAAATATGGTTCCCATTTGAAAAGTTGGCATTTTTAATTTATTTCCTTCTTTTGCCTTGCACAGTAACCTTGCTGTGAATCAAATTCAAGTATCAGTCACTGTCATAAGGAAATTATAGCATGGAAAAAAGTGTGTGGTGTTTAAATCGTTAATCTGAATAGACAATAGCACAATTCCAAATACAAAAGGAACTTCCCCTCCCACACGTTTCCTTTTTTTAGCCATAGCCAGTTACCAAATACATGAGTAATGTGGAACAGAACATGAATCACAGGGCTTCTTCGGGTTTATTTAAAGGTATTCTTCTATAAAGGTATAAAGTAAATGAAAACCAGGACCTGACCTGAGATGAAACAGATGCAGTGACTTTTCTGCCAAGTAAAATATATAACAAGGAATAGAAATAAGGGGAGGTCACATTTCTTTCCTAGCATGTGCAAACAGCTCTCTCCAGCTCCTCCTTAGCTAACAGAGCCTCTTATAGTCCACAGTGTCCAAAGTTACACTCATAATTCTACTTACATGCAGTTGCTCCATCTTTTGTTAAAATTCCTGTGGTACTCACTAAACAAGCCAATCTGCTACCCTTAATAATTCATCCCAATAAAGTAAAAGGGCATTTCTCTTCAGAAGTCATACAAAATTTCCTAAAACATATCAATAAGCACAGACTCTTCAGTGCACAAAGTGCTCACTAGCAAACATTCATCCTTTATTTTTCTAGTCACATTGCCATTAAATAAAAATTATGTTCCTAGTACTGACAAATGCAACTTCTGGAAGAAATGGATTAAAAAGAGAAGAGGACTCCCTAAATTAACTCATCTGCTACTAAAAATTTTCTGTTTCACCTAATAAAGTAATGTTCATTCCTGCTAGATTCACAGAAGATGGTATTATTCCTATGATGAGATCTGGGTTCAGTTAATCTTAATTACCGAGACAATGATATAGAAATGCTTATTTGAAAAAAACATAAGCTGAGAGAGAAATACAGTTTTGTTTCTTCTAGCCTACATTGAGAAAGCAAGCTCTTAAAAGATATGTTCTTTATTTTAATGCTGATAGTTTTTGAGACAGCTGCAGTAATGCATATATCGAAACACAATTTAGGTACACACAGTAGCCAAGAGTAAGACATCACAGCGTAATTCTCATCAACTGAGCCTTAAATCCCTAATGATCTAATTAAAATTGGACTAAAAAATGCTGTGGTTATTTTTGCTTCTCCAGGTAACTCAAATTTTGTAAGACAACAGGTAACATTCCAACTATAATATACAGTGCACAATTTAGATATGAGTTTAGATGAGAAGAATACCAGATTTCCAAATTCCTATAAAATACAGAATAGCAAATCGTATAATAGCTGTATCTGCAAGCATTTCCATACCTTGTTGCACTTTACACAAACAGAGAGATGAATTTAATGATGGACCTTGATATTCTGAAATTTTATTTTATTGTGACTGGGGGGGGGGGGAACTTTCTCTGCAGCTAAATAATACAGTTTTGGAAGCAAGCATTTCTAGTGCTTTTTCTTACAAAAAAATAGGTACCTCAAATACCGTCCAGTTTATGAAGTATCCAGTATCCCTCATAATGAGAAAGATCCGATTAGTAGATACTTTCTGCATATGCAGAGAGACTTGAGACAGAGGTTTTTAAGATCTTTCTGTAAATACCAATCAAAGCAACAAGTGACATCTACATTTTCAAATATTTTAACATGTGTGTTCACAGCAACTGAACATAATATAACAAAGGGAAAAAACCAGCCAGTGCGGAGGGCACTCTCCTTGTGCTTCCCCGTTAAAGGAGAAGTCTGTACTGGCTATTGGTTTTATATCTGTATACTTTTTCAAGGTATCCCCCTGTTTCAAATATTTTATGAGGCAGACGCAAGACCAGCTGCATCAGCTAAATGAAACAGACACAAGGAGAGAAGTGGGACAAGGATGTAGTAAAATACACATCCTTTCCAGTTTATCGGTGTAACGGCACTGCAGACTGGTCAGTTCTCCATTAACCCACCTGCCATGTACCGGTCATCATTCATCTGCAGCATCGCTACCCTTGGCTGCCACGCACACAACCCGATCCATCTGCCTCCGTACTATAATTTGAATTCTGAAACAGCCGCTGAGACAAAAACCCCAAAGACAATCCAGAAACAAAAACACACTCGCACATTCCTGTGCTCCCTATCCAATTAAAGAAATTAATTCACCAAGTCAGACATAACAGGGGAGGAAAGATTAGGCAACACAAGGAAAAAGAAACAGGAAAATTGCTCTGAAAGGAACATTGGACACAGTTATCATTAATGTTTCAAATTAGCACAAGTTACCTTCGTTTAATTGTACTCATGACGCATGCCGCAAGTGAAAAATATACAATATATTCTCAAAACCAGATTGGCTTGCCATATCCACATCCGCTGAAATGACACATTTTCAACATCTGGCAGTTTCTTCTTAAGCCCCAAACCAAATGGAACCCAATTAACCTCTGTTCTTTACTTTTATTATTTCCCACTGACTATGCCAACTTGATCCGGAGTTGAAAGCTTGGATCCATTACATACCTTCCTCTGGCTCCTAAGCATCACGGAACCTCTCCTCTCAAGAAAGACAGCCTTTAAATTCACACGCTTCCTAACCAGGCGTAACCAGATAACAGGTTGAAAACTGGAGGCATTAGATGCCAGCAGAATAGCTGTGTTTACTCACCTTAGTATCACTATTTTCAAAGGATAATCTTAAATCAATCTGGGTTTTACCATTATTCTGCTGAAAATACCCTGTAGCTTTATTGGCCAGTTTGATTAAGCCAATACATCTGCAGTGTCATAGCCTACAGTAAGCAGCTGTGCTCTGCAGATCCATTATTTACTGCAAAGAGTATTTTCAACTTTAGCACCTTAGTGAATTTCAAGGTATGACTGGGGCTATTTTCCTACCCAATACAGCTTAAAATTTGCAATAGGTATTAGCAAAAGATCTAACCTCCATAGAATGTGTACTACCGATACACACACAATTAAACATGAAAAAGCTTATGAAACGTCACTTTCATACAGGATTCCAGAATCTTAAGTCTTACATATAACAACAGTGGACGCTAAAAAAAACCCAAACCAAAACACCAACCCACACACAGAGAAGACATTACAGACAGAAAAGGTGAAGAAGATGCATTTATGAGAATACAGTGCGTTAGCATTGCCCTCCCTCTCAGAATTAATTGCTATCCTAAGCTCCACGCAACTAAAATTGAAATAGTAAAATATTCTAGCACGCTGTAATATTATGTACATAGACCTGTGAGGCATTTCAATTTATTTATGTTACTATAGTTCTCATAAGCTGTTTTCTGCACTAGGACATAATAAGATTTCTGTAGTGCCCTCCAGTTAATTGTTTGAACAACTAAATATTTTGCAATTCTTCTTTCATTATTCTTCTTACAATCAGATAGCTCCTCCTCAGCCTTGGAAGAATTTAAGCAAAGATATGCTACCTGAAACACAGAGAGTAAAATCTTTTCAGTTTCCTTGAGTGTGCCAGTCTTAAAGATCCTTTAAACAGAAAACCTAAAAAGAATCACTCCTCAAGAGCCATCATGATCATGCAACACAGGCTAGAAATACTGGCTGGATCCCCAGCCCAAGAACGTCGAGTTCCCGAAGGACCGGCAACGCAACTCTGGCGCACACGCCTCCCCTCCCCAACGCACGCAGACCGCAGCACGGAGCGCGTGGCTGCCGAACGCAAGGAGCGGTCGCCGGGAAGCGTGCCTGCTCCGGAACGGAGAGCCGACTCCTCTGCAAGAGCTGGGCCCGTTCCTCAACGGGACGCGCTTACGACGGGTGGCTCCTCCTCTGGGCCCGTTCTACCTTTTTGACTGGCTAACGCAAAACCAAAATGTGGGAAGCTTTTACAGAAACTGCCCACTCTCAGCAGAAAAGAACACTCTACGACATTCCAGACCACAACTTTGGCAGACAGCTAGTTTAGCATCTCCTACCAAAATCAAATTTCTGTAGTAACTTGGCACAGAGTAACTTCTCATTCAGCTGCTTACAAATTTCTTAAATAATTTTCCCCCCCCTTACATTTCCCGTTACAGTGAATCAGAATCCAGGGGCGGTAACATTCAGGTGTGATTCTGACTGAGCTATAACTAATTCACCGCGGTTTTCTGTAACTTTTGCTACCTGGCAGTTACTGTCCTAATCAGGAACTTAAACTGCCTGTTTATTCAGCTACCGGTGGGAGAAGAAACAAAAGAACCCCAAAACAAAGCAAAAGAGAAAAAGAAAAAAAATCCATTTGAAAATACTTTCTCTCAAGAACCTCCTACACTAAACGCCCCTACAGCTGACAGTTTTGTGCAGCACAAAGATTAATAATTTTCAAAACCTGACATTTTCCATCTGAATCGCACGCTACTTTGTGAAAAATCTTTTCTATATCCTGCTCCATGCTGCTTTTCAAGGAGAAGGGCATTTTAGGCTTTGACTGCTTTTGTCATGTTAAAGACCTGAAAAGACTTACAGCTGTTGGCTCTGCAGCAAGTCGTTCATGCTGCAAACATGCACTTTTGGGTGGGACTGGCAATCCGTATCTGAACAGATTATCCATCTACGTGCATCAACTATTCTCTGTAGTGCCATCTCCATACTGGCACACACACACCCTGAAGCAATAAAATCATCCACCCTTTCCCCTTCCTCCCCTCACGTCAGGCAGTACTCACCAGCGTGGCAGCTCACCTCTGCATGGATTTCGTTCTTTCCACATTTGTCTACCCGTGTGGTTTCAAGCAATTTTATTAAATGCTGTCCTTTCTGATCTTTTACAGTGCAGAATGCTTTACAAAAGAGCCTACAGCTGACCGCTCTTTACTGCAAGCTCTGGAATCTAGACCATTTACTGATGTTAAAGATTTCTGCAATTTGGGTAAGGAAGCGTGAGCCCCCTTAGTTTCAGCATTTCAGAAAGTGCCAGGCCAGCATCCCGAAAGCATACCTCATTTATCCTCTAAGCAAGACTGGAAGAAACTTTGGGGTGGGATTTTTGGTTGGTTTTTAAAGGAGTATTTCTGCTTTTTCTTTTTTCGTATTCCATGAAATTAGAACTTCATCTGCTATTGCTCAATTAACGACCCATATTTCTTTTCTGCATGTGAAAAGAAACACTATGACCCAAACAGTTTTTCTGACAGATAAAAGGCTCCAGGGAAAGAAGCCACAGAGCAGTGATTTTCCTCAAGCCTTGGCAAGGACTGTATTTCTTGCAGAGGACAATGCAGTCCCTTCAGATTCCAATTCACAGTTCAATTTTTCTAAACTATACTTCTTGTCCAACAATACAAGACATTACATTCTTCTTCATAACTTACCCTAAAATTGCTGGTAGTTTTTATGTTGAACAAGCCAAATGAGTAAATCAACAAAGCACCCATTGTACAGGGGTTTTCATGCCATTATGAGCCGGACTATTTCAATTTTGAAGCGGAGGCTGCTTTATGGCTTGAGAGGCAGTGTCATTATATGTAATATAACCTATGAACTGAAGTACTAGACTACAGCAAGAATAGGTCAGACTCTGGTACTAAATGCTGTATGTTTTGATAATGCCCACGATAGGCATGTAAAACCCATTGCTAGAAACAATACCGGATAACAAGCTACTCCTCCCCACCCCCCCCAAAAAGGGGAGAGGAAGAGGGGCAGACGGCCACCTTTGCGCTCTCACAACTCAAGAGTCACTCTCAAAACAAAAAGCAGCAATAACATCCTAGAACGCTTCCATTTTTTTCCCAGCATGTCAAAAATTGTGGAGTATGACATTAAAATCCATCTCCTTCAAACTCCACAAACATGATATTTGAGTTCAATTTCTCAACGTTAAGAGACACGGTGCTTTATTAGCTACTATAAATGCCGCCGTTCAGTTAGCAAGTTGATGGATAAGACACCAATTCCACTGACAGCTGTTCCCACTCAAGTCCAGCACAGCTGGGGTCCGTCATACCTCACCTGCCAAGCCTTTCGCTGGCAGGTAAAGCGACGTCCCCGTGAGGGACACAATGAAAACCAGGAAGCTGATCCAACAATATTCCCCTAATTCATTCATTTACCATTTAAAGCAGTGGCATATATTTATATCCCGCAACCACTGTCTGTATTTCTATTCAAGTACTATTTATCTGATGACCTCTAATGATCAGTTTGTGAGAAGAGGAAAGATGCTGCACTTCCAAGAGAAATGTCAGCACAACAACCCTACAGTGAGGCTGGGTGAGTTTCTTCATCATTATGAAGACACTGAGCGTCTAGAACCTTCTTTTCCTGCTACTGTGTGAACAGCTAAAAATAAATTCAAACTGATGACAGCGAAACAGCATTAAGTTTCCAATTTAGCACAGAACAGCACTCATATTGCTTTTAAAAAGTCAATGAGATTTAAGCACATGCTTGACTTACAACTTATGCTTAACTCCTTTGCCAAGTCTAGTTAATCTGAAGAATTGCATTCTATCAGTGATTGATGCATCTGACCTCCCTAAAGCTGGTATCAATTTATGACAGAATATTTAACTCATAAATAGGATTTTATTTAGACACACAAACGAGAGTTCAAGTCAGTATCATTCCTCTATATGCCTCCCCCTTAAAACACTTAGGATCAGCAGCACGGAAAATTGCACTGATGAAACAGGCTCCCTGCAACTTGGCTGTGCTGTAACACTCAAAGTCCTTATTGCTTCCCAGCTTGATCCCATCGATCTATGTCATAGGAAACAATGTGAAACACAATGCAATATACACAAATACAATATATAATACACGATATATTCAAAAAGACAAGTACGTATTACAAAAGCATGGCAAATCTATTCTGATTCTTAAAAACCCCAGCAAGTTTGAAGTAGCTTTGCTAAATCAACAAGCACTCACATATTTCACGTTGGGAACTGAGAATAGAAAAAAATTATACTGATAACAATCTTTTTATTAATAATGTACAAAGCCTTTCCTCAAAATCTTAGATAGCCTGTCAGAGACAAAGGCATTCGCAGTCTTTTTTTTTAAAAGCAGAACAAAGCGTAGAGGTTTTTATCTTCCCTTCTAAATGCCAACTGATCCTAAAAAGTCTTGCAAATGCTGCCCGTTGCCTTACCTTTAATAAGTAAACACTGTTGAACAAAAAATATACTGCCACAGATACATGATTTACTGAACCGAGTCTAAGAGATGACATTGCCGACTAATCCCCAACATACCGCTTACACCCGTCCATTCGTTTATGGAGCCTCCAACAATGCGGTACCTACCTTCCACAAGAACAACTGCCGTGACATTTCCCTCTTACCACTTTGTCAGCAGGAGGCAAGCCTGATGATGATGATGATGATTATTACTAATTTTAGATTATTATTATTATTACTACTAATTTTAAAGAAGAAAATAGGAAGTAAAATAACCATAACGTCCTCTATTCAGACAGTGGCAAGTTCTTAAAAAAATAGTCATGCAACTATAGGAAAAAGAAATTAACTGAATGCTATGTTAAAAAAAAAAAAAGTGATAATCCCACTGAGATTCTGATCAGATTTTTTTTGTCCTTAACATCAGAGAAAGTTTTCCAAGACAGTGAAGAAAACAAGGTGTTTAACGTCTCAAAGTCTGCATACATAATTTCTATTTAATTTGTTTTCCTTTTAAGCTTCAGTAACATTTGCTTCTTTCTGTATTTTCCCAATGTGGGAAAGCTCCATAAAAATATTTGTATAAATAAAAATTTTTTAAGTTATTTCAGAAGAAGAAAAAATTTTACCCAACAGCGACCTCATGTATGAGGCAAAGAGATTAGCTTTCAGTTTCCGGTTCTTGCCAAAGAGAAAGTAAACGTGGGTTTGAGCAAGTACCTTGGTTCTGAGCTTCATTTCTGATCTGTAAAGTGGCATTTCTTTTCCTTCATTCTCTGTGCTTTTTATGTTGCAATCTCTTCACAGTAAAGCTCTCTTGTCAGTGCAATGACTTGTATTGCTTAACACAGCATACTGTAATTTAATTATGTTTGGAAACTACAGCATACCAAATAAGAAAGGCATTATAGCAGTGAGAATGGAAATGAACACCGTAGAGAGAACAGACCAAGTAACAGGTACAAGTACAAAAAGCACATATTTTGAAAAATAAGGAGTTGACTGGGGATTTTTATTGTGGTGGTTTTTTTTTTTTTTCCAAGTTGGGAATCTGCAGCCAGCTTCCTAATAAACACTTCCATCGGTGCTGCTCATGAACTATGAACATAGATACAATGGTTGGATAGCTGCCAACATTCTCACATTATTTCTTCCAACAGCTTCTGCAAGTATCTAATATCCTCAGCCATAAATAATGAGAAGTCAATCACAGAAGTATTTTGGGCCTCTGCCAAACCAGTAAGTTAAGTAACAAAAAACCCCTGCATTTCAGTAAGACTTGAGAACTTCTCCTGTAAAATTCATGCATACAATACAATTCCAGAATATGAACTTATTTTCAACTGGAAGTTCACGACACCACAAGCACCGTAAGATACGCACACGTTCTGCCCAGGAGCTGCAGCAGTGAGTTGCGCTGCACTGTACACACTATGTAAATCATGAACTGGAAGAGAAGTTGGAAGTGAATTTCACACAAAACCCAGCACAACATTACAGCCTTTTTAGAAAAGTCACAAAATTAAGGATTTTGTGCAGAAAAGAAAAAAACAAAACAAAAAAAAGTGTAGCTTTTGTACATGCTTGACCAACTAGATGAAAATGTGTACCCCTCCAAACCAAACTCTTACTTTTAGCCAATTTCAACATTAGGAGGAAAGAAACAGCATCTCTTCGAATCTACCAGCCTACAATTACCTTCACATATTTAAGAACATACATACATGCACACATACAAGTGGAACCTGACGGCTTGTATCTAGTAAATGATCACAAACTGGTTTTGGACTGCCCCAAGCCCTACCAGCTGCGCTCAGAAACGTCTTTCCTTATCTTTTACAAAAAGCACCCAGAAGAATGTGGAATTATTGAGGAGCTATGTTCAAATGCTCTATGAACAATATCCTTTTCATATCTGCAAGATGATAAAAATCACTTGTTACTTCATTGCTGTTTGAGTCATCTTCTCCCAAGAAAAGCAGTATTATTAACCTAGTATGTTTATCACCAGCTCTGTGATTGAAAGCCCTTTTGTTCCAAGACTTGAAGATTTATTTGTCAAGTCTGACAGCTCTGATGAATCCTTGTAGTGAACATCAGTGCCTGAAAAGGAATCTACAAAATCATGAGCTGTAGGAAATAGCCAAAATCATGGCAAAATGTATTTGAAATGAGGAGACAAACTAGATATCTAGATAAAAATCTGCATCTCCATAAAAAAAGACTCACTAAAAAATATGAAAGCATTACGGAACACTGAAATGCTAGCTCTCACATGTGTTTAACATACACTTTATAGAAGATACACATACCTAAATTCCATCCAGGCATCTTTCATTCTAGAGCTTGAAAAAAATCAACAGGTACAAATGACATATAGACATTTAGTGTAAAAGATAAGACACAGTCTTCGCTCTTGCCCATGTAGTAAAATTTGTGGTGTTACCTTAGGCTGAATTTAAATACATGAGTTTGGAAAATAAGCCCTTGATATGATTAATCTTATCGCATTTTCACAGTGCTGTATTATGACATATTTTAAGTAATTTTCTTAATCAGAGAACTCCATAGTATACCGTGAGAAATGTAACCTGTGGGCACAGCAAAGCCTATAACCATTCAACTAAATGAGGGTCTAATCAAAAGCAAATAAAACGACGTCAGTAGCTTCACAACACACAAAAGTCAATGCATATATCCAAAGGAGCATTACATACTGGGTGCTCTTAACAAATAATATTTACGTAAGATTTGGTAATGTATTTGTGTACGTAACCGTGTATCACGTAAGCACAGAAATTATGGGCCAGATCCCTCTCTGGCATGAAGTTGCATGGCTTCATTTAAGTCAAGAACCAAATACACAAATCTTTTTATTACCCACAGACAGGCTTATAGATTTATATACATCTATAATTAGCTTTAACACTGGACTTGCCATTAAATCTGAGATCTGTCAGAATCTCCATTATGAGACATACACAAGCTTGACTGTAATACAGCAGCGAGGGAAGCTGCCAGGACTCCACGTATCTAGCTGGACTTGGATACTCTCCAATTACACCAAAAGCTGTTTTGTCAACGCAAGAAGAATAAATCAGAGAAGATGTATTTCACCTTTTCGAAAGCCAGGCAATCAGCTCATCCATCATCTTCCATCAGTGAGAACTTTAGTAAATAGAAGCAGAATAGGAGTCGATAAAATATGCTTAAATACCACCCAGGCCTTTACTTGCTGTGCTTTTAATTTGGTAAATAAATGCCTTCCGTTGGGCACGCACCCTAGAGTCTTCACCATGACGTAGATTAAGTGCTCTGTTAGCACTGCACTGCCGAATGGATCTCAGAGGTATAGCTAACTATAATGGCCTTGAAACATTCAGCCTAAATCTCCCTGCTGCTTAATTTCAAACATTAAAAGGTGCATGTGGGGGTAAGAAAACTCTGGAGTTAAAAATATAACCCTTATTATGGTTTTATTTAATCTGTTAACTACACAAACAAGAAATGTGTGTCTTACAGGCAAGAAGCAAAAGTGTAATAATATCCAAGAAATCTAGTAGAATATATTGTTAATTAAATTGTGTTTAGCCCCAAAAGGCACATTCTGTCTCTTTTTTGAGGCTTAATTAAGAATAATATCAAGGGAAAAAAATCACCATGAAATCACCATGTATGAATTAAGCAGTATGGGCAAGAAAAGGCTTTCTGTTGCAAGAGTTCTCACATGACTGTGAGGATTTTTCATTCTGGTCATCTTCTTATTGATCTCTTTTTTAAGTAATGTATACTAGATGGTGAATATTTAATAAGGTTTTACTATGTTGTTATAAAATCTAGTACTCTGTCTATAAAATGACGTAAAAAAGAGGAAAAAGGATGCACAAAGAGCTCTTCAAGAGCTCTCAGCATCTATAGTCATAGCTTAATTTCAGAAGAACTCAGTGCCAACTTTGGGGGGAAAAAAAAAACCACCCAAAAAACCCAAACAAACAAAAAAAACCCAAAACCAACCCAAGCAAGCAACAATTCCTTGTGTCAGGTATATGCAATATTTGGAACACATCAGCCACGAGCCTGGTAACAAACAACCAGAATTCCGAATATTTAGGCTGGTAAATGAAATCTTAGTTGTTGTGAATATGAAACCTATTCAGACTTTGGGCGACCGGATTGTAAAAATGTTTGCATGTGTTGCTGTTTTGAGTTCTTTCAGATTGTATTTTCCAGTTAGGCAAATGCAGCATTTTTACAAGATAAAGGACTGTTATTAGCCATCTCTGAGGGCTCGGTGACCAGAACAGGGCTGCACTCCCCCCATTTCCAGGGCACCAAACGGCAGTGCTGAGCTCCCTTTAGATCACGCTAGAAGCCATCAGTGACATTAGAGTCAGAAGCAGCAGAGAAGCCCAGAAATTAAAATGGAAAGTGGTAAAGAGAAAATTCACTTTAACGTCTATCTACCAAAACAAAAGAGCACCACAGTCTCTCAAGTAAAATGATTTCTTTGAATAAAGAAAGGATGGTAAAGGAGGAAGAATTTATTTCTATTTAAACTCAAATTCAGGAAGTGTAAGGGGAGATGCTGACAAGTGAAAGCATCTCTTAATAGATGCATGTGATTCCAATGTAATGTTGCACTTCAGAAGAAATACGGGCCATCACAGGAAGAAGTCAACACACGGTGACAATACATACATAGCCAATGAGGGATTTTCACAGTGAATTTACAGATTTTGATGGACATCCAGTGGGTTTTTAACACCAATTTATTCTGAGATGGGGCTTAGCAAAGCTGCCAGACATATGCTATTTGTAGAATCTTGTTTCCTGCCGTTTAAATGACCTTTACTATTTTTTACTAATGTTTGCCTCTAATCCATGTCTGGCATAATACTGAATTATTAATCACAATGCCTGAAGTCTGTGCATTCTGGCTATGTGAATGCCAGAATGCACCACAATGCGTGCTCAAGCAGGGAGGCCAAGAAGAGGTTAGACCCCTTGAAGGCCACAGGTACAGGGCTCATACTATTGCAAGAACACTAAAACGATTTGCATAGAGGAGGACGGAAGGCACTATTTTACTTTGTCTCCGGACATGAAGTCCATTACCTATGCCACTTCTTCGATTAAGCATTTTACATAGGTGAGGAGTAACCTTTTGGATTTGGTTGCAAAGACTGGGCTTAAGAGTAGACCAAGCCCTTGTTTCTCCTTGCATTAAACAGCGTAACTACAACCTACTCCTAGGGTAGAAACAGTTTTACTTGCAAAATTACATTCCAATTGTCACAGGGTGGAGGTGGTAATTCATTGTGGGGTTTCCTGTTGGCCAAGAGGACTATATGCCCTAGGAGAGCATATAAGCATTTACGCGTCAGCAAAGGGCATTCAGCACAGCGCAAGACAGAATGCAAAGAAACGGGCCAAAGGAGGAAACAGCAACATCGTCAAGATGGGGCTTTGTCTAAGGGAGTTATGCAGTTGATGAGCATCACCCACCACAGTGCAAGTGTTCTTGCCATCCTCCCTCCTATCACACTGCAGCTGCTTCTGGCCCTGCCACGCAAGGAGATGAAAGATTTCCTTCTGGAATTGCATAACCAAAACGCAGAAGCGTCTTTGAAAACACACAACTGCCTAGTTTCTTTATATTGCTGGCAGATTTCATACATAAATTAGCTGATGTTATGGATGCTTCAAGAATAACTTATTTTTATTCCCCACATGCTTTCCCATTATGCTTAGTAATGCACTACACAAAACACATGCATTGTCAAGCACCATAGGGAAAAGTAATAAAAGTATCAGTAGGAAAGTAGCAAAATGAGAAAAAAAATGTTCAGCAATCTTTAATGAGGTCCTTCTGGTCTCTAGCCAAAGCTTCCAAGAGCAAGGCAGGGAAATTCCTTTTTTTTTTTTTTTAAAAAAAAAAGTTAAAAATCCTTAAATATAAACTTGATCAAACCTCAATTTTTTAACATAACAACATACTGTTTCTTTTGCAAGTGATTTTGATGTCAAAGAGTAATCTAAGTAACAAATCCCATCTTTCTCATTTTTATTACAGTTCAATTTGACATTCTGAATTTTAAATTAGCCTTATGTTTGGAACAGAGACAGTCACACTCTTGTTTGCTCTTTCTTCCTGGTTCAAGAACAGACGTTTTCACCTGAGTACAACAACTTCCTAACTGGCAGTGGCATCTTCTATGGAGTGAGAAATGTGTAATTCGAAGACAAAAGGAATAAAAAGGAGGACCATAATTCCCAGTTTCCTGGCTGAGTGAACTTCTGTATCTCGATAACCTTGCCCACTAAACTAACGAGCAGGCACTTCCTCTGTTTTTCAAAGTCAAGAGAATAGCTGAGGCTATAAAACCTGGTGTAGAAGATCAGGTCAAAAAAATGTAAGATGCACCCCTGTCTCGAGTCACTGGGGGCCAGAGACTGTAAAGTGCACATTAGTTCGCTGGGGAATTTCTGTCTGAAAATGCTAATTTGTTGAAGCTGCAACTGTTGGGTCAGGCATTTGCTCTTTTTTCCCCTGACCTGTTGGACCTGCTCCATTTTATATGGTTAATAAAATATGAATTGAACAAGAGAAAGAGGAGGCTACTCCAGGTGAGGCAAGTAGGAGATAAATTCAGCTTCTCCACACTGCAACCCCTGAACTTCTCGCTGTGTTGCAGTGACCATGCAGCTTTTTGTGCTACTGGTTTGTAATACAATCTCAGAGCCCTCCAGACACTGCTGTGATCCTGTCAAATGCTGGGCAGTTCAGGCCAAGCAAAAGAGAGCAGGTAGAGTTATCCAGTATTTCTTGCACTTAAGACAGGATTTGTTGCTTCCTATTCTACAACAAGGCAAATACCCCTCGCAAAACACATAGACTCGATTCAGCAGTTCAGGCTCAGCATCTGCACATGCAGTTGGATGACAGATTTTTCTCCCCATACACTCTAGAAGCTCTCTCCCTCCCTCAACACCTCCCCTCCTGATGCTCCCTTGAACCATCCCTCCTCTCCTGCTGTTCCACAGAACCTTCCTCTTTGCCTTCCATCACCCAAAACTCTTGTCCTTCCCCCTCTTCCTTGTCCCCTGCAAAGCAGCCACACTCACAGTACTTTTTACCTCTTTTTAAAAGCAATATAATTTTTTATCTCTTTCTCCGTAGTGATATAAACAGGAAAAGCTAAACAGGGATGCTCTTAGGAGAATTCAGATGGTCTGGCCCAGTTTGTTTCCTAAAAGTCACATTTTATGGGAACTATATTATCACTGTGAAATATCACCTCCTGGTGATGATACAGCAGGTAATAAACCCCGTCCCACTGCCAGGATAACAGTTGGGAGCTATTACGGAGCAGGGGACATAGAAAGGATGGGAGCGCAAGAGAGAAAAAGCATGCAAGAATTGCTGCCTTTTAATATTTATTAGTACAAAACTGAGGCACATAAAGGCATTTTTCAAACTTCATAAATACTTCTGGCAACCTTTGATGCCTCTAGAATTAACTAAGCCGCAGTTCTGTGAAACTGCTGCCATAACAGGTAGGGTCTGCGGTGGCAGCGTCGCCCCTGCGGGCAGCGAGATCGGCAAGCAGACTGCGTGCGCAGGGCGGTGCCGTGCCAGCACCCGAGACTGCTTCTGAACGGACCGGTACAGCCTCTGAGCACGAGCAACAGGACAGAAATATAGCGGGGAAAGTAACTGCAGTGTAAGGAGGAGGAGGAGCGGGCAGCAGGGTAGCTTGCTAGAGCCTCCTCCTCACATGCTCCTCTTTGGAGTGCCAGGTACCACGAAACCTACCCGCTCCCTCTTCAAAGCTGCTTTTCTTTTAAGGGTGCATTGAAACAGCTATCAGAAATCTCCTGGCCTTACTTTTCCCAGTATCAAGAGCCCTCAAGCGTAACAAGTCCGAACTTTATTATACCAGGATTAGGAGAAAAGGCCAACGCAATGCTCAGCTTCGGTATCTACATCTGAATCTAGCCCCTAGAGTAATATTTTTCCTAAAATCCACATGCTTGATTAAAATTTTGAAACCTGACATTTAATGCTAGATGAAAAGCCGAAAATCCTCTCCAGTTTCTTAAGAGGAAACAACTAATTTGAAACTGTATTTTATTCTCTTGCATGTAAAACTGTTACGGGTTTTCAAGTGGTTATGATGGCTGCTGCTTACATATCAAGAGAATTTCTCACCATTTTATACTGGTTTCTTTTCCAAGACAAGAATAGTTATTCTGCTTGCAGCACACAAAAATTTGCCCTGATTGGTTTTGCCATCTTTTTTTCCTTATTACATTCCTTTTCTAAATATAAATGTTGCAAATATTTTTCTACACCTCTCACTAACTCTTCTTTGATTTCATGGGCCATTTCACGTCCCCGTCGGCTGGTTTAGAAGCAGTATCTTCACAGGCATGCCAAAGGACTTCCTCCTAAGTAATCTTCCCACCTGTGGAATGGCAACACCTGTCAGAAGGACGGAATGGACGGGAGGAAGTGGGACCAGCCCCTTCTGCTGGAATCGATCATCACGGGCCTGCTGAAGCCCTAGCTTCCGACACTGAGTGAGGAAGTATTTTTTTAGAGCTGGCACACTTCCACTTCTGCCGATTCCACTGTGGGATGACAATGTTTAGCAGAAGCACAGAACAGACAGATTAAGTCTTCTAGCAGAATTCAGAGTTCATCTATCAGTGCTTTAAATGCTCTGCTGGCAAATGCAAAATGTGACCCGTCTCGAAATTATATTCTCTTTAGCTTCGGCACATTACCAGATATATCAGACTACAGATTTATTTTTATCTCGGCATGCTTTTCCTTATTTTATGTTGCCCTGGTACTTATGACTGGGCAAAAGCGTTATGTCTTTATTTCAAAGACACTGCACTATTAACTAGACAAAAACCAAGGTCACCAGCTAAGCTCAAGAATTAGAGGGCCAAATGCCGTTCTTGGAAGCTCTCAGTCAGCTGCATGCACCAAATCGCCTTCTGCTCAGTACCAGCTTGGTGTTGAACTTGCACTGCAAAACACCGAAACGCAACAAACCAGCTCCACGTATTATCAATAACTCTCCCTAATGTATTACAGTTACTGTCATCTTATTTAAATTGCACTTTGTTTATAGTGAAGAAAAATCAGCATTTTCCTGTGTTTAAAAAGAACCGTGTACTTTGTACTTTGAAGTCTATCACTCAGCATTTTATCCAGCCCCAAAAATCACCAAAGCTTTTGCAGTTTCTTAGAAATGCAAAGCATTGATCTCCTACCATTAAAAGTTTATTCAGACAAAAAATTTGCTCAGTTCCTAGCATTTATCATCAGCCTGGTATTCATGGGAATAGACAGCAAATTCTCAGATATTTCACGTTTCATGTTTGAAAAAAAACTTCAAGATTTCATTTACTTTTCCCAATCCAGGACACGGCAATCAATTATACACTTTATTCCACAATTAAGTACAACACTGCAACCCCGTTCATATTTGTGCTGTGAAAACGGGTCCTATGAATCGTAAAGAATACAGAACAACTGAAAATTAGCTCATAATACTTCACATTTGAAGGTTTGGAAAATACTGAATTAGGGGTGTCGTGTGTGTGTGCCATTTAGCATACTCAACTTCCAACAGAGAAAACGAGCAATGAAGTTTAGCCTAGCACTGAAAGTTGCTGAAATGATAATTACGTGAAACAAAAATCCTACTTACTCTCAAAGGAATATATGATTCAGGCACATTTAGCTGTGTTGGGAAAAGCACGGAACGGTGGTGTCCTGTCTCCAGAACGCTGCTACTGCTCGGCACCGCCCCGCGCAGACAGCCCTTTGCTCAGTACAGCAGTTCCCAGCCGCCCGCCGTAGCCCGTGGGGAGCAGCTGCAGCAGCGCGCTCCGCTCGCAGCCTTGCCATCCCAGTAACATCCAGTCTGCCTCCAGACAGGCAGCGCTCACATCGGCATCCCCTGCCATGTGGTCAACCTGCCTGTTCGGTTCCAGGCACACCTACAAAGGCTACTGGATAACAATTAACAGGATAATGACTGTGAGTTACTAGCTTACCCCACCAAAGAAAATAATCATATTTTGGGAAAGCCAAATGACTCCCTGAATGGTTTTGACTAATGACACTGTAATTTACTGTAACCTCCAAGTTTACCATTTTATTCTGTTTGTGTGTTTCCAAATTACACCAGAATTGCATTGTTTGCACTTTTAATCTTGTAAAAACTCTCTGGCAGCCATACACATTCCATGGGGGAGGATTCCTAATTTATGTAAAGTATTACAGAAAATGATCTATATGACAGTTTGGTATAAAATGCTAAATGCAAGTCATTACTCACTGAAGATAATTTGAGAGTATTGTGTCAGGGGAGACATTAGATTACAGAGGATAAAAAGTAGGAATAGGTATTCACATATTTATTCATATTTGCATAATCAACTGAAGGAGATAGCGGATGTTCTCTTGGGCCCAACTAGTGTACAGTGAACTGAACAACAGTTTGGAAACTTCCTATTGTTTTTCACACTATCAACACAATACTTTTTTTTATTTTTTGTCTTGCAAAGAGAGACATAGTTCTTATCCCAGAAATAAGTGCACTCCTAGATTCCGTTGTTGCTTGCAACTAGCAAAAGACAGGGTACAGGCTGGCTAGTGACTAAGGAGATGGAAGTGGTTTTGGTAGCCAGCACAATTAAACTGTTTCTTTCTTTCTTCATTGCTTCAATTCTGGAATTGCAGGATTTACCTCTTATTCTCTGTCATGGAGAAAGGGTGCCCCACACCTCCCTCCTTTCAAGCAACGGAAGAAAGGTAGCAATAAAATAAAACCAAACTATTTATTTACACATGGCTATCCAGGAAATTCATGGCTGCTTCGGTGCTATGACACACAACCCCGGCACTTTTGCTGAAGTGGTGAGTGAGCGTAGCTGAATAGTATGCCTCTGCCAGCTGGGTAATTCATTGTCCTCCTCTTCAGGTAGGAGCTATTTATTTTATACTTCAGAACATGATACTTAAAATTACAACTGTCCCACTGAAAAGTATTCCTATTTTTTTCTTCTTCTTCTTTTTTCCCAGACTAACATACCAGCTAAAACACATTACAAACCAATTATATTCACCAGCTGCATAGCTGGATTTACACTAGTGAACATCAGCATTTAACCTAGACAGTAGTTAATGAGATATCTGGAAATGGCATCCACACATCAGCAGCTCTGGAGCAATTTCTCCAGAATTAATGACCTGTCAGAACTTCATGAACACACAGAGAGCTGTTCTCTCCAGTTCTGTTTACCAGCCAAAAAGAACTACGTGGCTCCCTGTCCCTCCACTCTTTCCTAATTCTCCTTATGCTTGTTTCAGCTTCCATAGCCTGAAGGTTTTATCTTCCTGTGGAGTTTGTGTACTCGAACTCTTTTGTTTTAATGATTCTGTCTCCTGTTGTGCCCTCTGTTGCAGCATACTGTTTATACAACTCTCTTTCAAATGTCTTCTAGAAAAGGAGGGCTGGTGGAGCTGATGGTGTTTCATCTTTCTTGGTTCCTTCTGTTTCTGATTATCCCAGATACACACTAACACTCTCTCAGACAGATAAGCAGCTCAGTACTTCCAGTGCTCTAATAAGCAAGTTTAGTTGGAGCTGCAATGCTCTTACTGTGGCACATTACTGTTCGCTGCATTTCCATTTTTCTCCTTAAATTTAGGACTACGTTGGTCAATATGTAATTGGGGTAGGGAGGGGTCTAGGGGAGTCATGAGTACATCCCTCTATTTTTACGACAGCAGGATCCCTCTGCAAGGCATTAAGAAAGATTTGGAAGGGAGAACTAAATCCTCTGTGCAACTGTAATCACGCTTCGCTACATACCCGTATTCTCAGATACGTGTTTCTTACCATTTGATAGGACAGGGCATCTGTCCGGCACAAAGGGATCCTCGTTCCGCCAACATGCTTCTTCCTGGGCAAATCAATCATTTAATAACACACTGAACTTTGTCATCATAATGCCAATTGTAGATTCCATAAAAAAATCATGCAGTTCATCTTGCGGATCTAATGGCCAGACTGCAACTGCAGAAAAAGAACCGGCCTCCTAAGGGGGAAAAATATGGCTCTGTTATCCTCCCATGGCTGTTTAAGTAAGGGATTCTAAGTCCACTTTAAATCCACTTAAAAGGAAATAAACATTCCATTCATAATGTGTAAACCACTAATCCAACATGAAATGCTTAGGCAAGGATGTCATTGATTTTTCCAAAGAAACAGGATTTTGTTGGGAAAAAACCCCAAACCCTGTCCACTACTGAAATGTTTCAGAGAAACACCAACAATCGTAGGCTTCTTTTCCAAACCTGTTTTGTTACACGTAACACCTCGAGAGGAAGTTTAGGGGCAACTTTTCCTTAACTTTTCACTCTACTGAGGGACCGAATCACTTCCAGTATCATTTCTAATACATAACCAACCTTTTTGGTCCAGTTGTTGCTAAGAACTTAATAAGGCAAGCCACCAGCTGAATGATTTTCCTAGGCAATTTAAACGTGAACCTTCTTTAACATAACATCTCTCAATATTTTTATTTGTAATTTAAACAAAGTACACCAAAGCCAAATACACTTTCAAGTGTCAAATCTAGAATGTTGGCAAAGCGTGTGTGTATATGCAGAATGCTGGTAAAGTGTGCATCTCTCGTTTTTAAAAACTTGCACGCCATGCATGCAATCTGACCAACAGCTTTGCTTCAGCGCTTGGCACGCACATGCTAGTATAAAAAGTCAGAAGACAGATTTACAAGCTTGTAGTGAGATACCCTTTGATAATCCAAGTTTGAAGCCGTATGACAACATTTGCATGTAAATAGATTCTTTTCTGTAGAATACAGGGCTCTGCTTTCCCCAAGACAAACCTCTGTGAGCGCTCTGGAGCCATCGTGCCACTCTCTGTCACCTCGGAAGTGCTATAGCTACACTTGCGATTCCTTGCTAGCATGCATGCATTTAAACAGAAAATATTATCCGTGGTAGTAAATGTCATCTGCAATACCGACTTTATTATTATTATTTTAAAAATCTGTACATCTGGAGGAGGATGTACTGACAAGTGGGTATTTTTTTACAGTTAGGTCACATTTCACACTGCTTCATAGACAACTATGATTTAGACTTTAGACTGGTGAACCGCCTTGAATTACCCTTTCACTTTTTAAAATAAGGAGGTTGTAGAGGGTTAAAAGCGACAAAGTTTTCAGCATCTACGAAGCCTACAAACATGCAGTTTAACAGAGTATTTCTTGGGTAGGTGGCTGGGCATACTGAGGAAGCGCAGATGGTGTCTGGTGAATAGTGCAAATTCAGATATCTGTGAGCCAAAATAGACACAACCTGAATTTCATGTATGTTTTCACTGATTCCGTTGGGCTTCTCTGTCTATGAAAAACACTGGGTCAGAAAGTCTTCAATTTTTGTTAGTCCAGCATAGCATATAGGAACAGATGCGACAATACTGCTGCATAGCTTCTGATCTCAGGAAGACTTGATATGCAGCCTCATGGATCTTGAGATTTTCAACATGCAAAGCTATGCAGGACAAGACAGGGCTGGTCGTGGGCAGTTTGCAATAATGCATTCTCCAGTAATATTTCCAATACTGTCCAGAAAAATGTAGGAATGTTTTGTACAGCATTTTAATAGGTTAAAATAAAGTGGTCACTTTTGAACAATCTTTTTTTTATTTTTTGAAGAGTAATTTATGATTTTGCACATATTCATTCCAAAATTTGAGGGGGGGCAGGCCTTGATAAAAACCTATATAATTTATAAGAATAAAGATTAGAGACACATGTTCTTTTGCCAACATTAATTAAACTGATTTAAATTAAAGAATGAACAACCCAGCCTGAATGACAACTGATCTGCATGTACTTATGTGCAGACAAGGAAGGCACGTTTGAAGTATTTATGAGTAACAGGACTGGACAGCCAGGCTATCGCACGTCTGAAGTGAAGCTCACTAACAGCATAACCGAGAGCTACAGAAAAGTATTCAAGAGCCGCAAGTCTTCTGTTACATAAAGACAGAGTACAGTGATACAGTTTTAGTAGGCTAATTGGTAATTAAATGTTTTCATAATGCTACTTACGTTTCAACTTATCCCTTCATGAAATCATCATTTTAAGATAACATCTAATTAAGATTATTTATTTGTAGGTACATACCATAATCCTTTTAAAAGCCCTGTAAAAACACCTTCAAAAGCATGCGTACCAAGACGTAACACGTGACTGAAGAAATACTACTTAGAACTTTCTGGAGTTTCACTGATTTGAAGGTGTAATGCGCTTCTCTTGTTCATGTTCATGAATCACTTCCAATTGGGATTGTGGGTAGAATCTGCTTTTAGCTCCTGATTTTAAGACCTGTTTGCTAACTTTTCCCACATTGTCACTATACATAGGTGGGAAAAGAATACGGGACAGTCATTAAACATGTATTTTTCCCAATATATCACAATTACAGCAAACACCTGTGCTAAATAACAGTATACCAGCAGCAGGCTGTGAACACACACACACACTCCAATACTGTTACAAGTTTAACGTCTCAACATTTCTCAAGCATTGACTGTAGCATGGGAGGCAACATACCCAGATGACCAATCACTGGCACATTGAGAGACTACTTGAAAAATTCGTGAATGAATGGCGCTTCCTTAAAAAAGAAAGAAAAGAAAGAAACAAACTAATCCAAGCAGAAGCTACCTGCAGCGTACACCCGTTACTTTCTGGAACTACAGCATGGGACTTGAATCACTCACAGACCGAATAGAAATTATTTTCAGACATCTTGCATCTACATAGCTTCCCCGTCATTCTTGTCCTGTCCTTTTTCAAGCCCAGATTTATGCACTGCTTTTTCCATCCCTTACCAGTCTTTTCTATGAAAAAATAAAATTAAAGAAGTGCTACTTTGAATACCATAGAGCTCCTCACAGAAATCCATGCCTACTTGCACTGCTCTAAGGTGAGCATTCCTACCATGTTTGAGAGAATTGGATGCAACTTCTAAAGTTTTGTTTTACTTGGAATAGCCACCGTCCACGCAGCAGAAGGGCTGCGCACAGCCTCAGCTGGGATGACATTCAGAGCTCACGACACGTCCAGCCACCAGACGGGAGATTAGAGTAATTGTTCAAATCCAGTTTGGAGTGTCTGGCTTTCGGACACAGTATCAGCTGCTTAAGATTTTGGGATTTCCCTGTGATGAAATCGGCACATCAAATAGTTCAAGGAAAAGCAACAGCTCTATTATTTTGTAAATGAAAAATACGGACAGATCTGAACTAATTTCTCTAATATCAGTACTGTAAGAGTATTGTTTTGTAGGAGTGCTTTGGAATAAAATTTGCACTTCCACTCCTGTGTCTGTCAGCTTACAGCTCTAGGAATGCTTTACCCGGGTTTTTCCCCTTCCATTCAACTGCAGCAGATGAGGTATATACGTGAAGGTCCCACCACCTCAAGTCCCTCATACACACAGAAATTTCTCACTAGTCTTCGTCCCCTTGAATTACCCTTTTGCTTTTTAAAATAAGGAGGTTGTAGAGGGTTAATAGCTACACAGTTTTCAGCATGTAGGAAGCCTACAAAGACGCAGTTTAACAGTGTTTCTCGGGTGGGTGGCTGGGCACACCGAGGAAGCGCAGACGGTGCCCGGCGCGCTCACGAGACGGCACTGCGGTCCTCTCGGTACGCGCACGTGCAGCTCAGACAAGACGCACAACCCAGAGAAGGCAGCGCTGCCAAGCCCGGTATGGATGCACGGAGGCCAGTGAGCTGGGGAACACCGACACCTGTCCCACATGCAGCCTGGCTACAACGGCTGGCTGAGACTGCTGGCCTAGGACTGGCATTAAAACATTGCATTTTAATTCTATTTCCAGCTTCTTTACCGTCATAGGCAAATACCTTCCTGACTATGCCTCCTCTCTCTTCTGCTTCTTTCCTCTTCCATACTCTGGCAAGCTGACGAGCAAGTCTGTTTTCAAGCTTGCAAAGGATTAAACACCATTTCAGGTTTCAGAGAAAATTTTCAGAGCAATTTCGAAATGTTTTCAAATTGGAAAACAAGGAAACACTTAAACTTGTTTTCCGTTTTTGTAAACGAACTGCCTAGAAAAGTCAGCTCAGGGGAAGTTTTGTTAATTGAAGAGTTAAATCTTAGTTTCCTGCACTAATATGTTTAGTATTCTTTGGGAAGTCAATAGTAGGGAACACAAGTTATATTATGCCTGTTTCCACCCAGAGCCACTTGGTTATTTTAATGCATTCAGAGTAGAGATTTAATTGTACCTTTCACAAAACATATTAGGTTTTATTTTAATATTATTATCATTGCAAGAAATTAAGTAGTATTTGAACTTTTTTCCAGCATAGGAAAGATTTAATATTTGATAAGTTTTCTAAATTCTTTAACATCCAAGTTAAAATTAATTCAGGAGGAAACGTTGGCAGGACAATTTACTTGCAAGGAAAAATTTCTAACTCTAATGAACTGTGTTTGAAATTGTTTCCAAGTCTCAACGTTGGACATTTTCAAGAGCCTTATTACATTTTCCAGACTGGTAGAAACATGATTTCTGTGAAATGACCAATTCACAGCCAAACTTAATCCATAGCCAAGAAATGAAAGTATCTCAAGCTACTTCATGTGGTTGGGGGTTTTTTGTTGTTGTTGTTTGGGTTTGGTTTTTTTCACATGGACTATATCCATTTGCCTGTTATTTACTGGCAGCCAAAAAAAAATTATAAAAATGTTTTTGTTTTTTCCTTACACGCAACATGCTGAACAGCAAACAAACAAACAAACATAAAAATTTCAGTGAAATTACTTTTCTTCATATTCTAATGACTGTCTATCTTTAACCATTCAGTATTCATAAGCAATTTCTAGATGACTGTATTGAAAAGGCATCATATATTTTAAAAGAGTATGACAGGAGAGTTAGTTAAATGTTGTATGAAAGATTCATTGTAAATTAAGAATTTAAAAGTATTCAACAGCTCCAAAAAGAGTTCAAACCCATCTGTTGCTATAAATTACCTTTTTTTTCTTTTCTTAATGTAACCATATGCCGTGGGATACTAACCAACATTTAAGCATTCTCTTCAAATCTCTATTTAGGATTAGAGCATACATAGTTAACATTGAACATTTAGCAGAGTAAACCACACATTTTGCATTTTGTTAAAAGGTCTAGGACAGAAGCCTCAGGGTGATTTCATGACAAGAATATCATTCAGAAGGAGTTCATAATTACTGTCCAGAGGACACATGGAGAGAGAAATTCAACCTTCAGTCCACCAGAAGCTCATGGTTCGGTACTGCAGGGAAGGAACACCAGTCACCAGAAAGACTCTTCCAGCCTTCCGTAGCTATAAAGCTTAAACCCTTTAAAGGCGCATCTGAAACACAACTGTGTGAGAGATCCACATATTAGGATTATGCAAAATCTGCAAAGATTAAAAAAGGATGCTCAGAGCAAAGGGAATCAGAGCCAAACCAGAAATATAAAAAAGCTCATGAACTACCTGTTCCCAGACACTTCTCCAGTCAAGATCTTTCCTACAGAAAAAGATTTTCTGAGTGTGCGTAATCAGTGCTTCGTGAAGTAAAGTAGAAGAACCATTGCCAAAGCTTGCATTAGACTACATCAAAGAAAAGGCAAACTATGCTTACCTTGAGCTATCACACAAAAAACCAAGCTTTTCAAAATAGCACCCAACCTCCAATTATTAGTATTTGTTAAAGTCTACATCACTGCTTCTTCGCTGCCACTGTCACTTTTTCTAACCACTTCCAATTAATATAACTGCACTATCTTGCACTACAATTATGTGTCCATTTTATTATGTAGCCTTAGCTTTTTACATCTTCAAAGGATGGGACAAGCACTACCTGTTAGCTTTCAGGAGGTAAGGGAAGTCAGAGAGACAAAACAGAAAAAATACCACATGCAAAAGAAGACCATCCGGGTATGCTGTTTTACAAGCACCATATTTTAGATTTCTGACATCCTTTTAGATAAAATAAAAAAAGTCCGTTCTGCTACCACATGACTATTACACTTAGCACTGTTTCAAAAATGTCAACAGAAAAATGAAGAATATTATTTTATTTCACAAGAGCTCAGATACTTTTACTATTTCATTACAATTTAAGTAAAGGCACTGTCACTGCAGTGTCGAGCAGACAATCTTAACGTCTTACATTAGTTTCATACAGTTATCCTCCTTGGTATAAAGAAAGAAAGAAAGAAAAAATGCATGACTGCTGATGTGCACTGTTATGACATGAGTTGAGAAAATAATTTCCATTAATCTGAAATGATTAAAGCTCATTTTGCATCTGTCTGCCGCACACCACAGAAGAACGTATAATGTGCCTGAAGTTTCTATAACATCCCTTAATAAACCTGTGCTCAGTTCACTTTGTTTTAATGGTGCTGTAAAAGTTCACGTATACCCACGCAATGTTTTCCCAAGTAACTGGAATTTAATAGATAAAAATTCCCTTTGGATGAATGTGGAATAGTACATACTTGACTTAACAGGCTGCCACTGTTAGAAATGCAGATACAAAGACGGGACAATCTTCTTGCCTAGCAATGACTAGAAAGGAACAGACCCTGTACTAAGCGAGACAAATTGTAGAATATGGGCACAGTCAGCGTTCCAAAAGAATGCAACAGCAACACATCCCCCTAGGCAGTAATTCTAGCCAAGTACAAAACCACACACCATGCCTTCCACAGCACAGATTTAAGAAATATATATAAAAAAACCCCCACCTTAAAAAAAAAAGGAAAAAGAAAAACAAAACCCAGGAGTTTGACAAACTTCCTGTTCTGCTGATTTTCTAATTAAGCATCCACACAAAAGCTCTTAAACGAGAAAAAGATGAGCTTGATGAGCTAAGTACAAACTGATCCACCATTTTTCTCCTTAAGAATGCATTTGAATCCTAGCAGTGTTAAAGCCTGACAATGAGGGATTGATAAGGACAGAAAGAAGCATCTCCCTCCCTCCTTATCTCTCCATAAAGAGTTACCTCTTCCCGTCACAGTAAGGCTGGCTGATCTCAAAGGGCAGCCGGAGTAACAACTGATTACGCTACATACCCTCAAACTACTGAAACCGGGAACCACTTGCATCCGTGTGGCCTGTGAGCCACTGTCATTTACTGTGCCCAGCACTACCATGGGCCAATTAGCACTCTTGTCCTATTTTAAGTCATTATCTATCTACCAATATGACATCACCCAGCCTTAAGAACACCAAAAATATTACAGGAACAAAAAACCTTAATCTGCGCCCACCCCCAGAACCCCAAACCCTCTCCCACCCCCCCCAAAAAAACCTCAAAAAAACTTTCTTCCTTATTATTTAGCTTGGCAATATCTGGTAACATTTTTAACTTTTAAGTTTATATACAACTGATAAAGCTGAACACCCTATATTTCACTTCTAAGTATGAATGAAACCCAACACAAGGTCATTGCCACTGAGGTCCCCATCCATTCTTGTTAGCTTAAACAACAGCAATTCCACACCTGCATACTCATGACTTCTTACTTAAAATACTAAATTAAGATTTAATACTTCTTGCCAGTGAAAATGCATATACTGGACTAGAGAGAAAATCAACGCAGTCCTGCCTCCTCTGCAAGGTCAGGTCATATGGAAAAACTCCTCTTTCGGGGAAGTAACTTCTACAGCAAGTCTTCGACTGCCCTTCCGGGAAAAGAAGGAGGATTAGTTGGAGGGATATGTTCACATGTTCGTATACCAATCCATGTTAAGGGTGATATTAAACACACAGGCTTCAGTTAGGTTCTGTTAATGCTCATCAGAAGTCTTCACAAATACTAAACGTACAATTTAAAAATAACCTGCCAGCTATGGGAAGGAAGAAAGCAGACAGGGGTAAAGATAAGTTGAAGACATAAATCTTCACTTCTGAGTGTTAATGCAACACATGTGTGAGACACATTCAGCTTGTCTCAGATAAATATGATGCATATTTTGTATTACCCAAGTTTTTGTATTTCTGCTCACAAGAACATTGAAATAAGACTTCACAGGGCAGACCCGACAACATAAAGAAAACCTTGCTGTTTTGCCAGATGTCCAAACAAGGTTTAAAATGGATTTACTGTACTTTTCATGCCGACAGAGCAGACAACTGAAGATACAAGCAAATAATGTAGTCTCTTTCCAATGGAAAGAAGCAAGTTTTCTTAAAAAGGAAAATTTCAGTTGAAGATGAGGAAAAACTTTCTTGACAGCGAGATCTGAGACTGCAGAAGTTTCTCTAGGGAAAAGTGGTGGGAACATCACCGTAGACATTTGTAACTAGCCTAGATACATTAGAAAGCGTTCTGTAGGGAACGGTTCTGCACTGACAGACAGCGTGAATTAAGGTGAATTACACGTGGGGCCTAAAACTGCTACTCGCCTGCTAAAAATGCTGTGTTTGTACACACGCAGTTGCATGTCTTGAGGAAGGATCACCTAAGGCAGACAGGAAGTGATGTAAGCTTTACAAAATTCACATCATTCATATTCATTAAAATAATAATAATAATGAATAATACTGAACCTGCTTCTCAAAAACCATCCGGTTAGGAAAGGTCAGCAATGAAAGTGAGTATGCAGGTGGAACCGTGACATCGTTACTACTTCAAGAGCAGAGATACAATAGAAAAAGTTTTGTGTCCACTCTTGCACCTGTATCATTTCCTAGTACAAAAGAGATCAGCTATAATTTTTTTCAAACATTTTACTCTTAAAGTCTAAAATATATTCAAAGCACCAAATGACACCTCCACAAAATGTGCTTTTTCAGCCCCTAACACAGTTTAAAAATAAATTTTGCATCTGTTAGCATTCCATTCCTGCATAAAAGATAGCAGAAAAAATCCTTATAATTTTAAAGATAAAATATTCAATTGAAGATAATGGTATTGCATCAGTACTAGATAACTATTCACAGAAGCTAAAGATTCAATGTTGTAAACCCCTTTATGAGACTTTAGTACTTAGAAATGAAATTGTAAATGGGGAAGTGTAGATTGCTTTGATTTAGAAAATTGTTGCCATTAAACAGTTTACAAAGAGCCTAGTGTTTCAGCATCATTATCCCCAATGTGTCAAAGTAAGCGGTTTCACAATATTTAAAGCACTCCCAACTTCCTCATAAATATCATTTATATTCCAAGGCTGCTATTCAGTGTACCAAGAAATATCATTTACATTCTTCTGTAGTTACACAGCATGATTACCTGAACAGATATACCCTTACCTGACATAAATAATGAGAAAACAAAAGGCCATGGCTGTTTAAAATGTTTAATAACTAAGATAGTATTGAGTGTTGTACTGCAGTTTGTTTATGTTTCATAAGCACAAAATATCTCAATGTACATGTACTGAGAAAATGTTCAAGTCCTTTGGTCACTGTGTTTGCAACTAACCCCTAGTTGTGTATGTGAGTATCACGTACACCTCAAGGGATGGTCAATACCACGTTGTTATTTTCTGCCTTTCTAGAATGGCAGCTAAGATTTGCTGCATAAGAACTAAACTGCCACTTCCGTTAATTATATTAGAGCTGAGCACTGTTTGCTATCCAACCTAGTATGAAAAGATGCTTTTGGTTTCTGTGCATCAAACTACTGAAACTTCATTTGTCTGGATAGGCACACACCTTGGAATTGTAGATTTGGATTTGTCTGCGTTTATCCTTCAACTTTGCCACCATCCATTTCCAATTTTATATTTTATTCTTTGGACAGCTGACATTCCGGTGACAATGCTGGGTAATCAATAGGCAGACAGATCATCACAACGGCAGGTTACAGCGTGGGATACACAGTGAATACAAGGTTAAACTCTTGAGAACGGGCAGAGGAGAGAGGGGCAAGAGTATCACATCACCAAGCAGCCAGCGGCAGCTGCGGCTGCACGCATTAGCCCTCTGATAAGAAGGAAGCCTAAGTCCCTGTTCCAAGACATCGGTGTCCGTCTGTAGTCAAAACTGTCACTTCACACCAGTGGCCTGATGATCCAGGAGAAAGAGAGAGAAAGACCTCAGTTATATTCCAGTCACAGAAAAAAAGCTTTGTTTGGAGCACACAGATTACTAGACTCTTAACTCAACGAACCAGACTTCACAAATCCCTGTGTACACGGAACTGACCATTTCCATTTGTTCTCTGCCTCTAGACTGGACAATTCACACAGAAGTGGACACAGACAGAAGAGGGCTATCTGTTAGCCATCAATCGAGAGGCACCTTCAAGTAGACACTCGTCTTCTCAATATAAGCAAATGAACACTACAAGAGGCAAACCAGATGGTTTAAGTAAACTGTTATTGCTAAGGAAATGGCTGCTTGCTGAGAAAATGTTGACACAGGTAAGACAAATTCCTCCAGAATGTATTAAGGAATCTAAATGCATCAAATAAGGATAGATGATCTGCTACCTAAGTTGCTTTACAGGCCATTTCTCATGAGCTACGTTGCTGACCTGATAATTCACTTTCAAACGGTGACAAAAGGAAAGGAAAGCAAAGCACCATTGCAGACAGCACGGAACAGGAAAGGTGAGGGAATGCAGAGAGGCATAATGTTATAAATACAAGTGTAGAAGATATTTTCCAGAAAACTTCCGGGGGGGGGGGGGGGGGGGGGGCTGGAGAACAACCCAACTAGAGGAGTTTGCTTCACTGAGAAAGCACAAAACCAGCCGCTTACCCGCCAGCACGTTACAGAAACTAATGATGTGAAATGTGCAAAATCCATAGCTCAAGCTGCTGCACTCTGGTGGTCCTCTAAGACAAAGTAACAACACAGCACTTGTATCACAAGGCAAGACAAGCCATGCTTGTCTTAGAAAGAAAATTTTGCATTGCTTATTAAATCTTTTGCATTGCTTATTAAATCTGTTCCATTGTACTTGCTTTAACATGATCGAAAAGCCTCAGTCAGATGCAGGCTGACATGTAGGAAGCTTTGGTAAAAGGCTGTGCTGTTCGGTTTCTCCTGATCCTAGTGAGATTTGTGAAACACCACATGAAACGACCGCCTCCCCAGGTTAAGTATTTTACCACCAACTACGGCCTAAGAAATGCCTTCTGAGCAAGAGCAGCACTGAACAGTTGAGAATATAAATAAAACCTATTCGTTGATCCACTGTGCAGCAAAGATTTTTGTCATTCTCTTGTTTGATGTCATTCTGGAAGACAACTCCACATCAGTCGTTCCTACAGTCTTATTTGCAGAACTTGCTGTACCTAAACTATTCTGAAAAGGTTTGTATGTATGGCAAAATAGACAAAACGGAGATTAAGGTGCCAACCACAGGTTAGGTTAACATGGTAAAAGTAAGCTGCAGTTCATTCAGGCTTTGAATTTTAAAAGGCATCATTGCTTTAGAAACAATTTATCATTGTTTTTGGCTTTTCCTTCCCTGTTTTATCACTACAAGAATACAGAAAAGAAGCCCAATCATTTACCTGTTTCAGACACTACTTAAAATTTCTCCAAAATTATATATATAAAAAAAACCCCAAAAACCAAAACCCACAACATGTTTGTAGTCTTTAAGGAACTTTTCAGCTCCTTTGTTTTTGTTTAAAAAAGTTAAATCAGACCAGCATGTGATATATTTAAATATCAAATAACAATTATCTTCCAAATAAGGTGAGCTTTATTTAAAGTTAAAACTTTGGAGTCAAATGGTTCCTAACATCCCATAAATAGCTATTAAATCACAGCACGATACAGAAGTCAATTTTTCCATGTTGTTTTGGGGAATAAATTTGATTATTTTGCTCTAAAATTTATGCCCATGTATTTTCATCTAAGTCTAAGGAGACAAGTGAGCCTCAGCTAGTGTGTCACACAAGGAACGACGCATGCCTGGTTAGGGGTGAGCGTTAGAATTCCGTGCGGAAAATGGCCACCTCTGCTTTAGTGAAGAAGCACTGCTCCCTCTTCCTAATACGGGCTTTCCCTCTCATCACCCTTAGAGGCAAGGTCTCCCTCTTCCGTTCTCCAAGTGGTGACCCGTGCAGTTTACAACTGTCATGTTTTATGAAACAACATTTTCAAGCGGTACAGCCTCCATGTGCAAATGCACTGAAACACAACAAGAAGCGCTTGTATCAGTAGTTCACTCCCTCAATGATACATACAATAGCAGACTGCAGAGCATCAAAAACATCTAAACCTAAAGCAACACCTATGTCATAAATATACAAATACTGTGTCTGCATGGAAGCGGAAGAAGACAGGATAGAAAGAAACATAGATACTGCTTTATTTTCCAGCACTCATTAATTCTTTCCCCATACTCTCCTTCCTGAGATGGAAAAATGACATGGCTAACCCTGTGACCATCCAGCTCCTTCTTCCTTGCCTTTTCTTTGCTACTATTCTGCTTCATTTTGCCAGGAGCAAAACCAACCTGCTGAGTAGCTACAGAAAAACAAAGATATTTATCCCACTTTATTTCTTTGCAAGAAGACATCCAAAAGAAATCCAGCAATTTTATATGTTTGAGGGGACAAACCCATCTTTCTGCACAGATGTGCATCTTTTGTCATTTGGCAAAGCTGCAGCAATTCAAGTCCTATGATTCTGCAGAGAAACTCAATTGCTATGACATCCCACGGCAGTTTCAATTTACAATTAAATTGTTACAATACAGAGGTTTGTTTCACTGCAGCACTGATGCAAATTGCTGTGCGTTGCTTAGTTTAGGGGGTGAGCCTTCTACACTGTTCTTGCCCATCTGCTTAGCCTGTTTTTCCACCTTATCACACCTGCCACTCAGCCCCACAGGGCTTACTCAAGAATTCTTCTCCTATTTCTCTATATAGCAACAGCGTAGGAATGGCTTGGTTTGGACGCAGTGCTATAAAGGAAAAAACAGTATGGCAGCTTTATGAAATCAACTAAGATTCTTAAATTTATCCATTAAGAGCACAGAAACCCTAACCTCTGCTCAACAGTAGCACAGTGTTTTGCTTCTAAGCAGCCACAGAACACCACATCTTTCTAGACTCTGAATGTTTCTTTGTACAACAGTAATGCGGTCTGCAGATGGAAAGCACGGGGCTTGAATTCCAGAGAACTCACTATGTTCCCACAACGGTACTGGCTTATTTTGGAACCTTAAAAAATGTATGCCCTTTCACTGTGCTTCAGGTTCCCCATTTTAAAGGGGGTCAAATTCTCCTGATAAAAATCTGCTGAATAAAACCGACACAGTACACAAGCAACAGTGCACATGTAAGTAATGAGCTTGTTACCGGTCACGGTGACTGCAGTGTAAGGCTTCCACCACGGAGCCCTTCTCCAGCAGTGGCAGCTGTGGCATCCCAGCTTCCCAGCTGAGAACTTAGCATCGTCTGAAAATCACGTCCTTTAAGAGAGTACTTCCGAAATTCTAATCAAACTCTGAAAACGTTCTATTACGTTACAGAGGCTGGACTGAAAAGAAAAGCAATCAGCATTGGCACTGACCTTTCAAAAGCGTGCTAAACTTCACCCAGGCCTCTTAGGACAACATTATACCCGATCGGGTTTTGCTCTATTTCTCTTGAGAAGCAACACATTAGCAACACACCCGTTATATAAGCAGTGAAAAATATGCAATTTCTTCTTTAATATAGAAGCACATGAAGTAAAACAAACAAACAGAAGGGTCAGAAGAGTTGTCATCATTATAATAAAGCACTGTTTTAAGAATCTGAACTTGGGTATGTCTCGAGCTATAAATGAATAATGTATATGGCCAATTCTGAATACATGCAACAGTTCATTAGATTTGCCTTCAGTGGCAAGGTGTATCTATCCAAGAATGTTATTTTGCTGCTCCATATACATTAAAAAAAAAAATAGCCTGAAGAAACAAACAAACAAACAAACCAACCAAACCCCAACCTGCTGAAGACAGAGCACTTCAGTCTCATTCTCTGGTAGACTGCGTGAGTTCAGCCACGCTGGAGGACGGAGGGAATAGTACAGTGCTGACCACCACACTTACCCGCTACAGGTGTGTCCTCTCATTCCTTACACCAATAAAGCCATTCAGCATTCGATATCCCACTCCAAAAGGAAGTAAAAGGAAAGGAAGTAATGCCTGTGTATCACTGGACAAACCCAGATATTTATATTCTGTGAAAGATCTGGAAATTAAAAAATACCAACATTATACAGGCATTAGATTTTCACAACTGACCTGCAAATCAACATTCCATGGTTCTAAGAAAATCCTGGCTTCCAATTAGCTATCTTAAATAAGATGGGTCAGATTAAGTGTTTTCACAAACTCTCATCTGTTCTTAACAGGAGCTGCTGGATGCTAAATAGGTCTTAAAAAAATCTGATTGATAGCACTTATCTTACTCAAAACCACTTACAGTAATGCATTCATTGATTCTGTTACCTCTCACCTTCACCTTTCTCAAAATCCAGGTGGAATAGGGGAAAAAAAAGTCCAGCTTCTGAGTAAGTATCAGAAGACTTAAATACAATAAAAGGATACACAGAAGAAGCCAGAGGAGGACCTAGATGTCCTAAAATCTACTTTTTAATCGCTAGTGTATTAGCCAATGTAGGCCACACCCTGTGGTGTTATAAACGCACGTAATTTCCTCCATTTTAGGAAACAAATGAGACCTTACAGATGCTGAGAATCTAATTCATTAATTATTTGATCTTGCACACCTTATTGAAGGTCATGCTTCAATAAGCAGACAAACAGGGAGCTGTCATTCACCATACGGTAAATACACAAAAACTAAAAAAAGCACAGTTGAAAGAATAGTGCATAATGCATTACCTAAAATTACAATAAGAAGCATCCTTCATGTGACTTTATTCTTTTACAACAGACCACATTGCAAAGACAGTATTTCTATCAAAAAACCCCATTACAATCATCCCAGTACGTCTTCTGCGATTCCCTATTTATTCATCCCACCTATGCTATATCGTCAGAGCTCAAACTGTGACTGTGGCGTATACAAAGAGGATGCTTCATCTAAATCCACACTACATTAGAAATGCAAACCATCAATAAGATACATTTTTATCAGCAAATTCTTTCACACAGACTCTGTAATTTTTTCCTATTTGATCCTTTAACATTAAAGATGCTTTGTGCTTCAAAGATGTTAAGTCAGGCACTTTGTTTCTAGGCTTCTAACAAACCTTTACTGCCAGAGTGCTATATCATAGTGTGTGTGTTTCATACCACAATGAAATCTCAATGCTTCAAGAGGGTTGTTTGTTTGGGTTTTTTTTTCCCCCCAATATCACCATCAGGTAATACAGCTCTAAAATCTAATCTTGGATTAACATTGGTTGACTTCTGAAAAGTTATTGATGAAACCACTGTTTCATGCACCTTATTTTTACAAACAGTATTTAGATTTAAATTACAAGCTTTTAACGGTAATTTAAATTGTTATAAATAAATAACAATTTAAGAGATCAACAAGTATACTAATTGTTTTTAATTTGTACATGCCAAATATCTTCTCAGTATAAAGAGAAGAAAACAGAGACAGATACAGAGGTAATTTTCAAGAACAGATGTTACCATGTTACTGCTATTCTGATACTGTCCAGATTCAATTTCATCATTGCATCTTGAATTGAGTAGTTGGTTCATACTACAGATGAAAGGAAAGGCATGTACAAGCACTCAATTTCTAAATACTCAGCCCTTCTTTTAATCTTCTTTAAGGACAATAATTATTTTTATATTCAGAGCTGTGTTTATCCTCCTCTTTCCAGCTCACAATATAACGCTATTTTGAATAGGAAGATTGAGAGAGAAACAACAACAAAAAAGAGACTTCAAGGAAACAGCAGCTGCAGAAAACAGGCACTTTCAAGAGATGGAACAACACCAAGCTACATTCTGTTCCCCCCAGGGTAAATGCTTTACTGTATGATAGTGTGCTGCACTTACACAGTAATTTTTAAACAGACTTATCACTTCATCCCTATTTTGTATAATACAGTGAAAAAAACCCTAGAAAGCTCAAGCATCACCACATTAAACTGGCCTGTCATGGTTCATACCAAGTTCAATTTCATAGGCTTTTATATTAGAGCCCCCAGCACTATCACTATATGGTAATCAAAAAGCCAAAATGATCCTCTCTTCTATGCATATTTCAAATCTTCAAAACACAGGTTAGAAATCTAGACATATAATTTATTTGCACCTTTCTCTACACAACAAGCAGAGCTTGAAAACAATTTCAGATTAGATCTTAATGGAATTATGGCTTTAGTTACTGTTGAAGCAGTAAATGCAGTAATCCTGGGGAGCATCTCTTCACCCAGTAGTTGCTGTGCAAATGACTGGGCTGTCATTTGCATACAGCCTGCTTTAAAAGCCTTAAGGCTCCTTCTGAACAATTTAAGTAGAGCTCTCCAAGTTCTGTGCTACGTTTAGGTGGTTTCAATTACTGTATATCCACCGTGGGTTGCAACTGCATTTTCTTTTCTCCTTATAACTCCTAGATCAGTAATAATGTAATGTGTTCTCTCACTCTGAAAAAGGATCAGCTTTTGGTATGAGGGGGTTTTACCTGAGCTAACATTCATTGCATCTATACTTAAAAATAGCTCTTATGCTCCTACTCAGGAAAGCACAGCAGTTCTTGAAAGAGGATTCATGACAGCCATTTGTGTAAGTGCGGCCCAGAATCAGAACTTAAATGCCTTTCTAAATAGAACAGATATAACAATATAGAATACGTAAGGAAAGATTTTATCTCCTCTGATCATAAATAATTACTAGCACAGAAGTTTTAACCTGCCATCCTAATCACCTGGACATCATCATTGGGCAGGGAGAGTCCTATTTACAGATGTTTTATGCATACATCATGCTATCAATAATGGAAGATTTTACAGCACATTTGTACATAAATCAAGATTCTAGCAAAGGTTCTATTCGTAACTCTCCAATACGCAGCCTACCCTTAGCTACTACAATGTAAAACAAAGAAATATTCTGTAAAAAGATTGCCATAAATTGCCAGATTTCCAGCTTTCTAAACTTTTTGCTGCCATAGCTCTTCTGAGAAGCTGACTGTATGGATTCTTCAGGACAGCTTTCAAGACCTTAAGCTTAAAAAAAGAAGAGTAAAAAAACAATGTCACATGCATTCACAAGAGCTTGCAAAAATGCAGTCGTCATCATCATCTATAAAACATTTTAACTGAACACTAATTTAAACAAAACCTTTGGCAACAAGCAGCTTTACACCCAACTCACTGAAATAGTGCTTCTAAAGCCAGATTTATCACCGAGTTGAGTAATGGCACATGCCAGGAAGATTTACCTATCTTAGATTAATCAAGACACAGAACAGGAAAACTTGCCTAAGGTCACTGCTAAAATCTCTAAAAGCAGATCCAAACCTCCTGCATTTCAGTCCAATGTTTTAACCAAATGACAACTGCTCCTTCTACATCTATAAGTCAAAACTTATAAAGTAGCCTTTTTGCAAAGATGATTTTTAAGGATTATCTGAAAATGCCACTTGCATGCCATTAAGAGAGGATGGGAAAAAAAAAAGCCATAACAGAAAAAAAAAAAAAATCCAGCTTTTTGAGCTAAGTGGAAAATGAAGCATTTCTATGGTTGCTGTCATTTTTGTGTCTCAGAGCACTTTGAAGTAGCAGCGTTTCAGTATCAGTGGTAGGTCCAGATATACACAGCTAGTTAAAATAGTAGAGAATCACCATTTAGACAAAGCTGGCTGGCAGTTCTGAGTATCCTCCTCTCAAATTAAGATCACATATTGTAAGGAACAGCCCTTTAATTTTAACCTGATGTGTTCCACCTAATACTTCTATTCTATGAACACTAAACCCTCTTCAGTCAAACTACCAATTCCACTCCCTTCCTCTTTAAGGTACAGCAGCACTCTTGACACTAATTTCATTAGGTTGTCTTTCAACCTCTCTCCAGAGAATAGGCGTCCACACGCTCAACGGGTGCAAAGGTGCAGAGCTCCTCAAAGTGCTGCGTAACGCCAATTCACACCAGCTGAGTAGCACTATTTCGCTTTTAAAAACTCAGACTTAATACATATATTAAAGGCATCAGTCAGGAATGTCCCTTCCCTAGCCAGGATGAAAAGCACTCTGTTTTATCTAGATACAAATACCAAAGCAACAAGAATCTATTCAGAAAGAGAAAACTGCCTACATTACCTAAAACAAGCACATCAGCTTGACTCTAGGAAGAAGAAAAAAGAAAGAAAGAAAGAAAAGAAAAAAAAAAAAGGCAGGAAAAAACCTGTGCTGCTAAGTTTAGCTACTCCTTTTCACTTGACTAGATTATGGAAAGATTGTCAAAGCCCAGACAGGGACTTAGGTATTTCTTAAGCTGCCATTTAGAACTCTTTTGTCTCACATCAGCATTCCTGCTTTCAAAGAGAGCAATACTCAGAAAACATATTTTTGAGAGACAGCACTGAATGGCACAGCTGTCAACAGTTATGTTTTCACAAATTTAAAACTGGCATACAGACTTTCCTACAGCATCGCAGACAGAGCTATACCATACATTTTAGCATCTGGGGATGCTAGTCGGTTCGGAAGGACAGATCCTGAAAGACAGCACGTAGGCCCAGGATTGCCGGAGTTGAAAGAGAGTGCCGCCTTCTGGATTTATTGCTTCCAGCACTGCATGCTAACGTCTCATACTTGGTGTTTTCCCTCTCCTGCCATAGTTTGCTTCAGGGCTCGGCCTCAGCTGGGGGAGTGAAACAGCAAGACTTCAACAGCCCCAACCAAAGGAACAGGAAAATAGCACAAGAGTTGTGTCATTTTCTTCTACGGACTTTTCAAGACTTCATTAAAGGGGTGTAAGCTGTAAGGTACTATTCAACTGTGATGAAAGTATAAGACAACACTTCAAAAAACCAAGATGAAGGGCAAGTTTTCAGGACAAGAAAAAAGGAAAAGAGGAAACATGTACCGAGCAGCACACACGGGGAGGTAGAGGGCAGCAGAGAGGTACCAGCAATCCCGCGCTTTGGCCACTCGCCAAAACACAAACCTTCGGAAAGTCTCCTCACCATTAGCTCACATAGATTTACTACTACTACATTCAAAATATTGTAGTTGTCATGAAACCCTGAAATCTTCTTCAAGCAGATGGACGCTTAGAAGTGAAGCTGTCAAGCAAAAAGTAGCAAAGTACCAAGCTTAATACAGACAAAGCGTTCACAGAAATAAAGAAAAAGCAGCAGGGTGGGGGGAGGAGGAATAATATTCCAAGTAGTTTTTCTCTCCTCTGAAGAGCACATGCTAACCTTTCCAACTATTCAAAGTGCACATTACCTCTGGCACTCATTTTCCTGCTCTATAACCCAGTAACAGAATATTCTTGGCTGGAGCTTGCAAAGCAGAAAGAAGTTACTGTGGAGGTTTGAGATCACTGACAATTAATGGGACATGCTTAGGAAATTCTAAAATGTTTCAGTTTGTCTGTAAGAAATGACAATGTGTTAGCAGTGCATGTTTCCTATCTGTAATGGTAAAATCTGTTTCCAAAAAAGGTTTTGACAGTCCCTTTTTTTTAACAACAGTGACTGACTTGACCTCAGTAAACAATCTGCTTCTCATTAACACGGACACTTGAAAGAGCACTTCCAGTATCATCAGTTCATGACATAAGGTTAGGTGCACCCATGGAGCAAGCTGGTACTGGACTGTCACAATGTCTGTTGTTAACAAGCCATTGCAATTCATATGCGCACTGAGAAACTAATCAATTATTTCCAACTTCAGAGCATTTGGCAGACTTTTGTTTCTAGTTGCATATTATGACAGGTCCTATTGTGAGTTCTTTTTAAAGGATTCTAAATCCAATTCCACCCAATGATTCAGAGCTCTGTAGCTTATTCAGAGATTTTGTAGATGCTTTATGAAATCTAAAGTGATCCCTAGTCATCAGAAAGCATGCACTAGTACACAATGCATGGAAGTGTTTTCATCAAGCAAAGAATATACTACGGACAGGTATTTAAATGACTGCATAGCCTACGGTAGTAGTTTCTGACATTTTCAAGTGACAGCAAGCGCTAGAGGCAGTCAAAGCACAATTACGTATTTGACAATTATGTCATCATGGTTAAGCAGCTTGGATATTTTTGCAAGCCTTTGAGAGAAGGTTGCAGAGCAGAGGTCATAGTTTATGAAATTCATTGACAGCAGTAATCCACCTAAAAAACCCTTAATTCACTTGCAATTAAATCATTCTTTAAATGGGAAAAAGCAGAACAATGCTCTTTCAGCAAATGCTTCTGTAATAATAACTGCTGAGGCCAAGTGCACTCATCTTTCCACTTTTCGTGGTCTATGGATGACCTGTAACCATTCTCCAGTGGCAGGATCTTGGTTTTGTACCTTGAAGGTCCATTGCTGAACCTTTCTACTTGCCAGCGAGGAGGCAGCTGTCACACTACTGTATCTGACTGGACACAACAGTGATTTCAAGAGGTCAGACAGCAGCACCGTTAACATTCTCAATGATTTCATTAAAACCACATGAAAAATCTTCACTGTGTTGGTCAGACTCTCTTTGTATTATGAGCAACAGTGCCGCCAAAAAATTCAAGATTCTGGGGTTTTTTTCTGCCAAGTTATCCCATTCCACAGCTACTGGAAGATACATTGCCGGTCAGAGGCAGATGCTGTGAAATACATAGCAAGATTTCATCCTAAGGCAGTACAGAAAGAGTACAGAAGCACAACTGAGTTCTCAAGTGGTAAAGCCACAGACCAGAGCCCTTCTACCCAAAGGTTCCCTTCACTAACAGTGCTGTAGCCAGGAATGGTTCCCCCAAACTGCCTGAAATTTGAACAGCTATCAGTATTATTAAGACAGGAGTGCATGTCTTAGTGGGCATGTACATGGCCTCAAATGTTCCCTGAGGACAAAGCTCATCTATTTTCCGTCCTGCAGTCTTGCAAGCATGGCCTTGGGATCAGAGAGAATGAACACCTTGGAGTACATTTGGTGTATTCACATTGCTACCAAGTATGCTCACCAGGCTGTCAGGAGACAATCTGACAAAGGAAGAGGAACAGAATGCAAACTATACATTCACTGCTCAGTAGACTATACGCTCGGCTCAGAATGGTGTAGACATATCCAATGACTCATTCTAAAATGATTTTGCTAAAAGTGACAAAGGTCCAGATCAATACAGCTCGTACGACGGCTTCCGACAAGGTCAGCTGTTCCCAAGGCACTGAACTGAAGCTGGTAATTCCCATGAGCAATACTTGGATGACTACAAATCCAAGCTATGCTTGTTCAGCTGACCTAGCAAGTAAAGAAGAGATACCCAATTCCCTTACCTTCTACAAACGCATTTAAGCACGTGTTGGATATTGCAAACATACAGTCTTCTCCTGCCGTCAAGACAGAAAATTCTAATTTTATGGATTTCAGAAGAAATCTGGGAACCAGCAGATTAATCAGGAACATGGTTTGGAACGTTCTAAATAAAAATTCCTGGAGCTCTTTGCCCAATGTTTTTATCTTTGACAGTAAATCAATACTGGTTGTTAAGTCAAAGCATAGCATTTCTGTGTTCTTACATGTTTATGTAGAAAAGAAAGGGCAGTGTTTACTTTTCTACAAAAAAGCATGAAATCAGATTTGTGGGACTAATTAAGCATAAGGTGACTTCTTTTTTGGTTGCTTTACACTGTATTCTACCCTTCAGTATGTCATTGTCAGCATTGAGACATAACTCAGAAATCCAAAGCCATCTTGCAATCAACTACTTATGGAAGTAATATGGAACAGATTTTATTCCCAGTGTATGTAAAAAAATGCAAGATCAATCATCTTCAGGTAAAGTAGCACTATTGTGCCAATTATATAAAGTATAATTAACCACAGAGGATCACTGTCTTCACGGCGTTTTGTAAATAAAGTTTTACTTTTCATCTGTTAGACCTCTTGTGGTTAACCAAACTTCTGTTACAAACCTCCTTGCAAGTACATTTAGATTATCTGGTCTGTGGTACTCTGCATCACATGTACACCGGAGTCCACAGAAGGAAGAAAAACAGAGAGATGCAAATCTCTGCAAGTTCAGCAGTTTGCAAATCAAATATAAAGTTAAGAGTCTATTGCACTATTTGTTGTGTTAATCCACCAATCCTCAAGCATCTGGTTTTAGATAATATTTTGCTAAAATATTAAAATACACACTAACAGACAGAGTAACACTAATCAGTCTTTAAAAAAAACCAAACAAAACCAACCAACAAAACACAGGTATGGCACTATTCATGTATCAGTTCTGCAATATGACATCCACACACAGCTTTGAGAACATTTGTTCTCATAAAGAAAAGAGTTTGGCCAAATACTTTGTTCCCTATGCATCCTAAAATGATACAATTGCCAAGGACATCAGTGACAGCAATGAACGTTAAAGTAATCGTTTCTTTTGCTAAGCATGGTGATCAGAGCCACTAAAAACATAGTATTTTCTTAAGACTTAAAAAGCCAGCCAGTACTAGTTTAAATTCCTCAGAGGTTCCAGCTCTCCAATCTATTTCACTTGCGTGAAGTATTTGCCCCCCCTTTCCAATTTCTCTTTCCATTCTCTATTCCCGCCAAATCAAAAGCCTGTTCCTATTTACTATTTATTGTGAAAGGTACAGCTTACCTGTTGAATTCCAGCATTACTAACCAAAAGTCACCTACCAAGTTTTCATGGGGACATAGTATTTTTACACTTCCTACTCCAGCTTTAAAGAGCTCCAGAAATCTTTACTTTGAGCAATTATAAAAAATAAAACCAAATCTTCCATGAATGACTTTATTCCATTAGTTCGCAGCAACAATGCAAATCGAAATCTACCAAAAAAGGTAAGACAAGGAATACAGGAAAGTGGTCTACACTGAGGTATATATTTTTAATATTACCTTTTTTATTTAAAAAAAAAGAGGCATTACCTCAAGCCTGTTTACAGTGGTAAGGGCTGCTTCCATGAATTCATACCTTTAAGATAAAAAATAATGATGCCAGGACCTTTGCTCTGATACTGTACAAAGCCCGTGCCTATCCCCAGTGAGCTAGATGTTACAAAAAGAAACAAAAAACCCCAAACCCCCCAAACCCAACCAACACACCAGACAAAAACAGGCAATATCCAAGCAAGGAACAGGTCTAAGAGGGTAAAAACAACTGACACGTCGTTGCGAGTGGCTGTTTGCCTGAACAGACGTTCCCCCCAGCAAGGCAGGGATTTTATTTCTAATATACACACTCTATACTTGATTCCCTGTTTTCTGTGCCACCTTCAGACTGCGATTTGCAACCTATGAAGGTGTCTTTGCAACCTTCGCTCAGCCCTTAGCACTGCCTGCCTCTCCCGCACAAGCCCGGGTTGTAGCGTGCGCGGCTGTTCCCCACTGTCGATGCGAGCCCTTTCTCTCAGCAGTGCTGGTGGTGGTCCTGCCCTCTCGGCCCCAGCCACCACCAGTGTCCAAGGTCCTCTGCTCCCCGGCCCCATGAGGAGGCCCTAAAGGGCTTTGCATTTCTGGAGATTGTGGGAGGGGAAGAAGTACAGCAGCGGAGCGTGTCAGCAACCCTGCCTTCAATGAACTGCATGTATTTCTACGGCTTCCAGAGTAGCCTGCTGCAAATGATTCCAATAACTTGCTTTTGTTCATGACTGAGCACGTGACATCAGCAAGCTTCTAGGCCCAGCACTGCAAGACTAATTGGTTTTCACCATATATATATATAACAGAAAAGCTTATAAGATTCTCAGTCATAACTTCAGCAGGATTAAAAAAAAAAGCAAATAGGCCTGCAAAGTCACATGCTGCAGATACAATTTAGGAGAGCCTATTTTTGTACTTTAATTTTAATGCAATTTAACATATTAAACTAAAAATGGTTCCTTTGAGATGCACCGCAACGTTCCAACTTTAACAGCTTCTCGAGTCTGAATGATAATGCACTGAAGCTTAGCCCGTGCCAATATTTTCCTATTTAAAAAGTCATTCTCATTTAGGTTTTGATCCATTTTATGTTCCTTGACACAGATTAAGTTATTACAAAATTAATGAAAATTGTCTGCATGACAGCAGATTTTTTTCTTTGGGCCTGCAAATATAATTATCCACCCACAGAAGAGAAAGAAAAATGAAGAGAGGGTCTCTATTACTGACAGATACTGTCCTACATTTTTAACACAGGGAAAAGAACCTGCTGTCAAACATGCAAATCATTTCCAAGTAAGCACCTTCCCAAGGGACCATGTTTACAACAGATAAAGTAGTAATTGGGAATGCAGCAACTTTTGTTTTTATATTAGCAGGAAACAAGGCAGCATCAAAGCAAATCTCTGGCGAGGCTACAGCATGCAAAGTCAAGTCTGTGGCAATTTTCCCTGCCAATCAAAGGATTTCCTCTGGATTTCACAAGCTTTGTAAGCCAGACCTCCTCATGAGTAGATCAGTGCTCCTCCCTTGAGAAAGGCAAACTAATATCCTTTGGTTTTAGTCTGAGAAAGACAAAGAGAACTCTGACAAGGACGGACACATCACATACCATTAATCAAGTATGAAAGAGTATTGTTTGTTACAAAAAGAAGAAAAGTCACTTAGTTGACCATTTGGCTTTCTTCTGTATTTCAGCAAGCAGAAACACCCAGCTTTACCTCTCAGACAACATTATCAACAGTGGCAACCAACAAGGCAGTTAAAAGACATGACTTTGGATCCTGTAAAGGCATATAATTCACATAAAAATGTCAGTACACCGCACTTTAGTGTTACCAGTGCACAATCCTTCATTATCAAAAGTCAGAAACATTTAACAGATGCATTCACTAAGCTATCTTCACCTTACAGAAAAAAAACTTAAAAAACCCCACCTGTAGTCTGAGTCTTGTGCATTTGGGTCACAAACAAGACTTCAAGCGACTCCCTTCCCTAAAGCGTTATCAGACTTCACAGCACCTTTCTGAATAGAGGGGCTCTCACAGAAGCGAACTGGTAAGGGTGATCCCTAACACCTGGCCCACAAGAACAACAGAAAGTCTCCTGCCTGTTCAATAAACAGAGGAAAATAAGAGTTAAACAGATGGGTTTGTACAATGTTTTGGCATCTGGGAACGGTGAAGTCTAGGGGCAGTTGGAGGATCACAGGGATAGCTTCCAGAGAGAAAGCCCATAGCACGTTCAGCGCCAGGAGAGTCAAGCCTAAAGACTTCCAAAGTGAGTTGGTTTGGAAAAGAACGTATTTAAGGAAAACTGCAACATTCTGCAGGTTCTATTTTTTTTTTAATTTTGGTTTGGTTTGGTTTTTTTAGCAAGTGATAGCCACTTAGAGATGCAGAATTGTTTGGTGATTCAAGGCTATTTAATAAAATTCTGAAATAAAACTATATAAAAAAATGTGATCTGGACAGCTAATAAACAGCCTAAAACTTTTCACATATTGTCCTTTCTGGCCTAAAGCTTGTACAGTCATCTGAAAATGAAACTAGTTCAGAGAAAAACCTCCAAAACAAATCAATCAATGCCCGTCACGGCACTGGAAAGCATATGGGCACCTGCTCCCTTGCTAGCACCTTCTGATCGTGTACGGATTCCTGAGGTCCACACGACAGCCAACTGAGCATCGTATGTTCTATTCACAACCTACTCCAAGTCGGATCTAAAGCTGTTGTCCAAGAGATGGAATGATTTCAATAATAACATTTTAGTCAGTTATATGCTTTTTTTCCCATCTCTCAAACACTGACATCCTCCCGCAAAAGCTTAAGCTGAAAAACCAACTTAAGAGCTTGAAACGAGGAAACCAGAGGCTCATTGTGCGGAGTCACAGGAATTACACTGATCAGAAAAAGGTTGATTAGAAATCGAACCCATGCTTCTAGATAGTACGTTAATGCCTTAATCAAAGTATCCATACCCCTGACTTGCTAGTCTTTAGTACCGTTTTCTTTCCATCTTACTCTCTTCAGCTTCTGGCCCATAACGCTCCCATTTACTACACTGGCTGTACCACAGCTCACAGCAGACAAGATGAGTTTAGCCTTTAATCTAGCTACTTTCTAGGCAGCATGCCTACATGAACTCCAATGTCATTTAAAATTGCTCAGATGTCTCCAGCATCGGTGAAGTCCACTTGTGATGATAATACCATTAAACAGTTGTCAAGACAGATTTGAAAGAAGACAGCAGTTTAGGGTTCCAAAAAGTGCTTTTCAGCCTTTTATGAAAAACTAGGGAATCCATAAGACAAAGATATTCTTTTGAAGTTTCTTTTAAAAATGCAGACATTAAGACATGACATTCATATTTCTGATAAGCAATAATTTATTAGTTCACAGTGTTACTAAGAATTTCTCAAACTTCGTAAAAGCCAGTGCAGTTCTGTATTTTTTATCTCTCACGGCCAGACCGATACAAAGAGCTGTCTGATATGGATATTCATAGGTGAAAGGCATCTATTTAGGTCATCTATTCTGCTTGCCTTCAAGTGCAGAATTACTTCTGGTAAAATATTATTTATATTAGACTCTCTGGGGCTAAATAAGTCAAAAGAGGACAAAAGAGGACAAAAGACATACTGGATATGTTTACCTTGACACTTCACAACTGCAAGGCGTCTCTCCAGAGCAGACACACGCTACGCACACGCAGACCCTGGAAGCGTGGCTCAAGGGGCTCTGCGGCTGAAGAACGCCTTTTCAGAGTCAGAGAATTCTCCAGATGTCTCAATGCTCTCTGAAGGCGAGTATGGCTCGAGACAGAATCGCACGGGATATCAGAAAAAAAGACACCATGTGGCTGGGAGGCAGGAGGGACAGAGCTCACGGCAGGTTTACAGCCTTCTTCATAGCCGTACAAAACCAGCTGTATTGATAGAGCCAACGTATCTTCCTGAACATGGCCTGATGGCTGGTAGCTTCAGCACACTGAGAGTTTAAACTGTTGCTAAGTGTTTGTAAACCTTTTGATAAAGGACAGTTCTAAGAAATTATTTTTAGGAAGATAAAGTAGTAACTCGGTAGATATTTATAGATAAATCCTTTCAGAACACAGCATAAATTAAAAATTAGTCTCATGTGCCTACTCAGCACCAGCCTGAATTCTATCTAGAACAGTACTCTGGAATTCACAGTACCAAACAACAGCAAACTACACATTCATAACACAAAACAGATGAGGATACTTATATTTTCTGTATATGGTTTATAAACATATACACATACACATAATGCTTTATCAAAAATATTTAGGAAGACTCATCCACAGAGCTGCAACAGAAAACAAAGTCTGATCAAAGTATTGATATTGCATTAAAGGAATAAGAAATGACCATGCAGCCTCCTTACAACATCTTTGGAAATTATTCTCTCCAAAGCTCTCTTATAAAGGTGAAAACTAGGAAACCTGTTTCTGGAAGAAACACCATATATAAACAACCAAATTAAAAGTGATCATGACAGACTTGAATGAAATGAACTTGCTTTGGAATTAGCGCAAGAAGATTTAGTATGGGCAACAACACCAAACTCATGCTATAAACCTAGATGAAGGAATTAAAAATACGTATGCAAAAATGCAAAATGAGCTATGATAGAATATTTTCTTTGACTTATCTGCTTCCGACTTGCTGAGTTAATGATGGAAAACAGAGGATGCAAATCTCATTGATAACTCAGCAACCCAGTAAAACAAGGAAATTGCATTCAGACTCTTTCCTTTCCTGCTCCAAACTTAAAACAGTATGAAATATTTGAGTAACAACTGACTAACGTAATTTCGTAGTAATGAGAAAGCAGTTGGTAAGCATATTGGCATATACAGAAATATGGTTGCCAAAAATCTAATATAAAGAAACTCTCTGCAATTTTGTGATAATGGTCAATACTGAGACTATTGAGGCAGCCAGTCATCTTGGCTTTTAAGTGTTCCTTTTTTGTTTTGGTTTTGGTTTTTTTGAAAGAAGATTACCATTTCTAGAGAAACAGGTAGTAATATGGCAAAATCTAGGTGCACAGATGAAAGACGTTCATGTTTGAATTACTATTAATAAAGACAAGAAATGTAACTTATCCAACATAATTTACAAGTGTTTGACATTTGAACAGCAGGGAACCTTGCTTTTTTGCTATTCTAGTCACGTAAAAAAACACTGAACTACTATTTCACAGGGCAACTTAACCCCACAAATTAAAATTAGGAAACACTACCAGTAACAAGTAGTTAATTTTATGTAAGAGAAGAGGTATTTGCAAAATAATCATGTCTCAAAGAAATCTCAGAGAAAACCTGTTCTTTTGCAGCACTCAAGATATCTCCCTGAGAGAAGCTGGGAGCATAACCCAAACTCCTGAAAGATTTTAGTAAGCCAGGGCAACACTGGGATTTCATGGAGTAGAAGAGAGTAGAAGACAGAGAGTATTCAACAATATCGGGCAAGATATAATATAATCTAGGTCACATGTAAAATCATAAATAGCACCCTTTGTCTCTAGAATATAATATATTTAAAACCATTGTTGCAGGCCCTGTTGATGCATGTGATAGTGTGGTTTATGTCTTGATTACATGCAGCTGAGTATATGAATTCCATCTTTTAGTTCCTTGTCAGCTGGATTTCTTCTGCAGCTAATTGGGAGCCAGAGAACACTGCCTATGGGAAAGCCAGCAGCTATTGCAGCCTGCCTCCACTAGAATTTGTCTTTTGGAAGTACAACAAGGTCATTTTTAAAAGATGCAAATAAATGGAGAGGGGGAAGAGGAGGAGAGTCCAACAAGCAATGAGACAGTCCAGGTGATTAACTAGCATAAGATGAGAGAAAGGAGGCGGCACTATTCAAAATCCACACCTTTGCTCATTAGTCATTGCTGTGGCACGCAACTAAAACACAATACTGGCAACTGTTCTTTATTTGGCAATGCGTGGTGCAGGCTAGCAGCAATTTACAGGCTCGAAGAAATTGATTCTTTTTTTACTCTCTTGTGTATTACAAGTACAGGTCTACAAGAACACAGTGGTGTTTTTTCCTGTTTCCCCCTTTCAGAACAGATGAGCAATGCGCACAGTGTTTCCTTCCACTAAAAATGACTATTGCTTTTACTTGACACTTGCTTTCCATTTTCCCATCAATGTCTCACCCAGGGAACTGACTCCTGAGCCTCCCCTCTGAATACCACGTGGAACACACTGCCACAAATGCTGCGTAAGTCTCCGTCCATAACATAAATGCAAACACCCCCCAGGATACAAGCAAACGCTTGTCAAAATACCACCCACCCTTCATTTCTGCTGTGCTCGAACTGAAGGCTAAGTCAAGTAGCTTACAGGCATCTACTGCAAGAGTAACGGTGCAAGAGAAACCAAGTAAAAGAACAGCTACAGCACATGCACTTTCAGTGTTTCATTAATTCACCAACTTCCTAGCTTATTCCAGTGTGGAAGAAGATGCATTTGTTTATAAACATAAGGATTTGCTGCTTAGTATTCTGTGAAAATTTAGGATTGACCTAACAAGTGTCAAGCTTGCCCAAACTACTGCAGCATCAGATTAATTCTCTGCATCCCTACAATACTAATAAATAAGGGAGAACAACAAAGAAGGAGCCAAGGCACAAACAATTCGCTTCACTTTCTTAAAGCTCAGTCTAGACCATCCCTATCTACTAGAGAAAAGACAAACCACAAAGGGTGATCAAGAGCTCCAGACAACCCATCGAAGGTAGTCTAAAGTCTTACTTGCTGGCTGAGCCCATCAACCAGAAAAGCCAGGTCAGACCAGATCTAGATGTGCTGAGTTTTAGGTTACAAGAGGGTAATCTGCTAAAAGCAAGATAAATGGCATTTCCATTTAAATGCCAATTTCGTTATGTGACAAAGCAGACTGTGTATTCTCACATTAGCATCTCAGTTATCACTTCCAGCATGGAAAGTAGACACAGAATTAGGGATAGCAAATATTGATTATAAACTCAGAGTTTCTTACTGTAGCAGACACACTAAATTCCACTTACATGCTCACAATGAACAGCCTATGAGGTGGAATACAGGTAGGACAATTACAACTCATGGATTTATTGACTCATCTTACACAAAGGGAAGGGTGTCAAAGATGTTTTAAAAATGTAACTTGACGATTTCTATAGACACTACACAGAATAATGAAATAATAAAGCATATTGGTGATTTCTATTGCACCCCAACTTTTCAAACATACCCATATTACCTTGTTGAATTCTGCTTAGATACCCAGTTAGGTGTTATACTCCAGGGGCTGGAACACAACACTGGATGTTTTCTTAATTTTAACTCACTGTACAACTAGGAAAGTCCTTTCTATATCATTGCTTATGTTCACCCAATTATGAAATGAATATTTGGGAGAGTCTGAATTTACCTGAGAGGTACTGACTGTGTTTAAGTAATGAATTTTTCATTTCCATCCACCAAGAAGCTTGTCTATCATTTGACAGCAAACAAGAAGATCAAGAAAAGTAGGACTGTATTGTAAGTAACCATACTGTAAATTCAATTACTTTCATTCTCACTTGTCTCAAATGCCATTAATGAAAAGCAAACCTTTGTTGATGCATCTCAGAAACCACATAGAGCAAATGAAGAATTGCTGAAATACCCACCTATCCTCCTCTGACTGCTAAGCTGAAGGTAGAAAACACATAGGCAACTCGTACAGCTACCTAACTGCATAAGCTTTTAACTGTGAATCCAGTAGATCTCTGGTGTTCTAATCAGTCCCACAAAGACCGTGCACAAATATGCAAAGATGTGTGTCTGCAGGAGGACTAACAGGGCTACCTAACTTTTTGAATTAAAGTCTTAAAGATCCTTGACATGATAAAAAGGCACTCCCAGTAGTCACCTTGTCATAGTCTTCTCTTTATTGAAACAATTTATTTCATGTTGCTACTGAGAAATTTCTAGTGCCAAATCAGTGGAACAGGTTACTACAACAGTAATAGCCACAAGAGATTTGCTGATCTCCAGCAGAAATAGTTTAATGACAACCTAGAGGTCAAAATCTGTTTTCATAAATACAGGACATCATCTCAATACTCTGTATAGGAATCTCTTCACGGAACAGTCTAAATCTTCATTAACACTTGCCAGTGACAAGTCTGTTTTACTGAAAAGCCACTCAATAGCCAATATAATACTTTCACCAAAAAAAATAAGGCTACAATCCTTTAATCAACCCTATTTGCTCTACACTTTGAGCAAGTTCTTCCAGCCAATGCACTAAAGCAAAACAAATACCCTTGTTTTCAAATGTATTAAAAACTATCAAGATGCATTGTCTGAGGACAGCTACATAGCAATAAATATTGCAAGGTAATCTACACAAAAAGGGTTGCAAAGGTCACTGTTTGTGATCTGCTTAACAAAGTCACAGCGCTACTACTACTGAGCCAGAAATCACAGGTATATTAGGAATAGCAGCATCAGAACGCTTAGCTGCTCTGATCAAAAATCCAGCTTGCTCACTAGTATCTTGTATTCCCTTCACAAAACCAACACAGATGTAACACTGCAAGTATTCTGTATCAGTATTTCAAGGCCAGCTGGGGAATGGCTTCAATACTGTATATAAATTATCCACTTTTCTCTGAATTAGAGGAGACAGAACAGGGACAAGGAATTGCAATAGAAACAAGGAACAGCAATAGAACCTTCTTCACTACCATACAAGACAGTATGTTGTAACATCCCTTTGGAGGCACACACCACTATTAAGAGTAAAACCAATAGCTGTGTTTTATTGCTACAATACATGCAGCAGCAGATGCTTGAGCAGAATTCTGTCAATTGTTTTTATTAAACCACCAAGACAGCATTTTAAATAGCCATGGAGCGGGTTCCTCTACTGCTGTCCACGATGCTAGGAGATTTAACACAAGTAGAAGTGCAAGAACAGCAGCTTGGGCTTAAAACAAGTTCTGTGCTTGATCCTAGGAAGGGAGGTTATTTCATTTAAATAGATTTTATTTCCTCACCCTCATTCCCTATCTAACTGCTGTCTCTCTTCAAACTCAGATCCAACTTAATCCCACAGAGGCAAGGGAAAAGAAAATCTTCAGCCTAAACCAAGAGAAAGTCACTAGAAGACAAACAAAAAAGCAGCTAACATATCATGAAACAATGTTTCCACCTGGAGGTTTTTAGATGTCAACTACATTTTGCTGAAAATATTGGAAAATTTGAAAGTCATAGATGCTACTAGGAAGGAACTCCATGAAGTAAGTATGGTGTGTGAAGACAACACATGTTGCAATGGTTAATAAAATATTTCACAAAGATTGGTTAAATATGAAAAAATCTTGATAACACATGTTGTAGTATTTTCAAAGATAGCATAACGTTTTCAATTCATTCACAGGGAAAAAAAAAAAAAAATCACACACTAGCACAATTTAAAGTTTTTTCCAGAATGCACTTCAGCATTACTAAACTAAAATAATGATATAAAAATGGAAACAAACTGCCCTCAGCTGTGGCAGATCTCATTATAACAAACTATTGTTTGTAATTTATAAAAGTTATGTATTCCACATGCACTTGACTCCTCTTTATTAAGTGATCCTTTCCTCTTGCATCATCTTATTAGACAGACCTATTTTAAGAGGTAAGAGGTTGCTTATGAGTAGCAACGTGCTAGTATAGCAATATGCTTGTGTGGCAAAAGAATTTTTTTCTCTCCTTCTTCCCCCTCCAACATAAGTGCAGAAAAGAATAATCAGCTGTGGAAAGATCTGAATAGTTCAATGGGCATAAAAGAGGTACTGGCAATAAATTAGAATATTGCAGCCCTCTTTATGGGTTTCAGACATTGCTTCACAGCTGATACCGTACATGAATTTTAAGCAGCTTGCTGGGTCAGGCTAGCTCTTGAGAAGCACTACAAGCCATTACCATGCATCATCATCAGCTGGTCTTAATAGCGAGCCTTCACCAGAAAGAAATACAGCTTACTTAGAGGGCACAGGAGTCCAAATCAGAACGAGTGTCACAAAGTTACTCTGGCAACGGTGGAGCTTTTTGCTCTCCCAGATTTTCAGCTGTCTTTTCAGGTGGAATGCCTCTTACACGAGTACCTATGCAGAGATCAGCCCCATCTAAAGTCATCAGAAGCTGGCTTAGAGCACAGGGTCCCCATTTTTTTTTAATGAAAGCTCATTCCGACATGTCTCATTTGGGGCTGAGTCAAAAGCCATTGCTTCCCTTTCTGTTCTCCTGCATGACATGGCAAGAAGACCCAGAGGGCAGGAAACTGTAGTCCTATGTGTACAAGCCAATGTTCTGGCTGGACACACGACATGGCATTCTGTGACTGGCCAGCTGAAAAACCCCACAAGAACGGCAACAACAAAAAGCAAGAACATGCAGCTGTTTATTTTGAGATGTATTGTGCACTCAAAAAACGAGGCAATCGCTCCCCCAACTCCGCAACAACTCTTGGGTTAATGAAGTTCCTTCCTGTCTACCCAGTATGAAAAACAGCTTGATCCCCTATTAAACATTTTATACCTGTGATACAACATTTTAAATATAGATCTTCCAAAGGGTTTAAAAAATAAAAAAACCAAAACCAACCAAACCCAAACAACCACAAACCAAACTCCTTTGTGTGATCTGCTAGCATTTTGCGGATTTTTGTTGTGTATACTTGCAAAGAAAGCAAGGGTTAAAAATATGAACCACAAGCAGGCAAAGTCCTATTTCCCAGTAGCAGCTTCTTCTACTTTCTCATGTAAAGCTGCTTTAGAGGTTACGTGTGACAGTGTGACAGGCTGGGATGACAGAAGGCTGCAGGTGCACTACAGCCAAATATAAGGGGACCACGGAGCGGCTGCTATTCGTTTCCATCCTGACAAATGTATCTTTTGTCCCTGCAGGACTGAGGAGACTATAACTATAACTGACACTCCCAAAACACAAAATCTCTCCAGAATAGTTTTGCCAGTGTCCTAATGGCTATGATTTCATTGATGCAGGCTGTAGATTGGCTAACCACCACCACAGTGGGCAGCAGCAGGACTCTGAATTAGCTCCAAAATATTTAGTCTTATTTTATCTTTTACACGAGGTAGATCTCTAAGAGAAAGAGAAACAGCAAGTAGTCTACACAATGTGTTTTCAGACAAGTAGTTAACACTTGGCCAGCAGAAAGAAGGTCCTTCACCTTTCACCCCCACTGCCCCTTCATTCAACCAGAAGATGCCGGAGAACATTTATACAGAGTATTTCAGTAACAGCACTTCCAAAAAATATAGAGGTAGAACAGTCAGTTTTCTGTACCCCTCCCCCCTTTCACTAACATTGCTCTTGCCCTTTGAAAAAATATGAAATCCCTTGAGTGCTTTTATATCTTCAAGGAGTAAAAGTGCTAAAGAGCACGGCAATATTTCAAACACAAACGCACAAATCAGTTCATGACTGCTGAAGCTGTTCTGCTGGAAATGGTAAAACCAGCTAGAAATGTCACCTAGTTACAGACACAACCTTACATCAAAGCCATAGGTGATGAGAGCCAAGAATACAGTGGTCACCATTTACAACGTTTTACTAGTCTTCTCCCCTCCCTCCAGTGGTATTCCATCACCGCTGGGCTTGGGAAGGGGTCTTGCTCTTACGTTTGCCACCTTTTCTGCATTTAATGTACTCATCCAAAAAATCCCTGGTGATTAGAAACAGCAAACTAGAGAAAAGCACTAGATAATATTGGAAACAAAGTCCTTAAATTATTCACAGAATTCAAACAGTTTTCGAAGCACATCATGGCATTTCGATAGCCAGGTAATTCAGCCTGACGTCATAAGCTTCAGCACTGCAATGCTAATTGGGGAGACGATTACAGCTCTAAGAGGTTGATGCAGTCTTCATTTACATGTATCTCTGGTCTGTCTTCTGAAAGGACTAAGGATCTGCTAAATTCTAAATTCAATGGGAGCATCAGTCCACCCAGATGTGGCTAAGATAATTTCACTACTCAAACAGTAACAATGCCTCACTACGACTCACTGGTGGTTAGCATTGCTACAAAGGTTTTAATTTTCACATACAATTTAGTGAAATATCATGTATCCTGCAAAATCTTTTGGTGAAAAATTCAGCATGCAATGTGAGAGTGGGAATTTATTTGCTGGGACTAATTGTCTATCACCATGTGTTCTCCCTTTACTACAGTACTTCCAACAAGACCTTTGTGAGGGTGTTATCACAGTTACTCAAGTCACAAGCTACAGCCCAGGCTCTGTCTAAAATCGGGAGGCTTCTGCAGCTACTGTGTACTATTCTCCCTCCGCCACAGAGTTTGTTTCGGGAGGTGGAAGGAAGATACAAGTGTTCCCGTTCCATTTCTTTAAGGCATCAAATGAAGTTATACCTGTTTATCTCAAAGAAACTTAGCACATCCACTGTCCACTCCAAGACCTAGACAGAGTTATGATGACTCAGAAGATAAGAAACCCAATCTTCAGGGCCTTTTCCTGATACTAGGGTACATCAATGGGAATCCTCCTACTCCTTACGGGTAATCCTGATTTTTATTCTTGCTATTCCAACCTCTCACTAATTCCTCAGAAAGGAAGCAAGGAGAGGTTGGCAGGTAATTTGTTAAATGACGCCTCTCAAGCTTGAACTGTTAAGTCGTGCTTAGCACAATGCAAAACAGAAAACAGTACACTATCTTTACGAAGAGTTAGAGATGCAAGAATGAGAGAGCTTGTATTCAAGTGATTGAAGCAAAGTTATCAAGCTCAACATAAGCCAGCTACCACATTACTAACTCCAAGATTCAATCAAAATAGAGCAGGAATATTTAAATTGTAGTCTAAATTAGATCTGTAGCAATCTTCACAGAAATAGGCAAGTCAAGTAGCAAAGTTATCTTTGGAAAAAATCTATTAACCATAATGGAATGATAATCCTCTTAGATTCATTGATGCTGACAGATTAAATACTTTAAATTCATCTTTTATTTTGTTAGCTCATTTGACGCAAAATAAGTCCTACATTTTTAATATTATAGTGGGAGTAGAAGGAGTTTTGCTGTTACTGTGGGAAATTCAGTATTAATGGAATGCCTCTGGGTATTCAGGAGAACTATAAACTATGTTACCAAACGACAACTGGAAAGGACTAACTTGTTTCCACTTTTAACGTACTACCGCTGTTTATTAGAAACTAAATTAATATTACTGAATTTGCTTTCTATTTAGGAAAAGCGGACTGATAACAAGAAAGAATACATGAATCAACACATTTTCCCTGTAATAAAGTGTTCAATAATACAGGGTTAGCTATACTGCCAACCTTTTGCTCCTGCCGGCAGGCTGGCGTATCTCCAACAACAGAGCAGCCTGAAAGCTCCAAGCGATCCCTCCTCCTTCCTCCTCCGAGCCTCAGCAACAGCGCGTTTTACAGCAATGTTCCCCAGTCCCAGACACAACTGCCAGATGGACTCCCCAAACTCACACACGGACCCTTCCTGCTCTACGCGAAAGTCCTAGCTACAAGATGACTTACTGTTCTAGTAACAGGGACTTTCCCAGTATTTTATTCACAAAACCTTTCAAAAGGCTAGTTTCATACTTCTGCTGATCAAAATTAAATGTTGAGACCTGGAAACTTTTCATTATACAGAATTATTTACTGCATAGCCCTTTGCAATAAATTTTGAGATGTCTGCATTCACTTAGAAATAAATAATATATACCAGGCCTAATATCATCCACTATTTCTAGCTTATTATGGGTCCCAAAAACCCCAGCCAAAACTGGAATGGACGCAGCAGGCAGAAAAATAAGACAAATCTCCAGAACCTTACCTCATGTTACTCCATCTTAGCTTAAGATACACCAAGTTACTCAATTTTGGAGCTACAGATTTGACCCATTGGTTCTAGCAGGATTCTATGGCTTAGAATGGTAAATAAGAGATTTTGCACTGCTCTATTTATCACTGGAATACTTGTCAGCTACTTTCACTCTCTTTATAACAGGGAAATTACTGATCATTTGCTGATGAACCACATAAGGAGGCTCAAAGTCTTAAGAACGCACAATTATCCAGGAAAAAAAAATTAAATTCCAGAATCATAAAGCTATTTTAACAAATCTGTATTTTTTTCAAAATTACTTAGCTCTGAAAACTACATGATGTGAATAACAACATTCAGAACTTTATCCGGAAGCCTTAGTTAGGACACAGTGCTAAAGAGGAATGACGTGCATTAAATATATGCACCACCTAGTGTCTTCCAGTGCATCCACTACATTCATTATTGATCTGCAGTACATAGCTTTGACAGGCAAAGCGTTGTTAACTGCTACCCAACATTACTTTTTTATTCCAAACAGTCCGTGTTCTTTACAGCCAAGTTAAAAGATACAAAACAAAAAGTTCCAACTGAAAACTAGCATTATCTATGTCAGCAGCAGTAAATACCTTACAATATAGCAGCAGCAGCAAACACCTCCCAAATTCGATGTTGAAATTAATGTTTCAAAGGGTAATGGCTTACCACAGATCTTCAGCAGTTTTAAATCTGCCCTTAAACATAGCTAACCTGGGGCATCTGTCACCATAAAAGTCATAGACGCATCTGTTGAACTGCAAATCAGATACGGTTTTATATAAAAGGTTGAATTCAATTAATAGAGCAAATTTGTTTTCCTGTAATGCAATTTATTATTAGGAATGGTGTAAGCATAGAACCAATTTTTTAAGTAACTGCTCGCAATTTAGAAGAAATCTCCATGTTTGCTCTTTTTATGTTCATTGTCTGCCAGGATTCAAGCAATTCAATTTCACATGCAGAAATGCTCACAGAAGAAAAGTATTACATCCACAAAAGCACCTTCTACTGAACAAAAATTAAGCATATCCAACCAGAAGATGAGTAATATAACACTTCTTTTAACCATTTACAGGTGAGCAACCCACGTGGTACTTCAGTTTTGGGTGCAGTGAGTCAAAGAGCACTAAAACACACACAGAACAAAATCCAAAGTATTTTGGTTTATCCTTCTACAAATAAAATTTTCATCAACCAGGAGCAGATTTTTTTCAAAAAGCTTTCTGACATTCAACACGAGTTAGACATCAAAGCATGTTAAATATTATTTTAATTCTCCATTCATCATAAGGGCAAAAAGCTGGTCTCCTGGAAAAAGTCAGAAGCAATGTTTTAAAAGTTTTCCTATTGTTGTTCCTATTGCTGCTTTAAAACAAGCATGGATACAAAGAAACAAAAAAGAGCTCAGCTATGCCATTTCCGTTCATTTTGACTACACTTCTTATGTCTAGACACATTTAATAAGCTTTATCTACAGATTAATTATGCTCTTTTATTACAGCGTTTCCAGTGCTGAAGCATCCATCGGACCTTCAAAGTACAGAAGCCATTTACAATTACACCCGAACCCTTACCGTGCAGGTACTGCACACAGGGCAAGGAAAGTTAACTATCACCTCCAAAAAAGGAACCACAAAGTCACTTCCTGCAACGGTACAGGTCCACTCTGGAGCTGGGACTGAACGGCAGGTACATCCAAGTCCCATCCAAGCCTTCAACACCTAAGTTCTCTAGTCATGACGGTTACAGAACTGGGAATGACTGGAATTATACAGCCCAGACAGCCCAGAAAACTGGTCGTCTGTTGCGTTCACAGACTGGATGCTACAGCTTCACGTCATCTCTACCTTGCAAAGTTGCCTTGTACACCTGTTAAAGGCAGAGCCTCTACTGAAAATTTTTTTCTGTGAAACAGTAGACTCACAGAGCACAATACTTGGCATCTAAACTGAGCCACCTCGCAGGCCAGCCTCCCCTCCGATGGCAACCTAGTCGCAGCCAGCATCAGTTGAATGCAAAGTGCGTGATTAGCAAGAGGACTTAACCATTTTGCATTGCTTTTCCATCGGAACTGTCCAGACCCAGGCTGCTTCTCCTTTCAATTGCTTGCAATAGGTTTGTGGCTTTTAAAAACTCTTCAGAACATTGTTATCTAGAAATTAAGGTCATTGGCTGCTCGTATTTTTTCTCTTTCCATGACACGTTAAGCAGGTTTCCAATGAGACATTCACAGTAGAATTTCAAACATATACGATAACTTTTTTTAGCAAAATATAGAAAGACGAGGATAGTTGTATGCTGAAATTATGTTTATGATGCATGCATGTAATCTCACATATTCTTGTCTGAGAAACCATGTTAATTTGTCATTGTTCTACAGACACAGTATTGCACAAAGAATACCTTGCATAAGCAAATTAATTAGATACCGCCTATTCAACCTCTTCAATAATCCAAAAGCAAGCTAATTGCTGAATAAATTCAAACCACGCTAAGCTTCCTAAAGGAAATATTTTTAACCTAAATGAACTAAATGAACTCAGTGCATCAGGGCTTCACTGACGTCTGTAACTTTTCAAAATTCAAAAAAGAAACAGGCAAAAACCAGACAAAATACCTACGGGAGCAGTCACCAGAATATTCATTAGGGAACATCATGTTTAGGTATAATTGCCCTCTGACGTCCCCTGCATGGAAGTTCCTATAAAGCATTTGGCACTAAAGAGTACCGGGCAAGTAAGTGTACTCCATTGACTGGGAGCTGGCAATTAACAACATTTTTAAACGGTGTTAAAAAAAGCCACAAAAGGGTGGGTGGGGAGGGGAAGATGGATGAAAACAACATTGATCACAATTATGCAGGTAAATTGCAAGGTTCAGATTACTTAGGCTTGTACATAGTTTTAAGCATCTTCTAATACCTACTTGAAGATGCTCTAAAATGTGGTTTATTGACCTCTAATGAGATACAACAGAGTACAAAAAATTTCATACTTACAAATACTCATGCTCTAATCTAAGGCCACATGACACAACATGACTATTAAAGTTATTTAAAAGTATAAATAGAAAATGAAACATTTTTCTATTTTATACAGATGAATCTGATCATCTGCTTCACTGCAACATCAGCAGCATCTAAAAACAACTGAAACAGCAGCCTCTGGTGTTAAAATTCTGCTCTTTTTCTCAGGCTCCACCTTTCACCAGGAAGCAGGACTAAAAATACAGAAAAGATACATCAAGTGGCCCTGAGGAATCCTTTGCACCATAACGAATTTTCCATCTTAGCATGTATCATACTATTTATGTTTGCCTTCTGTAATTCACTGTGAAAATACCATCAGATTAGCTTCTATTCTACACTGGTGAAAATTCATCTTGATACAAAGTCCTCTTACTGTATGAAGATGGAAATTTTCTTTCATAGCATGGAAAGCTCATTTCACCCCTGTACAGATCCAGCTTTATTCTCTACATCTGAAGAGACAGAAATTACACATCCCTTGAGCACGTATGTGAAGAAGCACATGTGTATGAAGGATAAGCCAAGAAAACCCACCCCTTCAATACACCACCTTAAAGGGCAGAATTATCCTGTCCTTCCAAAAATGAAATATTTTCAGAGAGATGCATGCATTAGAAAGAGAGCGCACAATGGAGGCTGTGCACACCTCACTTCCACGGAAGGATCCTACGTATAGCTCTTCAGGTTTTTGAGTAGTACAAGGAGAACTTAGCCATTCTGATCTGTAGCATTCCAGCAATGGATCGTATGGTCTCTGTGCAAAGCAGTAAGATACTCAAGTATTATCAGTGTGCAAATTAAAACAATCCTCATAAGGATGAGTGTTCTCTACCAGACAAAATTAGAGCATGTTCATGTCCAAAGTCAGTCTTATACTCAACAGGAACGTTCAGGCTTCCCTACTCTTTCTCTGAATTATCTTACAAACTGTTATAACAAATTACCAAGACAGTAATAAATGCAGAAAAAAAATCAGGACTAAATAGAAGCCTTAACAAAACTAGACAATGACTTCAAAAAAGATACACGCATAGATACTCTACGAGTTCCAAAACGTGACAACTTCTGCATCATGCACCCAGTTTTGAAATACTGCTCTTTAGAGCTCTCAAATTTCCTGTGGTTTTAGAGAAATTAATTACTCTCTTTTGAAACCTCAGTTTCTCTACCTATGAAAAGCAACGCTATACCACATGCAAACTGAGCCTGTATCATTGCGAAGATCTGAAAAAGATGATAAACTATTTAGTAAACAAACCCACAAGTAAAGGAAGTTTATTTTCTGAGCCCTTACAAAGTTAAATAATATAAACATTGACAGAGAAAGCCACACTACACACTGCAGGGTGAGTGCAAGGATGGTTCAAAGCAGAGCAAGTGGCTTTTTATTTTAAAGAACGCTTTGTCCTAACAAAACAAAACCACACCATCATCGGAATGAAGTTATTTGAACAAAGTTATACAGGAGATTCCTATAGCACCCATGCCTTGCCTTAATTTTTCTTTACTCCTATATCACTCGTTAAGAATATTTCAAGTCTACACCTAGCTGAGATATTAATAACATGCATACTCCAAGATCAACTAAATCAATATGCTGACACGGCGTGTATTCAGTTGGGGCTGGCATGTCAGAAATATTTCAAATAGTAAGCTGTTGAATGTGCTTACAAATAATCAAACAGCTTTATTCTCAGCAGGGTATCAGGAACAGCAAAAGTGAACTTGAGACAGTCTACTGAAGCAACAGAAACAATATACTTCCTTTCGGATGTAGAAATCGGGACAGCTAAAAAACCTCCCTACTCTGTTAATGCAGTGTAAACGCTGAAGCAGAGCTGGCTGCAGCAAATCAACAACATTCCTCAAAGAAAGCATCAGTGATAGGAGCTCCAAGCTGGTGACAATGAAGTACTTTGCAAATACGGACAGAATTCTCAGATACATGAATGAAATTCCAGCCCATTTATAATGAAATAAATGGAGGCTCATCTAATTTGCACACGGACGTTACTAAATGCAAGACAAAAGGTACAATCAGGACACAAATAACTTGCATACCGGTCCTGTCTTCACCACTAGATTTATTTCAGTATCAATAGAGTTTGCTATTTTTACCTTTCTAAAACAAGCATTATTTCTCCAAGAGCTCTGCTGTCCAGAGGCTGGTTTGTCTTCTTGGTTCCTAGATGCAGAATAATACTTTAAACATGCAGCTCTCTAGACTGCATGTTAACAGTGCTTTTTACATTAAAAAACCAATTTTAAAAACCCACAGATTTTCAGACTAAAAGGAGATCTTTGCTTCAACAGCTTACTGTCCACAGACCTGCCCATATTCCATTAGGTGGCTGAGCGGAGCATTTTATCATAATAAAATCAGTAGCAATATGCAGTGGCTACCAAGCCGTACAGCCAGTGCCACACTATTGGAAAAGGAAAATCCCTAAACAATGCTTATTTAGAACAAAATGTACTTAGATCTATAAACACCATGTAACACATAGCTTTAGGCTTTAATATCAAGACACAGAAGAATACGAATGCTCATGTTTTACAGACACCTTTATTCAGATACATGCAACCCAAAATTAGTTTCAATGCATCAATGAGATAATAAATATTAGCGACTGTCTTCTCATTTTCAAATTACCATAGCGTCTACGCAATTTCTCCTGTAAAATAAAAGCCCAAAGCTACATATGTATATTCATTCCAACAGATGTAAAACGCTGCGTGAAGGGTATCCACAATCATTTCATACCTCTCTAAACCCTATTCAGAATAGGATCCCGGAACACAATTTGTTTCAGAGGCAGCTTTTATAGACAACTTCATAAACTAAAATCTTATAGCTCATTTTGTTAACTGAGGCTAACTGCTTAAGCCAAAGCTACAAGTAAACACTATGCAATGTCACAACTGGGAGACTACAGACACCAAACTGATGAAAAAATACACCGTTCTTCCTCGGAATAATGCCCAAGACCAGTTCTGCTCCAGTCTAGAACCTGAAATGTCCTGCACGGCAAATTTATTTAAATAGCTGAAACTTGTTCCTTAACAGCAACAGAAGAGTCGTCCTGCTACGTGTGACCTGCGGTGGGAAATTTGAGGTGCTTGCGGGGCCTGATCCTGACCGCACTTCACACGGTGCAGGAACTGCCACGCAGTTCTACCAGGCGCGTACAACAAAAGGCAATAACCACCTCACACCGCTGACCGGAATACGCATGTGTTCTTTTGCAGTCACAAATGTTTCGTGATGAAAATATTTAAAGAGTTATTAGACCTCATTCTATTTTCATAATTTATTTCACTGTTCTGTGAAGTGTGATTTTTTTCAAAGAGCCACAAAAAAGCCGTGTTTTGCCCATTACATGAGAGCCTCTCAGACTACCCCTCTGCTGCAGCAGTCATTGGACTGGGATGAGAGAACAGAGCCGAGGAGGTGGCCGGTAAGGTTCCCAGGAACCGCGGCGAGATGTCATAACCCGCTAGGCACCTGCGGACGGCGTCTATTCAGAGAGCAAACCCAAAGTATACGCAAAGGAAAAGGGAAGCGCGGGCACAACAGGCACGCAGAGAGAGACCGCCGCAGAGGGGCTAGCGCCGACAGAGCGAGAGGAATCTTTCAGGATCTACAAAGTCTGACTGAGAACTTACTCAAAATCTACTTACTGTAAAAATAAGCCGCTTGCAACGCACGTACCGTTACAGACCTTAAACGCAGAAAGCACGCTGCCTCAACAGCAGGCACCTGCCCCGGCAGGGCTGAGGTGCGGCCAGGCTGCCCCCCCCGCCCAGGCACCTCGAGCAGCCGGGCGGCGGCCGGGGCGCCCTGGTGGGGGCTGCGCCTGGTGGGGGCTGCGCCCTGGTGGGGGCTGCGCCTGGTGGGGGCTGCCGGCGCCCTGGTGGGGGCTGCTGGCGCCCTGGTGGGGGCTGCCGGCGCCCTTCGCCTCGGTGCCTCAGGGGACTGCCTCGCGCGAGTCATTTACCGGGAACGAGTTACGTGAAGAAAAGGACCGCGAGCACCTCAGCCCTTGCCCCCGGCGCGCGCACAGCCGGCCCGAGGCGCTCGCGTGGCCAGGCGACGGGCTCGTGCTGTCGCCGCCAGGCCACCGGCTCCCCCGAGCCCCGGGGCTGGGACACGCGCCCCGTCGCTCGGGTCACCGCGACCGCTTGCCAGTCGCTCCGGAGGGCCCCGCCGCCCCGCAGGGTGCCTGCGCGCTGGCGGCCGCCGCCGGCATCCGGACCAGCGGCACCGCCGCGGCTCCCCCGCCCCGCCCCGCCCCGCGCCGCCCCGGGCCGGCCCCGCGCCAGGGCGCGTTCCCACCGCCTCCCCCGGTCCCTCACGCACGGCGGGGCGCGAGCGGCCCCCTCGGCCCCAGCCCTGCCGGCGCGCGCCCCGCTGCCCCCGCCGGAGAGGCACGGGAGGGGCGCGCGGAGCAACCGGTGGGACCCGCGGACAGCGGCGCGCGCGCGCACACGGCCGGCGCGCGGTGCTCCCGCCGCAAACTTGCCGGCAGCGCGCGGGGGCCAGCAGGCTGCCGAGCCGGGGGGGGCGAGCCGGGGGCCGGGGGGGGCGAGCCGGGGGGCGAGCCCGCTTACCTCGCAGGGCGGCCGTCCAGCTGCAGAGCCCCAGCAGCAGCAGCAGCAGCGGCCGCTTCGGGCGCGGGGGGCAGCTGCTCCTCGCCGCCCCTCCGCCCATGCTGCGCCCCGACCGCCGCGCCGCTGCCCCGGGCCGCCGGCAGCAGAAGGGGCGCCAATCTCCTCCCGGCCCCTCCGGAGCCGAGCTCCAGCCGCAGAATTCGCCCGGCTGTGGTGGATTTTCCCCCGTCCCTTCTCTCCCTGCAGAGGCGGGCGGGCGCCCCACGCCCACCCAGGCGGGCCGTGCCGTGCCGGGCCGTGCCGTGCCGTGCCGGGGCTGCCCCTCCGCCGCCGCTCCCCGCTCCCGCCGACTAGCCAGCCGCCGCGCGCGCCCGCACCCCTCACGAGCCGCCCCTCCCCCGCAGCCAATTAGGCGCGCGCTGGGCGGGCTCCGCCGCCGCCGGCACGCGGGGGGTGCGGGGGTGCAGGTGCGCCCGGCGGCCCCGGCACCGCCCCGCAGCGCGGCTGCAGCCCCCGTGCAGCCCCCCCGCACCGCCCGGGCCCGAGGCGAGCAAGAGCCGAGCCCCAGCCCCCTGCCCCAACCCCCGCCCCCTGCCCCAACCCCCGCCCCCTGCCCGCAGCCCCCTGCCCCCGCCCGGTTACACCGCGGCCGAAGTTCGGGGCACAAAAGGGGGCCCAGAGCGCGGGCCCCGGGCGTGGCTTGATGGGGGAGCTGTGCTCCCCCCCTGCACCGCACCGGCTGCGGCCCCGGGCCCTTACCCCACCCTCTCCCCCGTACTCTGGTAAACTCACCCTTAAAAAAAAAAAAAAAAAGTACTACTGTTACCAAGAGCATGAGGAAAATACTACAACAGCCACCCCCCACACCCAAAGCAAACACATTTTGTGCCATCTTTATTAATATTGCATGGTTCTGTGATCAAAAATTCTTTTTCTTGCCAGAAGTGTCACTGTTTCATTCTCCCTTCCCCCCATCTAATTGCATATAAATATTTTTATTATCTATTTGATAAGGAAGCCTGACATATGCAAGCAAATTACCTCTATAAGGCCAAAAAAATCACCGGTATGCTCAAGTGAAATTGCTGCTGTTCTACTCTGAGCAGATGTGATCAATAAGATATATACAGCCAATGCACAAGATTTCAGGAATCAGTGCCGTTTTCTTTATCATAGGCATCAGTGGGGAGAGGAAAGGAAAAAAAGCCACAGTGAAGCCTGCCGTCAGCGCTTCTAGCGGGATGCAAAAACTGCAGAAATGGAGCAGGAGAAGGGTTCAAAATGAGATTTGACACTAACGAAGAATCTCACCATGAGATTCCTCCAATAGCACAGGTAAGAACAAATGGATCATGTTCATATCAAGTGTCAGAATTATCGTGGAAGTCAAGCACGGTATATTCCTAGCCAAGATATTACAATGCTGCATCGGTGTGCAAAATACCCCGAGATACTGTATTTGTTCTCCATTTCCCTTTCTTTGGGAAATAAACTCCATTTCCAGCAGGTGCTGAGACCACAGGAGTCAGAATGCAGGGGTTTATTCCCATCCATGGGCCCCCGGCCCAGTGCACGAAGTTCACTCTACCCAGCTTCACAAAATCCAAAGCGTGCGCAAATCTCGAGTTTAAGGGGACTCAGTTACTACTTCCAAAATGTTTTGAAATCCCTGACTGACAAATTCTGGAAAAATGCAGTAGGTTTAGTTATACATACTTAAGAACAAGGCTTGTCAATTGGTCCTCCTGCAGGCTAGCTTTGTACCGTTTTCAGGAGGAAACAAATAATTAAAGCAAAAGGAATTTGTAAACAGAATTTTAAGAGAAGAAAAATCAATATCTGAGAACATCACATCAGAGGATCTTTTATTCCCTTTCCATTATGTGTTTGCTAGACTTCAGCTCACAATGAAGAGCAGAGCTGCAAAGGCAGAGAGCAAATATATGAAAAACACATTTTCTTCAACAGCCTTTTAGGTCACTCTCCACATTCAATAGGTTCCATGGAAAAAAAAACCCAACCAAAAAACAAACCCCCAAAACCAAAACACCCCCTAAACCACCGAGGAACAGAACTGCGAAGCTACACAGGAAAGTTTTTCCATGTCAGAGCATCTAGCATACTCCCTTTAAAGTCTTAGCATGTCAGCAACGTAGGCCTATTTTCTAGCACATACATACGGCCACTTTTGCTTCAAGCCCAACTAATTATCTATTTTTGCCTATGCCACTGAGTCAGTGTTTGGTGCTTTAGATAAAAATATCAAGTTCTCAGTTTATAATGCAATTATAATGGGGAAGAAGAGAGCAAAAGTAGAAAAAAGGGCAACAGCTGGTAACTTCAATCAATGCACTTGGAAATATAAAAATAATCAGAATACTCCAAAGATAAAAATCTCAGGGTGGGGGAAGTATGCAGCAGTTTCTGAGCTGCTGAAATGCAGCTACAGATGAAGTGATACGTTCTTTAAGCACCGATGCACACCAATAACGTACAGCACCTTACAGAAACAAAGCTCTACGTATGTTCTGGCTGTCCGACGTGCCATTGTATTTCTAAGAACAGAGGCTATTTACACGGCAGTTTAACAAGAGGAAAGTCACAGGGGAACCAAGAATCTACCTTTGATATCAGGGCGTGAGCAAGAACGAAAGAGAAGACAGGAGTCCAGCCAAAGAGAATTGAGGGCATTAATGGAGGAAACCAGAGAAAAAATAATGGAGAAGCTGAAAATGCTACAAAGACATTTGTTCTTCCCTAGCACTTCAAGGGTTAAACTTTGCCATGAGCAATATTCATTTTCTGGCAGAGTCCATATTCCACACCTGGGATTCTAGCTTTCCTAGAATCCGAAAGTCTAAAGTTTGATGCAGCAGCTGAAAAAAAGAGACACTAAACAGAAATCAAAAAGGAGAAACAAACAAAAGCAAAGCAACTTTCTTAAGACCTTGATCGCAGCAGCCACGTGCCCAGGCAGCAGGAAAGGGCCTGTGGGAGGGACAGGCAGAGCGTGGAAGCGAGAGCCTCGGCTCCCGTCTCCAGCTCTGCCACCGCCTCGCTCCACAGATACTTCTGAGGCCCCTCTTCTCCCACATCTCCGCATCGCGGGCTGCATCTCGTACTGCGCGACCGAGCTGCTTGCTGAGGAGATTTCTACAGTCTTCAGCCACACTTTACAACTATGATGTAAATTTTTCTAGCTAGAATATGTCAATACCCTAATAATTTTCAATAAGCCATACAGCTACAGCCTGACGGGGCAGGGGAAATCACCTCCTCCACCCTGGAAGCTCAGCAGAATGTTCCAGCTGAGTTTGCCAAGGTGCTTTCACTCTCTCCTCAAGTGCAGCATAAGAAACAAAATGTAATCACCTGGCTGCAAATTTTTATTTGATGTACGACCTTGGGGTAACCCACCTGTGATTTGCAATAAATCAGAATTCACATCACCTGTACGTCAGATAATAGGCTGGGGGAGGATCATTGCTGACAGGCTCTCAGGAGCAGGTGAAGAGACAGCTGCTTCATTTTGCAGCTCTTGCAAATAAAAACATACCTGAGATGGCATTGGAATCTGATAGAATGTACCATTGCTATGCTTAACGTATATAATGATAAAAAGAAGAATAAATGCATCTAAACCATTGATGTATATCACAGAGAACATAAGACACATACCCGTGTGCTCTAATGCAAGTATTCACATTTGTACAATAGGTAAGTAATTCAGGAGCAAGCAAGAACACCCAACTGTAACAACAAATAAGTAATGAAAGTATGTGAAGCACTTTGAATGGGCTCAGTTGCAGTGACATAGAAGCCAACAAAAAAAAAAATCCTACTTGCTTTTAGCATCTCTCCAACATTTACCCTTCCCCTTCCCTCTCTTCTTCTCACAAGAGTACCCTAAACAAAATGGGATTCTGAAAAATGATCCAACCCACCTGGAAGACTTGTAATTGTGAAAAAGTTGTGATACTGCCTGGCTTGATTCAGCAATACCTACAAGCCCACAACCTGATTATATACAGAAATAAGGTAGTGACGAGCCTTTGGCCTCGAAGCGCATTCCACTGAATTGCGTGCTTCATTTTACGGCATCAAACAAAAGAAATGGCCCCTGCTGTCATAATGCAAGAAAAAGAGGAAGTCTGGGCTCAGATGATTCATTACAACTCCTCTCCATGTAGCAAAGCTAGAAGTGGATTAAATTCCCCTTGTGGTAGCAATCAACACTTCCCAGGTACCGAGACGGCATTCTTTGGGTCTGAAGACCCAGGTGTGCGTGCATGTGTCAGGAGAAAGAAAGACACTGTGTTTTTCTCTCCACTGCGTACCTAAGACAGAACACAAGCAACACATTCATTCTGTAGATGCTGGTACAGGTTAATTGCTGAAGCACTGGAAGGACAGGAGAGCTGCCTTAATACATGTACCCAGTCCAAGGCTGCACTGGAAGTGTGAGATGGTGTTAGTGTGTTTAAGGGGCCCTATCTTCTACAGTTTGATTCAAGATACTACTGGCTCACAGCAGTTACGGCTTGATTTTGAGTTTTCAACACGTTTTGACAGCAGGGCCTGGATTTGGATGGCCCAAATGTAAAAGGAGTGCTTGCCGTACCATACAGATGTGCTCTAGATCATTACTGAAGACTAACTGCAGCCCGACATCTTTTTAGTTGATGAGATCTTTATCACAGTCCTATATAAGCATATGTTACGAAGCAGTCCCAGAGGCCACAAGAGCAGGACTCAAAAGGAATTAGCCAAATTCATGGGCAATAAGCACATCAGCGCATATTACAACCAATATATTGTATAAGCAACCTCCAGTTCAGGAAGAGCCTATACATCCGTGGCTGAAAGATGAGAGCATGAGGAGTGGGCTATACTTTGTTTGCCTAGGCATCTAGTACTGCTCTCAGACAGGTTACAGGGCAGGTGATCCACCCACAGTCTGACCAGCAAAGCCATTCTTATGCACCGAACACACAGAGATAAGGGATGAGCGTAGCATTCCACAAGACATCATGAATATGCAGAAACACAGCTGAAATTCAGCCTGTCCTTTTTCCTTTGCCCTCAAGTTCATTACTGTCTATAGCTGCCTCTCTGCTATTCTACAGGGGTCTCTCTGAACAAAACAGAGAGATGGATGTGTTAGGAGCTTCGGATCACCTGACAGCTAAAGAACACAGTCCCCCATCCCTCCCCCTTTAAAGAACGTGCTCTGCCAGGCCAACAATAAAAAAAAAACAACGGCCAGACACTAGTTCTGTCCAACCATTTCTCCATCTCTGCAAGAAGGTCTGCCTCAAGTCCTTCCTAAGCGTGGAATGCCTGTTTTGCAACACCCATTTTCACTGCGCCGATCACGCAGGCAGTTCTGTGTACTGGCAACCTCATGATGGCTGGGATACTCTGCAGGCGGAGAGAGCAACTTCAAGATGAGGGTCTTGCATTTCCACAACTTAAAACATAGAAATTTATAAAATAAATTATATCAAAGAAAAGTTTTATCATTTTCTTCTCCTCTGTGCAACATCCCTCACTCCTCTGCATAAGATCAGGGTTTCAAGGTTGCATTTCCTTTAGGGAAATCCTTTAGAATTGGGTCCGTATCTTTATACGACTTTGTAAAATCCTACAAAATAATAGGACCTACCACCCCCAAGTACAACAAAAATATTTAGCAGCAAGATACAATACTGGGTCCAGCCACATGGTGCTTAGAAACAATCCCTAACAGACTGAGTTGCCATAGCATCTGCTATAGCAGTATTAAAACGTAACATATACGTATAATGGCAATTAATCAGCCAGCCACAGCCTGCACATAAGCCTTCCGCGAATAGTTTAATTTTCAGTTGTGTTTTACAGTCTCTTCAGTAGTGTTCTAGGAATTGAGAGTACATAGGCTGAAAAGCGATCATCTACGTATTTTGAGTCCCAGCTTTGTAATTTTTGTGCACCGTGGCTCATGCTGGATTTGCAGCTCTGCATTAGGACACCTAGTGGCTGAATAATTTACTGTATATATACACATATCTGAATATATTATTTAGATTTCCTGTCAGAAAGCTCATATCTACTTTTCTAAAGCTCAGTAAAGCTTCTAAAACTTATTTGAGAGCATATCAGGATTTCTGCAGTATTCTGTTCTGCAATAGAACCCCAACTCATGGCTGGATAGAGTACTTTGAAGCGTGAGCACCGTGAGCAGGACAGGTATATGTGCCGATTTCTACTTTCTCTTTCATCAGGCTATCACAGTAGCATGTGTACCTCTGATCCATAATGTAGTCTTACTCTACAATGTACATAACTCTTCCTAGCTTTAATTTAGATTTTTCCTTATTCTACATTTTAGTAACTTGAAAAGAGACTGTTGCTCTCAAGTTTTGTGTTATTTGTGTTTCCATATGAACAAAAAATTATACAAACCCTTTTATTCTAAAAGATAAACTTCAGCCTCCTCAGTGATTGGAGGGGAAGAAAAAAAATCTTTAAAAAAGCCTATAATGTTTCTTTAAACAATTCCATCCCATTTGCTTTAAAGTGAAGTCACCATTTGAGCTGTCATAAGCCATCATTTCTGATGAGTTAAAATCCATATAATTTTTAAATTGATTAATCTAATATGAAATACAATACAATTATTTGCATTTTCCTGTGTTTACTCATTCCAAAAATCGACAGACACCACAGAGCAAAGTTAATCTGATAAAAAGTAAAATGCTGAACTGGTTGGCTGTGCATCAGAATAGGAAAATGTGGATTAACATGCCAAAGGGGTGAAGAACATTTGAACTTTGCTAATCGATTTTAAAAATCATAAGACCCAGGCATTTAGAAAATGTCATAATCTTCATACCTAATTCACCCCTTGATTTGTAATTTGGAGAAGTCAGCTGCACTTGAAATTTTACCTGCAGCATTTCCTTCAATTGGGCAAAGAAGAATTCCTGCTTCGGCATTAATTATTATTTTATTTCCATGCCCTTTTAGATTTCTCCACATAAATGAATACTCTGATCCCACCGACATTCACTTGTCACACATCCAGGCATTTTTGTTGTGGCTGCAGCTGGATTACAGGCAAAGGGCAGCTATTCAGTATGCTCTAACCTCTGTATAAAAAGCTCGAGACTGCAAATAGAAAGCACACATCACTGATGCTCCCCATCCTTTAAAGTCACTCACTAAGTAGCTAGTCCAGATTTAGCATCCTGGCTCAGATCTTCCTGTCTGAACTTTTACTTGGAATGGGAGGTGCACGACAAGAAAGAGATGATGCACGGGTGAGATGTGCATGGATTAGAAAGTGTGCTTTGAGAGCAAACAAAGAAAATCAAAAGCAGCAGGACATTAGACAAGCAATTCGGTAGCTTAGCTATTTGTAATTTGTGGTTAAGGAAAAAAGAAAAAAGGTTACACATTCAAGCGGTAAGAGACTATCTGAGAGATTCTTCAAAACATCGCAGACTGCTGTACAGTTCAGAGCTGGCAGGGATGCTGCTGTCTGTGAGCAAGAGTATAGTGGAGGGCAAGGGACAAGAAACACTGGGCAAGTCTGCTTCTGTTCTGCCAGCATAGGGGAAAAAGCGAGTGACATGTCGAGCTATTTCAGTCTCAGTCAGAGGTAGTGTTGTTCTCAAAAGGCTATTACTGAATACGTTCAGGACCTTCTCATCAAGTGGGAAGTTATTGCCACCTTTTTTCATCCACACTTACACAGCACTGAAAAGCAGAATCCACTAAGACCTTCCTCTGGCAATTAACCAGTGAAGGCTGAGAGAGATTCAGCGACTATGCACGATTACAGTCCAGCCATGAAATGCAGATGGATAGAATCACAGGTCATAAGGCAATAGAAACACATAAAAGAACTTTATAATTTGAGAGCTGAACATCCCCCTCACTCCTTCCCTCCCAAAAGAAAAAAAAACCACCACACCAAACTCAAAGCACACCAACAAAAAACCAAAACCCAAACCCAACCCGAACACCTCAGAAAATCCTTGTATGGAACCTGGCAAAGAAAGATCATCAGCTTGCTAGGAAGATAAGAGGTTAACGCTCCAGACTGGGGTTAATGAGCCAATCTGACTGTTAGCCTGGATGTTGCCACATGCTTCCTGCGAACCCTGAGGTGCTTGGGGCAAGATGCTGAAGCAGGCACCAGTCACTTCAATTGCAAGCATGTTTGGCTTGATTAGGGACACTTCACCCTGCTTTGATTTGCTGAATGTATTGGACTAATCGCGCACAGTTCCTGTCTCCCCTTTTGCCAGCCAGTGCACTGAAGCCTCACAGTGAGTCATGAGAAATGGGAGACTATTTTTACCCTAATTAAGTACAATTTTGTCAGAACTGGAAATACGCAGGTGTCATATTATTAAGTTACCTAATTGTGTTAGTTACCTAAATCTGAAATGGCCACATAATAATGACTTTTCAGTAACAAGAGGAAAAGGGGAAAGTGAACTCTCTGCTTTATTATTTTCATTTTAATCTCCAGCGCAAAAGCAGAGGGCATCCACCTAGTAACTACAGTTCTGAATTATTCATAATGAGTCACACATCATGAAATGCAACTGTTTGATGATCTCAGGTGTGAAAGACAACAAGTAGCTAAGTAGTTCCTTAACTGTTAAAACATTATTTCAGCTACAAGAAAGAGAAACAATAGAAGCACACTTCAGTGCAAGTGATATTGTTTTCTGAAAAGTGTCAGTTAACACGCATCAGTCAAGTACCAAACAGCTAGCTAAGCTGTTCTCCCCATTTAATGTGATTAGAAGGCAAAGAACCCAATTATTGACAGCTCCCACCACCCTCATGAAGTGTGCTTGCTAACCTCTTGCCACTCCTGAATGCTGCTCCGTTAGCCGACTGCGCTTGTTTCTGCTGCCAAGCACACGTCCCTGTGCAGCTGTGCTTCCCAGGCTGCGGAAGGGCAGAGGAGCCCGCCCGCGCACCACCCTGGGGACTGCAGCAGGAACGTACAAAACCTGGTGAATCATTCCCAGATGGAGGCCACTGCAGTAGAGAAATGATCGCCCTGTAGCATGCCCTGCCATGGAGCCAGCCGGGATCTACTGTGATACATAGGTCTTGCCAGGAAGATTTTTCCCTCTTCCAACTCATACAAGGAGATGGAGAAGCAAGTTATGTGACTGTAACGTAGCACACGCCTAGGAGGCTGGCAGATCCACCGGCCGTCCACTGACTTCTGCAATTGCTTGAGGATTTTGAATGAAAAAAAGAGATTCAAGAATCCCAAAGGTGTTAAACTAAAGAAAGAACTAAGTATCTCTCAGGCAACTGTAATTTCAAGAGCACATCAAAGGGTCTGTGTAACTCCACCCTGAGATGAACAAGTGTTCTGTGGCAGGGATGAGGTACTGTGCAACACTGACAAGAGACTTTAAGGAACTTACTACAGCTGAGCAAGTGATGCAATTGTGCAGAGAGAGATGGAGCTATACAGCCATTGCAACCAGTTCCTGAATTAAGTGTAAATTCCTGTGAGAAAAGCTGTTCAGATATTAGCTTTTCCCATTTTGTAAGAAACCATACCCTCTGATAACAGACACATGCTCATCAATCACTTATTTCTATGTTTCAGCTTCAGTGCATTCTCACATATTCATATTTTTTATCCATTTTTTAAATGCACAGCAGAACAAGAAACTCTGTAATAAAGGAAAATTTACTTTCAATCCTCTAGACTACAGGTGAAGTTTGACACCGAGCAGCTGGTGGTGAACGCAAGCACTTTTTGGCCCCTCTGCCCCAGCTTCCGATTCCCACTCTCACTACAGACCCAGGGCCACGCCAGTAGAAGTGTTGGAAAAGCCATGTTAGGCAGTAGATGGAAAAACAGATCTCGATGAAATATCTCACTTAGAAGGGGTTTTCTCCAAGTTGGAATAATTTCTTGATGTGGTTCACCACATCACACAAATGCCCAGTGCCAGGAGTGGCACGTGGGTGGGAATGACAGGTCTAGGCCATAAAATCCTGCTTAATGATGTTGCCTCTGAATGCAACTGCAGCCTTAGAGCCTGCCACCCACAGTCCTCTTCAAACCCACCTATACAAGTCACAGCTCTCATCTTGCTGGCTGATCTAGCTTCCTATCTCTTCTACAAAGAGGAAGTGTTACCTCCACATCAACAGTGTAGAAATGATAGGAAAAAGACTTTACCGCAGTGCCTTGCAGACAAGTAATGCACGTATGCCACCTATTGTAATGAACAACAAATTGATTTACTACAAGGGAACATGGAGTTAAAAACCAAAATTTATACAACTGTGGTTTTCTAACTTTTTCAGTATATGAAGCCCTAAAAACATTTCCTTGAGGCTGTGGACCCTTAAATAGCAAGTTTAAACTCATCAATAAGTTAATTCTTCGCCGTTACTTTTAACGACACTATCACCCTCCAAAGAAACAGCCCATGGACTCAGGGGGGCCAGAATTACTGTAGAGCAGTAGCTCAGACTGTGTGTTCAGGAAGGGGCAAACATGGTCCTTCAAGACTGCAATTATAAGATATTCCCAGCGCAGCACATGATGGTGTCACTGAAAAGTCCTCCGAGAAAGCAGGTTTTGTGACATAAGCTCTCATTTCAAAGCTGTAGTTCAGCTTTCTTTTTATATAAGTTCCCATAGAATATAAATGAGTTCACTGGTGGATCATAGAATCATATAGTGCCGAACATTCTGATGTTTTGATAGAGAGTTTTACATCCAGCACAGAAGATTTGCTACATTTTGTTAAGCCTGTAAGTTTTCTGGCATAATTCCCAAAATGATATATTCAGATAGCCCCACAGGTTTTTGCTCCTATTAAGTTTTACAGGGTTTTATTCCTATTGCCAGTATCCAATAATAAGAGTACACTGCCCTATCGGGCACATAACATTCATGCACTGGTAGCAGTCATAGTAAATTCTGCAGCATTCTTCTGAGCTTTGCAATTCTGGGCTAACGAGTCTATGCAGACTCACACCCTGTTTACGTTCTCAGAGACAGTTGCAAGAGGGGTGGGGGCGAAACCAACAAAAAAAAAAAAAACCCATGGTTAATTTTGTTCATGTGATGGGATGACTCCTTCTGCCTCAAAAAAGAAAATAATTTCTGATGTTAGACCCTCTTAAGATAGACATAAACATCTTTTTCTCCCCACCCCAGAACATCTTTGGCATACCATTTGATCTGGAAATGTCTCAGAAATTAAGCTAATGTGCTCAAGCAGTTTACAAAAAAAATCCTGCATATATACAGAAAAAAGAAAATGACATCCATTGGTTTAACAGGCTGTGGTGATAGCATTCCCGTTTTCAACTTAACCCAATGTTCCTTGCCTCCTGCGTCCAATGTTATCAATACTGTTAAGAATAACAGCACTCTGACACTAAAGCTAGCAAACCTGTCACATGACTTCATCTAATTTGTCTTGGGTCTTCTTTACTAGATTTGTGCAATTTAGCGAAAGTGAAGATGAATCCCACTGTATACCCCCTATCAGCCTGCAGTGTTTAGAGCAGGTGCGGATAAGTAGAAAACACTATTCTATACTTGCATTGGATAGTAACTAGCACAATGTTTAGCATACGTTTCGCAGTATCAGAAAACCAAGCTGTAGGTAGAGACGGAGAAAAGAGCCTGCCTGTTCAGCGTTTCAATAATCCCTTTACCATCAAGAAAAATATTGCTTCTTTTTCAGATGACTTAGCCTATTCCACCTGTCAAGAACAGGCGATATAAATGCTTCTCTGAAGTTTGACATACACATTAGAGTGAAAATTGATAAAAGGAGTTGGCTGCACAGAATTTAGTAAACCCACCTGCAAGTGGTACCAAGCTCTAGGTTTTTTTTTTTTCCACCACCTCCAAAAGATTCCTCAAGTTAGTAATATCACAGTGACTTACAGCAGATTGAAACACAAACAGGGCCCCAGGAGTCAGTAAGAACAGTCCTTACATGCACTATATGTACAAATCCTCCCAAGGGACAGTAAAGGCCAGCAGAACCTGCCTCCATGGTGTGCAGACCTAATGGTTCACAATTCAGAGACAAGGCTACATCAGAGTGTCATCGACAAGAACACCGAATGTCCGAAAATACTGCCTCGCCCAAGTCAGACCCTCGACTGAAGTAACCTGTATCATCATGATCTTTCCTGGGAAGTTTCCAGTTGAGGTGGAATCAAAAGGTAATGAAGCACTGTTAAGAGACAGCCAAGATAGTTTCAAATATGGTGCAGCACCCAGCTTGGGCTACACTACATCCCTGTGCTATACAGGTACACCCTCAAATGCATCCGTATTACCTGCCACTGAATGGTAGTGTCTGTGCAAGACAAGATTTATGGAAGACAGCCAAGCAATTCTAGTTCTACACAGCAGAGGGAAGCAGCAAGCACTGTAACATTGACAGCCACTCGACTGTCATCCACTAAAGACTTAATTATGTTCTCAAACAAAATACAATGAACTCTGTCATAAGTAATCACACAAGAGACCATGAAGTCAGTAGCTTAGTGGAAGGGGCCTTCTATGAAAGATGAAGTTGAATTTTCTCTGGCTTTAGGGAAAACTTACTGAGCCCTGAAAAGAAAGAAGTGGAATGCAAAGGTGTTTTGCTTTACTTACCAAGACCTGACTTCACATGTTGGTGTTTTACCAGGAAAACTTAGTAAAAATAGAAAACCTGCCTCTAATCTTCAAGGTATCTTAAGTATTTACAATTAACATCTGCTTTAGTAGATGAAAATACATCCCCATAGTCAAGCGTTGGCAGATAGACAAAGGAGGAAATACTCTGCTTACAATGTTATTTGTAGTGTTTAAAGCATGCACATTTTATGTTTTATTTGGGTGTGATTTACCTCTGCACAGGAACTAAGCACTGCATAAAACTCACCTTTGGTACGATTTGGACCCTTTCTTCCCATAGTTCAGGTATTTGTCATTACAAAAAAAAAAAAAAAAGAAGAATTGAATGCATTTCATCACACACAATTCTTCTTTCACTTTTATAGCAGGCAACAGAGTCTACAGAAGTGTTTCTTACAAGTGGATTACAACTCCCAAACAGGTTACAAAGACAATTATGACACTGAACATTGTGTTTCAACCTAGACAAAAGAAAATTTAACTCTGATGCTCTCATCCCACTTCTTCAAGAACGCTTCAAGGTCAAACATTCCCTCAAAACTTCACAGATAAATTATCCAAGGTCATCAGTGGTATTTTTTTTTACTCTTCGTTATAACAAATGAAAGGAAGAAAGAACACTAGGACACTAGTTCGGGCTGCAGGAAACCACTAACCTGGATGAAGACTTCAGGACAGGTCAATTTACTCCTCCAAGTTACACCTCCCCTCTCATTTTTGAGGCTGTGTTACGTATTCAAAGCACACTGCATTTGGGTCAGGCATCGTCTCTCACTTCACAGAAGTCCTGCAATGCAAGGCTCCAACTTTTGCTTGGAGAATCTACGTGTGACTGTAACAGAAGTCCAGAGAATGGGATAATTGGATTATACCAATTCACATACGACTTTTCATTGCAAAAGATGAAACACAACAAAAACCAGAGCACAAACTGCAGCATGTAATTTTGAAAAGTATTGCGCTTACCACAGAGTTTTTCCTTCAGCCTCCAGCCAGAGCACTTCAGGCTTTGAGTCTTCTTTATGCCTCCATGCACAAGTAGCTGAAGTAGGCAATTCCTTGATCATGCTATACAGAAAATTTGTGAGGAACGGAGGCAGAAGACGACAGAACAGGTAACAGTAATTATGAAGTTATTAGAAGCACACATCATACGATAAAAACTTAAAAGTAAATTGCTTTGAAATACAGATTTTTACTTTCCTCAACACTTAAAATAATATTAAATAACTGCTGTCTCAAGTTAGAACTAAAGGTTAAAGAATAGCAATTACTGATTATTTAGAGGGTAGTTGTAATGAACTAAGATAAAGAGACATGTCACGTTTCTAAGCCAGATACTATATTTTTAGCTGGGAATGTGACTCTAGGCAAGTATTAGCAGGAGACCACACTTCGATTGGAAGCGAAGCTGCGACTTGCAACGAAGTTCTTACAGTAACAGAAAGTCTACAGTGCTTCAGTTCATAGCACTGTTTGTGCCCTCCAGATCAGAACACAGATGGTTTTTAATAGGAAGTTTGTGTTTCACATGCAGTTAAACACACATACATTTTAATAAATGGAGGAGTTTTGCAGAGTAAGATATAAAACCAGTTCTTCCAGTGTTGTGTAAGTGAAGTCTGCACTGCAAGCGACATGGCCTTGATATGAAAAAAAAAATTAAAACCAATCAAATTATTGTGTATTACATTATATCACCAAAGCAGAACATCACATCAGGCTTTTAGAACATGATATTCAGCAAGGGAATAAACCTTGTAAATTCAGGAAAATAACTACATTGAATGATTTTCTTTAACCTCTGATTTCAAACCCAATAAAGACAGGATATAAAGCACTTTCATTTAGCTTTTAAAAGCTACAAAATACATACAAAGGAATAAAGAAAAGGCAAGAAAAAGCACTAAGATTAATAAGAAAAATTCCTTCTCTTAGGAGGTTTCTATCAGGCAATTCAATGATTCAAAAATATTAACTTCAGCCTTGCTGAGTAAAAGTAATTATTTTCCCTTAAGTCAGCTGATTTCTGGTGCCTTTTCATCCATTGTCATCTCTTGTTATTTAGGACATCATGTAACTAGCCTTGATTGTGTTATGGTGTTAAGAGAATGAAATTCCAATTTAGAAGATGCTTAGTACTCGAAAACCTTCAGTATGTCAACTTGCTTAAAGGTAGATGCCTGCTTTGATGTGTTGCTGTGTCACAGTTGCACCTTCAAAGACTGAAAACTTCCAGAAGTTAGAGATGACTGCACCTAGTTAGCAACTTTGAAAATTAGGTTTAACATCAAGTCCTGCGTAAGCACACTGTCTCCTAGAGCTTCTGGGGCCCCCTGCTCATTAGGAAGCTGGGGTCAAAATGAACCAGCCTTTTCTAGAGGGAAATTGGTATTGAAAAATTTCCTCTTCTTTCATCAGCTACCAACACTATCGCTATTCTCGGTAAGTTCTGTAACCACCAGTACAACACGGTCTCCTATTGATCTTTGATGGAGAGGGTGAGGGAGAACAGGCTGTTGTCAATATGAAACTGAATTGGGGAGTAGGAACAAGGACTGCGGAGTTCTTGAGATAGCAGATGGGAAGAGGAGGTGAGGCTCTGCATAGTGCAGATTTTTTGATAGCCAGCCTTTTGCTGCAGATAAGGCAGAACTCACTATCCCTTGCCCAATTTCTCTAGCAGCAAGCATTAAGTAGCACAAAGGAACCTTTGCCTGGCTGGGGGTTACTATTGATTTGTGAATTCTGATATGTGAACTTTAAAGTTGGAGCTTTGACTCTGCATGGGGCATAGAAGAGTGCGTTCAGAGAGCCGCCAAAAGCTTCTCATCTACCTAAGCACTGAGTACCAGCACAAATCTGATATAAGGCATTGAAGAACTAGCTTCAAGTTATAAATTTCCTTGTGCACTATGCACTGTATAGCGCATAAAATACATCTCCCCCCCCGCCCCCGGTTGTTTTTTCAGAGCCAGGAAACTTTAGTCTTTCATAATTTCTGAATTTCAAAGTCGATGAACTGTGAGTAGACAATACTGCTTGTGTTTTCCAAACCAGCCCACTACCTTAGAATCGCTGCTTACAACACTTACTTCTTTTGTGACAGCATGCACAAGCTCGAACCAAATCACCTATTACGTAGCCCAAATACAGCAGATACTGTAACCCTACTAAGAAACAGCCACAGACTTGCAGGGAACTCCAATAACCTTGCATTCCACATCATGAGACCTGATGTTACCATCGCTAATGACTGAAAAGAAAGGCGTAAACCCTGCCATCTCAGTTTTAGCCCATTTGGGGACCCATCAGCAGAATCTGTAGTCACTGCAGGCCTTCACAGACAGCTTACCTTGAACTTTCAAGTGCAGTAACTCCAGCCAATAGATGATTAATATGTCAGCAAAACAGTTCTCTACCTTCTCTCTCATACCAGATGAAAGACATTTATTACACTGTCCCTTTCCAGTCTGATGTTACAAAGATGCCAGGCTAGGGGATCTAACCTCAGCTGTCCCATATTGTCATTTTAATTAAAGCCATATCCTGTAAAATGCTATATGCTGCTGAAGCCCTGATAAGATCCTATTATCAGAAAGGAGCAAATTTGTGATGCTATCTGGGCCAGCCCATGATTATCTGCCAGAACAAAAGGAATGTTATTAAACAAACTGTTAGATCACTGTGGGAGGATAGAATGAAAACCATGCTCCAGTGAAATCCCTTATCTCTCTGGGGTCACACCTGCAGCACGCAGTCGCTGCTCTCTGCTGAAAGCTAGAGCAAGAGAGAGAGGAGTTGTCGCTGGCTCCTGTTTTACTGTGGAAAGTTTTGCTCCTTTCCTGCAATTTGTAAGTAGGAGAAATACCAGCTTTAATATCAATTAACTCCTGAGAGATGATAGGTTCTGAGGTACATTTTCAAAAGTCTCATTAAAACCCAAAGTGACTATATTTGCTTTTCTAAATACAGCCATTATTTTTTAGGATGCAAGGAAGAAAGGGTTACAATGACTCTCTTACCTTTAAGGTTTAATGATCTCCTGTGGAACAAAAGCAGTGGGAGAGAATTGCCACACTAGGGTTTCTTTACCTGGACTCCATTCTTTCACTTCTCCAAGTCAGCCAAATAACATGTCAGCCCCCTCAGGGGGGAGCCTGGTCTCTGTGCAGCCAGAACAGACATTCAGCAATCCCAGGCAAGGCAGAGAGCAGCCCCAGATTCTCTCAGGTTTCTTGGTGTCACAGGCACCAAACCCAACCTTTTATTTTTAGATAACTAAGTCCATGCATGCATGGGCCATATTTCTGTTCCTCCATGCAAGCACACAGAGCTAATGCAAAGGAGCAAGCTGTGTGTGCCTGTCCCATTCCAAAAAGCCACACTTAGCTTCTCTGACTCCACAGCTACTAATAGGCAAGTTCTGAATCAGGAAAAAAAACCCCAAAGTGCAGCCTGAATATCTTTCTGATTTTTAATTACTCTGTCTGTTACTACACGAGTAGCAAGAACAGCCCTACCACACTATTCAGCTAAATAACCATCCTCCTCTGCTGGGGAACCTAAACAAACAGCTTCAACTGCTCCAGGAGTGGTGTCCCCTAGGGTCTGCACAGGTGACCACAAACAGCTGAAGCTCCCTGGCTTCATTCCTCACCATTCATCAGCTGAGCTGCATTAGCTCCCATCCATGCTCTCCCCTAAGAGACTGCAGGACTTTAACCCCATCGGTGCCCTGATGCACACAGCTGCCTCTGCTTAACTGCCGCAATGGGTGGGCAGCACCTGCGGACCCTGAGCACAGCTCAGCCCAGAACAGCAGTTCCCCATGTTTGCAGAGTCCCTGCATATCCCACCTCTGCTTACCACAAGATAAAGAAACAAAACCTGCTTTTCTGGGAATGCAGCCCCGCCTACTAAACTGATGGGAACTACATGGACTAGTAATAGCAGTTCAACTAGTAATAAAAGGCTACTAAGAGCAATGAATTCAGACCCCAAATAACTTTTAAACCGAAGTTGTAAGAAAGAACACAGTTTCCTGGTCAAACGTTAGATTCAAGGCATCAGTAGCTTCTCTAAAATGCATTGTTTTATCTCAAAAAAAATTCATGAAAGAAAAGTCACTAAAGGGAGTTGGCAGCTGATAAAAAGGATATTTGCAATAAAGTAAAGAACAGTAGCAGGTGTATTATATAAATTCATCAGAACTTAATGAACTGGTCTTTAAAAAAATATTTTCTCTTCCTCATCCATATGTATTTTGATAGGATAACAAATACAGATACAATTTAAAAGGGGTGCGGTCCTATTTGATGTGTTTTCATATTCCATCCTGATAGCAGCAAAAGCCTCAAGCTGAGGCCTTCCATGATTGACTTCCTATCGATTCGCGTTGTAGCAGCTCCACCTATCGATGGCGAGCAGGGAGATGTGCCAAGCGTGCGGAGACATGCCACGCGTGCCTTCGGTGACAGGGCCAAGCGTGCTTTGCGCGTGGAAGCAAGATCTCGAGTGTCTCACAGAATTAAGGCCCAGTGGTTTTGTTTAAACTCGATCGAATTGCAACACTAGTCTCTGGCTTCTACATCACCTGTGTGTGAGTGAAAAAGGGGAATCCTTGCTGCTTTGCCTCCCTGATCTGTGCTGGGCCTCTTAGCTCCTGCTAAGACCCTGATGTTTTCTTGATGTTTTTTGAAGTTTGTGGAAATAGGAAACAGCTCCAAACTAACAAACGCTGAAAGCATTGCCGCTATCTTGCCTGGCCAATCCTTATAGCTGAGGCAGCAAGAGGTCCTTTCTGAACCCATAAAATTTGGATTGTGAGAAGTATTCCAAAGAAGTTTTCATCAAGTGCCTGATGCACAGACATTAGTGTTTGCCTCCTGGGGGTTCAACGATGAACTGGGAAAGGCTGCTTTTGAATTCAGTCCAGGAATATTTGTGCACAGTAGCTGTTGGTAGCATTTATTCCCTATACCATATCCGAGAAGCAAAGATCTATTACAGTGACCCAATTCTGGTTGCAGAGATGCAGTCATTACTAAAATAAGCTTGTGAGGGGCTGTAGAAGCCTTGCAGTTCTATTTTACTTAAATTGTTTGCCATTCTTCCTAAAATTGATTTTGATCTAAATAGATTTTTTTTGTTCCCAGAGTCTTGGCTCTGGTGTCTTTCCATTCACTGATGCATGATGCTATTTGACCCACTTAACCTTCACTTCTATGTGATCTAAACAGTGCATGCTTTCCAATATCTGTCTTCCAGTCATGAATGTTATCCTTCCACATGTGCATTCTTCCTACAATATTTGGCTTCAAGTCCCATCTGCACAGCTCTAGTTTATTCATTTTGGCATCCTAGTTCCTGTCGCTAGTATATCAGCATTTTGTTCTTAACGATCAGCTAGGGAAGATACAAAAAAAAGTCTTTAAGATTAACTTGCAACGCTTGTATTTTGCAGACGCTCTTCATTTCCAAATCGTCTCAAAATATGTGTAATACAATTTGCAAGACAGGCCAGCTGAGTTCACAGACAGCCTGAAACTTAGTAAGTGCCTGGAAAGAAATCTCTTTGGTAGCATGCTGGTTGACTGTGGCCAGTATCAGCTGCATCAGAGAAAGATGTGAATGTTCCAGAGCCCATTTCAACTTTACATGTTAATTGTTGGTTCCAGTGACTTCCCGCAGTAGTACTTTGTTTCTTTTGCCGTTGCTCCTAAATTTGTATTGTAGAGAAAACATAAACAAGCCAAAGAAAGTATACTTTCTAATTTTCTCTTAGGCTGCCCCTAAATAATATTTAATTTTATTTAATACAGATCAAATATTGAAAGTGAATTTCCAATAGAGAAACACTTCTATGTTTCAACCAGCTTTAAACACACACTTTTTGCCAAAATCTTCAACAAAAGCTTCGTATCTGCCCAAGCATCAAGCATTTCTGCATATTAAACTTCAACTGCTACGGAAACGTGAGAATGCTGCTTGTGCTTGACTCTAAAAACACAACTCACCTTTAATTTAGAAGAAGGTTAAAAAAAATACAAACAAAAGAAAGGGAAAACCTAGGCAGATAAAATGCAACTGCATGCAGTATAATTAGGCAGGATATTCAGAATAGTATCTCCTCTTCCAAAAAGTACCAGGGGACCTCAGCAACTTACACCATCTGCCTTTGCTGTTGCAGTCGGCATTGCGCACCTGCTTTAGAAAACTAAGTAAGATAAGGATTTACATGTACATCAGTAGTAACACGTATAGAGAATTGTATTTTAAAAGATGGAAATAAATAGTTAATGAGAGAAAAAGGCAGGATGGTATTTCCTCCCTGTAATTCTTTAACTGACTGACTCCAGGATAGAGCTCTGCGTGCAGGCAGTTACTCGTTCCAGCCAGGATCTCATCCTGTTGAGAGAACGGATCTCTCATTGGATGGCTCAACCATGAAGCTGACATTTCCTAACCGTGGAACGCTGTGTCACTAGCACAAGACAGCAGTAAAACAAGCAGCTCAGCAACAACGACAATCTGCCAGCTCTACTGCCAGCTCTGCTCCGAAAATATCAAGACTTTATCCCTTCCCCCCTCACCGAAGCTAGCAAAGCTGTTCTTAGCTCCTAGCGCGGATTTCCCCAGGTGAAATGCAGATGGACAGAGTTCTGTACAAACCATAGCAAGCCTAGGAGATAATTACCCACTGCAAGGACCAGAAGCAGCCCAGATAATTCAAAACTACTTACCAATTCCACTATCAAAAATAAATAAATAAAGCATAAGCTGCTCCAATTCATTACTGTTTATTCATCCTTTGAGTGCACTACACACAGCTGTTAAACGGCCAATAAATTCTTCCCATTGCAGCAAGCAGTCCTCAAATTCAGAAGGACTGCCTTGGCAACTTTTTTGGCAACACCTAACATCAAGCCGTTTTTGCACAGAGGAACAGAGGAAACGCTGCTTTGGACTGAGCTCGTGATACCATTCATCCCGTTTCCTTTTTCCAGGAAAGGTGCGTACCAGACATTTTACAGCATCCCAGGGAGCTACTATGGAGTAACTAGAAAATAAGGAAGACTTGCTATTGCCTTGACAGCTGTTTATGCCAAGAAATGTGAAGGCCCACAGGCCTTTTAACATGGTTTTATGTGACTGTAAGTGCTCTTGTTTAAATATAAAGCCTTTAATATTACATATCAGGATCATTTTAATAAGCATATCCAACATGCCATCACGAGACTGGTTGTTGACAGAAAGCATACTTGAATGCAATTTTAAGGATATATTTGCTTCTTCTCATGAAGACATTTCAGAACTATCAGCAGTTCATTCAGGCGTACACAAAGTAACAATAGGAACATATACAGAATCTGTCTTAAGGATAAGAAAAGCAATTAACCACCCTCATCGCATCATCAGTTGAGGGAATGTGGTTACTATAAATAGGAGTGTGTCTCAACTTAAGTAGTCCCTTTGATTTCTCATTTCTGAAACCAGGAATGGAGATCCTCATACAACACAGCTTTCTTCAAGCGTCCAAACTGATCTCAAGTGCTACAGAGCAGCAGAGAGAAAAGCCAAAGGACAAACTGCTTTTTGAAATAGGTAGAAACTTTCCGCTGTTTGTGCAGTGTACAGTTACAGACAGGTATTCTGATTACCATCACTTTTAGTGTTGCTGGTGAGGGTTAGAAAGGTAAAAGATATTCCTCTGGTCCTGGCTCTATCACACACTCGAGGCACGTGAGCCCCTCGAGCTCTCTTTGTTATGGTGCCTTTACCTATAAAATGAAGGATCATGAGACTATACCCATCATCCTTTGTCTTACCTATTTTAACTATTTGGTAAACATTTTAACTGTAAGTGCACATAATGCATAGCATTGAGGGACCCTACTGAAGCTTTTTTGCATGATTTTAATACAAAGAACTGATGATAAACTAAGATTATTGGCAAAGTTGGAATATAGAAAGAGTTAATAAGAAAGGCATATCCATTAATATAATTTTATTGTACACCCTGTGAAAAAATCCCTCTGATAAATGTTTGAAGAAAGAAAAGAGGTCATGAGAAAGCAAAGAACTGAGCTTTCTTCAGATTTTTTAAAAGACTGTCTACACCAAGAGAAAGCATAATAAACATGCCACAAACCTTCTTTAAAAAAAAAAAATAAGGCTTGCTTTCCTTTCCATTTCAACTTTTGAGGACAGTAATAAATAAGTGAGGGTGAGAAATGTATTCCAAAACTAAAATGAAACAAAACAGTCCAAAACTAAATTTCAAGTCTCAACATTTCAAAAACTTAATGAATAAAACCCCCACCATTTCCTGAGGGGAACACATGGCCACAGTTACTGCATCAAAGAACGCTTATGTTTACCTGACTGCAGCAAGTCTTGTTCTTGAAATGGAAAAACTAGGACATACCCTTTGCTGCTGACTCCCAGTAACTTCCCGTGAGTTCAAGGGACTGAACAGACACGCTGGCAGCAGCGTCTATCTACTGTGTTTATGCACAAGAATCCTACAGCAGACTTATTTACAAGCACTCTAATTATTCTACTGAAAACACAAACTCAGACCGCAGCTGCTCCAGCACTGGAAACCCTAATCCTGATAACCTGCCGATCACTTATCTCTGTCTCTATCCCTCCATCAGTTTGTTCAGAGCCCGATCAACACTAGTAGAAATGCTAGCGGCTGCCTTCAGCAGGGCTGTCAGAGTTGCTAGCGCTGACATTGTCGAATGTGGAGCTATGACAGTAGCACGTTTTTAGGACGTTTTCATGTCTTGGCTGGCTAAAAAGCCAGCTATCAAAAAAAACAAGGAAAATGAATTTTTTTTTCAAAATCAAATGTGACTGGAGTAGTAACAAGGTATTTTCATTTGCACACACGTGCACACCCACACAAAAGTTTAAACCAATTTTTTTTAAAGTGGCATCAGTATTACAACTCTGTGCACCCTCCCTGTGAAAAACAAATTCTTACCAATTTTGGCACTTAAAGTCTAGTTGTCATCTAGCTGTATGCTTCAGAAAATTCTTTTCCACTTTATCTTTTAACCACCGTTTGTCGTCTTTACAGATCCTATGCTGAAGGATGCCAAGCTGAAGAACCAAGGTCCATATCTGAAGGCAGCTGACACCGATACGGGATGCAGCAAGAGGGACAGTACTACCAAATTTCAGTATTACCTGTCCTTTACTTATCTAGTGTTAGACATCATTAGGTGTCAACTTAAAAATCACAGAATGAGAGGGAAAATCTCCCACCATTTTTCATAAAGTTCAGATGCAATTTAGTGTCAAAAAAATAACCTTTTAAATGTAGCTTTTGAATTCTTTTGAACATAAAATTCATCAAACTGTCTCTGAGAAGGCTATTCAGGAAGCTAAGAACTTAATGTGTGAGAGGCAGAGCACTGTCATAATTAAAAGATAGCTATGGTACAGAAGACAAGGAGTAGAAATAAAAGGTCAACTTTCATCGTGACCAAAGATTAGAAGTTAGATGCCATCAAGTGCACATTTTGTTTAATATATTTATAAATGAACTTTTTGGCAGTGACTCAGAAGAAATGCTGCAGATCAGTCATTGGAGGCTTCTAATCTGGTTCTTATCATACTTCTTATTTACCTAGACATGGATGTGGGTGGGCTTTTAATTGCTTTTTATGCTTTCTTCCTCCGGTCTCTCTGATTTAAGATTTTAATGAACATTAGAAGCCCACCACAACACGAAGTCTTGAACTTACCAAAATGACTGACATAGCTGCTTACAAAATATCTGCATAATAAAGTCTAATTATGTCTAAAAAGGCAAGCCCGTAAAAGGGAGGAGAAAAGCAGAGAGATGGATTAACAATGCTAAACAATATCAATAGCCAAGATTTAGAAAACATGGGTGAGAAAAACTGGATAGTTGCACTTGATATTATTACCACCACAATCAGGAGTCCAGAAGCAGGAACAGATGTTCTGAAAAAGTATCAATTTTATCCACTAATTTAAATGAAACCCTCTCTGGAGGGAAATTCTCCAACTCACTTAGGCTCTCTGCACCGGTTGGCTATTTAGTGAAGGAGATGACATCCAATTTTCATGAAATCCACCCTGCGACTGCTAAGGCATCTCTTAATATGAATAGCTGAAAAGGGTGTGACCATTTTAAAGACAAAACAGAGACCCTTATCCTCATCCACAGAATGAATAATACAAAAACCCGAGACTGATTTCTGTCAGAGACCACATTAATTCTGTCTGGTACCTCATCCCAAAATAGCCTAGCATGCTGGCACTCTCACAACACAGGAGATAAAGTGTGCCCTGCTCATTCACACTCCCAGCAAGCACCATGTGTTTCATTTAAGACTCTTAAATGAAACAGTAAGCCCTTCACTAAATGTAGTTATTCTGGTAAGTTAAGAGAGCACAAATACTAAGCAGGGTTAAACACAGCCATGTGGTGAGCACAGTACTGATGTCAGTATAAATCAGAGGCGGCTCCGCTGATTTCTATGGAACTAAACACTCATTTCAGTGGAAAACTAACAAACAAGAATACCAACAAATTCAGACAACAGAAAACTGTCATCAAAGTTAGGTTAATGCAAGTCAAGAGTAACTCCCGTGATACTCACCAATTCAACTTTGCAAAGGTTTGCATTTCAGGTAGAATTAGCAGCAATTTTCTTTCCAATTGACAGCCATAGATGCAAGGGATTTGGGTGAACAGGATCTCAGTTATTTAAGTATAAAATCTGAGATTAAGTCACATCACATCTTGAATTCATTACAGTTCACATTTTTCCTGGATAAATATCGCTGCATTTTCTGTAAGAACCAATACAGACAGTTTATCTTTTTAGGCACTAATGCAAATACCTAAACCCCAGTGATCATTCCAGCATAAGTAGTACAAGTCACCTGCAAATTCATCTGTTCTAGCATTGTACACAGAAGGCACATGATTTTTTTTTTTACTACTCTCTTAAGCCATACTTTTCTACTGACTCTCACAGGAAAAAGAGTAGCAGGTAGCCATTTCTAACTGTGAGTCACTAGAAATGCAAACTGAATCTGATTTCCCTTTAAGTACTCAGTAACATAGTGAGGAGGCTGCCTTTAATTGCTCAGCATCTCATTGTAATAGGGCACAATCGTGAGATTGTAATCATGAGAGGAAGAATGGATGCTAATTCTTCACCGACCATCAAACTACATATTTTGTTGTATGAGAAAGAGATGAATTGCCAAAACCCAAGTATTGCCAAGGTCTGAAAATCACGATTCCCTAATAAACTAGAACTTCAGAATTCAAGAATCTGTTTAGCTTGAGTTGAAGTATAAGCCAAAGTGAAACAGATGAAATGTCATTAATGAGAGGGACAGGAAATAACTAGCCTACAGATTCAGCTATCAGGAATTTCAGGTTTTAGTAACTATATATATATATTAAATGTGTAATGTAACACATAGATAGCAAAATCTTGAATCTGGATGCATCAGCACTCAGTGCTTTGCTCATCTAATACTGCCTTTTGACCCAGAGCATTTTTGCAAAAAAGATTTTCATTTTCCACTGAACGCAGATGTGATGCTACATGAAGTGATAATGAAAGAGAGGCATAAAACCAAAGGAGCAAGACCAATTCACTCTATACGTGTCCTAATGCCTTCCCCTTTCATTCCCTTTCTCCCAAAAAGATTTGATTTCTATCTGTTCCATTCCATTGAAATGAAAACAGAATAATTAAAAATAACCCTATGCACTGGCACATTACCTTGTAGAAATAATTCAATTAAACTTTGATAATAACAGCTTGTTGACATGGTTAGCCGCTCAGAGGATCAAGAACTGTGCTTTGGAGTGAAGATGTGCATTTTGGGTCATTCTTGCTACAGCAAGGAACTGTTTTTTCCCTTTTACATGTGAATGCATATAACCCTTTAGGGAATGTTAAACCCTGTCAAAACAAAGGCATGTTGATTTTTAAGAAACAGTTGTGTGAGCAAGTAGGACAAAATTTATAAAGAATAACCATGCGATAAGAAAATTCAGTTTGTGTTATAAAACAGAGTCAGAAAGAAGTAATGGATTTTGCAGTATTTTTAATGTGTATATATATACATACACATGCCTACTTACTTGTTTCCTATTCATGGTAACACATGTATGGGTGCACTCATGGGAACTGAAGTCATAATTCTCACTATGATTACTGTAATGCTATTGCAGAAAGCAAGCAGCAAAAGATATCCTTACTACATCATCCAAATTCCTCGAGCCCAGATCTCCTTAGAATCTGCATCATACACCAGTTACATGTTCATTTTTTCCTTCCTCTTCTTACAATACTTACTGCTTTATCTGTTTCCTTTGGCCTATTGCCACCTTTTTAATCTGTGTTTATGAGGAGTGTGCAAGCTTTTCAAGGCTTTAAAAAGTTAGGCTTCACGCTTTTTAAAGCATTTCTGTTCTGTGCCTCTGATCAAAAATCTTTTTCAAAGGGCCAGCCCAGCTTAGCAATATGCATTACTGACTTTTTAGGTGCATATCTAAGGCACTGTGATCTAGGGAAACAAGCACCAAGCTGGGTACCAAGAAACTCCTGTAATCACCCAGTGCTGTTGCTCAGGTAGCAGACTACAGCATCCTGCCTAGGGCCCAATGTTACTCTTGAATGCACAGACAGAGAAAGGGAACGGCAAGCTGGAAAGGTTGGCTTTGGAAGGGAAGTACAAACATGAAGGTTTTTTTTGCTCTCCTACTTGCCTTGCCTCTATTCCTGCTGCCCCCTACTTTCACAGCATGGATATGACACAACAGGAGATTTATCCAGCCTGCCCCTCTATTCACGGTATTTTAACCTTTCCACAGCGCTACTTTAGAATAATCTAAAGTCTTGCTCAGGTCCCCTGGACAGAATCGCTCCAGTGCAGGATGGATGCTGCAGACACGGGAAAACACTTACAAATAGCATCATAAATCCAACATGGGAGCCCAGGGTTGATAGCTGGGAAGGCTCGAAATGGAATACTTCAGGGTTTATTCACCTCTAGGCTTGGGCAATGGCTAAGGAAAAGAAATCAGAATTTCACTTTGGAATTTAGCTACATAATTTTTTCAAGCCCAGTCTTAGGTGCCTAAGTTCATAGTTACACAGGAATGAATCATATAGCCAGCACACTGACAATTACTAAATGTAGTATCAACCAGGAACATTAAAAAAAGAAAGGTTTTTTTCCTAACTACTGTTCTCAAAGGAACAAATCACATTCCTATTCCATTCCTCTGACCAAAAAACTCCCGAAGGGTGTAAATACACTGAAGAAAACAAAAAACTAGAAATAAAGTCCAAGCACTGTCCTCCATATCCAGCCTTGCTGACCCTTAACTGCCGTCTGCACTTTCCACTCCGCTTATCTGTGGTTTCTTGTACGTGCTGACTCCCACCCTATTCCATAAAACAGGCATGAATAAATACCCCCATGTAAAACAAAACAGCATGATCAAGGGAGTTATAAAGTGCTGTTGTTTGACATCTTCAACTTAAATAAAGTAAAATAAAACCAGAGAGACTTCACACAACTTATCCAAACATCTTTCATTAGCAAACCGCAACCGACTTCTGGCAAAACCTGCTCTTACAGCAGCGTGCGCTACGCAAGGTGATCTGCTTCATGAAGTGCTGCTGGCCAATTTGTTTGTCAGTCAGTTGACTATAAAAGTACTGCGTTACTTTCCACTGCCTTTTATTTTGGGACGCTTGCTTCCCATTTATAACCAATATAGTGAAAACAAATCTTTTGCCTGGTTACTCCAAGAAGACCAAAGCTCTGGAACCACAGTAAAACAGACTTTCATAGTCAGGCTGCTATTTGAGGCGTCTATGTTAAAAAGTTCACGCTAGAGAGATTCATGCCCATCTAATTTGAGGCGTGCCTCTGGCGCAGCCCAGGCTGTTCTGGAGAGCTCAGGCATTAAGAGCCCTGCTTCCACATGAGCCATGGGGGGCTCCCACCTCCGGAGTCTCTGCCAGAGAGCAACGTAAGACTCATCACAGAGGGGACAGCCTCATTGCCACTGCAAAGCTCTGATCTCCTGACGACTCTGCGCTCACAGAAATAACAGCTAAGCGCTCAACCCTGGTACCATTCCCCCCTGCTCAAACCTGGGATATGCTGGCAGGGTGAATAAGGAATTTTGGATGGAGAGGGGAGACGGGGGATTTGTAGTACTGCTACTTGCTCTGGGTCCACAGCAGAGATAAGTACAGTCTACGCTTTTTAGAGCTGCCTATTTGGAGTCATTAGCTATGCCTGACTTCCTGCAGACACGCTCTCCAGAACTAAGTGAGATGATACATATTTCCCTATCACGATGGAGTGTCAATATAAGTAAAGTTCCGTGAGGCAGCTTTTGATAGCAGACAAGCTTGTTCATAAATTTTTCAGTAGCTATCATCAAAATTAAAACCAGTGTGGAATAATTTCAGAGAGGCATGAGAATTTGAGATTTTTTTCCTGGATAGTATAAAGCAAAAATGCCACAGGAGATGCTTCTGACATCAGCAGGCATTTTAATTGCCATGAGTGTCTGTGGCATATTAAAAATATTATATGAGAATGCTAATGCTTAACAGCCTGCAAAAGACATTTTTTCCCAGGGTTTTATAACTCTGGATTGTAAATTAAAACCATCGTAGGAGGTAACATGCGATAAACCCATGAAGACATTTATATATCATATGGAGTCAGCGATGGGCCAAGGACTTGTTTCTCATATATCATGAACCGTTACATATACCAAAAGGCAAATTCTTCACAGAAAACAGGAAAATTGTGTCTTTTGGGGACGTTCTGAATATTTCAACTTGTTACCTACAAGTTACTTGTTACTCTGTCAAACGAATCATTTACTGACAAATAGACGACGCGATGGGGACATGGTCAGAGGATGCTCCAGCTCCATTACAGTCCCACTGCCAAGAATCCCCTCCCGTTGAAAGAAGGAGCAGAGGTGGGCTGGTAGATACCTGGGTTCCAGCTGGGCAGGAGTCAGGCCAACACACCGAGCCGCACTCCTGGGTCACGCAATTTATACACGGACTGTGGTCAGAGACCAATAAGCAACTCCTGGAAGGTGACCGTGAACAGCAAAGCAATGAGTCTGGCATAAAAGCAATCAAGGCTAATCACCTTCCTGGCTTCTTTCAGATGGGAGCATCTCACAGCCATAACTGTACAGGCAAGCTCTGAAGAGCAACATCATCATATAATTGATTTAGAAATCTGTCTTCTTTTCATTTAACAGGACAGAACGGCTTGAAATTTCATAGTGAAAAACACTGGAAAAGATCAAGTACTGAAAACCCCTTAGTGAACACAACCATTTACTAAGAAAAAACCCCAAATATTCAGAATACATAACCCAACAAAGAATCTATGTCAGGTTGGACATTCTATCTATTACAGAACACAGGAATCTTACAGTTAAATTCCTTTTGGCTTGTACAGCTTTGCCTCTATAACTTTTAAACCCCTGAAAGAACATAAAGTTAAAATTTTAATGGCATTTCAGCAGAACCTCTTTGAATTTTGTATTAGATCTCAATTTAGCCTCCAGTAAAGCCTTTAGAAAAAAAAATTCTGATGCTTAAAAATGTAATAATCATACAGGAATCTTCCAAAGTCAGCATCAAATAGAATAAAATATATTTTATTAATGATACAATTCACAAAATTACTAGTCCTGCCACTCTCTGCCCACAAGAGATGCTTCCTCTGCTTTATTATATTGCGTATACATTAGCTACTGGTGTTTGTTCTGTATGATTTAACCTCCTGATTGCTTTGAATGCTTAATGAACTAGGGTGCTTTCACTAATGATTAAAGAGACATTGGCCATAATAAGGACGTTCTAGTCAGGAGTCTCCATGGTAGAGTCAGTAAGAGATCATTCTTCATGAGGTCAGCTTTAGTCTAGACTAACGTAGATCCAAAGGCTAAAACAGACAGACTGGCAAGACACTTGATTTCAGCTGAACCTGCTGATGCACAGAGAAGCAGACAACACCCGCTACTGAACCGCACTGCTGGTTTGGGCCCAGTCTTGTAAACTTTTTGATAAAAATATTTTATAAAGGCCAACTGACTGATATATGAAGTGGTTTTTTTAATAGTTTAGGGAAATGTGAAAAGCAATAAATAACTACATTGTAAGAGATCTTCACTAATCAACATACTCTTTTAGCAAGGATTCTTCTTGCAAGTAGCAACAACAACACAGAGCCCTGTAAGAACAATTCACATCGATGATGAAACATTAAGACCTTTTATAAATATGATTCACAGAAAATTGCACATTGCAGAATATGGCTGATAATCTTCACTTGCCAAACAACTCTTGGGTTACTAAGCAGTGATGTCTGCCTTTTGTCTGGCCTCTGACAGGAGAGCACAGCCTTCCCAAGCTGGATTGTTTTCCTAGTTAAATGTATCTTGGGTCCTACTCCGCTTCAGCAGAACTGACTTGCTCTATATTGGATGCTGTCCACGCCGAGATTTATCATTTAATTATAACTAGGAACACTGAGTAAATCCCAGTTGCTTGGGGAAATTACATAGCAGAAATGCTGGATTCTCAATAAAACACTGGGACCTTATTGCTTAGACATCATCTCACGGGCTCCCCTCTTCCTTAGCTTTCTGTTTTCCCAGCAGAAGACAGGCACTCATAATGAGAAGCATAATACATTCCAGAGGATGTCTGAGAAACATGTTAGGAACACACAAAGGGCAAAGGCATTAGAAAGCTTTCTAACATCTTCAGATTATTAGAAAGGGAGATTATTTGCTACAGCTTGCCAGCTAGTCTTTACCTGTATCGCCTACTGCTTGTGTGATTTGTTTTGACCATAGCTAGGCAGGCCTCTGCCACACCAGGCCACTTGAAATAGCAGCCTGAAATATTTAGAATAGACTTACCATTCTTCATGGCTTCTGCACCACTGAAAATAATTGTGTCACTGCCCTGAAGAGGTAACATTTAACACATTCATTATTGTAAGGGATGACACAGGATGTCACAACATAAAATGCAAAACACTTCAGATACACTGCATTCATTTTCAGGCATTCTCTTTTACTTGTGGGGAAGGACTGACAGCCTAATTGATTATTGTTTCTACCTTGAAAACCCCAATATCAAAGGAAGGCAATTAGGACTTCTTCATTTAGAACTCTTGACAAATTTTGGGTAGGAAAAACTAACCACACCGTGTTCTTCAGGGTTTCTAAGAGTGGAATTGAGCCATAGGCAACTTCTGTCTATGAAGTTCTGAAGAACAGAAAACTGCAAAAACAAAGACTGAGTTTTAAAAAGCATGAAAGCAATCAACTGCCCAACAGTTTTCCCCAAGCTTCACCACAAGTCAGAAAGACACAGTGTTACCATGGGAGTGATTCTGAGCAGTTTCCGACTGTTGCGTACCCTGGTTATCATACGCATAACTGCCTGCAAACATTCTCAGTGTGTGATTAGGGCAAACAAATAAAAAAAATTAGAAAAGAAAAAGACAGATTTACAAACATTTACACATTGAATGTCAAATTTGAAAGAATAAGGAAGCCTTTTCTTTCCCCCACGAATACTTACAAAGCAGCAATTACATGCAATTGCAGTTTATAATATCTCTTCCATTGTCTATTTTTTCAGGCATCACATTCTGTGGGTTTGCAAACAGTGCTACAAAAAAAAAAATTAAGGAGCTATAAAGTATGAGAATAATTGATCACAGAAAATATGCCAAAAACACAATTAAGAGAATTTGGTTTTAATTTAAAGCATGACCGCAACCAGGTCAATACAAGAGATTGCAGTTAAATATTCGTCCCTAGTTTCCGCATCTCACAGCTGCAGAGTCAAAGGGTCTGCTACAGTTTTTAAAAGTATCATCTGACAGACCAGAATCATAGACCCTTCCATTAATTTACTTTAGGAGGGACCTCTGGAGGTCACCTTGTCCAATCCCCTGCTCAAAGCAGGACCAAAACATGAAGCTTATGGTCCTAAGTGGGGTGATCATATGAAAGTTAGGCTGACTGCATGGTTTGACCTCAAGATACAATAGTCTGGAAAAGTTTTACGTCTCTTATTCTTGTAGCTTCCAATATCAAAGAGGAAATCAGAGTTCATTGTTAAAAAGTTTGAATGACTCTTCTGAGAACTGCAGGCACTAAATGTATATAAGAAACACCAAAGAGTCTCCATTTCTCTCTTCAGCAAATAGAGAAGAATATAGGATTAAGAAAAGGAACGGAAGACAGGGATACAGGGGAGAAGGAAATAATTTCAAATCCTCCAAAGCAAGCTAGTTCTTCACACCGCTAGAGCAAAGGGGCATCAAGACACAGAAGAGTCAGTCTCAAGTTGGAAAGACCAAGCAGACTTAATGCATTCATATTCCACATGTGCGCTCCGCATGCTTCTCACTTCATCAGTAACACTTCTATGAAAGAGAAGGCCACATGTTGGTAAGTCTGAGAGTATCTGCTATTAGCTAGGGCTGCAGGAACACTTCAAAGCAACTGGGGTGCTTGATGACTAAGTAGGTTTGGCTGAAGAAATCATGTTCCTTTTAACTTTATTGTGATAGTGTAATTTAGCTCAAGAAAGACCTCTACTGAAAGCCTTACAGTATACAGGAGGCAATTCACAAATACAATTCATTTACCATAGAACACATGCCTCAGTGGGCAATGTTCCTGCTTGCTTGGAATCCAGCTTGTTGGAAGTACTCCCTTGTGTGGCGATACCTTTAGTTGCTTTGCTAAGCCTTATATAATGCATTTACTCTTTTGGAAAAGAAATAAAAATCAGCGGGTAGAATAAATAGCCCAGTCTAATAGCCAGAGATTTACCTTATTGTTTTAGTTGACCAAGAAGTGACTTTCAGACAAGACAACACATGGAGTAGGTGGACTTGCATTCCATCTCTTGCTTTGTCTTACTGCAAAATAGATCAGAAATTCAAGTCATCTTCAGGAAAAACTTCATTGACTCCAATTACAAATCTGCAGTGTTAAACCCTGCTTTCACAAGCTGCCTTGCGTGCAGCAGACCCTAATCCTTCATTCAGAGAAGCTCTGCAAGGTCAAAGGCACAGATGAGATTATAAGGTCAGGGCTCTTGGTAAGCTCAGTCTGAAAGACAGTCAATTTGAAGCAGATGGTTCTGTGTAAAGACGAAGTGAGATGAAGGGCACTATTGGAATATAAATGCTTATTATTATTCAGGTAAACAGATGGGTAGGTCTTTGCCAGATCAGGGCCACTTGTAAAACATTTTGGAATTTTATAGTTGTAAAGCCTAAATTTTGCATGATAGAACGAAACACTAAATACCTTTTAGAGTAATAGAGTTAAAAGGAAATGTTCTTCTTCACACAGGTTATTAAAATAACAAAGATGGCAGTAATTAAGATAAAAATAATACTTATTGTACTGGAAGGAAGAGTGTTTTGCAAAAAATTACAAATTTTCCATTTTGGTCCTTGAATTTGATGGCCCATGCAGTTTGCCATCCAGCACAACTTCTACATGCAAACTGCCACGATCCTCATCCAGGCACTTGTCAGAAATGAGTTTGACAAGTTCCTTTTCTTTCCAGAATGCTATTCTGATTTTCACACTTAATTCATTGCTCACCGTGTCTACTAGAGAAGATTTAACACACACGAGTGTCAAATTGTGCTGCTATTTAAATAGAAGGAAGAAACCTAAATGTGGCATGTAAAGCATTGACTATTTATTAGCTGGCATGATCCACCATTAATACAATGTCACTTGGAAGTTTTCTTCCCTCTTCCTTTAAAGGAGAGGAAAAATTATCCAGATTTGAATGAATTGAAGCAATTCCATTCTGTGAGAATAACTCCTCTCAAGTGTAAGTGCAGTTGTGGAATTTTAAGTGGCAAATAGAGATCTCACATAAATTTCCCTCAGTGCAGTCAGAGCCCATCTTAGATAATTAAGACATGGGCCTTACTATTTTCTTTTAAAAAAGACACAGAAGGCAGTGTTACACATTTTAGCTAGAATTAAGTTTAAACCTAAATGTAACGTAAAAATGTTTCCGAATGACAGATCTTAGATGTTGACTCATATTCTGAGCACCCTTTTTTTGAAGATTTGCTACTATACATTTTAAAAGCTGGTAAATTCAACTGTTTGTAGCTGACCTGGAGAGTCTTGCACTTTCAAGCAGCTTCCCATCACATATTGATTATTAAATAGTATTACATTTTATCGTTCAACAAAGTTTCCATCTAGCTAAATCACAAATCCCACCCATTAATCTCTTTTAATATTAAACCACTAGTATGTATACCTACAGGCCTATAGCAAAAATGATGAAAAACAACAGGACTTAATTAGGCATGATTGTGCCTGTAGCTCAATAAAAACGCGCAAGCAAGGAGCAAATATCATTATGGGCTTTTCTCTTCAGTTTCCTTTCTGTAAAAAATAGTGCCAACCTAGGCCCAGTGAGGGCTTATTAAAGTAAGTGGGTAAAGTAACATTACAGGTATATAGGGACTCCTGTACCCGATTATAGGGAACTGGGCTGTTCCTAAAGGCGTTCATGTGGGTGGGCAGCTACAACTTTGAATTTCAAAGGAAAGTATAAGAGATGGGGTACAAAAGGACTGACAGAATAAACGATTGACTTGTGTTTAGTGAAATAACTATGCTTAACTCTTCTCTATCGCTTTTTAATCTGTAGAAGGTTTTGACCTGCTTTATGACTGTATCGCTTTCTATCCAAGGTATTTACAGGGTCTCATTACCATAGTAATCTGCAGACCTAGAGTCTTTAATGTATTTATCTTTGCATACTGAGAGAGAGAAGTGCTAGTATCACTCAAACTCCTCACGCAGAGATTGAATGATTTCTTTCAGATAAAAGAGGGAAACCACAGCACAGTAGGACATCGAAACCACATGCTCAAAGTGCCAGGTTCCAATCTTATGCGGGGCTGGGAAGGAGAAATGAGAGAAGAGGTCTGCTACAGTTTTTGACTGTCACACCAACACTTGACATTAGCGGTAAAGCTGGAAAAAAAAGACTCAGATTATTTGTCTTTGCTTGCTGTCTACAACCACTGGACCGCCCTGCCTCACATATGGTATCATAGAATCATAGAATCATCTAGGTTGGAAAAGACCTTTAAGATCATCCAGTCCAACCATTAACCTACACTACCAAGCCCACTCTAGACTAATCAAGGGTAGACCAGACTAAACCATATCCCGAAGTGCCACATCTACCCGTTTTTTAAACGCCTCCAGGGATGGTGACTCCACCACCTCTCTGGGCAGCCTGTTCCAATGCCTGACCACCCTTTCCGTAAAGAAATTTTTCCTAATTTCCAGTCTAAACCTCCCCTGGCGCAGCTTAAGCCCATTTCCTCTTGTCCTATCGCTAGCTACTTGGGAGAAGAGCCCAACCCCCACCTCACTACAACCTCCTTTCAGGTAGTTGTAGAGAGCGATAAGGTCTCCCCTCAGCCTCCTCTTTTCCAGGCTAAACAACCCCAGTTCCCTCAGCCGCTCCTCATAAGACTTGTTCTCCAGACCCTTCACCAGCTTCGTTGCCCGCCTCTGAACACGCTCCAGCACCTCAATGTCTTTCTTGTAGTGAGGGGCCCAAAACTGGACACAGTATTCCAGGTGCGGCCTCACCAGTGCCGAGTACAGGGGGACAATCACCTCCCTGCTCCTGCTGGCCACAGCATTTATGATTTAATGCAGTCAGCAAACGCCAACTCTGCAGCCTACCTGTTGATCAGCTGTTTCATGCCATCTTCAGAAAGCAAACTGTGAGTGGAAAACATTTTGTCCTGGTCCATACAGCTAAGATTTTCCAGCCCTATCCCTTTTCCTTCACAAGAAATATTTTGAGAAATGCAGAACGCTTAAAAACTAATCTCTGGCTGGTTGACTAGCTTAGAAATGAATGATTAAGGGAAGAGATTTTACAGAGGTAATTTTTTTCCAACTCCCTTAAAAGTTAGTGTCTGTAGTCTCTCATCCCTAGATACATTTAGTATATTTCATTTATATATTTATAAAATACTCATGCATTTGAGAGTTTTTGCTGCTAGAGAGAATGTAAGTTGGATTTATACAGCCCTTTCACATTCAAGGCACTCTTATCCACTTTATATTAATGGATTTGGTGCCATCAGCATGAGGACATACAGGCAAACAAGCAAAGCACATAGTCACAGGCAGCTTTGCATAAAGTCCTGAGCTTTAGATAACTCCTTTAATTGAAGGCAAAATATAGGAAAGGCCACAGTGCTGTAAGCTCCACAAGGACTATTATATTGTTAATTCCTTGGTGTGTTAGCAACAGCAAAGGGCTTCTTCCGGTTCTTTATGTTTGGGTGCACTCCTCAGAAGAAGCATCGTTGATGGAACTGGGAAATGAAAGCTGGCTTCATGTCCTGAATCTGCCACAGATTCATGGTGTGAACTTGGGCATTTCACCTAATCTCCATTCCTCCTTCAGGAACTTCCTATTTCATTTCAAAAGAATCCTTTTTCTCCAGGACTCTTGAAAAAGCAGTTGCATTTTTAGAGCATCATCCAGTTTTCCTCTTATCTCTCATCTATATCCAATTGTTGTCAGCTGGTTTATACTTGCCATAAGCTCTTTTGAGGTTAAAACCACATTTTGGTTCTGAGTCTGCAGTCAGTTTGTTGAGTAAAGAAACTCTTAGGCAGTATCACGAATTATACCACCACCGCCAAGATTTAATGAGCATCTGCAGACAACAAATCTTGGCTCCAGACCTGAGCTGAAGTAATTCATTATTAACAATATACAGTGGTGTGGCTCAACACAACAAACGTTCTTATCTTCTAGTTAGCTGTTCCTCTACATTCCCTTTTCTTTCATACATTTCGCACCTTGAGAACCACTGCACTAGTTTCAGTCAGAGGAGCAACGAAAAGGTGATGTAGCCTTGCTAAGTAGGGGTAAACCTAAGTATAACATCAACCCCTATGTCTACACCCATGCTCTCAATAAAGGACAAAGCCTTTTACCTATTATTTTCATTTCTGAGATACAAAATGAAGTCTCTTTTGCTGTTCAGCTAATCCTTACAGTGTCTTGGAGAAGAGATATGTTTTTGTCACTTCCTCATGCTGATAAGACTTGTATCAAAGTTGTGGGGAATGAATTGCATTTTTCAATTTAAGAGACTGCTCATATCAGCTAGAGTCTTAGTTAAACAAATCCCTTGTGAAACAAGAGATAAGGTGCAACATATTTGTGTATTAAATAGAAGATGTGTTTCCTGTGCTATATGCAGCAAATAAATATATTAAAATTTCTCCCAGTGTTCGTTGATAATAACTTACTAAATAGTGCAATTAATGCGATATCCAGACAATTAGGCTGAAACAACTATTTGCTTTGGTCTGCACTTAACGTTGATGATAAGTTGACAAAGATGTCTCAAGCACTATCTGTAGAGCGTTTACTTGATCTCCAAACCATAATACTTTGCTGTCAGTATCTGTCAGGTTTGAGTCCTGCCTACATTAACAGAGATACACAGAACGACTATATAGTGTGGTAGTCCCAGTATCCACACGGTTTTAAAATGGAATTCACACTGCTGTCCATCTACTGGATTATACTTGTCTTAAATCTATTTTTATACCAGTGCATTATATCTTTGTATGAGTTTGTCTAGCCTGTTGCAAATTAGTTTAAAAGAGGAAAAATTACTTTTAATAGAGTATAGCTGAAGAACTTGCCATTACTGTTTGCCAGAAAGATTCAGACAGAATCTGTTTTCCCTTACCAAGGTAAACGAGGTGTTTACCCTGTTATTGAGAACAGGATTCCAGGGTTCTGTTCCCAACTCTACTTCTTATTTCATGTATTACAGCGGAACGTTACAATTATCATTTAAAACCAAGAAAATAAAAATTGCATTAGACTTAAAGGGAATAAAATTTGGAAAGCGCAAAGTTAACAGACAATTTTGTGTCCCTACCACATGCTACTAGAATACTCCTGTTTCTTCGCTGTCATCAGCAGTCAGGAGGAGAAGTCAACTGCATGATATGACCTCAGGTGGCTTACCTGCAAGCTTTGTATTGGCTGGGGACAGGGAAATTATTACAGCTTCTTTGTGAAGCATCCAGCATTGTCTGCTGTCAGAGACCAGGCACAGGGGCACAGAAATCATTGTTCTGTTTCATTCTATTTCCCTTTATAGCACTTGCTTCTCAGTAATAGTCTGGCTTTTCCATTTGAGTCTGAAATGAGAGCCTTCAAAGCAGTGAACTATGTCAGGGAATTGTCGAAGGGGATGGACAGAAACAGAGTGTAGGTGCCTACTTAAGCCAGGGCAAGAAGATGTACAAATTCAGGTATCATTCCTTTTGAATGTTATGTGGACAAATTTATTTTAATCCACTGATGAAAGAGTCCATACACATGTTAGTAGTCAGAGGTTTATGTGATGTTGAGGACAGCAAAAGATTAGAGCACTGCAACTAATAGTGTGCAATACACGTGCTGAATGAAAATACATCAAACGTACCTCTGGTCTCTCCTTAAATCGACAATCAAAGCCAGCTATCGATGGCTTTGGACCACTGAGTTCATAGGGTAGAAGGCTGTTTCCAGGATCTACCCTCTCAGAATTTAGTGTTTTAAGAAAAAGAAGGGTTAAGAGAAAAAGAAGCGTTAAGCATTGTTCTCTGTTGTATAACAATCTCCCTGGGTGAAACGGGCAACACAGTGACAGTTTTTAAGACTACCAGCAGTTTTCGTTATCCAGTTATTCCGAATACTCTCAAATAGTTAGCTGGAGTTGTGACATTTCAGTCCCTGTCACTCTCTAGTTATAACCTGGCTGGTCCTCAGCTCAGAGGTTTGTCACATAACCTTGTGCACTCATCTGGATAAAAGGACTTTGATCCTTGCGGAGCAGAACTCACAGGCATTCAATTTCACACTTGGGGTACAAACACAGAAGAGCAGCAACAGCCGAACTGCTATCTGCCTTTGGAAAATGTGATTAAGCGCTTCCACCAGGGCTTTTTAGAGGAAGGAAGAGCTAAAGAAAAGGAATGGCAATGATATTAATACTTCAGTTGATGAGTTTGTAAACCTGCTGAATGAATCTTAGGCAGGACGGACAAAGCTTTCACTGAATACTTACAGAAGACCACCTAAAAAATCACCTGTTAAATAAGAATAAAATTTAGCTGTGTGCAGAGGACTAGCATAAGAATAAACACCACTTAACACCCAGTTCAGTCTCCAGAATAAAGCTGGAAAACGTGCATTGGCCTGTTGCATGCCTTGCATGGAAAACTGAAGCTTAATCTGTAATTTCCAGCAAGTCCCCCAAACACCAGCAGACAAACCACGCTGCAGAAATCGCACCACCTGGCAGGTCTCCCCTCTGTCGTGTGACACATGAGGGTGACACCAGGACTCCAGACCCATGCCTGTGGTTGTTTAAGTGCTTATCAAGTGAGGCCATACCAAACTACACTGGTTTGGCTGCACCCAGACCCCAAGGCCTCGAGGAAGTTAATGGACTGCCCCAGTGCACTCTTATGATGGAGAATAAGATCTACAATAGCTGGAATTTTTGAACTTTATATTAACATGGACAACTTAAAAAAAATTACTTAAAGGAATTTTTGAGGAAAACATAGCATATCCAGTATGAGGAAATCACACCAGTTTTTCTCTGAATTCTAGTCCTGTTTAGCCACGACAATAACAGTATCTTGTGACACGCAGTAGCGTAAGGTTTTATTATCATTCCATACTGCTGCTTTTTTTCAGAAAGTAAAGGTATATTTTCAAGTATGGGTGCATCTGAACAAGGCACAAAACCACTAGTGGGAGTGATCTGATACTCAGAGGTCATCCCGTCACTGGGAGCTGAAGGAGGAAACCTCAGGGTTGTTTCTCTAAACATAATTATGACACTCATTAGAGAAACGTAAGTAGTAGTGGGGGGAATTATAAAAAGAGAAATATTAGAGGCAATTTTTTCATTACCCTGTTGGCTTCCAAATACAAGGATTTCAGCAGGTGTAACCTCCATTTCCAGTGAAATGGAACCACTTTATCCATATTATCTTATTGCATTAAGTCTCCTGCAGATATCCATTGTGACCTTTAACAGTCTGATAATCCCTGCCAGTGAACGACACATCATCCATCAGTTTTCTGGTAAACGCTGATCTAGCAAATGGGAACAGGCAGATGCTGCCTCTGGCCTGAACCTTTTCTCACTTCACAAAAAGAAAAAAAAGAAACCCCACAGCAGCACGCAGGCAACATTGGTGAAATGGCTTAACACGCTGGGAAATACTACTGCTATCAAGTTGTTCAACCTGTCTCCAATATTGGTGGCAGGGACAATGAGTACACACAATAAATTAATGCTGTCCCGAACTGATCTGAAGATCAAAAAGCCTTCTGGGCTGGGACTGCACGGATGTTCAAACCTAGCTGCAAATAATGCCATGTACTTATCCTGCACGAGAGACCATGTTTTAGCAAGTTCTAGTATCAGGGTCGCTTCCAGCTTTTATCTCTTCAAGTACACGTGCACATTTGCTTTTTAAGTATAAATCTGACCATTTATATTCTTCTTAATGCCTAACCTGTGATTTACTCCCTTGTTACCTCTTAAGTTCAGTGGTAATTCTTTTGTGAATGTCTTCCAGTTGTTCTAGCACCGAGCTGTTCAGAACTGAACGTAGTACTTCAGGTTTTGTGAATGCAGTGACTCCTGTATTATAAACAACTGAAGGGGCTTCGATACTATTTTTAAGTTATTTTGGTGTGACTAGATTTATTTATTTGAATGACTGCTGTATTCTTGAAGGGCTGGATTTCTTTTTTTGAGACTTCTACTTTATGTTCTTTACAAATTAAATCTTTCACAGTTACCACAGTGTTATTTTTATTTATTTATATTTTCTTCTATTTTCCTGTCTATTTAGAATAAACTGCTTTCCACAATCCCAGGAGAAAATCCTTCAAAGCTAATGACCTTGTTAAAGGTTCACTCATCACAGTAAAATGTCAAACAAGGTACTTTAAGGTAGTAGAATTGGATGGCAAATGTATCTTTACATTATTATTCAGAAAAAAAAAAAAATCCAACAAACCCACACCTAGAGGTAGGTCTGTTTGATTCCATGCATTTAAATGTCGTTCTTGTCCAGTTCTCGGCATTTTATGTCAGGTTGAATATAACAGGGACTCTACCAACACCAGTTAATGGAGATGCTTCTGGAACTACATATTGGTTTTCCCTGGAATAATGTGCAAATGCAGACTTTTTTCCTGAAAAATCCTCATTTATATAACCACTCATGTCTCAGGAAATACATTGCAGCTAGCTAGTGTAATCGTTAGTTTTCCCACTTAATGACCCAATGAGAACTAGACATACAAACATCTACTCCAGCACCCACACGTGCTTGATAAGTAACTTTCTGGTGTGCAAGCACTCACCCCTATCTGTCTCCAGGCATACACGCATATACTCATGCAATGCTGTCTTTAAAATGGCATGAAAAACCAAAGTCCTTATGGATCTCTAAGGATTTTATGGCATTCTTTGTAAGAGTTGAATTTTAATCCTAGTAAGATGTTATGTTTTAATTATAATGTGGAACACCCAAGAAGGGGCTTTGAGGACACATAAAAGACAGAAGCTTGAGGGCACTTTTGCTTGGAGGAGATAGGAGAAAGCTCGCTCTTTATTCGGCCTAGCAAAACTACAAAATCTGTTGTTGTTGCCATGATACCATAAATTGCTTTCTATGGTGATGGCACTCAAATGATTTAGATTTTGTAAATTCTACACCAGTGTTCAGGCTGACTCATGACAGTTGCCTCAGACCACCTGAGTCTTATACACAACTTATATTCCACATTGCAGCCGACATCCACACCAGAGCTCTACTCTTGAACAGCTTTCTAAGAGCAGGGACATATAGGAATCATCTCCCATCATCTCCCTTTCCAGACTTATCACCAGTTACAGGCTACAGAGACAGGAAATTAGGAACCTCAGAGCCCAATACAACACAGCACGTCTAAACTCAGATGGAATTGTGACCAGGCAGTGCTAGACTAAGAGGTTTTCAGTGCAGGTTATCAGCGGGCATGGATTAGGAGAAAGAAAAAAGGATGGATGGAAGAGCAGGGCTTTACAAATCCTGTTTTCTATGTTGACACTATTGGACTGTTAAGAGTACAGCTATTCATGCAATTTAGATGGCAAGCAACCGTGGATCCAAACATCTTTACACTTTGCAGATCTTCAGATTCAGAACTTTGTTACTTGAACCATCTCCAGAGCTGAGCGTAACTGAAATTAGGTAGTAATTAAATTCCTCAGCATTGCATGCAAGTGTAATGTGTTAATAAAAAAGTAATTGCACCTTCATTGTTTCAGCAGGTTTGGGCTTAATTACATGGCAGTTATATTTCTCTCTACTTATTCACTCTCAGCGAGGGCTCTCCTCACCATCTGCTGATATTTAATTAATATATGCTAAATGTCCTACTATATTATTAAATCTCATTTAGAAGTGTCCTTAGTATCTCGGTCTAGGACTGCCTATATTGCAGGAGAATGAGCAGGGACCTTGCCTTATATTTAAATAATTTAGATAAAAGAAGGCTCGTTAATGAAAGAGAGGTGTTATCTTTCCCTCTAGAAATGAGCAAAAGGGGAGAACAATTATTCCAGAAATGTAATGAAAACCTGGAGATGTCCCAGAGGTAAAATTTATCTAAAAATCCTTATACGCTACCAGATCTGACAGTCCTTCTGGCTGATGCAAGGCAACCCCACTAACAGTAATATTTGTGTTGCTCTACATCACAGGAGAAAAAAATAGATTCCATTTTGGATTTGTGAATAAAACAGAGATAAGTCTTCTTACTCTCAAGTAACAAAAGATTTGCACTGGGACATAACATAAAGTAAGTGGGCCAGGATAAAGCTTGTATTTCTGAAGATCACTTCCCTGACAGCTTTATTTTTTCCCCTTTGCAAAATATCTCCAAGGAGATTTTACATATATTATTGCATAACTCAGCATGTCAGTTAAAATACCACTCCATATAAAAAATGGATAAAAAATAGCGAGGCATAAACGTGACAGAATCAGGATAAAATCTTATGCCTCAGAAATAAACACAATGGCCAAGATTTTAAAAATCGTGCAGGGGTGAGAGGAAGAAAAGGAAAGGAGCATCTAATCATATCTGACGAGAAATGGGAATCTGAAGTCAATCAATTTCACTGCTTTCACTATTTCCTCACAAACTCCTGTGTTTCTGAGGCAGAGGTCCAGCTGTCTCCAGCAGATCCAGGATTTCACATATCAAAAACCTCTGCATTAATCTCTCAAGTTTATCATCCAAGCAAGCAGGTTAATTATCTCTCATTACCAGCTAAGATCATGACACAGTTCCATCGTACACAGTGTTTCTTTGCCCAACAAACCGTCTAAGCAGAAGAGTGGTGGAAGGAAAATGAATGGAGGACGTGGGGACCAGACAATCATTTAAACTTCCTCAGAAAATAGTAAGAATGAACTTTTGCAGAACTAGAATTTAAATCAGAAACAGTACCAAAATAAAAACCAACTCCAATAACCTACCTTCACAGTTTCCCTTTAGGACAGTGTTTAACAAAAGATATTAAAACCTGGAAGAGTTATGAATGCAAATACATTAACTTACAATATTATCTGTATTCCAAAATTCCTTTTCCATCTTTAAAAATACCGACTCTAGCCTTTTTTTTAATAACTGCAGGTTTGTCTCATATTATTTTGCCAAAGCTGTTGTGTAGCATATTTCATGCTGAGTAGAAAAGAAGGCAAGTACTCCTAACCATTAAATATCATCTTGTACACGAAAACAATTAAGAGGGTTTGAAGTTGCCTCTACTTGTATCTTACAGGTCTGATGCAAAAGTCATTGAAATTAATAGAAAAATTTCCATTGACTTCAGAAGGCTTCAGTTCTCTCTGTATAAATAAATATAATTCCCAATGCTTCATTTCCCTTTGAATGATTACACTTTTAATAAGTCATGCATTTAAAAAGGAAGGACATAGAATTTTAATAAGTAACTTTTCTCAGTGCACCTTATGAAGAATGTAATTAAATAAACCTATTAATAGCTAAACTACAAAGTAGTGACAAACTAAATGTCCATTCAGACCACGATAGTTCCATACTTACAGACTACAGAAAGTTAGTGGTCTTCTAATGATCACAATAGAAGTGAATTCCATTTTGTTTGCATTTTAGCCAAACAGCAGTGGCTCTAAGAGCTCAACCGTGCTAATGCTGCTTAACCTTACATGGATATTTATAGTCTTACCTCTGTAGAATTCTCTCTAAACAGGTTTTGAAGCAGCTTCCACACTCCTGAGGCAAATTACAAATGAAATCCATGAAGAATTGGCAAGCAGCTTCCTACAACTCTGAACAACTAATTATGTTACAATACCTTTCAGATGGCTTACACAAAATAATCTCTCTGATATTCAAGCAGTCGAGGCTTGGTAGAATTTCCCTGATGGTCTTCACTCGTTACGCTTTGGGAGTCTGCTACATTGCACATTAATGCTGGAAACAGTTGGTTTTTGTACTGCTTAATTCATTACTTTGTTTTACTTATGCACCTCCTACTCTCTAGTAGTACGGAAATGTTTCCTTTACAGATTTAAACCCTGGACATTGGTGGCTGCTACAGTCAGTAAGCGGGCATTAATGCTAGCAGGAGAGTGACTTAGTGTACAGAAATATTGGCATATTTAATTAAAACTTAACTCATATCACGAAGTTCTCTTAAGAAACAGCAGACAAGTAGTCGAGAAATAGTACGATGGTATTGTATATAAATCACTGAAGAGGGATTCAGACTTCGATTCTAGTCTTGGTGTTGCTACAGAGTAAATAGCCCAGAACCACATAGTTAAAAGGGAAGAAATTTAGAAGTACTTAAATGACGTAAGAGCCTTATTCCAATGCTAACAGTGACTCAGACATTTCAGAGACTATGCTTTCTTGCTATTTACTAATTTAGTCCACCAAATGCAGAACAAGGTATCAGAGCCTTTAATACCTTGTGAAGTTACAGCAAAAGACAACTTGGATCACATGCCAATGTCACCTGAAGTTTAAGGATGTGCAAAAATGAAAAGATAATTTGCTTTCATCGGCACTGTGCAGTGCATATATGTCCACAGGTCCAAGGTTTTCTAATACACCTCAACTGTGATCAGGGCAAATACCACAAACAGGTTTTGGGGACTGCAGAAGCCATAAGGCAGATTAATTGTACAAGCAGAGATTATTTTATTGGTATTATCTACAGTAACAAAACCTGAGGGAAGAAAAAGTGGAACATCAACACAATTATATCTAACAAGGTCTTTCAGATATGTCTATGGGGATTCAATGCATATTTAATTCTGGTTGCATAATTCGTTTACTGAGATTTTTGACAAGTATCTTCATGCATCAAAAATCTACTTAAAAGCTGTTGGGGGTGATCTACTACTACCAAAGCCATTAAATTTATTATCTGCCTTTATGAATAAAAATAAGAACACAGAGCTAAAGTGATAAAAGATGAAAACAGCCTACCAGAAACCTGGCGTTTTCCATTCCTTCAGAAAATAGCTAACAATGCATTTCAGTCAAGATCTGTACACCACCACACACTCATCCATATAAACAAACTTAAAAGACAGATTTCCCTAATGTATCTTACAGTCCCCTGCAACACCTATGAATCATTGTCTCAGATGTGTTACTCTGCTGCTCTCTCTCAAGCAGCTTTCCACGTTCTTGTTTATATAGACTACTCTGATATTCCTCTCAATTCTTCCTGTCTTCCTATGGTTTTTGCTGAATGGCTTCATTCAGCAAACTCATCCCTACAGCTTTTCTAGGCTATCCTTATTAGAACCTCCATGTGGTTTTGGCAGTCTATGGATATGAAGGGGTTTGGGCTTTTTCCTTTTACAGACCAGTTCCAGCTATCCTACCCACTTTTTGCTCATGAGAACTAAATTTAATTCAAGGTGCCAAAATATTCTGGATCTTTAGACGGCTGCAACAATCCTCCTGTTCTGAGTTGCCTGGAAAAGCATCGCCAGAACAATTTCAAGAGACTATTAATCTTTTTAATAAGTCATTTTCGTCGTGGAGCTTTACTATTTTTCAGCAGTCCCTTTCAGAAGGATAAGACTAACACATTTACTTCACTTTTGATGACCTTTGATTGCACTATACTTAATAAAACAACTGGGGTATTTTCATTCACTGTTTTGCCTTGGTAACACCCTGTCACATAGACCTATTGCTTTTAGAAAAGGCTTCTGTTTCTTCCTTTTCACCTACTCCTTCATGTCCTCCTTTAAAGGTTCACGACAATCCCATATTGTTCCACAGTTCATCCAAAAAGTGATTCCCTAGCAATGCAGTTCCAAAACTGGCTCATTGTACATCAAGAAAGAAGATACTTCATAAACAGCTTGTCATAGTAACGTTAAATAAAAGACACAGGACGGTTCCCAAAAGAAAAAGATCCCGCTTACGACATTTCACAGACATTCTTACCCATTTTCATAAGGATCACTGGTTTTGAGGGAACACTTAAAAATAATGATCTTGATTTAATTACCTCGTGAATGAAGAGATGAGAATTAGCAGCTGGTTAAAATGCTTGCAGAAAATAGTTATGATCAAGTGAAGCAATCCTTCAAGAAACCTAAGGCTGCATCAGATAAATTTTGCTATGGAGACTGCACCCAAGCATTCAGCAAAGCTTCTTGTACCATTTTGTCAAGAGCCCAGATTTATTTAGGAATCCAAAGGGATCTGGCCTGCACTCACACAAAATGATAGTCTAGAGGATAAAAAAAGATCTATTCCCCAGTTCTTTCCTCCAATATTTAATAACAGAGTGTAGATATTTAAGAGCTTTTGCAGCTGAAACTGCAATGCAGAATTTTCCATAAGATATTTTATTAATTAATCTTATTTACTGACTCACTGAGCAACTGCCCTCTAGCTTGCCCTATTCCAGCGTTAAGAGTAGCTTCACAAAGATATTAGAAATTATACATTTTCTATTGCCCTTTTCCTGTGTTTTCTTCATTACTCTGAGCAGGCAGAGACACTCCATAGGGTGCTCCATGAAGGGAATATTTCCCTGCAGCACAGACACTTTCCTAATTGGGATATTATTTCAGGAAAGTAAGCTATGAAAGGCTATATTCTGAATGCAAGAAAGGCAGCCTCATTCTTGTTTGAACCTTGGTTACAAACTGACCAGCAGATTTTACCGTCTAGCACCTCTTCAGAATTCTGTTGCGTTTTTCTGGTTCCCAGGTCACAAAGATGTTTATTTTGCAAACACCTAGGATGGCTCAAGGCACTGCTTGTTCTTGTCTTCAGACCTGAACTGACAGAACAAAATGCATAAGCCCTCTTCACCTACTTCAGGGTCATACAAATTAACATCAAATGCTGATGAAAGTGGTTTTATCACATTTGGATGATTTTGTGCACTAGCAGCTTGGTGCGTACTGTTCTGCTGGCTACTCTATGGAAGGGAGTCAGAAACCCCAGCTGACAGCCAGCAATGAGCCGCTGGGCACTTTAATACCTTTGACTAGTCCAGGTAGCTCTGGAAAAGAACATGTCCACTCAACTCAGAAAACACCTGCTGCAAAATCCCATACTTGGATGTAATGAAATTTATTTTGAAGCCCCAAACTAGACTGAATCCCATGATGCCACGTACCAAATACGATATGAACACCTAATACGGTACAATATCTGGCTTCAAGGAGTTTGAGATCTAAGCAGACTGAAAGACAAGTGATGAGAGAAAAAAAAATATATATTCATATAAGGAAGAAATCCTTAAAGAATGTAACTGATTTGCCCAGTGTCACAATCACCCAGGAAGTCAGCCTGGACATTTAGCTTGCGTTTTCCAATGGCCAACCTACTGGATAGAAAGTATGAACATCAGGAATAAAATACTGCTATTCTAACTTGATAAGGGTTTTCAGGGAATGATGTGAAGGCAAGGGATATTTACATGTACTTTGCACTGGTGAAGATAAAAACAGAAGAGACTAGGCAATGAACAGTCAGATTCTTACTTTTAGTATCATGTTGCTGCTGTAACTTGCAGAGAAGCAAATGAGAAAAACAAAACAACTCTCATGGTAAAAGTCCTATATAATTTGGTAGGATTGAAGCTGACGTGTGACAATGGAAACTAGTCACAGAAAAAATTGCTTTCTTCTAATGCTAAAGAAACTATATTATGATAAGAAAACCAGTATTTCTCCACAAAACAACTCTTCCATTTCACTGTAGTATTATTGAGATCTAAGCAGACTGAAAGACAAGTGATGAGAGAAAAAAAAATATATATTCATATAAGGAAGAAATCCTTAAAGAATGTAACTGATTTGCCCAGTGTCACAATCACCCAGGAAGTCAGCCTGGACATTTAGCTTGCGTTTTCCAATGGCCAACCTACTGGATAGAAAGTATGAACATCAGGAATAAAATACTGCTATTCTAACTTGATAAGGGTTTTCAGGGAATGATGTGAAGGCAAGGGAACTTCAAACCTCCCCAGCCTGAACTAAGCAATTTTTTTTTGGTCTGAACAAACTGATTTGTTTAGAGAAAGGAGGAAATTCGATAGTATTTCTGCCATCTCTTCATGCTTCTTCCAGTCATTACAGTTCTTCTCTTCCCTCCTTTCTCCTACCTCCTTTCCTATTACAATCATGTTTTCAGAGAAGTTCATAATGAGGTTTTCACTTGAAGAAATCTGGGACTTCTGTAGATTTCATCCTTCTGAAGAATCTTGTAAAACATATTATAAATGCAGGCAGAAAATTTTATTCCTAATAAATAACTCTCTAGTCCTTCCTATATCCTTATAGAATATTTGTTCTCAGTTAAGTTTTATATGACTCTTGCACAGGAGAAGGGTTTAGTTTTAATTTGGCATCTACAACACCAGCCTCGCTGCATAAAATGCCAGTTCAAATCCATCGTCTTTTATTAAGCCTAGCCAAAGCCCTAAAGAGCTTGTAAGTGCACCAATGGGTCCCTCGAGAAATGGGACGATGTTATTTGAATATAATTCAGAGAGTCAGACAATCAGCCTCTCTGTCACTAGGCAAACAGTTTAGCTGTGAGTGATGCTCATGAACAGTAATAATTTAATTGCATGCTGAAATCCGTGCTTTCAGTGTTCCAGTGCTCCTGATGTGAACTACTATGAGGCAGGGCTGCAGCCAACGTGAGAACCATGCTTGGGCTTCTTTGTGTGGCTGAATGTCAGAATAACTCAGAACAAAGAAGATGCTGCAGGCAGCGCTCAGGGTAGAAAGTTCAGTCTAAACAGAGAATTAGTTTCTATAGGAATGTCCTGCAGCTCTTGCAGTAAGCGGTCAACCTAATGCAGGGCTCTCCTGGCAATATTCCCTTCACATTCAGCATCAGAACTGACCAAAGCAAACCCTGAAGATTCCCACAACAGTAGAATCCTAACTTTTTTTTAAACAATGAGCCTTCCCAGTCGAGGACAAGTGGGAGTGTAGCAAGGCTTTTTGAACTACCTCACCTTAATAATGGAAGCTTCTGCACTGCAAGAAGCTATAAGAATGCACAGGGTGACTTTGTTTTCTTCTTAAAATAAGAAATAACTTTCAAAGAAATTTCATGACAGGTTTATCAGCAAAAAAGAAGATTTTGCCTCCATAGGGTATTTGGAAATTATTGCAATATCTAAAAAGTCATATCTAAACTCTATTAAAAATTACTGTAGTTCTAGAAGACAATTTCCAAAGCAAAGAGAATTACAATTTGGTATTGTATTTCAGAGCTGTCCCAGGACTTCAAGAAAAAAAAAGTGCTTCTCAAAATGAGTGCTCAGTGTGTCTAGCTAAGCAGTCATTTCTAGTGGAGTCACAGATTATTAAAATTATTGCAAATTATTAAATCACAACTAAAACAACGATATTCCCATGATATGTGTACTTTTAACATTTGCAAAGTGAAAACATCAAGGTTTTTCAATGAAAACATTTTCAATGAAAAGTGTAAACTGTAACCGTTCATAAGGAATTCCCACATCAGGAAGAACTGTTCTGGAGAGGAATGCTCAGCACTGTACAATTCTTCAAATGCATTTTCAAAACACCTAGTTGTCTGCTGTCCATAGATAGGAACACAGATGCCTACTGTACAGATACTTACCTAATCATCAAATTACTTGAGGCATTGTGTGAAGTTTTCTGTACCTTGAAAATCTCATCTAATTTCCAGGCTTTTAAGGCTTTTACAAGACTTCCACAAACTACTTGTGGAATTAAGACATTTCAAAGTAAGCAGTTACTTCTGCCATTTTATTTGTAGGGAAATCAGAAATCAAATGTATTGATTGCTGAGATGAGTTATGCTAAATATTTCATGGCAAAACACTTTGCAGCCTTTCTTTTTTTTTCCAGGTTATTCTGAGATACATTTTTTTTTTCTTGGTTTGGTTACAAAGTCCAACCACAGAACATCTTAAGCCCCAAACTGAAAGGTGACAAGCAATTTTAAAAAGTAAAATATATATTCGACTACCACCTCCTCTTAAAAGCAGTAAATAAATTGTTTATCTTGTCAAAACCTGACAGGATAAAGAACAGTGACATGAAGAAACATCACTAACTCTGGTTCTACAAGGATGCATAGTGCAAGCAAAACACTGGGAAAGGATCTACATACTCATGACAGGAATGCAGTCACACAAAGAAATATAAAATGTTGTAATAAATAGACTTAAGCTTCAGAAGAACGGTGGGAGTTGAGATTAGTTTGCACTGATGGTTACAGTCACAGTAACACAAAATAGATTGACTAACCTGCGTAAGATGGATTTAATTTTGCTTTCCCACTCCTTCTTTGAGAAAAGATCTACTAGACAGCGATAGCAGATCTTCTGTTTCAGCAAGTCTTTTTTCCCCACCCCCAAAAAGAAATTCTGGTCACATGTACCTGATTCATTCTGCTTGGTATTAGACACTCAAAAGCACCCAAGCTGATGCCACAATGACCTGGATGATCTGCATAGTCAATGGAGAGGGATAGCAGTCTCAGCTCTTAGCCAAGAGGGTAAAACAGGAGCTTCTAGAGGATGATTCTGATGTTAAATGGTCTGAGTTATTCCCTCCATTGACTACAGTTTAAAACTACATCCCTAACTAAAGCACTTCAGATGATGCCAGAAGAGGAATGAATCATGGGTAACCGTGCTTTCCCTATTTTTTCTACTAGCCAATTTCCTTGCTGTGGGAAGGTACTAATTAATTATATGAGTCCTGCAGGCAGGAGTTTGGTAAGACAACACAAGCAATGTGAAACAAAGAACAGGAACCAGGGAAAAAGTACTTCAGGAGTTCTGCAGGTTAGGGGCTTACAGGAGAATGATCTACCTCAAGTCCTTCAAGTTTCAGGGCCAGAGTGAGGTGTGTTGCCATTCTGACAGACATTGTGCCAAAGTAATGGAATCTGTCTAGATAAATATGGTACAACTTGACAAAAGTAATTAGAAAGTGAAGACTGAAGTTTCTGATTAAACGTAAAGAAATTAGGAAAGTTTGTTGTTGAACCGTCAGAGGAAGAGCTGCAACTAAGCAAGCTACACAAATGATGAAAAGTTTTGGGCACGTGTTATCATGAAATACTTTGAATGTGCACTTGTAGGGTAGCCAGGAATGGATGCAACAGTATTGGGAAGGGAGCAATAATATTTTCAGAGATGCAAGGAAGGGAAGAGTATTAATTAAGGAGTTCAAAACAGGGAAAAAATATCACTCATAGCCTAGAAGTCTATTCACAGCCAATTTCTCCAAGCAAGGTTTTAAACATGGTATGATGATGTTTTTCAGCTGGCAGCTACATTGATGAGATCAAAGATCAGTTCTATAAAAGCCTACAAACGCTGATTGATAGCACGCTCAAACATGCCATATGTTATACAATGGTGGCTGCTGTTTTCAATATTAGTGCTTATAACACCCATAAGAGAAAGGAATGCATATCAAAATAATGAAAATAATATTAGAACTGCTTCTGGGATCACAGCTTATAAATGACGGTACAGCATTCCAGGAGAAGTCAGACATAAAAGAATCTGGGACTCCCCAGCCAGAGTGACCATACTTATTTTGGAAGAACATTTCGACCAACCCTTCCAAATGTCAGAACATAGAAAATAACTTATATTGGAAGTGATCATCTCTGTGGTGACACTAAGCATCAAACTCCAGAAAAACAAAACTGCTGAGAGCATTACAAAAAGTGACACTACGAGACCTACAGTCACCATTTCAAACTGAATTTGAAGAATAGATATCAGGCACTTTAAGGCTTCCAACTACAAGTTACCCCACAGTAGTCAACATTAACTTGACACGGTCTTTCATTTGTGACACTATAATAGATGTCACAATAACAGGTGCACAAGGTAAGGAAATCAAAGCTCAAGATTACTGAGAATATGTGGAACCATATGAAAGAAACAAAATAGGTCAAAACAAGGAACTCCTCAAAACAGGGAAAGTATATGAGAAAATGGAAGAGGAAGTGCTTAGAAGAAGCTGAAGAGGTGCTCTAACAGGTAAGAATAAACACCCTGAATGCAATGCCACCTTAACTGGTAACCCGAAATGAGCAAAACGTGCTGGCAAATATAAGCAAGGAAAGACTTCAATAGAAAGAATACATAAATAGGCAGAAAAACTTCAAGGCTTGTTAAATAGACTCCACTCGGTTGCCTATGTTTTAACACCTTTAGTTAGGCAAAGCACTATCTCATGCTGCAAACAAAAATGGAAGATGTAATTAGAAGGTTAAAAGGTAAGAAAGCTACCAGCAAAGAAAGCAAAATGCTAAACAATGCAATAAAGGGACCGTTGATATTTTGGAATTTTTTAAGGTGCAAGAGGAGAAAAAGGCTACAGAAAAGCATGGAAGTGAAATCACCACTACAGTACAGAATATATACTTAATTTGGTAAATTCAGATCTTAGCATAAGCATTGGTGTCAAAGAAGTAGGAAAAGAAAAAGAAACTTCACTGGGAATGTCTGAGTTGCAGAGCTGTGCCAGTAAAGCAAGTTTACTTCAATTTAAGCACAGTTTTAGGAGATCAGGAGAAGGAAGAATGGGCATACTTAGTTCTATGTAGTTTTAAGATGACAAGAATGCATGAGAAGTAAATAGCATTGCAAGATTTAGCCATCAAAAATCTACAGATTACAGTTATCACTTCAAATATTGCTTGCAGCTTGGCACTGAGATATGCAGAAGCTGGAAACCAAAAAAATATGAGCAGACAACTGTTTTTGAAAAACAAGTTCAATGAATACTATATAATAAATGGAATGCATTTATCATAGGTAAAAAGTTTAAGAAAGAAAAGTTTGATTAAAACTTTATCTAAAAAAGATGTAAACAATCTCAAAACTATAACTAGCACCTCAGCCGTGGAAGGAACATCACCATGGAAAGACAGCTTGTTCGGATAATCCTTTCACTGAACACTATCTTCTGACATGCGTTTTGAAAAACACCTGTTTTCTGCCTACCTTTTGTCATATCTGCACGTCCAGGTGGAGGGGCTGCATAGTGGGGATTACCGAGTCCAGTTTGGAGACGGAAAGTGCCCTCATCTGAAGTCCACTGATACCAAGTGAACCATTTTCCAGCCTGCATATCCCCAGCCTTAATTTATTTCAATGCAATTTGGAAGCTGCTTTTAACATTAAACTTATTGAAGTTGCACTTCGTATCTTCACTCAATTGCATTAGAAGGTAGCAGTGTACTCATCTGTGCAGAATCCCAGGATCAAGGCCCCAGTTTATACGATACCTCTAGCCCTTGCTACCCATGTAGAACCAACAGCATTCACAAAGCTGGCATGGCACTTACCCTTTTTTATGTTGCAAATTAAATAGACATGCTTCACTGCTGTAGCTCAGCAAACTGGAGTGAAAATTCACCCTTGAATGTACAAATCAATTTTGGTTTATATTTTGCTCCAGGATGCTGGGCTATGACACTGACAAACACAGTGTTGCCTGACAAGTATCTTTTAGAAAAGGGGAAGGATAAAATATAGTGGAGGGGGGAGAGGCAATTCCTCTGTGTTTTCATTTACAAGCTGTTTACTAAAACAGCTAACATCTCCAGCATGCTCTGGTGATTGGCATTATCTGCAATACACGCATAGCAGCTGGGCAGAGATGGTGCCTTCCCTTTACCCCCTCCTCATTTCTATTTTCTTGTAGATGACAAGCAAATGTCTTTCCTTTCAAAGAGTATTAAAAATCAGTAAATGTAAGGGAGCAGAAAGACTAGCAGGCTGGCCATTCATTCCCTATGAATCATCCTGCAATTTCTTAGTTTGACAATTGTGCCTCATATATTTTAATATCGGTTTTGAAAGAAGAAAGCAAGTCAATTCATTCCTTAACAGCTCCCTGTAATTTCAGCTCGCTCTTTACTTATGTATGAAACTGACTTGGGTGAAAAAGGTTAGAGGCAGATGAATTTCAAGTTTCAGAGCTCAGGAAAGACCAATAAAATGTGCAATAATCTTAATGTTTGGGTTTCACTGAGCTGCAAACACCTTTTATATTAACTGATAAAACACCACTAATGTTACAACAGATGCTTTGAGTTTTAAGGAGATTTCCTGAACTCTTTGCAAACTTTAAGTTACCCAGCATTCTTTTCTTCTGGCAAGTGGACTGGCAATCTGTACCCCTTAGGTTATCACGTATTTATATTCTTACAGCACTCAAAATATTCAGTTGACGTTCAACATTATTCTTCTACCTGTATAAAAACACAGTACATTCTGTACGCTGAAAGGCCTATCTTTTGAGTCACAGAGAAAGAATAAGAGGTGGGAATAAGCTGGCAGTTCTTTGGGCTAAATCCCTCTATTTTACATTTTTTATACTTGCAGGTACTCACATACAGGGATTTTCATTTTCAAAGTTACACCTGATTCTTTAAAACAAACACTATTAAAGAAATAAAATCTTCTTTACAAGGTCAAAACCAAACAGGTGAGCCATCTAAGCAATCTATTCTCCCCAGTCTAAGCTATAAAACCTTCAATAAGCTCTTGGAAAGTATCAGCACTGGAAAGCGCAGCTGCAGAGGCTGTCTGTCAAGCACAGGATGCCTCTTGGTCCTCCAGCCATAAGAGAGCAAATGAATTATAAGAAATGAGAAGAAGAGTGAAAAAGTTGCTGTAGGTTTTCTTGTTTCAGACCAGTTCCTGACCGTGATAGGTTCTGTTTCTTATGAATTGTCTCTTTTCCTCTTCCAGAAAGAAAAAAACTTATTTGATTACACCAGAGAATGAAAGAGTGGCTTGGCTGGACTGAGCATGCTGGCATTTCTGTAACATCTAGGGTTCTTTAATATTCTTACATTAAGCACTCAAATGCGTAACTCCCCTGAAAGGCCCAGTATAAAAAGCCTGCTCCAAACAAGTCTAATGCCCTGTCATAACACTGAGTTCAGTACAAAGTACAGTAAAATTTGGTATCAAAGATTGAGGATGAATTACTTCCTCAGATTCTTCCACGAGATAGTTGGATATGTATTTTGGACCAGATCTCCTGCTGGTACAAGTCAGCATAACTCAGCTAAACTCAATGCACATGTTTACTCTTGGAGAATACCTGAGGCTATCTCTCAGAGGCATTGAGCTAGCAATATTTGCATTTGCCCGGTTAATGGTGTAGTTTCTCCTGATTATATGTGAAATTTAAGTCATAATGAATTTGGCACAGTATTTTGTTATTTTTTCTCTCCCTAAAGTTCAAACAAAAGCTCTTGGCCACTGTGTGGCCGAGCACAAAATTGTTGTGAGGAATAAAAGAAGGGTTTTTGCTGATTTCACTGCTCTCCAAAGCAGACTCATGTCATTTGGATTAAATGAACCAGAAGCTTTGTTTCTCCTCCTTGCTTGCACTTATGCCGTCATCCTGTGTTTTTCATGTTCCTGCACCATTGTGAGTATCCCAACATCAGTGTACTAGCATAAGCAATATTTATCATCTGCAAGGCCATTCCTTGGTTTGAATTTTTATGCAAATGCACAAACAAAAGTATCTAATATGGGGTTAAGACGCACCCCTCCCTTCCTCTCCTTCCCACCCATCACCTCCCACTGTTACTTTACATGCTATGTTCAGCAGCAATGGGTCTGAAGAACAGCACTGCCAATCCGAGCACCATGAGGCTTTTCAACGGATCATAAAGAATGCTATAATAACAAGAAAAACAGCTTCCAGGAAGAGAGGGGGAGAGTTATGGAGGTAACTGAGATATAGAGATACTCTCTCCTGTAAACTACCAGCCACACTGCCCTCCCATAAAGCAGGACATACCAAGAATATCAAAATACCTGAAAGAATAGACAGTCTTTTTTGATTCCCTACTTATATAATCAATTCAGAGATTAGAAAACAGATATGAGTCCGTTTTCACACTGCAGGATTTCTGCAAACAGATCAGAAGAGGAAAATTAGCAATATTAAATGCTACCTCTTAAGTAGGCTGAACTCATTCATTGCCAAGCCACTAGCAGTTCAGTTCAATGCCTGCAAGAGAGCTATCAATCACAAAAACACTTGCTTTTGTATCTGTGCTAAAATCCATATACTTCCACTCTATTTTCTGTTTTATTATATTTGAAGCCATAGTTCCATAGATCATCTGGATGTCTTTAGTGCAGCCATCATCATTTCATGAGATGAAATTACATATATAAAATCTCTACTCAGACTGCTCGTCTACTATGGTTATCTTACACACAGATTTACCTGGTAGGACAAATCTAAGGAGTCCCACCAGGCTGAAGCTGCCCCCCCTTTCTCTCTCTCCTTTTTGTCCACTAGCACCGGCGGGGCACTCTATGCTTGCTATCACATCATGCGGTCCAAGGGTGGCAGCGCACATTGTCACATTGCCCCTTCCCAGTTTAAACCTGGGATGTAGCCATCCACAACCAGCTGCTGCTGTCTGGTTGTGTCTGATGGGGATATCCGGAGTCCTCAGTTCCCGGACAGAATATGCATCCCAGGTTTTCTTCAATGAGGAATGTATTTCTAATCCTTATTACTTCACAGAAGTATTTGAAAACACTGGCTGAGCACAACCAAACAGTCTATAATCCAGAAAGCAAGTAAGAATTTAGCACGTGAAACAAACATATATAAAGTTTATAACCCATGACTTCAAAGTATCAGAGCTTGGTTAATACTGCAGCCCTCATTAATTCAAATTTAGGGCTACTACTCAAATGCAATTTTGTGCAAATCAGCCAATTTAATAAATAATAGCGGATAATTGTCACAGTCACTCCCTCTCCCATGTCTTTTAAGCTGAATTTGCACTGGAAAGTTCCATATCACAGTTGGGTTTTTTTCATTCTTCCTGGGGTATACTCATAAGAAGGGACGAGCTCAGAAGGATTATGTGGTGCCTGAAGAGACTACCAATACCGGTATTTTAGGAAACTGGAACCTTCAAACAATACATCAATTTGCAACTGTCCGCAGACAGCCACAACTTCAATTCATCATTTCGTTTCTCAGGAAGAAAAGAGTTTTCGAGAAAGACAATTATGGATGAGCACAAGTAGTTGGTAATTGGGGTTAAAGATTGTGCAGGTAACTTGTTACCTACAAGTCTCTCTCCAGAGCTGACTGTAATTGGAGGTGTGTGAAATATTTTTGTCTCCTGAATTTATTGGATCTTTATTTTGGATTCAGAGAAGGTTTCAGTTAGGATGTACATATAGACATGAAAGTGTAGTTGGATTCTATCTAAAACAACTCTGCATTTTGAAAACTGTACCTTGTCAAACTAAGATTCACAACAAATCACAGGAAACAACTATTCTAAAACAACCTCAAAATAAGTTTGCGCCCTCTCTGCTATGAAAGTTTTGAAAACCAACAGCATTTCTGTAACCCATATCTTCTTGATTACTGAACAATGAAAGGCCACAGTAATTATTCCCATTCATGGGGAAAGCAAGCTGAAGAGGAGATATTACCTGAGATTGCACACTACTTTGGGACAGAAGCAGAACTTGTGACTCTCAGTATGGGAATTTCACCAACAAGGCATAGTGCCCCTCTTAAACTTGATCTATTGAGAGCAAGGCTACACTGAGTTCTCACTTAAATTTTATAACCCTTCTTGTGCTACATTTTGCATGGAAGTGCATTTTATGGATTTAATGCATTTTGGCAGAGCTCGTTTCTCGCAGCGATGACAACACTGAGCATCAGGAATGAGCACCACTGATAAAACACTCTTTCTGCCCTAGCATATTGTTGTGATGCTGCATCTGGCCTTTGTGAATGGCATTCATTATAGCTGGTACACCAAGATAATGATATGCTGCAGCCAATTATGTCATTCACTTGCTCTCTTGCCAATTAGCTCTGCCTGCCTGTCTAGCTGGTTCCAGTAAGGACTGTTGCCAAGACTGGGAAAAGAAAAATTCTTTAGCCTTTGAGAATATCCATAATGCAGTTTTAGTCAGTTTTCAGCCACCTTCAGGAATCTCAGGGCACAGACAGATGATCGCAATCAACAAGATCAAACTTTTTTGGAAAGCACCACCTGAAGTGCATTTTATTTAAAGTAAGTTGGTGCTTTTAAAAGTAATTTGGTGCTATACTGCAGAGCGACAAATTCTTATTTACATAGAGACTCCTTTATTTTCCCACAGCTAAATTCTAAAATGGACATATATTTCTTTTGCACTCAAAGCATGTTCTAGATACATTGTTAACAACAAATCCTTGGTACTACGATCATTTATATTTCTCCTATGAAGGCAGTTGCCAGCCAAGGCTCTGTCCCAGCGTTGCTTAAACCATCTGTAGTGTAAATAGAAATTCAGAAAATCTCATATACGTCTACAACTGTACCACCACAGGCATACACAATATACTTTTCTTTCATAATAAACTGACAGAATGAGTTTGGAGATACATAATTCAATCACTATACAGCAACAGTTATCTTATTACATAACTACACCATAATGTACTATTCAAAAACATATATACACTTGTACACACACAGATGTGTGTATATATATGAAAGAAAGAAGAGCAATAGATATAATTAGTGTGCTCCATAACTTAATGAGCATTAATTGCTTTTATAGCTGTGTAAGATAAATTAATACTACAGGCAGGCATAATCAGATGTCAGCTTTGCAAGCAAATGACCAGCTGTGGGTGTTGAAAGGGAAACTCCCGCACTGCTCCCCCAGTTACAACAGTACACAATTTATGGGGATAGGTTCTGTGGCTATAGCTTCACATGGAAGTTACGTATATGTTCAAAATTAAGCAAGCATTCGTGTACTCAAGACATTACAATTCTGTAAATACATCTTCCTGATGTGAAATCTTTGCATCTCAGTTACACCCATCTGTAAAATGGGAATTATAATACGTTTCTTCTTTCTACTCTTTCTTCTCTCCTCCTCCTCCTCTAATTTCTTCTCTAACCTCCCACCAGAGAATTCATTGCTCTTTCAAACTCTTCAGCATGAGAACTTTTTCTTAATATATATTTGAATGTATTAAAAGAATGGAGCTGTAAGACTCACAGGAATACAACGAATAAAATTATGGTACAGAAAGTAGAGAATTCTTGTTTTGAATCATTCTTAGAGACTAGATAAAACAGTGACATGACAATTCAGATATTCCTCTTATAACAGCTAAAAACTGGTTGTAGACATACTCTAAAGGCTTAGCTGCGGTCAAATAATAATTTCCAGATCAATAAGCCTAATGCAATATTTATGCAGGCTCTATACTTTAATTATGCCAAGATTGTAAGTTTAATTTAATATTATTCCTGCTGTGGGTGTTCAGAGGTGGGCAGTTAAAAGAATGCAAGTCCCTTGCAACCAGAGCTTATAGAAACAGGACTCACTTTCCTGCTGCACAGCATAGTGACGGGGACATAAAAGGAGTATGACTTAAGATTATTCTAAAGGCTCAGTAAAATTTCAGAAGAGTGGCTAGGAATATCCATATTTCAGTAGCATTTTTCCAAATCTAACTTTGCTTCTAATGTACTTGCTTTTTTGCCTCTCATTTTCCTCCTGCAGAAAATATTATGGTTACATAAGCTTGTTTTTATTTTTCTCTACATAGATATGTATAGAACACTCTTCTTTTCCATTGACATTTTGTGAAATCTACCCTCATCCTTGAGAACTGTACAAAACCTAAGCAGCACTTGACATCCTCTAGACAGCTGTTGAGTAGAATGTTAATAGTTCACAGTATTAAATTTCATGAACTTGAATTTCTACCAAGGCAGCTGCTTCCTAATACTGGTTTTTCGGATGGCAGCGTTACAATCCCTTTCCTTACAGTTTTGATGAAACTCTATGGCAGGTCTAGATGTACTGGCAAAAGGCATCTGTGGGATGATGGATGAAGACTAAGGAAGATGAGGAAGAGAAGGGGAAAGGAGGATATAAGGCAAAGGTGGGCTAAAGGTGAGGCTTACCCTAAAGATAACTGCAGTGAAGATGTATCTTAAGAGGCACAACATAACTATAACAAACACCTCAAAGTCCATTAACAGCAGTGCAGTAGTGAATATACATGACACACTGCTTTGCATATTAAACTGGAAACGTCACGTATGTCTCTCACAGATGGACTGAAAACCTTTTACCAGTTTTAACCTTAGTTTGATAGACCAGAGAAGAGTATGAGGGACAGGTTATATGAAAGACCATGTTCTTTGTGATCATTTGTGAAGGAAAAGTGAGAGAGAGAGAGATGTGAATAGGCATCAAGGACGGAGAAAGAGACAACATGGACAGATAGGAAAATAAACCCAATACTTACAATAAGAACAGTGTGAAAAACAGAAATTACAATATGCAAAATTCCAAATGAGTCTTTCACAACCTTAAGCTCAGCATGTCTGTGCACGTATTTACTGAACTCCCAGTGTCATCAAAAGCCTTACTCCCCAGAAGCAAAACCCAGATAGGGATCTCTTCACAGTACCGTCTCATCTGCTACAGTACAAGAGTAGCAACAGCAATGTATGTACAGGGAAAAAAGATGAGTAATTGTGGTGGATGGAAAATTACAGACAGATTAGCAAGATCACAGCAAGAGCAATCATTTCTGTCACCCATAGAGAGAATTTTTTTCAGGCAAAAGGATAACAGGAGTTACTAGCTCTGTCACTGTTACCTTCAGCAGGATACCGTTACCTGTCTTAAGGCACCAAAAGAGTCTACCATCATTTGAAAGTTACGTGCAATACATCTTTTTAAACTAATCAAAACTTCACTGCTCTAGCAATACGTTAAAGCATTTAAAGTCTGCCCAGAGTCAATAGTAATTACAGAAATTTATCACGGTTGCCAATCATGCAGTTCCAACCCAGGGTGCTTGTTATTGCTAAACTACAGTTTGTCAGCCTTGATTTATTTCTATAGGACACCAGCCCCTTGACAGCTGGAAGCGGGACTGCTTACAATATTGGACAATAGGCGTTCCATGTGCTAGGAAATGTTTCAGTCAGGTGGCTTGGTTTGGCTTTCTAAGCAGGCACTGGGACTATTTTCAGATTCTGATTTTCTGCTACACAGGGGAGGATGCTAACGGGTCCTCTTAACCAAATACAGAGCACAAAATAACCTTCAACGCATCTTCACTACATAGCAGATGTTAAATGAATGCCTCAGGTTACAGGAATTTCATTAAACGTGAGAATCGCACCTCTCTCTCATCAATATGAGCTCTGCCAATAAAAAGACAAGTCTTCCTAGGGGAAAAATTCAGCCCCTGCTTGGCCAGGACTTTATTCTTCTCTTGACTCTCCCCTCAAGCCTTCAGACCAAATGCAGCAAGAATGATACACATAAAGCGATACAAATCTCTGAGCATCCATAAGGAAGGAAGGACAGAAATGAGGGATAAGAACGTGGGCAAGGGCACTTAAAATAAATTAGAGCACTTCCCTAGAATCTTTTCTTTCATATTTCACAAGGCAATGCCCTTGAGCTTAGGTTTCTGTAGCACCTTCATTTTCACACAGGGCTCAGTAACCTTAACTTTATCTACCGATTTATAAACCACATGCCCAGTTCTGACCCTGTGACAGCTTTACGCTTCGGAATGCTGACATGTGGTGTGAATATCCTGTGCTCAGCGCTGACAGGAAAAACACAGGGGCATGAGTACTGAAAAGCCAGACCAAAGGGAGCTGAAGGGTACTGGATATTTGGAAACTCCGGCTAATATTAAAGCAAAAAATAAGATGACCCAGACAATTCAAAAGGAGTAACTGCCTCTTCCAACTTCTAAGTCAAGAGTTGGAAAGCAAGACAAATGTTCCAGAACTGAACTTCTGCACAAATATTTCCATTGGAATAGCGTAAACATAAAACCATTTTTCAGCAGACAATCATTTAGCTGCTTAGCATTTTTCATTGGGATATTTTTGATGTAAAGGCAGCTTTTTAACCAAGCAACATTTTGTGAAAATGTTTCAAATTTTTTTCAGAATTTTAAGTATTTAGATGAAGAAGTGGAAACAAAACTATGAAATTGTTCAGCCTTTGAACAAGTGGGAATGGAAATTCCCTATACTGCTGAAAATACATTTTCATGACATTAAGATGTATGGACTCTTAAACTCTGAAGTTGAAAGGCAGCAGCATAATCATCTGGACAGATGCGTGGAATAACAAAGGTCATTCATTAATTTTTGTTTCTAGCCCAAAACTGCAGTATGAGCTAAACTTTTTCTTAGAAACATACAAATTCTTCATTTAAAAACTAAAAATTATGGATAATTGACCTTGTCCCTATATAAAACTTTACCTCTGGGGATTGAACGTCCATTCGTATTTCTTTTTCTTTTATTTCAATAAATTTAAGGCACATTTTAAGTAGTCGCTGATCATTTACTCTCCTTTGTAATTAGATGCAATTAGGAATTACCCTCCTTTATAATGAGATGTAATTATGGTTTCTGTGATAGCATAACACCCAAGGCAGTCTTCCTCTCGCCCCTCTGTGTTTACAAGGGAAGTTTTTCCTGACTATTCCAGCTAAGGGCTGTGGACCTTCTAGGGTCCTGCTGCAATTAGCTGTAAATGGCTGTGAATGAGACACACGGAGGAACATGCATAATGACTAACCTTCCAAAGGCTCATAAAATATTCAGCAACTCAGTATTGCTTCAGGTAGCTATATTAATCTAAGCGTGCATCTGTTTGTGTGTGTGCGTGTACGCTTACAAGTACACAAATAGGAATGATGTGGAAAGGAACTAAGCTAAAAGCGTATTTTAAACAAATTATGCAACTACTTCTTTCCAAACTTCAAAATGTGTTTGAGGAGAGTGTGTTGTAGGGTATAGACTTCCACAGACATTTTTAATCTCACAGTTTGCTGCAGCCTACATGTGTTTTGCAATTCAGGCAAAGCAAGATTGGGCCTGAGATATCCTTTAAAGAACACACTCATTTCCATGCGGCGCTTCCATGCTTTAGGATACCCTCTTCAAGTACGGACTAGCAATTTTACACCAAAGGAGAGCGGTCAGTTCCTAGAAAATGTGTACAGAATGCTACAAATAGCAGTAATCATACCTTTTTATACAAGAACCACAACACAGGGAAAAAAAAAAAATGCTCATCTAGTCCTAACTTGTGTTGTCTTATTCTGTCCTTATTTTTGTGGTATCTGAATACTTTTCATGCATGTGGAAGATGCGTTAATAAATAAGGCAACACAGCTATTAGGATCTGTCATGGAAGGGTCATTCTTTTTTTCATTCTCTGTTATGTCTTAGGAAAAGATACTAGAAAGAAGTTGAAAAAACAGTTATGGGAGAGGTACAGAGGAAGGAGTACACATGGAAGGTCTGCAGGACTCAAGCTACAAGCAGGGGTGCTGCACAAAGCCTTGCTGAAATAGAGGTGATAATTTGAGAGTATGATACCTACTATATCAGAGTTTACAAGCTTATTGTATATAATTTATTTTAATCAATATACGATAGAGATTGAGCATGAATAGGCGAGGGATTTTTATTTAATTGTGAATATTATTGCATGAATTCAGGATAATGATCTAGTCCAAAGTTCTTTTCTGAGTGAAATCCCTCCTAAGAGGCATTTCTTCGCTGTTCTTGTTTGGTCGCTGCTTCTCCTACAGAACAGACTGGCATGATTAATCCAAACAAGAGGGATTAATTGGACAACCTTCTGTGTCCTGCAAGCAGCTCAGGGAATTGGCAAACTATTATCTGCTCAGATCCTCTATTCCATCGCATGAATCATCCTGCCTTGAGCATCACTCTATATAAAGCAAAAATGGAGAGGCTGCAAAGTGTCTCTCCTTTTTATTTATTGTGAGCACTTCTCAAAATATGTATCCACTTTATTATTTTTCCCCTTCCAGTCCAATTAGTCCATGTTCTCACAGCTGATTTTTCTTTGTAATTCACTTATTTTTAATTGGTGTGGAGTTCTGAGCTGCACCAGTTTTGCAGAAATGAAATATCTGAAGAGCAGTTGAACTGTGTCTCTTTACGCCTCTATAATTTCTCTCACTTCTAAAAAAAAAATAGTGCTTACTGCCACAGAGCAGTGGCTGTGGAATGCCTTGAAATTGCTGGGACAAAAACAAATGCCCTTTCTTATCGATGCATTTAAGCCCAGGGGTTAAATTCTGATCTACATTATCTAAATTTGGAAAAATGCCAGTTCCAACATTCTGACTGTAAAGTTACCAAATTGTGCGTGTGTAGGCACATATTTGTATACAGTCACAAAAGGACAACAGCTTTCTAATACTAAAACCGTTTAACTTTTTTTTGTTTGTTGTTTATGAGGCCTTGGTACAGATTCAGTGGTCAAACTCTATTAATGACCGCTGCTAGAAAGACTTCATATTGTCTTTTTACTTTGCTATAACCAATAGGTGAAGTTTACCCTTTTCATCCCTTCAGTTCTGCTGTTACTAAAATTTACTGTCTGAGTTTTTGAGGTCTAGTCCAAAAAGGCTTGCTCTAATGTCCAATGGAATTAGCTGGAACCATTCTGCTTATTTTAGTGGGCATTACATCAGGCAGTTAAGCACATTCCTGCCAGTTACCAGAAATCCCATTTACCTTTCTGGATTCCTTTTCCTCGGTAGGTGAAGATACAGTCAATAGCATCATCTGCAAAGTGCATATTGTGTACATTAATCCAACTGCCAATGTTGCAAAAGGGTCAACTGCTTCGGAGGGAGCAAAGAATAAAGTAGTACAGCATGGGCACAATTCTTTGGATTGCCAGCTCTATGCTATAGATCACAGGGGATTTTCTGTAACTAGTTTGAAAAAGATACTGAACAGGAGGCAGAGTCCATTACTGACAGAAGAAAAGGCCTGTCAGAAAACCCCAGGCAGCAAGGATGTAGCTAAGATCAGTACAAGAGAAAGTTTCTGCAATCCATCAAGAGAACTGTGTGCAGGTGACCCACGAATCACCTCACACCATTGTACTTTGCAGCAGGCAGTCCTTGTTGGAATTGCCCCTCTGGGCGATGAAAGCACTCTATGTGACACCTGCGAATTTGCCCTTTACTGCTGCAAACCCAAGCTGTTAAATATCACGCTCTTTTGGCTGTGATTTACTCTATTTATGGCCCTCCTTCCACCCAACCTTTCCTTATCACAAGGGATCAATTCTGGACATACAACAAAAGGCAACAATGGTTTTAATAAAAAACAGAAGGACAGGAAAGATTGATTTTGCCAATGAAGACAGGCTGTAGCAACGGAGAAAAAGAAAGCAGGCAAACAAGAAAGAATAATATCAATAAAAAAGCACATTGGTGGCTATACCAACCCATAGGCACATTTATAGTAGATGAAACCAACTGTGTTTTCTTAATATCCCTTGGTTCTTCTGTATTCAACAACTCTTCTGATTTAAAGGTGGGTACCTAAAAATGTTCCTGAGGTTCTTCCATTTGACAAGAAACTACTTCAAGGAAGAAGTATAGTCCTGTAAGACCTATAAGTCTTGATGCAGAAAAGCTAATTTCTCCTGTGACCTTGTGAAAGTCTTATTAAACTTCTGTGTTATTCTGCTTTAGATAAAATTCCAGACTTGGAAAAGTGCTATCAAAATAAGGTCCACTCGGAACTCTGATCTTTTTTTTTCTTTTTTAGAGCACACATTAAGAAAAAGCATTCAAGTACAGCATGTAAGTAGTCAAAAAAAAAAAAAAAAGGAGTACTTTGCATTGGAATTCATAAGATATCCAATACTTTTCTTTGGTTTTCATATACAATGTCATTTTCTTGTAAACAGAAATATGTTTAATAGTTTCTGGTATTTAATGTCTTCTCTGGACAATATATAAGCAGAAAAGGAATTTTGTTCCGATGAAAATATTCTCCATGAAGAATTTTGCAACATCAGTGAAAGAGACTTATTATGTGTAACGAGAAGTGCTAAATATGGAAAAGAGTTGTTTATAACATGACTTTAAGGTGATCAGACAAACTTCATGTTGATTTTCATTTCAAAAAGCGTGAACATCACAAGTCTTAAATTAACATAAATAAACTGATAAGAATTACCTGTGAAATGCAGTCTTATTTCAGTTGCTAGTTGCTCAGAAGGCCTGCAATAGCATGCTCTTGGAAATCAAGATTGTTTTTATTTTGTCACGTCTATCAGGTAGCTCATCAGGATCACACTGCACAATCTCCAGTGCCAGTATTCAGCCTCCTTGCCATTTGCAATCATCTGCAAAACCAAAACATGTTCTCAAGCCAAATACATCTTTAATAGCTGGAGTCAGAGAAGTCGTCTCAATGTGCACATAACCATGTCTGGCTCTCTCAGAAACCAGTGCTAGAAAACTGTAGAGAAGGGTGTAAGTCAGTCTTGGAATTTGCCACCATTCATGTGAAACAAATGTGTTGCTCTGCAACCTCAACAGCAATGTACTTTTCAAAATAGCCCATGGCAAGATTTTCAAGAAAAATTAAACTATCTACCATACAAAGCTGCCTTTGCAGGAGGCTTTTGATTTCATGTGTTTGAATGAGCATTATACTCCATGGAAGAGAAAGATATAATACCTGCCAAAAGAAAGTATCCTTGTTCCTTCCTCACAAATTCCACACTCATGCACAAATTCATCAAAGGATGCATCTTAATAAAACAATTTCATCAGCTCTAAAGAGGCTGTGTTTCAATAAATAAAAATAGGTTTATTTGACTTTTCCTTGCACAGTAGCAGAAGGGTCTAAGGGTTTTAGCAAGAAAATCTTAAATGCTTTTTTATACTGCGTATATTCTTGCAGACTTGAATTTCTTCTGAAAAAGAGGGTGGAGTATAAATGACATTATTTTTTGTTGCAGAGAGGAAGTAAAGCTATGACCCTTAAAATGGTACATAAAAATGGTGTTTGCTCTCTTTAATGAAGATAGATTTCACCCAATTGCAGTGCAGGTTCTTAAGAACGAGGATATAGGATGTATATTTGCACATATAACACCAATATTACCAGATTCAAGGTTCTGTAAAAATATTAATTAGCATTATTTAAAGGGTAAAAATAACCCTAGCATGAATTGGAAAGGAAAAATTTTAAAGCAGCTACACTTGCACCAAGATTTGGCTTATATTTTTCTATACAAAGCCAATAGTTTATCCTGAATGAAATGCCAACTTGGAAAATAATGTATTTTTTCAGTTTCATGACAAAACTGCAGCCTTTCTTTCAGTTATTGACTGACAACTCTTATACAAAAATGAACCTAATGTAAGGCACAATAATTTGTTCATTAAAGTGATGTCTAGTACTGCAAATAGTGAAACAATATTTTTCCTGCCCATCTTTACGGTGAGGGTCAAGTCCTCCTCTTACTTGTACCCTAAAATCTACATTAGTTCCAGTGGTTTTCAAGAGTATTCCACATTCGTATCACTGAGTTTAAAAGGGAGTGTGGCCTCTTCTCACTTGAGCATACATCAGTCTGATTTAGAAATTAATTTTCTATGAAATACAACACATTGTAATGTCACATGTTCTACAATACAGAACACCAGGATGGGAAAGCAGTTTTAACAAGTGAAATTTAGACTCAATGTTATAATTGGGGCATATAAATGAAGCGCAATTCAGTCACTAGGGAATCATTATTTTGGTAGATACTGTATAACTATCTACATCTCTCTATTACCCAGTTACAAAGTACAAACTCTGAAGGACTCAAAGCCTTTTTAGAAAACCAATTTGTGTAAAGCAAGGTAGAAAAGCTTAAAAAAAACCCCTTGCTATTCAAAGCATGAATGCCCCCTCAACCTAGTATTTCTATTGAATTTATAGACTGTTCTTATGAATACATGTCGGTCACTCTGGCAGGCTGCTAGGTTAAGGGTTCTCCCATCTATTGATCTCAGCACAATAAGGAGTAATCAGAGCCACTGAAATTTGATTTTTATGTGATGGAAATGTGCTGAATCATAGCTTATTGTTACACCCGAGTGTTTCAGAAACATTTATAAAACAGAGCTGGGGGGAGAACTAAATCAAATCACATTCAATGCATGTAGGATAAATGTCTTCAGAAGACATTGAAGGGTCATCAGAAAACCCTCTATGGAGAAAGGAGCCCTAAAATGAATATCAAAAACAGTGGGAATAGCAGAAAGACAGACAAAATCATGGAAATGAAAGCCTAATTTTTAATTAAAGTTTCTAAGAACATTCATAGAGTTATAAATGTATATGCGAACGACATTATCTCAAGAAGACACAATTACCTGCTTTAGAGTTGCAGTTGTTTGCATTGATGAATGCAGTTTATTTTAAGTCCCATTCTAGAGAGGGGTTGTGAGCTTAGCTCTCATTGCTGCAAAAAAGAGCTGAAGGTGTTTGGCAATTTGCAAATTCAGGCCAAAGAGAGAAAGAATAATTGATGGTAAGCTTGAGATAAAGAACTTACTAGCATAAGACTGGGATAGCAACTTACGGAGTGAATGCCACTGCATAATGAGGAAGACAAATTTCAACGCAAATAAGCACAATTTTCATACCTGTTCCTACCGTGATAAATGCTACAGATATGCCAGTAATCGTGCACATACTACATTAGATACCATTCAAACAACAGAGTTTTCACTGATATTGGGACTACATAAAATCTACCCAGAGCCATCTGCACGAAGGTTTCAGAAGCTGAATACCCATCACTGAAACATTAGAGGACAGGTGACATCATCAGAGAGCAGAGGTGATGAATTTGTAAGGCACACCATATATTTCACAACACAGAGAAACTAGCAAGTGGCTAACCAGCTATACATAGAGGTGTGTCTCAATACACATGTATGTATATATGAGATACGCACCTATATAGGAGACAGGGATGTGATGGTTTGCCTATGTATATAGAGCCAGTTACAAGTATAAATCATAACTAACTCACTTTGACAAAACCAGATCGCCATGAAAAAAAGAGTTAACAAATGCAGAATCTCACCAACACTGAACGAGTCTTGGTTTTATGAGACAACAAAGTTTTTCTTTTCCTTTAAGAATGTAAAAATTCACAGAAGTTTTAAAATGAGTTCTCTGTCTTTAAAATGTAAAAGCACAAATAGCATCTGATTCTTCATTACTTACCCATTGCTTCTGTTTCTTTCCCTGAGAGAGCTGGGTTAGGGTGTATAAATACTTCATGAGAACTTTATTTATATAGTCTCAAATAAAGGGAAGCTTCAAAATCAAAAAGATGAACTCTGGGATCCTCTGGTATAATAATTGTTTGTCTGCAAGTATAAAAGTTAGTTGAAAAGTACATAAATAGATCATAAAATACAATTTAAGTTAAAATGAAAAATTTAGATTTTAAAAGTTGAAGGTAAGCATACTAAAAAAAGCAATAAGCTTAGGCGCATCTAAGAATAACAAAAATAACGTTGGCTTTTCTTTGTGCCAGGAAGACTGCCAAATGTGATCAGCTATAGCGGGACTTGAAAAACATTCTGGGTGACAAGGAAGATTAATATTATTGTTAATATTGTTGTTGTTGTTGTGATTATGTATTAGTGGAGGTATCACAATGACACTGTGTAAATTAAGTTCTATTAATTAGTTGCTATATTTCACCCTCGAGATGGCATCATTTCAGAAATTGCTAACAAGAAAACTAATTAATGTCAACTTAGCTTAGATGATAGCTGGATATCTCCCCAAGAGGGGCTAGATTTGGATGCTCCAAGTTGTTTCACAAAGGTCACACATTCACTCAGATCTTAATATTCAAGGGGTAAAGCAAAACGCATCAAGGTCAGGCTGTCGGACAGATCTCCACCTCTGTTACTCACCTCCGACTCAAAACCAGCCTTGAACTGCCAGCACCATGAAGAGTGCCGTGCATTTTGCACTCTCTGAGTGCTGCTCCTTGTCAGCCTGCTCCTTGCATCAAACCAGTCAAGGAAAGTGTGGAAGACCATCAGGGAAGCCCCCAAAGCGAGCGGCTGGCTGAATCCCTGGCAAGGGAAGAGGAGGGAAGGAAATTCAGAGCACTGCCATTTGGCCAGGAACACAGAACCACAGTCTTCCAATAGCAACCCCTTTTAATGTTGATGATTAGCGTAATAACTCATTTCTCAAAGTCCATTATTAACTCTGAGGAAGACAAATAAAGCATGCTATCAGCACACTGCCTTGACTTTGGCTGCATTTCGAGTGAGTAATAAAACGGCAGAGCGGGCGAGAGAAACACGACACACATCCCGAGCTCACCCGCAGGAACTCAGACCTGCGGCTCCTACTGGCGGCGTACCCAGACGCGCTCTCGCATCCCCGATCCAAACCGCGCTCCAGGCAGGGCAGCCGCACTGGTTCCTGTTGAAAGGAGGAGCCAAAGTCTGCAAGCCAGCTGGAGCACGTCCTTTACTCAACTCTGGGTACCTCTTCTATAGAAAAGTACTCCTTACTATTTCTTGAGAGTATTTACTATACAATTTGTGAGATTACAACCTCAACACAAAAACACCCGTCTATTTCATTTCTTGGAGTGAAATAACGAACACAGCTCTATTTAGCTGCAGAAATAGCTTAAAATTAAGAGGTGGGTGTTGACATTTTTGTTTCTTACAAAATTGTTATGAAATTAAGCCCTTTATTTGATAACACACAGAGAATACCTTGGAAGGTGAATGGGAATATGGCTCGGAGTAAAGACAGACTCTCTATGGACTTGAGAATGAAACTACTACATGTGCCAGGGAGATCGGCCTGTGGAGCTCAGCCCCCTCCTGTTCACTGCAGGGAGGGAGCAGCCTGAGGGGAAATCCATGCAACACCCCATGGGACCAACACAGCCTGAGAACTGCTTCTAAGCCAGCCTTAAACTGCTGCATTCTGGTAGCAAGAGTGATGTAAGCTCAGAATAAATCATCGCATTCCTCCCTCTTTTATCCCCCAACCACAAAGCCACTGCCACACTGTACTCCTGCGGCCTGGCTGGTGAGCTCTGAACCTGCTGCTGCCGTCGGAGGCCCGCTCCTCCCAGTCAGCAGAGCACTGAAAATCGCTGAGGTCTGGAGCACCCAGCTCACTCTGAGGGGAAACAAAGAAAATAAAAGAGGGATTTCTGCCCTAGAGGGCTCCCCGGGGACTGCCCTTGTTTGGGGGAGTGAACACAGCCCAGGACAGGGACCCCGGGCTTGCCTGGGTGGCCAAAAGACGGAGGTGGCCATGGCGGAAGCTTCTGGAACTGAGGGTGTGAAGACAGCCTCAGGTGAGGCCAGCCCCGCCCACCATGAAGGCAGGAAGGGCTGCGTCGCCATTGGCTGGGGCAAGGCAGGGTTCGGCCCCATTGGCTGGGGCAGGGCGAGGGGGCGGGCTCACGGTTCAGGCCCTCTCTGGCAGCCTCCGCCTTCCCCCGCCAGGCCTGGGCCTCAGCGGCAGTAACTTCATATCGCGGTCTGTTTAACCATCCTCACGCCTAACGCGCCGTTCCCTCTGAAAGCCCACCGTTACCTGTTAAACAGGCTGACGTCTTTGTAATGACTGCTGTGTTTTCCAGCCGCACTTCGTGTGAGACGTTAATACGCTGCCCGGCACCAGAGATGGCACCGCGTCCGGCGCTCACTCCTGTTGTTTTCATGAGACGAGATAATTGATCGTGCTCTTCCTGGGAGGGAGTCAGCCCGTCAAGACAATTGCTCGAGCTTAAAAGGGCTCTGTAGAAAGAAATCCCATGTATTGATTTGTTCAGCAAAACAGGGCTTTCAGCACTGAGAGCTGCAGATCTCCTGAACAATTTTCAAAGGGACAAGGGAACAGAGCAACTTTGAAGGCATTTGTGGAAAGGCTGCTGTACCAGTGCACCAAGTTTTCAGTCAGTTTGGCAAAATTTCCCTTTGAGTTTATTCTTTTGGAGAAGGAAGAAATGCTCCTCTCCTCCTTTAGGAAACAGCAGTTATTAAATAGTTTATAAATGTATTAAGAAACCACTAGTGAAAATAAAAATGGCAAATGTTTGTTATTTTGTTGCCTTCTAGAAAACAAAAGCAGAAAAAAATTACTTATTCTTACCTGTTTATCTGGGGAATCTGTAGGACTAGACTCTGGTAAATATGTCAGCATTTACTTAAGCCCTAATTTTGCCAGTGTATTTATTCATGCAGCTGTACCCAATGGAAAAGCAACAGAAGTTTCTCAAATAGACATGAGTGTGAAAGACAGACATTGCATTAGATACCTTCTCCTTTTTTAGGCATTAAAATTCATACCTGTTCAGAGGCCGGAACACACCTCCTCTTGTATCTTCAGCACAAAAATGATGTGATCTTCCTTCTAAGGACCAACTGCTTTGCAAAGCATTGAATTTCACTTCAGGTTGCTAGACAGGGTTAAATACATACTTATAGTTTATTTTCAAAAAGGCTTGTGTGTATTCTCTCTCTTGAGAGCATACAAGCTGATCTCTAGCATACTGCGTGCATCAGGCAAGAACATAGGTGTTCTGTGCTCATTGGAAACAACTGGGAATACTTAATTCAATTGTCTCCAGTATAACTGTTTTCCTTTAAAAATTAAGTTGGCTGGAGTAATACAGTAAGTGGATGTAAATTATTTAATTCCTATTTTAATATCTGCTTTCTTAAATTCGTAGTGTTCTCTTTCCCCCCCCAACACCTCGTTAAAAAAAAAACCACACAACAACAAAAAACCAAGTAGGTATCAGGACTGTTAATAATGGATGAAGCATTTGTAAACCGTTAGCAAATGAACAGTCAAGTGACACATGAATAAAACATTTGACAAAAGTCTCCATCTGACAGCTAACAGCGTTCTGAAGCGGAGCGTAAAATATACAGGTATTATTTTAAAGCAGCATGTGTGCAAGGTGAAAAATAAGGCTGCGGAAAGCGCTGGACCTCTGCTTTGTTTGTATGTGTTGTGTAGGGAGGCTCGCATGGAAGGGGACTTCGCTACTCACGTGAAGATCCTTTCCAGTTTTCAGCACAGTTGGTATCTCGCCCCTTCAGTAACAGCCCCCTGGTATGAAGTTTCTGCACTGCTCTGTTTCTTAATAGTTGCTGCTTGATTAATACATTCCCTAGCATTGATGTTATACTGACACAAAGGCTCTTTTATTGATGTTATTTACTACTCACAATTTACTGAAGTAATATTATGATGCTAGTACTATTTCATTATTATTTTACCATAATACTTTTGCATTGCCACACACACACAAACCTCTACATCTGCTTCTTCCTACCATGCCACAATAAATGTAAGAGACACAATGAAAATAATGCATGCGTGAAATACAGAATGCAGTGACTAATAAAAAGGTCTGGAATTGACATGACCCAGATTTCACTTAAGTGTTATGCTACAAAATACCGACCTTGCTCCTGTGTAGAGAGAGGACCTTCCTTGTTCCTTCCATCAAAAAAAATGGGACATTTCACTGCATCAGATTCTAAACACAAAGATATGAGGATGCATCAGCTCTCAAACAATGGCATTAAGATTTCATCATACTGTCAATGAGAGAAGATTTAATTAATTTGTCTTACCTGTCTCAGCTCATACTAGACAAATATAAGAGGGATTTTAGTGAAGAATATTAAATGTGGAGTTTTAAAAAGAAATTACTGCATAATGTCAACCATGCTAGTTGCAACGGATAGGAGTCAATCAAAAATCCAACTTCTAAACTCCTCCATTCCTGAGTTCAGAGAAACGATGGATGTTGAAATGCACGTTTAAGGCAGAAAACCAGTGGCTTTATAACGGGAAGACACATCACACAGGAATTATGATGCTATGTTACTAAACATAAAGGCATCTTTTGGTTGACTTTTTAAAAATGGATAATAATGATACTTAGATGTAGCCTGCAGTGAATGAAAAAAAGTGTTCCGAGGTGCGCACACACATTTCTGTTGAGAATCTCTGCAGCCTTGCAGCACATGATTATCACTGCTGTTTCCTCTAAAAGGTCATCAGAAGCTCACAAGGTGGTGCTTCGATTACACACCAGTTATACTCCTTCCTTTTTGCATTTCCATTTGCAAGTTATAGATTTCCTATGCATTTCAATTACAGTCCTCCCCCCACCTCAGTTAAATACGTTGCTGGGGTAACAAAGGTTTAACAGAGCAACAGCAGAAATAATTACTTATTTGATAACTAGTGTCATTCAGTGGGGGCATTGGATTTGATTTTTACTGGGCAGGCTTTGCAAAGGAAAGGGAGGTGTGGGGAGGGAAAAGGGGAAGAACTGACTGAGCTCTCATGCAGTTTTGATCACAAGTCAGAAACCATGTTTAGCTGTCAAAGGTACCGTTAGGGAAGTTACCACAAAGGAATAAAAGGACGGAAGAAGAAAAGAATCTCCCGTGCTCAGAAGTGTTTGTACATTTGAAATGGCAGTTTGAAATGTTACGCAGAAAATGCTTGACTAAACCTTGCATTATTATTTTACTTCAGTTCTAATACAAAAAGGCTGGTGAGGAGAACGTCCCGATGATCCTGTCATTAGAGTCACTGGATCACAAACTTAAAGGCTTGTCATTCTAATAAAGAACAGCTAGAGAGGATAATAAATATATAACACTCCGTTCTGCTTTTTAAAGCACTTAAATACATTTTTCATGTAGAATTTATTCTTTAATATCAGGTTGGGGGAAGGGTTTATGCACCATTAAACAAGCAGATCCTGACAATTTTTTTAACCGGGTAGACAGAAGCGACATTCCCAGTTCTGATAAATGAGCTGAGTTAAGTAGACAGTTAATAGCAGGTCCATATTAATGTGAAGTAGCTGAAGTTCCACAAACTAATTGAAGCAAACTTTTTTCCCCACTTACTTTATTGGAGTTACAGATCTTGCCAACCTTTGTTATATTGCATGGCATCTCACAACACCTAAAGAGAATGAGGCAATGTTAATATGTAGTATTGTGATATTTTTCTAGTTCTATGATGGCAGAACAAGGAGATGATTTTCTATGATTAATCCTAGATGCTATTGTAATACAAATGAATGCTATAATAATCCTAAATAACTTCTTTACGAAAAGATCTTACTATGGGTTAAATTAATACATCACAGTAGCATAATTTCCTAAAGAAACTTTTAAAAACTTCACGGTTAGTTTTTTTAAACTGATTAGGAATTTCAGGATTGTAGCCAGTGCACATAGCGCTGAGCCTGTCGACACACAGCTGGCACGGGGCTGCTCACAGGACCTTTGCAGGAGGTGAATTTCCCTCAGCGTGTACTTTACCACCCAAAGCACAATGTACGCTCTCTGCTCTTGATTTCATTTTTTTTTCATTCCCCCTTCACAGGTATTGAATGCTACTGGTTTCTGGATTAGCATTTGAGTTCAAATGAGGAGTGTGCTTTTGAAGTAAACTGCCTGATCATCCCTGTTTCCTGTGCTTTGGGGGACATGTGGAGTGGTCTCAGAGTATCTCAACTAGATTGGTTGCAAAAGCCTTCCTCCTGCATCTGGGAAGACTGGAGATAAGATGCCGTTCATAGATTTAGAAAGGCTGGAGTAGACCATTATGATCTAGACAGCCTGACTTCTATAAAATAGGCCAGAGCATGTCATGAGACAGTTTCCCTGTAAACCGGATAACTTTTTGATGAACTGCCTCAGAGAAACATCCTTTCTATTTAAAGAATGCAGGTACCAATTAACCACACTATCTCTACATAAATTATTCAAGTCACTCACTGGGTTGATGATTGGAATGATGATCTTAGAGGTCCTGTCTAATCTTAATGATTCCTAGTTTTTACTTTCATTATAAATAATCCAGCCACCAAGCCAGGAAACATGAAATTGCTACTCTACCCTTGACTGGTTTGGTGGTGGACTTGGTAATGTTGGGTTAATGGTTGGACTGGATGATCTTAAAGGGCTTTTCCAACCTAAACGATTCTATGATTCTATGATTATCCTCACTGTTTAAAAAAAATAAAAAGCATTGCTCCCACAGATTATTTCTGCAGGATCGGAAGTAAGGGCAGGCCCACTATCCTGCACCTCAGCCCTATATGCAAAGCTTGTTGGCATTTCCAGCTGGGTACATCCAGCGTGGTGCCACAGATGTCCCTGAAGTTCATTACATTTCTACTCTGTGTAACTGAGCAAACTACAGCCTCAAACCTGGTTTTTGTCTCCAGCACCACGAAAAGTGCGATTCCCTCGCCAGGCAGTTTCTCAATGAACACTTACTAATACAATATTTTACAATTAGCAGTTGTCCCATTACATATTCAGAAAAGATAGTCAGCAGGTGTAAATCTCTGGTTTCATCCCCATCAATATTTCTGTTCCTGTCTCTCTAATTGCTATTGACTACAGAAGGTATTTTTTCATTGAGGCATGAGGTAAAGTGATATTGATTACAGTAAATGAACTTTTCTGTAGTCTGAGTCAATTGGGAAGTGCAGAGAGGAAACTGCGAGAATGTTTACCTTGCACACGAGTAAAATTCCTCTTTGGAAACTCTCTGCTTGACTAAAGGACTGTGTGAAGTAAACCCACATTTCTACTGTTGAATGCAAAAAAAAGTCAAGCTGCTGTAACTTTGAACAGAATGAAAATCGGCTTCATTTGCTCGATGTATTGAAAGAGAAGAGAAGGAAATTAGAACAAAGACAGATTTAACTTTTAATCCCTCACGTAAGGAGCTTTTGCCATGTAATTTTTTATCACAACTGCATATTTCATTCTGGGGAAATAATGGTAAGGAAACAAAGAAACCCCTATCAGCAACATACTTGATTTCATACATCTGTTGGGACCTAGTGCCACATTCAACTTCGTGACTGAAGAAGTGCAAGGACGTAGGCACCTGCCACAATTCAGACGTGTGTTTGAAACGTTCAGGATGCAGAGAACGTCGCTTCCCATTTCAGTGCACTTAAGATGTATGGCCACATCGCTCCCCTCACAGCTGCACATAAGCCTTATTAATTTAAGCTTTTTGTAAACTAAAAACCAGCATTCCTTAGATCAAAAGTAACATGAAATAGTAATTTAACAGCACCATCGAAACATCCTAGGTGAGGGCTTTATTCTGCTGTGCACTGTACAAATTTGTAATAAAAGCTTACAGCCAGACAGATACCGGAGTCTCTTCCCTTTTCACATTAGCTAAAGTAGGAAAAATGACATAATTCAGCATGCATGAAATTATGTACTTTGTCCTGATTGTGCGCCTAAATCTGTGTGTAGCTGTCAATCTGTATCTAGAACTGGCCATGCCCTCATAAGTTTGTGGCTACGCCAGAGGTTTCTGGGGACATAGATCTGTCTTACCTTCCAAGGCTTAATTCTGGTAAGGCATTCAAGTTCACTCTTTACACATTTAATTAAGTCTCATCTTTCTAGAATTGTGCCAATACACTCGATAACACTCCTCACAGTTTTACCTTAATCCCTATGAAGCTATTTGCTAAAACGGTGGCTTAATTCATGGTTTTCAGTGCCCTCTATTTTATTTTTCTCAGAGACCGTTTTTAATAGCACCTGTTTACTTACTGATTAATCATTGCATTTCATTGCAGGATCCATAGTATAGACGTAGGAGTGGAAAAAAAAGCCCATCTTCATTACAAAACGTACTTGCTATACTAATTTACTGTAAAACAATAATTCAGGCAATGAGATTACTCCACATAATTAATCAAATCCTTATATGCCTGCTGCATTGTTATACAGCACGTGCTGACACACATCAAGACAGTAACAACTGACGCACTGTGTATTTCATTTGTACTCTAAGTCCTTCAGTTCAGGCAGTACCTCCTTTGTGTATCTCCCACAGTGCCTTAACAGACAAAAATATAACAATAATCAACACAAATAACTATCAGTCAAGACTTGAATAACCCTTTTCAGGTAAACTCAGTACTAAACAGAACAGCTGCCCTCAAGTTTTTCCAGAGCTCTTCTTCAAAACTACAATGCACGAAGTTCTGGAAGAAGGACTTACTTGAACCACTTCTCAATTTTCTAAGGAATACTTAACTAGCGTATAAAGACAACATTAGGAGAGCAGATTTCTCTGTTATCATTCTTTTCAGTTCAGTTTTAACTTTTACAGGCACAAGACAGGCAGTTCTACAGCAGCAGAACCAGAGAGTCTAAGCAGCCATCTAGTTCTACCCGGTAATAGAAATAAGGCAGGCTAAGATCATACGTACATTCTAATTCTTACGAAGTGCACGTGGCTAATACGCTTCTAAAAAGCAATCAGTAATTCTTAAAGCTTTCCAGCTTCCCCCCCCATCTGCCGTTCTGTTGATATCGGATCGGGACGTGGTTTTTTTCACGTAAGTGGAAGTCTTCAAACCTCTTCACTGCTCATTTCCTCAGATTTGTGGGGAGCAAAGGAGGGAGAAAAAAGGGGCAACCCCCCCCTTATTGTACAAGTGATGATAGCTGGTGGGCATCAGTCTCCCGAGCTTCACATTTAAATTACCGAGAATCAAATCACTTCCTTTCCCTAATAGATTACAGCCCATCTTTATCAGGCTCCTGTATTTACATTCAATAACATATTCTCCTTCCAGAGGCTCTGTGGAGACTTTCGGTTTTTTTATGGAAACATCAATAGTTTCCACCTCTCTCTGGACTCATTTAGTCTGTTTACAAAACACTATCAAATGTCGGTATCTCATCTGTGATTCATTCCCTGACATTTAATTATTGTTCCATAAATCACTTATCTGAAGAAAAGTGTAACGAGATTTTTAAAATATTGGTGACATTATAATTATTCTCCACTTAATATTATGAAACTCCTTGGTGCTGTTAAAGAAAACCTGAACAGAAAAGACTACAAATATGTCTCTTAAATGTTGGCTGCAGCTGGAGGAATGGAGGATTTATAAGGAGGCTTAGAAGTGTATTTATATGGAATGTACTAATCATACAATTATATTTTATAATGTATTTCATCCAAGTGGATCTTACTGCACCGTGAAGATGATGCCTTGAATTCACCAGTCTCTTTGCTCCTTATGTACTTCTTATACTATTGCAGAATGAATAGCATGTGAGTGACAAATAAGACACTTTCAGATAAATATAAGCGCTTAAAAAAAACCCAGCCTGTTTCCTTTATTGCTTTCCTAAACTGGAAAATGCAGAATTCTGTTTTGGTCTTCACTGCGTGCTTGTTTTGCATGGGGACAATAGAGTGAATCATCAGTTTGGGCATAAACGGTGGACTCATAATTAGAAGCTGTAATACAGGTGGAGAGCAGTACACTTTCCTTGCTGATGATATTATAAAATTATTCTGGAGGAAGGGAATAGAATGACATCCTGATTTGGAAATAGGGGAAATTAAAGGATCTCTGACAAGCAGCAACTGTTACTGTTGGTGCCATTAACTTGCGTGAAAACTGTGATGGAATTTTCAATGAAGGGAAAAAAGTCTGTCTGAGTGAAACTCATTTTTTCATAATAGCTCAGAAATTCACACTGGGTATAAATAATAATAAAATTTAATATTTAGCACTTACAGATTAATTTAAAAGTGTATCGCTATTTTTCTCAGTTTTCTATACTCATGTCTAAGTGCTTCTGGTTTTCTTGTAAACACATAGATTAGAAAAATTACGCAAGGATGAAAGTGTCGTGTTGATTCAGCAGGAATCATTTTTGCACCTGAGAAACTGGGTAATATGGAACGATAAGGAAATCGCTACCCAATTTTTATTTTTAACCTTGATAGGCTAGAGGACATCCAAAGTTGAAAAGTTTACCTGCCTATCAACAGCCTCAGGATGTCACCTTGCTGAAAAAAAACGAAGAACCATCAGAGTAAGGGATACAGCTACACGAACATACCATACGTGAGTTGCCTTTTTGGAAATCAAAGCCCAGAATAAAGTATTGGGTATTTTCTTCCCTTCTGTCCTTTCTGCATTCATCAAGGGCTGCAGACTGAATATAAAGAACTAGACTTTAGGGCATAATTATACAAAGAAAATCAAACATTAGGAAAAGTAGTTTGCAGGGTTTTTTTTTATTTGACTATCATTAAGTGAAGTGAGAGTGAAAGATGTAAATAACTTGACTAATTTATAATCACTATGAAAATTCAGCGCTGGAAGGAAAACTCCTTTCAGAGTGTGTTTCAGTATGATGTCAAATTATGTCTTGAGTCCAATATTAGGATTTTCAATTAATCCCAGAAGGGCAGAGAGACAAGATAACTTGTAAACATCCAAAGCACACCATCCCATCACTATAACAATGAACATCTGTAGGGATTAAGCCTGTCCTCATCTAGCATAAGTTGAATACTCCAGCTACGTGCAAGCTTCAATCGCTCCTCAAAGTTTTTCCCTCAAAATATTTAACTTATAATGCTATTTGCTCTTCTGTGATACCTTTCATCTAAGATCTTAAAGTGCTTTGCAGGCATTAATTAATTAAGCCTCAAACTGCACCTGGGAATCAGGAAAGCCTTTATAATCATTTCATGGTGCAGTTCGTGCAAAGTCACACCAAATCATTCCAACCATGGCTCCATGGTCATTAGCACTGAATGTACGCTCTGTCAGATAAACCCCGTGGTATTATTTTTATTTGGATCAGTTGCGACTGATCTTCAAAACACCAGAGTACATAATACAGGGTTTATGCCAGCTCTATACTTTTTAGGACAGCTTTATGCCATTTGCAACATGACTGACTGTACTTGATCCAGCATAAAGCACCTTGGGAACAGAGGGAAGTGCCTCCTCTCGTGTAGCAGAAGGTTCATAACCAATGCACACAGCAAATAAAGGGTCTCGTTTCATTTTCCTCTACTGAGCTTTGCAAAGCAAGGGCTCAGAAAACAGCACTGTAGTGGCTGGGCTGGATGCACAGCCCCTACGTCCATGGAAACATTGATTTGAAAAGCTGCAGTGCACAGACATCCTAGATTCACATGTGGGCCCCACACAGAACTTACTAGAAGAAAAGGCGACTGGAGCTTACATCCCTATTCTTCTATCACACAACGTACGGATTACATAGAGAAAAAGTACAGAGCAGAGTGACGCATCTTGCTTCAAATTTTAAACCGGAAAATGATTTTTTTTTTTCTCCCCAAGTCTCTCACGCTATTTCTAGAAGGGCATAACTTGAAAACAGGAGTGACAGTATCATTCTGACATGGTACAAATCTAAAGCAAATAATTTGGCTTCATCGCCTTCACAAGTGATAGTTAAACAGAAGTGCCTAACTTGATATAACCCAAGCTAAGTTTAAGCACTGGTGAGAGCGCTCAAACTACAAATGACAGTACAAACTGTGTTAATTCAGATTATCAAGCTTGTCTCGGGAGAGGTATTCAGATTTAAGTGAATATATAGACAAGCTGTAAAAACAGGCCAGGTTGGGTTGGTTACTAAAAATGCATTAAGTCTCTACAGAATCAACTGATCTCTTCCTTCTCCTTTCCTAGGTTTTATATGGACGTATTTGTTAATGTGGATACCACCTTTTGCTAAAAACCTGACCTGCAATAAAAGATATAAGCATATTAAGCTAGAACATGAGTTTAGCAAGCCTTACACTACTAGAATTTTCAATATCCTACCCACAGATCAGATTTTTCCCCTGCAAGTCAGTAAGTCTTTTGTCCAAAACTGCAATGTGACTCCAAATATACTAACAATTTCCAAGTGATCTGCTGGAATTAATGCAACATGTTGTACATGCAAATCTGGCTTTCAAAGGTTTACTTTCTGCTTTAATCACCAGCACTAAAAGGACCTAGTATTTCCCTTTCATCTGGCAGCAAATTAATTATAAAAGCCATATGGTAATATTGATATTGTCTTACTGTAGATCAATGGGTTTATTACCTTTGATTCTAATATTATGCACTTGATGACAAAACCTAGAGATATATATCCGAAAATTTCAGGGTGGTAACTTCAGGTAAAGATTTAAATAGAAATGTTTTATCCTTTAATCTGTTGACTCAGTTCAAAGTTCAAAAATATAATTGACTTTGGTTCACTGTTAGGAAGATAATTTAAAAGACTCCTAAATACATATTTGTGGGGTATTTTCCCTTGCTTTCAGCACCAAAGGAGGATAAAAGCTTCGGTGGTCTGGATATCTCCCCAAGAGGGGCTAGATTTGGATGCTCCAAGTTGTTTCACAAAGGTCACACATTCACTCAGATCTTAATATTCAAGGGGTAAAGCAAAACGCATCAAGGTCAGGCTGTCGGACAGATCTCCACCTCTGTTACTCACCTCCGACTCAAAACCAGCCTTGAACTGCCAGCACCATGAAGAGTGCCGTGCATTTTGCACTCTCTGAGTGCTGCTCCTTGTCAGCCTGCTCCTTGCATCAAACCAGTCAAGGAAAGTGTGGAAGACCATCAGGGAAGCCCCCAAAGCGAGCGGCTGGCTGAATCCCTGGCAAGGGAAGAGGAGGGAAGGAAATTCAGAGCACTGCCATTTGGCCAGGAACACAGAACCACAGTCTTCCAATAGCAACCCCTTTTAATGTTGATGATTAGCGTAATAACTCATTTCTCAAAGTCCATTATTAACTCTGAGGAAGACAAATAAAGCATGCTATCAGCACACTGCCTTGACTTTGGCTGCATTTCGAGTGAGTAATAAAACGGCAGAGCGGGCGAGAGAAACACGACACACATCCCGAGCTCACCCGCAGGAACTCAGACCTGCGGCTCCTACTGGCGGCGTACCCAGACGCGCTCTCGCATCCCCGATCCAAACCGCGCTCCAGGCAGGGCAGCCGCACTGGTTCCTGTTGAAAGGAGGAGCCAAAGTCTGCAAGCCAGCTGGAGCACGTCCTTTACTCAACTCTGGGTACCTCTTCTATAAAGGAGTACTTCCTTGCGCTTTGTTTGCATTATTTTGTGAGAGATGTGCACGCGCTGTTACCTTTAGACCGAGGCTCCTTTTTGCTTTCGTGCTTTTCTGATTCAGGTCCTGTATCACCACATTTTGGTGGCTACCTTCCTCTCTCTTCCCTCTGCTCACTTATTTCTACCTGTGTTCTCTTCCTCCTCACTCCTCTCTGAGTTTCACCTGCTCTTTCAACTCAGCAATAACCCGGCACAGAGAGCTGCGTTTCCTCTTCCTTGTTTCCACTGATCCAAACAGCAGGCAGGCTCTGCCATGACTTACCAGATTGCCGTGGTAAGACAACCCAAACGCATCCGAAAGGTATGATTCTGAGCACAGAGCAGAACTCAGAAACATCTCTCTTCACACCTTTGGCGAGCATATGTGAGTCCTTGTGACTCAACTCTGTAGTGATAAAATGGGAGTGAACCTACTTCTACCTCAAGTGAATTATTTATCACAAGCAATAGTAATGGGGCCATTCTAGTGTGTGCATACTCACAACACACACATATATATACATACACACCTAGTGCGAGTCCTCCTATCCAGTGAGTCTTCTTTTTCCGCACCGTGACTTTAATTGTGCTGTATCCACTGTTCACACATTATCTCCGCATACATACTCATTTCAAAGAGCATCTGTTGTTCTTTGAGCTTAATTCTTTTTTCCGAGGGGGTTGGGAGGGGTGGGGTGGGGGTGGTATCAGACTAGAAGAGGAATAATGAAATCTTTTATTGTTACCTTCTTGTAATGCAACTTTAATGAGCTTTTTTTGCACAACAGTGTAATAACAAAGCTGGGCTGTGGACTGTGCAGCTCCTCATCTCACTGTGGGAGCTTTTTCCTTTGATGTGACTGTTAGAGACACCTTGAGTTGGTAGTGACAGTTTTAATGTTAAAGCTCTGTAGTGCTCTGTTTGTACATGTCTGATGAAAGTTAGTCATCTTGCAGCGATAAAGGCAAACTACTATATTTAGGGCACTCTAAGTACTCATCTGTATGCTGGATATGGCCTTGTAAACTAAGCCCCCCTCCCCTTCTTCTTTTAATTATTATTTTGTTCTTAACAAGACGGAGATTAAATTGAATGCTCCAGATCAAGGCAGAGAAAATGACTGGTTTAGTGTACCTTGAGCCATGGCTTTAGTAAAACATGGTTATGGGAGTGCTTTATCTGCTGCAGTGGGGGAAATCAACTGAGGAGTAAATTGTTTCACTTTGCTTACGGAAGCATCTGTCCATTTTGGGGCTTTGGATCGCTTTCCTAATCCTCACTTCCTAAATAGCAAACAGAAAGGATGCTAATATTATGAACAATAACAAAAATTACCTTCTCTCCTTTCAGATCATTGATGCTACCCCACTACTCTTAATCTCACCTGTGTGAACTTGGATTTCCATGCCACGCTGCCACCTTTTCACTCCATGCAGGTTTTCACCCGGTAACTGTGGCCTCACGTGAATACTGTGTTAGGCACTGTACAAATATGAGGTGAAAAAATTATCCTTGAGCTGAAGAGCCGGCAGACTAAATACAGGATAAAAGACCCTAGCTGGATGCTGCACATAATTGAGGGTAACAAAAGATCAGAATCAGAGAGCTGTGTTTATAAGCAATAGTCTTAACATACAGGTAATCTAAATTGCAATGAAAGTATTTTGAAGGTATTACAAGAGAGGGAATACTTATGTGGGATGTGAAGGTGAGAATGTGATCTGAAAGTATATTGGCTTTGCAGACTTTTATAGAGAGCTCTCTTCATACAGAAGTGTTATAGGAGGAAAAAAACCAGAGGTATTCCTAAGAAAATGTGGCCATGTTACGGCATGAATTTGGAAAATAAAGGATAATAAGCGATATGCATGATATGTATTTGCTAATGGCCCAACAAATCATACACATTCATTTGATTCCAGTCTCGTTTCTAGTCTTCACTCATAACAACGTTGATGCGACTCCTGCTTTGCTAGATCTTCCCACATCCTCTTTTTCTTTTCACCTCACTTGGAAAAAAATCTTTTATTTTCTTTGATTTTTTTTTTTCTGTTAATGAATTTGCAGTATCTAAGATTTGCTAGGATTGTAAATGATCTCTGATAATTCATCTAGTCCATTAATCTCAGTCATGGCTGGACTGGTTTTACTCTCCCAGCAGTATTCTGGTACAAAGCCCTTCCTAAGAGCTAATCAAGAACTTGGGGTAGGAGATCATGGTTCTTTCAATCTCTGTATGTTATCCCACTTCTCCCCTTCACTCCTTACTTGGATCAGTTCAAGGTAAATACAACTACTTCAGCTACTAAAGGAGGATTATTTACTGCTCAAACATCATAAAAAGTGTGCCTGGACACCATGGTAATGAATATAATAGAAACGAGAAAATATTGTTCTTCTTATAGTCCCTCAGCTATTAAGCATGCTACTCTTTTTCAAGATCTGCACCGCAGAATAAACGAAGTTTTGGATACCGTAAGGGTTGTATGCTTTTGCTTTTACACACAGAGCAAAAGTCTTGACAATCTGTTTTCTGGATCATAATTTTACCATGTATTTAAAACTTAAGAGGTACCAGAAATGCTTTAGAAATCAACTCAAAAGAATCCTTGAGAGTCTGAATTATGTATACACGGCATGTGTCTGTTTGGACTAACATTTGCCAGAAAATAGAAGCTGAAGATGCACTGAAAGGCTTTGCTTTTTTTTTTTTAAACCAACCTGAATACAGAGCTTTTTTCTTTTGCAAGAGGTGACTGCACTAAACAGAATAAGGCAGGAAGACTTTTCTTTAACTTCAGTTTAGATGAAAGTGGAGGCACCAGCTGCTGTTGGAGAACTGTAAATCACCCACGGACTCAGCTGGTTTAGTTCAAAGGCTCTGATAATTTACTTAAATAATTACCTTCCCTGGGACATGCGAGTTCAGATTTTGTTATAAGCAGTGTTTTAATGTACTTTGTAAAGACTCTGATTCTGTTATAATAGTCTACCCTGTGAATCTCTATTTTATAGGCTATTGTATAAATGCTACACAACATGGATATTTTGGCTGCCATTCCCCAGGGGCCTGTTATGCCAAGCTTCATTTTCCACTTGTTATTCCAGCTATAGGTCTATTCCGTACCGCTAATGGCTTTAGAATAGATGGAAATGTCTACTAATGGCCACACCCTTGATTTTGAGAAGAAAAGGGGACGGACAAGCAGGGAACGTGTCATGACCTCACTAAATACAGTAACGAGGAAGGCAAATACGGGTTCTTTCCCAGCCCGCTGCTCTTCCAAGTGCATTCCTGACCTGACCTGTCACCCCCTCCCACACAGAAAACAGCAATCCAGCACATGTCATTTGCCCCGTGAACTCTCATTGCTCCCTTACTTTTCCACTTAACTTAAAAAGCCTTTCTCTGAAATAAATGTATACCTTTCTCACCGCTGCTTCCAGCCCGGAAAAACTTGTGTGCAGGTATTTGAATGGCACAAAATGTCAGTGAGCTACTGCTCTGGCAGGAGAATACATTTGGTAGAAATACACCGCCTGAGATTCATCCACTTTCTGCTTTCTGTCACTGAATTGTTGTCCATCTAGCTTACTAAATGTTAATTATTAATAAACATTATTATAGAGATGGTACCCCAAGTCTCATTTCGAGATCGTACCGGAATAGGACTCTTCGCAATATCAGTATGTGAATACAAGGTGGTAATTTCACGACTAAGTAACGGCACCTGTTCCTGGGTTTTGTTACACTACAAAACCGAAGTCACATAAGTGATTCGCAGCCTGAAGCTCTAGACATGAGTCTTCTCTCACTTGCTTTAGTGTATCCTAGATTTCAGACAAGCACTTTGGATTTGCCATTTATTACTGATACAGAAACTGCCTTGTCTTTATCCGTAGATGAGGCAAAAAAATAACAGCCGCCCTGCAAACTTCCCTTCCACCCTGTTACGGTTTGGGATCACAGAAAAGCACGCGCCACGCACAGAAAGCAAAGCTGCCACTGTTACATTTCACTCTTCAAGAGCAGATGCTTTATCTGAAATGGAACCCATGGCGCTGGATTATCGGCAGATACTACACAGCTTTTGCTCAAAAATATATCCGTGTCTGTTAACTGCAAATAAGCGTGTGTACTTTAGACACATGGAACAAGTGGATAGCTAGGAAGAAAGACAAAATCAGACAAAGGTCAGCCATATGATTGATTTAGAAAATAAAATAAAATAAAAAAGACAAAGATATAGGAAATTAGAAAAAAGCCCATATGCTATTTAAATAAAATGTAAAAGGACTAAGCTAGGATGCAAAAGGTAAAAATCTCAGTTTCTCTACAGTTTATAATAATTTACGCAGATTACGTTTGGGACTTGTAAACTGAATATAGTTATGTGAGAAATGTCTTTATTTGTTTATAATTTAGAAATGACTACTGCACAATGTGTCTGTGCCCAAGCCTTTTGGGCCAGGTGACAAAAATTAATTTTAATGTTTTTTTCCCCCCGCGGGTATAAAGAAATGCCTGTGCTCTGTTGGCAAAATTCCTTAGCATTACGTAAGACAGATGTTAGCGATACATCAAAAGTATATGATATATCATGTCAGGGTTGTTCAAAATCTGCACGAGGACGCTGATTTAAAATCTCTGAAATACAAAGAGAGGCTCATGTTAAGTAAGTAGGCTTTCATTCGTGTCCTTTGAAAATGGTTGCTTAGTATAACCGGAGGTTCGGTGTGGGATCCAGCCTCCGCTCACGTCCTCAGAAGAGAGAGGCTTATTGGATGCCAAGTCCATTTGCTGCCCTCTGTGCATGCATGGCTTCGGGACTGGAGCCAGCTAAACCATGAATTTATTAAAACTTTAGAATCTCATCAACTTCTGTCCCACCTGCTTCTTACAGGCTGAATCTGGAATACAAGGGAGATGTTATCAGTTGAGATCTCGCTCTTTACAACTCCCTGGAAGGAGGCTGTAGCGAGGTGGGTGTTGGTCTCCCAAGGAACAAGCGACAGGACAAGAGGACATGGCCTCAAGCTGTGCCAGGGGAGGTTTAGGTTGGATATTAGGAAAACCTTCTTCACCAAAGGGTCACCAAGCACCGGGACAGGCTGCCCTGGGAAGCGGTGGAGTCCCCATCCCTGGAGGGATTTAAAAGCCGTGCGGATGCGGTGCTTGGACACGGTTTAGTGGTGGGCTTGGCAGTGCTGGGCTAACGGCTGGACTTGATGATATTAAAAGTCTTTTCCAACCTGAACGATTCTGTGGTTCTATGATTTCACCTGGCTGTTTGAAAAAGGTGTAGGCTGGGTTTTGTTACTTAAGCCTGTTGGCTGGAATTGTTATTTTTCTGGAACCTGCAGGTTGCTCTATTAATCCTAACGAAAATATGCAGAGCAAATCGCCTCTGTCTTTCTCTTCTGGGAGATACTGTATTTGTTTTTCCATCCCTTTATTCGTCTGTGTACTGAAGGCACGAATGAGACACAAATACAACATTTGACAATATTTGTCCAACCACACCATGCCATTTCCAAATAAAATACACCTCAGCTGAAGCAAGGCACACAAAATCCTACAGCTTGCTCTTTCATTCTAGTAAGATTCTTTGTTCCTCAAGCTGGAAATCTCACTGACTTACTGGTGGGGTCTCGCACATTTTTCAGACACAGGCAGGAAAGTCTGAAAGAGCACAGCTGAGGAGGAGCGGAGTACTACATCTGTTTCCCTTTTGACCAGAGGATTTCTGTATAAGCCCACAGAGGGATTTGCTGTAACATACTTTATTTCTTGGCAAGATCATTTATATAGAAAAATATCCTGAAAGATGCAGTAAACAGCTCAGAATGTGCTAGGCTTAGGTAACCTGAGCAATACCTGTGCAGCTGGTAAGCCAAAGGAAATCAAATGAGATCAAGGACTCGTAGAGACAAACTAAGAACTACGCTGTTGAGAGAATTTACAATTAGAAGCAATCCACTCTAACTGGTAGATTTGAAGAACTTTTCACTCTCTCAGCTTCCTGTATTTTGTTTCCCAACATTAACTGAAACCTGGTATGTTCTGTGGATGATGGACACAACTTTTTGAATACCCACGTAACATACAAACCTAAAATCCCCGGAGAGTCAGTGAGAGTTACACCCTGCTCTCACTGAACTATTTTGTTATACCCTAAACAGAATATACAGAGCTGATGTAACTGGCTCCGTTCTTCTTTCTTTCATTATTTCAGCTTGTGGGTGGTTTTAATAGTTTCTTTCCATCAGCTTTAACTGATGTTTTAATGGCTAAGGTACTATTTCATTTTTTAACCTCAGGCTTTTCCTATTTCTGTCAATGATTTCCATTAATAGTCTTCTAAGTGAGTTTTGCTAGCATCTCAGCCCACTGCTGTTGTATTGAGAATGATGCCTTTTGACTTTTCAGGCATGTTGTAATTCTGCTTTTTTAAAAATGCTTCACTTTATCCTAATCATCTTTATAAAATGGCACATTTAACCTTCGGAACGACATTAATTGGCCCTTGATCATGAAAGTACCTGGGTCCTTCATATTGTGATGGGCAACAGGTAATCTGATTTTAAGACAGACACCTACCTCACATCTGTGCACAGAGTTAGAAACAAAACAAAAGAAGAAAACCCACAAAAAAACCCTAACCCAAGCCACCTAAAAGATAGTTCATTGCCCGAGGCACAGGAAAGCTGCGCTCTTCTCTGTCCTTGTCCTAAGGTGAATGTGCCTGAACCGAGTACAGCGCACAGAATATTGAGTTGCCATAACCAGCCACAAAGTCTGTTTTGTTTCTCAGTGAAGAAATGGCAAAGTCATCAGAGCAGTGACCCTAAACTAAAACTGCACCCTAATCTAAGATTGTCAATCTTAGAGATTACATTTTGAATCTCCAGATGTTTCCTGCAAAGGTGTTTTCCCCCATGTTCTTCATAAAAATATTGTTCCCGTTACCATGAAATTGCATGAAACATTCTGTTTTCATTCTGAAGGGAAACAGCATCTCATGTCCCCACAGGGGCAGAGACCCCGAAAGCCTGGCCCCAGTGTCACACTGCAAGCTCAGAGGGGAAGACCACACAAAATGAAAACATCATTATACTCACATGGTGTTTCTGAGACCTGGCTCAGGAGGTTGGTTGCGGTTAGCAAACCGAGATAAGCCCTGCACGCTGCAGCACAGATTGCAGGTTGACTCAAAGGAAAACAGAGGGCCTGCCCTCACAACGTACCATCAACCTTCAACCACCAGATCTCTCACCCAAACCCCTCCTGGCTAAGTCACCGGGTTTTCCAGTATTCCCTCTTGCAGACACTGGTAAATGAAACCAGAACCAGTCATAACTCAAGATGAGAGAGGTAATGTGATTTTTTTTTTTTTTAATTAGGTTTTGGGGTTTTTTATGGTTCCTCATGTTTTCTTTCTGGATTCTGCTGCCCTGAAAACCTCAATGATAAGCAATATATTGTTGCTAAACTCTCTCAAGGAGAAAGAGGGATACAATTTTCTTTTCTTCTTTTCTTGTTATGTTGTACTATAAGAACAATAATATTCATTCCTTTGTAGCATAATTAAAATAAACTGCTGTGCTGTGGCATTTAGTCAATTGCAGCAGTTGTTTATTGCCTCATATGCAACAAATCCTCAGAGATTACAACTTAAAGCACATATGAATTTTCGCTTTTATACTCTTACTCAGAAGGAAAATATAAAGGTGCAGCAGCAACTGATCCATAACCCGCCACACTCACGCAAATAAATTACATACACCAGGCATGCACTACAAACGCTAGCTTCAGTGCAATGAAAGGAGTAATCTAATTAATTCAGTGGAGTTACACATGCTTAAAATTTATAGAAAGAAAGATAATGCTTTTGATCTTAAAGTACCAGGGCAAATCAAATTTGCAGGTAATGTGTGCTTTCTACGTGCTAAACTCTGGGGTGCAGCTTTTCATTTGCCTAACAGCAACGTAACTGGGCTTCCAGGCAATGACTGTGGCATAATAGGGATGAGCAAGGGACAAAACCAAACCATACATGGCAACGTCTGTCCTGTTGATAAATATATCGTTACAAAGGCCTCATACTCGGTCCAAATTACAATTCTACCTGGGATACACTGCTGCTAACAATAGGGTACGGAGCCCTTCCTTAGGAATAGGCAGTGGGACTTAGGTTCTGACTCTGGCTTTAGCATCGACTTCTCACCTGGCCATGGGTCACAATGTAAAAACATTTGTGTACTTAAAAACATTCCTTGAGATCTTGTGGATTTTTTTTCAAAGTTACCTGAGAAGGTTAGGGTCTGTATTACCACGATGAGTTTGAGAAATCCATTTATCTACCTGCCTATTAAGCACATAAAGCATTTTTGAAAATCTGACCTCCTTTATAAGGAGTCCTGCCACGCAGACTGAAAAGAAGCATAATTCCTTACCTTAACCCCTGTAGGGATCTTGTGACAACAATCATAATTATGCAAGAGCTATTCAAAACCTACAGTCATAGATGTGTCATTAGTACTGGACAGAGTCCAAACATCAAACAGCTATCAGCAGATAAAATATGTAGATGACGACTCAGAACAAAGTATATAATTATATTATCTGATTATTAAGATGCAAAATAAAACCAACTGCATGCTATTAAATATATCAGGTGCAGAGAATTTGTGAGCCACAAGCTCAGCCATGAGAACCCACCCGAGTTCTGCAGTGAACGGACACACATATCCAGCGTGGCACATAACACAATCAAGCCTTCAAACGCCACTCCTGACTTCTGTGAGCCAAAGGAACATGAGCCAAGGTGAATTCAGTAAAGGTACCTTTTCCCCTACGAGATCCCACACTGTCCCTTTACCGAGGTACAGGAACCACAGATTTTTATAGCAGTTCTCTCTTCACAGAACAGAGGACACCCCTGCATGGAGGATATGAAAAGCTGGTCACTACCAAGGGAAAAAAAAAAAAAAAAAAAGAAAGAAAAAGTACAATAAATCTGTAAATTTACAGTGTAATTTTGCCCTAGTTACAACAGTGTACAACTATGACAAGCAAGGCTGCTTTCCACAAACAAATTTATCACCACTGGTTGCTCTTCTATTGCTTTCAATAAGAAATGCCAAAATAAGTATGATTTTAAAATGCTATCAGCTGACTGGAATACTCAATAGATTTGGTGCATTACAATAAAATTGGTCTCTAAGTGTTGTATTAAAAAGAAATAAATAACAAGGAATGAATATGGACCTAAATCTGCCACTTAATGCTCCACAGTTATGCCTCAATATTTACTGTAAACCAGAGGAAGATTGTCTTTGGATCCTAATTTGCATATTCATAAGGTTGTCATACAGCTTGAAAGTGGGTTTTTTCTACTTTGTTATAACACTTCAAATATTAGGGTTTTTTTAGTGCACATTTTATGCAAATCCCACTCTGAGCAATATGGGTTTCACTGATGCTGCGTTTATAATTCTGTTGCAGTCTGGCCTGTTGATTTAGGGGAGGACGGTGCCTTGGGTAAAATCACCGTTGGAAAATGCTACAGCAAGTGCAGAGACGGAGCTATGTAAGGAGGACGTAAGCACGGTAGGAGAGGCAGGAGGGCTGGGTGCACGCACATTCAGGCTCCTGGACGCAGCACCTGTTTCCCAACACGAGCTCGCTGTGCCGGCCTTTCTTCACGCCTTCTCCACCCCACCTACCGTTTGTGCTGTTTGTACCTTGCATGGCTACGGTGAAAGATTTGCATCTAGCCTCTGAACCTCAAATTGTGGAATAGATAACGCTTCCTGGAGGAAGAATGAAGCTAGGTGAAGTAGGTGAGCACACGTTAAGGAAGTAACACTGTGCCTTGGGTTCCATGTCCAGGGAAATGTCCAACAGAGATCACAACCGCATTACATTACCAGCTACGCCAGCCTTCTGTCAGAACGTCCTTAAACATGCTACACTTATCCTTTTTTTTTTTCTTTTAATATTTCTGGGAAGGTTTGAGTTATTTATGGAGTTTTAACAACGTGCAGTAGAATACGCCTGGGGGTCAGGACTGTGAAACAACAAACCTTCACTCACTGACACGCAGGGTGACTTCAAGCTCACCATTCCCCCGTGCCCCTCTCTGCTCCCGATCTCTGGCACTACTGTTTATTTGAACGGAAAGCTCTCTGCAGCACGTGCTGGTTTTTACCATTTGTCTGTACAGTGCATAGTATAATCCTAATAATTCATCATATCAAAGACAATGACAATTGTTCAGCCTGGAGAGGAGAAGGCTGTGGGGAGACCTTATTGCGACCTTCCAGTGCTGAAAGGGGCCCACAGGAAGGATGGGGACAAGCTTTTTAACAAGGCCTGTTGTGACAGGATGAGGAATAATGGATTTAAACTAAAGAAGAATAGATTTAGACTGGATATAAGGAAGAAATGTTTTACGCTGAGGGTGGTGAGGCACTGGCACAGGTTGCCCAGAGAGGTGGGAGATGCCCCATCCCTGGAACATCCCAGGCCAGGCTGGACGGGGCTGTGAGCACCCTGGGCTGGTTAAAGCTGTCCCTGGCACTGCAGGGGCTGGGCTGGGTGGGCTCTGAAGGGCCCTGCCCACCCAAAGCATTCTGTGATTCTATGACTTCCTCTTACCAAAAGGAAAACCTGAGTTCTTAAAGAATGTGACAGCTGGAAAGCACAAAGCAGAGGGGGGCCGAGGTTAGCGCAGCGATCCCCTGCCAGGGCTGCTTGCAGGATTTGATTTGGGATCAGTACTGATATCAAGGGCTCCTACATCCCGGGCTATTCCACGTTGCAGCAATAAATTCTTATTCTATTTATTTCATGACTAATATATCCATGCTTACTGTAACATCCCAGTGTTACACTTTAATTAATCACCATTTTCCTTACAAACCCCGTATATAGTAGTGAATTAATGCTCCCAGTTTACATGAAAAGAAATTCATGTTGGCCCATGCTTCCTAACTAGCAGTGTCCTTATCCCAAAAAGGGAAGACAGGACATATGTGAGAAAGAGTGGAAGAAACCCCAGACAATATCACATCTTGTCCAAGAAATAGGACACATCATGTCCAAGAAATAGGACAGAAGACAGCTCTTGAATTTTAGTATCTGTAAACGGTTTGGGCAAAGGAGATCTTATGCAACTGCCGTATTATTGTCCGATGAGACTGATGCTGCAATCCAGCTGTCTCTGCTTCCTTATTTGTGGGAACAGAGAGAGAACCAGACACCTGGATCATATAGACATCACATCTCCATTTTCCAGATCATATTCAAGAGCATACAACAGACAATAGCTTTCCTCCAGTGCAATGAGAAACCAGATGGCTTCAAAAGACCCGCTTTGCCTCCAAGGCGGCATATGGAATATTAATTAATAATAGATTAATAGACCTTTCCCCACTTAAAAATTTAATCTGTTTGTTAGCTGAGCTGTTTGTGCCAGGGAAGTGCTACAAAACAATGGTTGCATTCAAAGAGCCATGTCATCTCTTTGGAGACGTCCTTCACAGGCCCTTGAGGAAATCACATCGGAAGAAGCCCAGAGACAGAAGAAGAATCACAAAGGCTGGCGCTTTGTTTTTTAAAAGCAGCGGCCATTTGGAAACTTCAGAGAAGCAGAGTGCAGAGAGGAGGGGTGGATATTATAAAATGGGAAAAGCTGTTAGCCTTCAACTTAACTGCAAGCAACAAAGTACGACAAGGAAAATAATTTGTCTGAGGAGCATAGAGTCATGGCAGGCCCACATGCATAATGGTTTAAAGTTTTCCTACCATCACCTGCGTGATCCGAGTGAGCAGTGGCTAACGAAATCAGCCCCAGAGCCAACACCAGAGCATGTCTCAGGGCTCCAAGTTCTTGCACTGAAACTTTGGATACTGAGGGAGAGCAAATGAATAATTTGAACTGGATTTTTCAAGTCTTATTAAATGGTATTCTTTCCTCTGCTGGGATTTCTAATCCTCTGGGTTTGTCAATTGGTGCACTATTGGGTGTGCGTTTCCCTCACCCTCTTTCTCTCCCCTGGCATCTCACCTCGGATCTCACCTCCTTATTATGAGCCTGGATAAGCAGCTTTAATTCAGTGTCAGCCTCATCTACTGAATTAAACTGGGCCCAGAAAAATCCTATTACTGTTGTGAGGGAAGATGAATAAACGTGCATCTTGACTGATGATGTATTAATCCTGCTGTCCACTTAGGGCCTGAAAGAAAATGTCTGTTCAGTTGACTAGCAGTATCATTGAATGTAAGTCTTAGCATTTTGAAGAGAGGGTCAATTGCTAACTAAACCCCTAGAACCTCATTTTCGTGTTTTTCTTTCCCCAAGCTTTATATTTTCTAAATATAAAGAAACAAATAACTACAAGATATGAGATTATGAAATAAGACAATAGTGAGAGCTCACATTTTATATGCTGAGTGTCTCACTCATCAGATGCAGAGTTCACACCAGCTGAGACAGATTTCACATAAAAGAAAAATAAGAAAAGAAAGAGGAAAGGTTGCCAAGGTGTAGTAAAGAATAGCATATTATTTCATAAAATGTCAGATGCTGGTGTTCACTGGTTCACATCCATTTTCTCTAACAGACCTGTGCCTATCTGCAACCAGCTGAGGAGTTGGCAAGCCGGACACTGGACCCAATTCCTGGCTTTTTGCTAAATTATCATGGTGACATAGCACAAATTGCTTAAAGGCAACTGAGTCTTTTACACAAAAACATTTTCCTTCCTGAAAAATTGCAGGTAAAGAGATAATAGTTACAAGGGGTTTTTTTAATATGTATTTAAAATAATTTAAAATTGTTTGTTCAGAGAACTTCCCCCAGGAGAGGATTTGACTTTGGCCTAGAGAGCACATCTGGCAGGAGAGCACTGAGTGAAAAGTGCCTTGTGGGCAGTCGCTAGGAAGAAGCAATAATTCCATTTTCTGTCGAGAATCGAGTGTGTGCTCCTAAATGTCAAGTGTTTTCGTTAACAGCTGGAGAGATGAAGCCACGGAAATTCTTGTTTATAACCCTGCAGCCTCTTATCCTGTATTGGGGTGTAATTTGGTTCAGCTATGTGGCTCAGCATATTAATCACATTTTTAGATTGGTTTAGGCCATTTTACAACACCCTTTTTGCGTGGCAAATACGGGAGACAAAATTCCTGAGATCTATTGTTTAAGGCTTTTTCACTTGATGTGTGTCATTGTCCCCTGAGAGCTTCTGAGGGATTCACCCAAAACATGGTAAGTATCCGAATGCGTATGAAAGACATTCAGTTTCCTCGCCCCATGGTTTTTGGAAAAACAAACAGCCCTCTAAGCAGAGATTTCTACAGCAAGTGATGCCATGAAATCCTTCAGGATACAGGCTATCACCAACCTAATTGCTATCAAACATATTCATCTTTTTTGATCATGGGTTGTAGTAGAAAAAGGACTGACAGGCTGATCTGCCGCTACCTTTCAGATACAGTCTCTTTCACATGGCAATCATTTTTCCCTTCATTAGTACCTGGATCTAGTCTGAAAGAATCTGAGAAAGAAATTAAAGGAAAAGCGAATAATAATGTGTTATTGGATGCTGCATTCCTGTACTCTGCCTTTGGGTTCAGGCTTCTAGCTCATTAGAGACTAGTTGGATTTTTAAGATGGCAAGATCTGTTTCATCCGGATATCCCTGTCACTGGAGAACATTATCGTTCTTCCAATTACCATCTTGCCCAGTGTGCCATCAGTCCCACCTCTGACTCTTCACTTTCAGAGCATTCCTGATCCAGCTAGTAGTGTCCGCTCTCTTCTGGAACAAATGCTTATCGCATTCGAGAAAATCTGGTGTCCGGAAACGTGAAGAACTGCAAAAATTTCCAAGTCATGGTATCTTGAAAACTGCAGAGATTTTTAATACCATCTGAAAACATCTTTACATATGGAAAATCAAGAATGTTTCTTTTCCTTACTAAAAAATAAATACTTATACAGAGTTTTTGAATCATGGGGTAGGAGTACACAAGTAGAGTAATCCTCGGAAGCCTCTTCTCTCCAAGGCGCACTGACTCTTGGCTAATGCAGCTGAGGAAGGTTCAAAGGGGAAGTAAGGTGCCACTTCAACTCCAAGGACAACCAAATACTGAAAGAGTTGGTGCATCTGTCATCACTAGATACCTCACAAATGAGATGAGGTACGTTCTTCAATCACAAGTTGAACCCAGAAATAACTAGGTGAAATTCTCTACCTGGCATTATACACGACAGCTAATAACATGTTCATAACAAGCTATCATAAAAACCATGAATTTAAAAAGTAGACCTTCAAAATCTAGGAATGCTTTCAGTGTCTCTCACTCCAAAAGGCACTGTACTGCAGTTCACCTTGCTGTTACATCAGCAGAGTTCCAAGAAAAAAACCTCAGCAACCACTTATTCTCTTAAGATTTCAGATTAGTCAAAGAAATGTTATGGATTTTTATAAAGGTTTGCCAGTTTTACAGAAGCAAATACCTTACCGGCCCTGCCAATATTTCTGACAGTTAAAGTAATTGCAGTACTTTGTGGATCTCGATTTCTAATCTGCTTTTTATTGCAGTAAAGATCACATCTGATTATGACTTTGTATATGCTGCACGCTGGTATTTTAAACACATTTTTTCTTCATAACTGGCTTTTTTTTTAAGTAACTATTGAATTAGAGTTGTACCTTGACCAAATGGAGCCCTCTATTATGCCAGGTGCTGTACCTATACCTAGTAAGAGAGACAATCTCCTCAAAGAATTTACAGTCCAAGTAAATAAAGTCGATTCACTGTTACTGAATAAATAAGAATGTATATATACTGACACTAAGAAATACATAAAGAGCAAACTGGGAGCTGGAGCAACCCAGAGGAACCTGGCAAATGAAATCCTAGGCTTTAAGCACAAACCAGCTTTTTTTTTTTTTTTTAAAATTGTCTTTTGCATGAAATAATCTAAATCTCCAATTCCTCTAAATAGATCTCTGAACACCTCTGATACCAGTAATAACTTTGGGTGAAGTACAGTGGTAATTCTAAACGTACACACGTTTTATCAAGTCTTAGTGATCCCAGATAGTGCAGAATAACACTGCTATGTCCTGTGTTTTATTATGTTTCATGTTCGCTTTTGATTTTGCATATATATGCACAAAAAGCAGCTTACCACCAGACATTTAAGAACGGATTGTGCACAGATTCTGGAACCTAGCCAACAAATCGCTGATTGATCTGTGCTGGAAACGCTTTGTTATATAAACCAAAACAAGGAGCAAAATGTTAGACCCTGACACTTAGATTTCTTTTCTTTCTTTTATGCCCTGAGACAATCATGCAAAAGGCAGGGGAAGGGGGGGGGAGGGGGGGGAAATATAGCTTTATTTTATCCAGAGACTTTAATCAGACATCCTTCTTTTTCCCTTTTATTTTTCCATGATCAGATATTCATGAGAAAGAAACAATGACCCAGGTTTCAATATTTCTGTAAAGAGTGAAAGCATTGTATAATCCCTCAGCTCTACAGCACAGTGAGTAAACAGACCTTAATTTCCGTGCAAATTCAGTAATGTTCTCATGCCCTCTTTTGGGGGGAGGGAGTTATTTTCTATGTAGCCTTCAAACGGCAAGTGACAAGTCTCAGTATTGAAATATTGCCATTTGCTAATATGAACTCTCATTGGAGAAGATGAGCTAAGCCTCAATTTTTCCTCCACCCACACTTTCTTTCCCTTAGATACACTCAGTGTGCAATTTCCAAGTGATTGTAGTGAAAGACTGTCATCTTTATCCTCAGTGGAGGAATGTCTTCTGCATCTTACAGTCATCGTTGTTAGCACTGCTTGCATTGCGATGATACTGCAGACAGACGTAAGGCAGGTAGCATCATTTGTACTGCACTAACACGTACGAACTGTGACTAAGATTGAGCAAATACTCCAGACTTGAAATAGCACTGGTAGTAGGTGTTGTGCGCATCTGTAGTTCAACAAAAAAGGTTTCCAAAACAAACTGTGCGAGAAAGAAGTATTATTATCTCTGTTTTATAGATGTGGAATTGATGCACATCACTCATTCCTTTTGCAGCCCTTCAGAGCTCGTGTAATTGTTCCCTGCAGCTAGATTTCTCCAATGGCTCGGTACACTTAGAGTAAAATCCATCCATGTTCATATTCCTTTCACAAAGTATTGCAGTCCCGAGAGATGCAAGTGATGTAAAGTAGCAGCATAGGGGCTGGCTGCACAGGGGTAAAATTCACCTTTGAAGGGCAAACTCCCCAGATACAGAGCCAACAGAATTTGTGGGTGGAATTTTCTGAATGACTTCCTAGACATTAGCATTCTTGGCAGCGCTTCTACAATTTAAAAAAGAAGATAAACTAAATTCTCCAGCTCTTGGAAATGTAGCTAATGTACGTGGTGCATCAAGAATCTCTCACTAATGCGTTATGATTTCCCTAAATATAATATGAAAGGTGCATATGTAGTGAGAATTCATAGTGCAATTTGCATCTACTAAGCCATATTAGCAGGTTTTTGCAAATAAAATTTCAGTTGCCCAAATGCAACTCTCCCTTTTAATTGACTAATAACTTTGGACAGAAGACTGGAAGCCTATTTCATTGCAAACACTACAAAACGGCTCCATTAAGGTAGCTTAACCACCGAGTAACTGGATTCTGGCAATGGGAGGTCCCTTGGATGGGGCGTACCAAGGCGTCTAGCCCAAGGCAGCACAGCCTCTAGAGAGCTGGCAGAGAGCAGAGAGGATTACAGGCTTGTATTAATGCATGCACTTACACATACACCTCCAGGTATACAAAGGGGAAAAGAGGGATGAGCCTTCATACTGTAGGAAGAGAGACAAACTGAATCCCAAAGCTCTTGAACACATCTCTCTGCTCAGGTGAGGAACCACTGGATTCAGTGGACATACCACAGATCATAGGACTGCTAATTGTTTTCCTCTTTCAGCATCTTGATCATCTAACTAAATGAGGAGGATAATGGTATTGACCTACCATCTCTCTTGACCTCAGTAAAGTCTATAGAAAGGCACCCACAGCCTTTAATGAGCATTTCGTTAATGCCAAGCTCTGCAAAGTTGCATTTGTTCACCCCCCAGAGAGTGCTTTGAGATCCTTGCGCTAATGTTGCTAAAGGGAAAATGTCCTGTGCATGTGTATTCTCTTTCTCACCCCACCTCACCTCCTTCTCCCCACAGATATCCACGGATCTGTATTTAAATTTAATTTAAAATAGGTCCAGAAGAAAAAAGTACCAGTAAGGTTGTCCTAGCAGGAAGCCCAATTAGCTAAAAATAAAATCTGAAATGCTCAAAGTGGTGCAGGCAGTAGCCCTCCTACAAATGTTGTAATCAACCTGCAGCATTAGTAAGATTTTATGCAATCTTTTCCCTTCCAATATGTTATTGTCCTTATTGTACAAGCCTTAGAGAAAAAAAATCCTAAAATATAATGAGGGATTCATTCTTTTTTCTTCTCCTTTGATTGCTATTGCTTGGAGTTACCTGGGCAGGAAACATCTGCTTTTTTCCCCATTAAAGAGCAAAGATTACCAGGATTTAGTTAAACCTGGCATTCTATAGTTATTTACTGGGACTTGAGGAGGGGAAAAAAAAAAAAAAAAAAAGAAAAAAGAAGTTGGAACCTAATTACATAGCAGATGCTGAGAGTGGTATTTATTCACCAAAACCACACAGGTCATTCATTAAAATCTCAGTTTTAATTAGCAAACACCTGTTTTGTGTTTGATTTTACACTGATACGTACTGTCTGCAATTTGCTTTCTTCAGTACAAGCAATTAGATAGCCCTGACAGTAACAGTTAATCTAATTAGAACAGGGGTGCCTTGGGAGTCCGGCCCTGACTTCAAGAAATTACACACACATGATCACAGCTCCATCCCGTCATGGCTGTGCTGGTTGTTGGGGTTGGGGGGGACGGTATTTTTTCCCTCCTTCTGAATGACACAAAGATGTTGCTGTTATTTCTAGCATTTTCTGTTTTAAAGAAATATTTCTTCGTAGAAAATAAGGAATCTGAGCTACAGAAGGCCGTGTGATGCTCTTGCTGCTTTCAGACATGACCTCTACTCCAGAATTCACATTAAGAGTGATGCATTGCAACAGGCTCACTCAATACAGCCCATTCACTCTCTTCTTCTTGCCCTGCATCATTCTTCATTGGCTTCCCACAACCCTTTCAAGTCCTTAAAGGAGAACTGAAAAGCAACTCTTCTCCTTTCTCTATGGTCCTCGCTAGCTAAGAGGGAAGGCTGAAAGCTTTGCAGGCATTATTGCAAAAGGCCTCCTCTGCACAAGAGTGAAAAGTAACTGCTGTCACCCTGCACGGCCTTTGTGGAATGATCCCAAATTAGTCTTGGTCAGAAATCAGATCCTTCTAATTAACGTTCACTTTGGAATTGGCATTACTGCATTTTCTGCTTACTGACATGTATTACCGTAAAAGAATTTGAGGTTGTAGTTACTGGAGACAGTTACTTCCTCTGACTGATGTATTTAATTGAATGCCATGCCTTTGGCAGTTTCTAGGAATCCAAAGTTTTTCACTTTGACTTGCTTGCATTCTAGTCATAAGGAAGGTAACCAGGCTACAGGACAGGTCACATTTTAATACGAGGGCAGAACACAGAATACCTGCTGGAGCCCACCCAGCATCTTATTTTTAGGCTTTACAAAGTCAAGTACTTGAAAACTGCATTTAACAAAAGACTGAGCAATGAAAATGCATTTTGATTACAATGCTGAGATGAACTATATTTTTGTGGATGCAAATTAGACATTATAATGAATTCTTGTTTGAAATAGATGTATTTGAAGCTTGTGTTCTACATCACAATCACACGTACGTTTTCCTCAAAGTGCTTGATTTTCAAAAAATTTTGGCACCCATATAATCACTGTGCTACAATTTTTTCAAAGCCCCTTAATCAATACTTGCCTCATCCTTTAAATAAGGATGAAATAATTCTCTAATTCCAAGAATGATGTGGCAATAAACTAATTACAATAATGAAAGTTTTGTTGTAATAAGGGTCATCGAGAAAGGCAAGTGATACAAGCGATACCTGTGATTATAAAATTATTATAATTTAGGATATATTTTCTTCTGAAAACATTCCATGCCCTACATTTGTGCCACTGCTTTCTTTTCTTTTTTGTTAAGCACAGTAAGCTGGCCTCCCCATCTATCATAGAAATCCACTGCAAAAGGAAAAAAAGAAGTCTCCCTGGGGTAGGTGAAGAGATTCTGAAATAAAGGAATAAGCTAATTAAATTTAACTGTGTCATCCTGGGTAGGCTGAATACTATAATTAATTAATCCAGCCCTCTGCTTGTCCTGGAGGGGAATGGTGTTCCTAAATGCACAGGGTGAAATCTGTTTAAGGAGATATGGGGCAGATCCAGTCCCCTCTGATGAAGGGAGATGTAAGTCTCTCAGCAGGAGAGTGTGTAGGAACACTGAGAACTCATTAATATCTGAAAGCAAGGCATGCTGCCGAAAAGCCAGGGAGAGATGGGGGGGTAGGGGCTACTCCACAAAACATGCAAATATGTCAGCGCAGAGAGTGCAACTTGTGAGTTTGGAAAGCATATTTCTGCACAGTGTGAAAGCACAAACCTGGGAAATAATGAAAAAGTTACGTTTCGGGGCAATTTCCTGCTTTATCCCAGTCAAGCACATCTGGCCTGTTAAATCGTTGTAAAGTGATATCATGGAAAATAGCACATAATCTGATGATGGACGTGCTGTGTAAATCACATTACTGGAAAAAACTTCTTAAGGGGTTTGCGTAGATTTCTTTCTGCCTAATTTCCAATATCATTACGACAGAGCAGAGACCGTGCCAGCCTTTCTTTTGGCTTGTTGGTTCCATTCTGTGACCCAAACACATCCTGGGATAACATTCCACATTCGGGGCTTTGATTCTCTGGACACAGTTTCCGCCACGCCTGAAGCTCCTCTGCTATTACACCATCACCTCTCCATTACCCTCACAGCCTCGGGAAGCGATGCTGCGCTGGGGTGCTTTAAAGCCAGCTTGCCCGATTCCTTACACTCCAATTCCTTACATTCCTTACACGTTTAGCCTGTACATAGCATAGCTGGGAATCTGGGCCAAGGCCCTTATTTTAAACCCTGGATTCTATTGTCTAAGGCAACATTGCTTTCCCTTCACTGATAGGTTTTATTCCTACATGCTTTATCTCTAAAATACGTACGAAACCTGAACAACGTGATTCTGATGGTACGAAGGTGCCTGTGATTATCCCATAGCCCTTCTGCTCACGGGAGAGCTGCCGCTTGCTGCTAGCAGGGCTGATGCGTATTGACACCTCATCCCTTTCTCTGGGATGCGTGGAAACCTTCCCTGAACGTGGAGGTGTAACGAGATGCACGTGGTACGCCCTACCAGACTGGAGATGTCCGAGTGGTGTCACACAACACGAAGCAACCTGAGGCCATGAGACACCTGCCAGCCCGCATCACGGTCCCAAGGACGCTGGTTCCTATTTAGGGAAGGTTTCCTTAGGAATGGATGCCTGGGGGTATCTTAAATGGGAAGCCAGGTTTTAAGATTCCGTTCACAATAAATTACCTGTCTTATAGAACCAGCCTTTTAGTTTTACTATCCCTCAATCTGATATTTTAACTTGCCATATTGATGTAAACAAATTTTAGAATTATGACTTACAGTTCTAGCTGCATTTTAGACTCAATTCCTGCCATTACATAAATCTTGCGTTGTAATAATGCACACTGAAGTAATGATGTCTAACTGTGTATGTCCTGACACCCTCAGAGAAATGATGGCATAAATCCACAGAAGCCAACAGAGCTACAATGCTTTATACCAGCCGAGGAGCTGGGATTGCAGATGGAAATCACACGGTGAGAAACAGAGTTTGTATGAGCTTAAGGAACAGCCCGGCACCTGCAGCAAAACGGCCCGGTATCTTAAAATCTTTTGCATCGGTCAAAGAGCCAACATCTAATGAGCGGGGACAGGATCTAACAAAGTTACTTCCCACAGGATCCTGCATTGATACACGCTACCCAAGACTGCAAAGTTTCACTACTCAAGGGATTCACATTTTGGTCAGAAAGAAGCAATAGCTCTGGGTTACATGGAGTAATTGGAACTGAACAACCCAAAAGCATCTCTCCGGAGAATCACAAAAGCCTTGGGCTGCTTTCAGTAAATCCTTTCCAGAGCCAGTTCAGAAATTTTGAGATAGTCAAAACAAACACACGAACAAAATACAGACCTCTCCGTAGCTTTTTATCCTGACATTCTCTTACCCCTTCTGAGCCAGATAAAATAAAATTAAAACCTGCACAAAGGATCTTCACAGGTAAGTATTATTTAAGCAATGCTCCCCTTTAGGTCGGTACTCAATAGCCCTGTCAGTTCAAAGCGTGCTTTGGGTCACAACAGTTCCTCCCCCCAAGAATACCACAGAGTCTTAAGAGATGAACTACTAACAGACAGGTGGTCTTTTAATCAGCTTTAATATCAGAGTAGCAGCAGCAATCTCTACGCTTAGGCCATAAATGACAGGTTTATTATCCTTTCTTTTGAAACTGATAAATTGGTTCAGACTTCAGGACAGCTTTTTAGCTACCACCAAAAAAAGAGAAAAGGAAGAAAATAAAAAAGGACAGAATAAAGAAACTGGCTATCTTGTGAGATATTTAAAGCTTTGTAGAAAATTCAGATGGACAGACTAGTCATGTTACTGTCATCTTGGTTCTACCAAACTTTGGAAAATTTCAAAAGTTTGTTGTTTTTTTTTTTTAAAATCTCTCCATGTCTGTCTGCTGCTTTGGTAGATTTGTCCAGCAGGTTACCTCCCTTTGTAAAGGAACAAATAATGGTATTTAGCTCATGTAAATCAGTTATGTTTTATTTAATTATGCAGACTTATATTAGATATGTTTCTAAATATATAGTCATAATTTGGTATCAAGATAAGAAACTTTAGACACTCAGGTTGCCCACAAAGTCATTAGGCCAGTTTTGATTTTGAGTATTAAATGGGTGGATCTTCTTACGGATTTAATGAGCAAAGAGGTCCCAGCTGGTAAAACCAGCAAAAAAAAATTCAAAACATGATTTAAAAAAACCAAAAAAAACCAAAAAACAACCAAAACAGTAGTTGCTGGCAATGAATAGGAAAGGGAAAAATGAGATGATCACAATAGGGAAAGTTACTGTTTGTATCAAAATTGCTCAATCCAAAGCCCACCGCAATAAATCCAGCGTTTCCTACTCATTGTCAAAGACGTGCCTAAAACCTTGCAGAACAAGCTGTGCAACATGCAAAGCTTTTGATTAATAGCATAACTCTTAGGGCCAAATTCTTATTTGTGGTTGATTTGTACCAACTGGGAAGAGTTTCAGGAGTTGATGCGGATGTCTGCCAGGCTAACAGCAGCTTCGGGTCATCTCTGTTACGAGTCCAAAAAGCGATGCTGCTTTCAGACAGACAGTAAATTAAAAGGGCTAGTGGTGAAAAGATATTTAAAAGCAATGACAAATAGTGTTTCTGAATTAACCTTAAGCCTCACATTAGTCCCACTAAAGACAGCAGGATTATTCAAATGCTGATTTTCTCAGCTGATGAACTGTTTAATTGGACTGAAACCTATTGGATAAACATCTACATGGACACCCCTGAGAAAATACAAAGGAAAACAAATTAGTAATGGAAGCAGTTTCTTGTCAGCAGACTTCACCATGGACGTTTATGAATTATCCCTCCTTTTGCATAAATGACGGGGGAACACGGTTAATCAAAGCAATAACCATCAGTAAGTTGGCGCGTTTATGGTGTCATGGAGGAGCATTTAGTGCCCGCAGAGAGCAAGGCACCGTTCCGAGGCCACGGCGTGGTTTCCTTACGCCCCTTGGTGCCCATTGCCAAGGGCAGGGCCCCACCTCGCCCTGCAGAGAGCAGGTGGGGTGGGCTGCAATGACAACGCAATGCCACTGAGTGGCAGAAAGCTACATTTATCCAGACAACACAAAACCATTGCTTTTTTTTTTTCCAGAAGTAATCTTAACCTGATTATATAGATTTGAAGGAGCAACTGCCCATGTGATGAAACTCAGTAGAGAGGAACACCAGAGAGGAGGAAGCAGCATCTTCTGACAAAGAACAAATATTTGCCCAGTGAGGCACCATAATCATCTGGTCGTCTTTAACATCACGAATGACAAATCAAAAACTACAGCACTGTTTAATCAACATGTTTGAGCACAAGCAGGGAACATTTCTACACAAACCTGATAGAACCAAATAAAGTTTATGGACATAACCCTAATTAATTTAGTGTATTTGGATTCCTGTCCTCCAGTCACCGTTGTGTAAACTGCAGCAGCTGCAGCTGTATTGCAATGAGGATCAAGCCATGCCAAACATTATGTGTGTTTCAGTTTGCAAATATTTGAGGCTTCTGCGTGGGAAGGTTGACATAGCATTGCAATCAATTAAACAAACAAGCTACAAGGGTACTATTGACTGGGAGCATAACACTCCAACAAATCTGGCCATTGAAGTGAATATGTACGAAAATATGAATTTTCTTTAATCCTTTCGCCATCAAGGAATGCTCCACTTCGTGCTCCATCATGCTCCACTTCAGCACATAAAATCTAAGGTCATGATTTATTCATGGCAAAATCCAACATGCATAGTAAACGGTAAAGAAATTAAAGGACATGCTGATTTAGAAATTACTCAAGCAGCTCTGGGAGCTGGTGGGGCCAGCTGGAGATAAGCTGTGGTAAGGACATGCCAAAATTTCCTTGAGTTCCAGATCCTATATCCATATGAGTAAATGCCAAATATGTTTCTCTCAAAATATCCAAATAGCATCCCGGTTGTGCTGGCCCTGTATATTGGACTGAATTTCACCTCTGCGCATTGATGAAAAAACAGGGATTGCCGCTTATTTTTTAATACAAGGTATTATTAGGACATGCTGCTTACAGAACACCCAGGGTAACCAGCCATGGCCATGATGACTTACTTTTCCTCTAAGATACACGTGCGTTTACGCATGGCGATTTCCAGAGTGGCTGTAACGCCCTGCCCAGCGACAGCCAAGCAACGAACAAGGGAGAGACCAGCAGCAAAGATGCAGCGGTTCACTCTTCGACAGGAGTAAACCAAGGAATAAGAACAGTACTGTGAGTCAGAAGAGAACCTCAAGGCTGTATTCTCAGTGGGGATTCTGCTTAAATCAGAATTGCCTGAAAACCGGCCCAGACCCGAATTTGCTAGCAGCACGTACCGACAGAGGCTGGCAGGGAAGCAGGCCTTGCCAGACCTGGCTCTCCTCATGACATGTCTTTCCCAGTTTTGACATTTGTCAGACTAGGGCAGGAATCTCATGATGTTGATGACTCCTTGCAAGCAGAAAGAGTCCCTTGATGTGTATTTAAAATACAGCACATCAACTTTTCTTTCCTTCTCTTACTGGCCCTGTCACAGGCAGAACGTGTGAGGGCAGACTCCAGAGCGAGCTGTCAGTGCTGCACTGTCCGTTCGCGTTAAGCTCTGGGCGTCGAGGAGAGAAGCTGCTCTTGCACCTCCGTTCGCGTTAAGCTCTGGGCGTCGAGGAGAGAAGCTGCTCTTGCACCTCAGAGTCCTCAGCTGCCCGGCACAGCCGGCGGATGGGCACCTTGCCGGAAAACAGGCACACGCTTCATCGCTTTGCTTGTGGGCTTGCAGACAGCCACAGGCCCACGATACATTTAACGCCTGTAAACATTCTCTGCTGACACTTGAATAACGCTGCTTGCTTGAAAAGCTCGCAGGGACAGTTCCCAGCTCTTTTTGGAGCTCACTGCAGTAGGAGAGAGCAGGGGAGAGAGGCAGAGAGGAAACAAACTGACGTAAGGACTTCAGAAAGTGCTGGTGAAACGGGGCTGCAAGAGCTGCTTCACTGACTGCCCAAGGACATCTGCGGATTCCGTGGGCTGAGGCGTTTCCTGGGAATGAAAAGGACATGTGAAAATCAGGACTGTCCCGAGACTGTGGTGGCAGGGTCAGCGATACGGGAAGGACGGCCACTGATGTATGCTTAACTCTAGCTTCGCTATAGGGCTGGCTGCTGCAGAAAGCACAAAACACCGACAGTCCGAAGGGTTAAGAGCCAAATGTTTGCACTAGAGAAAGCAGCTGGAGCTTCTCCACTGGCAGCAGAAAGACCAGCTGACCTGCGCCTCAGAGGTGCAAGTATTTCTTTAATCCACTTTCATGGCTCAGTGTTTGCAGCTCCTACGCAGGGGAGCGGCCCAACAGATGTAAGGGGCTGAAAATGGCAAAGACACAAGAGAATCAGCCCAGGGGAGCTTTAAGAATTTGCTGGCCGGCAGGCTGGATTTCCTCTCTGTAATGCCGTTTGACTGGGGCAGATGCTGTCTGACTTCTGTAACTGCTGCAGTAACCGAAACAATCTCCTTCCAGCTCTCTCTGAAACCGGGTAATGCTGTGGACAGTTTTGTTTTAAACTTCTGCTTTGCCGATGCCACTTTTACTCCACCAGAAAACTGATGAATCCTCAAAAGAGAATTTAAACTATACTGGTTCTTGGACAACCCCCTCCCATTTTGATAAAAATCCACTCAAATCAAGGAAGGAAGGCTGGGAAGTCCAGCAGCCCCTGAATGATCACACAGAAACCAAACACACTGCAGCAGCACAGCAGGATAGCGCTCAGCCCGCTGCAGAGGATCAAACTTGGGTGGCTAAAATGGAAGATGCAGCACAGTGCTAGTGAAACGCTGCTACTGAAATACTACCCTGGCTTACTTTGTTACAATTACCAGTGCTCAGTGGTTAAAATATCCCCGAAAATGAATTCTGGAGAAAGGATTTTCCAGTGCAAGAGACTGAAAAAATGAAGCTAACAGCTCTTCCACTTTCTTGGCACCATTACAATTTGGTATCGGTGCCACCACCGCAGCGTAACCACGGCAGGAATGACGCGGATATGCAGCTGGCAGAGGTGCGACACTCCATGCTGGCCACGTACGCTGCCTCTCCAGCTTACGGGATGAAACACGGGATTCTTCCACACTCACGCACCGGGCTATTCCGTTGAAACCAGATCAATAACTTGCTCAACCCGTCTTTTCATATGTACATACCACATCTGACACACTGTGGCCTCCCTGCCGCTTCTACAGAGTTAATAACACCAGTAATTTCAGTGGCTCCTAAAGAACATCAAAAATATTATCAAATCCAATTACAGGAAATAATGTTTTAGGACATGGAGTTTGAGCTTCATTACCCACACAATCTATCTATTGTTTTAACCTATGCTTTCTTAATTCCTGAAGTTTGTAACATCCCTTTAAGTTAACACAAGTGAAAACTGGTAACAATATAAAACATGTATCTTAAGAATAATTTTCTAATAAGCAGTCCATATGAACAGTACTCTACAGATACACAATATCATCAGTAAAATGTTCTTATCTTTCATGGATAGTTCAAAAGATTTTCTTTAACCATTCTTTTAAAGGGGTTTTATCAAGTTTTATCATATCAAGTGTCTGCACCTATGTGATACAGAATTTTATGAAGTGAAATTCAGTCCTGTCCCAAGATACATGGATTGAAACCAACGATTCGTTTCAAACAATCCAGCAGTCCACCTTCAGTGCCACCTACCTGGGCAAAATCTAACCGATGCCTGAGCAGGACAGGACGGTGCTCTGTGTCCTTATCAGTATCTGCTCTGGGCAGAGCTCTCGATGTAAGCTTTCCAAATGTTTTTTTCACACACCTGGTTTTGAAAAGTTCTGACCCAGGGATAAAATTTTCCTGTTTGATTGGCATGAAACTGGGTCTTAATAGCAGATTCTAGCACCTAACGGGAAAAGAGGCTATTTACTATGATTAAAAATCCCACTGAAGATAACAAGAATTCTGGGCATTTAAAAATTGTTTTTACATTTGATTGTTCATAGGAGCTTGATAAACTTCAGTAACTTTCAAAGCTTTTGCTCAGCACCAAGGTGATGTAAGAACAGTTACTGTCAAGCCAGAACACTACCTAGACTCTGCACCAGCAGCCGAGGCCGAAGGTAGGAAATACGCATCACTCTCCATCAGGGGGTTTTTTGTCATTCCTTTTTGTTCTGCATATCTGCATTTTATGTAATTTGTGCAGCAAAGTATGTTTCTATTTGTATTTACATGACTCTTCTTAGAGAAATACCTGCCAGTTTGACATTGCTAGTATGGTAAATGCAATCTCAGACTTTCTTATTCAGACTTTTTTTTCCCATTTTCTTTTCATCCTAGCTGAGGATGTGTCCTACTTTCTTGTTTAGAAGATGATATGCTTGCATTATGCATTCTAAATATAGATTTTTTTTTTTTTTTTTAAAGCAGGTTGATGTGGTCATCGAAAGAAATGTATTCAGAGTTAGTTTCCTGCCCCGAGAGAGTTCCGCTTAAAGATTTCAGGGCAGGACTAAAACATGATGCAGCTTATGTGTAGGATGACGATTTACTGTATGTTAAGTTTTGCAGCTGGAGGGTGAAGCTAAAAGACGTGTTTTTATTATCAGTCAGGATTGGCTGGGCCTTTCTAGGAGAGAGAGGAGTAGAGGGTATGTACTGAATCTGCTTAGAGGAGGACACTTTCAAAAACTCACATGGAATTCGAGCATGCGGCATGTACTACGTGGCCTTTTAAAAACTCCCTTCCAAGACATCCATAGTCATCACAACGGTGTCTTTAGATCAGAGTCATACAGAAACAGGGACGGAAAGGACTTGAAAAGCATGGTTTAGTCCAACCCCGTGCCTGAAGGCAGGATCAACACTACCGATGTAACCGCTGAGAGAGCGCTGTCCTGCTCTTAAAGATGTGTAATGACAGAAATTACACAACCTCTGCAGTCACTCTACTCCAGCGCTCTATCGGTCTTAACTATAGAAAGTGCTTTCTAATGCCCAGCCATGACACTTTCTTGCTGCAGTTTTAACAGGGTTTCCTATTATTTCTACCACCGATACAGCGGAGAGGAAAAAGACATTACTGACCCTGGGTCCACGGTATTTTGTGAGCACAGCTTGAAAGTGAACCTGAATATCCTGAGTTACAGTCCTGCCTTTAAAATTAAATTATCTTTTCCTTTGAAAAAAGAGGATATGGTACACAAATACAAAAGAACGGAGTACTCACACCAGGAAGCTTCATAAAACATCCCTTTTAAAGGAGGAATACGCTACTACTTGCCACCCAAGGAAGTAACAGCTGTATGGGTACTCATTGCCTCTGAAATCTTCCGACAGGTATTTTTCAGTTCAATCATGGCACCCCTAAAGACTGGCAAACATCATGTAGAGAATTAAAGGTGCAAATTTGAGGCCCGGTAGAGAGTAGCAACGTGTCTAAACCCTCAGGGTTGATCGGCAGAGCTAGGAACAGAAACTGCATGTCTTACCCTGAAGTCCTGTGTCTAATAGCTAAAGGGAATTAAATAAGAATGTAATGGAAAATTCCTATTTCATTTAAGAAGTCTGGCTACTTTTCATTCAAAGGCTTTGCTTTTGTGGTTGTTTCTGTTTAAAATTCTACAGCCAAATTTATCTGTAGTATAACACCATTGATTTCAATGGACTTACAGCACGGATAAAGATGCTAACGCTCACTTATCATATCCCCCCTGTAATTTTTCCTCCATCAGGTAAGGCTCTGCTTAGCAGACAGGATGTAGGGAATTGTTACAGCCGGCATCCTTGTGACATTTCATTAAGATGGTCTTTTAAAGCTTATCATTAGAGGTACTGAAGTCTTGTTGGAAGAACTTAATTGCATCCTATTTTCCCTGACTGAAGATGCATTTGAAAAGTCAGCTTGCATTTTGATTTTTCTTTAGTTTTTCAAGGTCTTTGTGCTGCATAGAATTTTAAATTCCTCCATCTGCTTCACTCACTCTTCACCTGGGGTTTGCATAACTCCCGCTATTTGAAACTGTTAATGTTCCTATTCCTTCCCAGTCTAAGTCAGACTCTAAGAGGAACGTAGCCTGCTGCCACTGGAGCTTACCTGGAAAAGGCCATGCATGTGCCTTTGCATAGGTGGAAAAATGATAAAAAAGGACCTAACAATAAAAGTATAGAAAACAGAAAAGGTTTCTCTTTGCTGCAAGCAGAAACTATTGTCCCTTCTTTTAAAATAGCCCAAACAACATATAAAACTCCAAACAGTTCTTTCCAAATAATATACTGCTGCTTCCTTCACATTTCAAATAATGGTAGTATACAGAAAGTTACAAATATTTCTAGCTACACAAAGATGCGTACATACAGCTAACAGGAGGCCTGTGAATAAACATCCATCTGGAAATTTGATTTTAAATGTTATAAAGCAAGCTTTATTCTCAACTTTGCCACTCTAGGGTATTAAAGGTAATGTGAAATTTCTGATCTTCGAGTCACAAAAAATATTCACCTAATGTAACTTTTTTGTTGTTGCTGTTAGGATTTCCCATCTCTGCTCGAGGAATCTAAATAATAATTTGTTAATTTAAGGTACTTAAATCTGGCTGCTTTGGGACAAACAACCCTGAGAGCCCCTTCTCAGGGGTAGCTCTGATGAAGTCGACGGCGTTTCAAACAAGATCACGTAACAGGAGAACCAGGCCTTTTGTTTGTTTTTTATCACCTCTGCTCTCCAGAATCCAATTCCCTAATCCTGTCTGTGAACAATAAAAGTGTTATTTAATGCCAGTCCTCCTAGCTGAGTTCTGCACTTTGACACAAACAATGACTATTTATTCACAGACATATTAATATATTGTAGCTGCAGAGAGACATTCGTTAGCACATGCAATAGGAAGTGCCTGTGCAATCCATGCTGTAATGGTGAAGTCAATTATCACAACATAAATCTTTACTTTCAAGCATATTGTGTTTTTCCTGCAGAAAAGAACACTAGCTCTCAGTTTCCAATCAGGAATGATCATTAGTACACCGCTGTTTTTGAAGAGGATGGTCCTTATGGACAGCTCCGTATTCATGGAAAGGAGAAGCGGGTTTGGGTTTTTTTCTTTTTTTGTTATTCTGTTTTTAAGTTACTTAGATTGAGTATGTGTGATAGTCAGCTATGCTGGTGTTAATTTGACCAGCCTTGTATTTGTGTTCGGTGATGTACATATTGCCAGCCTCAAGGAGATACGTCTTTCAATTACCCTTCAGCAATCCCCGCTTTTCCAGTCCCGGAGCCCCTTAGGGCTCTGACAACATAATGAAACCCAGCCACTGTAGCCTGAGAAACTCTCTGCAGCTCTGCCAACACACCTCAGCCGCATGTGGAGCCCAAGTTTGCACTGCAGTTAGCAGGATAACTAGCTCATTCAAATAATTATTTGCATACTACATGCAAATAAGCTTCTGACTACCTAGCCTGTCTACCAAGAGCAATGAATGTATTTTGACTTGGACCACTGCAAACCTTACAAGCCATCACAGAAACCTTGAAATCCATTCAGCAAATCTTTACTACCACTGGTACCCCATGCAGACAAAAGAAGCCAGCTTAGATAGTATTGTATAAAAAAGGGTCACGATTCCTCATGGCAAGACAGACCGACCCATCCGTCTTACCCCGCAGTATGGGTACCCATGCAACTTTGCCAAAATATCTGTGCCTTGCCCTGGAGGAGCCCCTGCATCACTTTCTCTCTTTCATTGTGCTGTATTTTAAAAATCTATCTATGTATCTATATACTTCTAAAGGTTTCTGTAAGCTATTCTTCCAGAAGGTGAACTGGTGCCTGAGGCTATTTTGGAATAGAAAAGCAAAGGGCAAACCTAGTTATTTTGTGCAGAAAAGCTGCTAGCACTTACGCACAGTACACTGAGTAAGAGAACAACTCATCAGGATTATAAATCCTGGACTCTTACGGCTGGATTCTGCTTCTAGCACAAAATGTATAGGCCTAGACAAATCCAGCAGCAGTCATGGAGTTTGCACATGGTGAGAACAGTATCAGAATCAGCCCCTTACTCATCTGGGGCTTTTTGACTACATTATTGATGCACAGTTAGCCCTATTTGTGCATATTGAAAGAACAGATTGCACTACAGCAGGCTCAGATAAAACCTTAACGTGTCCAACTCTGAAGTTACACAAATAATCCCGGAATATTTGGGGCTTTTAGCCCAACGGGTCTAAATGGATTTAGTGTTGTATTCTATTTGTGCCATATAAAGATTCTGCACAGAGTAAAAGGAAATGACCAGCCCTGCAGCAATTTTTTTTGCTCAGAAACATACATTTCCCGTGTTAATCCTCTTAGATGTAGTGGACTTGCTTTGTGCAGGTACCTGAGCAGAACCAAGTTTGATTGAATGGCTGCACAGCCACTAATAGTAGAAGTAATTATTGCACCCTACTTACATCTAGCCTGCCTATGGTCATAAAGCATTTCAGCTATTTCAGAGAGACACTAATGCAAGCCATCAAACAGATTCCCCTAAGTAAGGATGGAGGTGCTGCCACTAGGGAGATTTAGTATAGATGAAACTGGGGAGAGGGAAGGGGTACAAACGTTGCTGCACGGCGAGACACACGAGCCCCATGACTCAGGCAATCTTAGCTCTCGCGCTTGGGAGTAACTGGAGGTTTAGGAGCATGTTGCAGCTTTCTTTTCCATGCACCTGCAATGAATCTAATTATTCTCACAGTATAAAGGCCTGCCACATCACCCCTTCCACTCCAATATCTAATTTAGACCACCAATGACATTTAAAAGACACCTTTGTACTCAAGTACTCAAGCTGCAAGACAAGCTCTGTGTGTAGGTGTGAAGAAGAGAAAAGATTCATTCTAAAAGGCGGTGCAAATGAGCCAGGAAAAAAGAAAAGCGAACATTATTTTAAGAGTGAGTGTATGTGTGCACCTGTGCCTGTGGTCTTGTCTCCAGGACTGAAAGAGTGTGCAGCTTTGCTGAGTCAATTTGACTCGAGATAAAATTCTGAGCCTGTTCAAAAATAACAGAAACAAAATGTTCTTATGCCTTAGCTCTCCTCATTTGTATATTCAACTTCAAGTGCAGTATGAAGATGCTCCCAGCCCTGAGCTGTAGAAAATAGCACTCTAAATGCTTCTCAGTGCAATTCCATGTAGCTTGATGTTTACCTTGGGCACACGTTCAGCTTTATACAATTTTAATTAATCTTTTATGATCTGCAGTGAGAAATAAGCCAAAGAGTAGAATTCCTGCTATCTTTTTTTCCATCCACGACTGCGTGCAGAGAACAGGACAAAGGGGCTCACGTTCACTTTAATGCTACCCTATGTAATTAATATTATGCAACAGTACGAGCCTGGCACCTTCTGAAAAGGAAGGTGCTGCTTTGGTTCATGTGTTTTGTGCAACATGTTCCAGACTGTTGTTTTGTGGGCATCACAAGTAAGCTGAGACCGCAACTTCCCAAAGGTACGCTTGCCCTGGAGACTGACCTGGCGTGCCGGTCGCCCTGCACGGCCAGCTGCCAGCTAAGGTGCGCCCTACACCGTCCAGTGCTCCCTGTAAGTAAATCTGACCCAAGCAGACCCTAACTCGGCCCTTCTGAGGGGTGAAAGCCAACTGCAAGACTGGTCTATGAAAGTTATATTTATCACTCCAAAGGTTTCTATGAGAACCTCAGCCAGCGAGGTTTCCCTCCTCACTACAGAAGGAAGGTATCAGGGGTTAAAGCTCTCTGGAGATTTCTTGGCTTTAAGCCATAGAAAAAACATTGGTGAGAGCCTGGAGTAAGGTTCCTACTAACACAGCAATAAACAAAAATATTTATTGGAAAGCAAAGAGAACGTACAACCTGAGGGAATTCTCAATGTGTAAGACTGATAATCAGGTACAGACTGTTCAGAAGAATTACTTGTGCAATCTCACTTGAGCAGCTTTCTAAGGAAAATTAAAAGAGAAAAACTATAAGTGTATTGAGAGGAGAAAGAATATGAAATAAGGCTTGTGCTTCTATTTTTCTTTCTCCCAGTGACTTGAAGTACAACCTTGAGGGGACTGTTACTCTTTGAGATTCACTGGCTCTGTTCATAAAATGAACCTGGCAAAATTATCAATGTAACTTATTTAGCTCATTTCTTCAATAATTTGTGCAATGTACTTCAAAATGCTCAGACGAAATCTGTTAGGTGCCAATTATTATTTGTAGAAATGCCATAAAACAGGAGTGGAGCTAGCTGCTAGGATGTTCACCAGTGTAGAATTTCTAGCTCTAATAATTTCATGGGATGGACTGTCAGCTGAGTTACATTGACTAGGGCAAACTCAGATACTAACTGAGGACCTGCCCCTTTTTTTTTTTGTGTATATTTGGATTTCAGGGCACAATTTGTACCAGTAGCCAATATGGGGTGAACAATAGTTCACAGGCAGAAAGATACGAGGACTAACAGAGCAAAAAATAACAGTATTCATTGTTATATAAAGGTCAAGGAGAAATATAAATTGCATTCATCTGGGAAAAAGGACAAGCATTTTAAAATAATAAAAAGGAAAATCCTTAAAATGCAGAACAAAGTTAGTTTAAGCAAGACTAATTTTTATAATAATGCAAGGTTCATAATTGTGTCAGATTATTATGGTCTGTTATGGTCAAATTGTAAAATAACTCCATATTTTCCATGTTAAATGAAGCTAGGTCAAGTATTAGTTCCTATTCTTGGACTACACTTGCATACTAAAAACCTATCACGTTAGTACTGTCAGTTGGAATTTACTGGCCAGCTGGTAACAAACAGAATATATTTCTCACACAAGCTGGATTTGATGGGGCATTTGTATTTCACTTTGCCTTCGCCAGGAAGAAACTGGATTACCACAAGTGCATGCATACTTTTGAAAGAACCCAGTAGGCGTTTCCCATCAAAAGCAGCTGAAAATTAGCCAAATAAATTTAACTGAAACAATAAGAGATTGATCAGTTATAAAGCACTGAGTCCTTCTAGGCTGTGCATCTACATTAGCCCCTTGTGAAACATTCGTTTCATTCATTGGTGTTCCAATCGGGAAAAACTACCTAGCTATAAAAATGGGGTATAATGAATTTGAGACACCCCCTCCCTCCACCATACTAATGGACTCATTTTCAGGCCTAGCTTATTTTTCTGTGGATAAAATCAGAATGAAAGGAAATCTGTTGGTACTTGCCAGTGGAAATCACCCATTAATTTCAATGGACATGGATCCCAACACAAAGACAACTTCTGACCATCTTAGCAGTTATCTTCTTCTGTTTGTATGCAACACAGCATCAGATGTTTTTTTCCCTACTTTGCTTTGCAAAAAGTCCCGTTAGGTAGCTGGGAGTCAAGCACAAAGTGAACAAGGAGATGACTGCTGATACTTCCCCTATGTCAGAAGCATGTGGTGAGATTTGCCATACTAAATCAGGTGGCTTATCCATCAAGTTCTCTAGCTGGCCTCTGGCAGTGGTCCATACCTGCTGGCCACCTTCCAACCTGAATAATTTCACTCTTCCAGTTAGGATATCTCTTCTCTTGCAGTCTTAACCAGATTATTATTCTCTTATTGTTCACTTCTTGGCACACACTACCGAATAACATTTGTTTACCTAGAGGTAAGAGAGTCACAGATAGGACAGAAATATGCTGCTTCTGAGTCCAGGTGATGCTTTAACATTCTGGTAAGACAACAATCAAAATTTTTAAAATGCTACATTTTGTTTTCTTCTAAAACCAGTATTTCATCTTTGGCTTTTCAACAATTTTAATGTGTAGCGACTATTTTTGCATAAATCAGTGCATGATTTCAGAATTAAACAAACACCCCCTGCAAACCACGAGCAGATGCTACAGCTGATGATACAGAGACAACAGAAGGGAATTCCTGATTAATTACAAACTGAGCTGCTTTGGTCAGGTACAAATATCCAGTAAAAATCGCAGACTGTTTAAATAACCCTCAGCATGTCTTTCAAGGGCCGCAAGTTCTAGGTCACTCTGAGCTAGGGTTTTTTGAAAGCAGTCTCCAGCTACAACAGAAAATCTTGTATCACATGTTCACATGAGGGCTATCTAGCCTACATCAAACAAATTAAACGAGCCCTCTAAAATTTCACTTTCACACAATATATTTCAGTTGCTCCTGGCAAGGATGAAGGAAACATTACTGAGAAGCTAGAAACAGTGCTGCAATTCAGACTTTCTGAGAATACAGGAGCTGTGGGGAACGGGGATACTGAAAGGGAAGAAATTTTTTAATGGGGAAAAGGGAACACTTTTTGCACAAACCTCACAGCTCATTTCTGGAACTCACTGCTAGAAGACAGCACAGTAGCCACCCCACACACACTCCCTCTGTAGTCCCCCAAACAAGTGTGCCATTTCAACATTTATTTTAATGACCCAGAACTAAGAGTTACAACAGGGAAGAGTAACAATAAAACTAAGAAATGAGTCACAGCTATATACCACTCTTCTGCACAGCGCAAGCGACTAGAATGAGAGAGAGGGAAAACCTTCTCTTGGGACCATACTATTCCATTGCTCTTTATCACAAAATTTGTACTTGCCTCTGAAGTAATGGTACTAGTAAGTGGCAGAGACTGGATATTGGTCTAGCTGGAGCCCAGGTCTGACTCAGGATGGATGATCCTTTGTGCCCTAGCCTTTAATTTTCTTCTTTTTTTTGGCAAGAGGCACTTAAAAATGTACTAACATTGCATAAACCTTGATGCACTAACCTCTACCACTCCAGACAGCTCCATTTACTCAGCTTCTTTCTTACTTCAGGCAGGGGGAAAATTAATCTAATCTGACTAACAGCACTGCAAGCCAGGAAAACATCATGACACAATAGAAAAAGTACAAATTCCCAATTTTTTTCTTCAACTACTGGTGAGAAAGAGAGTGACTTCCTTTCTTTCTGTTTGGATTGAGTATTAAAATGCAGCTGAATGAACTTCAAAACATCTCTAGCTCTAATGATTTCAGGTAATATGGAGACAGAAGAATATGATTAATGGCAGGGAATTGTTTTGCCAATTCCAAGTCGATTAATCAAGTGCCCTAAAGGGGAAAGCCAAGTAAATGGAAAGGTGGGTATCTGTGATTCTCAAACATGGGAGTGTGAAAGACAAAAAAACATATTGGGGAATAATTGTGAAATAACATTAGGGATATTTGAGAAGCGAGTGTTGCGTTTCCAAGTGACACAGCCAAGCGACAGAAGAAGCAGCAGAAGCAGCTTAGAGCTACCGGCTGATGTTTATCGATTTGGGAAGCTGCAAGAACCTTAGTGGCCTTGGCAGAAATTAAAGCTGGTAAGAGCTGCTGAGCTTCCAGGCAGCCTTTACTGCTCCGGGATAGATGGCAGACAGCTCTGCAGCCAATGTCAGCCCTGAATCTCTGCAGAGGAATTTAACGCAGGCACTTCTGCCCTCTGCACTCGCATGGCGCCAAATGGGCTTCAGCAGCAGTCTGTGAATGTACTAACACTGCATCTATCCCAGCTAAAAGGTGGCTATGACTACCATATATATACACATAAAAACAACCCCGTACACATATATATAAACATACATATTAAAAAACATACACTCTTAACATAAAACACACACGTGTGTGTATATATATCTCACAGCAACTATCCAAAAAGAGATGAATCCTTTCCTCAGAACGGAGCATTTTCTGTTGACTTTTCCTAAAAAAATGAATGGCCTTTTATGACAGGTTGGGAATGGAATCCTTCATTTTCAAAAAAAAAAAAAAAAAATCCAGGGATGTGCTTGTGTACAGGATACCCTGATATTTAACAATGCGTGAATCCGTACTGCAATTTGAAGACTGTAAATAGGCTTACTGACAAAAGTCAATTCACCTGTGAAGGATGAAACAAGGCCCTCAAGTTCCTACCTGCATGACTTAAAATAACACCGAGTTAGTTGCTATGGCTGAACGAGGTACAGTGCTCCTAACCTAAATTCTCAGCAACATTTTAGACTGAGCCGTAAACACAGATTTCTTTCTAATGGTTATTTTAATTGTCTGACATGCCGAAAGCATTTCCCTTTGTGCCAACATCAGTGGCAGAGCCCAAGCTAGTTACGCAAGAGCAGCGTAAGGCCACCTCAATAGAGAGGAACTGGCACTCTTTTCTCAGAGTAGCTACCTTGCTAAAATAGCTACAATCTAGCTGTTTCTGAGCAACACAAACCCCATGATTTTTCCCCAAGAATAAGTTTCATTTTTTCACAAAAAGCAAAGTCATTATCTCGGATTAAGGGCACTTTTTTCCTCTATGGAATATTCACATTTGACGGGACGCCGGAGCAGCCCTGCCTCTTCATTTCCCCACGCTGACAATTGCCGAAAGCCCAGACCAGGCCACCTGTTAGGGTCTGTAGGAAGAGGGATGCTACGTACATCTTCTGTGACATTTGACGGCGAGAGATCAATGAGCGCTTCAGACCATCTGCTACGTTTAATGCTGGCTCACAAGAGAAAAGCAAGGCCTGTACAAAGACCCCTCACTTTAACAGCCACAGCAGATGGAGCAGAAAATGGCCCAAGGCTTCCCCACTGCACCTACACCAGGCATTCTGAAGATCTCAGCACTGTAAGCAGGGGAGGTGGGGAAGAAAAGGGACACCAGCCAAACCCAGTATTTCTACATTTGTAGGGGGCTTTGAAAAAAAACCTTTCGATCCACTGTTCTGCTTCATAATCCCATCCTTTGAAAATAAAAATACACAAGGAAGGGTAAGGGGAATAGGTGGTTTTGAGAAGCGATAGCTCAGCAGCAGCCGACTGACACCCTGCTGACAACAACAAAGACCGTGTTACCGACCTCTAAAGCGTCTGACAAAGATGCTGGGAGGGGGGCATTATTCATAATTCCTTGCATCGTTTTTTTTCCTGCAGTTTATAAAACAACTCTTTGGAAGCTTGGAAATGAAATCTATTTCTTTTCTTGGGGCACGACCGCATACTGGTGAAGTCAGCTAAAGTTTTGCCACTGCCTTCAATAGGAGGAAGATCAGCTCCTTTGCTTGTCCCCGCAGCTTTGAATACTCAGGTTGCTTCATCACCAGGGATGGACGCCACGCTGCATCACTTAGAAAGCGTGACATTAAAGCTTTTGTACCAAGGATAGTAGAAACAAAGATTGAAATTCAGTGTTTCTTTTCTGAACCACTAACATGAGTGAAAGTGAAGTGATTACAGAGCAATCAGATCTATGGGTTCCATTTTTATTTTCATGTTCAAAGCTTTCCTATCCACGTTGTTGAGATTCTTTTCATGCACTCGTAGTTTTACGATCCCCACTGCACAAACTGCATCAAGCAAAGACATAAAATCCCAGGTCTGTTCAAGTTCCTTCTCCTCAGCACAAAGAATAACAAAGCTCCTCTCTACTCTGACATTGCACAGTCCAACACAACACTGAGGGGCATTTATTTTTCTTTCAATTCCACCAGAGAACATCCTCTCTTGATGTGCAAGCCATGGAGTCATGCATGAACAAGAGCAGCCCCTTCCCATATATACACAGCAGCAGAGGAAAATTATACACACCCTGCGGAGAACCGCCATCCTATCGCTGTTATTTTCTCCATTGAAAAGGAATAAAAAATGCTGCTGCTTATTCCAGCTCTGTTTGCTGACCTGATAACTCACTGCGCACCTGGCAAGATCTGAAGCACCTTTCCTGCAGAACCAGCCTCCGCCTCATGTAAGGAAAGTCCCCGAACAGAAAAAGCTCAGGTTCCATGAGAAATTACGGTAGAGACGGAAAGTGACTGGATTCTATGCTGGAGCCTGTGATATGTGCAGAGCTACTTAATGAAATGACAGCCCTTGTTTTTTAAAGGAGCTAATGGCTTTGACAAGAATCATGGTTCCTATTCAAGAGGCTCTAGCAGCCCAAGTAACAAGTCTGTAATTCACTTGCCAGGACTGTCATATTCACAAAATGTATCTGTTAGAAGCTGCATCGGGCCAAATGCTTAGCAAATTCAATAATCTCCCCACTAAATGCATTACTGCTGCCCAGCTATGATCTTGATAGATAGTGGTAGTTGCCCTTAAGCAATTAGTACTAGGACAATTGCTCAGATTCAGCTGGAACAAAGCACTGGCACTTGGTAATTGGTTTACTCTAATGAGAGAAAGAATTTCTGAAGAGGATATAGGCAATAAAAGCTGAAAAATACAATTTATTTTTTTTTTGTACCAAATTACACACAAGGACAGTTCCCAGTTACTTTGGTTCAGAGGCTGACGACAGAAACCACACTTAGGCAATATGCAACAGAATGTGAGCCATGTCACTACCGCACTATTAAGAACAGGGCTATTCTCCTGCCTTTCTATGAATGATAATTGAAACAGGTCCCTCCTAACCTTCATTTTTAGCTTCATTAATGAGTCAGGATGAAAACGGATGTTTAAGAGCAAACTGAGCTCTGTGGCTAAAGAACTAGCAAGCTGATGAGATGCTGTAAACAAATGGCAGTTGAGTGATAACTAACCCAAAGCAGCCCCGGGAAGAGCTCAGCAGCAGAGTACTCTAGATGGACAAAGCCAGCCACGCCAAAATTTCATCTGTCACCAAACACAGAGACAAGAGTGGGAGGGAATCATTGCTTCAGCCCAGGTCTCGCTTTCCTTTGTCTTTACATGTCATCTCTCTGCTAAGCGGGTGTAAAATACTCACAGCTCAGAATGCTCTTCTCGCACCAATGGCAGGTTTTTATACCTGCATTCCCCGACAGAAACCGCCCCGAGTTGGGTGCCGGCTGTCTGTTAAGGAAGTCAAAGGACACTGCAGCAAAGAGAAGGTTATTCCTATGTGCACAAGTGTCTGCTTTTGCTCAGCACATATAATTGAATTATACATCCGATTAAATCAGAAAATAGAAAAATCTTTGGATGTGTAACACTCCGTGCTTAGTACCTGAACTCAAGTTCAGCACTCACCTCACTGCCAGCTATAATATAGCAATTAGTTCCAGCAAAACTATATTTGCTTATAGAACTAATTAGAGATCAAGAAAGTGGCTCACTTTTGATAATTACATGGTTGTGTCCCATCTAACAGCCACTGTTAAATTGTTGTTATATTAATGTAAAGCTTGTAATCACGGCTGTTCTAAATTGAATAAATGTTCTTGCCAATTCTCCAATGCAATTAATTTACATAAAAGCCTCTGGAACTAAAATTAAAATGATATACATCTTTCCAAGGGTTTCATTTAAAACAAAGCTAAATAATAGGGAAATTATATATCATTTTTCTTTTCTCTTCACATTCTTATGTTTACTAAAGTTAATGGCCAAATAATCATTGAAATGTGCCTATAACAGAGTTATTCAGAATTGTTGTACCAATAGCTCATTTACATGTACAGTGATTCATTATTCAAGACATTAATATTTTAAACAGCCTGTTCCCAAACCAAGGGAGATTCCAGATGATGGTGCAGGAGATTAGATGGAGTTCTATTCCCTCATAGTCATCTGCATGTAAATCACACTTGTCTGTTTTATTTAGGCATTTGCATTTTTGTATAGAGCACTGATGTTGCCAATACAGACAAATCGGACCAAGTCTTTCCCGCTAAAGAAAGAAAAACTGCACTCTACTAATCTATAAACCTGCCACAGATCAAATTTAAACTAGTTACACTATGCTTTTTCAAACAAGTCATATTGTGAATCACAGAAGCTAAGGTCAGAAATGGTGCGTAAAAATAAGTATGCATACCCAATTATGATGGTTGTCAAAGGGGAACTTGTTTAAAGCTGTGACAACTGCATACCGGGCAGACATTGTATGCTTTGGTGCTATTCCTTCCACCTCCTCTCAGACTGTTTTGCCTGCCTGTTAAAAGGCATGCACAGACTCTTAAGTACAGGCGCTGTCGTGGTTCAGCCCCAGCCGGCAGCTCAGCACCACGCAGCCGCTCGCTCACTCCCCCTGCCCCGGTGGGATGGGGGAGAGAATCAGAGGAGTAAGAGTGAGAAACACTCCTGGGGTGAGATAAGAACAGGTTAATAATTGAAATAAAGTAAAATAGTAATGATAATAACAACAATGTAATAATAATAATAATAATAATAATAATAATAATAATAATAATAATAATAATAATAATAATAATAATACAACAGAAAGCAAGTGATGCCCAATGCAATTGCTCACCACCCGCCGACCGATACCCAGACAGTTGCCGAGCAGCAATCGCTGCTCCCCGGCCAATCCCCCCAGTTTCTATACTGCCCATGACGCCGTATGGTATGGAATGGCCCTTGGGGCAGTTGGGATCAACTCTTCTGGCTGTGCCCCCTCCCAGTTTCTTGTGCCCCTGGCAGAGCATGGGAAGCTGAAAAGTCCTTGACTGGCATAAGCAGCACTGAGCAACAACTAAACCATCAGTGTGTTATCAGCATTCTTCTCATCCTAAATCCAAAACACAGCACTATGCCTGCTACTAGGGAGAAAATTAACTCTATCCCAGCCAAAACCAGGACAGACGCTTAGCTGACTGTGGCTCTGAGCCTGAGCTCAAGACCAGGTGCGCTTCTCACTCCTACTTCAGATATGCAGGTCTCTACCCAGTCAACACCTTTCTGGATAGGAAGACATCAAGTTCGCATAGAGCCTGACCGTACATTCATGTGCCTGTTCACACAGCCTGGCTTCAGAAAACTGGAGCAGGTCCATGTGTGTTGAAGGTCCATTCCAGCAGTGATTATCCTGAGCTTGGTCTTGGCTAAGCTTGGCTGCTTCGCATCCCAACAAAGGATGGGTACAGCCAACATGGCTAGAAAGGGTGAGAATCACAGAGGCAGGCACGTCTTTGCTCTCAGGCTTACGTTTCACAGTGCTGGATGACACAACCCTTACCGTGGGGACTGTCCTTTTACTTCATGGCTGTGCAGTTGCTAACTCAGAAGCTGGTTTAATACTCACTGCTGTTACAGCTTAGAGAGGAATGGGGCAACCTCCTTTGCTAATGTTTACATTTGATTTACAGGAGGGCATTCTAACAATCAATTTCAATGCTTTAGCACTTCTCAATGCCTCCACAGAACTGAAAGGTAAGAAAAGGGTTAAAAACTTATGTACGTCATAGTGTGTCCCAGTAAAAGAATTAGTCAGAATAGTACTGGTAGGTAATTACTGGCCCAGTCCTCTCATGCTGAAGCCTACTTGATACACAGCCCATTTTACTCTACAATTCTTTTTTCTACTCTACTCTGATATTTGTGACTTTATCTTATTCCAGCTGAGCTTAAATACTCACTAGAGTAGAAGTTGTTTTCCCTTGACTGTCTCAGAGCAAAGCTCCCCACTGCACCCACCTTATTACAGGGAACAGAGTGTGTTAGGGGAGGAAGAAAGTGACCTCCGTTAACGATTCAGAGACCTCCTAAAGCTCACTCGTTTCCTTGCACTGTCTCTAAATTATTATTCCCAGCAACCTTTGGAATTTCTACTCTTTTTCCTGTAATAGCCTTATCCAAGGAGACAGTGGCTGTGAAGATGCAGGGCACAGGGGTGGCGGTTCAGTAACTCAGATCAGCTTGCATTATGCTTCAGTATGTGTTAGCTCCATACACAGTAACAAAAAAACCATACAGCTCACTCCCCTTTCTTAAATGTTCGCTCCTGACATTTGGGATTTATGCCACGGATGGGCACTTAGAAGTTCTCCTGCAAAAGAAACGCATGCATGTGTGGAAATATTTATGCATATATTATGCATGTTTCTACATTAAGCATTTACATTCTATAGCAGAATTACAGCCAGTCACTGAAACAAATTACTTTTTTCTGGGAAGAACAGCTCTGGACAGGTGGCACTTTTATTATTCTGTCCATTATTACACAGTGAAGTAGCAGATCAGAAGCGAGACTGCCAGGGATAGGAGACAATCTAAAAAAATGCATAAAGTTCCATTTGAAGATTTAAGACACCTTTCCAGAGCCAAGAAATATCCCATACAACCAGGCATGGCCATGTCTGTTTTCACAAAGACAGCCCATTGCACTGGTTTGGTTGATTAGGACGCTCACCGCTCCAAAAGCTTCAGTTTAGAGCTCTAGAGTCAACAGGGTCAGACCCACATAGCACAACAGGCTTTAAGAAATTAAAACCAACTTGTTGCGTTACTTTTCTCCAGGAAGTACTTCCCTACTTTAAGAAACCTCACCACAAAGATCTGCATAAGAAATTCAGTGTTAGCAAACACAGAGCTTCCTCTGTGCTGCAGAGATAACTGTTTCCGTGAACTGGCTATCATTTGGAGAAATGCTGGGATATGGGACTCCATAATGTATGTATTTACATAGAAGCAATAGGATCTTTGTGCAGGCAGGAGTATTCACTGTTCATTATTTGCTGTTTGTAATCTGTTATTCATTAAAATTTCAGCCAGTCAAGCACACCATGGAAATGCAAAAGTATGTCACTCAGGTGAGCAATCACACACTCCAAACAGCCTAAGTAAACAGCTCATAAAAACTGCACAGACTGAAAGTTCTCAGCACAAACTCCTCTGCAGACGTATGAGAATTAAGTGCTAAGTGTATATATTCATGGGTCACCAGCAGGAGCATATTGCAGCATGTATCACTTATTTCATAACTTGAATTCCTGCAGTCTGCCCCATCAGAGCCTTGTGAGCATCACCAGTGGTCAAGTATTTTGCCTAACAACAAACCAGAAATAGAGTTTCAGAGTCCTGGGTTTCACAACAGCAAGGCCCTAGGTGTAAACCACTAACATTTACTCTATGACTGGCCTGAGATTTGATTTAACAAGTTACCATATTGGATTCAACGTCTGTCAAGCTTTGGGAGTTGCAAGGTGAATTATTACTTCCTTCACTGATCAATCACTGCTGATATTACTGTAATTTCAGATTGTTCAAGAACATTTCCTTCACCTTCCTCATTCTTCTGTGTCCTCCAGTCTCCCTCATGTTCTGCTCAGATACTACTCCACTATATACAAGAAGATAATACATTTATGCTATTGTAAAAATATAAATGTGTGCATGTATGCGCTCACAGAGAGCACTTTCCACTAAATATATTGTACCACAAGTCTTCCACCTACACTATTTATACTTTCATTTTTGAATCAGAAAAAGATCCCACTGTCTACCACTCTCTTTAAAGATACTTCATCAGTAACTATGTAAATCATTAATCATTTCTGTTACTAAATGATGCAGAGAGGAGCAAAAGGCATTGTAGACTGGATCTTCCGTCCAGTTGCTGTGAATCAGGAGACGTCTATAGAATTATACTGGTGTAAGACTGGCCTAGAATGAATCCAGACAGTTTTTACTTAAATGGCCTCTCCTCAAGTCCTCCCCAAACTATCTTACATTGTACCTTTGTGTCCAGCTCCCTAGGCAGCCCCAATTTGCTCCGCACCGAGGAGAAGTGAGAGAGCTTGGGGGTGGTCATAGCTTGTGCAGGGTGGTTTAGCGATGCAGAGTTGGATTTTTGCATATATTCCACACACATGTAACAAAGAAAACAAATCCTTTGGTGTAAATTCCTGACCTCCAACTCTTCACAGACACACACAAACTAATTTATCTTAATGTCAGTGTATATGACACAAAGTATACTAAATTGATGACTGTGACCCTCGGTGTCATACAGAAAAAATGTATTCCATGAGACCATGCGTTGTGTTTACAGCCAATTACAATCCATCAGACCATCTTGCGGTTCCCCAGACCTAACAGAGTACAAGCAGAGCATGACCAGTAGTAACTCAGCATCCATTATTTCCTACACATTCATCCCACAGGACACTGCTAGACAACATATATACCAGATACCATGCAAGCCCTTTGACTATTGCAGATAACTGACTAACTCAAAAGACTCTTACCACTTTTTTTCTGGCTGGATTTATAGAGTATTTTTGTCTGTCTTGTTCATTTTTTTTTTTCAACGGTGAGAATTTTACCAAGCCTGCACTGCCAGCAACTTCTTTTCCCATGAGAGGATGGGAACAAATCTCTTAAGCCAGCAAGAGTGATTCCAGTCTGCAGAGGAACTTAATAAAACGTCAGTCCCAAACCTTGCTAGATATCTTCCCTGAGATGGTGCTTTCAGGTAACACACCCTTTCTACCACTCCAGCTGCACAAGCGTTCCTTTCTGAATGACATCGCCAACTACTAACAGGTATTAAGATGCTGGGTGACATTTATATCTCTTTTTTCACTGTCTAGCACAGTTGTTCAAAGAGAGAAGTTGACTCAAGAGACAGAGGGCAAATAGATCTGAGTTTAACTTCTTTGAATTTCCTTGTATTTATTACCTTGCCACTCAACATGGGAACGGTCAGCAGATAATTTATGGTATCATGCTCATAGAAGTAAGTTTGTACTAATGCAGTAAAAAGCTCAGAGCACTAGCAGTTCTAATAAAATGAGAATTAACAATGGAGCAGAATAAAGAGGGGAGGGAGAAGAAGAGATAGTCATTAAATCAATAGCACCAAGGTCTGGCTGAGATGTGCTCAAGTCAATAATACCATAAAGTTTTATACTGGCTGTAGGGTGGGAAAATGTTATCATTTGGTGCATGTGAAGACAGAACCATTGAGGTGTAATATATCCACCAGTAACAGGAGAAGGATAACTTGTTCTGTGATCTAGAAGTCAGGGGGAGAGTTGTCAGGGTGGGAGTTAACATCTGGTAGAAGAGCACTGCAAGCAAACATTGCTGTAGCGGTGCTAGCCGGTGGGAAAGCAGCACGAAGGCGAGGGTCTCTGCCACATGTGAAGCTGTTTCTCAGGGATCCTCTCCTTGTATAAGGAAAAGTATCATAGTATAGAAATGGTTTAAACGTACTGGTGTAGGGTGAGGTCTTGGCCTTCCCCTGATGTCTTTCACAGTGACTGGAAAGAACTGGAAGTGGGAAGAACAGAAAAAGAATTAACTGTGATGTGTTCACACAAGACAGCAGAAGCTGTAACAACTCACATGTCTATTACAGAAGTGCTATGTATAGTGAAAAAGAGTAATCCAGAAAGTAGAATATTAAGCCTTCTTTTACATATGCTCAGAGAACAGTTGCATGTTAGCCATAAAAAGGTAAATACCAACACCACCAAAAAAAACTTAAATAAATGTCCGATTAATTGAAAATGAGAAAAATCCCCTGAAGTCAGTCCACATATCCAGCTATCTGCTCCCACTTTCTTTTCAACATCCAAGTATTTGTGCCAACTCACTTACTGCCCCTGCCCATCCAGCCACAGGAGCACAGCAAGGTCACAGTCTGCTTTGCTCAGTGAAACGCAGGGCTAAAGGGTGCAAGAGGTTAGTTCACCTCCACTTTGTTTCAAACAAAGGTGGGCTTGACTAATTACAAACTGTTTCCCAGTGCTCCTGTACGTGACTGGGACACAGGTGGACATAGCTCTGAATCCCAGCTGCTGGTCTGGAGAGACGCAGGAGAGAAGGTGCCGAAGGGCAGAGTTTAGACTGATGGACGTGGCCCTCAGGACTCACACAACTGCCAGCAGACACCAGAAACTCCAGACTGAGGAATGACTGCGGACCCCGCTGCTCTGGCACAGAGGAGACACAGCTCATCTGTGCAGAAGAGGAAGCTTCCTCTGAGGCCTGTAGCAAACTTTGAACATCCACAGAAAACACAGCACAAATCAGTGTCTCCCAGTACAAGAGCAAAGTGCAATTCTGTCCTGTATTCCCTAGCACACATGCATTAAATTGCATACACTTAAAAATAAAACCCACAGAACTCCTAACTCCCAAACAAACCAGTTCACGGCATACACAATTCTCCACAAGGGGAGAAGATGGGAAAGAACAAACCAAGCTTGATGGCCCCTGCTCCCATCACTTAACGCACTACCGGAAATTAATCAGCTAAAATAACAAATTTCAAGAGAGGTACAGCATAGAAGATGTAGAGATATGATTAAGTGGCAAGGTTTAGACACATGAAAGCACAGGTATAGGCAACGGTCTTGCTCATGGACCTCTATGCCAAGAGGTTTTTCCTTAGAATTTATCTATGCTGATTCAGTAATTGTCTTTACCTTATGCAATCAATCCTATTAATTTCACATCACTCAAAGTTTAGAGAAGTGCGTAAGTGTCTGAATGACCAAAGAGAACACGTGATCCCATAGGTCCCTGTGCAGTTAAGATTACAAACTTTCTGTGGGATTAACAGTAGTAACTACAAGACTGATGATAACATTCTTTTTTTTTGGCAAGTATGAAATCTAGAGCCACATTACCTAGGAGAAAGACACTAGAAAGTAGAAAGACCTTGATAAAGGACTAGAAACTGGTATAATTCATATGGTTTGATAATAGTCTACCTGGACTTTCCCAGGTGTCCTGGTTTCGGCTGGGATAGAGTTAATTTTCTTCCTAGCAGCAGGCATAGTGCTGTGTTTTGGATTTAGTAGGAGAAGAATGTTGATAACACGCTGATGTTTTTAGTTGTTGCTGAGTACTGCTTATGCTAGTCAAGGACTTTTTTCAGCTTCCCATGCTCTGCCAGGGGCACAAGAAACTGGGAGGGGGCACAGCCAGAATAGTTGATCCAAACTGACCAAAGGGCTATTCCATACCATATGACGTCATGCTCAGTATATAAACTGGGGGGGGGTGGCCAGGGAGCAGCGATCGCTGCTCGGGAACTGTCTGGGTATCGGTCGGCAGGTGGTGAGCAATTGCATTGGGCATCACTTGCTTCGTGTATCATTATTATTATTATCATTATTATACTGTTACTATTAGCATTACTATTTTACTTTATTTCCATTATTAAACTGTTCTTATCTCACCCCAGGAGTGTTTCTCACTCTTACTCCTCCGATTCTCTCCCCCATCCCATCGGGGTAGGGGGAGTGAGCGAGCGGCTGCGTGGTGCTTAGTTGCTGGCTGGGGCTAAACCACGACACCAGGGATTTGGAAGATGTGAACAAGCAGGTATCAAGCAATTACAAAAAGGAAGCAAGAATGTAGAACACATTTTACCACTCTGCATTCCAAAGAAGTTAGAAATTATCACGATAGGAAAGGTATATTGAATCTCAGTGATGCAGGAAACCACAGAACGACAGAAGAATACAGAAAAGAAATAGAGAACCTAACTAGGGTGCAACAGTGAGATTTCTGAGGTACACTACTGCCAGCTGTCCGACTGCCAGAGCACGCAGTGCCTGGAGCAGAGCTGGCAGAGAGGATGCAAGCCCTCGCCTCTGCACAGCATCTTACCTCCCAACAGGTGACGGGGTGCTGTGTCCCGGAGCTCCTGCACAGATAAAGGCAGTTCTGCCTTAAGCGAATGCAGATTAATCAGCGCTTTTTCATCAGAGCTTTCCATCTGTGGCATTGCAAAGCCTTGGCAGAAGAACAAGGAGGTCTTGCAACCTTTGGGTAGAGTTTGGGGCACTCGCAGTTACTGGACTCTGTCTCGGCTTGCGCAGGTGCAAGCAGAAGCACTTCTGAACTCCACACGCTTCATCGCATGCGAGACCAGCATCAAGATTCCTGACTCTTAAAGAGAGCTCAGCTAGCCTAACCAGTTTCCCACTGGTAATGTTTAAATATAACCACCTTGACTTAAAGCTTTCTACTGATTTTATGCCCTTGTTATTTAAATGAAAACTCCTTGCTTTTGCATTGATGGCTGAAGAACGGCAGTGATTCTCTGGTAGGTCTCACATTGCCACGAACTTGCTTCCCCCCATTACTCTCCTCACCCCCCTCATCCAGACCAGCCCTGGGATTTCATCTTCTGTTCCTAAAACCAATCCCAGCATTTTGTCTGTGTGCAAAAACTGGAAAGTGAAAATGGATGCTCACAACACCTACTGCAGTCACTGCAAATAAGTGTCACAGATTATATAGTACATTTATTTACTATATCAACACAGAACTAAGTGGGATAGGATTTCGGACTCCTGCCCGATCTGTTCTGGCAAATTAGCATCCAGCCCTTTCCTCCTAATCCTGCAGTGTTACTTGGGTTGTCGGTTCACTGGATTATGGAGCGCTATCATTTAGGATGACAGCGTTTCACCTGTGCTGCAGTGTCTCCCAGAATCACTCGCTGACAGCAGCTTATCAGTTGATGAACTGGAATAACTCTTTAAGAAAACAAATAAAATTTATTATCACACCCCTTTCTCTGGGCTATCTATTCCTTGTATTTGTGGTGTAATTTAGAATTTTAACTTGTGAGAGTTCAAAGACAGCTTGGTTTAATTGTAGATTGGAGAGACAATTGTCTGCAGTTACAAATGACCCTAACGGCTCCCTTCCCCTGTCAACTTCAGATTCCCATGCGTCTGAACAAATCAAATGAGAAAAATGTTTCCAAACAAGCTTGGAGTAACTTAAAGCTACTTGACTTTCTGTATCTGCATTTCAGAATTTGGTCTTAAAGCACTTACAAAAATTTAAGCCCTTAAATCCTGGGGTTTTTTTCCATACCTACACAACCAATATAATTGAAGTTCTTCAGTTCGACTTGTTAGCTTGAGCCAAAAGGGCACCGTGTATACACAAAACCAGATACTGTGTTATTCCCGTCCTGGCAAGGATGTCTATGCACTTCTAGAATATAAGTAACGTTGATAGTAATAGCTATCACATCCCTAAGTATATACCAGTAAGTAAAATGGTCCTTCATTTCAGTCACCGAGGTGTTAAAACTGGTAATTGTTTTAACCAAATATTATTGCTATTGTTTTCCTGCAAGCAGCACACACAAGAAAATGTGAAAGGAGAAAAAGAGCCTCCCGTGTTTTATTTTTATATACCCCAGAAAATTATAGCACAGCTAATAAAATGAGGGTGTCCTACACAAGCTCCAATATTGTATAAATCATGAATAATACATCAGGCAAAAATGAGAAACTGCAATAGAATCAAACCTATATGGAAATAAATAAAACATAACAGCAGAACTGCAATCACGTTAGCTCTGTTGATAAAAATGCGTTTGTGTTTGCAAGGGGAGGAGGGAAGAAACTCTCCAGTAAAGGATTGTAAAGCATTAATAATAATAATAACAAGACCTACATGGCAAGCCAAGAAAAAGGGTAATTAACAAATAAGCATCTCCAGTTCACCAAAGCCGTTTGGTGGAGAAACTAGAAAGATGGCAAGGCAAATGTAACAATAACTTTAAAAAGGTGTCACAAATGAATCGTTAGGATGGACAGGAATAAACACCCTGCCTTGCAGAGCAGATCTGAGTTGCATACGGGTATCTGCAGCATGTCTCTTATTTTAATTTTGTATGTGAAAGTTCTGTCTGAGGAAATCAGAGGGGACTCAGACAGGAATCGGGCACAATCTCAGTTCTTGATCGCGGGTAAGCATGGGGTTAAATCCCAGCTTTGCTTTCCTCAGAGACAGATTCTTCCAAAAGCGTTGCTAGGACAGCTGGTGGGCAGCTGCAGGAGAGAAGGCACCTATTCAGGGCAAAACTATTTCCCCTGCAGGTAAAGAGGAGAAATTAAAAAGGACAACGACGGTTCCATGTTTATGACGCCCTATTGGAACCTGCTGCAGACTCCCAGTGAGCTCTCCCTGTTCTTCTATGTACTTCTCCACACCTCCTTCTACCCACACACTTTTTTTTTTTTTTTTGGTTTTTTTTCCCTTACCTTAACAGAACAGCGTTCCACCCAAAAAGGCAGCTTTGGTGGGTTTTGATGACGTACACGTAAGCTATGCTCAGCGGAACTAAAGTGCGAAAGTATCATCATGCATGTTTAATCGAACTCCAAAGAAAACATTCAAGGACAAAGACTCCACTTTAACAGCTCCCTGTAATGATCCCTATGTTTCAAAGTAAATCTCTTACCCCTAAGATTACTATTAACATTTTATGCAAATTGAATGCATCTCTCTTTTTTTTAAGATTCAAAATAATCTATGCATATCTTTATATTACTTCTCAGAGCCATTAGCCAAGATGAGTTCATATTTTTATTCCCTTTGCATACCGAGTGTATTTTATTTCTTTAGGGTGGCAGCTTTTACTATGAAAAGTCAGCAAAACATGATGAATCCTATTACCTAGCTTTCTCTCTGTTTTCTCTGTTCCAACCACACATGAATTATGAGCCAAAATCAAAGTTTGGATTTCTAATAGTGGCATGTTTTTCTCTCATCATCTTTGCATTTTCTTCTGAATGGGAACAGAATTCAAAATAACTGATCAAAATAACTCTGATTATTAAAACAACAACAAATAACTTACAGAACCTATTCACCAAAACGCACTCATATTTTCTTTAAAGTTTTATCTCATCAAAGAGAAGGTTTAGCTTCTTACAGAGCAGTTAAGGGATGACTAGAAAACACTCTTTAAGTAGCAACACGGAGCACAGAAGTATGATAGCAGTTGAAAAAGACACAAGAAGCAGCAAAAGCTAAATGGTGAAGTTAGACAAATTCAGATGAAAAATACACTTCCCCTCCCGCCCCCTTTTTTTTAATGCAGATATTTAATCTTGGCACATTATGCCAGTAGTACTTGCAAATTTTGAGCACAGATACTATACATAAAGCAGGAACTCATTTAGGGAAGCCCTGTAGATTCTTAGTCAGAAGGTACTTTGGCTTTAAAAATCTATGGGCCTGTTTTATTATTAAGATATTAAATCTGAATGTCCAGTCTCCCAATCCATTTCTAGGATATGATACAGATTCACAGACAGTGTGGGATAGGGTTTGTCCCAAAGCCAACAAACGACGATATAAGCCAGTTACATGCTGTGCCTCAGTTTCCCCTTCTTAGAGAAGGCAGGCCTTTCCTTCAACTATCTCCCAGTGTTTCAGTGATTGGGAGGCCCCCACTGAGTGCACACACTCCCCACTGCTAGAGTTCTGATCTTGTTTCTCATGTGCAGGTACCACCGCAATAGAAATAACCACAGTAACAATGATTACGAGGAATGGATAGGTTTTCTATACTTCTGGCTACTGCAACGGTCAACACAAAAATTTAAAAACTGATTTTTCACTTCACTCATTTACAAAGAGCTGCAGCCTTCATTGGACAAGTACACAAAACCAAATAATTTTAATCAAGCTCTAAGAAAAAGATAGGAAGGTGCGACTCAAAGGTCAGAGCCACAGCACTGTCAGCTGCATACCAGCAGTCAGCTGCATTTATGCTGTGGCTGCCCTTCAGTGGAGGCCTCTGGAAGTCTTACAGAATCATCTATAAATATTCAGAAGAAGTTGAATGCAGCAGCAGGCAAGAGCCTTTAATTTAATTTTGAAGGCTGCAACAGACCGAGCTTTCCAAATATGATGGAAGGGAAAGGTTCTCCTGCCAAAGAGCAGCATTGCTTCTGGCTTCTAAATGCCAGCGTTCAGACCACAGTTTAGGGAGTATCATCTACGCTGAATCCTCCCTCAAGCAGCAGCAGGAGAAGAGCACGGGCCTTGCCTTTGCCCTCTGCTGGGCCCTCACAAATCTCATTCAGGGTAATCGGTACTCGAGAGGTTTGGCACCTTGAGATTTAAGCAGTTGCTATTGATATTCTGGCAGCGCATGGGATCCTGAAGTTTGCTGAGGTTTTTATCCTGGGCAAGGGCCGTATGAACAGGTAATAAGAATTTTTCCCTACCCCAAAAGCCGCAAATGCAAATAGACAACGGATAAAAGGCAAAGACAAAGGCACAGAGAAGCGAGGTCATTTGCCTGTGGCCAAAGTAGATTTGGGGGCACTGATAGGAACTGAACTCCTGTGCTTCCCAGCAACTCAAGCGTGCTGCCTCCCCAGCTGCTGCCAATACACAAGTGCTCCAGGGACTTCAGTTTCCTTCTGCTGCTAATGCTGGTAGGAGGCCCTGTTCAGTACGCTGGGCTAATATAAGCTTGATGTGAAATGCAGAAAGACTGAAACAAAAATACACCAGCAACAATTAAAAAGGGGAGGTATTAATTTGAGTTAAAATGAAAAGAATAACCACCCCACAAGCAAAATTAAGGGCATTTAAGGCTGAGGATCTGATGATCTGCTAAGGTAATAAACCTCAGGACATTTCTTGGTCTTTCTTAATTTTTTCTTCTATACAATGGAGTTAAGCTATCCAAAATTAACTATCCAGGGCAGAACTGGATGGAAAACAGATGATCTGCTGACAGTAGTACTCTTTGTAAGAAACACAGAACGCATTTGGGTTAGAAGAAATGCTAGACAGGAAAGATCATAAGAAGCAACCCATATCCAGCCATAGCCAGAAGATGATGCTTGGAGAAGAGGACGTGAAACAGAACTAGGACTGAACAAAGCTTTTAAAGAGGATCAGGGCAGAGAAAAATCTTGTGCTGCCTAAGGACAGTGAACCTTGGCAATGGCCTAATAGATCTTCTTCGGCTAATATTTATGGGCTGTTGCTCTCAATGGGGAGATCCGTGCCACAGTACGGGCTTATGATTCTGAGCAGTAGTTCTGGGCCATCATATACATAAAGCTGAAGTACAGGTTAAGATGATGGATGGCGGAACATGATGGTCACATGGAGACGCACAGAATGTAAAAAGGATCCAAAATACAAGTGCGTGGGTGGTTTGCTAGCAAAGGAATGTGTACTCCGAGTAATAGTTATCTACAGACCAATTTCTTATAACAAAGGCAACGCTGACTGAAACCATAAGCTCATAACGCTCATGCAGCTAGAATAGGAAGGAACACAATTTAAATGGTAAGCTCAGCCCTTTTGCTCCATTTCTATTTAGCCCAAGCTTGTCAAGCCTTCACAGCTGCTGAGCCCTCTGCCCTGTCATGAAGAATGCTTCGGCTGCTTCTTTTTCCAGCTTATTAGCCAAAGTCTACTATGGCCAGGCAAGAGATGTTCACCCTTATTCCTGTAAGTTCAGGCTGTTACTTCGAAATCTGCATACAAGTCAGAAGAAAATGTGCTGATAGCAAATAAGAGGTTAACAAGAAAGGAGAAGCACATCTCCATGTGGTGCAATTTCTTATGTTCTCTATTTAATGATTCAGATGCTGTGGCATGATTTAGTATGAGTTGTGACTTCTCACATTTAATGAAGTGAAACCCTCTTGGCCCACTGTGAGATGTATGCAAGGATGAGAACCCAGTAATTTACAGCATTTGTGACCTTATTACAATGTACTTTCTGCTTGACTGCTCTTCAGGCCTAACAGGAGCTGTTATCAAGGGCTCCATGGAATATTCGTTATTATTTATAATTGGATGCAAAAGAGCTTTATCTGTAAAAAAAATGTATCTTACAAATGTAATTTTCAATAATTTTATGCTAACTTAAAAAAGTAAAGCAAAGCAAGATACTCTTTAAGACCAACATTAATTTCAATGATGCTGATGAATGCTGCTCTTCACAGTGATAAACAAATAGCACAAGCTTTGGTAGACTGCCTTCTAAAGGGAAGCTAATTGTTCAGCCAGCACAGCAATAAATACCCTCCAGGAGATTGTTGACTTGTTCCTTGCTTGAAATTTGTAACCTGAAATGCTGCTTCCAAGTTACTAATATTGCAATCTATGCCTTGGTACCAGTCGGGTGGATGGGTACCACAGTTATTATAACCTTCTGAAACCTCAATAGAAAATATTGTCCTTCTGCCAATTCACTTATGGTCTATGCTTATGGACTTATCAGGCATTATGCCTTCTACCTGCATTTGGTTTTCCCTACAGTCTACTTAAGACTATTTAGCCCTTTGAAATGTGGACTATCCCTCAGCTGCATGTATGTACAGCTCCTGACACTGGGGGGCTCTAGGCCCTACGGTTCTGGGAGCCCTAAATGTTCTGGAAACAAAAACATTTTCAGTGAAATGAATTTCTTCAAACCTGAAACATTTCACAAGCTTGACTGTTTCAGCTCAAAGTTTCCTGGAAGTTTTTTAGCTTTTTTGTCACCTTAAGAGGCAGAAAGTCAAAAGGAGAAAAGGGCAGATGACTTTGCTATAGGCCAGGTAGCATGTGAACAAGTATTAGTGTTTTGAGTTCTTCCTCTCAGAAGCACTTGGGATGACACTGACCTGAACTGACTCTGAATAGGCTCTGAATCAGTCAGAACATGAAATTCATCGTGGAGTTGCTAATCTCCATCAGGACAGAGACCCTGACAGGGTACATACACCTTCATGAATTTCTAAACCCAGTGACGGGATTTATTTTTAAGTGAATTAGAAACCTAGCAACTTCAAACAATACTGGACAGCTGTAACTGAGGATTTCTAAAAAAAAAAATAAAAAAAAAATCCAGCATTTATACAGGAATTACTGCTTGCCTACAAAATGGCAGTGTCAGATAGTGCTCATGTAGCCCGGGATACATAGTTTTACTTCTAAATTCTTATTACCTGGATATCAGCTTTGCAGTTACAACGAAAAAGATTACATCAATTTAACTTAAAACAGTTTAAGTAAACTCAGAGTATACTCTTTCTTAAAAGAAAAATCTATCTCAGTAATGAAGCAGACGATACAGAAAAAAATCTGCACTAAGCTTTATAATGCTTAAAGAGAATCAGTTTAGGGCACTTAACTGGGTTCATCATCTTTGTGGGTTGAAGCAAGAAATAAGTACAGAAGTCATGCAAGAATAGCAACTGGGATCACAATGAAATATACTGTGAATCCTGTACTGATTAGCAGAGAGAATTGACCAAGGTTTTTATCTGATTCTTCCCCATTTTGTCATGGAGGTTGGCATCTTTGGACCAGCCTCATGCCATTTCACAAGCAAGAGATGCTAACAGCTGCACTTCCTCTTAACAGGTGAAAAAGATGGTATCGGGCAGTTTCAGGATCTCTTTCTGAGCTTCCCCATCATCACTACACAGTTAATAATGCTTCTCCTACACTGTAAAATGCTTTTCAAGTTTCATAGAAGTGTAGGAAATATTGTTACATGTTGTATTATTTTTTCGGAATACACTGCAGTAAAGCAGCAAAAGGGCCTTTGAACAAGTGTTGTTTATTCATATTTAGTCCCGGATTACATCATCTGCATCACAAAAGGGTCTGCATCTGCTATTTCATTTTACTCGTCATAGCTTATCATACCAAAACAACAAAAAGATGGCAATTTTAAAAAAAAAAAACTTATTCTTTGAACTTTTCTAATCTTTCAAACAACAATTTAACAAACGTTTTCATGTTTGCATCTATTGGGGTTTTTTATATCAGGTCATTCAGAGCTTTCATTTGATTGCTCTAGGAAACCAAACTGTTGCTACTCAATCTCTTTGCTGTGTTCCCTATAGTGCAGCCACTCAGAGAGCTATCAAAGCTCCAGTGGAGGGCTGATAAAATCAATCTGTTAAAATCACCTATACAATTTATTCTTCCTCTTCTCACTCTTTTTTTTTTTTAAATAAGAATGCCCGTTTATTATCCAGCAGCCTAAACAAAAAAGAAATCCCCACCTGTACTGTATTACCACTTTGATAATGCAAGCCGTATTGCTATATAGAATGTTTACTTTTAAAGATTGAAAATTCATCTGTTATACTTGAGGTGTTCAAGCTGTGGAGCATATTGCAAAGGCAGCTCGCAAATAGCTGCAACTTTTTTTTCTTTTCTTTTCTTCTTAGCAAAGCTTTCTCAGAGAAAGGCTACTCAGGGATCATGCAAATCCAGCTACTGGTTATGGCAGCAGCTCGTGGCAGGTGACTGGAACAGGAGAAAACAGACAAATACCAAAAAAAAAAAGAGAAATAAAAGAAAGGTCTTCTAGTAAGACACTGGACAGCCCTGCTTTAATAATCACAACAATGTACTCTAGAAAGACGTACAGCCCTTCTCCCAGCACTCTCCAGCTCCATTGCCAGAGTTTGGCAAAACCAGGAAAGCCTCCACAAGCCTACTCTTTCCTAGCCTCCCCAGCATTTCATAGCCTCTGCTTCAGGCTCTCGTCTATAGGGCTTCCAGCACCCCTGGTCAATAGCCAGACCATTACATTTCAATTACTCACCCCATTCTACAAGCAGATCCGTTCTAGCTGTTCAATTAACCATGCCTTTTGTCTCAAATAGAGCTGACAGGCAAGAAGCCTCTGCAATAGCAACTTTAACACTTTGCTTGCCAACCTTTCAAACCAATAGCCAATATAAGAATAGTTCTGTGCAAGCTGTGTGGTGTGCTAGACATTTTGCTTTGTTAAACGTGCAAGACGATTGCTGGTGCTTCGTTCACATCTATCCATAAAGTGACACCAACCTACAAAGAGCTGCACTGTCCCAGGCGCTTTCAGCTTGTGGACTGTTTAATAAGTAGTCTGGGAAAGCTGGCTTAGGAACCTGAGCCTATTCTCGATCGCCTTATATTCACTATATGCTGCAGAATGTTTCAAGTCTGTCAGTCAATGCAACTTGATAAAGACCTTGGTAGTAGACAAAGGTATGCAAAAAACCCCCCAAAACTGAAGTCATTACCATTAAAATAAAAACCAAATTCAACTTTTTAATACTGAGGATAAGTAATCAATGGCACAGATTATAGGCAGAAGTGGTAAATTGTGCGATTTTGAGATTTTTAGATCAAGATCATGTATCTTTCTAAAACACCCATTCAAATCCCACCAGAAGCTGCTGAGTAAGAGACAGAGATCTGAAATGATAGTCTCTGGTTTGCATTTCACATGAAGTCAGAATAAATGGTGATAACATAACCTTCTGGGCTTATGATCTTTGAATTTATTCAGAACAAGAAATCTGCAGGACTGTCTAGACAAAAAATGACCGGTGTTTGTTTTATCTCTAATACCTGTGATTACATGGTTCCCTCATATAAAAGATTATTTACTGGGGGGGTGGAGGGAAGTCAAAAGTTATCTTCTATTCTAAAATGAAAACAAGAATATTTTATAACAGATTTAAAAGGTATCAAACTGAAGAGTCCTTCAAAATGCCAGAGAGCAGAGAACTATACCTCATTCCAGTTCAAAAGTGACAATGTTCTAGTACATGCCGAAGTATCCAATAGCACCGAATTTCAGCCTGAAATCCAGAGTCAAAGTGTAACCTGCCAACCTCCTGGAACTGCCCTAGGAGCAGCTGGTGAGTGGAAAAGTTAGCCTTTAATTATTCATGAAGAAAGGGAAAGAAGTCAGATGCTATATTAGAAAACATGCTTCTGTATCTGGCTTGTGAGGTACCTTATCTCATTTTTGCATTCCAGAAATTTATTCTTTCTAGGTGGTATTAAAAGAGGGATGAACTCTAAAAGCTCACCTCCTGATATTACACAAGGCAGGCTGGCTCTATGAGAATACTGGAGCAAAATACCCCTTGTGTAAAGTAAGCACTGAACTATCATGGAACTACAGTTGCTTCCAGCAGCCCCAGATATGAGGTTATTGAAAGACACTCCTCTAAAGACTGAACTTGTGTGCGTGAATCCAACACTATCACAAAACTCCATACTGAAATGCCACAGTTTATGAGTAATCTTTTTCTCCTAATAGTCAGGCTTAAATTGGCTTAATTGTATTAGTAATTTCCTTTTGTGATTTATAGGATTAAAACCTGTTTTCCTGCTGGCAGGCAACACTGTTTACCAGCCTCTCATCTCCTGTTCCCATTTCATTTAGGCAGTGATCTGGCATTATCAAAATTGGATTGTTTCCTTATGCCCATTAAACAAAAGGTGATTTGATACCAAGTGTTAAAATATTATTGCTTTATGTTTCTCTCTGTCCATCAAAACTCCAGCCTGCACTCCGTGGCACAGCAGGAGCTAATCATACGGTAAGATTCAGTGGTAGTGTAAACAAAAAAGACATCCAGCCTTGCACCGGTTTGTCTTTAAGATTTTTCTTCCTAGTATCTGGTGCTCTTTCTATACAATACAGGACAGCAGAGAGGTAGCCTGAACGTCCTGTCCCGAGACTCCTACCTGCAAGGGAAGCGTGATAACTGAACAACTGTCTATCCTTTCCATCACAGAACGAATAGGTCAGACGGCACTTGGGACATGACAGACCCTTGTTTGTGTGATATTAAAAGGAGACAAGTCATAATCAAAAGACATAAATGCAAGGCATGGTGAGACAGAAGGAAGTGAACTCTGCAACAGCCTTGCGGCCAGCACAGAAAGAAGGGGCATGGCAGTCCAGGAGGAAAGGAAAATCAATCTTCTGGCGTGACATGATATTCCTTTGATCAAACTAATCTTTTCATACTTCTCTTCCCTTTTGTTGTTGTTGTGAACATCTTTTGCCTTTGGGGGAAAAATGAAGAGACACAAATAGATAAATATACTGGCATTTGAAATCAAGCAACAAAGCACGAACTTGCTTAGGTGGAAATGGAAATAAGCAAGCACGAGTTTAACTCCATATTGATTTGTCACTCAGTTCTGAATCCTGTCCTCATGAAGCCATTTTGTGGAGACACCGGAAGAGGAATAAAACCCTATTTTAGGGGGGGATGAAGGAAGCACTGCGTAGTAGACTCTGTGGATTGATTCTCATTTCTTCCCTCTCACTATTTGAATAATTTCCAAGGAGGCTAATTCAGAGTCAGAATCCGCTAGTGAACACTGGCAATTGCTTCATTTTTTTCTCAGAAAGATCCATAGTCAGATTTAGGTGAAGCAAATTACATTTCTACGGTCCTGAAAAGATACGTCAGCATGCTTACCTGTTTGAGTAACTGTCACCTGATTTAGCAAAGCCCTTAGAAGACATGCAATACAACTTCCAAAACTCCTAAATCCCATCTTTAAAGCAGATTTAAGTAACTAGAAGCCTAAATCTAACTGTAGCCATGCTTAGGTTACTTGTATGCTTAAATCCTACTGAATACATTTGTTAATAAGGAACAACTAGTAATATTTGTGTGACTGTAACATACAAATTGCAATGGAGGGAAAGCTTCATGCTAAACATTAAAGGTGGGAAGATCTCTAGAAGATGAGTTCATGGAATACTCTCCCATGGGAAGTTGCTGACGTTCTTTCACTAGATGCACTCAAGAGAAAATTCAGTTTAAAGGTGAACTGCAAAGGTTTGCTCAAAATTAAAAACTCCCTCATAAGGTTCCAGGAGGGGAAAAGAGACTACAGTTGCTCTTTAAATATGGCACTAGGGCTGGATTTTATTGTCTAGAAGACAGATATCCTTTTAAGCTTCTGAAGAATACAGCACAGTTCTCGTTTCCACCACTGAAGTGACAGTGGACATTAACATGAGAGATCTTACTAGTTTTTAGCCTCTTGGAAGCTTCAGACCCCAAATAAAAAAATGTTACGAATGGTTTTACCATTTCTTAACCTTGACTTGTTTAGCTAAACCATGGCACACCAATACAGGTGCTATTTCTTCCTTTTTGTCAAAATGCCTTATAAAAAAAAAAAATGCACTATTGAATACTTCAGGTGTTGCATACTCCACGAGCTACAGCATGGGAGATGGGGCCACACTGACCTTTTCAGTATTCTGTATTGTTACTTGCTATAGTCATTTTACTCATTTCACTGTTTTACAGCTCCAGTGAGACACAGAGAAGGGTGGAACGGCCATCCCAATCAAAATATGAAATGATGAAAGGTCAGAATAGTAAAGCACCCTAGAATATTTCAGGGAATACATTTGGGCATTAAATTTTAGATGCATTCTCTGTGCCAAAGCCTGTAATGAGAAAAGAAAATGGTAGCCTATAGATTCATCTCTTGTAGGAGCCAGAAATTATTTTTTATGCAGACAGATATGCACATACTCCTAAGGCAAACGAACAGACATGACACAAGCTTGAATACAGAAAACACGCAAGCATGTCTACTCATGCAAATTACAAAACAACAGAGTTTATGAAGTAAACTACAAAATAACTGAATGTGATAGGTGGGTTGGTTTGGTTTTTTTTAATGTTCTGCTAGCTGCAATGGAGACAATAGTCCTTGTCCCCCAGCTGGTCACTATCAGCATGACCAGCCCAAATTCAGTGAAGTCACGCTCATTTGTGTGGACTGAGGATTTGGCTCCCAGTAACAACATAAATTTACTTCAGCCTTTTTTCACATAGGCCTCGAAGTTGTCCTAAACCCTTGAAATTCCCACAGACCTCTTTGGCTAGCCACAGCAGCGCACCCTGTCTGCATAGGAATCTGCAAAGAAAATCACACCAGCATAATGCCATTGACTTAAACTCCTGATTTACACCAATGTAACTGAGAATTAATGAAGTTCACAGGCTCTGGATTTGGCTCTAGTAGTGTAGCTTACACAAAAACCCCTCAGACATTAGTAGTACAAAGAAGGAAAACAACATGAAAGACTTGGAAAACAAGAAATGAGTGAGGATGGAGACTGACCTCATGTTTAGGGCGTAGAGCTCATCAGATTAAGTTTTAATTTTGCCATAGATTTTTCATTCCCCACATAAAGTGGGAATAACAATAACTATATATTTTTCCTGCCATCTTTTGTCATTGCTATTTCTCTTCAGTCCGGGAGAGCTACATAAGACCTTTATGTACAGTGCCATGACTCCATTTGGGCTTCCAGGTACTGTTGCTTCTACAAATTAATAACAAGAAAACTGGCATTTATTTATTGGAAATGTTCTTCAATAACTTAAGCAAGCTAATACCAGAGCTCAAAATAAGCTTGTGAACTGATGCATAAAAAATAATCTAATTGGCAAATTAGGTAATAAAGAGCAGTATTAACTATGTTTTAGATATCCTGTTTGATCACTTGCATTAAGAATAACTTTTTTAGCCTGATACACCTGCAGAAGTTCACCTTCCTACAGTTTCCCTTTTGAAACAATCACAAGTGAGAGTAAGTAAGTATTAAGGTAACTCTGATAAGAATTTTGATTTACTTTTCACTTCTCTGAAGCTGGTGTTGATTCAAGTATTCATATGTAAGGCTAATTTTTGAAGCCTTTTTGCCAAGCAGTTTCAAGTTTCTTATAGTTCCTGCAAATTTAATTTCAGAATTGGGGATGTTGTTGATACCAGAATATCTTATTAGCAATAAAAGTATATTACCTATAATTGAATAGCTTCTCATTTAACAAGTTGGAGAGCCAGCAAAAACAACCAATTCCCTCTGATGCATCCACAGCAGGAGGCATTTGAATTACCAGTGAGTCAATTAGCGTACTTCTACCCAAATGATAAATAAGTACATAAAATGCACAAGATTGAAATAAGCAAATATTAGCTCCACGTAAAATGAATGCGGGAGAAGTTTAACAATATGGAAAAAAGTACTGTTCAATATATAATTTCTACTTGAAATACAGCCAAAGTAGATTGTAGATGCCAACCGAGAAGAGGCAGGCATTATTCTGTAACACTTCGAAGCCCACTCATGGTAGGACCGTACAAAGGATGCAGCACGCAGCAGAGAGAGGAACTCATCTTCCCCAGCTCAATCCCTGCTCAGTAGCAAGGGATCAGATCTCCTCAATCCATTGGAGTTAACCAACCACCTAGTCTTTATTTTTCAGCAGACCGTCACCAAATGAAATTCTGCCCTAGAGAATCTGCACTGAATTTAATAACATTAGAGTTGTTTAAGCACAGGGAGTGAGAACTAATCCTGAGATACTTGTGTTTTGTTTGTACAAACTCCTTTCACGATACTAACTCCTAAGTGTTTATTATTTGAAGTATATCTCTGGCATTTAAAAAGTCAGCTTTCATCTGTTGGAGCTAAATACGCATGGTGTTTTCACGAGTGGTGTGTAATTGGGTAATTCTAATTGCAAATAAGAATCTTTTCCTTCTTGGAAAACAGGTTTAGGTTTGTATAATGTAATGAACCAGGGGTCTGCAGATCAGGCATGGAACAAATTGCATTAAGTGAAATCAGGCAGTTGTCTTCTGATTTCTTTCCTTGAAAAAGCTTTATGCCACCCAGTCCTCGTTGCTGATGGACTGTTATTATCTTTCTCGTTCTATGAAGAGACAAAAATTAAGCGATTAAGGAAAAATATTACAATCAACTTCCATTCATTCATCTCTCAAAACCCAATGGCGCTTCATCCCAATTTTTAAGTCCCTTTCGATAAATAACATGGAAACAGAAATGGGAAGGTTGTTGCTATGTAACTTAGAGTATTGAAATGTATGAGGCACAATGACCTTAGCCTCTGGAGATGATGTGCAAACTATTTATATGCACAGCTGTACAAATTGCCAGAGTTTAATGTTAAATTCCATGGAAAATCATCTCTGCTGTTCTGCTTTTGAGGAAAGGACAGGGTTTAAATATTTAATAGGCTTTCTTACTGTGCAAGCATATTTGGTATTACATAAGTGAGCAGCACAGATCTCGTTCAAGGCTCTGCTTCAAGCATCTGACAAGCTCTGCTATAACGAGAGTGGCCATGATAGAGGTTCATCAAATTGTAAGCAGCAAAAGGTAACAAAGAACATTTGGGAGGTGCAGCAAAATCCCCTTCTGTCACGTGCTTTTTGTACAACTGTCATCAGTATGTCCTCCTCCTGCTACCTGCTCCAAATGGCTGCTGAATCCCTGGTGGAGTTTACCTTCCTCCCTATAACACACAGGTAAGTGATAATTACATTTTCCATTTTAGAGAAAAACCTTCAGAACTTCCATGTAATGTTCCCAGCATGCTGATAAGCTGAAAATCTCTTCTCACTATAGTTTGACAAATATCAGCGCAGGCCTGCTCAGAGGCTGGTAGTGCAAACACACGTCTAATCTAGTGCTCACGACCACCATATAAAAATGACAGGAGATCTTGACTTTGTACTGTGATTGAGAGTTAAAATCTTTCCAAATAATGGCAAGATAAGCAAAATAAAAATTCATAGTCCTATAGAGCTCAAAGTGTTCTGCAGCAGAAGTTTGGGGTTTTTTTAACCTATTTTATAGGCAGAACAAGAGGCATGGAGAGGCAACGCAAGCTGTACGACACACCAGTGCCAGAGCTCGGAATTAGACCCAGAACGTAGAGGAGTTTATTTCATTACTTTCCCACTGCAAATCTCTCTCCTAGGAAGCAGAATACAGAGACAGGATCCAGCAATAGTCAAAGTCTTTACTCCCAGCAAAGCCATTGACTGAAAGACCAAAGATGTACCAGAATATTCTCTCTGGCCCAGCAGTCCAGTCCTGTGTGTTCCAACAAAATTAAACACCCTGACACTTCAACTTTTGGTTTCCCCACTCTGCGGGAACCTCATCAACAACTATTAAAGCACTATCAGAGCCTATCAGCATTTCATGCAGCAAGTACGCTGGAGTTATGCGCAAGCACTCACACATTTAATTTCTTTCCTTTGGGGCCTTTTGATGTATATCACAAACATGAATATGTTGAATGTACTACTTCATTATTGTTCACAAAGTCAAGAACACAAGCTGAGGCAATATTCAGTAAACGAAGATAATGTATTTTGCTTGAGAGTTAAGACAAGAACATGGCAAAAAAGAGAAAACTGGCTACAAGGTTAATAAGCACGCTTCCTGCGGGCTGTGGAGCTCTCGCGTTTCAGTAGTAAGCAGTGTATGTGTGTGTGAGTGCAATAACGAAAAACGGGTAGACGGCTAATAAGATTTATGTCTTCCTTTTGTTGTTTTGTCTTCACTGAGATAGTGCTGTGGAAGTTGGAAGATGTGAAAATTGCCTATACATTGTGTGTAGAAATATGCATTGCATCTCAGTCCCTGAGCCAATGTTAAGTAATAAAGTCTGGGAATTTTTTTTTTTTTTTTAGTTTTGATTTTTTAAAATTTTAGAAGGCTTCCTGACTCTTTAAAAATAAAAGAAAAGAATGTTTAAATCTGATTTTAAAACGTTACCAGTTTTTAATGGATTGAGAATTCTATTCCCCTTTGTTTCAGGATGAAGGAAATGGCTTATTGCAGTACTGCGGGTAAGCAGTGGTCAGACTGAATTACTGTGGTTTGGTTGCTGATTCAGAGTTCCCAGGAGCACTGACAGAGGCTGACAGTCTTTGAGGTGCAGCTTTTTCTTTCCTTGTGAAGCAAACCAGTACATTCTTTGGGGTACCTTCTGGACTAGAGACAAAAAAAATAATTTGCCTTTTTTTGCCCTTGCATCTTAAAATCCAAAGAAATCGTATCAGATCAGCACTACTCCCAAGAAAGCCTGAGGCTGTAGGAAGCAGTATGGGTGAACCTGTCAGTGGCAATTCTACTTTTGAGTCAGCACTATATCAATTACCAAGCATGATTTTATGGTTTGATGGACCATAAAGCTTCAGGCAACAAATCTGGGCTATGATCTTGGTCATATGAGGTCATTAAAGATCCCATAGCACTACTTGTTTGCATCAGGCTATTCATCTTGTTGTCTTGGATCAATTTTAGTTCAGCTCTTTCAGGGTAAAATTCCCCTATGCAATTTCTGCCACTGTATTCTTCACCTCCTTTATTCAGCTGTTGTGTGGGAGCATTATGTTGTTAAAACACTGCAATGTCACCCCAAAGGTACCTTTCCTCCAGTGGCTTGCAAAATACTGTAAAGTTCTTATTTAATCTCAACAATAAAGGGCTATTTACCTAGAAAACTAGTTATTTGGGTTTTACAACGTTAGATAGAAATGAACATGAATGCTTCTTTCCACAAAAAGTTATTTTCGGGAATTGTAATGGAAAAAAATTAATTTAATTTTTAAAAGGCCCTTTCCTGCATGAATTTCTATGTAAATGAAAAAGCCACTTCCTGATGACAAAGTTTTCAATAAAAATTTCAGGCAGCTAGAACTAAAAATACAAAGCCCTCAGCATATTATAGATCTTTATGTGCTACTGAAGCCTTCTATAACATTTAAATATAGGCTATAAGTTATATATAACTCTTTCTGTAGGTCCTTGGAATTGGACATTGATTTACAACAGCTGAAAATTTTACCTGTGTGCTGGTTTTGGCTGGGATAGAGTTAATTTTCTTCATAGTAGCTGGTATGGGGCTGTGGTTTGGATTTGTGCTGAAAACAGTGTTGGTAACAGAGAGACATTTTCGTTTCTGCTGAGCTGTGCTTACACAGCATCAAGGCCTTTTCTGCCTCTCACCCCAGCAGCGAGCGGGCTGGGGGGCCCAAGGAGCTGGGGGGGACAGGACCGCGACTGACCCAGGGATGTCCCACACCCTATGGCGTCGAGCTCAGCACACGGAGCTGGGGGAAGGAGGAGGAAGGGGGGGACGTTCGGAGCGGTGGCGTTTGTCTTCCCAAGTCACCGGTACGCGTGATGGAGCCCTGCTTTGCTGGGGATGGCTGAACACCTGCCTGCCCATGGGAAGCAGCGAATGAATTCCTTGTTTTGCTTTGCTTGCATGCGCGGCTTTTGCCTTACCTGTTAAACTGTCTTTATCTCAACCCACGAGTTTTCTAACTTTGACCCTTCTGATTCTCTCCCCCACCCCACTGGGGGGGAGTGAGCAAGCTGCTGTGTGGTGCTTAGTTGCCATCTGGGGTTAAACCACGACAGCCTGACACAATATTCTTGAATAATGGGGAGGTTTAATGCTTCAATTAAAAAGAACACCACAACAACTACAACACTTCATTACTGTAAGCCTGGTGTAAATAAAAAGTATTTAGACAGCCAAACACACCAGAAAGACAGAAAGAGGGAAAGACAACACTTAAACTTGCTTTTAATTTGCATATCCAGAGATACTCCATATATGAGACAAATAATTCAGGGCTACAGACACTGAAGAGAGTACTTCATAGAAAAAGGAGAATATTTATTACCGGTGCTGAAGGATATAAAGTTATTTGAAAGGTATAGACTTCATTTCTTTTTCCAGGGAATAGGGATTTATATTGCTTATTTAGTCTCATAGTCTGGACAGATGAATCATTCTTGGGGAGAAAAATTTAAATGATTCAGCGTTACTGGTTCTAGTGGTATAGTGAAAAGGAGTTGGGGGATTTCACCCAACACTGTTAGAAACATATGGGAATATAATGAGTAGCAAAGTGTTTCAGATTTTCTTTGTAATCACATACATTTGCTAGCTGTTATACCGCAGGACTGGATAACAGATACATTTTTTGAAGACTAGTGGTTGCATTATGACCAATAAGTTCATTTTTCAAAAGCCGATGGGCATTTAAAAATATATGCCCTGCTGATTTTTAGCAGGCTTTAAACTATCAAATCACATAAACACTTTTGAAATTCCCATGCTTAAGCTCTTGAGTGCCTATCTTACAGCTTAGGCTTTCATGAGGCAGATTTTTTCTTTTTTTTTTTTTTTACTGTATTTAGACAATTAGAGACACAGACAGTCACTAACGGAATTTTCAAAAGTTTTTAAGTACATTAATTTGTCTTGAATCAATGACCGTTAAGTCCTAGAATGTACTGAAAACCCTGCAGATGCCCAAGTGCTATTTTAGGGTTTGTTGTTTTGTTTTGGGTTTTGGTGTGGGGGTTTTTTTGGTGTGGGGTTTTTTTTTTTTGGGGGGTGGGGGGGGGTGGGGGGTGGAATGTTAGTAGAGGTGGCTTTTATCTTGCCTCATTTTAGCAAACTGTGGCTACCTCAAATTTAGGCATATACCCTCACTTCTGCATCTCCAGAGAGCAAGTCATTCATCTTCAGAAATCTGTACAAGAGAACCCATATCTTAACATGTGTGTCGGAGATGCCAATTTCTGTCCATTGTCTGTAGAGGGAACCCGCGAACTTGCTTGTAGAGAGTAATCTAACTTTCCTATGGCTGACATTAGCTGCCAAGAATACCACCCTAGATAGAGATACTTTTACAACTAATTCTGCCAGTCCTACAAAGAATGCTACACATCAAGCTCCTTGGTGCTTCTGAAAACATGACTTGAAAACTTAATGCTATTATTTCTCCTGCTGTTGAACTGCGGTAGCAGAGAAGGGATGCTGATCAAGGAGCCCCCCGCTGAACCAGGAATTGCTCATACAGAAAAACAAAGTCCCTCCTCCCAAGAACGTATTATCTAATAGTGCGATAAGAGAAAAATCAAAGCCTAGTTCTCTCAAAGGCAAAAACCAGCTGGGCAGAGATCACTTCTGTGTCAAAACAAAAAAAGACTTTTTACATGTTAGATCTTTGCAAATAGTGTTTTCAGTCTTCCGTGGAAGTCGCCTGCGTGCCTGAACGCTCCGGGATGAACGCAGAGGCCCAAGAGGTGGGCTGCTGCTAACAGCTACACAGCGCTAGGTCGGCACTTCTGCCCAGCCTTCCCCCGCTTTAAGCACTTCACCGCTGACGCGACTTGGGGGACTGGAGTGGAAGACACAGACGCTAGTAAAGAGCTCACTGTTATTCTTTTATTTTTCAATATTGCTGTCAATTTACCAAGGGCCCTAATTTCCCTATCAGTGATGGTGCTTTAAGCACATTGAATTAGACTCCTCACTTACACCTGCCATAGCTCAGCAGCCAACAGCTCAAGAAAAATGCTAGCATGATGACCAAAAGCCAAGTAAACAAGAAAAAAAAGAAAAAAAAAAATCAATCATCGGAAACAACATAAAAACAAGAGCTGGAGAGATGGAAGCAAATGACAAGGAGCACTAAAACCAAAATCCAGGAAATGTGTGATTTCCACCCACTTTCTAACCATGCTACACGTGTATCTGTCCTTCCTGCTTCTTTGTTTCTAATTTCAGCACAAACCAAACACCTTTACAAAACAAGTGAAAATAAATGAAACTCCAGTTTGTTACAGCAAATAAACACTAAGTGGCTGCAGAAGGGGGATACAAGTTCTGTGCATCTCAAACCCACTTTCAAATATACCAAGTCAAAACAAGAGTTAGCTTGACAAATACAGAGTTTCAACTTTTGTATACATTTTATCCTGTAGGGAAAAAAAAAGTTTTGACATTGATCCCCTTGTCTGAAAACAAACAAAAAGCCCCAAACAAAACCCAAAAAACCCCAACCCCAAAAGAAAATAAAGTAAAATGGATTTAATGGAATCAACAATTTCCTGACCCATTTTAACAAAAAAAAAATTCCAACTGACTCCACTTAACAGCAGCTCATCTCTTGTTCCACAAATAGTTCCATTTATTTCAATGGAAGCACTTTTGTGGAAAAGTGCTACTGATTCTGAGCGCAGCTACCACTGCTATCACCCTCAAATCAATAAGATTCCTCACACAGCAAAGCAGCACAGCAGAATTTGGCCAGTGGAACACCTTACAAGGATTTGAGTGATTTGCTGTCACTGACGTACATCATTCGAGACACCCATAATCAGCATTCCTGATCATACAGATTTTCGAGACCATTACACCTCATCTGATCAAGTAGTTATGATTTTACTCCATTGTTCTCATTCTGGATCCGATGGTCGATACTAGAACTACATCCTTAGCTATAAATAAAAGCAGAAAGGCTTATTTAACTGCAGGGTAGCTACCTCAGGTGACATGACATTTGTGGCATTTTTGCCAAAGTAGTACCTCCATTTGAGAAAGCTGTGCATTTTGTGCACCTGACAGCTTGCTAAAATGGGCAAAGTTTAGTCCAGTAGTTGCCATTATGCCTTATATGAAACATTTGGTCTCGGGTGGGATATCAGTGGACTTCACTCAGATGAAAACCAAGAGGTGGTGGTGTGGGGATGTGAAAGTATTACTAAATTAATACAACATATAGCGCATTATGGATCCACTTTTGTCCTAGACATTCCAAACCAAATGAAGTTTCCAGCGTGAAGATTTTGATACTGAGCTCTCCACCATTTAATCACATTTCTTTTCGCAACCCACTTACAATGACGACTCACCTTATACCGAACATAACTTAATGCTATTATATTCTGAGGACCAAGTGCAGCTGAAACACTAACTTCATTAGTTCTGCGACACTACCTGCCAGGTATACCGGCTGCAGCCCACCATAAGGTAGCCATGTGTGAAGAAACAAGGTTAAAAACAAACCACAGCACAGAGGGAAGTTGCAGAAGCCAGAAGTGATTCTGTATATACAAGATAAAAGCAGGTATTGCTAGTTTGCGTGTGTCAGGGTTTATACGAGCTTTTCCACTCCAGACAAACAGATACAAAAACAGCAGAAAAAAGCGTACCTTGTGAGCGCTGAATGGAAACTGCATTCCTAGCACAAAAACAAGAGCAGAAGGGAGCAGACCTTCCTGACCCTGACAACAAAGATCCAGAGCTAATAACATTTTTGCAACACTTTGACAAGTTGATCAGAAATGTTGTGTTTGTGAAAAGGTTATAGAGAGGCCTGCTGGGCCCAAAGCAATCACACAATGCCAAGACCTAATCAGATTAATCTTCTTGCTATAAGGCATCAACCTTGTGGGTCTGATTCCTCTCATATCTGTTTTGCCCTGGTGCCTCACAGTGTAGCTATTCCTGGTTTTACGGAATAGTCGACTCAAACCTGACCTATTCAAAGAACTCTGTCCAGATGAAATCTTTTCATAACTGCTAGATCCCCCGCTGACCACAGCCCCACATTAGAATTTTGAATACAGCAGAACTGGTTTTGTGCAAGTTGACAGAGGTGAATAGGTGTAAGATTGCAAAGTGGTTCTGTCCAAATTACTGAATACACTGCCCAGCTGCAGTTCCCGCATGCCATAAGGAAATTTTTTGGTCTTCCTTGCACAATTTCAAGAGCAGTCATGGTTGGAGGGTTGAGTGAAAGTAGTACATCTTCTGAGGAAGTACAGTAATATCTAATAAAGTCTAACCACAGAGAAAGGAATTAAATGGAAATACTCTGATAATCAGTTAAGTAAATACATACTTTTCTTGGAGTATCTTCAGAACAAAGTGTTTTTCACTAGTGTCTAATAATTTAAGGAACTAAAGAACATCATTGCTTTGGAAAAGTCAGTTGAGAGCTACCAACAGACTTGCCCACTTCATACCGAGATGTTCTATTTTCAATCCCTTTTGCTTCCCGTTAGTCACTAGTCCTTAGTCCACATTGAATATTACTAGCCTTACTGAAAAAAAGAAGCAAAGAATCAATCTAATTCTAGAACCAATTCATGGTCGTATTTTATCTCAGCACCATTCCTGGAACATAACAGCCCCATCTGTGAGAAATGCAGGCAGTGCAATAAACGCAAGCTGTGATCCTACAGCACTTTGGGTCCTGTCTCTACAAAGCTATTGCAGCACGGGGAAAGAGATCTACAATAAATTTGTATATGCAAATAAGAATTTTTAAATGGACATCAAGGTCCCACTTCAGAAAAATTTCTTCAAGAAAGTACGTAAGGGTTCTTAATTTAGGTCACCTGGGTATATTACATAAGCAAACCACAAGATAACAGTCTTTTTTAAAGACAGCATCTTTTATGGTTTGTTTTTCTTTGTAGCTTCCAAGTAGTGGGCAGAGTTAGCCTCATTATACAAACACTCCCACTTTTTCCATCAGAACTTCTTGTTTGATTCTTTTTGGCTCCTACTCAGCAAACATGCCAGATGTTGTAATTTGCACCTGTTTGGTTAGTGTTTGAAAAGCCTAGTTATTTTTAGGTTAACAGAAAGAAACATGTCTTTAGTACCTTTGATGAATTTCATTAACTTTTCCCACCTATTAACTCCTACAGCTAGTTGTCACCAAGAAGTAGAAATCCATCAATGACATGGAGTAGGTCAAAGCAAAAGCAGTAAATGTTGTAGCAAAATGGTGTTTAGCCAGATCATACCAGCTGAGTATTTGGTACAGCGTGAATTCACCATCTTAAAGTTCATAAGATCCTTACACATGTGTTACCTCCCAAACCAGGACTAAAAAAAAGACACATGGCTTTCATTAAACATTTTCACTTTCTCTCTCTCAATGCACAAATGAAGTCCACTCTTCAAGCACAGGTGAGAAATCAGGTCTCTTTCTTTTGACTACAGCAGCAGAAAGACCAAAATAAACCTTTTCCGGAGGGAGGAGCTCCTTACAATTGCTTCACTGTTGCAGAAGGTGGAGTGGTGCAGATGAACTAGGATAATTACTCCCCTTCCTCAAAGCAGAGGAGATGCTTTGAGCAGATGATTTAGAAGATTTCTTACACCACTGCCCAGGTTAGCAGCTCACAATCTAACCTCCTTTGCTCTGTTGCTTTGCTGAGCAAATGAAAAAAAACTCCTTTGAGATATTGCTAAGAGTCAAAGCAGAAACCAAAGACATACGTAAGGAGCTGGATTATTTAGTGGAAACAAATAGCTAAATGACCTCGGGCTGGAACCCGCATAGGCATAACAGCCCATGGCATTACCTTCTTTCCTCCCTGGGCACAGCTCCCTGGGCATTTAAACTCTGCCACACACTCACAGCTGTTTTCAAGTTGGCTTTTCCTCTTTCTGTACCAGCAAGAATGAACTGGAACAAGTTATTGCAAGGCTACACTGAAATCAATCAAATGCTAACAAGTGCCACTATATTACTTAAATAGGAGATGAGAATTCAGAAGCTATCTCACAAGGAGGAAGAAAAGTAAGAGCCTGTCTTAGGCTTACAGAAATGCTCATCAGCAAAGCCCTTTCTTCAAATCCACCCAGTTTTCTAATGATCTTTAATGTGGATTTATCCTACATGGCTCACATTCATATTTGGCTGGCTTCATGCAATTGCATGTTCTCAGGTATGTGACCTTGCCCTTTCTGGGATTCAGAACTGGGGTTTTGGTTGGTTTTGTGTTTTTTTTTTTAATGTGCAAAGATGGTGGCTTTTCAGGAGGCAGGAGTGTTGCTCCTATGGCATTTGCCCAGATAGTAAAGAGATTAATAGGAGAGAGAGAAAATGAATCTGCTGCTGGGCTCTGAATAGGAAATGATCTGTGAGTAAATTGAACAAGCTGGGATGCAGTAAATAGGCAATTAACATTCCTCTTGGCAAATCTGCACCTGTCAGAGCTGAAATGCTAAAAAAGGAAAGAAAGGAGAAACATCTCTTAAATGGGGTCAGAGACAAAGAGGAGCCATTGTATGCTCCTCTTCCTGACTTTATCAGCCTTCCGGCTGCACATCAGCAGTGGGAATTGTTATTATTTATGGAGGCCTGTAAATGTACCTGTCATGCAAAATTTGTGGAAGATATTAAAATAGAAAACAAACCTGATCTCCATATACTGCATCTGAACTTAACTCTGGGGAGTTTTCCTTAAGATTACATTGGTGGCACCTGACCAAAGTAGCACCAAATTCAGAACCTGGCAGTCCTGCTTTTCGTGAGTTATTATTTCAAGGGCTGACTGACAGAACATCTAAACTTCTGCAAATTCTGCTGACCTCTCTCACAGCATAGATGAACATGAAAGCTTTCCTCACAGCCTGTACACATTAGAAATGCAAAACCTAATTATGACCAAAAGACTGCTGCCATCAGTTGCTATACACTTTGCATCAGGTCTGTAACTGTAAACAAGGAAACTATTAACATAAACGCCTTGTAGGGAGAGCTGCTCTCAAACAGGAATTCTCTAAGCTCTTCATCAGCAGATCTTCCCCCCAATTTCCTTAATAATAACTATGACTCACAATAAAGCTTGGGGGAGAGGGACAAGAGTAGAACAACTGTGAATGGTTTTCAACTTCATTTTCAAGGTTTGCCTTCCACATGCCAGAAGACTTTAGAAGAGAACCTACTCTGTTTCAAGTCCTTGCATTCACATAAGTGGTGTACAAGTTTAATGACATACAGAAAGCCTGGCTGAGTTGGGCTTTTACCTTTCTTCTGCAGAATTTGAGCATAAGAGAAAAAATGTGAAATCACATGAAATGCACAGCTTCTTGGATCCAAACAACAGCATTAGTTTGATCTTGTGTCTGTATGACAAACAATTGTAAGTTAGGAAGGAAAATGGATTTGCTTTGTCTTGAAATTTCCAGAAAAGCAAAGAATGTTTATTTACGTGTTTGTTTTGTTTGGCCTGTTTTTTTCTAAAGCACAGAACTGCCAGTATAGCATGGGGATATAATCAGAGCCTTCATCACTTACAAGTCTGTCTCATTTCTTAAGCTAACCAGCTCTGTCAGAGACAAGATTGTTCTGTTTACCTCCTGGACTGGGGAGAGAGAGAAGTTGAGCAATGAAAAATTTGCGTGGCAACAAAAGTAAGCGGAGCAGGAAAGTGCAAAGGAGTCCAGGGGGTCAGGGGGTGGGCGAAACACAAGAATGCAGTGATCATGACCTGTTTTCACTCAGTGTTTTCCAATTAAAGTGATTTTTCTCAGAAGAAAACCTTCTCTGTGGAACACATTCATTTCTTCTCAGTATTCTTTGAAGGAAAATCAAAAACCTGCATGGTAAAATTTTGCTTCATGGTAAAATTACAACCAATTTTTCCCACACAAAAATAACAAAACAGTCACTCACCGGTTTTCAAATCAATTTTCCTTTCACTTTTACTGAGATAAGTAGCAAAGTTTTCATGATTTGAGATGTGGGATTTTCTCCCCCCCAAAGATTTCTTCTTAACCCTGACTAGCCCCTCTCTGAACGATCACATAATTTCTGTTTCTCAGTAGCAGGGAATGAAATCCTTTATGAAAGTATCCACTAATTGTCAGATACGATGGATGAACTCCGTTTCCTAAAAGCTCATTTAGAACAAAATCCTGCTTTAAGACCATGCTGCCTGCATTTCACACAGGTTCCACGGCAGGAAGGTGAATTTTCTCCTCATGGTGTAGCTACCCAGTCCCATGATCATCCATTTCACAAGCACAAAGAAATGAGTTAAGGCGGAGAGAAAACTGGTGCATTGACAGGACTGCCTCTTGCCTTCTCACAGCTAGTTACCTCCTCTTCCCCTGTGCTTGGGCATTAAGTCTGTTAAGAGTGAAAGGAAATTTTTTCTTGAATTAGTGTGAATCATTCTGTCAGAGAATAGTATAACTACCAGTAATTTTCAGATCAATTTACATGACATTCCACTTATTTTATGCAGTGCCATGGTGCTGTTCCACTTGACTGCATTCATTACATATGTCCTTAAAATTGAAAGTTTTCATCTCTATGAAGCTCACATTTCCTGTGGTTATGTACCGCAATATCTCCTTCTCATCAGCTGCTTTAACTGTTCATTTGCATCAGATTCTTAGCTACCACAAAGACTTTTCCAAAGTAAAAGATCTGATGGATCCTGGAAGCCAGTCTCCTTTGGCAGCAGCAGCTTACAGAAGTCTTTCCAGGTGTTATCGCGACTTTTAAAACCATAACATCTGTATATTTCCCAGTCACAATTGTCATGATTACAGCCACACAGAAAAGAGAGAAGCTAGAAAAATTAAATCCAGGTTTCTTGCATTCTGGCCCATTTTCTTAGCCATGAGCCCACCTTTTCCATCCCTTCCACTGCACCATCCTCCCACGCCCCGCAGATGAATTAATGTTTCCAAGGCTACAGAGCAAATCAAAGACTGAAATGGAATTAGAGCCTGCAATCACTAGTTTGTACTTGAAAGTCTTAGTTTCTAGACCATACAAATGGCTTGCGAATGGAAGCTTGACTAATACCATGTAGAAACTTAATTAACTGACAGGATCCATCTATTGGCTAGACATCCAAGTGGCAGCATTTCTGCTGGTAAATCGTTGGAAGTGTAAAATTCCAGCTGGTAAAACTTTAAAAGGAGAGTAAAGCCACAAAAAGCCTTTGCCATAAAAACGTTTCTCAACTTACATTTTACTGACTTAATTCAGGGATGTGTCAATCCAGTCTATTTACATGCTCAAATAGCCTTTTCACTGCAGAATCCAAGAACTTTCTACCCAGCACAATTCGTGGGTGCCAAATGTAACTGCCTTGAGAACTCCAGTTTAGCATAATAGTGTCTTGCTTCTTTTCCTAACCTGTTTTTAGCACTGACACATACTGCTCTCACCAGCCACACTATTCTCTCCAAAAGACAGCCGCAGTTAAAAGGTGCAGAGTTGAATACTACACAGTTTATAAGCGTATGCTTACTTGTAACTCTCATTAGTATTAATCAGAATCTAGCATGAAAAATTCTTTTCAGGGTCACGCCTGAGGTTCACTCTTGCATTGTACATTGAAAATGGAGCCACAGTAGCTGCCAGCTTTTGTGTGTGCCCAGTCTACCCTAACTGTGAAGTATGCTTGCTTGAAACCACTTTCAATTCTGAACTAAATTTCACTGTGTTATGACAGCAGAAGGCTCAGAGCACGGCTGTGGACCAACTAGTCCATAAAGCAGGGCAGTGTAAGTTTGACCATGCTGGATGCTATTTGAGCTGGCTACAACAGACTCAAGAGGAAGCATCTAGCTGTTCGGGCAGCAATCTGTGTGAGCATATGCCTCCTTTCTCCTTCAAGGAAAGAGCGGGAGACCAGATGCATATACGCAATGGGCCATACTGACTTGAGCCAACTACGTATGTGAGCTTTTTCTAATGACTTTTGCATTTGGAATGCATTTCTGCAGACCCCTATAGCCAGAAGGCACACACTTTATCTGCCTTAACTGAAGAAAAAAAAAAAATCTCCTAACTAGCAAAAGCCCAGGTAAATAAGTTCAAACACACACAGCTACTACAGTAAGATTTTAATCTAGCCTAGAGAGCTTTACGTAGATTGAGTTTCACAGTAGGATACAGGGCAGGTCAGCATTATAATTCAGACAGAGATACAGAAGTGAAGCAGCTAATGGACTTGGTTGTGTTTACAAACTCAGCCAGTATCAATGGCAATCCTGAGAATATCAACCAAGTCTCCTGACCCACCACCACAAGGTACAGGAAGAACAATTGCTCTTTTCCATGCACGCTTTACAGCAGTATAAACTTTACCGAGTGAAATGGAGTTACTCTCAATTTCAGATGCTATAAGTGGGAAGAGATTAAAGCTTGATTTATACATATTGAAGCAAAAGTAAATTATTTTCCAATGTCAGGCACTATTAAAAATTTAAATAAACTACTAAAGCCACTGGGGAATTCGCTGTCTCTTGATGCTTTTAGTCTAGATCAGATACCTTCCCTGAGAGACATTAAGTCAAACACGAGCTATTGAGACTAGTAGCAGCATTAAGTACGTGAAAAATAGTGACTATGTTACACTAGAGAAAGACGATATAAACATCCCCTACACCTTTCAGATCCATAAAGGTAAAAAATCCTGAAACAGACCTCAAGAATAACGACTGTATACACACTCCTCCCATGGCGGTATTGAGAAGGAGCAGAAGGAAGAGATTTTCCTCACTCGTTGTTTCCAAGTGAATTGTTCATCCAGAAAATCAAAACGCTTTCTGCCAAATCTAAAGGCTTTTCCTGGTAGAAAGCACCATGCATAACAGTCACCTGGCATCACACACTCGCCAGGTCTGCAGACAAGGGACAAGGCACACTAAGGATGTCAGGAAGAGAGAACAAAATTAGCACACAGGAAAAACAAACAGGAGCTACTCATTATGAATTGTTAATAGCCTGTTTACTGCTGAACCTGTCACAGAAAACAGGAGTGAGCCTGCTAAATCAATAATTTATATCAAGTCGCAGAATTAATTTCAAAGATAGTTAAATAATAGTGGGAAAATGAAAATATGGTTGAATTTGTGATGTTAGTGGCAGTTTATATGGGGGGCTCTGCAATAAAGAACAAGGAAAAAACCTACACAATCCCAGAACAGCAAGCAGGCAATGACTATTGGCAAACTGTCCTTTAATAAGGGGTGAGAGAATCCAGAGTAATCTGAATGCGCTGCCAAAAAACGGCCTGGCTAGAGCTATGTCATCAAATCAATTCAAACAAATAATCTTCTAAGTATCACTTAGGTCCCAAGTTACAGACTTCATAACTCAGTTTATTTTTAGTAACTTATTTGCAGAGGTACAAACAAACCCCAAGTGTTTGGATAGTTGAAGAGGGAATTTATCTTACAACCTACAGTCAGAATCTTTCTCTTCACCTCTACCTCAACTTAGAAAGCAAATATTTACTTCAAGTGATCAGCTTCAGGAGAGACAGGAGTTGCTTTCTGTCACTGCATTTTGAAGGGAGGAATGTAGAGGGACAAATATTTACACAAAGCCAGCTAAGTAAGTGGCACGATGAGAGGGGGGCCCTGTAAAAGGGACTGCAGACTCCAGCAGGCGTCAGAAAACTCAGTTTTGCCTGTAAATGGATCCCCAACTGTCAAACTTAAAAACTTTATATTGACATTAGGAAGTGTGAAATATGCACCTGGGGTTCATTCTCCATATGAAGCCTGAACCATCTGCACCTTCTACTTTTGAGAGTTCAGCAAGGGCAGGACTATGTTCTCCACAGGGAGCCAGTTCTCAGCTGGACTGCACTTCTGGTCAGCACAGTATCACAAAGTAGACAATTCGGGTTTCTGAAGGCAAATCTCAGCAGAGTGAGTGGTTCGAGCTTGGACCCTGGCTATAAAACTTCACATCACCCCTTCAGCATCCATTTCAAGTGATGTCAGAAAATATTTATTGCATGCTCTTATATTGTAATTGCTTTAGTGACATCATACACAAAAACACAAGTCAACCAAGAGCAGGACTTAGAACACAGCTTGCTGCAATATTACATTCACTCAAAAAAAGGTGGAAACATCTAGGTAGTGCTACTTCCTTTTTTTAACCTCTAAAATTCTTTAAGCGTTGCAAGTGTGGGTACTCATGCAAAGCACTCAGTATATCACTGTTTATCTACATGTCACTCACGTGCATGCATTTATATAACATACTTTGAGAAACCTGTGTGTATAAAGTGTGCATATTTTAGACTCGATCTACTGATTAACCTGTACATATACTTAGTGTATGGTGGGTTTATGTCAGATGCATATTTCCCTTTTACATGAAGCTTTCAGTTGTCTGCAACATGTGGCATTCAAAACTTCAGCAATATTATGAGTGTCAGAACTGTCAGGATGATTAACAATAGGTATTTGAAAAGAAAACAGTAGGTAGTTAAGACCTGTTCTTGGAATATGATTTATGGAGGTTTTTTATGACAGAACCATGACTTTGAGACAAAACCAGCATACATTCAGAAATCTGAAACGAGTGGGTGTTTGGCCAAGCAGATTGATTTTTACTACAAGATTCTGTCCTTTTTATTTCAAAGCTGGTTAAAGTCAATGAGGAACGATAAAGAATACTGTCCTCTTGAACACAACGAATGTTATGGGAGACCCCACCCCCCAGATATTACAAATCAGCCTATTCCTACTGAAGCACGATAAATGATTTATAGCATTGAGTGATGATCTGTATTCAGGCATATCAGGATGTTCATACTGAAAAGGAATTAGGGAATCTCTTCTGGATATGACATGCAAATCTACTTCCCTTATCCTATTTCTGGGCTGCTACAAGTCATGCAAGACAATAGACATCTGCAAGCCTGGAGTCTTCCAGGTTTCATGTCTCCTACAATTTCCTGTACAATTGGCATACAGGTCAAAAATATTTATAACATCTTTGATATGCTTATTAGTGAGAGAAGTTGATTGAGATATGGTTGGTGTATTTGTCAAAAGAGTTATCTACTTTTCAGAAAGCAGGGGAATACAGATTGCAGGGAGAGTCCTAGTGAGCAGTCAGATACTGCCAGGAATGCAATATAAACATATCGCTACATATGTTCTATTTAAGAGAAGTTTGAAAGACAGAAGTGGATATACCTTTACATGTCAGTTCTGTGAGGTTTTTCTTGTTTGCTACTTTAAGAAAAGTAGCAAACCTTTGGCTCTTCTTCTTAGCCAAACAAGGACTAGTTTGTGTTAACAGCCTGACTGTTTACTCTGCTGAAATTAAACAGATATAAGAGTCTCTGACAAAGAATCTTTTTGTTGCATCCATTCCGGCAATGAACTCTTGACATAATTGTAACTACACATACCAAACCAAATAATTGTTACAATAATTTGATTGGGAAGATTACATTTCAATAATTCCCCACCACCACCACCCTTTTGTCACAGAAACAGCAAGTAGATTAGACCAGCCACTCTAAAGAAAAACTCAAGCTAAAAATAGATACAGAAGTGCATTCACAGGACATTTCTACAGATTATTGAAATTAACATTACTTTCTCAGACTTAACATAATTCCATGCCCCACAAGATCCCTGGAAATACCTAGATTATACCAGCGTGGTTGAAAAAAAAAAAAACAACTGCACAAACGTGGCAAGCAAATACCAGGGATCGAACGAGTGAATTCAGAACAGTGGTACCCTGCAGTACCTTTTTTTTGGCTACTACAGAACTATGGTGCAACTGCCAAATTGAGGAGGAAGGCTGTACATCTAAAAGGAAATTAAGACATTTTACTTTGGGCATTGCACAAACTCCTTAAAACTTCCCTGCCATCCGCTATTTTTCGCACAAACAGCAACAGAACAACACTATTTGATAACAATATAGAGCCAGAGCTTTTCTTAAGTGGACTCAAAGGAAAACCAAGAGATCAGCAATTCAGTGACTTGCCAAAGTTCTGCAACAAATCTATAGCCCAGGTAAGACTTATACCTATGGGAATAATTTCCTTCTCAATTACCCAGTTGCAAACAAGTTGATTTTAAAAAAAAAAAAAAAAAAAAATCAATAAAGCTGTTTAGGTGTAAAAGTGAAATTAGTGAGATCAGAATCAGTTCCCAACATCTGTTCTATTGATCTAAACCACAAACACCACCTTCTCTGCACAAACATAACCGCATTTTTCCTTTTTAGGAATGTCACTTCAGGTCACAGCCAAACTAAGTGCTTTGCTTCATCTGCATTCCTTCAGGAAATCTCTTAAACCAAAGAGTTTTGTGATACCAGAGATTACAGAAAAGTTGGTTCCAACTCTATTACTAAGGCTAAACGTCTACATTGTACAGACTTTTACGCGTCTGCGTGCTGCCTTCCTGGACATAACTCCTTAACTGAAGAAACACCCTTGCACAGGAATTGATTCACAGTGACTCTGCTTCCTTTATGCCACACCTAGAGACCCCAGCAGAACAGGCCGCTGTACCTGCCTCGCTCCTTCCTACTGATCTCCAAACAATGGCTAAAGACATCCCACTGAACAAGGAAACACTGCCAGATGCTTCTGGGTCTAGCTTGAATTCTTAACCATTATCTTCTTTATTATACACTTCTGCCTTTGCTTCCGCTTGCCAAAAGCACTGGGATATCTGGTATGTCATTTACACCCTAATGCGAGGTGCAAAAAAAGGAAAGCAATAATAAAGAGGATTGCATTGCTTGCAAATGCTGTTCCCCAACTGAGATGTAACTACTCCGTGGGAGTCAGAGGGCCACATACGTTGAACAGAACAAGACAACAGTTGTTGGGGAGATTTTCCTAGTTTTTATTTTGTTAAACATTAAAAAAGGATGAATGAAAGGAAGAAACCTCTGTGCTTAAAAGCCTCAGGGGATTTAAGGAAATGGTCTGATACAATTGTCTAAAACAGCTGTGAAAACATTTACCCTTGTTCACATTCATGTTCTCTTATTCCTTGTTCTTTGTAGCTTTTGTCCCAAAGCATTACTTTGCAGGTTTTTTTGTGGTTATTTGTGTTCTAGCAAGTGAGCCCAATTTACTGATCTTAAATTGCTCTTAAATGTAACATTTGAGAGTAGGATTCTAAACAATTCAAGTACCTGTTCATTCTAAAAAAGAAGTCAGTTACATTTGGCAAGCAAATATTATCATTGCAAACCAACAGGTGGTAAATTACTGTATTTGGGTGTGAAGAAACTTGCTCAAGTCAAGGAGGCTGAAAGGGGAACAGTAACTACCATTCCTATTGCCTCAGCATTAGCATGTTGACAACAAGTTAAAAAAAAAAAAAAAACAAAACACCTCTTTGGTGCAGCTACATTGGGTAAAGCAAAGCAGAGGGACCCAGAATAGCATTTCAACAAGCAGCATTCTAGAGACACCAGCGCAGCACTGCGCCTAACCTAATTGTTCCTGCTTACAGCATCCTGGCAGTATCTCTGCACAACACCCTCTTTTGCAACACCTTTGGTTGAATTGCATAGATGTTACTTTGGCCTCACTTGAAAGACGTTCAGTTTGCCAGAGATTTTTGCTTTTGGTGAGAGAGACCAAAAGCACATCATGTTTCAGCGATTTCCCGCAGTTCACACAGGGCGTCAGTCACTCAAGCTTCCTTCCTCATGCCATTCTCCTCCATATTTTTGCTTCATGTGCAGTTGCCAGCTTTTAACCCCAGATGTGTAGGTTAATGGTAGTGTAGGTTAATAGTTGGACTGGATGATCTTAAAGGTCTTTTCCAACCTAAATGATTCCATGATTCTATGTTTTGACCCAAGTTCTCTGTTTCCTAAGTCTCTCCATCCTTTCTCACTTAATACTGAACCATAATGCACACTTTATTGTCTGTCTTTCTCTGTTTCCCTCTCCTGCTTTCCATTCGCCTGCCCCCTCTGCACCATCCTTCTCTTCTTCCTGAACCTGTCACATCTGCATCAGGAGTGCAATTGGAAAGGGGACCTCAGAGGAGCTACCTGTCAGATATGTCTACTTGGAGATCAGCTCTGCTGCTTAAATGTGGAAAGGAATGATTCCTGGGAGGAAATATTGCTATATTGCTGTTAAGCATAGTAACTTTATCCAGCTGGTGAATATGACAGAGATCTATCAAAATAAATAAGAAATAAATATTAAGCCATCAAACCTTACTAGACCACTTGGGTAGCAAGGGAGAATAAGGCTCAGAATATAAAGGAGATTTATTTTTTTAACAGATATAGAGTGTCTATGTGCAAAGAAGCTCAGAGAAATTTTCACAGATTGGTCCTGGAATACCAACATGTTCTTAAGGCACCTCAAGGTAAAAGGCATATAGACAATAATACGCATTTTAACTACAACCCAAATATAATTACAGTTTTAGGTGATTAAGTGATAGAAATGGGTATCACAATATTACACCCTAGAGCATCCAGAAAAAATCTGTACTTGCTGTCATTTAAATGTATGATCTTGATGAATGACAGTTTATGGCCTTGTTTATATATGGTAGCCTAGCCAGATCTCTGCAATTACTATACATTTTAACTCCCATTAGAGGCATTATTTGTCCTGTGGGCTCGCTTTAATCTACACTCTTCGGACAAATACCTACTGGTAGCTCCAGAGAATCAGAAAATCCATTACCAAGTACAGCATCTTACAAAGGAAAGTTAAAGGTGAACTTACAAATGAACACTACCAATTTTTCAACAAGTTTTCTAGACTATAGTGCTATTAAAGAAGTAATTGCTGGTATCTTGACTTTCCTTCTATACTACAAAACATGGTCTAACCCACATGTGCTTGTCTTTTGGAGCTCTGTACAAGAGGTTTCTGCAGAGAGCTACAGAGATGCTGTGGGTGTTCATCTGCAGTGTATCTGACTTTAGAAGCTAGCCAACCATCCAGCCAGATGCCCATAAGAGAAAGATGAAAAAGAAACAAGTGTTTGATCCTTCAAGTGGATAAAATGTCACTTCCTGCACCAAGAACATAAGGGGGGGGAGGGAAGCAACAACCCATAAGACAAAAACATGCTGAAGAATAGGGAGAACAAAAAAAAAAAAAAAAAAAAAAAAATCTTTCTTTGGTCAGTAAACAAACCTAGAGAGAATAGGTTTTCAGTGTGTTGACAATGTTCTGGCAGTTCATTAATCCCAGCAAAATCTCTCCGAAGTTACTGATGCATGGATTCCATTTTCAAATTTCTCATTAGTTCCTCTTTATGGATTAAATGCTGATGTTCACGAATGAATGCACACAGCTTCAGCTGATGGATGTAATTGGGTTGTAATGGATTTTAGCTGCTGTTCCTTCTGATCTAGCCAATTTGAAATGCAGTATCAATGTATTCTCCCCATCTCTCTGTAGGGAATGAGAAATTGAAACCTACAAGATGAAATTTATCAACTTCCATAAAGTCCGCTCCAACCATCATAAAACTGTTAAACTTCTCATTATCATTCTACCACAGTTATTTCCTGAACTCTGGTCAGGCAGTCAAAATATTAAAGTGCATTTGAAATAAGTAGAGTTGATCCTTCAATATTCTGTATGTCCTCAACATTGATTTAGGTGCTGTAAATACTACCAGCCCAGGATGACATTAACATAGCAAAAGCTTAACAGCAGGAACATAAAGCAATATGAAAGGATTTAAAGGTTGCAGAACCTCCTTCCAATTCTTAATATATCTGTATCTCGATAGGTAAATAGATAGATGATTTGCTATAACTATGGGGCCAGTGTGCAAAACGCAGCCTTACACTTCCTCTGCCCTCCGTAAACAGCATCTGCCTCGCTCTCAGTTGATTTAACCCAGCCCTGGCTGACCAGAGGAATGTGGAATGGTAAGAGTATATGCATATTCCATAAGAGAATGTGGAACACCAAGGGCATAAAGGTTCACATAAGACTGAAAAAGTAAGGATTTTTACAAAAACAAGGAAACTGACATCTTAAGGGAGGGGGAGAAACTGCATGTGGTTTGGTTTTTTTAGACTTAACCTAAAAAATTGGCTAGAATGATGCTTTGAGAAATCTCAGTCCAACTGGTATGGATCAAATACAAATTTTGAGTCAGATTCCTATAGTCATGTCGTAGCTATAGGCCAGTAAACTGGCAATAGACTTTGTCCCTGGAAGACAGTAATTCAGATTCTTCTATTCCTTTTTAACCATCAACAGTTTAACAAAAGGCTGAAGAGAAAACATGCCACAGGGAAAAAGTTCTTTCCAACCACCCAAAGGTGGTCTCTGCAATATCCAAAAGGAAGAATATTGACAGACTGGAAGGAAATTCACTCTGACATTGCGAGGATTTAAGAAGATACTGAACTCACTAGCATGAATTTTCAGGAACCTGAAAGCCACAGTAACCCTAGGCATGCAGGGGCTCTGAAAAGTTGGAAACTGGGATGTCAATCCTCACCAGTGCAACAAATCTTTTCGTGAAATGCATAACTTCATAATTATGTTCTTGGGAGACAGAAGAATTTAAGTTGGCTCAGCACTAGACAATGAAAACAAATGTCAGTCATCTAACTCAAGGCTTTCTGAAAACTCGCTTCTCAAAGTGTTTTTGCTTACTAGTTCCCTTGCATCTTTATCTACCCAGAGAGATACATCCCAAATAGTGTCAGCCGCTGTCTTTTACCCCATCTATCCTGTGCTAGTCAACTGCAAGGAAACCAAAGGCCAAGGCCAACCAAAGCTGGTAAGAGGATTTAGGCAAATGGTCCCCCTCAAAGTTCTAAGAAGCCCCACATGACTGAAGAACATCTCATTGTAACATAATTTCTCTAAAAGCTGAAGATGCATAATGTTTCTTAAAAAGAGATTCAGATTTTAGCTTCCAGAAACCCCACAACTATAGACATCCAGTTTTGAAAGCACTGCACTATTTGCACATAAAACTACATCGTTCCACTCTGTATGGGAGCACTTTTGCAGAATAGGTTAGGAATGTTTTTTCAAAGTTTGGCCAGCAGCATGATCCAAGCTGCCTTGAAAAAATCTCATTACCGTACAAAATCATAATCCTCTGCATATACAACCAGGTCCACGCAACGCTTACACGCTCCTTAAATTTGACATTAGTAACAAAACCTGGGAGCAAGATCAAGCATGACAACAGACCCCCCCCAGCCCCCAAACCAAAGCTGTTTCATTTTTATTGACTTCCATTGCCTTTGCATCAGGCCCTATCAGCTGAACTCATTACAGCTTTCCAGCTTGCCAACTATCTTCCCTATCAGCTGCTGCTATGACTGAATCCATCCTGTCTGCATCACTCTCTTTCCCTTTCAGATTCCAGGCCAAATTCAATAATGGTTGTAAGTGAAAACTTAATTATTGACTCCAGTGGAGTTGCTCATGCTTAGAACAGGGATGAATTTGACCTTCTCTGCCTATTACTAGCCACAGAATCCCAAACTAGTTATAAAAGCCCAGTAAGACAGATTTTAAATTTCTAAGTGTTACTATTATTATTAGACTACTCATTTCCATTCTACAAGGTATTTAAAGACTGGCATCTCAACGAAATTATACATCTAGGGCATGTTAGAATAAACTCTCCTTACTCTGCCAGCTAATGCTCATCTGTCACTTTCTTGCATAGAGGTAGTATACCTGCTTGCTCTGCTTAGTTAAAACAAACTTCCTAACTGATTAAAATTTTAATGAGACCATCTACAAAAACGCTCAGAAATATACTCTAGTCCAAAGCTAAGTTGCAGCAAAGTACTTAACATAGGCTTACCTACCTAATCAATGGGAACTACCTGAAGTTAACCATTTAAATGTTTTTCCAAAATTTGGTCTTAGTCAAGAAGTTAGAATATAGAAAACAAACTGCTTGTATCCAACCAATAACAAAAAAATCAAAAGTTATATGACAGCGTAATTGGAAATATGTTGAGCTCTAAGCATCTTCTACCAATATTTCCTGATAATTCCCACCACGATAACAGGTTCCTTTATTGGGCTGACTGGATCTCAAAGAAAGTTCCTTGATGTGTTGGTCTGATGGTGTATTTTAACACATGTGAATATTACAACCTAGCTGGCATAAAGTAGGGTGTGAAGTGATCAGATATATTGTGAACTTTTTCAGGTACCAAACCATTCTTGCACTTTTTATATTCTGATCAGAATGGCAAATGAAGGGTTCTATGCACTGGCCAAGATGACAAGTATGATCAACAGGTTGCCCAAGATGAATACCACACATGTATACATTTTTAAGTGTCAGTGAAATAAAAAGGGATTAAATACATTCATAAAAGTTAGTCTAAGTTTAAATTATTTTGTGTGCTGGAGTCTATTTGAAAGTGATTCCCCACCTCCCCGAACAGGAACAAATCAAGCTATTCCTATGAAGTTCTTCAAACTTTGAAGTATTAAGCCAACTACTTTGATGCTGGCCACAGCTAACACTAGGAGGCTGCTGGTGACATTGCATCACTAATGTCACTGCTCTTGTCCCTCCCTTCTGCCAAAGTTCCCTTTCCAACCCTAAATCTGTCAGAACTTTGTTTTATTTGAATCACTCTATAAGATGCCTCCAGCTGTACAAGCATTAATCAGTAGTTCTGCAATGAATGTGCACTATACAGATGCATCATATAAAGCAGACTAAACAGCCCTAACAATAGTGGGGACTTATACTAAGTCTCTCCTGACAGGAATGAGTTTCAAGCCCTGTCAGTTGCACAATAGTTTATCTCTAAATCAGTATTGCTTTATTTTAACATGCAGAACTTAAACCTATAACCTCCACACCACAATATTATGAAGGGAAAAGTAACAGAATGCTGAATATAATCCTTAAATACCATGAAAATAAAGGTGGGAATTGTAATATTTTCTCTATCCTCAGAAAAAAGCAGAGATGAAACAGAGCTTGTGCATCTGAGAAACCTGAGATACAGGGCTTTGGTTTTTCCATTTTTCCATTCCCCTTCCTACAAAATATGTTAGAGTTTGTCTGTGCATTGGCACCTGTAACTGGGCACATGTGAACATCAACTTGACACAGGCTTTATATGTTTTCTGGCACCATTTCCCTCTGAAGCGGGGATGTTCCTATCGGATAGATGCTTTAAACTGTGTATGACTCTGTCTCCCCATCACCTGAGAGGCAGCAGGCACCGGTCCTACCTCTTCAGCTGAGTGGAGTGCCCGAGCAGGGCCGGGGAGGAGGAAGGGGAGTAGCCAAGATCAGCAGTAGAAACTCTATCCTATAGACACTTAGGAAGCAAGAATTGCTGAAGTGGCCGTGGCCAGTCTCCAGACACCACTCTTCAGAAGAGAGGATGTGTTTTTCCTGCACAGGCGCTGCTTTGTTAAAACCCACCTAGACACTACTGTGATAAAGACCCAGCAAAAGGCCTGTCTTGCTGAACCTGACGTACCAGCTCCTCCCTGTCTCCAGCAGCAGGCAGTATCAGATGTTTCGGGAAGATCAACAGGCTGTGAGCCTTCATCTAACTCAGATGTGGAATGCACCAGCTGCCGCATCCAACAAGAGTATCAGGCTCCCAAACACACTCCGTACCCTACCATTCCTTAAATAGAGGACTGTGACAAAAGTGTGATTATGGCAAAATACTCACACACTTCACCTATTAAAATAAACTAAACGGCTTAGACACCTGTCTCTACAGACAATCATGATACAAATTAACTCTGTTCTTAAACTGTACACTATCCCAGCAGGAATGTCAAGTCTGAACTTTCTCTAAAGCAGTAAAATCTCATTGGTGACGGTGGCTTGGGCAGTACTAAAACCAAAGCTGTGTAAGAAACCATCCACTTCCTTGACTGCTATTTGAGTACAAAGGCCTTCTCATTTATTATCACTAATACTTACTCTCTTCCAAAAGCTGCTATATACTCTTAATTAAATGATTCCAGTCCTTTTGTAGATTATGCATAAATCTTCATTTGTTTTCTTTATTAGCATTCGATCTAGTTTTGTTAATTGCACAAATGTTCCCCTCCGGCAGAAAAGCAATATAGTTCAAATGAAGCAGGGGTTTTTTGTTAAGGATAGTCAATTTGATTAACATCACTGTCAATATGATGAATGAAAACTCTCTCAAATGAGTTGCCCAATACCTTGAAATCGTCACTGGCATATTCACATCATTAGGACACAAATGATAAATTCAGATTGGAATCGTGTTGGCCTGCCCAAAGTTTCCCTTAATTTTGGGAAATATAGACACTTTGTCTTCAACACTTTTTAATCAAGATCTCAAATCTTTTTATTTCCCCGATACGCAAGTTTTAATATTCCTGTCTCAGGTTTGCCAAATTACTTTGCCTCAGTTTTCAAATTGCTGTCATGACTAAAGAGAGCTCAGAAGCCCTGAATCTTAAGGCTTCTGTGCTTGTTCTACCACTACTTGCATTATGAGTAGGAACAAACCAATTATTACTATTATTAATATTTTTTTCATTCCAAATGACATCTTCGGGCACTTTGGGAAACAAGTATCAAAAAGGAGGTAGAATAACAGGTCAAGTTTAGAACAGAAAATGGCTCCCAGAAGCTCTAGACATTCCGTTAAGTGTTCAACTATTGCCACTTCGAAAGAGCAAAGACAAAAAGACTGAGAAAAGAGAAAGTAGGTGTGCGGTGAAAGGTAGCGATTCTTACGCTTTCCCAGAGCAATGTTGGCATTGCTTTCAGTGAGACACTGCATAAAATTAACAACTAAGTGAAGAGATCTTCCTCCCTTTTTCTTCCTCTTTTGTCTTTTTAATTAAATATCTCCCAGTCTTAGTGATATTGCCATTATTTTTACACAATGTGTGTTCATTAGAAATGCGTTTACACTTATCATATCTTGATTTATCAGCTCTTCCCCTCATTTCCATACACTAGATTAATATGCCTTGTGATAGAACATATTGGACAAGTTCAGAAGAGCCTGTGAGAGAAGACATTAATAACCCCAAATGGAATCCATCAAAGAGAGTATGTGTGCACGTGTAATATACATATGTACCTGTACACATACACAGCAAAGTTGGCTGAAGTCCTAGGCAGTGAATTAGACTCAAATTACATATTAACCAGTCCTGTAGACAACAAAGCCTTCCCTAAACTTCTTCACAAGTATTCTTTACAGTACTAATATTTACCTATAGTTTTCCTACCCCCACAGCATGCAGTCTATTACTCAGACAAAACATGCCTTCCCTTACCAATATCAAGCCTATAGAGCCAGAGGCCTGTTCCGTTTCTTTCGCACAGGCCCCACACCACCCACCCTGTGACTGCTGTCGCCTACCGGAGTCATTTTATACCAGCTTCACACTTTCCTTGGTCAGAGAACTAAGGCACTTCAGGGAACCAGTAACCAGTCAGAAGAGCATACCATGTAGAAACATGACATTAGTAGAAATGTACCAACATTTAAGTCTTAAAGGTAACACCTATTAACAGAATCAAAATTGTTGCCTTTTGTCTGCATCCAACCCTTTGCTGGGTTCATCTTAGAAGTTATCGTGCACTTCCCAGTACAGCGTTACATAAACCAGTTGATCAGATACTTCAATTTTACGATTTCCTGATGTTCTGAGATTAGCAGATGATCTGTGCTATCCACTGTTTTTCTGAGAATACACTAAAGTAAACTACCAGACAGAATGCAATCTGCAAGTTCTTGCTGACAAGACTGACAGTTTACCTTTTTCAGGTATCTAAGTCTATACAGCATTTTCTGTAGGGTAATTTAATTGGCTATTTCTACTAATCTGCAGTCTGACATCAAATTGCAGCACAGACAGAACTCATGTAACTCTTCAGCGGCAAACAGAAGTTCCTTTAAAATTGCCATCAGGTCACCGATACACACAGAGAAATAAGAACTTGTAACTCCAGAACAAGCAAAGAGGCTCTTATAGCAAAATAAATGTTTTTAATCCCCAAATTCCATGCAAATTTTGCAAATTTTACAAATTTAAAGTTCAGAAGTAGAATTTTATTAGAGCAGGGTAGGATAGAATTTTCCTTTTTATAGGATAATCTGCAAGACATTTTCCATTTTAAGGTGAAAAACATCTGGGATAATATAACCACAAGGGAACCTTCAAACACCACAAAAATTTCCAACCCCCCAGAGGTAGATTCAGACAACCCAAGGTCTCACCCTGCTTCTGGAGGTGTTTCATGTCTCTAAAGCTCTTTTTGGCTATTAACTTGGTTTTGGTGATGGTGAAAGACTGCTGAACCTGATGCATAGGTCTACAGTAGAAACCTCACCCTGTACAAAGACCTTTGCATGGAGGGTGCTTGCCAGGTACAGCTTCACATAGGCGCTACTCTCCAAACATAGTAAGGTTTCAGTGGAGAATGGGCAGAGGACTCCAACCACCTTTCAGCCTGCCTAGGAGCAGAGCTGTAAGTTGTTAATACTAGGCAGAGGAGTGGGGAAAATGATGAACATCTGGTTTGGAAATGAGTGTGATATGGAACTGCCAAGATCTCTACAAAACCTTATCATAGGCAGGCTCCCTGCACCTTGCACTCTGCATTCAGTCTGACAAGGGTATGCAGCCTTGAAATCAATTGACAGAGCAGGGAAGAACATTATTAGGCATCTGCAACCTCCAGACGCTCTGCAGCGACAAGATTTGTTGGAGGGCAGAAATGACAGCTATGTAACAACAATATCTTATTGATATGGGCTTCCTGAGCAGTGATGGAAGAAAGGGTGAATGCTTCTGACAGCAAGTGACTGCAGCGTATGTTAGAGGGTTGATGGAGCAAGCAAGGCTACAAATGAAGTGGTACAGGAAGAGACATGGACATGGCATGCTGCAGATAAAGATGTAAGTAGGTCAAGCATCACTATCTCAGGATGCTAGTGACATTCTGGCCTATACAAAGCAAGAGTCATTTGTTATTATTTTGTTTAAGCCCATTAAGCACACTGGCTGCCTACTAGCCAAGCCATTTGTATTAAAATCATACTGATGATTCCATTGCTGAATGCTGCATTTGCTCTACAAGGTTTTTAATTATGCAACCAAATTGACAAAGATAATAGCATTCACCTGGCTGCAAGGGTATTAGAAGACTGTAGAGTTACTAAGCCACAGCTGCTTATGTTAGAAAGATCAAGCACGCTGGGGCTGTTTGTTTTAACTAGATAAACAACAAGCATATAAAAACATAGGCAATAGCGAATAGAATTGAAAAAAACAGATAGTGCACTTCTAGGTATCTTTCCACAAAACACAAAAATCAGAGGACATTAAGAAACAAATTAAGAAATGTAATTAGTGTGTGAAGTCATTGTTACAGTGTATTAAAATACAGACACTAAGTAAAGGTGATTGTGCTCACGCAGCCAGTGAAAACTTGCTGCAATGACTGCAATACATTAGGTAAACCCAGGATGTTTAACAAGTATTTTCAAAAACATCTGCCTGTCTAACAAGCTCAGTTCTGGCTTCCAACCTTTTTGCAGAGGGTCAGAACATTAGTGGTGAACAGAAACCTGTCTCATTGCAGCCACTGATAACGGATGCCTCGGTATCTTTTAAAAAATCTGTTAGCAAACATGGATCAGATTACGTATGGTACATAGGTACCTAGCACCCTTTTAAGTCTACAGAAATTTGACACTTGTACTTTAAAGGACACATGACTATGACAGACTGGAAAAAACACTGTTTGCTTTTGAAAATAGGTCCAGTGTTTCAATGCTTAAATTTATATTAGCATCATTAAAGCTACTGATAAACCAAGAAGAATTCAAAATACATGGCCAAATGTTATTACTTCATTGCTTCTAGACCAAGAGCCTCTTTTTAGAGGTGCTTAACTCATTTGGAGTCCAAAGTTTGTATAACTTGAGGTATTGATTTAATTCTAAAGACATGTAACACCTTTCTAGGTAGAAATACTGAGATGACTAGGATAAATCAATCAAGAATATTTTTTCTGCATGTCATAAACCAGTTTTGCCATACAGTCAAAACAACAGTTTTTCCAAACAGTCCCAGGGTGTTTTTGTCCAAATTGATTATTCTTTTTCATTAGTCTTCCATCAAAGCCAGACAAACCAGCTGATTGTTTTTCCCAAGAAAGTAAAAATGCTCAAAATAACTGTCGGTAGAAATGTTAATTCAGAGGCTATTGTCTTCACTAATCAGCATGTTAAAGGAAATCAGCTAGAAGAAAATATCAATTTACTAATAAACTTACCTCTTCCCCAGTGCTAAATATTTCAGGGTTAAAAGTATCTAGATGCCTGAATGCCCTGAAGACATCTGATTTCCCAAGGCAAATGGACTGTGTAAACAGTAACAGAGGTCTAGTATCATAATGCTAAATGGGCTGTTTCAAGTAAGTGTGCAGTTTGTCTCTTAGGTTTTAGCATGATACCTATACATCAGCATAACCTAAATAAAGCAGAGTTATTTCAACATACACTGACAACTTCAAGGATTATGCAGCTTCCTTCTCAATGAGCCAAATGCAATACCTAGGAACTTGTACACTTACCTTTGCAGTTGTCTTCTGCCGTCTTCTGTCCCAGCACTCTCCTTTCCATAAACAGATGTGAGTTGCTTTCCATCTGCAGGCTTATTTAGCAAAAGCCATTTACTTTTTCCTGTAGTTCTTTGAACCAATCTGCCACTGAGAGTAAAGATCTGCAATGAATAAAGTGAGATGCTCTGAATTCCCAGAATCACATAAGGATATTCATGTTGGGCATTATGTTGAATGCTTTTGAGTAGCCAGCCAAATGCACACCGATAACCAAAGGCCATTTGGAAAGTGCAGAGAACGTACATCTTTTCTATATTTGTTTGAAATGATGCATCCAGAACATAAAAGCCACACAGATCTCTGTTTTTATATATTTACATTTTCTACTAACATCAGAATGGAAATTTTAAGCAACTCCCTTGTAGCTGAGTAAAGTTAGACCACAGGGCTAGATCCTCAGCTACTATGAATCTGCAGGCTTCCATGAAATCAGTGAAGCTTTGCTTATTTACATCAATTGATGTGGCCTTGGGTTTCTTCTCAAAATTATATACATCATTGCAAGTAATTTGTACTGACTTGCAGAGTTCCATATGACAAGTGCAATGATGAATCAGAGTGCATTAACAGAAGAGCCCAAGTGCTTTGAAGGTGAGGTTAAGTTTTCCTCTTTAGAAAGGTTATTTTGACATTACCACATTCGAGTTTCACAAAACATTGGAAGGGACTGTTGCATTAGTGACAGCATCAACAACATTAAAAAGCTCTATCTGCTAGCCACACTCCTCCTCAGACCTTAATCACTTGCTCAGGGTAACGGAGCTGGAAATCCAAAGCATTGTTGATTTAATGCAACCATTATGATTTAAACCATATGCATTTAATCAATGGATATATTTTCAAAACAATGTGTTTTATAGTGAACACATATGGCATACACACAACTAAGCCCCCTCCCTACCAAAGCCACAATCATCAGATTTTAGAAATCAAATTTATATAAAAGCTCTCCCTTCATAGGATTCCTTTTCGCTCTGCCCCGTGTGCATAATGAATAGGTGATCCTTTTGCTAATAGAAATAACTGTTGAAAGGAACTGGCACTATGACAATAAAGCTTTTATCAGCAGAAGTTTAAATAGTGACTGAAATCATTCCAAAAGCAGATTGCTCGGAATTTAAAGGACATGAAACAACATTTGTCCAGCAAAAATGCAGGCCCTGTTATCAGTAAGTAGTAATAACGACATGTACAAGAAGAAATAGTATGTCAGGAAAAAGACATCTTTCTGCTATTATCTAAGGGTATCATTACAACCACCACACAGTGCAGTAAGTTAATGAAAGCAAGCATTTTACCTTTCCATTAGAAACCTGAGTTACAGTTCATAAAGAAACCACTCTCTATTTTTAAACAGCCACCAGTTTGAAGCAGTTTTATTTAAACGTTGATTATTCAATTGAAGTTGATTCCAGAGTGACCTCATTGTAGTCTGAAAAGATTTACAGTGGAGCTGTGCACAATCACTGGGGAATTGATGACTTCATAGAACTGCAGACATCAATTTTCTTACGCTCAAAGAAATTCTCCAACATCCCTCTGCTCCCTCTATCTGAAACGGGACCCCATCTCTTAAAAACAAACATGCATGATTGCTGTAGATACCAGCGAAAGATTACTATAGGATTCTATCGCTTTTGGAGAAAGAAAAAAGAATGAATTAATGGATTTACCCCAAAATGTAAGCGAAATCAAGATCTGGCTCCATGACATTTCATCAACATTTCTTTCTAGCATGACAGAGACAGATGGGCTTTTTTGGAAAAGGATTTTTAGAGAAAGAAGAGAAAAATACATTTGACCCTAGTTTTACAACAGAACATCAAGCAAAGATGGGGGAAGAGAAAGACAAACATGTATAAAAAGGCATCTTTTCTTAGCCTAGGCTACTTGTCAGATTAAGAGCTTCAACTTACAGGTCTCAGTAGCAGCTGAAAGTCCACACTCAGCTGCTGTAAGTGTTCAGGGAAAGATGCCTATGCTTCAGCTAGAAGCTCTACTAATGCGTTGATGCATAAAGATGTGTTTTATATCTGAAGACAGTATGTTGCCAATATCTGTTACTTGACAAAAATACAGTTCATCTGCAGTAGGATTTTTGTTCAGCTTTGGAGCGGCTATAGCTGCCCCTAAACCGAAGCCCTCCCTGCCACGATGGCACAGTCACGCTGTCCCTTCAGACCATAGATAGGTCGCTGGCCGTGCTTTGCCAGCTCTGTGTTGTTCAGTCTGTGTGGTAATCCTTCCTGTCTGCTAAATCCCTTGCCTCTCAAGTCCCCTCCGAAACATCAATATGATCATTACCAATTATGTAACATCAAAGAAAAAGAGATTAATAATTCAGACTTAAGATATCATTAAGATTTATCACCTTGTATGTATTGTCTCCAGACAGCATTGGGAAGCTGTCATTGGGAGACACTAAGAGGTGAAAACTGGCTCTTTGTACTGGTTACAAAACAGTTATTTTTATCAACTAGTGAAAACAACTTATCCTTGGAAATATATCTGGGCGTTTGCCATTAATGCAGCAGCCTCTAAATGCACAGAAATGAGGCATTTATTAAATTACTTCTTGGGCCCTTAGAAGCTGCTTGCTGACCCCAGAAGGATGAAAAATACCATATACCTGCCACAACATTCCCAAGGAAGATCTCTCCTCAAGGCTGGAGCAGACACTCAGCTAACTAGAAGCTACAAGAGACCAGTCTGGCAGGGTTCAGATCTAAAGTCTGAGAAGCACATAAAAGGAAACCTGCATTGCCTATTCCAGCACCTCGTGAAGGATTCAAGTGAGTAGGGCTTTTGATCTAAAACCTTAACTGTTAGCCTCATTTTGATAAACGTGAGATTAAACACAGGAATTAGGGTAAATTAATATTTTAATGGCTCACAGCAGAACTAAATAACAGCACATTCAGCTCAAAGAACTATATACTGAGACAGCTTTAATAAGCCATTGTGCCATTAAAAGTGAAGGTTAAAGACAAAAGCTATCAAGAAAATGCCACAAGATTTTTTTCATGATGTACCACTTTAATGTGGAAGGAAGAGCTGGGAAGAAGCAGAATGGTCTTGACACACAGGATAAAGACATATCTTGATACATCTTTGCTATATATACCTGAGCTTGGTCCTTGCTGACCTTCACTATGGCTATCGCTGTTACCAACAGCATAACCCACGTGCTGTAATACGCATTTCACACATGAAAGTATATTCCCTTTACTCCTTACAGTATAATTTTGGGAGGGAAGATACATCATTACGTGTTCATATATTTACATATCATGTCTTAAGGCAAGGAGAGAACCCAGATCTCCTGCCCTAGTACAGTCAGGCTATATTTGGATCTGCACTACAGTCTCATCAGACCTGGTCCCCATTCCACAAGTGCTAACACGCTTGATCAAAACAGTTTTCCCCCTGAAATGGGGATTTACCAGAAATTCACATATTACCAATCTGGGATAATTTCTAAAGGCCCCTAAACCCAAGGGCCAGTTATTGGTTTCATTCCTACAGGAAACAATTCTGAAAAAGAGCGTATTTTTCTGGTGCATCTTAGGTACCCCCACCAGCCAAACTGACAACAGTCAAGTCTCCCTGAATTACGACTCCACTTTTTATACACTTAGCATCCTTCCCACGTTCAGCCACCAATAAGCTCTGTATATCTTACCCATGAAAAAACCCAGTATATTTCTGTACATCTTCCTTGCCATGCCAATAAGCGTATTTAACATGCAATCCAAAGAGTCTATAACCTTGCTGAAAATGGCTCTTTCTATAATTGTAAAAGAAAACCCTTTCCAGCTGTACTACAAACTTTTAAACTTATTTAGCATTAGAAGTCATATGCTATTCAAGGTTTATTTATAGAGAGTGGCTTCAAGGAAACAGCTTTGATTAGTTGGCAAGACACTTGCTTGGAAAAAAATTCAAAATTTCTACTTTAAATTCCACTCTGTGCATGTTGCTTTGAAGGAAATGAGCTCACACACTGCATCTCTGATTCAGGCAGTAGGTGGGATTAAGAATAAGAATCTTCATTCTTAAAGATGAATGGGATTCTGTTTACCAGCTAAGGTCTTTGGATCGAGCTCCTTATTGCCTCTGGTGCCCATGATGGGGGATTCTTTTGTGCAGTCTCACTTGTTCAGATAGAATCGTAGAATCATGAGAAATCATAGAGAAATAACCCTGCCTTATGCAGTGAAACTTCCCAATGAAACTTCTACTCCCCTAGTCAGCCTGCCAGGCTCTATTAGAAGCCTCATTTCCTAGTCCCTGCCTCCCCAGCCTTAAGTTCCACTTTCTCATTTTGTTGCACAATTTCCTGATAGGACAGAGGAAAGGTGACTGAGCCAGACTTCTCAGCAGTAGTCAGTGACAGCACAAGAGGCAACTGGCACAACCTGAAATACAAGGAATTCCATTTAAACATAGCTTTTTTTTTTTTTTTTTTTTTTTAAACTCTGAGGGTCATGAAGCACTGGCCAGATTGCCCAGAGAAGCTGTAAGTCCCCATTGTTGGAGATATTCAAGGCTTGACTGGACACAGCCCAGCACAAGCTGCTCTAGCTTGTCCTGTTTTGACCGAGGGGATAGACTTGATGATCTCCAGAGGTCCCTCCAAATTCAACTGCTCTGTGATTGCAAGTTGTGATAGACAGGAGTTACCTGACCAAGTATACTACTATTGCATCTATGGAGGGAGAGAAAAACCTCCCTTGTGCCACTCAGGTACAGTGCCAGTTTCACTTGGAACGTATTTGTGTACACAGGAGCTCTCCTCTTTAAACAAAATATTTTGGCCTAAATAAACTAACTTTACCCTTCACTACTGCTCTCAAATGTTAAGATATGAATCTTGAGGAACTCTGTAGTTTCTCAGTGGCTTGACTTCTTAGGAACATAAATTGATCCAAAATACATCTAAGGGATGAATTAATTTGACAATGACTTTCTTTCAAGTCTAATTAAAGGTTGGATAAATTACTGAAGGATGAGTTCATGTTGAGGGTGGCATTGGTTGAATATTTCATTAATCTTACCTAGAATAAATGTGGACCATAATGAAAAAGACAGCCCGCTTCAAAAAAAAAATCATTATTTTTATCTACATAAAATAACTTTCTGCCCTTTCTTCCCATTTGTGGCTTTAACATGTTAAGAATCAAATTGCAGAGAGAATTACTGTGACCATTTTAAGGCCATTTCAGCTCGCTGACACACCAGGGTCCATTCGATAAGCATTGTGCTGCCAGACCACTTAACACATGTAGCTACTTTAGACTCCCACAGCGTTGCTAAATGGAAGGGGCCAGATCCTGGGTTAGATTGACTCAGTGTGCCCATGCTGATTTACGCTATTTAAAGATGTGGATTTCATGCACTGCAAAAACTTCTGTGAAAATTAAGAAGCATTTGGAAGGCAGGTTTAACTCTTAGGTGTAGTCCAGCCTTGTCAATAAATGTCACTGTCTTCACTGAAATAAGGATTTTTTTTTTTTTCTCATGTAAATTAAGCAGAAAGGTTAACAAGAAGTCATGATCTCTTTATACCCTAACTTATCTTCAACTGCTCTGGCCTTCCTCACAGCAGTTTAAACAGAGTAGCATCCTGAATATATGAAAACTGCTATTTCCAGTAATTAGAGAAACTAATGAATCCAAACACCACGAAAGGTCCAAATTTATCAGTCTGTCTGCTTCCAATTTGTATCGCACACTATGTTCTCAAATACACTAAAAACTAAATTGCATAATTAGGAGAAGGTTAGAGTTTTCTGCAACAAGTTTAAAGAAAGCAATGACTAACATCTGACAGCACACTCCCCCCTCTCTTTTGTCACCTTATTTTTCCAACTTGACACAGAGCAGGGTTTGGTCAAAAGGCTGCGACTCAGTCTCACAACTGCAGCTCCTTTTTGTCCATCTCTGCTCTCTGCTTCAGGTTACCGACAGTCTAACAGGAAAGGCTGTAGGGAACACATATCCCCTCCCCTTGCTACTACAGTTTATAGCCCAGAGTATTAATGCAAAACACCTCTGACTATGGTTAACACCAATATACCAGGCTGTGATCTGCAGAAGAATCATGCTGCTATGAAATACCTCATCTGAAAGAGAAGGTACCTCAGGAAACCCTCGAAGTCTGCATCTTATATAAATCATACATCACCTTTTCACCTAACACATCATACCAGTACTATAACCACATAACTCCATGAAATACATGCTGGACAAAGAACATATTTAAAGACTGAATTCATAATGGGCCAGCCTAAGATGTCTACACCAGTTCAGTCCACAAAATGGAATGAATTCTACAAGATGGGGAGCTTTTGAGCCCTTTTTAAGGAAAGCACTTAGGAACATGCTGCAAGGTTGAACACATTATGTAGCTGCTTGAAGCTAACCCTGGCATTCAGTATGTGGCTGAGTAAGTGCCAAGCACTGTATCTGGGAAGGCTACACTGAGTATGAAATAAATGGGGTACAAGCGATATAAACCCTCTGCTTGCAACAATCCACACAGACCTGATATAAGGAAACAGTGAGGAGGGAGGCACAAGGTAGCAACTTGATAAAAATTACTTTGGTTTTAATGTCACGCTATCAGCCAGTGCATATCATGAAAGCATAATGAACCCCTTCAGCCAGGGACAAATCCCACCTAGGAAGGGTTACCTGGTTTTCCTGATGATGATGATGTACTCTCAGAACAAACTCCTACTGTACCAAGTTAGCCTAGGTAACTGTATCTCTACCGGCAGCCGCTGACAGATGCTTAGGAAGGATGCAAGAAACACGACAAGTGTAGCACCCGCCATCTCCCAATACACCCTCCCTGCTCCTGATAGCGAGGAGGTTTGACATTCACTCCGGCAAACAACTACTAAACAACTTCCAAGATCTTTTTCTAAAAGTTTATCAAGCTCAGCAGTAAAAAAGCCATCAAGCAAAGAGGCAAGATGCTGAGGCAACATTCTAGTTGCAAGGGAAACTTTTTTCCCCAAATTTGGAAGCCCCATGTTGGAAAGAGAAAGAACATATCTCAGCATCAGAGAAATGAAACTAAAATAACTAACTTTTCCAACATTTTATGTCAAAGGGATGTTTAATTTACAATTTGGTTTAATTATTCATTGTGTCTAATACACTTAACATCTCAATAATTAACTTCTACAGCAACAGTGGGAAAATCTGATTTATCTGTTTACTTCCATCTTCAGCTGTTTCATTAGCCATACTGTCCTCTGCTCTATAATCTCTTTGCATGGACAAAAATATTGAGACAATTACAGGAAGAAATGCTTTTCTTTGGAGAGTGCATAGGCCTAGGAGAAAAAGCCTGCTGTCAGGGCAGAGAAAAGGTAATTCTCCTCATTACAGTTCTACCTGTTTTCCAGAGAAGCATCCTATACTGCTGATTGCTGGGAACACAATGATCTTCTGTGAATACCAAAGGAAAGATGTAAATCTAGCTCATTGACTAACATGTAATCTAGAATTACTATACAGCTCTTCTTATCATCCAAACCTGATCTTTTATTTCTCTAGAGGTGTAATTTCTTTTCAAATTTTCAGAATCAGAGCTAATTCATAGCATTTTGTAGAGCCAAAGTCTGTGTTTTGTGTAAATAAGATGAAGAGTTTTATAATTTAGCTTTTATAAAAGACATGGGTACACCGGGTGTGCACCCATCATGAATTCATGCAAATGTTACACTTGCGACATCTCCTTTGCAGCAACTGAATTTTGTTACCGGCTCACCACATGCAAAGTCATCTCCCTCTCCCTATGCATCCCACGTGCCATCGTATACAGGGCAATAAGTAGAATAGCTGCATGTCATTAAAACCCTGTATCGGGGAAATAATCTATTCACTGCTCATTTCTCCCCTCCTCCGTTACCATCCCCTTAGAAACAGCTCTTCTCCTCAGTAAATAAAGTTAGAAAGCCTTATCATTAATTCTATTTAGGCCTAATATGTCATAAAGCAAGGAAAGCAGGCCATTTTCCTCTCTGCTGGGGCACAAAACATGTATTAACTATTCCAACCAGAGCTGTGAATGATTTATTAATTCAATTTTGGAGTGTGTGACTGTCAGATCATATAAGTTTGTTATAAAAAGAGTCTCTCTGAGGACTCTTTTACTCTTTTTAAACCAACTGACTGACACTTCACATGCTTCACAACTGCAGGCATCTATCTCCTTGCTGCTTGTTCTCAGTGTCACACAGAGGTGCATAATTTGTCCTGTCCATACTGAAGTGTTTGTATCCGACAAGAGAGAGAACTAGTAGCTGGTGATCCGTGGCAGTAATGTTCCAACCCACGTGCCCAGCTTCGTGCTCGAATCTAAGGCCTATCCAGTGCTCTGTAGGGATCGGGATAGTCAGCTCTGCTTGTTCAGAATCAGAGTGGCTGCGGCTGGAAGGAACCGCTGGATGTCACTTTGTCCAGCCCCCCCAGCACAAGCAGGCCCACCTAGAGCCAGCTGCCGAAGGCAATGTCCAGGGGTTTTTGGTTTGGTTTTTTTGTTTGGTTGGGTGTTTTTAGTATCTCCAAGCAGGGAGACTCCAGCTCTCCGGGAAACCTGTTTCCAAAGGGAATTCTCTACTGCTCTCCTTTTTGCCAGAGAATTGTGAGAATGTATTGTTTGAAAACCACTAGGCTGGTTCACAAGCTCCCATATGGTGGGGCATCAGCATTTGAAGGCTGTTTCAAAGTGCTGTGCAAATACAGACACCTCCAGAAAAGCTCCCTGTGCCAACCTATCTGCTGAAGTCCCCTCCCAGACAAAGGATGAATAAAGATTTCTCCTGCATCTGACCTAATACCGGTACTGGTTCTGCCTTCATCTCCCCTAGCCTCTTCATCAGAAACAAGACTGGAGAAGTACTTCCTCCTGAGAAGGGAGAGGAACTGCTACCAGGGACACTGCTGCCGTACTTGTACAATGTAACTCCTGTTCTGCATGAGCAAATCAAGTCTAGCAACCTTGCTCTGTTTGATAGCTCCCACTAAGAGCGACGATGACTTCCAACACCTCTTCCATTTCTTTCTGTCTATAAATAAAATCTTGTTCCTCTGAATGTGAAAAAATAAGCAGTGTGTGTAACCAGCATTTCTCCTGGTTACTAACAAGGCCAAGTTTTAACATAGATACTTTTAACATTTGCTTCAAAATTTCATTTGTTATTGTAAAAGCTGTTGGGGTATTTCTCTTACATGAATATCAATAAAAAAATAAAACAATTTAGAAAAACACTTTCTACAAGGAGTTCTTCAGCTAAGAAAATTTCAGATCTAGTACAGCAGCTTATCAAGCTGAGGACTGACAACTTGTAATCAGAAAAACAAGACAGACATCCTTAGAGATTGTAATACTAGGGAGAAACACAAACAATTTAGTTTGATCTCCCGCATTTAACACAGACCATTACATTTTATTCATTTACTTCTGGAACAAACCCAATTTTAACTAAAACATGCTTCCAAAAGCAGTCCTATCTCAGTTTGAAGACATCACTTTCCCTGGTAGCTTGTTCCACTGGCAACCAACCACACCGTTACATCTAATTTGCATCTCTCTTGCTTTAGCTTATTCCACTAATTCTTGCTATGCCTTTCTTTACTAGGTTAAGGAACCCTTTCATCCCCACAGTGAAGCAAAAACAGAAGCCTACTCTCAATTCCCCCTGAAACCATATGTTGTTTCATTTTTAGACCCAAGTGGTTCAGTTTCATTTCAAAATAAAAATAAATAAAAACCATTCTAAAGGATAGAAACATGAATAGTAAAGTAAATGCTCTTTCTCATTTGCAGTAATAGCTGTGAAATGCTACTCTGGGACTGGAAAGTATCTCAATTCTGTAATTACATGTTCATCATCTCTGTTCCATTTTCAGTCCCTTAGGCAGTATTTTACAGCTACAGCCCTCCAAGGCAGCCATACTTTTTTGTAATCGGTCATATATTTTCAATGCAGACGACAGGGTCAGTTCTTTTATAGGGCTCTGGCTCCAGCCGGACTGACACTTCACTGGATTACAGTTGTATAAAGGTCCGGGAAGAAAAGCATTGAGAATATGAATCACTTCAACTCATTAGTACAGACTAGGTAGAAGGGAGTCTCTGCACGGTGTCTGTGTCACTGATTTACCATTCAGAACCTCCTGGGCAACTGAAAAATGAGGTCTGGAGGGCACGGGTGCGATGGGAAGAGATACTTCTATAATCTTCCCTAGACTTTCAAGATACTAAAAGCTGCCTCCTCTTCAGAGATCAGCGGTTGCTGGGTTGGTGTGGACAGGATAGAGGCATCATGGGATGTCAGGTTACCTAGTAAGAATTCTCTGTGGTATGGCCCCTTACCTCCCAAGATACTCAGCCAAAAAAGAGATAGTGGAATGAACTGTGCAATGTGAACCCAAAACCAGATTAGCTTTCCCTTCACTAGTAGTATATGCAACAGCGCTCTAGAATAGCAGAAGCATAAGCACAGGTACCCTGCTGCAAACTCCTCCACTACCAAAACTGGGGGAGATGGATGTGTAGGGGCAGTGTCTTAAACTCCTGCAACAACATTTGCTAGAGCTCTTCTGTCAAAGCAGTTATTCTACCACAAGAGATAAGTCTTACCACACTTGTTTTTTGCTTTGTAATTTCCTGTAATTCAGAGTGGTCCCAGTAATCAGAACAGGACATATTCCTCTCTATCCAGCAGATGAGAGCTAGATAATTAAACTGATGTTTCTAATACAATGCTCTATTTATACTGGTTTGTATATGGTGAATTAATGCTATATCTCCACAGATTCCCCTCTGAACAAAGAAATAGAAAAAAGAAATTGATTTGTATCTGGCTCTTTTGTACATGGATCTAAGTTACAGTGTTTATCTCTGAATTATACAGTATCTCACTAGGAATGGAGGGCTACAGAGCTTAAAAAAAAATTGTGGCAGTTTATTCCCGCTTCGCAAAGGCATAAATGAATGCAGAAGGTTTTTAAAACAGATTTGGCAGCATAAAGGGACCTTAGAAGGGTGAGCAAGCAGTTGTCATATTGCAAGAATATAAAAGTGATTTAACAATGATAAAAACAGTCTTAGTTTTGACTACACAATACACTTTACACCAACCAAGCTGTTCTAACAGCCTCTGATCGCTGCTGGTCCACCGCAAATACAAGGGCTGCAGCTTAACTGAACGGCCTGTCTTGGGGAACTATCATCTTAATCTGTCATAGGCTAAAAGCAGACACCATTATTGCAGACCAACTGATGTGCAGTTCTAATACTACGTGTATTTTCTTGTGTCATTGCAACTTGATCACACGTTTGTGCTTTAATGGTCTTACCAAAGTAGACAAGCACTATCCCTCCAGTCTTTCACACTGTATAATCATGCAAGTAATCTCAAACCACAGCCTGAAGTACAGAAAAGGAGAGGGAATGGTATTTGCAGTAGGATTATATTCTGGGTTCCTGCTTGCCACCCAGTCCTTAAGGGTTCTGCGCTGCCCTCTCAACAGGCCTTCCCCCACCCCTACCCATACCGAGGCCAGCAGAGACCAGCTTTCCAGCCTTAAGTGCCTCAAGACAGGCAGGGTTGAGACAGTTTTCCATCTATTTTTACCCTATTTGTGCAGGTAGGGATGAGACCATTCAAGACAGTGGAAAATTTAGGACTTTCCTTTGAACTGCTTTTCCACCAGCATTGATAGAGCTCTATAGTAACACTGCAGGCAGTCCTGGTTTACAGCTGAGTAAAGATGATTTTTGCCTTCTTTTGTCCGGAGGTTCTTATAATTTACAAGTTTCAGTATAGCATAATTATTTCAAATGGTATTTCCCTCAGCAAAATCACAAATGTGTAATTAGTATAATTAGTTCCTTGCATAGGCACTATAGAAATAAGCAGATAAGCAGGTACAGTGCCTGTCTTACCATTGCCCTCGCAAGGAAGCATTGCCAGATGGCTGCGGGCCAGTACTTTGATATGCTCTGATACATGGATCACCATTAACCTTTGCAAAACAGGGAGCTGCAAAATCACAGCAACTGATTTCCAAAGTTAGGAACAAAAATTGTCATCTGTCAAACTATGACATGAAATCAACTCTATCCTCCCAAGATGAGCATTTATCCCCTCACAGGTCAGCTTTTCTCTTAGATCTTCAATTTAAAGCTTTTCTCATTGCTTTAAATCTAATGTCCTCATTTAGGTGAGATAGAAACTCAGAGTAGAGAGTCTAGACAGTACAAGAGGAAGTTCTGACCTCATCCACACTCCTGCATGCCCAGAAACATGGTCTTCAATGGTTTTAACAACCACAGGCAGGCAGAGTCAGCAGAGACTAAGGACTCAGAAGTAGATTTGTCAATGTAAGTCGCCAATTATCTGTCAAAAGACCTCTCAGTAGCAGATGAGCAAGAGTGAGTTATTTGTTATGTTTCTCTCCTTACAAGAAAAATTGAACTTAAGAAACATAATGGTCACAGCACATAGGCAGAAAATTATACTCTTACTGCAGACTCAAATAATTTATTTTACTGTTATGCACCCTGCAATAAAGTAACCTCTCCAGAAAGAGAGTTTATTGCATCTGGCCATGCAGTGCCCAGCTGCTGGTTGCCCTAGGCTGATATCACAGAGATAAGAACTTCATTTATACTGCAGGCCTTCCCTCCCCTTATCCCTTTGTTTCAGGTTGCTAGCAGAAGAGGAACTATTTTTTATTTTGCAGGGTACATTTCTGTTGATGATCCACATGAAACATGGCACACTGAAGTCCCACTGAGACCCTGCTTTTTGCCCTTAACCAGTGCGCTAGGCTCATGTTGCTTGTTCATCACACAGCTGGGCTCCACTTGCTGTGAGAGTACAAAACCAAGTAACTCATCATTCCATACTTGCTGCTGTGCTTAAAAAAATACTACAGAGACCGTACAGTTGGGATGATACATCCTCCCTGATGTTGCTTCCAAGAGACGATTTGCATATGCAACCAATCATGAGGTAACCGTGGCAAATAACAGTTCTTAGCAAGAGACTATAAACTTAAATATTCATTTGCCATTCAAGGTCACTTCACAGCAGCTTAATAGCAGTGGGTGCTAAGAACCCTCTGAGGTTCAACAACACCGTTAAATGCAGGAGAACAAGAGGAAGAGGAAAGAATCAGAAGACAGATACAGAAATTACAGTGGCTTATAATTTGTTTTGTTCTCACATTTATTCCCTAGGAATCAATATACAGTAAGCTAAGTATCAAGAGTGCCAAAATATGAAAAGTTGTGAAAGACAGGCTAATTATAGCCACCATTTAACAGATGGAAAAACTGAGACCATGACAGGCCAGCAAGTGTAAAGTAGGGCTCTATAAAGACCAGGGAGAAGTTGTATCAGTGCATCTCGTCAATCTTGCTTCTCATCATTTAGTTTTAAAACACAACTGATTCATGTTTTTGAACTTTTCCCTACAAGTAAAAGCAATTTAGTCTGCTAGAATAATAATGGAAAGACAGTAAGTATTAGTAATAAATTATCTCATGTTCAGACTGAGAACCCTGGCTGCTTTAGCAAATCCCCCAGATATGGTGCATTGTTCCAGAAAGCTTGGAGACAAGGCTGTTTTCAGACTGAAAAAAATTACCGTACAAAATACTAACAATGAAAAACTGGAGCTTTAGTGAAATCAGTTGTTTCCCAAGAAGTTCCCAAAGCTGTTTTCTATAAAAGTCTTGATATGAATTTTAAAAGTTGATCCAAAATTCCCAAACACTACTCTGGTTTGCCTTTTAATTTGGAAGGACTGATCTCAAAAGACAAGTCTCCAGCAACTGGATTTTAATCATGTCTGTAAGAACAGGCCTCGAGCCTTCTTTTGCTAAAAAATACTTTGGGATGAGCACCCCAGAGACATCATTCACTGTTTTTATGCAGAATGAGCCAGGCACATTGACAGAGTCAGTCCACCTCCCATTTCTGCCACAGTTTAAGGATTCAGTTCGTGAGGTGTTTACACTATCTTGTAGTGCTAGAGGTAATCATGTTACAGATCCAGCTCCCTGATGACTCAAGTGCTGCAGTGCTAGTGATGTCAAGGGCCAAATTATTTCACACCAGAAAAAGGGCAGACTCCTAATATTGTTTAGATCAGTAATATATACAAAAATGAACAGAAGAGTTCATTTATACTCATTTTGTGTTTCTGCTTTACAGTAGTAATTAACTAGGCAACAAATGGGCAAGAAACCATCAGATCCTCGGATTTTCCATGTTACTTAAGGGGAAGGGTCAAAAATAATATTTTGACGTTATTTGGAAGGTCACTTTAAGGGGCAAGATGGGAAAGTTTTCCCAAATGCTTGGCCTTCACGATTAGTAAGTATGCTGAAGACAAACCCACATGCATTTCAGGAACAGATGGGCTTGTTTTGGCTTAGTTGTCACCAAAAAGCTTTTTTTATTATTTCTAAACCCAAAACATTAGTTATTTCTCCCAAGTACCTAATTCTCAGCACGAAGAGAAGGGGAAAGTGTAGGAGCAGAGGAAGACACCTCCTGATTCTAGGAAGCAAGACAAACACGTAAAAGGAAGAAACAGATGGAGGCAGGTTGCCCATGAGCAGGGTATCCCTCCATTCATATAAAAGCAACATCCATACTGCTCCAGTAGAGAAACCTCAGAAGCATTTGTAAAGGTACTGCAACCCACATGTGCTGCCAGTGCTGCCAGGGAACACGCTACCCCACTGGCTCTGCTTGGGCCTGCAGGGTGCCATCAGCTCCAGGAAAAACAACACTGCAGCTGCAGTCGGTACATCGAGTCTGCTTAGGAAGCGAGTCAGATTTGTGTTTACCTCGGTTTACTTTCCTGTGCTTTGCTTGCCCATGACAATAACGAGGGTTCTCATTGTTATCGAATGAGAATACTGAATCGGTACGCAGCTCAGTAGTGAAAAGAACTAAGAATTTCTCCTTTCCCTATTGTTACCTAATTTATTAGCTTCCCTACTTAGCTTACAGAATGGCAGACTCTGCTGAAAAACAGCAGCAAATAAATCCCCCTCATTAGTAAGTTAACTGTTAGACAAACCCAAGCTTGACTTTGTCAAGTAAGAGTGGCTTCTCTTCCTGTTTTTAAAAAGGCAGAAAATATACACTGTACTGCCAAGATGCCAAAACAGATTTCAGCAGTAAGACATGGTAAGCTGGAAAAAAAAAAAAAAAAAAAAAAAAAAAAAAAGAACAGCCACAGCTCAGGATTAGATTTGGTTTGTGCTCCACTCCTCAACCTTTGACACAAACACTTATGTCATCTAAACATCAACTGAATCTCAGGGCATTTATTGAAATCCAAAGGGAGGCTGGAATTTCTCTTAGTCCCTGGCTGCCTGCAGCTTGTCAGCTCTCTGTATCCCCTGTGACAAGTGCAGTACACCCTTGAGGGGGAGCATGGGAGAGGATCCAGCAGCAGAACAAGCAGGTGTGCACATGTGGGAGGCAGAAAAACACCAGGGCAGCAGCAGGGTTTAGATGTTCCTTTGCTGTATTTTAAGGACAACTTGAACAAGTCTGCAACATGTCAAGCAGTGACACATGCAGACCAATGCCCCCCCATACAATCCACCGCAGGATACGGAGGGGTTGATGAGGCAAGAGTCGACTGTCTGTGGGAAGTCAATTCCTGTGAGTGGACTGAAGCAAATAGCATTGCAGATTCACCAGCTAGCAGGAGATTTTTTTTGCTGCTGCTCCCCACCATGCTTTTAGGCACAGTTTTACTGATAAGAGATGTAGAAGGAAAAGCCTCATATGGTCACTTCGTGCTATTGGAATGGTAACGGCCTTAAAAGCAAACTGAAAAGCTCAAACCTTCAGCTGCCAGCATTGAGCCAGGATACATCTTAAGAGTATCCTGTCCTTGTGGTTGACATTTTTAGGATGAAACCTTATTGTGCCTCAATTTTCTTTTTGTAACGCAAGCGTAGTATCTCCCTCCTCTTGCAGGCACGTTGTAAAGGGATGCATGAAATACGGAAAGCAGTTCTGGTTGCTGTATAGCTGCATTATGAAAATTACTAAAGACCCCAGCCGAGACCAGGGAAAGCCACAGGAAGAATGTGGGCCTTGAAGTGAAACAGGAATGGCAATAAATTGGTCCTGTAGATAACAAGTGCTGCTAGGCACTGCACGAATCCATAGCAACGCTCCCAGCCACGTATTTGGTCTGCAAGCTCTTCCAGCTGTCAAAAGAAGTGGCAGGGGGCAGAGGTAGGCAGGATTCCTAAAAGCAGAAGGGGAGAACAGAAGAGGGATCATTCTGGTCTTGGAGATAAGAGGCTGCTTTCTTCCCCCATGCACTTTGCTGTAGCTAACAAGATGGGGAATCATCTTCGTCCACCAAGTTTGGGCCACTTTCCTTTTGCATTGCCAGTGGTAAAGCAGCAGTATTCTGCATCTTGCAGCAAACTTGGTGGAATTCTAAGGAGCCATAAGCATATAGTAGACAAGCTTTCTGGAACTTGAAACAGACCATTTCAGCAAATTCGTTGTACGTTTCATTTCAAGACAGATATGGGTGACTTTCTAAAACTATTTTTTTCATTAAAAATGCAGATTGACATTTAAGTCTTACATAGAAATTGAAAGTGGAAAAGTGTCAAGAGATTGATTTCACATACCTTGTTTCATTTCACTAATATTAGAGTATGTATATTTACATATACTATATTTAATATCTTCTGTGATGTTTCAAAACTACAAAATAGTCTTTTATGGCTCATAATATGTTTTATATTAACTTACAGTCTGGCAAAAGAATTCAAATTTCCATTTTGTATTCTATTTCAAGAAACTGCATTTCCAGAAGATCAAGATTTCTCACATTGGTTGAAATGGTTGAAAATACCATTTTCCCACCCGGACCTATTTAAAATTGACTTAGAGACAGGTATTCTAGCTATTAAACCAACTTAGCCAAAGTCAGCTCTGAGTACTTCTGCATATCTTATTTGCATTGCACTTGTGCCAGCCTGCTAAAAGCAACATTAACAAAATAAAGATCCTTTCCTGATAAGAGAAATTCAAGGTGAGGGGTTTTTTTTGTTTGGTTGGTTGGTTTTTTTTACTTTGTACATGAAATAACTTAGGTAAAAATCTAAGTGAAATATTCCAGTAGAGAAGGTACTCTCTACCAGGAGATTGAAAGGAAAGCCTTAGTATTCATTTGAAAAAGCAGTTTAGTCTAAGTTGTAATGCACGTTATTTTACCACTGAAGACTGAAGTGACAGTTTTGAGATACCAAGGTGTCCGCCGAAGTCAGCGCAAGACGTCCCATTATCTTCACAACCTTCCCAGTCTCTCTGGTGGCAACCCTTAAGACTGGCTGGTCGGTCATCAGAGCTGGCATTGAGGGTAGGATTCAATAATTGTTTTCCAAGGATACCGTGAACATAAAGAAGCCCTTGTGTTCTTTACACAGTGATAGATGCTGAAGACCAAGCTGGAATCCAGTGCTCTAGCAGCCATGCTGGATACCAGTTCAGAAAAGCACTTAAGGAAGCACCTAAATCCCTCTTCACAAGACCTGGTCATTAAAGTTAAATACATACTTGCTGTGCTGAACTGATGACAGCAAAAGAATGCAAGAGGTAAGGTACAAAGAATGACCAGACCATATAATGGTTGTTTTTAAAGATTAATTCCAGTATTGTTCCTTATTTTATAGGGGTGCCTCCTTTTCCCTGAAAACTTTCTTATTCTTTCTTATTCTCATTATGCAGTAGTGCAGTGCATTTAACCACAAGCTGACAAAACCCTTTCCTCTCTCCCCTTTATTCAAGTGTCCTTGAATCACAGGCTTTTAAAATCTAATTTGAGATGCCAGGAATTCATGTTTAGCTGCCATCCCTGAAGATGGAGTACAGGCAATAGAAGACACCCAGCCCATTAGACAACGTTGTACTTAGCTCCCTGAAGACTGTGCTCAAAAAAAGAAAGTATAGACTTTTAAGGCTAATTGCTTCCAAAATCTACTCCCCATTCTCTCTCATTATAGCCCCTCTAGGGATAAATTCAGTAAAATAACTAGTGATATTTAGGTAGCTGACGTTGAGCAGACTACGCAGCGAGATTGTGGAAAATAGGCCCCAGGCATTCTTGTCACCCAGCTGTTAGAATAAGTTCCATAAAAATGCACCTCCCTGGCAGCCTCTCAGTCTTTGTCCTCTCAAGCTTCATAATGACCCATTTCTGCACCTGTATTCACTTACCTCGACCACAGAAAGCTCCCTTAACAGGCCATTTCCTCTAACATTTGTTAATCACCAGATGACACATTCAGGAATCCACATCTTGGCATTTTCTGAACTCTAGTTCAAGGATTCCCATTACCTGCTGCACAGGCTGCAGCTCCATAACTGATGCAGAGTTGAAAAATCAATACTATTCTAGGGAAAAAGCTTTGGTTTAAAATACCCTGTTTATTTATCAAAGATGAGATTCTAGGCTGGAGAGACAGAGAACTTGCCCAATCACCAGAGCAATAGCCAGCACTGCCCTGGAAAACAGTTCCTAATATAGTACTGTCAAATCTACTGTCTATGTGGGATCTATGATAATTAAAGTTCTACTTATAGTCCAATCTCACAGCTTGTGGCAGAAAATTTTGTACAAGGCCAAGTTCATGAAAGCTGGGTCTTTCAGTTAAAAAAAACGGCTAAAACAAAAATCAAGGTTTCTTGATAGTGGAGGACAGCTTGAAACTAGACAACCACATGGAAGAAACAACATCTACCCCCTCAAAATTTATTTACAAAAGTCTGTATTTCTTCCAGCAATATCATGGCTGTTTTGGGATGATTGATTTTAAAATCTTTCATCAGGCAAGATGTTTTCTGTACCACTGCTGTTAATTTGACAGTTTTCTTTCCTTGTCTTGAAAAAAAATGTGTCTGACCGCTCTCGCTTTTGCTGCTTTTAGTCTGTTAAACTCTCAGATACAGAATAGCAGTAATAGCTGATGTGAGTGTGTTTTAGTACAGCAAAGAAGGAGGGAGTGAGGGGCATTTTAAGTAGAGACATGGTGTTTTAAGACTTCTGTTTGCACACATTAATTGGGATTAGCCTAACATTTATTCTACTTATGGCTCAAAGCCTATTTTTAGGGAACACATGTCAAGTTCTTCCAGAAAAACAACTAGGCAAGGAATTGAATTGCTCGCACTTTTCGCCTGAAAAAAGCTTATACTTGGACACCAAATCCCTCATGTTATCTAGTTTATGACATTTATTGTCCTAAAAGAAAATAGAACCAAAAAATTTACTATGGGGACCAGACTTTTTAAAAAGACAGGCTGATCAAAGGACTATGTGCTATTGTAACAGTATGACAGTGGAGAAATGCAGGGAGAGGTCCAAGTAGTCCCCCAAAATAAAAGCAGTGGGGTGTAGTGCATCAGTACATGTTTAAGTAAGCTCAAGAGCAGATATTATTCTTTTAATTCAGTGATGAATATTCTGGTAGTGCTTGCTGCATTCTTTAAGTAAAAAGCGTCAAGAATTTTACTGGGCTTTGCATGCTGTATGCCTTATAAGTACAGTCCACTGGCACCATACTACCCAATTCCTTCATATGTTTTGTTCCATACCTAATAAGGCACCTGACATTCCTAAGTGCTTTGCTTTCTAGAGAAAGCAGTTTTCAGCTCTCCAATTAGCTATACCATATCTATTAGCCTGAAAACTGCCTCATTTAACATCTTCAGTGCCACTAACATGGCTTTAAATACAGTTTTCCCAGCTTTGATACCTATGACAGGACTAATTACTACTCTTACTTTTTGTCACATTTCAGATGGTGCTGACAGCACTTTATTTAAAAATAAAGGAAAATGGCCACAGCTCCAAAGAAGCCAACCTAAACAGAAAAATGGGAAGGCAATAACTTGTGAGTGTAAGTACAATGGTATATCCTAACAGAGCTTTGGGGCCCTTGTACAATGAGCCTAATGAGACTTTCTTATTTTCTGTCAGAAGTCTCACTCTCTTTTTAGTAGCTGACACTTTTAAAGCATGAAAGGATGCTGAAGAGATCTGAGCAATGCAGTTTCCCAAAAGGACAGGTGCTGGCCTAAGGCTGTTTCTATTCTAACAAACACTGTAACCTCAAAGGCCAGAGCCTGGGAAAACACTGGAGTTCCAGAGGAGAAACAGGAGCGTATGGACATGTGAGAGAACACATGCCTACCCTAGTCACTTCGCCCCACCGCTTCAAAAAGAGAAGATTAAGGCAGACACGCAGAGCTATCAATCCAAACGACAGTATTACTCTACCAATCTGCAAACAAAAAACCCAGCCACAAGTTTTCAAACATGAAGAAATACCGTTGTAATTAAACAAAAGCATAAGTTGTTTTTTGAAAATCACCTTCATTCAGAGCTTGCAAAGTGAGCTTAAAAATTTGTCACTGATGTAACCCAGCCTATGGAGTTCTGCCCTATGGAGAGCACATCTGCACTTCCATACACAGGTGGGCTTTCTATAGAGTGTGACAATCTACAAATCAAAGGCTCAGAAACTGGTAATCTTTTTCCCAACTCTTCTTTTGGCCATTCTGCATGATACAGTACTAAGGATAGCAAAACCCAGCACTAGCATGCCTTTTGCAATCCCCTATTCTTTTTAAGCTGCACTGAACCTGCCATTTGCAATTCTTCACAACTCACTAATGAATCAAGTACTTCCCAGTGAAAGATCATGAAGACCCTATGTGAAGATACCACGTAACCAACATTTCATGCAGCAATACCCCTCCAAGTGCCGACCTGTTTGCTTGGTGCAGACTGAGGATGCTATCCCTGACAACTGTGTCTTGCCATTTAAAAGTGTAATCAATGATGACATTATTAGAAGCATGAAGCCTAAGTGTCACTAACTGTTAATGAGAGAAGTTTAGCTTCCGGGTGCTGTAGCTAGCAAGTAAAAGTATCTTTGAGCAGCTATTTGCTGTACGTGGCAATTTCTGTGTTATTGGAAAAAGCACTACCAAGGCTTTGAGGCCCCCAAAACATGTCCTTACTGTTTGAAAAAAGTAAATTAAAGGGGAAAAAAAAACCCTCCAGCTTTTGAAAAAATAGTATAGGAATATACTGTTGGAGAAAATCAAAGGGTAACCTCAAGGTAGTCTGAAAATCCTGCAAAAGCAGCTCTGCACTCCCCCAGCTGGCTGCCTTGCAGTACTTAACCAGCAAACACCAGCTATAGTTCTTACCTGACTGCTTAAACTCTTCAGCAAGGTAGAATGAAGTAAGCACAGCTCACCTGGTAATTTCCCTTCAGAAATCACCTTCTTGTTAACACCACCTTTATTTTGAAAATGCAGTAATATCTGCAGCACATCAACGCTAACACACCAGCATGCAGAGTACTGGAGAGAGACGGACCCCCAAACAACTTACAGTTCACATAAGCAAATATGTGAAATCAAAGGGACAGCTTAAGGGAATGCTGTGTGATACATTTTTACATATGTTTAACTGCTACCTTAGTAAAAGTCACCTGGAAGTGAGGAAGCGCCCTTTCCCCATCAGGGAAACCATCAAGTCCACAGTTACACAGCTTGCAGAAAAACTAGAACAGTCAGTTCAGCTGAAGTTTCCATGAAGTACCTAAATAAATCTTCATTTCTAATGCCCAAGAAAAACAGAGGGCTGAATGGCAAGCCTTAGAAGGGGCATTTTTGTTTCTGCACTTTGGAGTTTGTGTCCAAGACTCAGCAAGTAAAGAATGGGCTTGATGACCAAAGTCACAGCTTCTGCTCTTCTCTTCAGTGGTGGTTTCCAGGAACAATAAAGTAAATTTAGTGCTCAAACCTTCCCTGAGGGTCACTGCAGATTAACAGAAGCAGCAGCAACTATTTTCATTAAATTCTCCTGTGGGCTTGATACAAACAATACAGTTTGATACCACTGTGATAATATGCTCACCTTTCTGTCTGATATGCTGCTGTAGCAAATCCTGCTATATGCACAAGGGCCTCCAGAGAGGACAGGCTAGACTGTTTTCTCATCCTTTGTGCCAACCAGTTACAGTAACATTTTGGTTATATATTGGTGTCAACAAGTACTGCAAGATTTTTGTTTCCCAGCTTTGTGAGGAAGTAAAAACATGTTCCCTCATCTACTGCTTTCCATCATGGGGAATAAACCTTGTGAAGGACAAAAGAACAGAACCAGAATGCTAAAGACACCAGTGCAAATGCTGTACAATAGAACAGCAAGTTTTTCCAGTGTCCATATTTTATCCAGATGTGTATCAGAAGAACCTGAATGTACACAAGTCTATGGGACCAGATGAGATGGACCCCAGAGTCCCGAGGGAATTGGCTGATGTAGTTGCCAAGCCACTCTCCATGATATTTGAAAAGTCATGGCAGTCAGGTGAAGTCCCTGCTGACTGGAAAAAGGGGAATGTTGTGCCCATATTTAAAAAGGGAAGAAAGGAGGACCCTGGGAACTATCGACCTGTCAGCCTCACCTCTGTGCCTAGGAATATCATGGAGCAGATCCTCCTAGAAGATATGCTCAAGCACATGGAAGACAGGGAGGTGATTCGAGACAGCCAGCACGGATTCACCAAGGGCAAGTCCTGCCTGACCAACCTAGTGGCTTTCTATGAAGGAGCGACTGCATCAGTGGACAACGGAAAAGCACTGGATGTCATCTACTTGGATTTCTGTAAAGCGTTCGACACAGTCCCCCACAACATCCTTCTCTCTAAATTGGGGAGATATGGGTTTGATGGGTAGACTGTTCGGTGGATAAGGAATTGGCTGGATGGTCGCATCCAGAGGGTAGTGGTCAATGGCTCGATGTCCACATGGAGACCGGTGACAAGTGGAGTCCCTCAGGGGCCTGTACTGGGACCAGTGCTGTTTAACATCTTCATCAATGACATAGACAGTGGGATCGAGTGCACCCTCAGCAAGTTTGCAGGTGACACCAAGCTGAGTGGTGCGGTTGACACACCAGGAGGACAAGATGTCATCCAGAAGGACCTGGACAAGCTGGATAGGTGGGCCTGTGTGAACCTCATGAGGTTCAACAAGGCCACGTGCAAGGTCCTGCACCTAGGACGGGGCAACCCCCAATGTCAATACAGGCTGGGGGATGAAGGGATTGAGAGCAGCCCTGCAGAGAAGGACTTGGGGGTACTGGTGAATGAAAAGCTGGACATGAGCTGGCAATGTGCGCTTGCAGCCCAGAAAGCCAACCGTATCCTGGGCTGCATCCAAAGCAGCATGGCCAGCAGGTCAAGGGAGGTGGTTCTGCCTCTCTACTCTACTCTGGTGAGACCTCATCTGGAGCCCTGCGTCCAGCTCTGGGGCCCTCAGCACAAGAAGGACATGGACCTGTTGGAGTGGGTCCAGAGGAGGCTGCAAAAATGGTCCGAGGGCTGGAGCCCCTCTCCTACAAGGACAGGCTGAGAGAGTTGGGGTTGTTCAGCCTGGCTGAACAAGGCAGCTGTGAGGAGACCTTATTGCAGCCTTTCAGTACTGAAAGGGGGTCTACAGGAAGGATGGGGGCAATCTTCTTAACAAGGCCTGTTGTGACAGGATGAGGAATAATGGATTTAAACTAAAGAAGAATAGATTTAGACTAGACATAAGAAAGAAATTTTTTACAATGAGGGTGGTCAAGCACTGGAACACTTTGCCTAGAGAGGCACTGGAGGCCCCATCCCTGGAAACATCCCAGGCCAGATTGGACGGGGCTCTGAGCACCCTGATCTGGTTAAAGCTGTCCCTGTCACTGCAGGGGTTGGGCTGGGTGGGCTCTGAAGATCCCTTCCAGCCCAAAGCATTCTATGATTCTATATCTAAAAATCTAGTATGCAGGGAATTTCTAGTGAGGTTAAATACCTCAATGGTTCTAGCACAGTTTGATACACTAACAGGGCCCATACAAGCTAGAAAAAACATTTAATTTCTTTCTTCAGCCTTAAAATCTCCACAAGGTTTTTATTTTCCAGTCTCCAGCCTGAGTCCCCAGACAACTACTGCCAGTAAAGATGAAGAAACACGCTTTTGGGTTTTGTTTGTCTCAAAGCAGCAGATGATTATGAATCACAGTCACATTTTGCAAAGCTAATGAGTGTAACTGATACATGTCGGTCCTCTTTCAGATGGCAGGAATTGTGGGAGGAGAAAGAGCATTCAGTATGAGGTACAAAGCAAATTGTCATGCCAGCTGAATCCAGACAGACTGAACGCAGAAGGACTTAAATAACTTGCATAGATGTCAGATGCTCAGGTTCATCTGGTCAACACTTTGGAGCAGGCATGTTATTTTTAAACCACAAAGGCACCATGTATGACATGTGCTATGTCTACCAAATAGTCCAGCTTAGCAGCTAACACTGGTTTGAGCTCATTTAACCTGGCAAGTGAAAGATGAACTTCACATGCATAACTAATTCTGATGGGGAAAGGACACTTCCCTCACTTCCAGGTGAGTTCTACTAAACTAGCAGTTAAATATACATAAAAATGTATCACATGGCATTCCCTTAAACTGTCCCTTAGATAGACCACGGGAGACCAGACATGTACTTAAACTGAGAAGTTAAATTTAACAGTTACTTGCTTTGATTCTACCATTCCTGTAGCTCCCCCTCATGTGTCTCCCTGTACTGAAAGAAATTGCTGCAAAATTACCACGTGACTACATGCCAAATTGTCTTGCAAGAATGGTTTCTTTGTCTATACAGCTTTGAAATTCCTTTTCTGCTTGAGTCATCCGTTAAGGACAGACATCTCCACAGATAGTTTTCTAATATCTATCTTCCTAGACACTGAAAGGAGGCAACATCTTAACAACCCATCTTTTCTGCTTTGATCTGAATGTTCTCACATAAATATTAAGTGGCCAAATCTGAGCTCCTATCAAACTTATGTCTACAGTTCGTTTGTATCTCAATTCAGCATTATATTAGGTTGCTGTCCTGAGGCTCTGTGGCATAATCCTTGCTATTTACTTTCTGGTTTCCTACTCAAATCCAGACTTATTTTCCCCTTACAAGTTACTTGCTTTTTTTAATTTTGCAATTCATTCTCAACAGCTGCAAAAGATTGCCCTGAATATAAAGTAACTGCCTCTAAAGTTACCCACAAATCCATAAACATCTTAGCTAGGATGCAAGTAACTTGGGTTTCCTAGCTGCATCTTGTTTAGAGAGAAATGTCAGATGGAGATCACAGCCATTTTTCCTCCAACAGGAAGAAGTGTGTATTTGTGTGTGCCAGGGCAGGGGAAAGACTACATGGGACAAAATCCAGCTCTAGGGCAGTATTTACAAAGCAGACTTTGCACTTTTTTCATTCTTTACCAGACGCTTGACCCAGCGCCCTCTAGAACCACCTTTGCTGACTTCAGCGGGTTCTGGCGTAGGTCCCAGGAGCACCAGTGCAGGAATCTTCAGATAATAAACTCTGTTCTTGCAAATTTGAAGGCTGATTTTGCAAGCTTATGAGGTGTGGCTATTTTAGATTGGCTTTGGAAGAGGAATTGAACATTACCTGAACTAAACCAGGGCTAAGTACCTAAAGCATTAAGCAGGATTAGAAGCAAAGCATGGGCATGAGGAATTGCAACAGTTTAAAGACAAGTTCAAACTATCCAAATACAGATTGGCCTGAGGCAGGAGTCTGTATCTGAAGACAACTGCAAGGAAGTCTGGTACCAATAGAGACTTCACATTATAGTAAGTGAAACAAGACACCCTTCCCCCCAAACTGCCTCCAAATATTCAGAGATTGAAAAATATGCACGTTATGCTCTGCTCCTAAGCCCTGCCTGCCCTCTTAAGATGGGCTTGTCCCTCTTAGCACTTGGGGGATACTGAAGCATTAAAATTGCGATGTTTTCAAAAGAAAAAGAGGGAGGGCTAGACCCTCAAGATTTCAAAAATAACTGCTGGGTATGAGCACATTTCAGAAGGTTGTCATAAGAGGCTCAAATGTCCAAAGACATTGGTTCTGAAAGGCATTCAAATTTTATGACCCAAATGTTAAAGAACTCCATAGCCTTAAAAATTTGAAATGTTGGCTGATGGTCTCTTTTGCAGGCCTGCCCCCAAATTCTGCCAAAACCTGACTTTACACACCTGATAGAGAACCTCACTGAGGGGCATTGCTCAGGGTACCATTTTTGCACTGCATTGTTCCAGCAGGATCTGTGTGCATGCATGAGTACACAGTGATGTATGAGACTGAAGCACATAATCGGAGCAACAGTTCAGTCTGTTGATACATTAGTGTAATACCCTGGATGATGCAGGAGTATCAGAACAGACCCATCTGATAACATGTACAAGTAATTCATCACCAGAATGAGTTGCTTCAATGATGTATGACTCGGGGAAAAAAGAATGCACCATCTAAAGGGGGAAACAGGTCCAGCAAAAGAGGAAGCTGTTTATTTCTAGGCTGAAATATTCACAGAACCTAAAGGGCTTTGTCACCAAAACATTGGCGCTGTGCAAAAATACAGGATGTACATCCCCTCTCTTCATTCCCACCCCCAGGGGCAAATCCAGTTAGTTGACCACTGGGAACAAAAGAAACTTATTTCCTATGCACTAGAACCACAAACCCGAGTACTGCATTCAAAATTCATATTGAGAATCCCCTTGGATTTCTTCAGAGTGTGGGATCTGCAGTTTAAGCACTTTACAACTTCGCAGATTAAAATAAATTCAATGAAGTGATTTTTAATTTCTTATTCTGTATTGATTTGCTTCTTTCTTTTGGCTTTTTGAGCCTATTTAATTTAGTCCAAACTAATCCAGTTGGCTAGTGGGAGGAATGGAAGGGAGGGGAGAAGAGCCTCTTCCCTAATAAATCTGGAGTGGCTTGCTCTCTCTAATATCTGCTGTATATAAGTTCTTTGTATCTGCAAAGATGACAGTACAGCGTAATGAGAAATGATTTTGAAGCAGTAATTTAACCCCTATACAATAATGACACCAAGAGGTAAATAATTAATGTTTCACATTTTTTCAGGGCTTTTCATCTCAAGGAGTCGCCAGACTCCTTGCAGTTTTTATAACTGACAAGAATCAATTCACTCAGTGTTCACACACATCCATCTAAACAGAACATGGACCCAGCTAAAGAACATCCTAAGCACCGCAGAAAAAGCTTGGACTGGAAGCAAAGAATGTTTCACAGCAGAGGAGGCTTCAGGAGACTGTTGGCCAAAGTGGAATTTGGCTGGAACTCAGTGTTTATCATCTGTGTATTTGCAAAAGGTGCCACTGAGTGGTTTAAAAACCCTCAGGTTTGTCTTACTGCTCACCTGAGGTAGGCAAGCTGGTAAAGGAAATAGATGCATCTGTAAACTGTCAGTCAGAAGGCCAAACTAGGTGAATCTAACATCACTTGCTGGCAAAGCAATGCAAACAGATACTGAGCACTTGCTGCTCTTAAGCTACAAGCTGGAACCAATAGTCACCACTGTGGCAATTTGTAATTTAATACAAGTCGTCTTCCTTAAGCCACCCTTCCAGTTCAGAAATGCAAGACCCTCTTCTGCACAAAAGACCACCTTGCACAGTGTATCCACCACCCAACTACTAATCAAAGGTAAGCCTGCTGATTTCGTAAGCCTGACATAGTATACAGCTACAGAACAGCTCAGGTGAGAATAGCACCAGCATTAGCAATCATTCTCTTTGTGAACCAGTGCACAAGAAAGGAACCTACCAAGTTACACATACTACAAAGACGCAGAAAGAGACTTGTTTTTAAAAGTGATTGCCATAAAACATTTTATGCTTCCCCCCCACCACCACCTTTTTCCATGCTTGCAGAGGCAATAATTTCATTAAGTGATTAAGTGCTTTTATTCCTCTGACTCATAGTTCATAAGACATATGAACATGAATTTCAATTAGTGTTTCTTACAGTGAAAATGGGACAAGGAAAACATTCCTGAGCAATGCAGAAAGGGTGAGCTAAACTATCCTTAGTACCCCTGGTGTAAATCAACAACAACTCTACTGAACCAGCTGAAATACATGGATGTAAAACTAGCACAACATCAGAACACAACTCAGCATGTCCAACCTCCAAGCAGCTTCACTAAAAGCCAAAGTTAACAGTCTCTGTGTGTCAGAACTAAAACCTTCAAGTGAGTTTCAGTGCAGGAGTGCTTCATTCTGAAGGAAACGGTCCTGATGATCTAAGCAGGACCCTAACCCCTGTAGCTGGATACTTAGTTCCCGTGGCCTTTGCATTGACACTACTTCAGGGTGCTCTTTAGAAACTTCCCCTTTCCATTAAGGCAAAAAACCCCTGCTCTTAAGAGCAATCCTGCAGCTGCGAGAACAGCCAGAAGCCCAGCTTCTCCAAAAATCCCCTTCTTTCCACTGATCATTTTCTTTCCAAGAATACCGTCCCTTCCCATCTTACCCTGCCACTGGCTGCTCAGAGATCAGAGTATGCCTGCATGAAATAGTTAATCTTACCTTATTTTCATACCCTTTTTTCCCCAGACCAGGTTTTTTGTTGTCAGCTTCAGAAGCTATGCTAGTGTCCTCAAAGTTAAATATGCACCTCATATCTGCTATATTTCTTTAAAAAGACCACTTGGTCTGATCTTAAAATTTTGGTACCGCTCTCCCTGTTGGGTAAAGGTGGCAATGTGACAATGGAAACCAAGGCTATTCTGAACTAGAGGATTATTGCCATAATGTAGTGCCATAGATTAACTTTCACAATAAGAGTTCATTGTTTTACCTCTACTTCCACAAAATAAAATGGAACTAACCAGTTACCTTCCTGGAAAATACACAACTTCCAGGAAATACACAAAATACAAAAAAATACAGTCTCTGGATTGTTTAAAAAAAAGCACATCCTTGTTTTGTGTAATTCAAAACAGGGAGTTGGACAGAAGTCTAGAGTACCACAGCCAGGAGGCTCCCATTTCCCTTCTGGTTGACATGTTTGTCAGGCAAACTTTTAGGCAGAATAAGTTGGAGATCCCAAAGAAGATCTTCCATTTTCACCTTTCTTACTAGCCAGAGATGTTCAGCCAGTGCTAACCAAATAGTCATAGCTTCACATGGAGGATTAAGATGAAGCTGACCACTCTGTACTAGGAAAGGAGAGGACTAGTACAAAAGCTGTGCAACTCCTGAAGTTTGAGCTAGCTGGCTAAGCACAGTTGATATGTTTATACTTAACACTTCTTTGGATGACAGCATTGGAAACTGATACATACACAGTCCTGTCTCTCTCCTTCAATCCTAAACCATAGGAGGTTCAAGTTTGTTCTCCTTGGCTAAAGAGTATAACTCCCTATACATCTTGACAGCTGTAACAGCAGTAAAATCTGTTATCAACAATAGAGCTCTCTGCCTGGGTTTAGATAGGTTTGTAAGCTAAACATTTGCTTTGCCTTTAATTGCCAGGTTATTGATGGAAAGATTTCCCCATCCTGTAGTATAAAAAGGGAAACCTTACAACTTCCTGGTTCAAACTGAAATGTTAAATCCATTCTTGGCTGCAATGGTTTTAACTAGCTTTATACCAAGCCAGGACAGTGCAGTTAACATTCTGCAGGAGTTAAGTTGTTAGGGGAAAAAAAAAAAAAGTCTAAGCTCAGCTAGTGCTTTTTAGTGTGAAAAACCCTGATTTTCCATGAAGTCCTGTGTAATAGTTTGGAAATTCAATGTCTCAGTTGCTTTTGCTTCTAGAAAACTAATTGCAAAAGGGAGCAGCTGAAGAGATAGGAGTTTGATTTTTCTATTGTAGAGATGCTGCAAGGAAAGAACTAAAATAGATCCTCAGGAGAAGCAGGTTTCTATCTGAGCCCCAGAAGAATCGCCTTGGTCTGTACCAAAACCTCACTGTTTTCTCTCCCTAGGAGGTAATAATTTCAATTTCAACAGCTGTCATTCAATTACAAAGTAGAAAGTTTTAATTACCACCTCATTTTGTGTTTTCCTTGATGAATTTGTATGCCATCACCGGTTACTGGACATGGACATTCATTCATGGAAGTGCACAGTGTGCTTTTCTCCTGGGCTTAATATTTATCATCTAGATCAAACAGTTTGAGAAGGTTAAAGGAGGAGGTATAAGTGCTCAGAGATGTTAGCTGAACACCATCTACTGTATTTGTGATGCCTTGCTTGCCTCCAAGTCAAGGCCTTTGGGGATGTAGCTGTAATAAATAAGCAACATCTATTTCATTCTCCAAAATGCCTGTCCAATTTCTGGAACAAACCCTCCTTCAGTGGAACTAAAGCTGTTCTACCAGGCACAAAGAAATAAGCCCTCAGTCAGCTTTGGCTGCCAGAGCCCCACAGGAGTCCAAGGAAATATTCCAGCTACACTCCTGAAGTTCTGGCTCCAAATGACAAAGCAGCATGGGAGTTGCAACAGTTTCATTTAAGTCAGTAGTTAAATGAAAATCAGCTCCTCACCACATAGGTCCTTATATTATACTGAGGCAAGAACTGACTGTAGATTTTCCTGTCATTGTACCAGACCACAGTCTTAACCATAAGGCCATCCTCCAATGAAAGGTCCTGTAATAGTGAGCAGAAAAACAGTTTGAGAGAACAGATGCTGCAGCAAAAAAAGATTCAGAAAAGGACACTTGTGTCAGAGGAGAGCCGGAAAAAGAGACTACACTGCTGCAGCACAGTTTACTGAATATATAAACTCCTGAGGATGCCTCTTTCTTTTGTGTCTATGAGCAGGAAGCTGCAGAGGGGGAAAAAACAAACCCACGCAGACCCATCGCTCTAGTAATTTTTCAAGCATGCAATGGATAGAATCCGACAAGCTTCCTGAGCGACAGCAGAGAAAGTTTTGGCTTGTAATTAAGTACTTGTCAGATGGTTTAAAGTAGCTTTGTTAACCACTGAACACAGGGGACCTTCAACAAGATACATCCAGTGAAATGTATGGGTTTGCCTCCTTGCTGTTGTCTCAGCACTAACTCAGGTCTATTTTCAAAGGTCACATTGGTAGAAAACTTGAGCCTGGCCAAGAGTTCCCTCAAATCGAGTTAACTTTTTTCCATATTTCAGTGAGCTTTGAGCTAGGAGCTGCAAAGCACACAGAGAGCATTAAACCTTCTCCAAACCAGTAGCCACTGGCAATTTAGACTGACCTTTCACACTTGCAGTATAGTAGCATACAGTCAATTACACATCTCAGTTAAGATTCAGAGATTCTTGACCATTGACAGCAATCTCCAAGAACACCCTTTGACAACAGGTTTTACATAATGTAGATAAAAGATAGGCTTTAGTAAACCCCATAGAGGAGCAGACTGGACCCTCTCAACACCAAGGCTAGCCTTGTAGATCCACATGATTATACCTTCCAGTGAGGCTCAACTTCAAGTTCCTTTGGGACAGAAATAAATCAGACAATGATTATATCTCCAGCAGGGGACATCCATTCCTCAGTTTGATCTGTTGTCTGTTCATTTTTCCTTTTATCACTTGTGAATGAGACCAGCATGGGTAATGGCCACAGCTATCGAGTGTCACTGATTCATTTTCATCCCTGTGTTGATTTCGTATTGATCAGTGAGCTGAAACAGAGTTATTCAAATTCTCTTTCAACAAAACTATCCCTAATGCTTCTGTTCTGATGTTTTAAAAGAATGCAGATCTCTTACCTTCTCTTGTGATTTCTTCACACTGCTCCGTGAAGTTATTTATTTCGTAAGACTGATCCAGATCCTTTTCCAACAGCCCTCTTGTGCCACTGTACAAAAACAGTAGCAGCAAGGGAGTTCAGAATTAAAGCCATGGTCTAACCAGATAAATATTAACTCAGAAGTCAGATTTAAGAACATTATCCCTGTCTTACATATGCAGGATTTCCAGATGGAAAGATTAAGGTTCTCAGCCTTTTTGCATTGGTAAGGAGATGTCAAATTCTAAAATTAAACTCCATTACCTAATCCAGTGTCTTGAAGGAAAGAAACTTCTTTCCATTTACACAGATGCACAGGGTACACAATCTCTCAAAGACTCTGCTCATTGTTATGGTGGCTTGACATCAACAGCTTCGGTTAAAAAAACAGGTTGCCTGTCCCTCCTTCCCTAGGCAGAACCAGTGAGAGCTACTGTTTGGGCTTTCATCTGCCAGGAGTGACAATTCTTCTTTGCCAGGGCACTGGCAGAGAGAGTTAGCTGTTTCCTGAACAAGTCAGGAGTTAAATGTGCCCTAATAAATACTCCTCAGTTGTCCAGAGTAATTATTTGTGATAAAGGCCAAATATGTGATTCTGATGAGGATGTCCTTACAAGCTTGTGTGGCCTGTAAACCGTCAGGGCAAACACCTTTCTACATTTTCACACTTCACGTTGTTCTAACAAGCCAAGTAATTATCAGAGGAATTAGCTTGGATAACTATTGACAATGACCCTTATCACTGGACAGACCTCCTTCTATCCACAGCACTGCTTAACAGTTCTTTTCAGGGTTTCTCCAGTGGACGTGAAGGTAGGGTTAACTCAAGAAACTGTGGTAAATGCAGAAGGTGAGGTGAGCTCAGCACAAGCAATGTGCTGAGGCCCTTATACTGCTCCAGCAAAGGAGTGTTAGAAAAATAATGCATAGGAGCTTTTGAATACAGTTCTCATGAAAGCACCGAGTTGACAGCCCAGAGACGGATGGCCATAGTTTATTCTCAGAACTGTGGCAGCACAAGCTCTGGCAACTAATCCCCCTGCTCCTACCACCTCTTCTGAAAACATACACCTCCAGCCAAATCCCAGCCTGCACATTCCAGGCATAGCTGAAAAGAACCAGATAGTGCAGCTGGTTTGCTGGTATACCAATACGTTTCTGTTATACTGGTGGGTTTAACAATGCGGACACCCTTTCAAATCAAAGGTCTTGATAACTACCGAAATTATTCGCATCAATCGCAAAACAATTGTCATAAGTAAACCACACTTAGTCTTTACTGACCCGGGCTAAAGTGGCAACAGCATCAAATCAACTCCATTTTGCAGTAGCCCAGCATGAGCCAAGAATAGCAGGAGGGAAAACTAACATTTCCTACTTTTTCTAGAAAGAGGTGAATGTAATATACCCGTGCCTGTTTATTACCTGCAGTCTGTTATACCAGCAATAATTCAAGGTAATATAGCTAGGACCTTTTAATATGCGGTCTGTTGAGCAGCCAACAGTTCAGGGTTAACAGGTTATGTACCTGTATCTGTTTATTATGCAGTCTGTTGTACTACAGATTAAATTGCTTTTTCCTTCTATATACAAAAGGACTGGGGTTTTACATCTTCAAGCCAAATACCACATCTTTCAGAAAAACTTCCATCTCCTCTTAGGCCATCCCCTGTTTTTCCAACACTAATTCTTTACACCAGACATGCCTGCTAACTGCTTCTTCTGAAGAGTGAGCTCCATGTAGCTGCGGTCTCCTTTCTGACAGCTCTGTGGTTTTGCTGGTTTAAAGCAACATCATGTCTTCTTGTATCACACTATCACAATCAAAATGCAGACATGGAATGAATATTTGATGCTATGAGGCAGCAAAGGACCAGCAACACAAAGCTCCCTGTTTCAAAGAAAGCATCTTTGTGCAAAGCATGTTTCAGCTACAGCTCCTTTCCTCCTGCTCTGTGTTGTTATAGGTTTATCTCACAACTTTCTGTCTGAAAGTCCAATGTAATAGGAGAACGAACTAAACATATGAGAATAATAGGCTGCCAAGAAATCTGAGGACCTGGCATATCCCAGAAAGAAACAAAAATAAGTCTTCAGCAAACCTGTCTTCACATTCACCTGCTGGATTTAATGTTTCACATAGGTCTCCAAACATGTCAAGTCTCAAATCACAACTGCTCTGCACAGTTATCTACCAGAAAAGGACAAGCTCACTTGTAATACCCAGTAACACACATAACAAATACAAGCACGGTATTCTTGTAGTGTGCCCCTGTTGCAACCTAGGGACTGCAACTTCTGCTTTTCTATGGCTTTAGACATATAGAATCAAAAGGGAATATAACATCGGCAAGTCCACTGTGTTATTAACCCCTACACAAAAGACTATGAAACAAGTTCCCTGAAGCCATTTTGAGGGTTTAGGTAGGACTTTTTGAAGTAGTAGACTAGCACTGTATTAATTTGGAAGGTTAAGTTTTTCTTCCCAAGATAAGAGATGGTAGCATCAGTATTCACCAATACATACCCTAAAAAAGTTTTCAGCTGAATCCCACCCTTAGACTCCACAGGTTACAGTTACTATCTCTCCAATATAACTTCGATTCAAAGCCAGCTCATTCCAGCAACATCAAGGAGGAACAAAATTAGTACAAGAAGGAAGCAGGGGGAGAGGGATATCAATTTGGAGTAATTCTACTTTTACATTATTGTACTTAATTTTTTTCTACCTGTTATTGCATATTCAATTCAAAGTTTTCACAGCCATACAGAAACTGGTGCTGGAAGGGATTAACTTCTTGTTCTGCTAATAGAACAATTTTCCACTTGTCACTAAAAATCTCAAGGTAGGAGGTGTTTGTAGGAAGGGTTACATATGAAGAAAGGGGATTTGGCACAGGCTGCAGGACATAGTATTTATCTGCAGGTGTCAAAATTTCCCAAAAGAGCCGTCATCCTTGTTTTACAGACAAAAGACCCTGTAGTAGAGCAATTCACCTAGAGGTCTCCCACTATGCTAGAGATGGAAACAAAACTTGGGAAGTCCTAGTTATCATGCCAGCTGGAAACTACAACCTGCAGTGAGATTAGAGGAGTAGCTTTACTGAATAGGGTGGGCTAACCCAGAAGTTATCACTTCTACTACCAGAAAAAGGTGGTACTCCTCTCCCTTCTGTTCTTGCTGCTTATCTCCACCAGCACCAAACTCAGCTGACTTCTCTGTAAGTCAGTTGATTTCACTAGTGTCAGAACACTAGCCCAGGGAAGAAAAGGAAAAAGCAGCAGCAGCCAGATAGGTTTCTGCTTGAGCCCCTGGAAGAGAGAGTGAATGAAACCCCATGCCTAGAAGCAGAGGAAGGAAAAGCAAGACCTCTCACTGTCCCCTGAGCTGCTATGAAGGGTCAACTGGCTCCAAAACTACAATTCTCTGTGTTAATATGCCACACAGCAAGCCCAGTAGTTACATTACTGTCTGCCACAGGTTAGAACTGCCCTTAATTTTTTTTCAGACTACACAGTGTTAAACAGTTTCGGGAAGCAGCATCTTTCACGCTTTTTTTAAGGGGGGGGGAAGATCCATCTCTCTCCTTTGGCAGCACCCGCTTGTCTGTTATGCAAGGATACGCAGTCACCGAGGCGAAGGGCTCCGGAGCGGACGCTCGTGCCGGGGCACCCTTGCTGAGGCGGCAAAAACAAAGCGCGAAGGGCAGGAGCGGGCAGCCCAGCCCCCCTCCCAGAGCGGGAAAGAGCGGGAAAGGGCGAGCTGCTGACGTGCGGCAGCTCTGACGCGGCGTGGGCGGGGCCAGGAGTGACGGCGGGCAAACCCCCCCCCACCTATAAAAGCAGCCCCCAGGGAGCGCGGCGACCAGGACGGGCAAACAGGGCGTGGCGCGTCAGGAGGGCGGTCAGGGCGCGCAGGAAAGGCTGAGTGTCCCCCCCTCCAAGTTCCAAAGGGGAACCCAGGCAGTGGTCACCGTCCTCCCAGGAGAACACCTGGCAGCCATGGTCACCACCCGCCCGAAAGCCGCCGCCAAAAGGAATGCGGCGACCCAGACGGAGCTCCCGCACAGACACGCGGCCGTCCAGGTCACTGGCTGCAGGGAGTGCCTGGGCCTGTCGCTTGTGCCAGACGGCAGCGGGGACGGCAAATGTCTTCGCTGTGAGCAGGTGGATGATCTGCTCAGCCTGGTGGCAGAGCTGAAGGAGGAGGTGGAAAGGCTGAGGAGCATCAGGGAGTGCGAGCAGGAGATAGACTGGTGGAGCCGCACCCTGCCGTCCCTGGGGCCAGGGCAGCAGGCGGAGGCCCCACAAGGAGCAGAGGATCCCCTACCCTCTTGCCGGCAAGCAGAAGGAGGGGATCCAGGAGACGGGGGGGGATGGAAACAGGTCCCTGCCCGGGGAGGCAGGCGAATCCCCTCCCGGCCTCCCTCGCCTCCCCAGCTGCCCCTACACAACAGATACGGGGCTCTGGAGGTTGAGGGCCAGGCAAGCGGGGAGGGAGGTGAAGGGGAAGGTCCAGCCAGGGGGTTGCCGAGGGTCAGTCAGTCACCCCCACGGATTACGACTGCCCCTGTTAAGAAAAAAAGGAGGGTGATTGTGGTGGGGGATTCCCTCCTGCGGGGAACTGAGGGCCCGATCTGCCGCCCGGACCCATCCCACAGGGAAGTCTGCTGCCTCCCTGGGGCCCGGGTTAGGGACATTACGAGGAAACTGCCTGACCTCGTGAGGCCCTCCGATTATTACCCACTGCTGGTTATACAGGTGGGCAGTGACGAGATTGCAGAGAGAAGTCCTAGGCCAATGAAGAGGGACTTCAGGGCACTGGGGCGATTGCTCGCAGGATCGGGAGCACAAGTTGTGTTTTCCTCTATCCCGTCAGTGGCAGCAAGGAACACTGAAAGGAATGGGAAAACTCACCTGATTAACAGGTGGCTCAGAGGCTGGTGCCATCGCTGGAATTTTGGGTTCTTCGATCACAGGGAGGTCTACACGGCACCGGGCCTGCTGGCGGCTGATGGAGATCGGCTGTCTCCAAGGGGGAAAAGGATTCTCGCCCAAGAGTTGGCGGGACTCATTGAGAGGGCTTTAAACTAGGTTTGAAGGGGGAAGGGGATATAAACAGGCCCGCTAGTAAGGAGCCCAGGGGCGGCATGGCAACATTGGGGGCAAAATCAACAGCCCAGCTTAAGTGCATGTACAGCAATGCACGTAGCATGGGCAACAAACAGGAGGAGCTGGAGGCCCTTGTGCAGCAGGATGGCTATGACATAGTCGCCATCACGGAAACGTGGTGGGACGACTCTCATGACTGGAGTGCTGCACTGGAGGGCTATAAGCTCTTCAGAAGGGATAGGCAGGGTAGGAAAGGCGGTGGGGTGGCTCTGTATGTTAGGGAGTGTTTCGACTGCATAGAGCTTGACAGTGGTGATGACAAGGTGGAATGCTTATGGGTAAGGATGAGGGGGAAGGCTGGAAAGGCGGATGTCCTGTTGGGAGTCTGCTATAGACCACCCAACCAGGAGGTAGAGGTAGATGAGGCATTCTATAAGCGGCTGGCAGAAGTGTCGCAATCGCTAGCCCTTGTTCTCATGGGGGACTTCAACTTGCCAGACATCTGCTGGAAATACCACACAGCAGAGAGGCAGCAGTCTTGGAAGTTCCTAGAGCATGTGGGGGATAACTTTCTAATGCAGCTGGTAAGCGAGCCTACCAGGGGAGGTGCCCCGCTTGACCTGCTGTTTACCAACAGAGAAGGGCTTGTGGGAAATGTCGAGGTCGGAGGCCGTCTCGGGCTTAGCGACCACGACATGATAAAGTTCTCAATTTTGGGTGATGCTAAGCGGAGGGGCACCAAAACTATTACCATGGACTTCCGGAGGGCAGACTTTGCCCTCTTCAGGACCCTGGTTGGGAAAGTCCCTTGGGAGGCGGTCCTGAAGGGCAAAGGGGTCCAGGAAGGCTGGGCCCTCTTCAAGAAGCAAGTCTTAAGGGCGCAGGAGCGGGCTGTCCCCGTGTGCCGTAAGACCAACCGGAGGGGAAATCGACCGGCCTGGCTGAATAGGGAGCTTTTGCGGGGACTCAGGGAAAAAAGGAGAGTCTACCGCCTTTGGCAGAAGGGGCGGGCAGCTCAGGAGGAGTACAGGGATCTTGTTAGGTCCTGCAGGGAGGAAATTAGAAAGGCAAAAGCCCAGCTAGAACTCAATCTGGCCAGTGCTGTAAAAGACAATAAAAAATGCTTTTATAAGTACATCAGCAATAAAAGGAGAGCCAAGGAGGGTCTCCATTCTTTGCTGGATGTGGGGGGGAACATTGTCACCGAGGACAAGGAAAAGGCTGAAGTACTTAACGCCTTCTTTGCCTCTGTGTTCAACAGCCAGACCGGTCATCCCCAGGGTACTCAGGCCCTTGAGCAAGAGGATAGGGATAGGGACCAGAATGGAGCCCTCATAGTCCAGGAGGAAGCAGTTAATGACCTGCTATGCCACCTGGACGCTCACATGTCTATGGGGCCAGATGGGATCCACCCAAGAGTACTGAGGGAGCTGGCAGAGGAGCTTGCCAAGCCACTTTCCATCATCTATCAACAGTCCTGGTTAACAGGGGAGGTCCCTGATGACTGGAGGCTTGCCAATGTGACGCCCATCTACAAGAAGGGCCGGAAGGAGGACCCGGGGAACTACAGGCCTGTCAGCCTGACCTCGGTGCCGGGGAAGATTATGGAGAGGTTCATCTTGAGCGAACTCCACAGGCAAGTACAGGTCAACCAGGGGATCAGGCCCAGCCAGCATGGGTTCACAAAAGGCAGGTCCTGCTTGACCAACCTGATCTCCTTCTATGACCTGGTGACCCGCCTGGTAGATGATGGAAAGGCTGTGGATGTCATCTACCTCGACTTTAGCAAAGCTTTTGACACCGTCTCGCATAATATCCTCCTCGGGAAGCTGGCAGCTCACAGCTTAGAGAGGCATACTCTTCGCTGGGTAAAGAACTGGTTGGGTGGCCGAGCCCAGAGAGTAGTGATAAATGGTGTTAAGTCCAGTTGGCGGCCGGTCACGAGCGGTGTTCCCCAGGGCTCTGTTTTAGGGCCAGTCTTGTTCAATATCTTTATCAATGATCTGGATGAGGGGATCGAGTGCACCCTCAGTAAGTTTGCAGACGACACCAAATTGGGTGGGAGTGTCGATCTGCTCGAGGGTAGGATGGCCCTGCAGAGGGACCTGGACAGACTGGATCGATGGGCCGTGGCCAACTGTATGAGGTTCAACAAGGCCAAGTGCCGGGTCCTGCACTTCGGTCACAACAACCCCATGCAACGCTACAGGCTTGGGGAGGAGTGGCTGGAAAGCTGCCTGGCCGAAAAGGACCTGGGGGTGTTAGTAGATAGCCGGCTGAACATGAGCCAGCAGTGTGCCCAGGTGGCCAAGAAGGCCAACAGCATCCTGGCTTGTATCAGGAATGCTGTGGCCAGCAGGAGCAGGGAGGTGATTGTCCCCCTGTACTCGGCGCTGGTGAGGCCGCACCTGGAATACTGTGTCCAGTTTTGGGCCCCTCACTACAAGAAAGACATTGAGGTGCTGGAGCGTGTTCAGAGGCGGGCAACGAAGCTGGTGAAGGGTCTGGAGAACAAGTCTTATGAGGAGCGGCTGAGGGAACTGGGGTTGTTTAGCCTGGAAAAGAGGAGGCTGAGGGGAGACCTTATCGCTCTCTACAACTACCTGAAAGGAGGTTGTAGTGAGGTGGGGGTTGGGCTCTTCTCCCAAGTAGCTAGCGATAGGACAAGAGGAAATGGGCTTAAGCTGCGCCAGGGGAGGTTTAGACTGGAAATTAGGAAAAATTTCTTTACGGAAAGGGTGGTCAGGCATTGGAACAGGCTGCCCAGAGAGGTGGTGGAGTCACCATCCCTGGAGGCGTTTAAAAAACGGGTAGATGTGGCACTTCGGGATATGGTTTAGTCTGGTCTACCCTTGATTAGTCTAGAGTGGGCTTGGTAGTGTAGGTTAATGGTTGGACTGGATGATCTTAAAGGTCTTTTCCAACCTAGATGATTCTATGATAAATAATCTTGGCTTGCTCAAAGCATATTAAGGATCCTTAAGCCCTTTACAAGGCTGAAAAACTCCATCTCTGCCTCAGTTTCCTCTCCTCTGAAACAGGATAGCTGCATCCTTTCTTTCACATGTCCCTTTGTTCATCAAAAGGTAGGACTGAGTATAATGGTACTCTTATTTCAGACAAAGACTATAGTCATTAGTCTAATACAAATAAAGCTCTGTGCAATTACAGACCAATGCCTGCTAGACTCATTCCAGATACCATATCCCCTCCTAATGCCTCAGCTCCACATTCTCCCTGGCCTGTGTTGCAGCTAGTCCTTTAAAAGCAATCAGCCTTTGGTGAACGCCTTTGCTTCCTCAGGAATGCAGCCGGGTTATAAGAGAGCAGTTCTATCTATATGGAAATGCAGATTTCAAATATATCCATCCTAGTAATCAAATCCAGAGGAAACAATCCCCTAATATGGAGCTAATAAAAGTTGATTTTAAGTCAGCCTGGAGCTGTAAGCAATAAGAAGCAGATTTATAATGGTGGCTTTCATTATTGCTGTTTTTGTTTTTTATAGCCTACACCAGCATAAAGCTATTGGTCAGCTTGCTACTGAATTTACCTGTATTCCCTAACCTCACTGAGTTCAAACCATGTTTCTTCTTCCATTCAAATGGCTCTAAATCTGTCTGCCTACACACAGGGGTTGGGTAAATCATGGTAGCCTAACTTACTTCAATAATTACACTGGTAAGAAGCAAGGCATCAAGCCTTTCTTCCCCCCACATGCTCCCCCCTCACATGCTTGCAAAGACACATGCCTGGTGCTGTTAGAAGGCGGCAGCACTGCCCCTAGAATTATTGATCAGTCATTGAAATCCTGTTTCAGGTAGTGATGAGACTCTTAACTTCAGGGTGAAAAACAGTCCATGTAACTAAAAGAGAGATGAAAACATGAGAAGTCCTGTGACCTAATATGGTCAAGTGAAATTTCCCCCTCTCCTCCTTCCTCACACAGACCTTTAGCTATAAAAAGCTTGAAAAGGGTCTCTATGTCATTAGAAGTGAAGAGAATCAATCTCTTCAGTGGTGCAAGGAGAAGCTTGCACAAAAACAGAGGACAACACTCAGTGAAACAGACCTGATGGTTGGCAGGGCCAAGCAGCTTACCAAGTTGCAAGCAGAAGTCAACTGAGGAACATGATACATATTTAAGAGACATGGAAAAATCAATCCAGATCACCCACAGTGGAATCAGTCTGGCAGAGTATGCAAGAAACAAGCATCCTTCCACCTCAGTAATCTCCAGAGGTTAAACCATCTTTATTAAATCCTTTTTGGGCCTGTTTTATCCACGGTAAACACACCACTTAAAACAACAGAGTCACCACAAATTATTTTGACCTTTTATGAAAAAGATGCTGCTACTGCAATATGACTGCTGTATGATTACACTCTAATATCTGCACCTACCATCTACTCAGATAAGCATTATCCATAAAATTCTCTACGTGACTGAAAACAATTAGTGTCAATCATTAATATGCTTGGATTCTAACAGAATCTTTTTCGACACCAGAGAGCACAAGTCAGTACAGCAGTTAAGCTTCCAGCTATATAAATGAACGGTATTATTTCTGTAGCGAAACAAAACTACAGCCACAACTATAAGCTTATTTTAATCAAGACAGATCACCTCCTGAGACTAAATATCAAACCAGTCCGTCTAGGACCTTCCTTATTTCAGTCAGCTAGTTGCAGTGAAGAGCAGTGAAGCATTTCTGTAGAGCTTAGATAGATTTACCATTGGAGAGATATGCACATGAGCCTCAAAATCTCTAGGGCTTGTCCACTGTGTCTTTGTGCAGCTGAAGTTAAAAACCGATCCTTCCATTTTAACCCTCCATCACACAGTTACCTGGGATTGCAGAGGACCAGAGCTTTTGTATCCAAGCCTATCTGGGTCATTCAGTTTTTCTTAGAGGACTGGCAATTACCTGACAGACAGGAGCCTGAGCATATTGTAGGTGTATCCGCAGAGAAATTTAGAACCAATTCAGGAATATTAGGGTTGTACTCATTGCAGTAGCAGTAGAATCAGATACTCTGTCTCCAAGGCTGTCAATCTTCTTTCATTGCCATTAAATGTACTTAAAGGGAACTCCCCAGAAGCGGTTAGGCTATCCAAAGTTTCAGCCTGCTTTAACATAAAGGCAGGCTGCAATTAGTAACATATCAGACATGCTTCTCAACAAAATATCTTCCCTTTTCCAAGCAGCATAACCAGAACAAACACCACTTTGGCACAAAGCTGAAGTGCAAAACCCTTAAAACTTAGAGCAAGTCATTCATAATTACGAAATAGTCCAAGCAGCTAGCAATCAACACGTTATGCCCTGTGAACATGAAGATATAAAACTAAAACCTCAGTGAAATTTTCATTTTTCCTGCTAAATGAAAATCTGTTCCTCTGTCAGCTGTGGCTGAAGAGATCTTTCACTGATATTATGAAATACAAAAATAGAAGAGGCCATATCCTGCATTGTAATTGGCAATTTAAGAAAAATAAAGTTGTGATTTCAAGGCTTACATTGTAGTACTAGTGATTAGAGGAGATTGGATAGGAACCCAAGACTATCAGCAGCAAGCGAGAGAACTCCTCACTTGATTTCCAAGAACAACTCAAAATGCAAATTAGACATGCAAGAGGATAGGAGTCAGGCCTAGCCAATCCATCCAATTAGGACAGCTTCAAGAAAGTTTTCCTTTTTCTCTTTTGGATCTGATCATGAGCTGGGAATAAATCAGGACTACAATGGAAGGAAATAATTTTGTAGCATTCTGAAAGACTGTCTTTTAGGAGCTATTTAGAGGCAGAATAAAGAGGTCTTCATTGGTTATTGCATCAAAGGGCTGAATGAGTGCCAGAACTCCCACATGGACCTGTTGGGATACTCTGTTCAAAACACTGATCTCCCCCCCCCCCCCCCCCCCCCCCCCCCCGCCCCCAGTGGCTACTTCTATTGGAAAGGTTCATTGACATGGTTTTAAAAAGGTCTTTTGGGGAGAAAAACCAAAACTTTAAGTGTTATTATTCCACTTTAACACACAAAAGGCTTTTATTTAAAAAGAAAATTACCATTACAAAATTCACTTCAGAGTTGAAGTCAAAGCATTTCAAATTCATTTAAGATTTTAGGACTGATCAAGATCTGAAGCAGTTTTAGGTCTATGCAGTTTTGCCTTTTTCATCCCTAAAGCTACTTTGCAAAATATACCAAGATTGTCATCACAGTTTCAGGAGTGACTTGTGTGGCTGGGACAGAATGTACCCCTACTCTCAAGAGGCTTTGCTGTCCCATGCATAGATCTTTCATCTGTCCAAAGCACATTCCTTTAAACCACATTTTGTGCAGGTCTGAGCAACAACATCATACACAAAGCAGCAGGGAGCAGTCCTAAGCAATCTATGAAAGTTAGAGTGCACAAATAGACCCATGATGAGGCCCTTACCTGACAGGATTCAGGGGTACCGAACCCAACAGAAGTCCTCGCTACTTGGTAGAGCCACACACCTTGCTTACCCACCCAGTTGTAGCCCTGTTTCCAAAACTCCTACAGACAGAAGTCTAGCCTAATGCCATTTAACTTTTCACCAGCTCAGCATCTGACTTCAAATCTGTTAAATTTCCCCTAATTATGATTAGCAAGACAGCAGGTTCAAAACACTATATAGACAAAATTACACCAGACTTACAAAGAACTGATCTTTAGATAGGAATTGATTCCTCATTTAGTCTCAAGTTACACTCTAGATGCATTAAGAACCTTAAATTGACTGTAAGCAATTTTTTCCTCAGACTAATGTAGTGGGATGTAACTAATCAAAGTGAGAATCGGGATCTAGAATTCAGCTTGGGCTTTTCACAGCTTGAAAAGCTCAGTGCCACACTGGAGCCAACGTAGGTAACAAAACCAAACTGACAGCAGGCAGACTCAAGCCTTTAGTCCAACATCTATACAACAATTGGTACAAGTATTCTGTGGAACATTTTGTAACAGATTTTCATATCACAAATGTGTAATGTTATTTGTTATAACAGACTGGGTTGGTAATAACCCAGACTCTTGACATTATTTTCAGCACTGGGGTCTTCAGGGAAGTCCAGCTGCCCTTACAAATGCTTTTACCATAGTAGCAAATTGGCTCCTGTACCAATTGGTTCCAACATCTTCAGTAAGTCATTTTGAGAAAATGGGCATCCCTGGCACTTCTTGTAAAAGCATTTGTATGAAGTTTGTTGGTTCATTTAAGCTTTTCAGTGGTGCACTTAAATTCTGAGGAGAAACAAACATTCACGATCCACATACATCTAAATATTCCTCCACTGACATTCAGCTCTTAGCAGAAAGGCAGTATCATGCATGCTGGAGGAAGACCACAGCAGAAAAACACCAGAAAGCTTTCTCCCCCAATTTCAGGGAACTCCCAGATTCTACTTTTATATCTTACTGACTTATTCTGTGAAGATGAACAAGTTGCTTCCCTGCTGTGGCCCTTCTAAAATGTTGAGCAAAGCTTTATATAATTTATAAGTCACATGAGGCTTTATTACAGTAAAAAGCTCCAAGGGCTTTTCCATTTGTGACAACTTACCCATAAAACCAACAGTGTGCAAAATGCCTTGGACCCTAATTAAGACAAGTTGAATCCAGAGACAATACCACATTGACATTAAGGTTAGCAATGTAATCTGTTGGCAGAAGACAGCCATGGAAGCCAGGGTGGGGGTATTAAATGCTTTACTGAGGATCAGTGTATGTTGCAGAACAATATCCTGTGCAGTATCTACTACTAATAACAACTGTGGCATCTACACAGTCTTTGAGTAATTGCGTCTTTTGGGAAAAAGTCTCACATCTTGGTTACCCATATTATCTTCCACATGTTCTGCTCAACTGTACGTCTGTGATGGCAGCAGACCATAATGTCCAAATTTCTTTAAGACAGACACAGGGATGTGAACCCCAAATAGCATGCCATGAGTCAGTCTTAGCTACAGCTCAAGTTCAGCCTAGTTTCCTTTCACCTACACTGTGTCACTGACTCGTATATTCATAGTAACAACATAGAGCATGGGACACTAGGCACAGCCCTTCCCTGAAGATCCACAGTTATCAGATAGGCCTTTGGATTCTTCTCCCTTACAGCTGTTTCTCTGACCAACTGAGAAAGCAACAGGTTTACAGTGATGTTCATCATTCCTGGATTGTACGGAGCTAGTGGTAGATCCTCTCAAGTTTGCGTTGAGTGGAAACATACTTAATTTCTGGATGCTGCACAACTCTGCTGGATTTCCCTCTGGGGACAGAATAGCTAGATACATTTCAGAAACATCAGGCTCCCCAGGGGAATAGCACCTCTCTCTGGCAAATATTAAACAGTATTTTCTTTTGGCAGCACATGTTAAGTGCAAGCTTATCCACAGTATTAACAGGTGAGCTTTTGTGCATGACTCCTATGTGATGCTCTAAAACAGATACAGAACAAGAAGCTCCTGTGATTACTGGTGTTAACAACAGCTATGAATTTTCAGAGGAATGAGGCAAACAGGACTACAACAGCTATTTATTTTTAATTGGAGAGCAGTTGCCCAAAGTCCTAGGTACAGTTATTTCAGAGTAAGAGTTTACCATGTAGAAAAGGGAACAGCAGACTTCAGGTTAAACCTCCAGCCAACATCTCTTATTGAGCATTCAGTCTAGACACCTGCTGGGAATGTTCTTAATCTCACCTCCTCCTTATAAAGACTACTTACTCCCCAGACATATATACACATTGTTAGAAACCCAGGTTAGAGAACAGTACAAACAGACCCATAAATTTTTTTGTTTACACAGCTTTGGTCTCCAGTGCTTGAAAGGATAAAATTGCCTGTAACAATAACTATCAAGAAAGCTCTCTGGGTAATTAACAAAGCTGACATGACAAACAAACCCAAAGAGGCAATTCCCCCAGCTCCACCATGAAATTAATGTATTATTTCTGCCCTTTCAACATTGCAGTCAGAAAAATCCTGTAAGTCAGGGCAGTAAGGTCACCTCCATGACTTCATTGCGGGCAGATCATCAATAAACTATTTGCTGCACAAGGTATGTTTATTTTGTCAATGTGCTGATTCCTGTTTTGCCAAGGAGTTTCAAATCAATACCCAACCATTGAGACTTCCAACCTGCTTCAACCTCATGATTATTTCTATCCTGTAGCAAAAAAAATATCAGTGGAATTAAACTGCTAGACTATCCTCCCTCCTGTCTTAACTCAGGATAAATATAAAGGAGTTGGAGGAAGTCTCTTTAAAGCTAAGATCTGGCACAGCCAAGAGCACAATCTTTGATGTCTTTACCACTCAACACAAACTCCTTCTGTAGCTGTCACCTTCAGAGTCCTACATTCTCAAAGTTCCTACAACTCAGGAAACTTTGGCATTTTTGCATGCCAGTTGACAAGACATATTTAGTAGTGAGGGCTACCCCAGAAGTAAATGCAGGCTGGATAAAGGCAGGATATGGTTACTTAAACCACAATTCAGCATTAACTTCTGCCAAATCTTGGCGTAAGCACGAGGCCCACTTATCTATACAGGTACCCACATTTCTGATAGCACAGTTAAGCGCATCGAGTTCTCCCAGTGTACAGAAGAGCCACTTGTTCCAACAGAATTTAGAACTCAAGACTCCCAGACTTAGAGGAACAAGTGTCCCTTTCTGTCCTCTTCAACATTTAGGTCTCCAGTTTTTCAGGGTGGCAGGTATACTTAGATTGTTTTCTTTTCTAGGCTCCTATTTTTTATCATGGTCAAACAGGATTCTGTTCCACCTAGTATAGGTGCCCTTTTAGTCCCTTACCATGCATCTTTAAAGCACTTGGCCACAAGAAAAACCTGACTTTGGGTATAAACACTGCAAACAGACTCATATTCTGTGACTGCTCGTTTAAGACAGGGTAATAAAAGCTTGTTGACTTAGAGCAAGGCAAGCCATACTTCATGGGGGGGTGGTGGGGTGGTGGTGCACTTCCTTTATTCTTCATTAGAGACACAAGTTGTTTTAAGAACCCCAAAGCTTTCAGTCAAAGAGGTTGGCAGGATAAGTAAATAAGGAATACATTTTAATAGGGGAGTTGTCAGCATGACCCCTTCTTTTACAAAATGGATGTGACAAAAGACAACATTCTCCCCACCCCTTATTGCATTTCAGAAGAGCAATGATTCCTTCCCAAACCCCAAACTGACATGGCTTCATATAAATCAATCTCCTATCACAGCCAGGAGAGGAAGAATAAGCCAGAAAGAAAATCTCCTCAGCATCTCTTTAACATCAGCATCTAGCCTGATTGCTTGTATACTCATTTTAGATAAGGTTTCCTAGCAACCTCAGGAATTTGTAATTAACATTGGGCTTTGAGAAAGACGGCTTTTTACATCCCCTGGTTTTACCTCCAAGATATAAGTATGAACTAACATATAGTTACAAAATTGATTTTAGTTGAAGTCAAACACCTTGGAAGAAGTTAGACATTTTAATACTAGAGACACTCCTTCAGGTGGTAAACCTGACTCTTAAAAATGAGATTCTAAAATTCTTCAGCTCTTTTTGCTCTCACATCATGGTAAAACCTTGATGGGCTGTTGCACATACACCAATATGATTTAGATAGGTCGGGGAGATTTGACCAGTATAAATCTCAGATACCAATGCAGTTTCAGCACCGTAAGAGTCAAAATTACATCCTTTTTGCTGTGATAACTACAACATCTAAGACAGACAAGACATTCCTCTTTTCCTAGACTCAAGTATTACAGCTTTTGCTGTTTACTGTTTTTCACTACCAATAAGAATGAAGTAAAATATTCATGTGCTATCATTATTCTAATGCCTACAAGGATAGGAGAGGCAGTTACTAGCCATCATACTGCTGGAAGGAGCCAAAAGTTATCAGTATCGTTACTCAGCTTAGTTTTACGATTATTGACATTGGTAGCATTAAATCCTAACTAGTCAGCTACAAAACCTATGGTGAAAAGCATGAAACACCCATAAGCGTCATCCTAGAGGTAAATCTATGTTACATGCACAGAACTAAAACCTTACTAAATAAGACAAATGGCCCCACCAGCATCTGAACAGCTAACTGCATTAAGGAAATATAAAACTGTCTCTAACCATGACAAATTCCTTACACAGCTTCAGCTACACAGCTGGAGCCCCCGCCTTCCTCGCTCCCTTTCCTGGCTAACACTGAAAGGAACAAGCCAGTTGTAATGCCAGGACAAGTCAAGAGCTGATCACAAAAGGAAAGAAATATATTGGCTAAGAGAAAACACAGAAAAAAGATCTCAGTTTAACAGAATGTGTTACTTAAAAGCAATTGAAGACAATGGTTCTGTTGACAAGCCAACAGCAGACCCTCTGGGTAACAGCTTTGTTCCTCTTGGACAGTCACAACCTTGGATTAGGGGAGACGCAGTTTAAACTTATAGCAGAATAGAGACAACTTCCAAATTGAGGCACCCATTGCTGGCCAAGGGCACAGGCACACGACAGGAGAGGCCTGTGACAACAGGAAAGTATATTTTCCACACCATGTCTGGAAACAGTAAAGTGTTTCTAACAGAAGTCATACAATTGGATGAAAGTACACAGTAAAGGTAGCAGCATTAGATAAGCTTTAATCTATTACCACCACTGAAGTTGCAGCAATAGATTTTTTCATATTAATAAATTAGACACAAAGAAAAGCCTGAATCTCAACAGTCTGACTCTTTGTTCCTGTACACTGAGCATGTCCCCTCCCTTATCCCTCTGCATGTGTTTCTACACAAGCAGTGACCGACACAGTACCCTCTACTGCATGCTCTATCCTTTGGTCACAGGTCCATCCCCTCAAACAAGATAATTATTTGCCAACTTGTCTTTATTTAAGTGTCACTCACAACTGATTCATCCCCCTTTACATCCAAGCTTCCTCTAGTTCATTGGAAACCCATCTACTATGAACAAGACACACACCTATTCAGTGCAAATAAGAAACAAAAACCCACACTCTGCCAGAGTTATGCATTAATGTCAAGTTAAGGAGCTACTCTCAGCCACAGCTCTGTTCTTTCCATCCTCTACACAAGCAGTGCTGTGGTGATAAGAGTGTTAACTGCAAACAGTTGAATGTATTTCACACCAGAGCATTTCACCTGACTGAAAAGATGCTTGGGCAGACCTAAATACTAAAGGAATGGGTTACTTCACCTTAAAAAAAAAAAATCACATTTTGGTACTAAGTTCTGAAACACCTGTGAACAGTTTTGGAACATTGCACTAATATTGACATACAAGCCAAGCTTGTATCCAAAACACTCTTACTGAAATAAAAATATTGCCATTTAACTAGAAAAACACAGTGTTTTTTCTTGTGAGAATTTTGAAGTGAACTTTCAAGTGAACTAAGAACCAGCAGAAAGGAAACTGTGCAGATAAAAAACCCTATAAAGTTACATTTGAGTCTTCCTTCACTTTAAGTATTTTGGGGTTCTTATTTCAGAGTTCCCCTCCGTTTAAACTAGCAGATTTCCACAATGATGAAAGTCTTTCCCCAGCCAACTCTACTGCAGATTTTGCTGCTTTAGATCACTTCTCCATAGGCTGAAGTGGCAAGACCCAGCAATACTCAAAACACTTTTTCTTTTTCCCTCCTTTCAAGAACTGCTACAGACTCTGTGTCAATTAGGACTAGCAAAACAAAAGAGACGGGTAAAAATCAAAGTGACAAAGTCAAGCTTGGAATCATATTAAAGCATGAGATAAAGCTCAGATGTAACATGATTTTTAGACTAAATAACCTGCTCATCTGAGAGCTCTTCCACATCTTTAGCTTGATCTTTGCTGTTCATATAGAGTAGGCTGCAAAGGTCAGGAAATATCAGATAGAGAAATGAGCTCTTACAATCTTTACTATTCCCAGGACACATGGAAAAGGAAGCATCTTTCTGCAGTCTTTGGCACAACAAGCTTTTCAATAGTCAGCTTAGACATTTGAGTAACTCTAAATCCCTGTTGCATAGCATTTGAGTTGCATAACCTTTGTATTGACAGTAGATTTTCAAGGTTGTTCTGAGGGGTTTTATTCCCTCTCCCCTCCTTGCAAGCCTCCTGCATAGCTTTATTGCTAAAAGGTTGCCAAAGGTACTCGGTTTAGAAATTGAGACAGGAAAGCCTACTACTTCTTTTAGAATAAAAGCAGGGAGGAATTATTCTTTTCCTCAGAAGGAAGAAAATAAGAATTTTGAACAAGACTCAACACTCGGAGCCCCCTTGGCCTCATTTAGCACCCTGAGAACTCCAGGATTAAACATACCCTGGAGCCACACTACACAGTAACTCAGCCATAACACAGCACATCCATAATTTCTATTTTAATAGTACCCAGACACTGTACTTTTTAAGCAGGAACCAGTTTTTAAGGTAGCAGAGATCCCTCAGTTCCCAAACCCATTATTTTTGTCACTACTTACTTAACTATCTCAAAGCTTGAGCCAGAACAAAGCCAAACATTACCACCAGAGAACACCACCAAAACACACTAACACCCTTCCCCCCGCCCAGAAAACTGCTTCATGCCCTGCTACTGACCAGGCAAACCTCCAGCAATGAATACCTTTTAAGTTGCACCAGAAGTAGCAGCTTTTCTGCTTTAATGCTTCCTTCATTTCCATTACTTGAATTACTCCCCCTTTTTCAGGATGCAGTTTAAACACTACTGGAGATACACATGGAGTTATTTGCCAGGGGCTGCAGGCCCAGTGCAGGCCTCAGGCTTGTTACTCACCAAGATGCCATTTCTCTGGTGGACGGTAGCCATTGCTGTATGGTCCCAGCACTATAGCAGCACCACATACCAGATATAGCAGCTAATTTAAAAAAAAAAAAAAAAAAAATTTAGCTAGGCACAAGTCTTCTCAGAGAAAGCTGCCCTCAGCAGCCAACCCTCCTCACAGAACCCACCACCACAGCTCCCTCACCCCCACAACACCATCACTTACCTGAGGCAGCTACAGCTCCCCAGGCAGCCCAGCCCAGTGCTCCTCACCCCACTACTCCCTCACAAACCAGCTGCTTTGCCCCTTTCCTGCTTTAAACTCCCGCCTTTCTCCACAGGCGGGGCTGGGAGGCAGCCCCCCAGCAGCCCTCAGCCGAGCCCACCAGCCGCGGCCCGACGAGGCCCGCCTGGGCCGGGCAGAGCCCGCGCCGCCACCGAGCCCCCGCTCCTCCCTAAGATGGCTGCCGTCTGCTGCTGCTCCTCGCCTCGGCTGCCCGCAGTGCTGTTGAGGCGTTCCCTGCTCCTCCTCGCCTACAGGTGCCTGTGCCCTCTTCTACCTGAGTACTGGGGGTGCTGCACCCTCGTTTCCTCTTTGCCTTAAGCAATGGTTGTTCTTGCTGGGGGTCTGTGGCTGGGCCGTGCTCTGGGTCAGGCCTCGGTTAAGCAGCGTGGGCAGAGGCCGTGCCCGGGCCCGTTCCCCGGAGGGGTAAGTGCAGGACTTGGGTCCCGGGGGTCTGATGCACAGGGGCTTGAGGGAGGCTCTCTGAATTTTTGCCCTTAGCAGCACTTAAGCCTGGGCTGCTACACTCTGTCTCTGGTTTTCAGTTCTTGGCTGACCTCAGCCGCTCTCATGCAGCAGAAGGAATCTGCATGAGGAGCCAGACTTAACAGTTTAGGCTCATCTTGGGATGTGCTCTCTGGTTTCCCTCAAGTGCCAAGAGGGCACAGAGAAGGGGGAGAAAAAAATCCCTCAGCCTTTAAAAAATGCCATTTTCTTGCCCTTTGGGCCCTTCTAATGTATTATTTTATCTTTGCTGTTTTTATCATGCTGTAACCTGGCGTGCTTCTCGGCATCAAAGAACATTGCTTTATTGTGACATTTTCAAATGAAAACTACATGGCAGTAATAGCTTTCCAAAGAGTGTTCATTTAGCTTGGCAACATTTATGTGTGGCAGGGAAAGAAGGGGGGGGGACGCCCAACTCTACATAAAACTGGTGCTTTGAGCAAAACTCTGTGATGATTATTTAGCAAACAAGCTCTTCTATTAGAATGGCAGAGAGGAAGATTGCATATCCAGGCTAAATTACACTTTACAGGGAGATGGCACAGAATGGCTTTCTGCTGAGGTTATGCTTAAATTATAGCTGTTGCTAAAGCAAACAGCTCACAGTTTATATGTGAATTTGAATTATGTATCCAGCAGGCAGTATGTTTATGAAAAAAAAAAAACAACAAACCCATAGTCAAGTCAATAGATTGCTAAATTGCAACCACATTTGTAAAGGACAAAAATAACTGTGGTAGTAGGGCATCAAAAATGAACCACAAACATGCATTATTCACTGTTGTCCAGCACTCTTAAAGAGAAACAGTTTGGCTCTTGAGCACCCCAGGAATCATTGCCAATGATAAAATTGTAAAGTAACTAGATAAGTTTCTGACTCTTGTGAGTGTTTAATGTTTCATTTGGGACCTTCAGTGCCTTGAAGTAGCCTAATGCTTTGGAGAAGTATGTTCATAAATGTAGAGTGTGGTGGTGAATGGTTTAGGATGTCTTCTGGAGGTGTTACTGTAGTAAGAAGACTTGTTCATGTCTGTCAAGTGTAGATAACCAGTGTTTGGAGGCAGGTGTGAATTTGTTACCTGTATTGCCTGAACTGGAGGCAGTGTTTTCAAAACAGGTTAGGTAATTTGAAAACATTGGTCCATGGAGTGCTGTGGGGCACCTCAGGGTCCTAATGCACACAGGCAGTTAATTTTTGATGTTAAGGTATATAAAGCTAAGAAATTTTATTTAAAACATGGTTTGAATTTAGCTGTGACAGCTGGGGCAGTTCTTTTCTTCCATCTGTGTGCTCCACCTCTCTGCATGGGTTATGATCTCAACAGCAAGGAGGGTAGATACAGCTCAGCCCCTGGTCTGTTAGTCTATGCAAAAAAATGTCATCACTAAGCAGGGAACTGTGGCTGAGGAATTGCACATCTGTTTCGCTCTCCTAATACAGCAGTGGTGAGCCCTTCTGGGGTTGTGGGTCAAGTGTGAAGGGAAAGTCCCATCAGGGAGTTAGTGGCTGAGCCAGCACCTCCTGAGAGCTGTCCTTGCTCTGCTAAAATGCTGTTTAGAGTTCCAGCACCGAGAGCACATGCTGAGCAATGCTTCATTAAGTTCATAATGCCTAAATGTTACAGTGGACATAAAGGTAAACCTCAGCAGTGCATCTCCTTCATTTGAAACCATTTGCTTGTTTGCTAATAACTGGGGTTTTTGCTGTCTCCTAATAAAACTGAGCAGTTGTTTTTCTTGTTCCAAGAAAACTGTCTTTGTTATTTTTTCTGTTGTTATTAATGTGTGTGGAGCATATAAAGTCCCTAATGAAGATTGAAGTAGTATTGTTCTAGTTGTTTTATCATTACAAAGGGAGAGGTGTAACAAGACATAGGCTTTCTCTGCCTGTTGGAGTGGAATTGTGCTAAGTGGAGTCCTAGAAGAGACCATGGGTGTTCATGTACTGCATATTTACTATGCTCTGTCTAATTGCTTTTAATTGGAAGTACAAGCCTTAAATTTGTGATCCAATAACTGTATGGTAGGATTGTCAGGACATTCTGCTCACCAGCCTTTTTATTAGAACTGAAGTAAAAGGATAATGCAAGATTCAGTCAAGCATTTTCTATGTAACATTTCAAACTGTCACTTAAAATGTACAAACATTCCTGAGCAAGGGAGATTTTTTCTACTCCCACCCTTTTATTCTTTTGTGATAACTCCCCTAACAGTACCTTTGACAGCTGAACACGGTTTCTGACTTCTGATCAAAACCACAAGAGATACCAGTCAGTTCCTCCCCTTCTCTTAACCTTCCTCCCCCTTTCTTATGCAATGCCAGCCCTGTGAAAGTCAAATCTAATGCTCTCACTAAAAGAGACTGGCTATCAAATAATTTTTTATTTATGCTATCATTTAGTTAATGCTTTATTATCCCAGGAACAGTTTTAACCTAGGTGAGGGGGGAAGGACTGATTGAAATGTATAGGAAAACTATTAACTTGCAAACTGAAATGTGGAGAGATGGGAATATAACTGGTGTATAAAGGAAGCAGTGACACATACTGCAAGGCTGCAGAGCTTCTCAATAGCTAAAAATGCGAGAAGGTGCATCTCGGTACTTTTAGAAGCTCATTAGTAAAACCAGGCTGTTTTTAAAGGACTTCAGGAAACAGGACATTAAGAATGGTTAAATAGATCTTCAGTCTTGCACATGACGCTTTCAGTGTTGAAGCCTTGAAAGTAAGGGCAAGAAATGGAAGATGGAGGCTGCCCTAAATATTTTCCTCTACTGAACTGTAACAAGCCAACTTTGAACTTTCAGGGGGGCATGTAAATATGATGCACTAGGTATTTTTTCCTGTCTGTAAGGACCAGCTTCGTATAAAGTGCTTGTGAGAGAATTGCAGCTGCTCAGCAAATGCATATGGAAAGTTGAGGCAGATGCTCACAAATGGAGAACTGAGAACCAGGAGAAAGAACATGGAAGATTGAAGGCATGTGTAAAGGGTGGGACTGTGTAATTGGTATAATGGTAGAAACTGAAATGTGTTAGGTATCTCAAACATGTGGCTATGCAAGATACTTGCTCAAATTCTAGAGTAGTAAGTTATTCTTCATTAAAAAGTGATGAAGAGAAACTAAATAAAAAGAAGAAAAATAGGGGAAAAAATGGATGAGTAATAACTGCTTCTGTACCTGAAAGAAGTCTTTTCCCTCCTACTTAGACACACATTATTTACATCCTTGTGAAGCCAAAAGGTCTTTCCGATTTGTTCTAGTACAAATCCAAACGAAACTCCATGGAGTGTCTGCCAGTAGTTGTGGCATCGTGTGTGCTGAAAGGATCTGTTACCCACCTGCCTTTCTAAAGAAAGTGGAGGTAGGAACAAGAGGAGCTTGTATTCAGCTTCACTAAGGCTCCTCCAAAGAACTGGAGTGTGAGAACATTTGCCCACAAGCTGCACCAGAGTGAGGTTTCCTGAACTCTTACATCTTAATTGGCTGACGATATAACACCAGAGAATAGGTCAGAGGGACAGAGCTATTTGTCAGACTTATTACTAACACTGGGCAGGTTTAGTGTGTAGTCCTCCTGGGGAGGAAACCTGTTCTGTACTGAGTGTGGGAGAGAGCGAATAGATGGAGTTGGGCAGTAAATCTAGAGGTAAATGACTCATGAAGATGGAAGCAGCCCATAACTTGTCCATGCATAACAGAGAAAGGTTGAGATAAATAAGGGGGTATTTCTTTTTCCAGGAAAAGAAGTAGAAACTGAGAGAAATAGGTGGAGGAGATGTAGGATGGCATCTCAGCAGGCTGTGACAAAAGGGTAGTTAGTGCAACTAAGCATTAACTAATGACTAGAAGTGAAAATTAATGTTTTGTCATGCTATTTGCTGGAGTGCTGAGCTATAGACAGCCAAATGAGAGGCAAGAATCCGTGTCTGGAGGTAAGCTTACATTTGTGGAATACTTAGTTTGTGGAAATGAATCTTGGACTGACATTCAGGAGGGCTGGGTGTAGTTCCTGGTTTTTCCACAGATCTGGGTCAGCTGGGGAGAAACACAGTAGCACTGTGTCCTAAGTTCCCCACCTACAAACAGTTCTCTGGCCTTAGGCTGGTTTCCTGAAAGAACAAAGTTCAGCAGTCACACTGCATGTATGTCTGACGCTGCCTTTGGGATGGGGACTGTTTCTTACTGTGTTAAGACAGAGCATCAGAGCAATGGGGCCCAACTTATGGGGAGATACTAGTTCTTAATGAAACACAAGGAAAAATAAAGGTGGACTGGTCTCAATGGGTGATGGGATATAAGCAGTATCTTGCAAACAAAAGCACTTGGGATTGTGGCAGTGGAGTTTGTGAAGAATTAATTAATTTTCTTGTTTTAGTTAAGAACTTCCCTGTCACTGCATTACCAGTGAAGAATTAACTCTAAGGTGCTAATTGTATAAGCCAATGTGATGTTTCAGGGTGCAGTTGTGTTATGATCCATAATCTCTCAGTCCCAGATGTTGTGGAATAACTGATATGCTGTCATGAAAGAAATATGCAGATGTGTATCTTACTGGACAAACCATGAGCAAATGCAGCCATCTTTTTATGTATGCATGAACAGAAGTGCTATTGGAAACTGCCAAAAAATGGTTGCATTAAGATACAAATTTTTAATATTTTTTTTCCCAGAAAGGTCTCCTGCAAAACTTCCATCAAAATGTTAAGAAATGAGTTTAGAATAGTAATCAATCAATTTTAATGTACAGCACCAAACACAAGGAGGCCAAAAACCTTTTTGGCCTTTCTAGATTCTACTCTAATACAAACAATAAAACCAGTAATTTAATTATTATTTCTTCCCTTTCTTTTTTGAGATATAGAAATACCAACATGAAGAAGGGGGAGAAGTAAGGAAGGACCTGTAATTGTTTTACAGAAGCTATTAAAATGTGCTATTAAAATAAGCTTAATGAATAGATATTAATATCTGGTTAGGGCTGCTCTAACCTCCTGTCTTACAGGTCCCATTTATGTCTTGTTTGATGAAAGTTCTCTGAGACTGCGAAGCAAAAGGGCAAACTGATTTATGAACAAGACTTATTGTTGCACTGGCAGATTTGTATAATGAGAAATATATTAAATCTAATGAAGGGAAAGCGTGCCTTTCCAAGTCAGTAACTTTCCACCATGATGAAGTGATTCAATATCCCTCAGTGGATTAATTTAGACAATGCAGTAAGGCTTGCAGCCACCATTGCAGCCTCTTGCACTGATGACAAATGTTAAGCAATGTCAAGTATTTGTTTTCTATTTTAAGTTGTGGTGATAGCGAGAAGAGGTTCACTAAGTGATGAGTTAACAAGTCCTGCAATGCCAGTGTCTCCGATGATTGTGTTAGAAGATGCATCAGAGCCTCTGTCACTTATACAGGAGAATGTTGTGGCTTATTCCATTTGACAAGAATTGACTGTAGGCCATATTTTTTCAGCCACCAGCCTTTACAGATTAAAACTGTGCCTTGAGCCCATTAGTCATGTGTTCATAGTCCTTAATGTTTAGGTTTAGGGTGGGAGGGCAGGGTGAGAGTTGTTGTTAGCAGTACATTATGGTAAGAAGTGTGCAAGAAACAGCATCAGGAACAGAATTCAGAGCCAGTGGTTTCAGAGCAGACATTTCCTTATCTAGGAACAACTCCCCTAAGGCTGGAGACTTTTCACTTTCTGAACAGGAGTGTGTACAACCTTATCTCTGTGTGCTCTATAAATCAGTGTAGCTCCATTACTTTCCGTTTAAATCTAGTGGTACACTGGCTTGAGCTCTGGGCAGTCTAAGCTTGCCTGGCTTGTCCAGAGCCTTGTGCCCACAAACATAGCGCATGTGAAGGACCTGCTGCTCTAAAGTGAGAAGACAGGTGTAAAACATGAAGATGGCTTAATGTAGATGGCCAACATCAAAGTATTTGTCTTCATTCAAGGTTTGGACTTTGCATTATTGATGTTCCGGGTTGATCAGATGCCTGGGACTTGCCTGAACTAATGTAGCTGTCTTTGTGCTCTAAGAAATGGTTGTGCTCAATGTAGATATGCCCTTAGTATTAAAATCTTGAACTTGAAATCTTGATGGCCTCTTTTAGTGAAGTGGCAAAGCACCATTTAGGCAGCAGAGGCTGGAAGTATATCCCTGACTTTCTCTGCTTTGAAATACTGCAGAACAGATTTGTGTCATAGAAAAAATGAAAAATTAAAAAGCAAGGTACAGTGGAAAATTTCCCCTCCCACCCCACTAAAAATATTGATTAAACATAGAAAAGCCTGGGGAAGATGGTGGAAAACAAGGCCAAAGAAGCCAAACATTGATAAACTTAATTAAATTTCTAATGAAAACAGAGGCAGCCTGTGGTGATTACTCTGTGTAACTGAGACTAATACACCAATTAGGCTAATTCATCCCCTGGTGCTCTAAACACAGTTATAAACTTAATCCATACTTCTCACACGTCAACAATTGATTTCTTTAGTTTTGGAAGCTCCTGGTTTGGACATGGAAAGCAGCAGATACTTGTTCACCAGGGAGATGCTATGTAGGAACAGGTAATGCCCTACTGGCTGTACGCTGTCCTCTAGGGATTCTCTTTTCTTTCTTAATCTTTCACAGGAACCCTAATCTGCACTGAACACTTAATGAGCCTAGTTCAAGATATTAAGTAGTGAATTCAGCAGTTGGAGAACATTATCTATGCTGGAACAAATGCACAATGGATGGAGAAATTCCTTATGTCTTTGGGATGAGTGAAACCTGCACAAGGTGAAGCCAAACCATTTCTGTTGGTCTTGTATTTTTGGGCCTGATGTTGTAAATCTGACCAAAGCATCAGGCTCATACAAAGAAATTTGCATCAAAACTGCAATGGTTTCTTCCTAATATATGATAAATAATAATGGAGGATTGAAATGGTCTGACTCCTGCTTTATTTATGAAATGTCTTTGGATAGCAGTTAGTGAACCCCAACTGTTTAAAAAACCACAGAGGTTCAGAGCTGCAACAACAGTTTGCGTATTTGTGACTGTCAGAATGCAGGCCTGTGTACCGGCTTAATCTCCTTTTGTGATCTTGCAGAAGTTTTAAGATGTGTTTAAGCTGTTGACATCTCTGCACACAGATAAATACTGTTGCATATGGGAATTAGATAGTAGGAAGGTCAGAGACTGCCTGATGCCTGTTCTGTGTGTCCTGGAAACAAATCCTGGGCAAAATAGAAGGAAGAACAAACACTTAGCAACTTTGGCTCAGTTGCCTGTCAATAATGTAAACTTAGATCAGCTAGTTAGATACAGTGGCTGTACCAAATAAATACTATCTCTGGCAATTAGCAACACTTAATTTTGAAAATGAGCTAATATAATCAATTATGTCTTTTAATTTGCCAGACAGTATTTTACAGGGTTTAATTTTCTGCTATTACACCTTTCAAATTATCTTCAGGTGCTGTTTTGAATGTCATCATTGATGCTTATTCTGAAGCTATTAGCACTGAAGGTGCCCCCCACATATTCAGCTTCTTCCAACCACCCACAAAATACGTTAGTGATCCGTGGGATAGAAGAAGGTGGCAGAAGATGTCTTGGCCCGTAATGGGATCCAGCCTTTTTCTGTGTCATCAAAACTTTTTGGTTTCCAGATCACTGAGCGTGAATCTGTTCTGCTGCTCTAGGAAGCACGTGTCTGGCATGTTTTATTTTATCTCAACCTGCTGAAGGATAACACTATTTCAGGAGGTTTTACATGAGTAGATTAGAATTATTACCAGCAGGAGGATATGCAGTATGCAGATTGTGAATGGCATAAAGAATGTGTGTATGCATGTATTTCTTTCCCTCCCTCTCTCTAAATCAGATAAGCTGTGCTGAGCTGCCTTGAGTTTGCAGAGAATTTGGAATCAAAAGTTTAAAGAGAAAGCTTAAATTAAGGAACTGCTTTTTAGATAGGCATTGCATACTGAGATAAACTATTGACCTACTAGTCTAATATTTTATTCATAGCTGTGGCTAGTAGTAGATGGTAAATGCTAGACATAGCTTTCTCCTTTCTGTTGTACTCCCCCAAGCAAATGGAGCATTCATGGTAATTCAGCAGAAGGGAGGGATGGAGAATGGCTGAGTTTTAATGGTGATGCAGCTGGCGAGAGGTGTTGTGCATCCAGGCTCTGCATTTTTGGTTGCAGCTGATGAATCTTAATGGAGTGGAGAAACTCCAAGCTTATCCTGTCTGTGTGCTCAGGGTTTAAGTCAGCACTTGGTAGCGGGTATGAATTCTTTGCAATGTAAGATCCAGGGGGCAAAGGGGCCAGTTGTTCTCTAGCATAAGGTACAGCCTGTTTCTTAGGATGATCCCCATATTGTTTTATCTTCTGATGAAATTCCCCACTCTGGGCATTGCTTCTGTGCTTGCTCTCTTACTCTTTCTTCTCTCCAATGCAGCCTTCCTGGCATGTTGTTGTGCTGTCCACTGTTCTGCAGTTGGTGTGTTTGGAGACAGGCAGGACATGGGGTGTGCCACCTACTCTGCAAACAGCTCTTGAGAATAGATTGTCTCTGAAATTACTGGAAAAAGTTCTTAAGTTCATGTTTCTCAGTTACTGGAAGGGTGGTAAAGATGCTGCCTTCCTCCCTGGCGGAACAGACCGTGGCTCAGTGGTCTTGCATCTATTGTACGCAGTACCTGATCCCTCTTCTGCGTGCTTCCTTACCAAGTTGCGAAGTATTTGAGGATGGCATGAAACAGAATGTTTTTTTTTATTAATTCTTGCACAGTTTGGACTTGAGAAATACATAGCACTGTCTTTGGCACTTGTCTCACCAGAAGGCTTTGTTCGTGCCTGGCCTAGGCAGAAAAAAATGCATTTAAATCAAAGCAATTATATTTATGCAAATACAGTGAATGTGCTTTTCACTTTTGATTTGCAATGAGTGTTGTGACTGCAAAAAAGCCATGGTTGAATAACGGGCCAGTAGGCATTTCTGGCATTTGATTTGCTTCCACTAAAAAGAAAACATGCTTTAAAGCAGTGTGGTCAAGTTATGGCCATATATGTGGAGTCATTTCATTGAGGATCTTCTCCATATCCTCTTTACATCAGCTCTGCTCAGCAGAAGACCCAAGCATGAATCCAGAGTCATCAGCAAACTTGCTCCACGTTTCCAAGCTTCTTGCATTGTTAGCCAGTAGCAGCCATGCTGAACAATCTGCAGTTACCGAGGCTATTTTCTTGTAACGTAACCCTTTCTTCAGAAACTTCTAAAACATACATAAGTCAGCACCTATTCAAGTAGTCTCGTCCCAACTTTGAGCTACTTCACAAGCAGCTGCTGAAGTCAGAAGCCCAGCTTTGAATGTAGTAATAATTTTGGTCAATTTACAGAAATAATGTGATTTCCTAAAACATGGGAATTAGCAAGTCAAGCCCAGAGAATTAAAATTGCCCAGAAGCTCAGATGCTCTGAAAGAATTCAGTAAAACTCCATCTAAAGTTAGTAAGAAAGAGAACATAGTGTCTATTTTTATTATGACATCCTTAAGGTCACACCAGCAATGGGAGCGGAAGAAATTAAAAGGTAGTTTCTCTGAAGACACTATTTTACAACGCTTTTTGCTTGTAGCTTGTTAATGTTCACAGCAGAGTTGCCTTGGGATGTGAATTAAAGAAACAGATGAAAAAAGTCTTGTGCCTCTAACTGTACTGAAGGCCCTATGCATACTCCTGTGCCTTTGATGAGAAACATTAAACATTTTTAATTTAGCACATCAATTTGAAAATCTAATTTTTTTACTGCTTTGTAGCAGCAGACGCTTTTCACGGTGCTGTCACTACTGTAGAAGAATTATGAGAAACTTGAACCGCGAAAAGTAAATTAGAAAAATCTCATTTCAGTTACTCTAAAAAGAGGGGAAATTAGATTTTGATTAAAATCACTCACACATACAATTTTAGGTAAACTAATTTAGCAAGACTGACTATATAATTTTTTTTTTGCTTGCCTCCATGTCCTTTTAACAGCAGCTGCAATGGCCTTGTACTAGCATCTTCTAACAGCCAATAGGAGGGGAAGAGCTGTGGAGTGTGGTCTTTGCCCTGACCAGTTGTTGTAAGGTTATGGAAAAGAGCTACTTGTTTAATTTGTCAATGAAAAGTCAATAATTAAAGAGAATAGTTAGAATTTGTCATTGAAATGTGCCATGTTGGATATTTTATTTTTCTTATCAATTTGCTTAATTAACTGTAAGACCAATCACAGTTAAATTGAGCTGCTCAAAATTCCAGTACCATTGGAAGGAGTTTAACATTTTGACTTTGGGGACAAGTGAGTTATTTCCAGAAGGCACTCACTCTATCTGCTTTCTCTAGTTCATGTTGATTCATGAATTTTCAATGAATACAGTATGATTTTTCTGAAATGTATTTGTCATTTTAAACTATTGACTGTATAATGATGGCATCTAATTTTTGACCTACCATTTGTTTGAAAGGTGCTTATTGAGAGCTGCATTTGATTTTTAAATGCATTCTGTGTGTTTAGTTTTGATATGGGATATCAATTATATGACCTCACTTTTTTCTTCTCCTGTGCTGGTAGAGTCATTAAGAGACAGGTTTACAGTGCATCTATCCACAATGTGTTTGTAAAAAGTTTTTATATTGTTGTTTTATTGTTTCTGTTCTATTTGTACAGTTCCCACACTTCTTGGTGGTTAATCTTCATAAGTACTTGATAAAATAGATAATTGAGTTATAAAAGGATGTGAGAGTAGAGAAGGATATTAAGGTTCTGAATCTGTACCACAGATCTTAGCAGGAGAGGATGAGAACACTGGAATCCCAAACCCTGTGCTTTTGCTAATTCTTCCATCAGATGTTGTGTAAGGAACTGGCTGTCAGCTATTGTGGTTTCACATGCAAGAAAGAAGGTGAGACGGGAAGAATACTTCACTGGCCTTAGGTGTACAGTGGTTATGGAACATCTTTTAGTAACTCCAGCTCCTTTTTTTGAGAGAAGTGGTACATAATTGCAGACAACCCGATGTGATGGTGTGACTATGCGCTTTTGCATTTCAGCCTAGTAGAAGCAATAAATGTTCAACTGAAAATAACGGACTCAGTGTTTCACATTTGACAGTAGTTTGCATTTGACAACAATTTTGCACACTGTCAGTAGCTTCCTAAGGTATTATGCTTATCTGAACACGTTTGAGTGGGACCAAAGTGATGTATTGCATTGGACTATAGCACAGGGGTGAACTACACCCATGTAGTGCTGCAGAGAATTCTGCTTTCAGTGTTCTGTTTCCCTTCATCAGTAACCCAGATGCAGTAATAAAATATGTACTTTTTCCCTAGATGGTTACATCAACTAAAGTCAGCTGGCTTTTATCTCTTTTGCTTTGATTTAATTTGAATATCCTTATAGCAGAAATACCATGATCAAAGATGAAATGCATAAAGTGCTAAATGAATTTATGTGGTCCTAATATGTATGAGCTGTTTGTGTGTTCTTTAACTCTAGACATGAACATTTGCAAGAATGTACAAATGACAATTTTTTTATTTTATCTTGGGGACCTATGAGGAGACTGAGGAGTGAGACATGTCCCTGAGGAGAATTTGAGATGAAATACTGTCTGCCTCAATGTGTGGGGAGCTGAAGTGCATCCACTGGTGCAAAGGGAGTGAAGTGGGAACAGCTCACAGTAGTAAGATTACATGCCCTCTGCATTGGCATGCGCAATTACACCGAATAGCAGTGTCAGGACCAAACAATAGCATAAGGCATCACAGGAGGGGGAAGTGATTGATATGCTAAACAAAAAAAAAAAAATCATAATGATTATGCAGGATAAGCTTTTGTACAATAACATAACCTTAAAGATGACAAGGCCAATTGACTCTGTATCCCAAGCCGGTTTCTCTCATCACCCTAAGCTTCTGATCTGTGCAGAAGTATGAGAAATGTTAGTCTGTCTTTTTTAATCACTTGTATTAAATTCTGCTTTGTTCACTTGCATCTGAGGGAGCGATGCATCTCCCTGTGGGTAAATTTTCAGCTGGTTCAACTCGGCTTAGCACCAGGATCTCCAACAGAAGTATGTAATTTGTGCCCGTGGTGAACCTGCCCTGTATGTGTGATGCCCAAGCCTTTTTATTGCTCGAGCTTTTAAACTGCAGATTGCTGGCATTGGTTTTCCCTCTCTTTCACAATATGCTTCAGTTTTTATTAGCTTGTTCTAGCTTTTTTAGTATATGATTAAACTGTTTTGTAGTTTTATTGCAAGATCCATAAAATAAGTAATTTACAAAACATTAAAATCAGTTTTATTTCAATAACTATTTCCAGTGTAATGGTCCTGGTATAACCGAGTCAAGTGAGAAAACTGACCTCTCTACCAATACCACCTTTGATGCTTGAGCTAATTTTCACTATGACTAGATGAATGACCTGAGCACATTGACAATGGCTGAAGTTTTGATAGTTAAATGATTTTTGCAAGGTAGCTATGCAAAATCCCAGCTGAAGCCATGTTTGAGATCTGACCTCTCTATGAGCACCTTCTCAGACCTTTGTGTGGCGAGAATCAAGTGCTTAGCCTTAAAGCTGGTGGTTTAGTCAATCACATCCAGAACCTGAAGCTGTATTTACAGGCAGATACCTGCTAATATATATTGCTGAATTAGGGCCAAAAGTAGGAAGAGGCCTACATATCTCTTATGTACGGTCTAGGTCCTCCAAATAGAGAGGAAAGATGAAATTTCAGCTGGTGTGTAAGGCTTTGTACAGGTCTTCTGCACTAGGAAAAAAGATCACCTATCTGTATTGCGCTCTGAGATTGAACTGATGTTGTGTTCCCAATTTCCAGCCTGTAACTGGGCATGAGATTCACTTGGTTGCTGAAGGGACCAGTTGGTACCTGTGGAGTGGGCTGTACTGATCAAAAGAAAGAAAAAGGCAGGGAAGGTGGCAGGTGTTTTTGTCTCTAATGAAGGCGAACTGGTGGAGTGCTGAGCTGAACGCCGGAGTTTCTCCCTGCTGCTAGGAATGGGCTGGTAGCCAGCGCACGCCTGCCCTCGTGGCACCGAGGGTCGCTTCAGTACAGCAGGAGGTCCCTGCCGCAGCCACAGGGGAGCAATACATGTCGAGAAGTTTGCGGGAGGACGTAAGTTGGAAGGTGCCTGTGTCTAAGCCAATGAAAGAGGTAACATCTAGACTGTATGATGGGTAAATGATTGCTCCGTGTGGCCTTAAAGCTGCAATAGCTACTCGCTCGTGTCAGAGAAAGCTGTGATTCGGGGTTAAGGCCGAAGCTTGGAGATCTGGCGTCCTTAGCTCAGTATATTGCTGCTGCTTTTCAGTATGTTCCCAGGGAGAAATCACCATGTCCTGGCAAATACTGTTCACTGGAGAAGGTCAGAAATATTATAGGTGTTATGTGGGAAATAACTTAAAGGGAATAACTAGTTTTCCATTTTTCCTATGGGAACTTTCTCTGGAAGAAAATACTATTTCTCTTCTCTTTTCCACCTTTCATTTGCTTTTCATCTTTTATTTTATAAATGGAAAAAGGACAGTCGACTCAGTGGAAAATAAGAAGCATTGCTTTTCTGTAGAAACAGGAAAAAATAGGTGGTAACAAGTTAAAATGGGGGGGAATAGTATCCAAATAGTATCCAAAAAGGCTTTGTTTTCCCAGGAAAAGTACTCCTAGTAGGTTTGCCAGTTATTTTTATGAAGTGCTTTTGGTGACTTTCTGGTGCAAGTATAAAGTATCCTAAGCAAGTAGATGTTTTCATGTGGAAAAAATCCTGTGGTCTCTTGCCTGATGCATTGTCTCCCCCAGGCATTGGAAAACATTGGCAAAAATGTTGCTTTAGTTTTTTTACACCGAAATGATTTCTTAAGCTTCCAAAATCTAGAAGAGGGCACTTCTTCCAGAGCACCACCCAGGGTACCGGTGGTAAATGCACGCGTCCTGCTGCAGGGTGGGTTTGCGGCACAGCCCAGCTGTGCGCCTGGGCCTGGCAGTCAGGAACTGCTCCCAGTGCCTGGTTTGGAGCAAGTGCGGTGGCTGTTCCCTCACCACGGCGGAGCAGGAGCTGGTTTGGCAGTACCTTGTGCTTGTGTGATGCAGGACACTGACAAAAGATTCTCCATCTGGTTTTTTTATACTGTCTCAGTAGGAGCTTTCTTTCACCAGGGTGTCCTGAGGATATAAATTATAAATTAATCTGAATACCATAGACACTGAATCTTTCTTCCTAAGCAAATGTTGGCAGTTAGAGACCATCAGTGGCCCATTATTACATGAGGATGATCTGAGCTATCTGTGGGTTTGCCAAGGCTGATATTTATTTCCTTCCTTTTGTGTGTGTGTTCGGCCAGGAGTGCATAGGAGCCAGTGCCCTTTTCTTTCTGCCCTGCAGCCATTTTCCAGAGCAGTGAATCACACTCTCATGGGGCTGCAGCCAAGCACATGGCTAGAAGTCATGTGTTTGGCAGCAACTTTTATGCAGACAGGAGCTTATTAATGCCAGCTGAATCCATGGTGATAGGAAGTGAATGTGGCAATGCTACCCATGGAAGCTGCAGAGCTGCCTGCTGTCACTGCTCACAGGTGCTTGAGAGTTCACTGGAAATGTAAGGAAAGAATCTACCTGCCTCCCAGTATTGCATTTAAATGTAGGTCCTAAACATGGAATAAGAAATGTAAGTACTTAGTGAAAAGAAAATTAAACTGCCAGACATCTTTACTATATAGCTGACTGATAAGAGTTAATAGGCTTTAATATGTTGTCATTTATCTTAGCTTTGCTCCCGTGTACACCTTCCTAAATCTGGAGTAAGTCTGTTTCGCTCGATGAGATCCAGGAAGCGTTAAAAGGAATTGGAGCCAGTGGTCTATTGCCCTCTGAAGGAATGACCAGCACACCACATCTTTTTGCTTCACAGGAACATTAATGTAGCTCCCTGACAGTGCAACTGCAAGCAGACTGTCTGCTCTCAGGAGATCCAAGGAAGGTATGATTTCTGCTGCGTCCCTGCAGAGGAACAGAGGAATATTTAAACAGTACAGCTGGGGACTAAGGCAGCAACTCGAATAAATCTGTGCAGCTGGATTCTAGTCATCCCACAGGGGTGGGTTAGGTGTTGAACACAGTGCATGCATTGCCCACCCTAAACAAAAAGGTGGGTTATAGTTTGTGCTTCATTATTGGATAGAGACTAGAAGAGCAAAGACTTAAAAGTTAGGTGATGCTGTGTCTCTCACTTTTTCCTTTCCTACTTGTCTGTTCCTATTTAGACAAAAAACTCCAAGGTAAGGAGGAAGGTGTGTGTTGCTTAATATCCTTGTTTTCATGATGTCATCTAGACCAGCTTCCTTTTGCTGGTGGTCTTGCTGAAACATGGGTACAAAATGCCTGTGTGGCCAGTTAGGATATCACTTACCTGTAGAAGATCATTCTGCTCAGTGCAGGTTGTTTTAAGTTTGATTTAAAAACAGAGTGTTGAAATCCCAACCCCGCTGCAATAAGCAGGAGCATCTTCAACCAGATCCGGTTGCTCAGAGCCCTGTCCAACCTGACCTTGTATGTTTGCAGGGATGGGGCATCTACCACCTCTCTGGACTATATATGTATATACTTCTTTAATTTCTCTGAACTAAACCACTCTGAGCTGGAATTTTGGTCCTAATTGAAATCAATGTCAAAAGGACTAATCAGTGAGTCCTGATTCTTACCTGTCATCTTTTCAGTCTTTGAATGAAAATCCCTCCAGGACTCTGATCATCCCCTCCACTGGTATCTTAACACCTATTTCTCTATTGCATAGTGAGGTTCCATTTCTGATACCTCAGCTTGGAGATGCTATAATACTTGGCCACAGGTGTATCACTGGTAGACAGGAATGGAAATGCTGTCTACAAATTAATTTTTTCCATGTTCTTGGGTTTGAAACATAATCAGCAAAAATAAATTTTCAACAATTCCCAGCAATAGGTCAGTGGCAACTTTCCCAAGGACAGGCTAGCAAGAATCTGGAAGTGATTGGACAGGAATAACCAGACAGATTGTTTGATACTGAAATAGATGGTAAAAATGTATTGCATTACTATTAGCTGTAGTAGTAGTAGGGGGAATAGTCATACTGGTAGCTGTCATGAAAAATCTTAAGTCTAAAATTACTAATTGCTACCAGCACTGTTAATCTAGCTGTGAAATCCTTCAGTTGGTATCTAGAATGATAAACTATTGGTCTTTGTTATGGTCATCACTGATCAGGGCAGGCTGTGACTGAACCTGTTTCTGGACTTTTGTGCTCTCCCTCAGATAATGTTCAAAGTAGAACAGAAGGAGCAACAGCTGGATTCTGCAGACAGATGTGGGGAGCAGTGAGTCAGTGAGATTGCTGTGATTAGTGTGAGAAGCAGCAATCACAGCATACCAGCTGCCTTGTCACTTCCAAGGTTTTTGCAACATGGTGTAGCTTCTGCAATGTCTCAGCCTAGAAAAGTCCCCAACATCTGTGTGCAGAGCTCAGACTTCTCTGCAGAACTGGAGCTCACCTGTGTGAAGCATTAAAAGATGTTCTACAGTGAGCTCTGCAGTTACTGTCTGCCAGCCTGAGATACTTATGGCTTCCCTTCTGAGGTGAATGCAGCCCAAGCTTTATTAGCGCTCATGGCATTTTGAGACCCCTTCTCAGTCCCAGGTGACCAATTTCTCCACTGTTCTTTCTGAACTCTATCCTGACCTGTATGCTGAGGCATCATTTCAGTCTAAAGGCAGATGCCATTTTTCCCTGATTGCCAGATTCTTATGATATAATGTGACCTGATAAAAGTGTCAGCAGAATGCATCCATCTGGCCTTACTTGGTTTGATAAAGTGGTAATGAACTGAGCTCAAGTTACCTGCAAAGAACACAAATGCACATGTGGGCACCCTCTGTGCACCCATGAGAGTGTGCTTCTCTAGTGCTTCTGTTCAAAAACATTTGATCAATAATTCTCTACCCATGGGGTAATGCAAAGGACCTCTGTGTCCTGGAAGCAGCCTATCTTCAAGACCTTGGTAGAAACCCCCAACTTTTCCTAGGGCTTCATCAACAGCTGGCAGCTTATTTAGCTGTGGCTGTACTCCTAACAAGATGGTGGTGTCAAAAGACACTGAGGGCTCATGGTTGTGAATAGGTGCAGTTATTCTTATATATAACCACAGCCTTTTACTTCATTTGATATCAAGTGCTGAAAGTATAACTTTTCTTGGACACCTTTTATCAATTGCATACACTTATGCCTGGTATTTCAGAAGTACCCAGAAAGCCTCACACCTAAGACAGTGAATGATGCCAAATGCTCTGGAAACAGGAGTAACACCAAGAGACGTTCATTGCCAAAATGGCAAAAGCAGTTTAAAGTATTATTGCCTTGCCTTTATTACCGCTAGCCTTCCAGTATAATAAAATGTAGCAGTGTTCCAAAGTAGTGCAAGTCTGGTGACTAAGCTCCAAGTGCCTACTGCAGCAGCTAGAACTAAGCCAAATTTTTCACAACAGCTTATGAAGAGAGTTCATGTGCTCTGTTTTACCAGCAGAGCTTTAAGGATAGTAACTTTTGCCCAGGGAAGAACAATTTATGTCACTGCCGCTATTTTGATAGTGAATCTTTTCTATAATGTAAGAGTTAGTTCCTTCTCTGATGCAATGACATGCTAAAAGCATAAGGCACATATAGGGTGGGAGAGGCAGGGTTATTTCTATTTTACAGGTGGGAAACCTGAAACATAAGGGAGATGATGTGATTTTTCCCCAAACTTTGCAGGAACTGATAAAAAACACCAGACTTCAATGGAGATGTAGCCATTTTACAGTTATATTATGAGAGGCAAGTGCAGCTTGTGGCTGCAACTGCAAGGTGATGTTCTGATTTCAAATTTTCTCATTCACTGTTGGATGGAGGGAGCTGGATGAAGGCAGTGAAGCTACCGAGGGGACTGTGTTAAACGTGCCCATGTAATTACAGGCCAGGGAAAGGTGATGGTTGAGAGCCTGTAGTCTTTCAGCACATTTAATAAAGATCTCTCTCCTCCTGCAGCAGCTAAGGCTAACAAAATGGTGTTTGCATATACTTGATATTTAACCTGAGACCCCTCCTGCCTGCCACTTGTGGTGTGTGTGCTCACTGAGGGTCAGAAGGCTGCAGAGCAAGTCAGCTTACACCTTCTCTCCTTAGAGCAGTTCCTTGCATTGTGCTCTCCTCAGTCTGCTGTGAATGCCAGCTGGATGGATATAAACACAGGAGGGTTTTTTGCATATGGGGAAAATGCATCAGGAGAGGAAGGGGGATGTGTAAACCTCTCTACAGAGAGTGGCATAAATTATCTGTTGAGGAGCTAGGCTGTGGCCATCACCATTACCTGAATTACAGGTCTTTAGTCTGAATGGCTTCAAAGCAAGCTATGTTTTTGTATGTTATGCTTTCATTCTTTAATATTTAGAAGATGAAAGGAATGATTTCAAGCACCAATGGGGAGCTTAGGCAGGAACAGAATATTCTGTTACTTACTGTGTAGACAGAGGGATATCTCTTAATTAAGGTAGAAACCATGAGCACAACTACATAGAAATGCTCATTTCTAATGGCTTATGGGATATGTCTGGGAATACAGTTTATTTGTGTGTGTTCTGCATGGTTCAGGTCAAAAGCAGGACATACCAGAAGGCCTGTGGTCCTAAATTTTTCAGCTTGGTTTTTGATCTGACAAGTCTCAAGTCAAATCTGCTGAAAGCTAGCTAAAAACAATGGGTGAAGTTACTTGTCATTTCATTAATAATTACAAATTACTACGCTCGGTTTTTCAGAAGAAAAAAACCTAGTAACAATAGCAACAAACCTCTGTTTTGGGGGCTTTCTGGTAGACCAGAAACTGGCTCTTGTGAGGCATAACAACTGTGTATGATGCCAAGGAGAAATGAGAGCTAATAAAATGCAGAATATACATCACCCATTTACATTTATTGCACATTAAACCTCAGCACACAAAAGATAATGACAGATGCAAATTGAGAGCACTCAAACAGTGTGGCTGTCAGTGGGGAATGGGCACAGAGCCAGAGACCCATATTTTCAGCAACTGCATGTTTTGAGGGAGGGTCAGGGAGGAACCAAGCTGCAATGCAGGGTCTATTAGACTGTGGATTAACCCCACCAGGAAAGTGTTAGCACCTTCCCTTCTGTTTTGCATCCAGATTCACTGCAATTATTTATTTGCAGAGGTGGGCCTGAAGCTGAAGCCAACATACCACCTTTGCAAGCTTAGAATTCTGATCCAAACAGCCTATCTTGGGCTCGTCCAACTGTTCACTTGTATTACAGCAGCAGCTAGGAGCCCCAGCTGAGGTCAGAGTTCTGTTGTACAAATGTACAAAAGGCAGTCCCTAGCTGGAAAAATTTATGGTATAAATAGACAACTCGGACAAAGGAGTTAGCATCCCTCTTGCTCAGGTGGGGTGACACTGAACTTTGGTGACAGACACACAGGATCCCATATGGAGTGTATGGTAGAGCTGGAAGTTGCCTTCCAATGTGCTGTCGTTATGCCAGTGTATTAACAAGGTAAACTTCATCTGCTCTAGGAAGGAGCTGGCTAGTTCATTCTTTCTCCTTATTCTGTGTATTCAAACTGTTTACTCGTTTTAGATCACTCTTCTTTAGTCAATCAGCACAAGAGTCTGCTCTTCTGATGCAGAAACTCCCCTTTTAGATGAGAAGAGCAGAGCAAGATGCCAAGTTTCTGCACAGCTGGAGCATAGCTATGGTACTGGAGAAACATCTGGATAGAACACAAAGCACTTTAATGTTACAAGTGAGTGAGCTGATAAGTCTCTATCAAAACAGTCACTGGGACAATTACTGGGAGAGCTGGTCCTTGTTCAAGTATGCATTTTAAAGAAACAGTGCTGGCACCGAAGACTGAATTTGTTTGTCTTCAGCGTTTCTGTCTCTCCCCCTCCTCCTGTGAGTGAATTGCTACAAGAACATTTTGCTGCTTCCTTTGCTTCTGTGGTGCCAAAGATAAACAGCCCGTCAGCGCAATGCTGAAAAGGAACCGAGAAAGGGGGCTGGAAGTAGTTTAATTACTAAGAGTGCTTGTTTTGTGTACGGAGCGATTGCTTCCTATGATACAGTAACTTCTCCTTCCCTATGCAAGCATGGTGTTTCTATTTATCAGGATGAAACTGAAGCAGCAAATTACAGAGGGAGAAGGAGCTACTGTATTGCTCTATTTGTAAGCAAAACTGGCGATGTATGTGAAAAAGCAGCAGTTCCTGTTGGATGCCTATTATGGATTTTCTCTGTGCAGAATTCCAGCTTCTTTGGCCCATCCTTGCACTTCCTGTTCTTAATTAGATTTTAAAAGATTGCCCAAGTTCTTGCCAAGTTTGAAAGAGGGATTATTATTCCCATTTTAGAGGGGAGAACTAAGACAGCAACTTTTATCTGTGAATATTGATAGTTACCATTTTTTAATACTGAAAATGTATTGAAGCTGGAAAATCAGACATAGTGGACAGCAAAGCTGACTGCTCTAGCTCCTTGCTTGCAGGGACCTGCCTCAGCTGGGTCCAGAGCTGCACCAGAAAACCCACCTCAGTGCAGCAATGAAACAGACTGGAAAGATGCAGTCTAGCTGGTGGATCCATCTGCTAATTCACGTGCAGCATTGGGGGTCTCTGGCAGTAGGGGAAAGGGTTCTGTTTACATTGGGTAACGTTTCTTTAATCACCTTTTCTGTTTAATTTTCTGTGCTTTGTGCTGCCTGCTAGGGATCGTTAAGCAATACTCTAGTTATCACTGCATATCACTTAGTGTGCTTTGCTCTAATAAGCTTTTGTAAATAAAACCCGGAGAGATGAAAAGGCCAATGCCTGATTACGAGCTACCAATTTTGTCTCATTAAGTTCTTATAAGGGGAAAAAAGTAAATAGAATCTTTATCAATCTCATACACTTGCAGCGCTGAAGAGAGCTTTCCACATTCATTAAGGAGGATGCTGAGAATAGAGATGTGTTTCCAGGCGCTTTTGGCTTATGAAGCTGTTAAGGGATGTTTTACTGATGATCAGCTTTTACTTCAATCAAAAGATGAGAAGGTGAAGATGGAACCAAAGGAATCATAAAATATTTATATGCAGAGGTTGGAAGGGGCCAATACACAATGGTATGCCATTTTCACTCTTCAGATGTGTATATTGGCAGTGTTACGGATACTAAAAGAGAACTTTCTGCGCTTCCATTTTGGTAACTGTTTACCTAGGATTACGAGTAAATGTGGAAAAATATAATATAGGAATCTTGCATAGTTAGGTTGATGTGTGTGCTGATCAACAGGAACTTATCTGCCACTTTGTATTTCCTTTCTGCATGTACAATTAAAAAAACCAAAACCTGAAATAGATGTCATTATCTGTGTTTTCTACCTTTTATCATCCATACTTTCTTGAATGTGTTAGTCATCAGTTTAAAGACAAATTACTATTGTGTTCATTTGACTATTCCAGTAAAAACATCCATAAATTTCACTAAGCAAAACTTAAATGCAACTTCAGCTCTTACTAGATAAATATCTTTACATGGAAAGCCTTCCTGTTGCAGGTGTTTCCCTAAAACTTGGGGTGACATTTACTCCAAAGTCTGCAATTAGAAAATGTTGGCCAATCTATGAGCAGACCCTGGCATTTTCATTGGCAATTTGAAATTCAGAGAATCCTGATGGATTTTCCTCAGAGGCAAGGCTAGTAGCCTGTGTATATATCCTTGCTTTTAGTTATGCATTATTGTATTTCTTCTAATAAACTGAATACATAAAATCCCCCATTCTTCATCTTCCATTATATAGTCCCTTTTATCATCTTGCACTTCCATACTCCAGCTTCGGTGTCCTTGTGTTTCCTTCCTTTGTGAAGACAAGCAATTCATTCATCAGACAAATTTGTGAAATAGATGAGATGGCTTAGTCAGCTAATTTCTTGTGGGCGTCACAGCACAAGTAGATGATTTAAAAATTATAATAGCATTTTCTTTTGGAGGAGATAGTGTGGAATTTTTCTTTTCACTTTTCATGTTTCTGAGGTTCTACTTAGCTTTTCTTTTTTTTACCCAGCCTTCACATCTTTGACCTCTATCATTTCTTGATCATTCCTCCTTTCATCCTGTTTAGGAACAAGAGCAATCTTCCCCACGGCGTACAATGGCAAGGAGCTTAACCTTTGCCTCTTCCTTTAAATACTGAACAGAAATCATCCATTAACATTAGCTGAATGAAACCTGCACTCCCTAAAACTCCTTGGCATTATTATATTGACATGCCTGACCTCTGTTGATATTTGAAGCCTGACCATTCTTCTGGTGTGCTGTTCTCTGAAAACCACTCTGATGCACTGCATATGAAGTGATCTTTAGTCCTAAACTGCTCAGGAGCTGTGGATGTCAGAGAGGCATTCAGTAACCATCCAGTTTGAAAATTGGGCACTTTGCTTTCTCAGCTGTGGTGGTTCGGGTTGGATTTCCTGCATTTGGTGATTGTGGCATCACATCCGAGCTGTCTGCCTGCTTCTCACGGTACAGGCTTTTGTCATAACTGCAGCCTCTTCTCACTGTACCCACTTTTCTCTGCTCTGGGCTGCGCAGTGCCACTTTGATTCTGTTCATAGGCTTGCATGGTGCCAAGATGCGCTCTCAGCCGTTGCAGACCGTCTCAAGCTGTACTCTCCAATGCATGAAGCTGATGCTGCAGAAGCATGGAAAAGGTTTTGTGAACCGGTGCGGCTGTAGGTGCTTCTGTGACTAGTGGCTCCTCAGGGTCTGAGAGAGGGCCTGGCGGACCTGTCCTTCCAGTGCTTCCATGTCTGTTAAAACCTCACTAAGGCTGCTGAACCAGGGACGCCACACACCAGTCAATACTTCTGGCTAAAAGCAAGCTCAGCAGCAGCAGTGGAAATACAGATGCACCAGACATGTTAATGGCAAAGGCATACATGCAGGTGTCAGACTTAAATATGGCTTGTGAAGTTAAACAATACACAGTTTTAATCTACAGGCAACTTGATTTAACGTTTTCTTTAATTAAAAAAAGTGTATTTGCCGAAGTGTACTGCCCTTAACAGTAAATGCAACAGCACCACCTTTGGGTTCTGGAAGAAAATGCACTTTGAACCGCAGCTACTTTCCCCCTGTTTTTCTGTGTAGCTGACTTATCTGCTGCATTGATGAAGATTTAATATGAATAGTAAAACTGGGGAGGGGGGGAGGATCTGCTGCAGTACTGAAGTAGCCTATCACAGGGTAGAAGCAATGGCAGGTCCATAGCTATTGTATACATGATGTCTTGATGCTGGTAGTCAGATGGGAAGCACAGAATGCAGGGACAAACTCAGACTTTGTAGGCAATACTAGGACTCAGTCAGGTTAGAGTGGATTTTCGCACCTCTAATTCTTATTTTTGCATCTGGTAATAATTCATGCTAATGTTACGCATTTTAATTAGAAAGATTAGCTCTGTGAATAGTGAGCCAGGTACTTTTTCCTCAGGAAGGAAGGTTTTGAACCTTTCACTTGCTTACAGGATGTGCATGTCTGCCTGAGACTGCATCAGATGGGTGCATGTGGCTGTGCAAATACATGAGCATGCATACATGTTGGTTGTGCTGATAAGCATGGCTGAGCACGTGCTGTGAGTTCCTGTACGTGCCCACGGGCAGTCAGAAATCTGCATAAGCGAGTGTTTGTATGAACATACGTTCATGCAGCTTTCACACTGGTGGCGTCTGTTTGCTCCCATTGATATGCTGATGTCTTATTGTGTTTATGTGGATATATCTATAGATGATGCCTGTGCGTGCACAGATAGTTATTATGCTTGCTTAGAATCTGATCCCTATATAACGCTGAGTGCATGTGCATGTGGGAGTGTTTGCACAAATACCAGTGAAGTTAAATTCCAGTAGAAGTAATTGGATACATTTATTATTGTCAGTGCACTCAGTGAGATTCCTGACCAGAATAACTTTTCCCTCTAAGAAACAAAACAAAGCCCCAAACAACCAAGTAAATGAAGTAAAAATGCTATTGCTTTTATATGTGGAAGGTGAAATCTAAACCTTGTTAGCCCTTGCTCTTTCACATGGTCCAAGCGACTGGAAACTCTCTAATCACAGGGAGATAAACTGGAGAAGTGTTGCTAACAAGCCTTCAGGCTGACAGCAGGATTTGGCAGGGTTGCTGTACTGCTGTGTTGAAGGTCTTTAAACTTTAGGGGTCATTATTTTCTGACCCTGGAAAAAACCCTACCAGATATCCATACACATGGTCTGCACAGTTCACACTCCTAATTGGACATACCAGTGTGCTGAGGAGCATCTGACATTGCTTGATGGACTATCTGCATAGTTTTCACATGTCTGTACTTTGCACCTGTACAGAACAAGAGAACAGCTTGTGCTGTGTCTGTCCAAGATGGTCATCAGCCTCATACCAAACTGTGGATGCCAGTCAAAAAGCTCCCCTGGGCTCCAGCAGGCTTTAAGCCAGACCTGGCCAAATCCTCTGCTTTTGTTAGGTATTTGTGTGAGTGTAAATATGACCCCAAACTTGATCCTCTGCACTTAATGTTCACAGGACCTGCAGAAATTAGCAACCTGCAAAATGCCTCTTTGCATTTCATGTTCACATCCAGTCCTATGAATTGGTCCCTTCATGTTCAGGCTTGATATTCCTGGGAGTACAGTCCTTCAGGACTATTATCCTTCAGTCTACTTAGCTTTCAGCAAGGTCATTTCCTCACCTTTCTTATGTCCTCTGTCGTTACCTCTTCCTAGACTTGCTTTGATGCAATTGATTTCATTGCTGTTTCTCAGCTCCCCAAGGGGTTTTTCTCAGATCCTGCCAAACATGCTGCAGTCTTGCACCTCTTAGCAGTTTCTAGCTAGGCTCTTGTTAAGACCTTTTAATTGAAAAGGCTCCTAAGATGTAGCACTGTATGCTTGTGTCATTTAAAGTATCTGTATTTTTTCCTCATAGTTCACTTGCATGTAATGCTCAAAGGAATGAAATTAGTAAAATGGGATTTGGCCTATTCCATCTCCTGCTTTTCATTCCCTCCCCCATCTCTGAGGCAACAGTAAAAAAAAGTGAGGATGTGCCCATCCACAGCCACAAAAGGAGATCAGCTCCCTGGGGTGGAAAGGACAAAGCTCAGATTTGTATTGGTTCATCTTATGCTACCGCTGCTCTGTTTGCTTCCCATGGGTTCTGACACTGGAAGACTGAGCACAGCACTGATTCCACAAAAACTTGTCTGATCTACTGTGGTCTCATCCACGTGTTGTCAGACCCCTCTGAGCCTGTTTTTGAGGCAGAGTACTCTAAACCACATGCAGCTCTTCTTGGAACAAGCTGCAAATGCAGAGCAGTGTTTGAGATCAGCCCCCTGAGATCACTCGCTGCATGTACCTTGCTCTCCTTAGGAAGGCCTCTGGTGCCATATGCTCTTGGAGGTCAGGGTAAGCTATGCATTTGTACAGATGAGTGCAAAGTACTGTGCAGATTTATAGCACTGCACAGATGATTTTTAGTCCCTGTGAAAAATAATTGATAGCGGCACTGACACACAACCCGATCGTGCCAGGTGCCATGGCTTCCCTGGAGAATGCGATGCTGCCAACTCTCTCTGACCTTGGTGCTTGAGATCATGTTGTGGTGTCAGGGAGGCATCCAGGTAACTTCCCTGGAGCAGGCCCTTCATTAGCAGTGCTCTCAGATCACATCCTAGAACCAGTCAGTTGAATTATCAATAAAGGGCATCATGGGGATGGTAATGGGTGACCATATGAACTAACAAGCAGACATATCTTGAGAGTTCCCTTATAGGAAGGGGAGGGAGGAAGGAGCAAGCAAGTGTTGCTACTTCCATAACATTTCTTTAGGGGAAAAAAGAAAGCAAATGAAGTGGAATAAAAGCTGCAAAATGGAACACCCCTCATAGCTTGCTACTGAATGTAGCTTTTCATTTAGAACCAAGAGGGTGGTTCATAATGGGAGCAGAATGAGGGGTACACAAGTGTAGGTGCCATCCCAGGGAGACTTCAAAGAATATCTTGAATTGAAGAATTTGTGCGATTAGCTGGAATTACACAAAGACGCACAAACAACCTTGGCAGAATGGCATAGAGCAAAAAGGGAAAAAAAATTCCAGTGCTTCACAGTGTCTGATGCTATTTTGTCTTTTGATGTTTGTTTTCTGCACAGTGCCAGCAATTTCTGTCATCTCTGGTGCATGTTGCCAAGTCTATTATTTAGGATGATTCCTGCTTTAAATATTTTTAGCAGCAGCGGATCTTTAATCACGGGGAAATTGTTTTCAGGAATGATTATTTTATGTGCATCCAAAAGCAAAGCTGAAGGTCTAATCCAAAAGTGTTTGTGATCATCTTGTAGCCAAGGGACAAAGTAGGAAGGGTGGGACAAACTCAAAGGCCATTAAGGAGAAGGAGGTTTCCTTTGGATGAAAACGCCGATCTCTGCCCTCTGCAGAGTCTGTAGGGTGCTTTCAACTGGCAATGATAAAGTCAATCTGTGACCAGAGAAAGCAGTCTACCCTCTGATATCCCTAATGCTGGGAATTAGGTATTTATCTGCAGCATGTTTGTGCTGAGCTGAGTAAATCATAACTATAGCAAAGACTTTAGTGCTCCAGTATATACACTGTTCTTTTAAAAGAAGCAATGGTTTTTCATGCTTGAGAGTTAGATACCCAGCTGGTGTATGTCTGTATAGTTCCATTGACTTCACTAAGGAAATAGCAAACTGGAGAGCAGAAATGTAAAGTCAAGCTTGTTTTCTATTATTTCATTCCTAAGATCCTGGAATAAAATAGTCTGATTTTGAAAAGCCCTATTAAGAATTTAAGAACTGTGACTTTGGAGCCAAGTCAGACATTGACCTTGAGTTTGTTCCCCCTATGAGGTAAGTATCACCCAATGATACACTGGTATTTGAGTACAAAGCTTCCGTGAATTTTACTGCTGTGTTTCTGTGTGTGTGCTAAATACCTTTAACAATGTTACCTCAGTATCAGAGGCTTGAAGATTCAGATAAGCACATAAAATCTCAGATGATTATCTGAATCAATTCTGGAATGTAAAATTAATATAAAAACTTAACAGCACAGCTTTTTTAACAGCCTATCTGCATGACTCCTATTGATTAATATTTGTATTAAGGAAGCACCTGTAGCTGTCTACTGAAGTTAAAGGCGGGCATTTTTTCATACTTGTGCTTAAAATCCATAGCCAGGGCTTGCAAACTCAGAAATGTGCACACAACATGCATTCATAGGCATTTCTCTGCTACTGGTGAAGCAACAAAGACATTAAGAGCTTGTTTGTACAGGTAGACATAGAAAAACTAATCCAAATTAACTTTCAAAGTAGACTAATTACATGACCTTAAATTGTGGTGTGGACAACCTCGGTCAAAACTAAAGGAAGGGTAATTCAGTTAGTGTGGATGTAGGATAGGAAGAGACTGAGCTCCACAGCTTTCCGAGCTACCACCTGCCAGCTGGATTGCAGTAACTGACTGTGCAGAAACTTTTACCCTGGCCCAATTGTAAAGCAAAATCCCAGCAAAGCTGATGTTTTTCTTTGCAGTTAGGGTGGGTGAGGAGCATACACACAGGCGGTTCCTGTCTGACATGAAGTTATTAAGTCATGGTAACTTGATTGCTCTTGACAATACCCATTCTCTCTAGATGGAATTAAAGTTGCTTCAGTTATGAATGTATGTGTCCCCATGAGGCTAAATGTGCTTTAACTAAATCATTCTAAATTGACATCATTAGCTAATTAGGATCAACTTTCCTAAGTATCTCAGTATTGTATAGGAAAACTAGGACAGAACAGGGAGACACGTTAACCAGCTACTTTATTAGCTGAGCTGGTCTCTTCTGTCTTTGCAACCAATGTTTTTCCATAGTATATTTTAGTATTTTGCTCTCTGTCCTTCTCTGAGCCTACAGATGGGAACAGAATAGAAAATGAGAAAATAAATAAGAAAACCCCATAGAATATTTGGGCCCTTCCACACAAAGCTGTGGTTCAAGGTAGGTCCAGTCTGGGTCCTGTGTAGATACAATAGCTGGCTCTTATTTTAGCCCAGGGGATATGGTCCACCTGGATTCTGATGCCTGCTGTCTAGGCTGTATCATTGAGCACAGTTGTATTTATGACTTTCCCGGAGCCATCATCTCTGCAGAGCACTGCCTCTCAGCCCCAAGCTGTTTGACACTGGGATGCTGCCAGTCCCATTATGCCATAGGTGTGTGGAGTGCTCTCAGTAATGGTAATTCAGGCAACGTGGGATCCTGCTGCGATGACAGTCCAGGGAGTAGGCTCAGAGCTGCCCCTCTCTAGCAGGGGCTAATCTTTCCCAGCTAGAACGCCGTCTGCTTGGAGCTGGTGGTTCTACCTCAATAGAAAATGACAACTGACAGGACCACATCAGTTACAGTAAATTAGCTTTGGTAACACTTGTAGAGAAACAAGCATGCAAACAGTCTCTAAAGGAGTTTAGCTGCTGCTTGCTGACTAAATCAAGATGGGATGGTGTGTGGATTCCCATCCTTCAGTACGGTAACAAAGAGCTTTGTTTTAACTCAGGGCAGCAGCCTGCACCGCAGTGCTCAGGCTGATCCAGTAAGAGGTGTTACTCAAATGGAAATTTACAGTGCAATCAATTTGGTAATTTTTGGAGAAAAGGAATTGAAAACCAGAAGAGTAATTCCTTGTCTCTTTTGCAGAAGTATGTAGGAGTCAGTTCATTCTGAGTTATTACAATGTGTGCCAGTCAAAAGGAGTGTGTGGAACAGGCTAAAATAAGGCATATTATATTTCTGTTACTGGTATTGTTGCAGTCTAGCATTCATTAACCAATTGTTCAATGGCATAGACATACCAGTCTCAGGAAATTAACAGGAGTGTGAGACCGTCTTCTGGGTAATGTGGGTTCCAGTCAGCTCTAAATCAAAATTAAATGTATCAGGAGGAGTTGAACCTTAATAAATCTTATATCCTGGGTGGTTGCGAACATATGCTTAAGCCTTGTTTAGAAATAAGATAACCTTTACAAAAGTGGATTCAGTTGATATAAGCATTTGGGGGCAAGGTCTGTTATTTTCCTTTGACTTCGTAGGATAGTTTTCTTGTTAGGCCTGTAGGCACTGCTGTAACAAATGCAATGGCATAAGGTATGTGTGGAGCTGGAGTACAGGGGCTGCCTTGGGTCAGCACTGAGGTGCAACAGAAGAGCTAGGAAGGAAAAAAAAAAAAAAACCCTCCTTGCTTGAATAAGTCTGATGCATATTTGTTACTTAGCCCTGCAGAGAATTGTATGAAATATTGGTACTACTGGGCCAAAACAAGTATATTTCAAGCTGATGCTAAATGCAGAACGTAATCATGTGCTTAAAATCTAAGGTGCTGTATACATGTGTCAGAAGAGATGACTAATGAAACTGGCCTCAGGAGCATAATTCAGGACTCATTAGCCTCCTTGCTTTCATGATTATACTAATCCAAAGAAGGAGATGAGGAGATGGCTGAGGTAATCCTATGAGTGATCTTTAAAAAAAAAAAAAAAAGTTTGTCTTAAATCTCTTTTAGAATTTTGGGCTGAAAAGAAACCTGGTCATTAAATACAATGAACAATCCCAAAGCAAACCTGAAACAAATCAAAACTTCTCTCTTTTTTTTTTTTTTTTTTTTTTTAGTTCCTGCATCTTTTTTCCATAATGTAGTGGTTTCTCTGTGGCAATGTAAATGCAAACAAATGAGAAAGGCCCCAAGAAGGGACTACATTGTTTGCAAATGAGCTAATACAGTGCAGTCCAGGACTCGGCTGATCCCTGGGCACTCCAGTAACAGCGCTGGTTAAGCGTGGTAATTGCACGGTCCAGTCAAGAGGTGAAGGACTGATCTGGTTGCTTTACCAGGTGGGGATCTGATACGTATGAAAGATTTTGTGGCCACCAGCTGTTCATGGAAACTCAGATAACTTGCATCAGTTTTTCAGCTGTTCAGCAGGAAGAATTCCCAGGCCTGACAGTTCATACTGCAAAGTTTGTGATGTGGCAAGGGGCCCTGTCATGGGAAAACCTGGAGCTGGAAGAAGAGGTCCTGCAGGCCTGTGACAGAATCCAGTTTCCTTCATTATGCTGCTGTTGCAAATCGGGGCTTTCACGGAAACCTGAGGCAGTCTGCTTCTGTGGGAGTGCCGCACGCCATTTTGCTTTTCATTCTTTTGTTTAAATCACTTCAGGCTTCTAGTTAGGAAACAGACCTGTAAGACTTCCAGCAACCAATCTCCCACCACCAAGAGCAGATAGCCATGTGAAATTTACTGAGTGAACACTTCTTGGATTGCAAGCTTTTAAGGATAGGCAGGAGATACTCAGTCTCCAAAAGGATTTATAATGTTGCCAATTTTTGTGATTCTATCAGTACAAGTCTCTCAATATTTACAGTTTGTTCTTAAGGCTGCATTTGTTGCAGAGATGTGGTTACATGTGAATCTCAGCATTATGTGCTTGTTTCTTTATGAAAAGGAATGTCTCTAACCCTTGTAGATTTAGAGGGAAAATGGGAGATGTGCCTTGCCTATACCTTGGGGCAAATAGAAAGAAATCTAAGCTCGAACTTTAAAGAGATTCTATAAATTTAATCAGACTTTTGCATTTTGAGTTGTGCCTTTGACACATGGTAGCCTTAGCTGAGCTGTGTGCTGCCTCTATCTCAGTTTCCCTGTCTTTATCGTGCCTGAGGCAAACTGCTGCATTGATAGTACTGTGACCGCTCCAGAGGAGAAGTTTTCTGTTTGTTATTAAAAGTCACTTGGAGGTAAATTCCTAATGCTTGATGTATGTTTATAAGTCTGTACCAGGAGAATATGCTTCAGAATCTCTGGGACTCATTGTTTACCTCTGAGCTGCGATGGGACAGGGATGCAGCAGTGCAGCTTCAGCTGTTTCCTCTCCTGCCAGAGCCAGAACCGCATGGCTGTGTAGGGAAGCTTTTTCAGAGATGGGCTCCCTTGGTCTGTATTTCTACTGCCTCACAGCCAAAGCAGGTCCACTTCCTTGCTGCTACTACCCAGCCTAGTAATGCACTAAGCCACAGATCTTCTTTTACCCTCTGGCGCTCTAACTATCTTCTCTAATGTAATTAAAATGATAATTATTCCCTGTCCAGAACATTTCTCTTACTTATGGTCTGTGGAAGTATTAAAGTTGATTAAACACATATGCTGCTGGTGGATAGCTCCTCCAATCACATACGGAGTGATAAAGGGTTAGCTAAGGGAGAACAAAATATAATGCAATACTCTGCTAATGCAAAAGAAAGGGCAACTGAAAAAAGCAGAGTCTGTAACAGCAGGAAGGGCTACATTCTACAAAAAGACCTCTTTGCATAAGGTCTGGTGAAGGCAGTAGGGAGAACAAGCCTACAGAAGTTTTGAGAGAGCTGGGAGAGCATTTCTCACCTCTGCCTGCTAGAGGCCAATTATCTGCACTGCCAAAGCTGATCCTTCGGCCGGGAGACAATCCTAATATTCTGCCCTTACCAGGTATCCATGTAATTACTTTGCTTGGTTTCAGTTTGTGAGGTGCAAATGCTCATCTTTGAATGAAGTGCAATTGCAGAGAGATGGTGTATGTAGGCACATGCCAGATAGATCTGATCTGTCCATCTGTCTGTATTTGTCTACGTATCCATATGTCTAGCCATCCATTTTTTCCTATGTTTATTTGTGGTTGTCTTACATATGTCTTCTCTCAATCCTGAAGGAACAAGTGGAATCAGAGGGGCAATATTATTAACAATTTTTTCATGGCGTGTTTCCCTGCACACTGAAATTAAGCAAGGTCTAAGGTATATTATATCTAAATACCACCTTGTCTGACAAAGCTGGCTTAGGCCTGAGCACAGTTCGGTGTTAGCACCAAGGGGCCTGGCTGCTATGATGTTTTTCCCCTCAGGAGTGCCTGTGGGCACTGGTACGGGAACACTGCACTGCCCCAAGCACCCATGTACTGTGAATAACCCATGGCAGTTTTGGGCCTGAAGAACACTATGGAGGAAAGTTTGCAGGCTTTTGTGGATAAGAACTTCAGCCTCCCAAGGCCTTCAAAGAATTTTATTTAACTAGTATGAAAACTAATATGAAGCAAAGCTATTTCCTCATTCCCTGATCTCCTAGACTAAGATGCAAACTGCTGAAGGTGGCCATCTTTCTCACCACAAAGAAATACATCTTTATGTATCTTAAAAGCATTAGTAAGACTGCGAGACGAAAGGGACAGAAATAGCACTTCCTTTCACAGTGTAATTGCCTGTATTCCATCTGGGCAAGAAATGTGCATTTTCTAATTTGCAGAAGTCACAATCTAAAATGCTTTAAAATATACTCTCCCCCCCCCCCCCCCTTTCCTCCCATGGAAAAAGTGCTGAGGTAGTTTTTTCATTCCCTGTAAACAGGAGGCATTTTATCATTGTGGTAGGTACACTGCAAACCTTTACAAAGAGAAGAGAGTGGAAATCAGAGTGAGAGAGAGAATGACAAAAGCTTCACAGATTGAATTTGCTTCCCTGTATACTAGAAGGAAAGAATAGGAGCATGTTGGTATGGAATGAGGTCTTTGATCATATGAAAAAGTGGAGGAAGCTGCAGAGGTAGGGGCGATTTTTGAATAACTAATAACTAACAAAAAAATTGTTTGGTGCATGCTCTTTGCTCAGAATTTATTCCTTTCTAACCGCTACCTCTGACAACTTGCTTTTCTGCTGCTGCTGCTGTCAGCAAAGTTTCACAGAAGACCCAGGTTCCTTTTCCTGCTCCTTCAGTGACAAGACTGTTACTTGGGCTGCGTATTTTGTAAGACTGTAAGCTGCTGAAACACAGGTTTACATTCGCCCACCTTCTTGACCCACACATTTTCTGCCCACATAGCCTTCTGTTAACCTGGCTGTACCTCGGGGCTCTGTATTTTTTTAATATGCGCCCACATGGTACCCTAGTACAAGGGTGAGGTCTATTGTTGAGCTGCAGCTGTAAATAACAGAAATATCTAGCTCTTACTGCCAGGAAATAGCCTACCATGAGGATTCCCTTCTGCAAGACTTATTTTCCTTTTCTAGAAAAAGCCATGGAGGATTTTTTTTCCCCTAAGGGAGGCATGGCTATCCATGAGAAGCTCAAATGTAAGGGTCCAGCCTGTAACTTGGTTGCACATCCCAGGTCTCCAAGCCTGAGATGTAGTTTAGATGAGGTCACACCTTTGAGCCAGTTCGGTGTGCTCCTTGCCCTCTCCAATGCTTTGCCCGTCGGTGGGTACAAATCAGTGCCCCCAGCTCTCTGAGACAGGCCCTTGCAGGGCATGTGATGCGGCTTTCTGACTCAGCCGTTGGATAAATTGAAAGCTCTTCATGACCATCTATCTTGCTCTGGTGCACGAATGGATGATGAGTAGACCCTATTCTAGTTCATCCTCTGCCCATCCATCATCCACCCTGCCACCTGCTGTCCCCTTAATGAAGGGAACAGAGACAGATGGGGCTGGACAGACAAATGGACAAAGACTGACAAAGGGAAACGCTCCCGGGTTTCACTGCTCTCAGCACCATATGAATAAGGGACACATGGAGCTAACTGAACTACTTCCCACTGATGGAAACTGTTCCAATTGGGGGTTTTTCAATTTTTTTTTTTTTTTTTTCCTTGGGGATTTGCAGATAACAGTTAACTTGGGAACGGTATCTACACAGACAGACACACATTTGTGGGGGGGGTGTAGGTAAAGCAGGAATCATTAACTGAAAGATATTGGTGGGACCAATTCATTCTATAGAATACTACTGTACTTTTGTGATGCAGCCTGCTACAACATGGCGCACAGAGAAAGAAAGGATGATGTCTCTGTACAAGGAGGAGAGCTCTGTAGCTTCATGCCATACGAATGTTTTTATAAGGAATCTAACACAAAGGTGATTGATATCTGGGCAAGACTGCAGTGGCCTTTGGATCAAGCTTCTAGTCACAGAGTAAGACATCTACTGCATTAATTGTACTCGGGACTTTTATAGCAAGTAGATCTTAAAGCAGTTTGCAAAAGCAGGCACTCTCTAGTACACTATCCCTCGTGCTGTGTTGGTGTGGCACCCTGTGCATGCCAGTCATGCAGTGGAGGTTAAAAAAAGTATCTCTGGCAACCTTCTCATTTATGATCATAGATTAACACTGCCTACGAGGAGGAACTATGCTTATATTTGACTGTTGTCAGAGAAACAGCGACAGAGCACTAGTTTCCTGACAGCTTTATCTCTCCCAGAGAAACCACTGCAGAGTTTCTTCTAACCCAAAGATTTGCTCCTGTGCCAAGAGAACATATAAGAGGACGTGTAAGGGCACCATCTGGAGCCCCCTGCTACAGTGGTATTAGCAGGCACATCCCACTGAAATAACTTGCAATAAAGTGCCATTTGTTTTTAGAAGGGAAAATGGAGATTCATTATCCTGCAGGAGAGGGAGGTGACACTTGCATATTCTTGCCCCAGATGCCAGTTTCAGCAAGCAGTGGTACAAGCTGAGAGTAGTGCCCAAACATTTACATTGATTCAGAAAGTTGCAGTAGGAAAGCCAGCTTGTCTCCATCCTGTAGTGTCTGGCTTTCTCTTCTCCTGTGGAGTTACTTCAGGTCAGCGCATGCTGAGAGTTCCCTGCTGAAGACTACTGCTGCCCTTGTCATTGCTGCATATTGCCATAGGAGAGAATCTCCACCCTCACTTAACTTGACAGAAAATATTACACTGTTGTAAGCACTGTTGATGCAAGAAGTTATGTCTATAAGCTCACCTGTCACCTTCCAAGGGTGGGGAAGGATGGGGATGCAAGCTCTGAAGTCTCTTTGTTCAATGGGGTTTTGAACAAGGCAGAAGAAGATTCTGTTAGTGGTTTTTGTTTGTTTTTCTGTTTTAAAGCAAACTGCTTTGGGGGGGGGAGAAAAATGTGTGCTTAGCTTTTGGTGTATACCCATTTCTTGGAAATACCTTGGAATTAAAAACCCTTGTCCCAACCCCTCCTCCCAACAAGAGGATTTTCATGCCTCTCTGCATAACCTAAAGAGAGATTATGCTAGCTGCGTACAGGACTGTCTTGTATTTATCTTCTTGTGGTTATTGCCAAGAGGATTCAGTAACCGGCAGGGATGCTCAGGGATTTGAGGGAACAACCTGATAAGAATGCAGTTGGCATTACTGTGGTGCGCATACAACTCAGCTGCAGGATGCCAGCGCTCTGCTTCCAAACAAACTCTGCTCATTGCCACTGGCAGTTTGCTCTATGGGATGGATATGTGGTCAAGGCATAACATAAAAACAGTAAAAATCGGTTGCAACCTGCTGAGCCACCTGCAGATTGCAAAGTGTGCCTGATTATATACAAAAACTAGACCTGATGAGAAGCTATTGCATTCAAGTCTTACTGTCTCCTTTAGAGACAGGTAGCTGACTCCCCAGGTGGAAGCAAATACTGGATTAACTCTGGCGTGGTGTTTGGCAGATCTGCAGAGCCCTGGGGAAAAAAAAAAGAGGAAGACAAAGAGAGGGATCCATGATCAATAATTAATTGCAATACTCAGTGTTTTACTGAGACATGATTACACTGTTCCAAAACTGCCTTTTCTTTTTCTCTTCTTGTTCAAGCTTTTTCAAGTTTTCTGTCCATCAGATCCTTTTTCGAGTGAGCGTCTTGGCAATGACTGTGTTTTCAGTCCTGACTGGGTACCAATGCTATAATAAACACAAATATCTTCCAGACCTCTGATCACATCCAGTACGAAAGCCACATGAACACTAATTGTCTCCCTGTGTACTACTTCTGGATGCTGTACACAGACTGTGATGAACTTACCAGCTTGTTTGGCACTATCCAGATGAAGCAAGCGCGCTGCCAGTTATGCTTCTGTACCTCCTTTGCCAGCAGATAATTAGACCTGCACAAGGTGGTCCTTGAAAATGTTGTGATACTCACCTGATTTAGCAGGAGATACAGGTTATGTTCTTTGCAAGATTCATGAACTTTTGTCATGTTTTAGCCCCAGCCAGCAACTAAGCACCACGCAGCCGCTCGCTCACTCCCCCTGCCCTGGTGGGATGGGGGAGAGAATCGGAGGAGTAAGAGTGAGAAACACTCCTGGGTTGGGATAAGAATAGTTTCATAATTGAAATAAAGTAAAATAGTAATGATAATAGTAACAATATAATAATAATAATATCCAAAGCAAGTGATGCACAATGCAATTGCTCACCACCCACCGACCGATACCCAGCCAGTTCCCGAGCAGCAATCGCTGCTCCCCAGCCAACCCCCCCCCCCCCAGTTTCTATACTGCCCATGACGCCATATGGTATGGAATGGCCCTTGGGGCAGTTGGGATCAACTCTTCTGGCTGTGCCCCCTCCCAGCTTCTTGTGCCCCTGGCAGAGCCTGGGAAGCTGAAAAGTCCTTGACTGGCATAAGCAGTGCTGAGCAACAACTAAACCATCAGTGTGTTATCAGCATTCTTCTCCTTCTAAATCCAGAACACAGCACTGTGCCTGCTACTAGGAAGAAAATTAACTCTATCCCAGCCAAAACCAGGACAACTTTTCAACCTATATGGATTCTGTCCCTGCTTAGATGAGGATAATGTCTGAACATCTCACCAGCATGAATGCTTTATTCTACCAGTGCTGCCACTAGATAAACCAGGATTATTCCCATTTCATAGGAAGAACTGAATCACAGAGGGATCAAATGGCTTACCACAGGGAGTGGGTGGTGGCACCTGGAAATGAATGTAGTTCTGATGCCTATCAACTATTAGGGGCTTTGCCTCAAAATTAAGTGAAGCTGGCAATTTTTCAGTGTTTCAGGGTAAAATTGGATGCCATTTGTCATTGGGTACTATTGTTTAGTCACACAATAGGACTTTTTCAGCATTTAAGGACAGTAAATTTCTTGCACATAATGTCCCCCAAGCACAGAGGATGGAAAGAGGCAAATCTCTTACTGCCTTGAAGTGAATACCTACCCATCTTGCAGCACTGGACTATTTGAAGAGAACTGGAAGCTTGTTTAGATCAATGGGAACCAAGTACAGGCAGGGGTGGGGAAGGCTGCACTGATTTTAATATCATGCTATGAAGGAAAAAGAAAGGTGCCTTTCCGCCTCATCTGAAAGGAGAATAGGAAAAGACAGCGCTCTCCTTCCCTAAACGAAACCATCTGCAACACTTCCAATTTGAATCCAAATAATATCTGAGGTTTGGGATTCAGCAGCAAACTAGCTTTGAGTCCTTAATCCCAGCGCCTGATGTTTGGGGGTGTTGGGATTTGGAGCTAATTAATTCAGCCACCTGTAATTTTTGCTCAGATGTGCTGCTGCGTTTTCCTTAGATATATCATATGGTTTGGAAGGCTGCAGACAATGTTGGCCTGAATCCTAATCCCCTGTACTGATTTTTTTTTTTTTTTTAATCTTTCCCTGATTTTTTTTTTCTTGTTTCTTCTTTTCTTCCATCTTTCTCCTGTTACTGTCTCCTTCTTCTGGGTCCTTACTTAACGTTGTTGTTGTCCGTCCCCCTGCCCACCCCACCCCACCCCCCCCCCCAAAAAAAAAAAAACAAACCACCAAAACCATCCTGATGTTCAGTAAGTGGAATGGTCTTGTTCCCTTCAGGGCTGTCTGCAGAATGATGCTCCCAGTGCCTGTCCCAGTCTCCCTGGCTGGTTTCATCTAAGCACAAAAGGTTTAGTCCTGAGTGTTCCTGTTGGTAACAAGGCTTCAGGTGATAAATATTGCAAGATCTAGAAAGCCCAGGAGTCCTGTCCTGATTTCTTTCCCTTGGCAGTGAAAGGATGGAAGAAGAATGAAAAGATAATTAGTTTGGAGTTTTCAGAAATGAAATGGAAAAGGTTAGTTCGTTCCCTTCTAATGCCAAGTGAAAGCTTGGGCTTAAACTATCCAGGCTGCAAGGTTCTGCAGCCAACGACTGTGTCTGCTTGCTTGTTTGCGAAACACCCTCTGCTCTTTTGTTCCTGTAAAAATAATGCCTTGCAATAACTAAAGCTGGAGTCGGTTTTCCCACATCTGTAGAGCCTGGAGCTGTTATTTTTTATGACTACTTTTCATATTACATTAGTGCCAAGTGAGCCTGGGAGCCTGATTCTACTGGGTGCCGAGCACACGGGCAGTGGGAGGCAGCTGCAGCCCGAGCAGCTTGCAGCCCGAGGCCTCCGTTCTGAAACGAGCTCTCTGCAGCAGTTCTGGGCATTCATGCGGAGGCTTAATGGCTTCAGTGGGAACGGCGTACTGAACAGGGGTGTCCCCTCAGATCTTGCGCAGGCCCGGAGGCTAATGGGTACATGAGAAAATGAAGAGGGATGCAAGATGTCAGAGCAACAGGAACAAGATAGTGTTGTTGCATTGGTTACCTTTACCCCCAGCTTTTAGGTGCCTAACATAGATGCACTAAACCAATGAACCATACAAGGCTCATCTCATCCTCTGCCCAGCCAGTATCAGCAGGATTGTGAGTTTCTGAGCGAGTCCATTTGAATTTCCAAATCCCCACCAGATTTACCTTGATTTTGCAAGGGGAAATGATCAGGCTTTGTGGGATTTCGTAGTTCAATCCCTGGCTGTTAAGGATGGCTGGTAATAAAACTTCTCCTAAGCCACATTTGTCATTTTACTTTACATAAATTGGTAGCAAACTTGAGAAAATCCTACAGCTGTAAGCCCTTCGCATGGTTTGGAAGTCTCTCTTGCAAATATGCCCTATTGTGTGTGCCTGGTAGGTTCAGGTGTATGAAAACCCTTCTTTGCCTCCTGCTACCTTAGCAAGCATCAGCTTATATTCTTGTCTCATGCAATCATATAGTTTCTGGTGCTGGCAGCTGTTCATTAATATTGTCATCCATGCTTCGATCTGTCTTGAGGACTCGGGTGAAGCACAGCACTTTGATACTGGTATAGTCAGACTGCTAATGCATGCTACCACTGTTTCTCCTGCAGAAATGTCTCTTTTGAAGGTACAGAGAGGCCACCTAGGTTGTTTCGATTGAAGGTCAGAGGACATCTGCAGTGGTAGCAATAAATAGGCCAAAAGAACCCTGGAGCTCATGAGCCATTGCTGTTTGAATGAGATAAAGTTATAACTATTTAACATTCCTGGGTGTGAAATTAGAATGATCACATAATCTCCTTAGTCTCTGACTACAGGTCTAGCATGGGAATATGAATCTTAATTGGTATTTTCTTATCAATACACTCAAGTTGAGGGATTAAGGATAAGACTCTTAGTACAACCTGAATTTTTGGAAGATGCTCCTGATTTTAGTGGGATCAAAGAACAATCACTGGTGCAGAGAGAGCCTGGGAGTGTAGGAACACGAACATCAGTTCTCAAGGTGCACATACTCTGTACACATGATCCCACCCGTGCTGTTTGTCACCTGCACGCCTAAGGTACAGGCTGTGCAAAATGTCTCAAAGAATCAGTAACACAGACAGGTAGGAAATGCAAGTGCATTGTCGCTTGGTCTCTAGGTAGTTTTTTAGGCATTTTATTGGTATGACAGTGCTTTAAACGATGTTCCATAAAAAAGATCTGTGACCATGTGAATAAATACACAAAGGACTCCTGTTGATTGCTCTATTTTTATTTGCTATTTAAAGTTAAGGGCATGGTTAAAAACTTTGCTGAACAGTGATGATAAGATGAATCCCCTTAATGCATACCAAAATGTGCATTACAGCCACACATTGCATCCTCTGTCTTCTCCTAAATACAGCATCATGAATTACTGTGTTAATGCAAAACTCTTGCCATCCTAACAAACGAAGAGTGGCAGGTATAATATACCATCAACCCAGTCCCAGAGCACCAGCTGCTGGCTTTGTCAGGGTGATCTGGAGCAAAAACTGGATGTGTGAATTGGTGTATTTTCCTCCTATCAAGTGCAAATTCAGGGGTCCTTGGAGTACATTAGTGTGCAGGAATGCCCTCTGTGCAAGACTGCCTGCCAACGCACATCCGCGTCCATCTTCATTTACAGTGAAAGGCAGAGGGGTGTACCTTCTGTGGTAGTAAATGGGCAAATACGACTGCAATAACCAAATCTGCAATTCTCTTCTGTTGTGGGAGCTCTTCCTGTTTGTTCCTTCCCTGTCAGCTCCAAGTTGCATTTCTCTCTTCATTATGTCAGCTATAACTGTATATCTCAACCCTCCTTCCCTGCTCCCCCTTGTTCCCTAGAGCTTTTTCTGTGAAGTTCTTGTATTTCATTCATTCTTAACTGCACTTATGTCCTCTGCCTGACCATCAACCTTAGAAGTTGAATGGATACAAGGAACTACTGCTATAATAGGTGAATATTTCTATCACCTTACTCTCTAAAATGTCTGGGTTCAAAGCACGTCTCCATAGACTCCTCTCATAATCGTGAGACAAATTCCTCTCGTGAGCAATTCAGAGCCAGACCTAGTTTAGGAGCAGAGGCAGCTTGGAGTGAAGAGGAGCCGACCGTATCGGTTTAATAATCATGCCTTTGCGGATGAGAACTTCTGTGCAGACAACCCTTAGTGCAAGGATGATAAGGCAAGCACCCCCACTTGTTTTCATTTTTCATTGCTGTCAAGCAGGAAGATCACAAGATTTGGCTATTGTGTCGTAGCATATATAGACACTGGGCTGTGTCTTCTCTTTAAAACATCCACTGTTGAAGGCAGTTAGAGACTGACAGAGCCGTAGCCCAGACAGTGGCCTAATCCAGCCTGTGAACTGCAGTGGGTCCTGCATTAGCATGCATCAGGTGTGATTTTCCTCTCAGATCACTGTCTATCAGGAGTATTTACAATTGTGTATTCCTACCTTGTAACCAGCAAAAGAGTTTTACTTTCTTTTCTTAGCTTCAGAGGCTGAAAGGTTAGAAAGCGAGAGGATATTTTATTCCTAGAACTCAGAGCATTTACCATTTTCCTCATTTTACAGATGGAGGTGGGGACACATGGAGAGGCGTGACTGCATATATTAAGGATGTCATATATGAAGTCAGTGGCAAACTGGGAAAAACTCTCCTAAGTCCCGAGACCAGAGGAAACGCCTTGCAGAAAACTACAAACGCTTCCTTTCCAGGGAGCCAGAATCCCATCTAACTCACGCAGTCACCAGTACTGTTCTTGGCACCATAGCATCAAGTCTCCTGAAATTGCCCTGCTGCTTAATCCTTCATGCCTAGCATAACATGATGCTTAATTAAATGTACCGTTTCCTCTTCCAAGTAACGTTTCAGGAGTAAATGGAACCCTTGGCCTCAATGAACAGGCCATTTTGTGTGTAGTTATTAGAGTCAGTTTGTGAAATGAGCTTGCTGTGCTGCGGCGATGGTTATTATAATACAGCTGTCAAAGACAGAAACTGCTCGGATCGCAGAGGGCGAAGGTAAGGCTGCCCGGCCCAGGGCAGCCCCCCTGCTCTAACGAGGCGCAGCCTGGAAGGCCTCCAGCCCCGGGCTGCAGCACAGCATCCTAGCCCAGCCCCAGGTGCTCAGCTTGGAGCGTGACAAAGCAGGACTTGCTGCTGAGAGCACTTACAGGCCACATTATGCCACTGTGCAGGGTTGCATTGGCGCACCCGGGCTGTGCTGTTCTCAGCCTGCTTTAAATTAACTTTTTCTGCTCACGTGGCATAGCATCAAACTCCTGAACTTACAAGCCTGGTGGTACCTGGCTCCTTAGTGCGAGATACCTGTTTTTAGAGCGCTGCCAGTATAGGAAAAGTGAGCAATTGGTGAAACCTAAACCCGTATGGGGAAACAGCAACAAATATCTGCATGGTGCAGAGCTATCAGGTTATGTCTACAGCTGTAAGCGTGCTTTGCCCACGCTCGGAGCCAGCTGGATGTCAGCCAGGCCTGAAGTGGAAGCCGTATAGAGGTATTAGTGCAGTGCCAGCACCAAGCTAGTAAACTCTCCTGAGAGGCTGGGCACAGTACCCCAGGCTCAGCATTGCTCTGAAACTGGTCCACCTCTTTTGGACTGGAGCTGGCTCACATCTGCCCGTAGCTGACCCTGTAGATACTCCTTTAAATCCATCATTTGCATGCTGGTTCTCTGCATAATGATGCATCTCATCCAGTGTAATTACTGTCCAAGTCCAGACCCTAAGGTCAGAAGCTGGTTCCAAGGAGTTAAAAGTGTATCCAGGAAACTTTGGGTGATCTGGTATGCACAGGCTCGCACTATCTGGAATAGTTCAGTTCAGGAGGCTGCACTTAATTAAAACTGCAAAATGGAACAATTAGCTGAGGCTGAAAATTTCCTACAGCCTCAGCTGAGTGTAACGGGTGTTTTCTAATCTCTCTATTTATCTTACTGTTAATCTGTAGCTATCAATTAAAATAATTCTCCAAACTTTGATGGGTCCATTTAGAAACTACTCAGATAACAAAAGAATCATTTAACTTTTCTTTTGTGAAGCTTAATTTGCCTTCACTTTCTTTTCAGTGCTTGCCGTTACTAAAGAGAGTTTGTGCTCTGATCTCAGACCTGGTATGTTACGGAGGGTGCAGTTGGGGTATCAATGCTGGCTAGGCTGGCAGAAAGGGCAGAAGTATCGTTTCTGGCAGTTTTCAGATGCTGTAGTAATTCCCAGCCATGCCATGCTGATAGTTTTAGTCAGTTGAGGAAAAACATGCAGCAAAGTCTTGGGCCAGGAAAAAGCAGCTGAGGTACGGAGCCTTTGAAGTCTGAAAATTGATTTTCTTCAAAAGGAAAAAAGCTTCCTATCGGCTCACAGCTACAGTCATGGGCAGCGGTGGCTTTTTCCTGTAGTCACAGTTCAAATCCAGACTAAGAGTTAAAGAATAAATAGTGTGTAATGCTAAGGCAGTCACAAGGCATTACTTTAGGTCCATTTTCTGCTAGTCAGGCTGGGGGCATCTAATTGAATTGGCACTGGTGAGAACCTATTGCCAGTTCAGGGTGTCACAAACTTCTGCTGATGCAAGGAGGCACAGCACAGTAATTTCATGAGCCACACAGCTTCTGCTAACGTATCGCCCTGTCAGTGCGTCCCAGGCTGCCTCGCAGGGAGGCTCTCTGGGCTCGGAGAAGATTTAAGTCGCACCGCTCTGTCCTGGATCACTCTGTTTGCATTGCAACAAGGCTGGCAGTTCTGGTGCATGCACCTTTTTTTTTTTTAATCCGATGTAGACGCTATTCTTTCAGGCCGTCTCACACAAGTTGCTGGGCAGGTAGAAATAACTTGTATTGTGTCCTGGCCTCAGGCAGTGCTCACAGCGGTAGCTAGCGCAGGGACAACAGCTCTCCCTCCCTGCCCCCTCTCAGTGGAGCCCTCCAGTTCCACCTTAGCATTTGATTCAATAATCATGAATAAACTGTGGGAAGAGCTGACCTTTGCAGTGACCCTTCCCGCACAAAGCTCATGTTCTAGCTGAGAGCTGCATTTTTGTTTTTAGCATGAGTTTTAAGCACTCTAATTAAATCAGGGACCTGGTTTAATAATCCTGGTTGGCTCAGGCAGCTGAGACAATTCGTTCACAGTCGCTTTATTAATGCAGCAGTAATCTCCAGGTTGGGAGTTCACCTCTTCATTCATCCAGTTCTTTGGGAATGGGGAATGATTTTTTAAGCAGCACATGCTCTGGCTGGGAAGGCCCAGCCTGCAGCCCAGTGCACAGAATTAAAACACTTGCCCAAAGAGGGCAGAGAAGGATGGCGCAAGGAAACCGCACTGACAGTTTTCCATCGTGCTTTCACATTATGCTATTTTGTATTTCTGCAACACCTGGCATAGTTCAGGTCCATTAAGTCTTGCATCTAAGCTCCTGGGCACTCACTGCAATTAATAAATCTGTTGTCACCTCTCCATGGTTTAGAGCAAGCCTAGCAAAACCCTGACCAGGTTTTGAGCTGAAAATCTTGTTGTTCTGTAAGTCATAAGTATGTGGCTTTGACTATTGAGCTTCCTATATGTGACTTGGATTAGAATTTATTCCAGTATCCTCCCTGTAAAACTGGTATATTCTTCTGATGTCTGATGCTGTTTGCACTCACTAGGGTGTAAACCAGCAGCCGCTCGATTCAAATTGACAGCTACACCACATAAAAATTGGCATGAGCAAGAGGAGAATCAGTCCCCTGTGTGTTTTCAAGGTGTAGAATGAAATGCCTTTCAAAATACTGCATAATATACAACCTAGCGAGTATACAGGATGGTTTGATTTTTCTTGGTTCTCCAAAATATATAAGAGGATAGAGGGATGAAAAGAAAAAATATGCATTGCTCAATACATGGAAACTATATCACAAAGTGGCTCTAAGGCAGATAGATGTTTTCTTAGATGACACCAGTTTCTTAGTAAAATATCTGACATCTCAGCTGTTGCAAATCATCGTTGGTGTGTTGATACAAGTGAAGTGGCATTGATTTACACCAACCAATGATCTGGCCTTTATTCGTTATATTATTGCCTCAAATTAATCCCTCCGGGGAAAAATAGAGAAGTTTGGAAAGTTGGGCTGGTTTGTTGTGCATGTGTATTCAGTCAAGACAACTTCCAGAAACTCAGATAAAGAAAAACATTCAAATGAAGCAAAGATGAGTAATTGAGGATCACAACTGTGATTATAAGGTATAATTACAATTAGCTGCACAAGGGTGTTAATCATGAAAATAATTACATGTCAGCTGTTTCCAAAAGAAAAGGGAACGTAATTAAGTGGCCCAAATGGGTGACAAAAACATAGCACAGGAGTGATAGAGATGGTGTTGGCAGAAGAGGAACAGGAGTGTGCTTAGAGGCAAAGTCCACTGGATATTTGCTATTGCCTCAAGACTTTCCAAAGAGAGAAAAGCCGGGAGTCAAGCTCTTAGCTGTCATAATGGGCTGTTTAGGTTCATTGAGCCAATTTTAACACCACTAGAAAATGGGGAGAAAAGAAATCTCAGGGATACAGCTGCTGGATTTCTAATCTTTGTTAGGTTAGGGCTGTCTTTATTTCTTTTACAATGGGATTAAGATCCAGACCAGTCCTCAAGCCACCTCTCCTCTATTAGACTCCACTACCAAATGAAGCTTCTTGTTTCGTCCCCCCAAATAGGGCTTGAGGCAGCCACCCAATTTTTAGAAGATATTTATACAGCAAGTCTCTCTTATTTCTTATGGGTTTGCTTTAGCTGGCTGTGCTGGGACTTGCTTTTGGTCCTTTCCCTCTGTGCATAGACAGCTACTTCTTATTCCAGCTGGTGTTGGGTGAATCAAATATTGCAGCCTCCAGAGCAGGTCATTGTGCCACAAAATATGTGTCAGAAAACCCAACCGTCCATTCCCTTACACACACATCGTGAATTATAAAAAGCTCTCTTCAGGGAGTGAGGGTGGCAGGGTCCTGTAATTTATCTTGCATGAAATGAGCTTGTTTGAATGGACTGGAAAAGCCAAGCCATTAATTTAGAATGGCTTCTGGACTCTGCAGGGCTGCAATTCCATTCTACATATCCACTGCCATAAAAGTTATGGGATTTTAATACCTTTTTTTTTTTTTTTTTATTTTGTCCTGCTGCAGATTCAGTGCTGGCTGCTCCAGTTGCACGCTCCTGAATGCTTCTTCACCTCACCAGTCGTGTGTGAACAATTGAGTAAGTTTGCTCAGTGTCAATCCCCTTCTTTAAACTCATTAAAGTGTGCCAAGCCTCTCCAAGAGCCATTTGACAAACTCCCCATAGTAGCAAAGTAGTGTTTATTACGATTATTATTACTATTATTATTTTTCTCTCAGCTCCATCTGTAATGTAAACACCATTATGTTTTAATTATCTGAAAAGGAGATTTAAAAGTGAATCCCACAGCAACCTGGCCAGCATACACAATAGAAATCCCCTTGAGAACACTTCAGTGGGTGAAATGTGACATGGGAGGCATCAAAGATGCGCTGGAAGGAACAGGGCTGAATGTCACAGCCATCCCATACCACAAAGTCTTTTGTCCCATAGAAGTGGGACTGAAAGCTGATGGATCACCCCCTCCAAGAGGGTTTTTTGCCAGGTCTATTCTCAGCTGTGTGTTAGGGGAAGGAAGGTGCTGGCAAAAGGATGTTTCTCTACCTTTGCTAAAGGGATTGTCACCCATTCAGCAGAGAAGGGACTCAGGAACTAAAGGAGCATCATCCTAAAGATGAGGGAATGAAAATGCATTGGTTGCCATGGTGCCTCGTCTCAGACAGGTTGATAATAACAAGTATGAGATCACGCAGACAGCGTACCTCTGCAGACCCCGTACAGATCACCAGCTGGAGAGCTGGTATTCTTGGCCAGCTTTTCAGATCCCATTTTTTCTCCCTCACTCCTCCGCTAGCTCTGTCCTCTCCCCTGTCATGCCCTACAAAGGGAACTAGGAGTCTCTGCTCTTTGCTGGTTTTCCTCCCCTTTCTCAGGCTTAGGACTGTATTTTAATGTGCAGGATTTGGTGGGGAACACTTGGACTCACCCGAGTAAAGGAAATAGGAAAGATAAGTTATTAGGACAGGTGACCAAAGGGCATGCAAATGCATTCATGAATTAAAAATGCTGCCAAAAGGAAAGGCACGCTGAGAGAGTGAAGTCAGATTAAAAACAAGACAGGAATGAATTGTTGCAAAACCTGAAAACCGTCTCTCTTGTTTCTTAAGCTTGAAGTAAACTCAGCTTTATGACCCCTTTTTCACACCCTTGCATTGGGACAAATCTATTTGCCAGTCCTCCTCCGCAATGTAATCGCTCCACTGTTTAATGTTCTGCATTTTCCATTATCGCTAATCTCCTCAAATGAAAGGCAGGAACCCAGGCTGCTCCTCTGCCTGTGCCAGAGCCAATGTGTTAATCGCAGCCCTCCTGCCTGCCAGGACTGTGGGAGGTGGATTCGCTCCCACACAGCACACTCTTCCTGACCATCCCCTGTGCTGACCGCAGTGAAATCACCTGTAGGGAGGATGGACACAATGCACAACAGTCTTCTGGACTGCAAAGCTCTTTTTCCCCTTCCTGCGCTCCAGAGAGCTCAGCAGCCCCCCAGGAGATGTTCCATAACATCGTGACTTACATGTGACCATAACACCTTAAAACTAAAGGGTTCCCAGAAACTTGGAAGAGGCCCTCCTGTGTCTTGCAAATCCACAAAGCTTAGAATTCCTCTGGGAGGAATGATGCTGTGAAGCTGTGAGATGAGAATATTAACACCCCCAGGGTTACCAAGTGTGCTGGTTTTGGCTGGGATAGAGTTAATTTTCTTCATAGTAGCTGGTATGGGGCTGTGGTTTGGATTTGTGCTGAAAACAGTGTTGGTAACAGAGAGACATTTTCGTTTCTGCTGAGCTGTGCTTACACAGCATCAAGGCCTTTTCTGCCTCTCACCCCAGCAGCGAGCGGGCTGGGGGGCCCAAGGAGCTGGGGGGGACAGGACCGCGACTGACCCAGGGATGTCCCACACCCTATGGCGTCGAGCTCAGCACACGGAGCTGGGGGAAGGAGGAGGAAGGGGGGGACGTTCGGAGCGGTGGCGTTTGTCTTCCCAAGTCACCGGTACGCGTGATGGAGCCCTGCTTTGCTGGGGATGGCTGAACACCTGCCTGCCCATGGGAAGCAGCAAATGAATTCCTTGTTTTGCTTTGCATGCGCGGCTTTTGCCTTACCTGTTAAACTGTCTTTATCTCAACCCACGAGTTTTCTAACTTTGACCCTTCTGATTCTCTCCCCCACCCCACTGGGGGGGAGTGAGCAAGCTGCTGTATGGTGCTTAGTTGCCATCTGGGGTTAAACCATGACACCAAATAACAAAAATTGATTTTTAATAACTCTAACCATCTCTTCAGCTTTCATTAGTCTCCTCTTTGGCTTTATAGTGCTGGGCATGAAGAATATGAGGATTTGAAGAATTAACTGAATTAATGAGGGCTGATTATTAATGTTCAGAGCTCAATAAAAAAGGGAGAGAGAGAAATAAAACACAAAAAAATGAGCTGAAAATAAGGGTAATCTTTCATTCCCCCAAAATGAGATACATTGAATTATTGCTGTACTTAAAATTGAAGCACCAAAGGAATGGAAATAAATACCTCCCATTAGCTATTAGAGGACCTGTGAAATTTGCTGCAAGCAAATGTCCAAGTCGGGGGAAGAGGATGATAATGAGGAAATGGTACCAAAGACTGCTGCTGAGGCTATGGGCAACTCCTTTTTTGGGCCAGACTTTGGAAAACACTCAGCCTCTGCATTGTGGCCAGATTACCAAAGAGCCCAGTGCCGCTTCTGCCCTGCCCGAGGATCGCAGGGGATCCTGGAGTCGGGAGGACCAGGTCCGTAATCAGAAGCTGTTCAGGGGTTCAACTCCTCTAAAGGTTTTAGCATTTGGTCTTGTAAAAGGCCTGCTCCTTTGCACCTTTGCCTATCTGACCGTTAATTCCTCATCTCCAATGGGAGTTGTACAGACAGAACCATCAGTGCTCCCATGTCTTTAGGCTGCAGAATCTTCAGGAGAGGGATTGTCTGTGGAAGTCTGAACTTAGTCCAGGCCTACAGTCACAACTGTAGGACAGGTATCACTAACAGTAATCCCTACCTCCCTCCATCCCAAAGTCCTAACCAGCTTTGCCCTCACAAGAAAAGCAAAGCACTTAATTATCTGCATAGAAAGAAATACAGAATTGACTGCCATTGCTCCTACTCCATGGGTGGGATCGTCCAGGATTGTCAGGGCTAATGGTAATTGATGTTTCCTTTCACACCTGCTCTCTTTCCTGCTTTATTAAGCCTCTGCAAACACTGCTGTCTCTGGGGAAACAGTGGGAGTGGAGGAGGAAGCCTGTGGAAGAGAACAATTCCGGTTGTTCAGCACAGCGCTTTGCTAAATTGCATTCAGCCTCTTTTGCAGAGTAATAAAGTGTTGTCTGAAAGGCAGCATGGAGTTTTAATTTTCTCATTGTCAATGGATGCTGTAATCACGTAATTAACAAAGTGCGGGAGATAGTCATTTAAAGCAAGCCGAGAAAGCCAGGACATGAAGCAGATGCTTGGGGGAGTGGAACAACTTTTATTAGAGCTCTTCTAGACCTGGAGACCTTTTTAGTACTTGAAAGATGGGGGAATCACATTTGGGTAACAGGAGTAGTTACAAGAAGGAGTGTGCTTTGGTTTGCTATTTTACCCCTGTACTAACTTAAAAATTCAAGGTTAAATTTTCCTCTGCATTGCCCCAATCTGAGAGTCTTTTGGGGACACTGATCTCTGCGGTCCTACAGCCTCAAATCTCATGCTGCTTTTTTCTCCTGCAACTTCAAGATTTCTCCCTACCCCAGCAGTCTTCACTATATCTATTTTTCACAGCCACTGCACTTCTACCAAAGTTTACTGCTGGTTGGACAGAGCCCTGACTGCTTTATATTACAATGACACCAGCGTTTCTTCTGCTGTGGTTTTGTGTTTTTCACAGAAGCGAGCAAAGGGCTTTTTGGACCAACTAGCAGCAGTGCCTCCCCCTCCTGATGGAGCTGTGAGGGTGTTGGGGTTGTCATGGCACCCGCACAGCCATAGCCGGCGTGTGTCATATCAGAGTAATCAGCAATCTTCGGAGAGACAGCAGGCAGTGATACGTAACCAATAACTTCTCATACTCTGTGATCAGCAATAGGCAGCTGATGACTTTTTCAAAGTAACTGTAATAACCCAGGGCACAGACCGTAGGCACAAATGCAGCAGCTGCATCCAGGCAGCTCCTGTACGCAGCCCTGAAGCCCGTTTTATTGAGAGGGGGATGGCTCCTGTGCCTTAGCACTGGCCTGGGGTCAGATTTTCTAGAGCTGAAGAGACTAGTGAATGCGGTGGTCTCCTCAGTTCTGCACCAGCTCACCTCATGGCTTTGGCAAGTGCCAAGACCACTTGAATATTCACCGCAAATGCTGCCTGCCTGCATGCTGCATAAACACCCTCGGGCTACTCCAGTGCCTGGTGCTTGGCTGTGGGCATGCCGAGTGTGGACCAGGTCTTGCAGCTGCTGAGAACGAGACCAGATCTGTCACTGCGTCCCTTCTCCGCGGTGCCTTTCCTCAGCGTGGGCCGAGAGCTGGAGAGGGTCAGACCATGGTGTGCCCAGCAGCCTCCATAAAGCATCTGCTTCTTACCTTCCCTCTTTATCTTTGTAGATATTTTAGGGTGAGGAAATGTAATCTATCTGCTGGGAAAACTTTCTTCCTAAGTGGCTATTGACCAAAGAAAGAGACTGAAGGAAGGAGAAGAAAGGTACTATTTTTTATGCAGGAAATGCCTCCCTACGTGTGAGAAACCAGTAAACAATTACAGCAATGGAAGGATCCTGGAGATTTAGAGATGCAAGAGTGCTGACAACGGCTAAGCTTGACCCATTTATCTCTCAGCCCCTCTCAGCATATTTAGCAGCAGCTAAGAAGCACCTTGCAAAATTGAAACCGGTGAATTTAAATGATAGCCTCTTCTGTTCTGGCTTTTTAATTTCACATCCCTTGGATACTCCCCTCCCCCCTTTGAAATGTGGAGTCCTCTTCATCTCCAGTGATATATAACGTGTCTGTCCCCACCTCCACACCGCTGAATTGGAAATTGTTTACAGAATGGACGTTACAGGTCTGCTGACTTTAATTAGGAGGAGATACCAGCTTAGACCTTGCCGGCAAGAAGTGGAGACTTTGGGAGGAGGTGGGGCTTGAGGGATTGGTTTGTGGACCAAAATGAGCTCAAGGAAATGTTGCAGATAATCCAAGGTCACAGTGTTCCTCCAGACGTTTGCTGCTGAGAAGCTCCTTTAACTATCAGACCCCTTTTAAAGTACTGGTTTGCTTTATACCTCATTAACTGAGAAAGAAATCACACAACAGAGCCTATAATTTTGTGCACCTGACCTGCAGATGCTCTGTATTTATATGGATTTGAAGAAACCATCAAGATTTGTAGTAGTATTTATAGTATGATAGTGTTTGCAGGCCCTGGCTGAGAACAAGACCTACAGTACGAGGTCTCATACATACACAGTGAAAAATGTGTGAGGTGCGAGTTTACGGGCTTAAAAGCTGCGGGAGCAAACAGGCTGCAGGATTGCACAGGAGGGCAGCGCTGGAGAATGGTTCAGGTTTGACACCCTGCTAACAAGGCCGTGCATGTGACTGCCCATAAGCATCAAAGGAGAACTGAATGGAGCTGTGCTGAAATTCAGTATCTTATCAAGGCTTCAATATGTACTGGGATGTAATGGGGAACAGCATCCAGATTATACAAAGGTTTGAGACAGATCACTAATGGAACTGCCCCTACAGTCAGTGGAGGGAAGTAGTTGCAATTCTTGCAGAAATCATCTCTAGGAGACAACATTACTACTTGATATTACACCCCTAAGTAGTGTGCGATGTGCATCCCTCACTGCTGTCCTGAACTTCGGCATCACAGTTGGTGGTTTACCTCTCAGTGCCTCATTTAGTGTTTTGGGTGTAGGGCCAGGAACCAGACAAAGACCTCCAACATCTCATTTTTACCCATAACATCACCACATCTGTGCAAAATTGATGCTAGATTTATACACAAGCACAAATGCGCTGGCTCAGTGGAGTGACTCCCAGTTTGCGTGGGAGTAAATAAAAGGAGCATTATTTCTGTGCGTGCTGCACACAGTCCCTGTTAAGATTTTCTCCAGGACTGTCACTGTCTGCAGTCACCTTTCCAGATGGGAGAAGAGGAAACCTCACTGGTAGCTACAGTGCTAGCAGCAGTGCAGAGCTTGTCTCATCTGCAGGTCACTGCTTGCACAGCCCGCAGCCACCCACAATAGTAATTATTCACAGCTCTTTAAATTCCTTTTATACTGCTCCACAGCAATTTTAAATCACTCCATCAGTTGTGACAGTTTATGAGACCTGATGTGGCTCATCCTCTGGAACAGACAAGCGGGCATAGGAGTGATTATTCCATAAACTCCATTTTATTTTTCACCCTGTGTCTTTCCTGATCCTTAAGCCATTAAATATCAACTGCTTTGCCTTTTTTTTTTTTTTTTCCCCTTGAGCAACTCTTGTCAGCAGGGCTGGAGCCCAAGTTATTTTTTTCATAACACCCCAGTGTGTTCACAGCTCCACCACTCCCCCACAAATGACAGGCTCCATATTGTGCCAGGGAAAGGTAAGTTGTTAAGTGCATTTACTTCTGTTAACACAATAGTAGACACAGCGCAGTCTCCTGTTTGAGCTGCCAGGCATCGGTATGATTTTTAGGCAGCTGTCACTTAGGTACCTTAGAAGGATAAACTGCACTCTGAAAACTCAAAGATGTGGGGAAAGGTATTTGCTTATGTAGCTCCTGTAAAATGATGAGCCCTATTAATTAATCACTCCCTTTCCAGGATAGGTGTCAGAATCAGACAAGAGCCAATCAGTAAACATGGGATCACGAGCATCGTGCAGGAGCAGTGCCGGCAGCGGCAGCAGCAGCAGCAGGAAACGGGACGAGGCTAAGGAGCCATTCCAGGGGATGACGGCATCACCCCCGCTGGTGTGTTAGACCACAGGATACATCCCAGAGCTGCCCAAGGCCTTACAGGTAAACTGTGACGACTCTCCTTAGCTTACCCACAGCAATGTATAACAGGAATAACCCTACTGAAAGTTAACAGGCTACACCAGTGTAAAAATCACTGAAGCCTAGAATTTTAAAATTCATTTACGTGCCTAACAGCTATTGAAATCTATGACAGTTAGATACTTAAAATCCTTTACACACAGCAAATCTTACTGAAAGCCAGTGAAGTCAGTGGAAAGATTCCTGTTGATTGCAACAGATACTCGTTTCAGATGGCAATGTAAGACAGAATCAGGGAACGGTTTGATGTGGCCCTGTTGTTTTCTTCTGATGTTACCCTACAGGTGGTCCCAGTCTCACTCAGTCTGCACAAGCCAGGGTTCTTCTTCAGACAAAGGGGCACGTTCAGATGTAAAACTCAAGCAATAAATTGTTTCCAAATGCGGAGCTAGGTCAAGAGAAGGAGTCAGCAATCCCTGGGCAGTTTTATGATCTAATTTCATTTCTCAAGTGTATCAGTCTGTGGTTCATATAGTCTCTGACATATGTACTTGGCCAAAACCTAGGAATAGGAGTATGTGGGTGGCAGAATAACTCTGGATGAGACAGGAATATAGATTCTTATCAGCAGAATGAAATCATCAACCCTTTATTGGTTTGAATTGCTTACCTTTGCTCTCCTACAGAGTCAGATCTCAAGCTGATATTTAGCAGCTGAGGATCTTCCTCATGGCAGCATTATCAGCAGAGAATGAAGTTCTTAGAAATGTTCATTAATCATCTAGGAGGAAGCATTTGCACCTACGCACACAGTTGAATTTTGCCTTGAGGTGTGTCAGCTTTGTCTCCATTTAAAATGGTAGCTGTATCAGCACAGCCAAAGGCAGAATTCATGCCAGCATGGTTTGCGGCAGCAAACCAGACCAAGGCATAAACGTGGCCAGGGCCTTCTCTTCTCACATTCATTTACAAAACTGGCCAAGGTTAGCCTGCCTTTTGTTTGATATCCTCACTACATTCAGCAGCATAGGGAATTATTTCAGGCTTTGTGTTGAGGGCTATAGTCCCCTTCTACTCCAGAAAACAGCTGTATGAGGCCACCCGAGTATCTGAGGAGAGGAATTAAGCTGCAAGATGGCTGGTGAGGTCATGTAACACCATGAAAGCTGTAATTTTCCTGCAATTGATTTCCTAAAGACAACTTGTGGTCTGTGTGCAGTGAAAGCTAATTTAAACAAGAAAGATGAGTCTTTCCAACACACCTTGATTGGCAATTGTGATAAATTCCTATAATTACTATTGACTCCACAGAGGGTTTTCCTTTGTTAAAGATGTTGCTGAAATGACAGCCCAGCAATGGAATAAAACAGGTGAAGGGGAAAGTTGCGCGAAATGCCTGTCTTTACAGAGTTCCCTGAGTAGATCTATGATGAACCACCAGTTTTCCTTTTCTCTCCCACCAGCATCTCGCTTCTCATAGTCAGATAATACACACTGAAGCTGTTTTGTTCTGTTTTCTGGCCAGGTAGTTTCCAACATAGTCATTTATTATTCAGTCCTTGTACTAGAACATGGAGCAATGTGTGCTTGGATCACATGGATTTTAGTCATAGGAATAAAATATTTACAAATGTGAACTGTTTCACAAGTCTCTATGGTCTCTACTAAGTATTGAGAAATTAGGAGTATCATCCAGAAATATTTTGATCTCTTTTTAAAAAGTCACAAATTTAACAATGCTATAATACATGTGGCTTCTTCATCTTCTGATTTCTGATTCTTCAAGTTGCTCTTGCTTCATGTTTTCAAGCTTTTGTCATTCCCCCTCTCCTTTTTTAAGAAAAATGGAACTGGTGATGTTTTTGCCATGATTCAGCCACTAAAATTGTAAGAAAAAAATCAGAGCCGAGACCCATGACAAAATAGCAAAACCAGGCAACATTACTACACCCTCCGCAAAATTAATCAGGAGGTTTGTAAAGCCCTAATCTCTAAGGAGTTTTTCCAGATCTGCTTGAAAGTTGTTCTTGCCTCAAAGCTTTCAGGACAAAGAAGAATAAGGAAAAATGAAAACTGCAGATGGACTCTGTGTTAAATCAGCAGTGGCTGGGAGGAGTCCTGGGCTCTGATGCATTGACTTCAGCAGGATTTGGAAGGAGCCCAGGAGGGGAAAGAGTTTCAGAGCTGTTTTGCTTCCATTAAGGAACGCAAGTATGAAGCCAGGTCGCTCAAGAGCTCATGTTGGATGCTGAGCTCTTTTGCCAAGGAGACCACGTGTCTGCTAAGTTCATTATTCCCTTCCCTGCTCTTTGGAGACAGCCCCGGAGCCCATGCTGCTTTGTAACCTCACAGATTAAGAAACACAGGCCTGCAGTTGCAAAGAATGCCAGTCTGCATGACCAAACGCAAAGGGGTCAGATATTTTCCCTCTGAAAAGAAAACTGCATGTTTACATCCACTATTTGTTTCCAAAAGACAAACAGTTTAAAAGCAACAGACAGATAGAGGCCGTATCTTCTGTGAGACACTCAAAAGCAAGCAGGAATTGTATTGGCCACACATAAACCTGCCTCTCTGCATGATAAATTTTCATACCTTAAATTTGGCCAATTGTGTGGGTATGGAAAGCTCAGCCAGAAGCTGTGTTTCTTGCAGTGAAGAAGTGAGTGAACACAAAGCAATAGAAAGGGAAAAGAACAGCAGGTAAAATGAGTGCCTTGTAGGAGTCCTCCACTCATTACTGCAGTGATGATTTGACTCGTGCACTTTTGCTTTTGGGCTTTTTCCCTCCTTGGAGACAGAACACTTAATGATAAAATACCACCTTTGTTAAAGCAGAACTAATATTTAACAGCTGCAAAGCAACCAGTTCACACTGGAGTCAGCTTCTTCAGCAGAGAAGGAAGGGGGAAATGTCAAGGGCACAGCAGGTGCTGCAGTTTCCTCCCAGCCTGCTCACGTCTGTGTTTAAAGTGGGTTTTTTTAGATTGCTCATGCCCAGGTCCATAGGCAAATGGCAGATCCAGCACTACACATGTGTGCGTGGATCTGTGATGTGCAGGTCACGGCTGTGAACACACCTGGCCACCTGCAAGATCTGGTGTTACCTCTCTCTTCACCTAGCAGTGCTGGAGCTGGAGCAGATGTGTCCCCATGGCCCTCTGTATATGTAAGTGCCACCAGATCCATAGACACACCTTATTGCACACACCAATACGCCACTACGCAAACTCACACTTGACTGCGGCCACCTCAGGAGTACATGGCCCTGCTCACAGCCGCAGAAAGGTCTGAGCTTTGCTTCCCATCCTGAAGAAGCTAGGAGCTATGAACAGCTAAAACCATACCAGCTGCAGTCTGTCCAGCCTCTCCAAGACCTTGCAAAAGAAGCTGACAGAGACCACTTGCAGGCAAACTTCTTTGTGGGGAATGGACATCCTTGGGATATTTGCACTGGAGGAGGACAACAGAGCAAGCTGTGTGCACACGCAGAGCAGATTGCTGAGCCAACAGAGGAAAGGAAAATGTAAGCACTTCCTACAGAAATATGTGACAAGACACCGGAAAAAATTCAGGCAGAAAAATCACTGTAGTTTTGTGTTCTCTAAGAACTTTGTGGGCAGAGAAATAGTGAACTTCTGGCACTAATGGACTGAATTGGCTCTTCCAGCAATTGCTGAGACTGTGCTGGAAAGCTCAGCACAGGAATTTCACAGACTTTGCATTTCCAGTGACTGGGTTGCTATTCTCACTAAGGCTCTGCATTCAACTCTAAGACCTCTCTGCTGAAAAGGAGCAAGAAACTTCCTTTATTTCCCCAAATCTGTGTTTGAAGGACCAGTTGTCTCCTTTAGATTCTCACTGGTTTTACTGGGAATCTGGCACACATTAGGGAAGTGAGGGCAGAATCAGGACTTGCAACTTGCTTTGCCCACCGGCAAGGGAAGAGGCAGGCTGTGTTCCTTACCCCACCTTTCAGAAAGGTGTCTTGACTGCATCTTGCCAAATTGGGACCTTATTTTCACTGGGGAAGCTGCTGTGGACTTGGTCCCACTCCACCAGAATGTCTCGGAAATAACCCCACAGAAAGCTCACAGATACAGATCTGTGTTACAATGCAAGAGGAGTAAATGGGAAGCTGGGTCCTGTATCTTTGATGGGGAGACACAGATCTCAAAAGATTAGTTTCCTTGCCTATAGTTTGCCATTGTTTCCTGTTAACTGCGTCATCCCAAATCAGCCCCTTTCCACTTCTTTATTAACCACCTCCATGCCAACACAGCCCTGCGATTCCCAGGGGAGTTACTTTGTAGATATGCTATTTTAGTGAATGGCAGAATTTGACCTGTCTTGTTGCTGACAATACTTTCCTATCATTCCCACCATTCCTAAGAAATTACAATAGCTCTGCATTATTGCAAGACATATATTATTGGCTTAATTCTCCTCCTTCTCTGGAATTCCAGGAGGAATACATGTATTCCAGATATATTCTGTATTCTAGCCAAAGCTTGGCGAGTGCAATATGTGTATCACACCAGTTACAGCTATAGCATGAGTAATTTGGGGGAGGAGGGAGGTAAGGGAGCAGAAAAAGAAAGAGCTTCTCCAAATCTTTCAGCTCTTCACTTGGACACCGTGAATGAGATATTTAAATATGTTGCCGTGGAAACAATCAAAGAGGGGGTCTTTGTGTGTGTGTGAGTGTGTGTGTTTTAGTAATCCCAAAGGGGGTATTTAATTGGAAACAACCACAGCTTTTTAACTGCGTTTTAAATTGGAGAGAAATAAAAAGAAGAAGCTGCCAGAAAAGGAACATTAAATAAAGGGGGGGGGGGGGAGCCCACATGAAACAAGATAGGGGGAGAAAGGGAAATCAAAAGAATAAATTTACTGTAACCAGCAAAGGATTCATTAGGCTTACAACAAAGCTCGGTTCAATTTCCCTCCTATTGACATTAACGAGTTTGATGTAGGTCCAGCCTGAAAGGCAGCAAGAAGGTCTTTCTCTCTCTCCTTCTCCGCTTGGTCCCAGGGGACCAAGCAGCTGTCTGTAAATTGCTCCACACAGGGGAATAAGGTTTCTTTTCTTTCCTCCTTGCATTTTTCTTTGTCCGACCGCACCTGCATTGAGCAGTGCCCTAGGAGCCTGCCTCACCACTTTCCACTCATTGCAGCATCTCTCTGACTGGGACAAGCCATTTTGTTGCCAACGAACCTGAGATGTTATTTATTACTGTCCTGCAGCTTGAATACATTGGGCTTACAAGGGTTATTTTTGGTCCCAGCAACAGCCCCTCTAGGCTCGTAATTAACTATTATTATTGTTAATGTTAGTATTCAAGTTGCTATTTAAGCTAAAGGACACTGTTAGTATAAGAGCAACCTCACTGTGAGTAAACTTACGCTGGAAATTAGAGAGATTTCTACACATTGGAAAGACTGATCCTGGACTAAAGGCTGCAGAAGAGGAAGCCTAACAGTTTTAAGAGAAAATTTGATAGAGTATGAATGAGATTTTCTCTTGAAGAGCTGAACTTCATGGTCCAGAAGGTCTTTTCCAATCTCTTGCTCCTATGTTTTATGCTTTTTGTATTAAAATGAGATGTCAAAGGGTCTGAATTACAATGCAGTGTGTATTCAGCCACGCACACACAGAGTAGGAGCCAGTTCCAGACCCTTGTGTAAAAAGACAAGATTACATTTGAGATTAATTCTGCATGGACAGAGGTGCCAGTACTTGCACATTAAGGAACGGGCATTGATCGCAGATGCCAGGATCAGGCTCTGATGTTCTGCTGCAGAGAGAGCCAGCAGAAAATTAGCACACAAAATAGACAGTAGCTGGGAGGAGTCCAGAGGCACAGCAAAAGGAAGGGACTTATTTAAGGTCCAGTTTTAGTGTTATTTTTAGATACAGCACATTTTCACCATCCTCTGGAGAGGAAATGGGAGAATGATGCTTGATCCTACTGCCTTTCTAAAGGACTTGGAGCTCAGGTGACAGAAGAATTTAGGCATTTTTGTCATTATTAATAATCACCTATTGGACTCATAAGTGCAATTGTTAGAAACTGGGAATGCCCAGGGAGGTGAAGACGTCAGAGCCTGAGGGACCAAGCTAATCCAGCCTCAGCCTTGTGTAACCTTGCGGACCGGCTCCATTACATTGAGAGATCGGTGTGAAGAGGCCATGACTGTGATGGAAGCGCTCTGCGCTTGGTGCTGTCCCAATGCACAAGAAAAGCAGTCTGTCAGAGATAAGCCTCAGAGACCCTGGCACACTGTCAGGAGCAGCTTTACCTCATGGACCAGAAATTAGGACACGCTGAGCTCCCATCAGTTGAAATCACTATGTTTTGGCAATATTCTCCCTTCCCACTTGGCCGTTCCTTGACTGGATCTTCCAATTTTCAACCACGACAGCTCCACTTGAGCCCTCGCTCAAGTGCAGAAACCTCTGCTTGCTTCTCCCTCCTTTTCACCGTAAACCAAACTCCTCCTGCCAGCCTTTCCCCCTCACTCCCCCCACTCTTTGAAACCGGCACCTTCGTTGAAGAAGAATAGCAAGAAAGAAAATGTATAGCTGTAATAGATTTTCCCCACTGGAGTGTACATTAAATTTAAGGCTTTGCTCTGGACACTGAATGGTTGGTCATTAACGCACCTCGAACCAGCAGCATAAAACAATCCTCATAAGTGCTACCATGAAAAATGGTGCCAGAGATCAGAAGTGATCAGAATGCAGACGGGAGCTGCAGCTCTCGGTGTAAAAATGATTAATGAAAAATCCCCAGCATCCTTTCTTCTCTTTGCAAGGGAGGAAGCAAGCGAGCTTGACAAGAACAACAGCTCCTCATGTGAGGAGGGTAATAGCAGGAATGATATGTCTCCAGGAGATTCCCAAGGCCTTGTGCGCACATAATAAATTGCCCTTGTCACTTTTGGGAAACTTATGAAGAAAGATCGCCAAAGCCAGCAGAAGCAGTGAGGGAAAAGAACAAAAGATTCAATCCAAAAGAGCCCAGCCTTGCCTGGGAGATGCACCGGCTCTGCTCACCCCTTTCCTCCGTTTGCTCAGCAAAGTGATTTTGAAGTGAACAGAAGGAGTTGGGTCCCCAGGCTCATAAAGTATCTGTCAATGTATGATGGCAGTAAAGCCAAGAAAGGGACTGCAAGATGCCGAGCTGCAGATCTTAAGGCCTGTGTTAGAGGGAGCAGAGGATGCCGCTGAATTGCTGGCCTGCGCTGCCATGGCAGGTGCTTGCAGTCAGGTCTCCAGGTGACTGACAAGGAGGTCATGGTAGGTAAGCGCTTTGGCTTAGGAGAGCTTGCTTTCTTCCTGAACTGAGCCAAACTTCTTAGGTGAATGGTGCAAATCAGCTAATCTCTTCCTGCCTCGGTTCCCTACCTGTAAAGCAGAAATGTTTCCTTTCTATGCTTCCTTGGCTACTTACATTCAAATTCTTTGGGGCAGGCACTATCTCCCACTGTGCATGTGTACCACATAGCTCAAGAATGTGATCCTGCAAATACAAGAGCCAATTGTCATACAAGTACAGCCAAGCCTTTTGATACTGCTCTGGTTCTCCTTTAGGCATTCAGTGCCATACAAGCTGCACCGCACAGACTGAGCTTTCTCCCTGTGAGTTTGCATAAGCCCACTGGTGTGGTGAGGAGGGATTCAAAGAAGGGGGTCACACTGGGAACTCTGCTTTAATTTCCTGCTCTGCCTCGAGCTTCCATGTGACATGGTAAATCACTGAAAGCAAGAAACATGAAGATAGATGGACTTTGCAATGCTTGACTGGTACTGCCCAAAGCACACAGGGACCATCTAACAGTGTGGTCAACACAGCCCCGGGCAGCTATTTGTGCATATGCAGGGAAGGCAGTTTAACAGAGCAGGGGTCCTTCAGGCAGTGACTCAGGAGTGAGATAGTTTCCCTTTGTGAGTCATCTGGTAACACTTAGGACCTAGCAAATTATCCTTGTGGATTTCTCCTTTAGTGTCTCTGTGTCACATTCTCTGTATTTTAATGATGGGGATGGCAGCACTTGCTGCTGTCCCTCTTTCCCATGGGCATTCATTTGAACACCTGCTGCAGGTGACTCCTCCTCCCTTGCTAAAGCACCATCGACCTCAGCTGTGAGAATATTTCCATGAATACCTGCCAGGTGTGTGGAGAAGATAAAGGCAGGTCCTGCATTGATGGCTGCTCTTTGGATTTCTGCCATAGCTCCAGGACTGGCTGTGAAAGGAGGGCTGGACAATGGTAGGTAAAAGTACCCCTTGGCAGAACAGGGGTGGCCACAGTCAAGCAGATCCCACAACTTCTGCATTGTTATTCCACTGAGGATAATAGAGAGCAATGGCTTTTGCTCAAGCACCAGCTCTCCCAGGTCTGCGTGGGGAGATAACAGTCTGTTGAGGCCAGGTTAGTACTGTTGTTGGTGAGAAACCCATTGTGGAGCTGGAAGGGGAGCTTCATTCCACCCCTGGGCAGTATAAATCATCCAAGAGCCACTGCACAGCAGTGACTCCCCTCACTAGGATGGCCTCACCTGGCCACACTTGTTTACCTGCTGTCCTATCCCATTAGTCCCAGTGCTTTATGCAAGACAGGCTCTGGCCTCCCAGGCTCAGCCAAGTTCTTTCAAGGTATTTGCCTTCCTCTGTGCAGCACTGGAATAATAGCGGCCAGTGGCAGGGTCATTTATTTGGTCTTTCATCCTTCAGCATGATGGATGAGGATACTGATAAATAGCTGCCTCTATGAGAAAGTCTATTTTTGGTCCTTAGCTCTCATAGGTGGCTGTATGAATTGTCTTCCTGCTCACCTGTTTCATGAACAACTGCTAAAGACTTCTGGGTCTTTGAATGCTGTGCCCAGGGTTAAAGCTGGGCCTTATGATAAGGGCTGGGGATTTTCTGCTCCCTTACTGTAAATAAAAGTGAGTTTCTTCCCTGCTTACAGTCAGATCCTTCCTGTGGGGTAGTGTCTCCAAGGAAGCCCCACAGATGCCCCTGAGGCTGCATCAAATCTTCATGGATTTCACAGCGTGTTAAGTGTCCAATCCCTTGGCATTTCCTGGCTCTGAAGGCGCTCCATTCCTGAGGGACAGATAGCTGCTGTAACTTCCAGGCCAAGAACTCACAGCTGCATATCCGTCAGGAGAAGGCAGAGTGGGAAACATCCTCATCAGTTACAGAAAAGTTAGGAAAAGGAAAGCTATGGCATGGGAGTGGTGTGCAGGAGGCTTAGGTTCGGGGCTGGTTTTGCTTCAGCTCCCTGCGTGTCTTTGCAGCAGTCACTGTGCAGAAGTATGGACTTTAATTTTCTCTCCTGTTTCTGAGCATATTTTCCATTATTTTCTGTCTTGTCTATGCAAGACAGAACTCAGGATAGATTTAGATACCTGCATTCTGTGACTGTACATTTTCTAGTGCCATGGGACGCTGATTTCATTTGGATTTCTAATTCATTTCACAATACCGTGGAATAATTAGAATTATTAAAGCCAAAATGTTCTTTGCTGCCTCTTTCTATTAGGCAAAGCAGCTCAGACTGTCAGGTCTTTGGGGAGGGAGGACGAGGTTTGTTTTTTACCCCCTCCCAATCTTTTGTCCTTCATGACCTTTACTTCTTTTGCTAGAATTAACATTCCTGCAAAAAAACAGAGGTGGAAAATTGGTCCCTCTTCCCATTGCAGCAAACATTCCTGCGAAGGAAAGGTTATTCTTTTCATAGTTGTGCTATAGGGCTTATCAGATTATATGATCTGCCCTTTCTCGGGCTAAATCATCAGCTCTAATATGTTTTCCTTCTTTCATTATTACTATCCTCTCCTTGGAACATGAGTACTTTCCATGTTGACTGTAACATTACTGTCTCTGCCGGTAGCAGATGGAAAGCCACGCTGGAGGTGCGAGTCATGTTACCGTTAAGAGCCAGCAGTGAAATGTAATGGTTTCTAATGTAACCTTTCAAGTCGTTGACAGAGCTGTTTCTCAAAAAAAACCCAACCCTGAGGCACAGCTAAGTGTACTGGTAAAATCCTGTCTTTAAGATGTTGAGAGTTTTACAACTGGCTTTGATGGAACTGGGAATTTTTAGCTTTTTATTGGAATAAATCAATCAATCAAGTGAGAGCTTTCCTGGGCATAAGCAGGAAAGAATTCCCATACTATGAAATCAAGCAGCCACATTTTCAAAAGGAGGACTATTCCTGTCAATCTAATTTGAAACATCAGTTTGGGGTCTAATCAGCTGAAGCAAATCAGGCCCGCATAATCTTGAGTGCATGCACTGAAAATCAGAATGTCTGCTGGGGAGAACCAATGTGCCTGCATTTGTTCTAAGAAAATGAACAATTTAGAAATGGCAAGACATTTTGTTGCAGTTTGTTAACTTGAATTGTTCATTTTGGGTTGACCCAGTGTAACTATTCCCCCCTGCTGACATGTTTCATGTCATAATGAGCTAAAGGTTCCTATGCAGATACGAAGTTCACATGTAGATTCTGGTCTCAGTTGGGCTTGTTTCGCGCTGGTGCTGAGACATTGACTTCAGGGGCATCCTGCTTATTAACTTGCATACGCAATGGAAAGGTTGTAGCGGATTGTTGTTGTACAGCCAAGGCAGGAGGGTGGTTAGAGATGCAGGCTGTGTGGGTCCCCGCTCTGTTCAAAATGGGCACTAGAGGCACATCTCCCTTGACACGGCTGTAAAAGGCAGCTGGCCACCTGGGTTAGGGAGTGCTGGAAAGGTGGAATGTGAACTCGAGCCATGCCACTCGTCTGGATCTTTGGATATTGAAGTTAATATCCCTTAACTGTTGACTTGCTGAGACCTCTGCAAGCTTTCTAGAGCACCATTGCTGGATCATTCTCGCCCAGTTTAGAGATCCTTTCCTCCCTTGCTTCCCAATCCTGTACAGCCAGCTGCTGTTAGAGAGCAAACCCTGAACTCAGAAGGAAAGAGAGGAGTTGATTTTGATTCATTTCACTTGCAAATTTAGTGCCTTGCCATTGTTACATCTTTAGGAGCCCTATAGCCGGTATGGGATTTTAAAAACTCTCTGTATTAGCTGTCTCTCCCTTGTCCCATTCCCGCTCCCCCCCCCGAGCCTCCTCATTCCCTATTCAAGGAGCCGTGGTGAGCCTTTGTGCTCCGAACACCCAGCAGTCACCCTTGCGTCTCCGTTCATCATTCATCAACAAAGAGAAACCTTATCTTCTGATGGACACATACAGCACATTCTCTGTGATGTTTAAATCTCCCTTTGTAGCCAACTCAGATATTTTTGCTGTTAAAAGAAGACCGTACAGCCGGGTGATTTCATTACTGCAAATGTTATTACAGTGAAAGCCTGTTTAAGACATAATGTCACTGAAGGGAAAATAGGATCTAGCAGCAAGTGTGGCCTGATGGAGGGTGCTGGGATTCATCACGGGCTGAAAGAAACCTCTCAAACATCAGACCTGCTAATGGAGCAGCTTTTTTCTTCGTCAAATCAAACCAGCCACTTCCTCAAAGCCCTAAGGCTAGGAATTAGAAAGAAGATTGAAAGGAATTAGGCACCCAACTCTCACTGACTTTATATTTGAGCTCCTAAGCTGTTCTTGCTGCTTTAGAAATTATAGCTGGGCTGCTGGGGTTCTTAGTACCGCAGACACAGTGAATAGAAATGCATTGTGTTAACAGCAGCCACAGGCCTCAAAAAGACGCTGCTGCTGCGTGTCCGTGTTCATAATGATCAGTTCTTGGTCCAAGAACACTCAAGAAGAGAAATAATCACAGACAGGTCCCAGCCTCCCTGAAGTCAGTGTGAATTTGCTAGGGACCTGGCCCCAATTTCCACCCTGACGCAGATATAATTCCTTTTTTCTCCAAAGCAGATTTCCCTAAGGGTTTCGGATTTGCAAGAGTAAAATTTGAGCTTCTAGAGTCAGAGGTGTTGCGCAGACTGATCAGCGCTCGGCTCTGGAAGCGTGCAGCCTTGCGCACATGGGTTTGAGCGGCACTGTGCAGATGTGGTGGTTAGTTACAGAGCAGAGCCAGCCAAACAGCCCCACAGCGTGCTCCCAACCCTCTGCCTTTGAGATACTGGTTTCTAGTGTTGATCGGCTCTGTTTCGAAGATTGTTTTGCTATGCAAGATAGATGTGACCTTCATCTTAGCCTTTAAAAAGTGTGAGTAGCTCAGACCCCTTGCTAATGGGGATCATGACTGTCTCAGCTGTGCTCCCTTCCAGGGGGGTGTGGGTAGTGCTCTTCCATTTGACATCTTCCCGAGCGTTGAAACACGATGAGTATCAGGTCAGCAGCAAACCTCCCACCAGCTTCAAGAAGGTTTGGACTGTGCCCCAGCCTGCTCTGCTAACAAGATGTGACAAGCTGAAGTGAACAGTTAGACAGAAAGCATCAGGATTTCACAGCATATTTTGCCAGCAACTTACTGTTTCTTCAGCTGTTTTTTTCTTTTTTTTTTTTTTTCCCCTCCTTGCGCTGTAGCAACTCAAATCTATCCCAGGCTGCTTCTGACATTAACAAGACAGTGGATGACAGGCAAAATAGATCCACGAGCAATTCAGAGTCTCCCCGCTAAGTAATCATAAACACTGCAAGTTTGCAACAAAGCAAGCAGCTGTCTTTCTCCCTCTGGACAAGGACTGCTTCCTCACAAATTGAGGCTCTGCAGGTTTTACAGCTGTCGGACAATGACTCTGGTGCCTGTTATTTCCTCCTCCTTTTTTTCTCTTTTCGTTCTTTTAATGGAAAATATCTCAGCATTGCCAGAGCTCAAGTGGCCCCCTCCAGCAGTGAATCAATACAGCCAAGTGGCGAGGCTTTAACTTTCTGGCTGATGCCACTGGAATGGGCACAGAGGGGTTGTGTTACTTGCACATCTTCTCTTCCAAGGGTTTATTACCTTCGACCACATTTCTTTCAGGGAAGCAGCTAGGTATTTGGGGGGTGGGAGAGGATTTAACAGCACACAACTTCTGTCCCAGAGGTGCTGAGGGTGGGGAGGGTGGGCTGGACTTGGGAGAGCCCCCGGCAGGGTACTCACCTTGAGCTTTGCAATTTCCTTCCAGACTGCTAGAGCATGTACGGAGCCCCAAAAGAGATCTTTGTCCCTGACCTAAATGTAGGCAAATACAGAGTGAAGATTACTCTTTATTAGTTCATTACTTTGATAGAGAGTTGATCCTACCTTGGACTGACTGGCCGCGTGACAGCCTTTTCAGATGAATTTTCTATGAAATATTCTGAGGCATCCTGTAGTGGACCCCACCTTTACAATGCTTCATCCATGGTGCAGTTAGAAGAGCCTGTTGCCACAGTGCGAGTGGTGGATTTACCCCCCCCGGCTGGTAGTTATTGCCCCTCAGCTGAGCACGCAATTCCTCCTGGGCAGTTTCAGTCCCAAGTGAATCGCATTTGTTCAAACCCCTTTCAGTATGTGGCTGTAATGCTGCTCTGTCATCCTGCACTACCCTTTTCAACAATGCCACCTTCTTACCCTGATTAACTTATAGTAAGCTTAATTTTACCTTGTTATGCTGCAGCTCTCTGTGCCCTCTGTGCTCCCTCCGTCTGCCACCCTCCTCTGCAGTGGGTCTATCAAATAGCACATGTTGGATGAAATACATGTATTCTTTCTGTTTATCATTGAGTATAATAAAGTCTGGCTCCTGTGCCTTCCAGGTGGCTTTTGGACAAGCAGCATTTAGTGTGTGAAGTGATTGATCTCTGATCTTTAAAATAGAGCTGTGAAGACCATGGTGAATTTGCATGCATGGGGAGTATAAAGCCAGGAAACAGCAGCTCTGAAACTCTCTGACCCCTGCCCTTTATTTCCTTGTGTTGAGTTTTCCATGTCTGACAACATGCACAGTGGTGATTTATGTATAACCAGAGCAGCCTCCAGTGGTTGGATCTGTGAACTTTTCCAAGTAGCCCTTTATCTTAGCTCACTTGTGGGTTTTGCAGACCCCAACCCCGATTCCTCCCTGCTCCAAGCTCAGCATAGGAGAAGGGGGGAGAGCTGGGAGCAGCGGGTGCCCTGCTTATTCTGCCAGGAGCCGATTCCATCCCTAATTGAGCTGAAAACAGCTGCTTCATCCTCGCTGCTACAGGCCTGCTGTGCACAGCAGTTTTTGACAATAGCTGAGATATAGGGATATGATAGCTACCGGTGCCAGCATCCCACCCCTGTTGTAACAGCAGCATCCCCTGCAGCAGGCAAGTCTGCCGGTCAGGGGATATAGGAAATCTCTGCCAGTGCTATCCTTAAACTGTCCAGCCCTATAGGTACTCTCTGCAGTAGTGCCCATGACTGGGGGAAGCCAGGCCTTGCTTCTCTGTGTCTCCATAGCTCTGCTCCCACATAATCTTTATCTGCCAAGGACCAGATGATCCTTCTCAGTTAGCAGGCTCAGCCATTGTGGAGTGATAAAGCTCGCAGGGAAGTGAGCCTGCAGGACACCTTTGTGTCCTGTCCTGCAGCTGGATGCTTCCCAGAGGGAACAGCTTTGAGAGAATCACTGCCAGGAGGAGAGTTTTGGGGTTTGTCTTTTAAATTCTGTCCCTGTGCCTTGGTGATTAGCTCTCAGAGTGGTTTTTGCTTCTCAGGACCCTTCAGAGCAAAACAGGTGAGAGACAGGACTCTGACCTGGGGGTGATTAGCAGGAGGAGGGGAAACTGGGCAAGATATGTGAAAATCACAACAAACCCCAAACAATGTTTGTGCCTCCACCAAGCCTGCAGACCAGTTCCAGTGCTCTGAGTGGCCTCTTGTCTTCCAGGACAGGAGCTTCAGAAGCAATGTACTGAGCTGATAAATCCTGCCAGGGAGCAAGGAGCAACTCCGTCTCTGCTATATCACTGATGTTCGTGGAAAACAAGGAGAGGAGGTAAGGCAAAGAGGTCTGGTTTGTGTCTAAGAAACTTCCCTTATAAAAAGACAGATTGTTGACACTTTTCCTTGATGCAGCTGCCCAGGCATTTCAAAGCATCTGAGATTTCATTATCTAAGAAACAGTCACTGGCTTTGTTGGGGACTTCTGGCTGCTTTACAAAGCAATTCCAGTATTATCATTGGAATAAAAACATAGCAACTACTAATCCTCTGTTTAAATGACCAGTAAGTTCCCTGCAGGCAATGCTCTGCCAAAACATTTATCCACCTCATTTTATTTCATGTAGTTTTTTTTAAAATTAAGATTTAACCTTTTGCGATGGGGGTTGTAGGCACTTCTGTTTAGAAGCACATTTTACAGACTACTGGGAATGTAATTCCTTGGTGCAGGGGAGGGAGAGGGCCTCTGCTTGTCCACATTAAAGGTGTCTCGCAGAGCTGTGAAAGTGCAGATTTCCTTTTAGGTCGCTCAACCCCTGTTTTTTGGAGGAGCGCTGCCAGGCAGAAGTGAAAAGCTCAACCTTTCTGCAGGTAAGCGGAATCAAACCCCTTATTTAGGGTACAGGACAGGCTTTTCCCAAGCTGGCAGCATCACCCAGCAGTGAAGTACTGTTAGCTCAGTGAGGACAGCGAAGCCAGCCCTCGCCCAGGACCTCCTGGGGTCTGTCCCTTGCTGTCGCCTGTGTGCCCCTGGGAGTCTGGGCATGGAGCAGCTGGAGCAAGCCATGGTGGAAGGGAATAAATCAGGTCTCTGGGTGCTGCTTCTCATGTGTTGCGCAGGAGCCAAAGGGTGGGACTGGCAACTGCTCCTCGCTGCCTGTTGCCTGGGAGCAGGGCAGCATTTCTTGAGGGCAGGAGCTTTTGGAGGCCATGCCAGGAGAGGGGAAGGCTGCTCCTGGCCAGCCCAGGGGGCTGTACCTAGTAGCTCTGCCTTTCTGTGCCTGCAGCGGGTGGCAATGACCTGACATGTCACATCTGCTGCACCAGCATGGCTGATGGATATGGAGCCAGTCAGTGCTGGGCACAGTCACCCTGGGGGTGTTCACACAGCAGAGCTGGTTGATAAGGAGCATTTGGGATGGACAGAGCTGGAGTCTCTATTCCCTGAGGATCAGGTGAGTGTAGCTGGCAGGAGGGCTTATGGGGACCCCCTGGATCTGCAGCTCTGAGAGCTTTGTTAGTCTTTGCATGGGGGTCTCTTCTGGGACTTGTTAGTACCAGGTGAATATTTCTGCAGGTGCAAAGGAACTGGAACAGACAAAGTCCATCATCCCTGGTATCCAGCTCCTACAGCAGCCAGCAGTTACTGCTTGGGGAAAGCAGTTAAGAGCAGGGCATATCCTAAATGCCTTCCTGAGCATATCCTCCAGTTTCTGGGGTGTTATCAACTTCCAAGGCTGAAGTTGTATCCAGAAGTTCATGGGGAAGGCTGAGAGATCTGAAATCCAGGTGTGTCCAAAGTCTTTTTGGACCCATGTATGCTGTTAACCTCCAGTACAGCTCCTGACAACCCTGTCATTTAGCTGTGCACAATGTGGGGAAAAAAAAACCAGGCCTGTGAGATGCTGAAAGGTGTCTGCTGCTTTGAGGCTGCACCCCTGGGACCTGTGCTGTCCGTGACGGGTGTTGAAAAAGCCCAGCTAAACCTCATGGCATGTACACAGTGCGGTGCAGGTGGGATAGGACGGGTATCTGGTGATGCTGAGTTCATTCTTGAAGCTTCTGGGATTCCTTCAGGTTGCATCCTGGGATAACCACAAGTTCAGATGGAAACAAAACAGGGAATTTTCCTGTTTTTTAATCAAATAGGAGTAGGGGAGTGAATGCCATAAATCATCTTAGGATATGTCATTTGGCCTGGAACAGCATGTTTCGATTCTTCCTCAGGTTGTTTTTCCCACCACACTCCTACTTGCTGATTTGAGTCAAACTTTTAAATGGAAAGCCAGCACTTCAAAGGGAAGAGGAGAATATTCTGCCTGGAAAATATTTAACTGAAATATTGCAGCACTTCTGAAATGAATGGTGTCATTTAGAAAACATCAAAACAAAAAGCTTCAATCTTTTGAGGTTCCTTTTTTTTTTCTTTTTTTTTTTCCCCAGAAAAAAGTATTCCCTGACTTGGACATGAATTCGTAAATAGTTTGTCATCTCACCACATACATCCACACGCAGGCTTATTTTCTTAGTAAATGAAGAAAATGTCACCAAGCCCTGGCTCTGCTAAAGAGACCCTAGCAAGGGGGGAGGACAAGGTCAACTGTAAAAATAAATATGAAGCAGCATCCTCTAGAGATGGCTACAGATTTATGATATGGGTAATCATGTCATCAGCACCACTTTATCGGCTTTTTCTTCTCTCCTTCTCTGCACGCCTGTGGCTTTCGGTTTGCTGGAGGAGGAGAGAAAAGCTGGCAGGAGAATTTTGATATGTTATTGTTGCTGTTGTTTTTGTCTGCATAGTAATGGGCACTTAAGCGTATGTCTGTGCATGCTTGCATGCAACCTCTGCATTTGTGTCCGTCTCCCTCATTCCTCCCTTATCCATCCATGCACAGCACGATATAAACAAACCTGCCTCTGGACATGTCATGGCTTAAAATAGATGTTCATACATCAGCCTTTCTACAGCAGCAGCGGCAGCAGCAGGAAGACATGGCCGACTGGATCTGACTACAACACTCACTTTGAGCCGAGAAATCACAGCCCTCACAAAGGTAGAGTAAGGGGGTGGGCGTCTCCTTCCTCCTGCGTGTCTGTCTGTCTGTCTCTGCAGAGTGTGCGGGGCTGAGCAGCTTGCGCTCGTTCAGCGATGCCTCTTCAGAGCTCGCTCTCTGCCTCTAGGCAGGCTTTGGCTGTTTCTCCCCTCCCTCCGAGCATGGCACGACTGGCAGAGGGGCTCCGGCTCTGGAGGCAGCCATGAGCGTGCTCGGGGGTTCGTGGTCTGAGCCTCCAGGCTTGGCTGCCAAAAGGGGGGGTACAGCCGACACCTGTGAGGGTTTTGGGTGCCAGGAGTGCTTTGGGGTCTGTTATGAGGTCTTGAATGTGGGGCAGTTTCTCTTCCCCTGCAGCACTTTTGGGGGGCTGGCATGGTGGTGTGTTGGGGGTGGGATGCTGGAAGCCAGCTTTGGGCCTGAGGTTTCTAGAGCTACATCCCAGGATAGGTGTGGATTGCTGGTTTTCCAGCCAGCTGTAGCAATAAGAGGGTCTGCTATTTGGCTAGTTACAGCTTTATACTGTTAATTTAGTTGCTTTTTTCAGACCCTTCTGCTGTTTGTTTCTTAATGCTGCCCGGGGCTGGTGGCATATGGCTGTGCTGCAGCCAAGGTCACACAAGGTTTAAGGGCACACGGCCATGCTGAATGCCTTGTCCAGGTGGGGTTTGCCAAGTCTGAATTCCCAGCGTGAAGGAATCCAAAATTCATCAGGGCAGGGGAGATGTGTCAGGGTGAGATCTGGCCCGGACCCCGCGCTGGGGGAGCGTGGTGCGCTCGGTGCCAGGGATGAGCAGTGCGGGCAGGGCTGACCTCTCCTGTGCAGCACCCCAGGGTGCCAGGCAGGGTCTGGACTGCCACCCTGAACAGGGGGTGGGGAGGGAGACGTCCATGAGTCTCTCTGGACTCCTTCTGAGCTCCCCTATGCCCTTGCAATGTTTTCCTCCTCTGCACATTGCCAAGAAATGGCTGGAGGCTTCTTCCTTCTGCACCGTTGGCTGCTGGCTGGCGCCTTAGGCAAAATGTCAAAGCAGACAGACATGCTCTGATCCCGCCTAGCCAGCCCAAGGTCGCTGCGTTTCCTCCCCCGAGTCGCAGGGACAACCGGCCAGTGCTGAGCTGCTCCTGGGGAAACTGTGGTGGGATGCTCTTTGGACACCTTCCAGGACAGCTCAGGGCAGCAACGTGACGGTGGGAAAGAATTGTATTCTCATGTGGGGGGGTTCTGCCGGTGGGGCAGCAGCAAATGAGCAAAAAAAAGGCAGCTCTGACGAATGTCTGGCTGCAGGGACTGTAGCTGCTCCGTGTGGGTAAGGCTGTCCAGGGAGGTTCTTGCAGATGTGTGACAAGTATCGGCATGATCTAAAGGTTTGAGAGCAGAGCTGTGTTCTAGAGGATCTGCTCTGTAAAATGAGCTTTCTCATCCCCTGAAATTAACTCTTCCCACCCCAAACCAGTCCTAGATGTTCAAATGTAGCTACAAGGACTGCTGTACTTGGTTAATCCTGCCTCTCCCTCCCCACAGGCGTTTGTGCCTGGTCCGTAGGAGTCTGGGTCCTGGCCAGACTCTGCATGGTGCCATATGGAATCCTCCACCTGTTTGGGGGTTTTTCCTCCCCAGTCCTGGTGGCTTGCCCAGACCTGGCCGCCTTTCATTGCTTCTGATCGCAGGTTGGCAGCATCAGTTCTCGAGCTGGCATTGTCCCGCTGGCAGGCAAAGCCCCAGAGCCAGCTCAGAAGGAAGGTGGTCCTGTGTAGAACATCTCTCGCCAATGTGGCCTCAACCCAAAGTTGTAGGGCTGGAGCAAAACCTCAGCCTGTGGAGACTCAGCAATCTGGCTGCCTCTCTGGCTTCCCTCACCAGCCCTGGCATCATAAACTTCTCCCCAGCAGTATTGCTTCTTGGAAGGGAGTGTAGGTGATACTCTGTCTCACACTGGGAACCACTGGGTAGCTGACTTGACACAGCCCTCTCCTCAGGAAGGTGAGAATTGGCTGCTTTGGACCAGTATTTCTACAAAAGGGATGGAGTGAGAGGTCCCCAGTTCTTCTAATGGCATCTCCACTGCTTCCATGACAGGACCGTGGGTGGCAGCAGCAGCAGAAGCGACCTCCGGGCCACTCTCCGGCCTTCACGAACCCACAGGTATGCCTTGTGGGTCTCGGCAGCTCCAATGGCTTTCCTGTCCAGGTTCTCCAGGAATGGCACCAGGTCACCGAGCCGGGGCTCACGGGAAGAGCGCAACAACCACCCCATCCTCAGCGTTTTCGAGCTTGAAAGGTTGCTGTACACAGGAAAGACAGCCTGTAATCATGCTGATGAGGTCTGGCCAGGACTCTACCTGGGCGATCAGTATGTATCAGAAGGGGACAAGAACGAGGGGGGGGTTCAGGGCTATTTTTGTGAAATGGGGAAATCTAGGAGGGGGAGGTCGGGAAATGTGAGGGAGAGGAGGACACGATGGTACGTTGGGACAAGGGAGGAGGAAGAACAACATAAGCACAGCTGTGCAGAGAGTTCAGAGCGCTGCTGTGGTGGGGTGGGCAGAGGTGGAGCGTCTGTGGAGTCAGGGACTGTGAGACTGACTTAAAATTCAAGAATCTTAGGAGTCTGCCATTTTTCCTTTGCATCCAGCTTTCTCAGGTGTAAATGAGACAAAAAAAAAAGACAGCCTTTACACTGTCCTTGGAAATTTTCCTTTTAACTAGTCTAAACTTATGCATCTCTGCCCTGTTTCTTATTCTCTGCAGAGATATAGCGGCCAACCGGCGCGAGCTGGCTCACCTGCGCATCACCCACATCCTCAACGCCTCGCACAGCAAGTGGAGGGGGGGTGCCGAGTACTACGAGGGCACGGGCATCCGCTACCTGGGCATCGAGGCCCATGACTCGCCTTCCTTTGACATGAGCCCCTACTTTTATCCTGCAGCTGACTTCATCCACCAAGCGCTGAATGAAGGTCAGTGGTAAAGATTTCTGGGAGAGAAGTGGGGAGCAGGGATGGGAAGAAACTGCCCTGGGCAGGTGGGAAGCTGGATTGGCATCCTATTGCTAAGTATCCTAGAAAACAAAGGTATTTCTAGCCTGGGATGGTGTCTCCTGCACTGGATCACCTCCTCCAAAGAGGGAACAGGCTAGATGAGAGCACTGGCCCCCCAGGTCACAGTCCCAACCTGTATCCTGAGCTGTGGCTGGCCCTATTCAGTCTGTTTTGGGAGACCACGATACACTGGCACCCTTTACCAAGAGGGGGACCTCAGTGCATCACAATCGTACTATAACTGGGGCCCTACATCTAAGCCCAGAGGCTGCACACCTGGGCCACAGCTCCAGGATGCACCATGGCAAACAGTTGGGTCCTCAGTATTTTTTTAATTGGGATATTTGGTCTGCTGTGACACAGCCCCTGTGTTTCACCCCCAGGAAGGATCCTTGTGCACTGTGCTGTCGGGGTGAGCAGGTCGGCCACCTTGGTCCTCGCCTACCTCATGATCCGCCACCACATGCCCCTTGTAGAAGCCATAAAGACGGTCAAGGACCACCGCGGTATCATCCCCAACCGGGGTTTCTTGCGCCAGCTGGTTGCCCTGGACAATGCCCTAAGGCTGAAGAGGAGTGCGTGAAGGAGGACGAGAGGGGTTGTGCGGTGGGAGCGTTGTGTGCGCGGTGCTCACCCGACCCCGATGCCCGCTGAGTGGCAGAGATAGGGCTTTCCTTGCGGTGCAGACGCTTGGCAGCTAATGGGTTACCTGCAGCTGGCCCCGGACCTCCCCCTCAGCTGCGGGGGTCCCCAGACATGCGAGCTATTCCTAGTGGTAAAGCATAGGCCCTCAACCTGCAATCTTGCCACCTAGGTAGGCCTCGCCTATAGCCTCCTTCCCAGCCTGCTCGCTCCAAGATGCCTCCGGAGGGACTCAGCCCCACGTTTCAGGTTACTCTATCCCTCTTGGCTCCAGGAAGCCTTCAAGGCTTCCTTCTCCCACATGGCAGATGCATTTGCCGAGCCAGTCCTGTCCCTCCCTCCCAGGAGACTGAAGCTCTGTGTGTTCCTTGTCTTGTTGCCCATTTGTTTTTGGTCTGTGTAGCAATGTGAATTAGGTCTGGTGTGCGGGCTCAGGCAAACAGGCCTTTTGTCGTAGTGTTTGGATGTCTTCCATGCCTAGTGTTAACCTGTAAAAATAAAGACAGTGCTAAGGAAAAAGTTTGGCCATCCCTTGTGTGCTTTGGGACAGACTTTATGTGTTCAGGCTGGGAACCGTCACAGGAGTCGGTGGGAGAGCGTCACGCTGAGCGCTCTGGGTTGAGATGGACCTGAGTCTTCCCAGATCCTCGGTCCGGGGGCTGAACCTGTCAGACCCCGCTGGTGGCCAGTCCCTGTGCTGGGCCTCCCCGCTCTTTCTTTTTCTAGCAGTGGGGACAGAAAGGGGGGCTCCTGGTGGAAAGCAGAGCCGGGCTGGCAGTCACCAGGGTGGCCGTCCATCACGAGGTGGCGATGTCGGTCTCCCAAAGGCGAGCAGGCACCAAGCTATCCACCCGGGCTTGCAGAAGGGCCGGCTGGCCGCTGGGGCCTGCGGGAGGGATGGGCGAGCAGAGCCCCAGGAGCATGGCCAGGGCCAGCAGCGAGTGTCCGTGGTGGCACCGGCCACATGGGTGCTGGGTGGCCCCACGGGTGCTGGGCTGCCCCTGCACACTGCCAGCGCTCATTGTCTGCCCGATCTTATTATAGCTCCATTCTTCCTCTGCTTCCTGAGAGTGCACGAAGCGCCACTCGGCTGCCGGCTATATGTTGTGCTGAGATCGCGTAAACAGGCGGTGAGAGGAGCCCGAAGGGTGAGCCGCTTGGCTTGGGGCGTGCCGAGGCCCATGCTGTAGCACCCCGTCTCTGCTAACTGGTGTCCCCGAGCAGTGCTGCGCCGGGGAACGCCTGCCTTTAGCTCGAGCGCGATCGGGAGAGCAAACTAGTTTGCAGCAGCCGTGGGGTCCTGCGTGCACGTTGCCCAGCTCCTGGGCGGGGGGCTCTGCTCTTCCAGAGCCCTGAAGGGCCCCGGGGTGCCAGAAAGGCACCAGCGGAGAGAACAGGCTGACTGCTGGCAGCAGGGCCGCGGTTACCCCGAGCAAGGGCTGCAGACACCGAGCCAAGGAGGAGCTGGTGTTGGGCAACGCGCAGAGGCTGTGGCCGCGCTGGGTGCTGCTGCTGGGACTGTTGGATGTGCCAGAAGCTTCAGCGGCAGGATTGCAGCTTGGCAAGGTCCTGGGCAGGGTGTATAATGCCTCCTGTCTGATTTTGCAATTCTGCTTTGTGCTCCTTGCTGCTGCGAAGCTCCCTTTGTGCAGCCTGCTGCTGATTGGCCCCCAAATGCAGAGCGTGGCTGGTGTTTGACAAAGCGGGGATCAGGGAGGCTCTGAGCACAAGGGGAGATGGTGTTTGGAGGATCAGCAGACTAATCCAGAGCGAAATCACTGACAGAGCCCGCGGTACGCTGTACTTTACTGCGTGCTTGCAGTGGCCAGGCACCTGTGTTGGGAGATGAAAGCGTAGCATGGGAAAGTACCCTAATTTTGCGAGGGGTGTCAGCACAGCCCCAGCCGCTGGCAGCAGAAACCTGCCTGATCCCCGGGGCTGTTGGTGGAGGAGGATGCAGAGAGCCCACGGTACTGCCATCCCCGACACGGGGCGTGTGGGCACGCACGGAACCATCTCACAGCCCCACGCTGCCGGTCCTGCTGCCCTCATGGGCACCAGTCACCTGCAGGGTCCACAGCTTGGATGGAGACGCTGATCATGTCCAAAACCGTCCCCTGCACGAGGGCGAGAGCCACCGGGGGCTCGGCGCGCTCCGGGAGGTTCCCCCAGAAGGGCTGGTGCGCGCACGAGGACGGGCTGGGCGCCGGCCGGGTGGTACAGGGCAGGTAACGCAGACGTGGCCCCCGTGCGGAGCCCTTGGCGGGGCGATGGGGCCGCGTCCCGGCGGAGCCCCTCGCCTGCGCACGGTCCATGGCAACGCGCGGCACAAGGGCGCACGTGCCACGGGGACGCGCGTGGCGGGCACGAGGCTGGCGAGAGCGCGCGTGGCGGGAGCGGCCGGGCTGGCGACGGCCCGGGGCCCGGGGGGGCCGCGCCTGGGGCCCCTGCACCCGCCCGGGGCTCGGGGGGGCCGCGCCTGGAGCCCCCGCACCCGCCCGGGGGGGCCGCGCCTGGAGCCCCCGCCCGGCCTAGGGCTCGGGGGGGGCCGCGCCTGGAGCCCCCGCACCCGCCCGGGGGGGCCGCGCCTGGAGCCCCCGCACTCGCCCGGGGCTCGGGGGGGGCCGCGCCTGGAGCCCCCGCACCCGCCCGGGGGGGCCGCGCCTGGAGCCCCCGCCCGGCCCAGGGCTCGGGGGGGCCGCGCCTGGAGCCCCCGCACCCGCCCGGCCCGGGCTCGCCGCGGTGCTCGGCGCTGCGCCCGCCGCGGGGGCGGCTCCGGGGGCGGCTCCGGGGGGGCCGGGGCGGGGTTTGCGGGCAGGGCCGCTCCCGGCCGCCCGGCCCAGCCCCGCTCCCGGCCATGGCCCGGCGCCGCGCACGGCGAGGCCGGCCCGGCCCCGCGGAGCGGCTCCCGGATGCGCCCCTTCCAGCGGTGCGACGGTGAGAGCGGGCGGGGGGGGCTGCGGGGCGCGGGGCTGGGGGGCGCGGGCACCCCCCGGGCGGCTCGGGGAGGGTTCGCCGCTCCCCCCCCCCCCGCCTGCGGCCCCCGGCCCTGCGGGGCTGCGCTGCCCGGGGCTGCGGGGGGGCCGGGGGCGGCTCGGCTGCCGGCAATAAAGCCACCGCTGAACGAGCTTCGTGCGCTGCTTGCAGCGAGAAACACCCCCCCTCCCCCTTACTGTGTCCACAGAAGTGGAATAAACTCGTTTTTAAGGGACCCCGGACAAGGCCCCGGCTCCTCGCTCTCCGCTGCAAGAAGTTCTCAGGAATGTGGAACTGAGTTTGCACATGTGAGGAGGGGGGGGTTGGTTTAAATGAGAAGTGGTTTATTTTTATGACTAAGTAGTTGAGAAGCTGCGCTGGGAATTCCACCATCAAAGCTCTGCCTGAGCAACAAAGGCTGGGTTATTTTAATTTATGAAAGGGTTACAGCCTTTGAAGCTAAATATAATGCAACCAGTGGCTTCCTCTCTTGTAACGCATACCTTGTGTGTTCTTGTGCGACTTGGGGGATGCGAAGCTGCTGGTCCTGCCGGCGGTTAGCCCTGGACATGTGGTGAGTGCGTGGGTTTCCACTGAACGGCGTACATGCAAATGCTCCACGGCAGAAAATGCAAACTTGGTTGTGTTAAAGAAACGTCCTAAAGAAGAGAGGCTTTGCTTTCAGAGGCTCTGAGCAGCCGCAGCTCTCCTCGGCTTCCCGAGGCACGGGCTTTGGGAAACACCGTGAACAGAGCCCACCCTTGTTCAAAGGCCAAGACGTGGGTTTAGGAGACCAGCCGTGGGCATCTGACTTGCACATTTTGGCTTTAAGCCCTGAGCTCACAAATATTTAAATCAGTGGAGTCCAGCAAAATTGCTTATCTGTGCGCCGTTAAGGTCCTTTGCAGAACTGGGGACGTCGGTGCAAATCAGTCTGAGACCCAGTAAAGAAACCACATTTTCAACCTAAATAGGTGTATTCAAAATATCTTCACAGACAGCGTATGCTGTGCCGCCTTGGCTTTCAGCTCCTCTTTTGCATCACGATGTTTCCTCCTGTTGCTCAGCTGTAGTTCAGGGGACTTTGCAGTCCCCGGGTACGAGCCAGGTAACTTATCTGGAGGGGAGCTGGTGGTCCCCCGTGGAGAGCTGCTTGGCTTAGGGGCAACTTTTGCAGGAAACCTATTCCGGCATCACAGCAAAAATTATATGGAAGCTGCATTCAATTTTCTGATGCAAAGCCCACAGCTTTTGTGTGGGAGTAGAAAGAATGGTTTTATTTAATGACCTGCTGAGTTTTCCATTTGTTTTATTGAACAAGAATTGGGGTGAGGGAGAAGCTCTGCTCAGCAAAAACCCCGTGCCTGCGCACTACGGGCAGAAACTTGGGTATGTCCTGACTTGAAATACCGCAAAATACTGCAAACTGCCGTGTCCAGAGGGCCAAACCCCGCGGCATCGCCGGAGCACGAGGGGCTGCGTTTGCAGAGGCGTCGGCCGAGCTGTTTAGCAGGGCTGCGATGGTTAAGTCGTGCTGTAGGGTTTGGTGCGGGGGGGAGCGGGGCTGGCGTCGCCCTGTTAGCCCAACCGCAGGCACCGCGTGTTCTCACCACAGCTTGCAGCGGGGGCATTTACGCCGGCTCAGCGCTTGAGCCTGCCGGGGAGCCGTGCGGGCCGGAGGAGGAGGAGGTGCAATCCCCAGCCCCGACGGGTCGAGCGGTACCCTTGCTGCTTCTGCTGACAAAGGGGAGGTTTTGCAGTTTGCGTGGAAAAACACTGTGCTGGCAAGATGAACCACCTTTCTGAGCATCCTTCTTGCAGCGAGGAGGGTCCAGAAGGTCAGCGCCTGTCTGTAGGTACTTTCACCGATGTCTAGTGACCCCTCTGTTCCCATTTTTCAACTAATTAATTGTTCTAGCACGCTACCTTCAGGGATTCTGGTTTCAGGTACAGAACTGGTAGACTTAAGCGGTGAAATGGGTAGTTTCGGTTGGGGTTTGGTGCCCATCAGGTCCTCGTTTCCTGTCGGTTAAAACCAGATTTGATCCATTCCCCTTGAGCTAAAAATACGGACGCCTTTGTCAGGCGAAGGGGTTTGCGCTAATCAAAACCATCGCTCAGCCAACGCGCCCACCATGTCGCTGAGCTCTCGTGGGGAGGAGCGGGAGGGGAAGGGGCTGGCCAGGGTTGGGAGGACCCCGCTTTTCGCATTGCCTCGCTCAGACCCGCTGCTCGAGGGCTTGTCCTGGCAGGGCCTTCTCATCTCAGCCGAGCCGATGGCTGCTCCCCGACCAGGAAAGGGCACTTCCCCGGAGCCGCGCTCACTTTTCGGCACCGCAGCCTGGAGCTCATGAATTCTTGAAAGCCTATTTAACGGGAATGAGCCTTGCTAAGCTGGTGAGTCTAAAATTAGCCTTGCCAGCTGTGTTGCGGCTGGCAGGGACACATCAGACCGGCTCCTCTCCGCTTCCTTCGGTACGGGGCTGCAAGTCACAGCACCTCTTGTTCCACCTCAGTTTCTTCCCTGCTGCCGCTGCTGGTTTGCCTGCCCCTCTCTCGGCACCCACGTGCCTTTTACAGGCAGCTGTTGCCGCTTGTGGGGAATTCGGGCGTCTAACGTGGAGCAGCGCTCAGTAAGCAGCTTGCAGGGTCGGGGAATACGATTCCTGCCCCACGGGCTGGGGCGCAGCCGGGCAGAGTGCGGGGACCGCAGGGACAACCCCGTGCAGAGGAGCAATGTCTGGGTGTGATGCTCAGGAGTTTGTACACAGGGTTCTGAGCTAAGACAAGCGTGGAGGGATGCGCTGGGAGGTTAGCATGGGATTGGCAGGGTTTGTCTCCCTCGGGGCTCTCCTTCCCAGCCCACCCGGTGCTTCTCCTGCAAAAAACCTCTGGGACGCACATCCCTGCCTTTCCCTGCTCTCTGCAGAGCTGATTCTCCTCCCGCTGTCCCCACACAAGAGCTTTTCCGTCTCATCACGGGTGGCCACGCAGCTGCCCACGGAGCAGGTCGGGGTCATCCCTCGGTGGCTGGTGGCGAGCTGCGGCACGCACAGAGCGAGCGCTCGCCGAGGCCGGCGGCAGCCAGCAGCCCTTCGGGCCGCGCTCCCCTCGCCTCTCACGAGGCTCTAATTCGGGTCTGGGCTGATTCTGTCACCACGGCTCTTGTGGCACGGAGGGGAACGGCTGGTGCTTTTCAGCAGATTCTTAGAATAGCTCTCAGTTTGAAATACACGTAGGAAGTGTTATTGTTTCACTTGTGACCCGTTATTGTCACCACAAGCCACCACTCTGTTTGGCCAGCTTCGAATGAGGCTTCCTCCGTCCATCAGCAGCGGCTCGGCAGCCTGTGCCCCGCCACCCTGTGCACCAGCATTACCTCAGGTAGTTGCTCAGTGGTTTTTTTTCAGAGCTGATATACTTTTTTTTGGGGGGGGGGGGGGGAGTATTTCTCAATCATTTCCAGCTGGGAAATGAAAAAAAAAAAAAAAAAAAAAAAGCCTTTCCCATTGTCTTCTCCTGCACCTGGTGGTCTCAAGAGCAGAAGGCTGGGAGAGGAGGATCCGACAAACAAATCCTCCCTTTCTGGCTCTGTGGATGAGGTGGCTGATGGATTGTCTCCGGCGATTACAAGAGGCAAAGATCGGCAAGTGGCTCTGCCCTCTGTAGCAGGAAAACCCCATTTCCTACGGTCCAGACTTTTGTCTGTGCCTGCTCCGGTGGCACCGTGGCAAACTGCGGCCCCGGAGCCGAGTGCCTCTCCGGCCACGGTGGCTTTGGCCATTGCATCGATGGGGCACGTAAATCAAAGCGCACCGCAAAGCGGATACCCGGGAATAGCTGGGCATTGAGTGTCCCAGGGCAGGATCTCACCCCAGCGGTGCCGCCTGCCCGTCCTGTGCGGGCTCCCCTTGCCACGCAGGTGTCCTGGGCCTCTCCCGAGCACACGCTGCTGCCTTCTCTCCCCATCGCAGCGGGGAGGAAACCTGACAGACCAAACCTGGGGTCTCGCCGCTTGTGCGGAGGCTTCTGCCGCCTGCTCCCTTCCTGTCTCTGCTCTCCGTGGCGGAGAGCAAATTTCATCCTCTCATGAGAAACAGGCAGAGGATTTTAGTGGGCTGTAATTAAACCCAGAAGTGTTTCTGTAGGAGCTTTTTGATGAGACTGCGCAGCGCGGGAGCAGAGGGTGCTGAGCAGAAGGGGCGGGGGGAGATGCTCCGTGGAGCACAGATGGGGCTCGGGGGCTGCTCTCCTTTAAAGTCCCGTCTGAGTGAGATCTGATGAGAAATCAAAGCTCCAGCTCTTGTGGGGTCAGCATGATTGCGAGACATAAAAAGCGGTGCGTATTTAGTGCCAGAGCCTGACTTTGCAGCAGCTCCCAGCAGAGGCGGCTGCAGTGGGTCTGTATTTCCGTGCCTTTCCCCCTTGGTTAGGTGGGGACCCTCCTGGGGTGGCCGCGCTGCCACCGGCTCCGCGTGACGCCCTCCTCTGCGTTTACCCCGTGGTGCCAGACGTGCAGCGAGACGTGGTGGCCCAGGCATGTGGCTGGTGTGTGCTGGCACCCACGGTTTCACTCAGAAAGGGGATTCGGTCGCTGTGGTGCTGAACGTGCTCCTGCACAGCCCCGGCGCTTCTCCCAGCACCAAGGAGGAACCAGCCACTTGCTCCTTCTGGCTCCCACGCAGCAGTGGCAGACTCCAACCGTTCTTGTTTTTCAGGCTCATTTTTTGCTCCGTCCTTCCCTACATCCCCTTCCAGCCTCCGTGTATTTCTCTGGAGATGAAAGCACGGGGCCTCCTTTTCTCCCAGACACCTGGATTCTGCCTGGGGTACGTTTGCGCTGCTGAAGGGTTTCGTGACTGTAGGAAGGCAGCGGTCTCTGCTGCCTGTGCCACACTGAGCTGCTCTAAGGGGCTGCTGCTCTTCCTGGGATGATCTCCAACTCTCAGGCCACGAGATGATGTCTTGGTGTTGATTTCTGCCCACTTTGAAAACTCCGGAGGGGACGGAGACAGCCCAGGCTCTCTCCGCTCTCACAGAACATCTTCTTCACCTCTTTTTCCCCTTTTTCCATCCTAAACGCTTTTCTCTTTCCCCCCAAAGGGTGCTCCTGCAGTCTGGGGCTGATTTATACCAGTAAACCCTGCACGATGCCGCCCATCACGTTCCAGGATCTGCCGCTGAACATCTACATGGTCATTTTTGGCACCGGCATCTTTGTCTTCGTGCTCAGCCTCATCTTCTGCTGCTACTTCATCAGGTGAGCCGGGGGCCGTGGCGGTGGGTCGGCATCCCTGGGACCCCCTTGCCCTTCCCAGCACCCTGTTGTTTTGTCCCAGAACACGGGAGCCGCTCGCCACGAGGATGTGCCCTGAGGAGCGGGGCTGGCCGCCCGCCGTGCTCGAGCCAGGCGTGATCGCGGTCCCCTGCGGCCGGAGCAGGGCAGGAAACGCAGGAAGGGGCTCTTGTTTTTCAGGGGACCGCACGGAGGGACGCATTGTGTTGGGCAGGGAAGGAGCGGTGCTGCACGGGAGAGGATGTGTCTTTACATTACACTCCCTGTTCAGGGAGGGCTATTTTTAAACCCAAAGCCGAGGCAGCAGCTGGTGTTTCTGCAGGGCCCGGCTGGCTCAGTCCTTCCCTGCGGGATGCCCCGGCTCTGCCGATGTCCTGTGCATATCTCAGCCATTTTTGGGACTGCGGCAGCACAGCTCGGTGCCTCTGTTGGAGGACAAGCGAAGGCTGCGAGCGGTCCCTGTGGTTTTCCCCATGTTTTGCTGGGTTTCTGTGCCAGGGAGTTTTCCCCGGTGCCCTTGCCCCGGCCAAGGTCACAGCGGGGCTGGGAGCTGCCGGCGGGCAAGCACTGGAAATACAGCGTTTCCTGCGCCCCGAACGACTTCCTAAGGCAAACAATCAGGGCTGCTGGCTGCCGGCTCTTATCGCTCCCCACCGCCGATTCCTGCCAGCGCTGGAGGCGGCACAGGGCCCTGCGGTCCTGCTCTGCCCGGGGCACGGCCTCGGGCTGGTCCTGCCTGTGGCCGCGCTGCTCTGACGGCACAAGTGCGGCCTCAGAGCTGCTTGTTCCCAAATCCTGCTCGGGAAGGGCGCGTTCCCCTGATTTCAGGTGCCTCCCAAATATTTTTGGCCGTGCTGTTCAGACGTGACCCCTGAGGATGCTGTAAAACTGACGGTGTCTTTTTCTCCTCCCCTCCAGCAAACTGCGGCACCAGGCTCAGAGCGAGAGGTTCGGGTACAAGGAGGTAACGTCCATGGTTGTTTCCTGCGCATACCCGCAGCGATTCGGAGCCGAGCGGGAGGCGGGTGCAGGCGGGTGGGGATGCAGCGGGGACCGATGCTGCTCGTCCCAGCTGGGCGCGTTCAAAAGAGAGTGACGGGACGCGCTGCCCGCCGCGCCCGGGCTCAGTTCAGCTCCCGCTGGGGCTCCTGGCAAAATCTGTCCTGCTGTTAAATTCTCTGCCTCCTTTTCTCCCTCAGGTGGTTTTGAAAGGCGATGCCCGGAGGCTGAACGTGCACGGGGTGAGTGGTCCCACCTCTGGGTTTTGATGGAGCTGGGGCTAACGGGGACCATGCACATCCCCTCTGCTCCACGGGGTTGAAGGCGGCTCGCAGGCAGAGCAGGGCCAGGATGGGGACGTGCCGACACCACATGGCTGGGAATAGGGAGGAAATCGGGAGGAAAACCCCCTTCCCAGGGGCGGTTCGGGAACGGGGCTGAACTCCCAGCTGGAAATACTCGGGAAGCAGCACCGCAGCAGAGGGATTTCCCCGACCACGGCATTTCTGATGGGAGCGGGGCCACGCGTGGGCGTCGCGCCGGGTGCCGCGTGTTCGCACCCGCCCTCACCCTCCGTCTCGCCTCCCGCAGCAGACCTGTGCCGTCTGCCTGGAAGATTTTAAGGTGAAGGAGGAGCTGGGGGTGCTGCCGTGCCAGCACGCCTTCCACAGAAAGTGAGTGCGGCCACGGTGGCTGGCGGGGGGCTGCGGGGAGGGGGGGATTTCCCCGGCGGGGATTGGCATCCTCCGGTGTTTCTGCCCCGCAGGTGCCTGGTGAAGTGGCTGGAGGTGCGCTGCGTTTGCCCCATGTGCAACAAGCCCATGGCGGGCCCGGCACAGCCCCGCGCCGGCATCGGCACGCTCCTGGACGAGCTGGTGTGAGCAGCCCCGCTCCTCGCCCGCCGGATCCTGCCGGGGCCGTTGCGGGATCACAGCTCCCCAGCCCCGCGTGTCCCGGGGGATCGAACGGTTCGTCTCGAAGGATTCCAGATTTCCGAGTTGGGATTTTTAACTCGCAGGTCGTCGCTTCGTTTCGGGAGGGGGGGGGTTGTTCAGTTGGGTTTTTTTACGTCACCCCGGTTGCGCCCCGCAGGGAGCCGGGACCGCCGGGGGTTGCTGCGCGGAGTTATTTTTGTACCTGACCCCCTCGGGCCGCTCGGGCTGTACCTCTTGGGGGGGGGGGGGGGGGGGGGGGGTGCAGTTTTGTGTCAAACAACGATTAAACGGACAATTTCTCAGCCGGTCTGAGCTGCGGGCGCGCAACGGGGCCGGCGGCGCTTCAGGGGAGCCCGGGGAGGGGACGGCCCCGGCTGCGGGGCTGCCCTCGCCCCTTCCGCGGGGAAAAGGGGCCCAAAGCGCCCGAAACGGCCTCAAACCGCACCCCAAAACGCGTGAAATGGCGTCAAAGCGGCCCGCGAACGGCCGGAGGGGCCGCGAAGATGCCCCCGCCCCAGCGCCCCCTTCGCTGTCATTTTTGACGTATATAAAAGAAAAGGACGGCAGCTCTGATGCCGCGGACCCCCCGGCACTCAGAAGGGACTGTGCTACGTCGTAACGCAGGGCGCACACGTCACGCAGCCGCGTGGCGCTCCCATTCATCACAGATTATGAACCGGAAGGATCGATGCGCTGGTTCCCGCGCCTCAGCCCAGCGCCGCGCCCCTCACCCCGAGCTCAGGGCGAGGCAGCCCCGCACCCCGGTGCTGCTGAACCCGCCGGTGCGGAGCCCTCAGCACCGACTGCGGCCGCGCTCACGGCCCCCTCCCGCCCTTCCCCGGGCCGCAGGGCCGCCGCTTCCCCGCAGACCGGTGGGTCATTAGCCATGCTAATTTAGTCACGTATCGCCACGCCCCCTCGCCAGCGCTTTACGGCAAGGATGACATTTGCGACAGCGGCGCGCTTTGCGGCGTCTGTCGGGGGAGACGGTGCAAAATCCGCCTTTGCTGTGGGGGGTTCGGGGGTGTTCTGCTGCGCTCTCCTTGCGGGGCGCTGCTGCCCGCGCTCAGCGCGGGGAATTGTATTTAAAAGCGTGTGCGGGGTGTATTGAAAGGCGTTTTAGAGCGGGGGAGGTCACGCCGCAAGGTGGGGGGCGGCCCCAGGGTGTGGGCCTGGCCGGGCCATGGAGCTCAGCGGCCTAGTGCGAGCCCTGAGGCTGGAGGGGCCGCGGGACGGGGCGCAGCCGCCCCCCGCTGTCCCGCCGGCCGAGCAGGTCCTCCTCCAGATCGGGCTGCTCTTCTCCGAGGGGACCGGCGGTGCCCCCAAGGCCGGCGTGGTCAGAGACCTGGGTGCGCTTGTCGAGGCTGCAGACTGCCGGTGGCTCTTTGGAGGCCTGAACCCTGCGACGCTGGGTGAGGCGGTGGCTGCGCTGGGTGGGTACGCAGCACCCCCAAAGCAGGAGCAAGATGCTGCAGATCTGCCCAGTAAGGACAGTGTGTACGCTGCGGCAGCTGAGAGAGCGGCAGATGTGGGCTCGGTGTTTCTGCACCTTCTTGCGAAGCTGGAAGCTGCCAAGACCCAGGAGTCCCTGGGCGTCCCTGTGGTGGGTCCAATCCTGTGCTGCATGTCGGGGCCCATCTACATCTTTGCCGCAACGCATGTTGTGGAGAGGCCCTGGACAAATGCGAGGTCTCGGTCAGTGGCACGGGAGCTGCTGGCATTGCTGGTTCAGGCTGCAGGCTGCGGGTCGGTGGCTGAATTCCTTCGGGGAAAGAATGAAGATGAGGAAGGAAGATTTGCAGCAGTGATGGGGCTCCTGAAACAGGAGTTAACCAAGTGAGTAGGAAGGGGATGGTAGCGATGGAGAGGGTGGTGCGTTTGGCTGGTCTCTATGTAGGAAATACTGGAAACTTTTGTGAAACTGCGTGAGCTCAGGCATTACAAGACACCCAACAATAAATATGGGGCCAAGAGCTTTACAAATACCCCAGTAATGGAAGGTGGTGGGAGGGGGAATCAGTCAGGGCTCGCTGTCCCCTGAGAGGCCCAGATGCGTAGGAAATGAGCATTTGTTAGTTCCAGTGCTCGCTGAGCTTATGTTTGCGTTTCCAGAGACACTTGGAAGCGTAACCCTGCCACAAAGTTTGTGTTCTCCTGGACGCTGCCACACGTCACCTGGCCCTGGCTTACCCATTACCTGGAGCGCGTCCTCCCGCCGTCGCTGCTCATCTCAGACGACTACCGGGAGGAGAATAAAATCCTGGGTGTGCGCTGCCTGCATCATATCATTCTCAACGTGGTAAGGGATTTGAGAAATTGGATAGCTTTCTGGGTGTTGTTTGAAGGAAGGGTGGGTTGGACGCCTGTTACAGTTCCTAACCTGTAATCCTGGTTCTGCTGTTAACCCAGCAGTTCTGCTCCATCCTCCATGCTGTCCCTGTGTGTTTAAACACATGGAGTTCTTATATCTAAGCAAAGAATCACTGTGGCACCTTTTGAACTCAGCTGATTCGCATATCAGCCTGACAACAGTTTGCAGAGCAGGGTATTAAAGTAATGCCAGTGGAGCTGCAAAGCAGCAGCTGGGGAGGCAAAGGAAAGTGGCTGCTCCTGCACATAGCAGGGTTTAACCTGCATTTATTGTGGCACCTGCTCCTGCTTTCTTGTAAGCAGCGTTCCTTATGCGCAGCATGTGTGAGGGTTGTTTTTATAAGATGTGAGTTTGTCAAGGCTGTTCTCTTTTATTAGGTTAAGCAGGTGCTGAATGTGATGCACAGGAATAACGTTCTGTTCTCCGTTGTTGCAGCCAGCTGCTGATCTGTGCCAGTTCAACAGGGCCCAGGTTGTGTACCACGCCCTTTACAACCATCTCTACTCACGAGAGGCCCTTCTCATCCAGGTAGGACAGCAGAACTTCACTTTAATCTGCCTTGCGGTGTTGTGTCAGCCCCGTGAGGGATAGCCAGCATGAGGAGGCAGAACCTGTTTCCTTGCAGACAGTCCAGTCAGGCTGTTAGTAGCCGATGCCTGTGGCCAAGAGACAAAGTAACTCAGTAGATTTCAGGAAAATCTTGAAGTGGAGGGAAGATCTCTTGCCCTGTCCCCTTCCAGGTGGCAGCCTTGCTGAAGAGGGCCGGTAACAGGTAGTAGAAGTAGTTGGCTCTGTCAGGTGAACTGCAGCAGCTGTGGGTGGTCAGCGGGGCTGGAAGAGTTCCTGGTGTTTTGGAGAATAGCAGGATTGCTCAGATTTACTGTCTCCCACCGAACCAGGCAGTACTGCTGTGCCTGCTGGACTTGCTGCCGATCCTGGAGAGAGCCCAGCGGCAGCAGAAGGAGCCCAGACCCACCGCCCGCTGCGACGAGGTGCTGCAGCTGGTGCTGACCCACATGGAGGCAGAGCATCGCCTTGCGCTGCGGCGGGTGTACGCCAGGACCCTGCCCGCCTTTGTGCAGAGGTGAGAGCAGCAACCGCGGCCCTGCAGGGGCTTGCTTTGGCCTTGGTCCGTATCTCCCTTCTCAGTGTGGGCGTGTTTGTGTCGGCAGGCTTGGCATCCTGATAGCGCGGCACCTGAAGAGGCTGGAGCGAGTTATCCTGGGGTACCTGGAAGTCTGTGATGGCCCTGAGGAAGAAGCCCGACTGGGAATACTGGAGACACTGCAACGCACCATAGAGCACGCTTGGCCCAGGTACTGGTCTGGGAGTGAAAAGGCACTGTAGGAAGCATATCCTGAATGCTGTCCCTCTTTCAGCGCCAAAGTTACTGTTGCTTGAGGAAAAGGCCCTGAAATCTCGAGGGAGAAATCTGTCACAGGGAGGAATCACTGGCGTTACTGCTTTGCTGGAAAACCTGGCCCAAAGATTAAGCTGGGTCCTCATTTAGATCCAACTTCTGCCTGTTCTAGAAGCATCAGCTTGGCTAAAAACTAAATCTGTGTTGTCTGCCGTGGCAGAACTGTGGAGTAAGCCCTGTGCTGGGAACGAGAGGCACTCCTGATGCACCACTAAGGTTACCCCTGTGGTGAGGGCCCGTGTCCTCCCTCTGCTGGGCATGCTGACCGAGGCAGCTTCGCCAGCCTCACCGCTGAAGTAGTTGCTCATCTTAGGCCAGCTACAATCCTGCGCCACACGTCAATGGCAACAAGCAGCTCCTGCCTCAAGTGTCTAGGAACTGCTAAGCAAGGCTGTGCTCTCCCCTGGCTTGCGAAGAGGATTTAGAATAAGGCGTGGTTGCCGTTTCCCTTTGCAGAATGCCATGCAGACTCCCTGTGCTCCTCAAAGCCCTGCTGAAGATGATCTGGGACGTACACACTGACCAAGGTCCCACGCCAGAGCCAGTAAAAGCCGCCTTGCTCCAGGGGGCCACTGAATGCCTCATCCTGCTGGATCGGTGCTCCGAAGGGCAAGTGAAGGTGAGCCGGGGACCCGGTACTGCTTCATCTCTGCTCCCTTCCCCGTTAGAAGGGGCAGCGTGGTGCGGGCCAGTGCCCCCTTGCTTCCTCACTCCAGCAGTACTTTGAAAGCATCCGTTTCCACCCACCTCAACATTAGTACTTGACTGATAGTGCCTTGATATGTATTGGCAGGTATCTATGTATGCTTTGTATAACTCTCTTCCAACAGGTAGCTGGGGGAGGGTTGATAGCACCATAAACCCGAGCATGCCGAGGCACTGGAAACTGATGCTTTTCTTGTTTCAGGTCCTGCTGGAAGGTGTGTACAGCAGCTGTGAGGAGAACCGCGTACGGGAGTGCATCAGAAAAGTGCAAGAGAACACGTGAGGTGTGGCTCGTCAATGCTCACCCCGCTTTTTGTACAGTAAATTTTTTTGTATTTATTTAAAGTTACTGTCTTTCTCATCCCACCCGTTAGCCCCATGCCTCCCCCAAACAAGGTACACTTGTGTGCTCGCCTAGCCGCATGCGGGCTTCTCCAGCTCTCGCACACAGCAGCAGTGCCCCCCAGAGCAGTCCGAGCTGAGCCTTCTCTGGTTAGAGAGAAGGTGGGGAGTCCTCTTCCTTAAAACTGTGCTTTGTGCAGGAGTTGTACGGACTTGCAGCAATTGCCTGGGGTCAGGACAGAAACCCTTCTTTTCTTAAAGAAAATTTTTAATTAGAATACTGAAAAAGGAGTAATTTTTGAGGATCCTGCACAGAGTGGTGAAAGCTGGCAGGAGTTCTAGTGACGTGGAGTCCTGTCACTGAGCATGGAATGCGAGTTCAGGAAGGGTCAGGTTGCTTTTGTTTTGGCGGTTGGCTCCATTTCTTCTTCATACTCTATTTCAATGTAGGGACGTTTTCTTCTGGCTGGTCCTTTCAGAGGAGTTTTCCCCTTAGATTTGGAGTGAGAGGCTTTCTTCTCTACTTCTTCCTCCTCTTCTTGCTCCTCTTCACTACTTGTCTCCAACTTATCCATGTCCTAAGAAAGACAAGAATGACGTCAAAGCGCGCCATGTAACTAAACCTCCTCTTTCTGCACAATTATCTCATATATCCGATTCCATTTTATAACTCCTGGCTCCCAGCTGTCTAGCCAGGAGTTGGGCTGTAGTGGATACAGTGCAGTTGGACAGTATCATTATGTTCCACAAATCTGATTTCGCTGGCTTTTATCCCAGCACCAGACACCGAGAGGGTGGAGGTTACTTCGAAACAGCTTAGCCCGACAGTTTATACCTGGTGCTTCACCTACCTCAAAGTCACTGAGGTCACTGTCATCTGCTTCCACAAACTCTCTTTTATCCATGTCCTGTAAGAAATATAAAGTCAGCAGCTAGTACATGCACACTGCGCACAATACAGCATCACAACTCGCCGTGTGAGAGCCATCAAGGCCACCGCTTGCGCACACGAGCTTTTTCTGAGTCCACCTCTCCTAATCTCTTCTTCTCACCCTCTTCTTCTCACCCTACAAGGCCCAGCACCTAGGTGAACTGGAGGTGCCGCACCAGGTCAGGGAAGGATTAACTGTGGTGCTGCAGCTGAAAGCATTACCTCATCATCTTCCTTCTCTGCATCGGACTCGCTCTCGCTTTCTGCCTCTTGCTGTTGTAGAGCTTTGTCAAAGGCGTGAATGGGGAAGTTGTAAATGTCTCCATACTGAAAAGGAAAATGTGGATTTTCTGTAAGTCACAGGAGGAAGACGGCTGTTGGTGGTAGGGTCATCTAAAGCCCATGGCCTGCACGGAGGCAGTATCAAACCAGGCTGAACTTGTGGCTCAGCCCCTTCCCTAATTCTGAAGTACGCACTCCTGTACGGAAAACAAGGGGCTCTGCGTTTTGGGGAAGCAAGTTTTCCAGCCTGTTACAAGCCACTCAAGAAGGGCAGCGTGCAGTCCTCCCCTACCCCTGCTACATGGGGGGTGTTTCTGTGTCATGGCAATGCCCGTGTCCCTCCCAGAGAACCAGAGGGCATAGGAGCAGTTTTGCTGCTGTGCTCCGAAGGCAGCGATCCTTACTGTATCCTGTTTCAGTCTTTCCAGTAATTCCTTCTCAATGGCGTTATCCAGCTGAGCGGCAATCAGGGCTTTCTCCTAAAGGAGGAAAGAGGAGCTGTGTCAGTTGTGTGAGACGTGTGGAACAGAAGCAACAGACGGGAGATCATGTGACAGAGCAGTGTTACCTCTCTCCTCTTCTCGCGCCTTTCAATCTTTCTGCGTAAAGGAACGAGCTTCCTCCTACAGGGAACACAAGTCAGCGAATCTGTCAGCCTCTTGCGCAGCAGATGAGCAAATGCTCATTCAGGGCAACAACCAGCAGTTATATCATTAGAAATGCGGCTGCAACTAGTTTAAGTGCATTTATATATGCAGACTATGCTGCAGTTAAATCCTGAAATGCTCAGGAAAACAGCTAGGTGCAGTAGGGCTCTGCATATGGCCAGTGACAGTGGCTCGGTGGACAGGCAGCGGCTTGATAAGCCAAAACACGATCACTTAGTTGTGTCACTTACTGTCGCTTGAGCGTCAGCTTCCGGATGCGGATGAGGTACTGCGTGATCTTAGTAAATCGCTGCTTGCATTTGTGTCGGATGAACCGTGGCCAGTAGATGAGGTTCTCGTCGATCTCTTCCAGTGCTTTCTCATAGTTCTTGCTTAGCAGGACCTGGTGGGGGGGGAAAGGGAAAGGGTTGAGCTGCGGAGCAGCAGCAAAGCGGGGACACGTCTGCCCTTGGGAGGATCCCCACCGCTCCCTGCCCGCCGCTGCCTTACGTTAGAGCGCGCTTGGCTAGCCGTCCGCTCTCATTAACTCACCCGTTCCCAGAGTCGACGGGGAAAAGCTGCCCGCTCTATCGTCTTCATGTACAGGTAACACCGACCTAAAGAAAAGAGGGACGCGATCCCAGGAGAGAGCCTGAGCATGTCACTGATGGTGGGGGAGTGCTGAGAGCCGGGGTGCCCTCAGGCCGGCGCTACTCGCCCCCTCCCCGCCCAAGGGGCTGTTCCTTGCAGCTGCCGGACTCTCACCTTTCTCCTCCCTGATGGTCGCATACTGGCTGTTGGCCAGCGGGCAGGAGGAACGGTTGCACAGACCGGTCAGGTTATACTCGTTGCGGCAGAAGTTCTGGGTTTTTGTCCTGGAAGGAAGAGAGGTAGAATCATAGAATTGTTTAGGTTGGAAAAGACCTTTAAGATCATCCAGTCCAACCATTAACCTACGCTGCCAAGTCCACACTAAACCAATCAAGGGTAGACTAGACTGAACCATGTCCCCAAGTGCCACATCTGCCCGTTTTTTGAACCCCTCCAGGGATGGGGACTCCCCCACCTCTCTGGGCAGCCTGCTCCAATGCTTGACCACCCTTTCCGTGAAGACATTTTTCCTAATATCCAACCTAAACCTCCCCTGGCACAGCTTGAGCCCATTTCCTCTTGTCCTATCACTAACTACGTGGGAGCAGAGCCCAACACCCCCTCCCTGCCCCCTCCTGTCAGGAGCTGCAGAGCGATCAGGTCTCCCCTCAGCCTCCTCTTCTCCAGGCTGAGCACCCCCAGCTCCCCCAGCCGCTCCCCACCAGCCCCGTGCCCTATGCGGTAATAACGGGGAAGGGCGGGAGCACCCCGCTGCGCGCCCTGCCCCTCGCAGCCACCCACGCCGCCCTCCGCGACTGTCAGGCGTGGCTGTGGGGGCACAGGGATGAAGGCAACACGCCGGAGCCCGAGGGGCACCCAAATTTGTCCCTCCCGCTCCTCTCCCTACTGAAGCACCCGCGGCCCCCCGCGCTGGGGAGCGCTCAGCCCACCCCGTCCCCCCAAAAACTCACGTTATCTTGTAGGAGCAGAACTGCCTGTTCCCCAGCGTGTCCCAGACAACCTGCGAGGACAGACAGCGGGTGACGCGCCCCGCCACCCCTCACCCAGCGCCCTGTGCACCCCCGGCCCCCCCGAGGCCCTAACGGGGGGGGGGGGGGCACCCCCGCAAAGCCGGGGGTCCCCTCTGCCCCCCACGGCAGGCAGGGTGCGGTGCAACGCGAGGCACAGCGCACCTGCAGCCGCCATGTTCCCAGCCACGGCCCCCCCCTGGGTGGGGACAGGGGACCCCCCGCCACGTGGTGGGGGGGGGGGGAGGCCGCGGCGGGGCGGGCGCTGATTGGCTGCGGCGCGGCCGGGAGCGAGTCGAGCGGCGGACTCACGTCGTCCGAATGCATGGTGCTGCCGCGCGGCCTAGCGCGCCGCCATCGCCGGAAGGGGCGGGGCCTGCGCCGCTCTCGCGAGAGCGGCGGGGCGGGGCCGGCCTGTCATGGCGGCCGGGGGGGCGGCCCCGCCCGCAGCGGCGGGAAATGGCGGCCGCCTGAGCGGCGGAGGCGGGGAGGGGGCGCCGTCAGCTCCCCAGACAGCCGCCCCCCGCCCCCCGCTGTTAATTTTACACCGCAGCCAGCCGTGAGGGACGCGTTTGTCTGCACATTCTCCCCAGGGGGGGGGGAAACTGTGTCCTCCCCGGCTCCCCACCCCCGCCTTGCCTCCCTCTGTCTCCCCCGGCTGCAGAGCTAGCGGTGCCTCTTCGCATCGCTCTTGGTGCACCCAAGAATTACATGATGCTTTTTCAGCAGGGCCGGTAAAAAAAATGAGGCCGTTTGATGCAAAGCGCACGACCTGATTCTTCACTCGCAGCAGAGCATCAGCGTCGCTGGCGCTGCAACGAATGTATTAATTAAAAAGAGCCGCCGATGCCGGAGGATGGGGTCTTGGCTTGCGCGGCCGATGCGAACAGCGAGGCCCCGATGGCTGAGGTGCCTGGGGGGCTGGCTGGCCAGGAGCCCCCCTCGCAGGAACCGGGGGGCTCGCCTGCCTTCGTGACGCCCGCAGGGCCGGGCTCCCGGAGCCAGCGGCCGTGCCGAGGGCTTTAGTGCCAGTGTTGAACTGGGAGGTGCGCTGTGGAGGTGTGAATAGATCCCCAAATAGAACGGCTCCTATTTTTTCCTTCCGTCACAGAGCGTAAACACGTTTTTCCTTGTATTCTTGGCAAAGCAGGAGAACAGGTGGAAGATAAAAATAACCCGTTTTTGAGAACAGGCTTAGCATTAGTCATTTCCAGTGTGCCTAAGAAATATAATTTCATCTTGTATGTGCAAAGCGAGGGGCAATGGGCCCACCGTGGATGTGGGATTGCCTGACAATAGCCATTTATGACCTCTGGTGATGAGTCACAAGGTACCAAATCTTGATGAATTGTTATTACCCTCCTGTTTCCCTGCTGGCAGGCGCATCTGCATTGTGCTGCTTGGGCTCCGAGCAGTGAATCACCTGTTCTTTCTGGCAAGTGAAATGGCTGTGCCTTATACAACTGCTCATTCAAGACAGAAATGAGTTTGTATAAACTGCCAAGAGTGGAACCAGAGAAGTTGTATGTTTGAGGCTTCACTGGAAAAAATGAGATCATGGGAGTTTCTCTGATACTTCTAAAATTAATTCGGTACCTCTATTACTTCACTCTTACTTAACTGTGACATACTTTTATAGATCATTATACTCAATAATTATTGTTAACAGTGCAGCTGCTCTCTTTCTAAACTTGTGGCCAGGAAATTGCAAAAGGGCAATTAAATCAACCTATTGTACTTCTCATTGCAGTGGGTTAGGATCACAAACGCAGCCCATTACCCCATCTCAGCTGAGGGGCAGGGATTTTTAAAAATGCTCTATTAGTCACTTACATCACAAGGGATCTAACTAGCTTTGTTGGCTGAGTCTGCGTCTAAGTGTCTAAAACTGCTTTCTACCTGAAGAGTTCCCCAAATAAATAAATTAATTTAATGGACGGTGGAAGAGACACAAGCAGCCATAAGTAGCACATAAATAGCAGTGCACATAAATAGCACAACACATAAAGCTATACCGAGACAGCAACAAACATCTTTTTTAACTGTCTTCAGAGGAGCGTGGAGCACATTAGCAGTGCAGTGACATCTTTATTGACGGACTGGCAGTGACACAGATGGATAGTGCCCTCTTGTTACAGAAAGGTTTCATGCTGGGGATTATAGCAGAATTCTGGAGAAAGACATCTCCCAAAGCTGATACCGCTGATTTAATTTTCGTTTTCTCCAGTGCTTTTCTTTCAAGAACAGTAAGCGCTTTAAAGACATTAACAAATGCCACTGGATTTATCTGGAAGAGATGTTGATATTATCCCCTACGGCATGGGTAGGCTGTGCCCAAGACAATACTGTCCTGCAGGGCAGGATGATACAATTCTCCTCATCTCTGTAATTTTATTTTTTTACAGATGAGATGTAGCGAGTTTGGGTAACTTGCCTAGAGGTCACACAGCAAGTGAGTGGCTTAACTAAACAGATAGAGCCTCCAAATCCTGGGTCTCTACTCCCTGCCGTGGATTGCATGGCCGAGAGAACAGGCCAGCGATACAGCCTGCGTCCATCCCGTGGCCGCAAGTCCTGGGGGAGGCTGGGTTATTCTTGGGCGCTAATACATCCATGTTCTGTAAACATAATATTGGCTTCAAAACAGGGCATGCGTCCTTGCACTTGCTATTCCGCATTTTCTGCCTCCACATCGCTGTCATCTGTGAGAGGGAAATCACGCAGGGTTTTCTGAGTGGTGTAGCTTTTGGTTTGCATGGGGCATTCCTGGCTTAAGATTGCCTGGGTAAAGGAGAGAAGAAATCATGCTTTAGTAAAAATGGTGATTCATATGAATAGTTAACAGGAGCATTACCACTTTTAGAGAAAGTCAGAGCAGCCAACAACTTTTGCCCAGGGAATACAAGCTGTGCGTTAGGGAAAGGACCATAGCTCTAAGCTTTTCTGGTTTTATTGTCTGAGGTTTTTGTCCCTTTTCTGAGGGTGGAGTAGAGCCCAAAAGGCAAGACACAATCCCCAGCAAATTTATTCTAATCCCCCCCACACAATCTCTGGATTATCAATCCCCTAGACTTTAAGTATGCTTAAACTCACAATCTTCTCCTCTTTAGCAGGGGGGTTGCGCAGGTACCAACAGAGAGGAGCGTAAGCGATATTGGTAACTCCAATGATGATCATCAGCCAGGGAAACCCAATAGCTCGTACAATCGCACCGCCTGCAGATGGACCTGCAAATTTAAAAAAGAAAGAAATTAGAAAAGGCTACGATGACAGAGAGCAAAAGGTGCCTTTCCAGTTTGGAGGGGGTCTATGAATCTGCGGTGACGGGGTTGCAGACTCCGTGCCGGTTGCTTGCAGCGAACGCTGGGTGGAGGAGAGGGAGCGATAAACCGAGAGGCACAGTGAGTGCATCGTCCCGTGGGTGAGAGTTCATCCGTACCAATCGCAAAGCCCATGCAGAAGGCGACATCAGCTATGGCGTAGACATTGCCGTAGACAGAGGTGTGGCGAAGGTCCACGAGGTAGCCCATGATGGGCATCATTGAGGAGTCCACCATTCCTGCCCAAAGCAAGAAGGACCTGATCAGTCACCACCTTCTCTGAGGGCAGTGGTGAGAGCTGCGGCGGAGCTGCATTGCACAGCCTGAACACTGACAGCTTACCTATGGCAAAGCCAAGCCCACCGTTTGGGCCAATCAGCCCGTAAATATTTTTGGCCAGAGGTACCTTTGAGAGGGGAGAGAGAGAATGTATGAGCGCGGGCAGAAGAGCTGCCTGAGGTGCGAAGGTGTAACATAGATCTGTGGAACCGATGCACGCGTGCAACCATGGAACATCTCCTGCCTGCCGGGCACGTCACCCCCTTTCAGTGCTAATGCCCACACTGCCCCTGCAGATTCTTCTACGGAAAGGTCTCAGAATTGGCTCGCGCTACTTACACAAAGGAGACTAATTCCCACCACAGCCATGCCGATCAGGGAGCACAGCCACCTGCAACAAGGCCGCAGTTAGGAGAGGGCAGATGTTCTCAGCGTGCACACCACCACGAGCGTTAATTCATGCTGAAAGCACAGGACTGGGCTGGGTTGAGCTGAACTCTCTTCTGTTCCACTTACCGGCCCATTTTGTTAGCCAGAATCCCAAAGAGATTGGTGCCGATGAGGTAGGATATGCTGGCAGGGAGGAATGCCATCCCTGAGACAGAGAGAATAAAAAAGCAAGTGTCATCCCCAAGCAAATGCAGGGGATTTGCAAAAATATCCACTTCACTAACTGCCTCTCTCATTTGGAGAATTTCATGAGCTGGGTGAGGCAAGGTAACGTCCCGCACCCACTCTGGGTGCCTGTCCATGCAGTAGTGCTCCTCCGTGTCCTCCGCTGCCATTGCTCCGTGTCACGGCTGCGCTGGCTGCCCCGTTCCTCCATGCCCTGTGGAAGGGTGGGGATCCCTCTATGGAGGCAGAGGGAGGTGTAGGAAATGTATTTGCTTTCGATGGGAGGGGAAACTGAGGCACGCAGCAGTGCAGACATTCACCCACAAGATCCATGAGGCAGCCAGAAGGTAAATGCAGAACTTTTTTGTTCCCACTGCTTTAATAAGCTCATCCTTCTCTCCTGTCATAGTTTCTTCCCCTTCCACCTTTCTCCCCTTGCCTTCTGCTTTTCACTTACTAAATAAAGAGGAATAAAATAACTGCTTAAGTAAAAATCTTGGGGATCATTATGTAGCCAAAATTAAATATTTGCACTGTTTACTGATTTACCAGTTGTTTATTTTTAATATACTCTCCCGCTGACTAAAATAAAACTGGTCAGCTCCATTTCACTAAGACAACTTCCTTATTGAAACACAATGATTTATGTTTAATTTTCTTTCCTCTCTTTAACAGCTACAGAACACGGTTAAGCCTGCAGGTTTAGTCCAAGCTCTTCTGGGGTTTTTTTCCAGAACTACGGGAGTGGGCAAACCAAGGCATACAAACAAAGAAGCCCCTTAAGTTCATAATAGCTTGTGAGATGGGTGGCTTGCAGTTGAACTGTGTCTGAATCCAAACTGCTCTCAAATCTCAGGTAGCTGAAAATCTAGTGAATATATTTGGGATTTTCTTTGATGTCTACTGACCTCTGGGTCCTGCTGAGTCACCTCAAAGGTTCCCCTCGAGTTCGGTGGTGACGGGAGCAGCCCTGAGTGCTTTTCTCAGCCTGGGACATTTGTGGTTACCGGCAGCTACGCTGTCCCTTCTCCCCACTGCCAGAATCCTTGGGACGCTGCTTTACCCTCGCCTATCCTTGCTCAACCACTTGCTCGTGAGAAGCATCATAGGCTCTTATGGGGATGGATGCTCCTGCCTGACCAGAGCGTAACTTGATTAGGAGCTCTCCCAGCCCTCCTGCTGCCAGGCTGCAATTCAATTTGGGATCTAAGTGTAGCCTGGGGCACCCCCCGGGTCATTCCTCAGCCAATCGAGTTTTATAACAATTAGTTTTTATTTTTCTAGCAAACACAGACAATGTTATCTCCATATCACATTTTCTAGGCAGCTGGTAATTAGCACGTACCATCCTGTCCTGCCTGGGACTCTCTAAATGGCCTTGTTTTACTCAGAGCTGCCTCTGCAAAACCCATCTGGCTGCCACAATTTCAGCCCAGCACGATACCATTATCTGCCCTGCAGAAGATGGGATTCGACAGGCTTCCCGTGCACAAAACAGCCTTCCTTCCACCGTTATTGCTCTTGTGAGGAGTCTGATTCCATACAATCTTTTCAATAATAGAGAAAAGCAAATTGTATAGCTACCGCTAAGGACATTTCCAGCTGAAATTGGAGCAACACGCAGGCCGGGGTCACTCACTCTGTGCGGGTGAGGGTATATGTTTTCTTCTTTTTTAGAGTGATATAAGAGATTATTCAATTCATCTCGCAGTGCCAAAGCAGGACCAGTTCTAGCTAAACTGTATCAAGCAACCGTTCAGGAGTGAAGGCTGCAAAGCATGACACCTACCTAGCTGCCATTTCGGGGAGCACATGGTTTGCATCATCCAGATGGGCAAGGTGGGCTCGAGCATGGCCACCCCCATGTTGGAGAAGCAGAGGGCTCCTGATGGGGAGAAAAGGGAGAAATGCTCCATTTTAGCCTCCTCTTGCCGCTGTTTCCAGCAGACACGGGTGAATCTTTTCAATCAGGAGACGCAGGTGCACAAAGAGGAGCGCGGTGAGTGCTGACGTCCGCCTTTACCTGCAGCGACCAGGATGTAGGGGTCTCGCAGCAGGGTGGGCAGCGGCGTGCCTTTGGTGCTCTGCGGGATGGCAAAGCGGGGTTACGTCGGCTGGGAGCCGCGGGCGCATTCACACCCATCCGGCGCGGCGCCTGCACAGCCCTGCGCCCGCTTCGTTCACGCCGCCTGGCACCGGCTCACGTGTGCACACACGCCTGTACTCACCTCGGGGGAGATCTTGGAGGGCTGCAGTATGCAGAGCTGCAAAGCTGGGAACAAAACACTGATGTTAGCTTACTTCCAGAGACGGCACCCCTTTGATCCACATTTCCCTCTGGTTTTTCCTTCAGCATGACCCCTTTCATTGCCAGAGCCCCCGGGGATGCAGGAACTGGTTTTGGGGACATTGTTCAAGTGGGCAGAGGGAGAGGTGGCTCCCAGCCCTGCTCCCGCGGGAGGTAGCAGCAAAACTCCCTGAAGTGGACTGTGTTACAAGTGTTTTGCCAACCCAAGAAGCAGTCAAATATGCAAATACTCTCCGTCAGGCTGCCAGCTGCCTGCTGGGGAGCCACAACTAGAGCATGACAGAAATTAGATGTGGAAAAGAATTGGTTTAAAAAAGAAAGTTTCATATGTATGGGACCTACGTTTCATTTTCCAAAAGCTCTTACATGCTTCATTAAAGATGTCTTGCATTACATCTAGGCAAAGATGGTAACTGTGACTATAATTTAATTAGCTTAATATTTCCCGCTAAAAATGCACATTTCTGCTATCTATAACTTTGCCGTTACACTCTGAAGGCTCTCAGGGCCTGCATCTGTAATACAGCTATCAGAGAAAGAGTAAGGATCACCATTTATGCTGGCAAAGTCTAATTCCTTCGTGGCACGGTGAAAAAGCGGCAGGCAAGTGTGCCTTTTACAAAGAATTCACAGTTCAAAGAGCTTTACTGAATATGCTATTCAAGCCATTAAAGCAATCAAGGGGTTTATTAAGTAATGAGGAACTAATTCTTACTATATTGCTATGTCATGCATCTGGTGGTAGAAAACATATGATTTAGCAATAACAGAATAACCAGCGCTGATGATATCACCCGCGTTGTATTAATCTGCCTCTTCCTTCACACAAGCCCCGTGAGATTCTCCCTGAAACATCCACATTTAAATCTTCTCACGTGGGTTTTTTTTGGTAGGATTAAACCACTTGGCTTCTCACCTCCATCCAAGAGGGCGAGGAAGGCCAGGACCAGGAAGGGAGACGATTTCCCCACGAACTCGTACATCACGCTCCCGAAGGGGGCCCCGACTGCAAGGGAAAGGCTGCGTCACACAGCGGCAGTGCCACCGTCCCCAGCGCCCGGGCAGCAGCGCTCGGCTCCTGCCGTCGTGGTCTCTGAACCCCCCGGCGGGGGTTTGGTGATGGGTTGTGTCAGAGAAGGTGTCGGGTCCAGCGGGCAGTGGCCATGGAGGATGAGCGGAGGGAGGGAGGAGGACAGGCCAGGCATGCCCGCGGAATGCCGCCGGGGAAGGGGCACAGCCAGGCAGGTGGAAGCAGCAGGTGATGGCTGACAAGGCTCTGGAGATGCTGTTGATTTTAACTGCGTTGGGAGCAAGGTTTCCTTACTCAGCACACCCAAGGCCAAGCCTCCAAGAGCGATCCCCATCGCATTGCCCCTCTCGAAGTCGTCCGTGTACACGCTGGCCAGCATGCCCAAGCCTGGGACAGAGAGAAAGCAGAGGCCACGTGAGGCTGGCTGCTACCGTGGTGGGGGGCTCCTCTCTGAAAGCAGCCTGCGCGTTTTGGGGGGCTTTATCTGCTTGCCGGCTGGGCTGTGTTGATGCACCATCTGTACCAGCCAGGCGGGTGCAGCGAGGAGGAGGAGGAGTTCGAAGCTGAGGAAGGCACCCAGCGTGTCCATGCTGCTGATCATTGCTGAGATGCTAATTGAACCCAGACAAGGGGAGCTAATATAGAAGACTACGGTGTAGCTAAAACATTTACCTGCGACTGATGAGAACGATGACCCAATGCCTTGGAGGGCTCGGGCGATGAACAGCAAGGTGTAGGTGCCTGAGAAAGCAAACACTGTGGAGGAAGGAGAGAGACGGCGTCAGGCAGAACTGCAGTCTGAGCGTTAAAACCCTGCAGAGGGTAAGAGCAACCTCGGCTTGCACTAGTTTGGGTGCTGGAGGGGGCAGGGGGCCGCTCGTCCTTCCTTGTCACCGATTTCTGAGACCAGTTCCTCTGCTCTCACTCCTTTCTCCTGCACAGGGACAATGGTGCAGGCACAGGCCAAACTATTTGCTCCGGTGCTGCTGCGTATGAAGGGCAGACGGAAGGGCAATACTCACTGACTGTGGAGAGGAACATGATGACGAATCCGATGAACATGGGGATGTGGTATCCTATCCTGGAAAGGGAAAAAAGAGGCACCACCTCAGGGAGGATTCCTCACTCCAGGTTGAGATCTGGTCTTGCTGCCCAGTCTTAGCACACACAGCTCTGTGGGCTGGTGAGCATCTTCTGAACGTGTGGATGTGCCCGAGTGCTGTTCAAGGAAGCATCCAGTGCCTAAGTGCCCCCAGATAACAGTGTAAAGCACACCCGAGACACGGGGCTCTTGCCAACTCATCTGCCTGCCCAGACCATGTGGAGATGAGCCCAGCACCCCTCACACATCTGCTAGAGACAAAGGCAAATTAAAACTCAGGGGCAGAAAATCTGAACAACATTATATCTATAGCCAGGTGGGAATCTTTGTTTGTTTATTTGATGGTTACTGGCATTAAATAGCATCTGTCTGCACCTGAGGAGAGCATTAGTGAGGCTTATGCTGTAATATAAACTTGCAAGCCATTTGTAGGCTTTTAGAAAAGGTAAAATTCATGCTTATTTTGATGCATATATTCTCCTCCTTGCTATTTTACCCACCGGTTCCTGTAATTCTGTGATTGCAGGGGCTGCACATGTGCAGCACAGACCTTTACTGCTCAGCTAATGGTGATTTCATTAGCAGGCAGGAGCTGCCTGTCCCGGAAGGGCTACACCCTGGTGCAAACCCGGGTCTCTGACCTACCTGTTGGTCAGGAGACCCACGGACGGGTTGACCACCAGCTGTATGAGAGCCTTGGAGGCAAACAACAGCCCCACGCGGACATTTTCCTTGGCGAGGAACTCCTCGCCCTCCGGGCAGCCGCTCGGCAGTGGGGGGCTGCTGGCGGGGGGCTGCAGTGGGCGGCTGCTCTCCGTCCCGTTCGCCAGCTCCGCAGTGCTGGCAGAGCCCAAGACAGTCACCGTGGTGTTGTCAAAATAGGAGAACATGGAGGAGAAAGGAGGAGCCTTCAAGGCTGGAGGAGCCGGCTCAGTCCAGGCTGGGGCAACAGAGCTGTTAGCGCCTTCGTATTCTGTTGTATAAAGGAAGGTGGGGATGATCGGTACTGGAAGAGAAGCCAGGGAAAGGATTAGTTAGTGATTTTACTCCATTTTCTGGCTTGGCATGCAGCTGAACAGAATGGTGCTGGCTAGATGTCAGTGTCCTTGAAGGTCCCTGCACCCAGCCCTCCCCAGGGCTCTCCCTGCACAGGGACCCTGCCAGCATCAACCAGAGACCAACCAAGGAGCCGAAACCCCGAGGTGGCACCCAAAGAGCACAGCGAGAGCCGCACACCATACCCACGACCGTCAGCAGCATGTTGTCCAGCAGCAGCGCGACGAACACCACCACCAGCACCAGCCTCCGCGATGCCCTGCCCGCCGCTAGCCATCGCCAGGGCATGCGTTCGGCAGCCGGGGGCATGGCCGAGAGCCTGGAGCTCACAGCTGGGGTCCTCCTGGCTCCTGGTCTTCAGGACTGAAGGTCTCCTACAACCTTTAAAGAAAACACTCTGGCTTACAACCTCCCACAGCTCATGGCTTCTCCCTTGAGAAGGCAACTCCCGAGGTCCCATAGTGTCTGTGTCCTCCAAGAGCTGGGTGCTCTTCCCTAGGAGCTGGGACCTCCGGCTTTGCTATCAAAGACCATGGTTTTATCAAGCTCGCATTTAAAGTTGCAGATGGAGTGCACTCTAACCCATTTCCATTCTCCTGAGACATCTTGTACCTGCTTCAAGGCATCATTTAAATCTTCTTCCAAAGACTCAAAGCACAAATCAAGCCAGTAGCTTATCTGTGGTAATCTCTACATCTTTTATTCCATGTTTGTTCTTTTGAGATTAAATTAGGTCTCAAAGGAAATTCATTTACCTTGCATGTCTTTTCATTTGACCTAATTAAAATGTCATGGCAAGATATAGGACTTAAAAGACTAACATACGTGATTAAGATCAGTGCTTCAGAGGGACTGAGAGAAGATTGCTTGCTCCGTCACACTGAAAATATCAATCAGAAATTTGCACTAAACCAACCAAACAATTAGCCATTTACGTTCTTACAGCTCGTAGGCACTTCAGAGACTAAGTGGCAAAATGGATGGAGCTGAGTCTGAACTGTCACTCTTTCCAATACTCCTGTGGTTTCCTGAAATCCCAGCCAATTATATTTATCAATTTTTAATTAAAAAAAGTAAACCATCCATACCCTCTATCATCGAATATGAGTGCCGCACAAGTCATTTAGTTGGGAAACAGGGATGGTTTCTCACCGTACCTCCAAGTAATAGCAAAGACCAAATAATAGAATTAATGCCAGAGAAGATAGAGAGAGATATTAAAAAATTAGAGAGCGAGAACATGTGAGGAAGCATAGGCAATAAAGACATATAGACTAACGTAGCCCTTATGTCCCAAGCCACAAACCCTGTCCCCTTCTCAATGCAAACCTGTTGCGTGGAGCAGAGGAAAATGAACTCTTACCCTGGAGCCCATCTTGGTGCGAGGAGCCGGCTGCTGCTGCGGGAGGTGGTGTCTGCAGCCGCTGCTCCCGGAGGATTTATGATTACCTTTTATCAGAAGAGGATATGAGTGTCCCTCTTCCATGGAGATTTAATTGGAACCTCAAACAAGTTCATTCAGCCCTGCAGCTCCCTCTGCGTCAGAGCAGGACGGTTGAGGGCTGAGGGGGATGAGGAGGAGAGAGGCAGGAGTGTTTATCTGCAGCAGAGGCACCCGCTCTCCAGGCTTTCATCAACGCTTATCTCTCTCCGAGCACCTTAACTCTTGCCTGCGTCTGAGCACACCGAACACGCCACCCCGGGACTGCACAGCCCTTTCGTCCGTGGGGGAAGCCTGCTCTGCCCCTTCGGTGGGTAGTTACGAGAGGCGGCGAGCAGATTCATCGCTGGGAGGCAAGGCTGGCATCATTAAATGGCTCTGGGAAATGCATTTATAAAATACATAATCGTCTAGATCTTGGGCTACTGTCCAGTGACTGATGGCCATTCTCTTGCTGCCTAATGCTGCTTGTCCTTGGCACGACTGCCCTCGTTCCAACCCTGACTCCGTGTTACACATCCCAGGGTACAACCGGGCAGATTTCACCAATGAGACCTGCAGCACCCCAGGGATTTTTGGTTAACTCCAAAACTCAAGGTGCACAATTTGATGAAAGAGGGACATCGCATCAGTCGCTCTTCCCCGCTCCCTCTGCATGTGTTTGTGCGTCACCGTGGGCCGTACCTGTGTGTTTACCGGGTTGAGCCCGCGGACGTTGGCAGCGGGTGCCGGTGCGTGGGCTGGATGCGTGCGTGTCGCTGCCGCCGCGTGTACCAGGCGCGTGGTGGAGGAGATGCATCAGCCAGCGAGTGGGGAAGAACTGGCTGTGTGGGTGGGAGTGGCTTCTGCAGGATGCACAGCCGAAAAGGCAGCAGCCAGGGGTTTGCTGAAGGGTCTGGGGGGGGGCTTTGCAGGGAGATGTGCAGTGCTTTACAGCCTGCAAAGGGAGGGAAAGGAGCTGCACGCCCGACAGTCCCCATGGCAGGCAGCACCGGGGCCCTGCTTCTCCCACGGGACGTGGTACAAGGAGCTCCCTCCAAAGCACCCCTTCTCAGGCAGGTTTTTTCCTTTATGTGCTGAATGTTTTTAGCACTAGAGGGAAAATAAATGGAAAGAAAGCTCTTCCTCAAAAGGAAAAGAGAAATATTTAGGTCACTGAGTCAGGCGGTGGGCTGGTCTGCTGGGTGCTGACAAGCTGCCTCTACCGAGTCCACAACGTAGATCGGCTTTTCAGGCTTCCCAAAATTATAAATGTGATGATAAGCGTTCACAGTGGATGGAAATATCTTTAAGGCCAGAATGCACTGATCTGGCCCATGAGTCCTGGGAGGTATGGGGCAATCTCGCCTCTGCCCTGGGCATCAACAGGCGGTGGGCTCTCCACACCTGAGCTCTGCCCTCACCTCCTCCCGCAGAAGGGTGCTGGCAGCGGGGTGCCTCTCCACAGCCTTTCCCCGCGCTGTTACGCTGTCTGCTTTATCTCCAGGGACAAGGAGCTATTTCTTGGACTAACAAGGCCGGTTTCTCATAAGCAAAGCTGGGTGGAAAATTCTATCCACGCATGGGTGAGGTACTGCAACTGCCATTGAAAATATGATATCTTTTCTTCCATCTTTTCTGTTTGCTTAAACTTTTGACACTTTGCTGCGTGATTTCTTTTTTAAACCAAAACCGACACCATCATTCATTCAGGATACAGAGATTTACCGCAGAGAAAGAAAATAAATCCTAAACATATTCACCTTTTCTCTGTTGGCGTGTAAATCTGCCATTGAGGCCGTTTATCTGGCTTCTGCATGGCCAAAAACTATTGCCAGTAACGTGAGATGAGTACATCCTACCAAGAAATTCCCTGGGTGTGCATTAGAGCAGAAGTTGAAGCCTTTAAATATATTTCATGAGCTGAGAATTGAACGTCTAGGCCTGGAAATGACTTTCTAAATATCTGCAAAGTAGACAGAGGATGAGCAGTGCAGCACTACCATCTACTGAGGGAGCTCAGAATTGCTCAGCTGTACCTTGGGCTCTGGATAGAAAATAATTCAGATTCTCCTTCAGGTGAGGAGACAGTTATTATTATTTTTTTTTCTCTTGTAGGCCCCAAGGTCAGGACACCATCTCATTTGGCAGCCCTAAGCAGCTGAAGGAGATTGCAGTCATGTCACTTGTTTTGCAGAGATGACGGGAAAGCTTACTCAGATGTGCTTTGGAAGCATTTCCCTGTGTCCATCAGATTTTTCCAGGCAGTTCTCTTTGAGATTTTTTTTTTTTTTTAAACCATTATAAATGTTTGCCATGAATTTTTCGTTCAATAACCCTACGGAAAAAAAAAATGACTACAATCTTCTTCCTGGGCAGACTGAGGTAGTAAAGTACAGTGAACATTTCTGTGTAATGAAAAGTATAACAGAATTTATGGGCTGTCTCAAGGCCCAGCATAGGATGTGGGCCTGAAAAATTGCTGATAGCAGACCTCATGCCGGCTCCGCAGGCTGATTGCAATTCCAGTGAATTCAGTCGACAGCAGGCTTCGCTCGACGAGATCGCTCTCTGCTGCTGACTCACCTCAAAGGTGCAGTGAAATACATCCGCTGTGCAGCGAGGGCTCCTGCGTACCAGCACAAAGCAGCATTTTGCAAAGCAGCGTGAGACAAATGGCTTATAGATCTAATACTGCCAGCCCGGGGCTGGGCAAACACGGCAGCGTAAACACAGTGTCGTGGCTCAGCCCCAGGCAGCAGCTCAGCACCACGCAGCCATCGCTCGCTGCCCCTGCCCCGATGGGATGGGGGAGAGAATCGGAGGAGTGAGAGTGAGAAACACTCCTGGGGTGAGATAAGAACAGGTTAATAATTGAAATAAAGTAAAATGGTAATGATAATAATAACAATATAATAATAATAATAATATCCAAAGCAAGCGATGCCCAATGCAATTGCTCACCACCCGCCGACCGATACCCAGCCAGTTCCCGAGCAGCAATTGCTGCTCCCCGGCCAACCCCCCCAGTTTCTATACTGCCCATGATGCCGTATGGTATGGAATGGCCCTTGGGGCAGTTGGGATCAACTCTTCTGGCTGTGCCCCCTCCCAGCTTCTTGTGCCCCTGGCAGAGCATGGGAAGCTGAAAAGTCCTTGACTGGCATAAGCAGTGCTGAGCAACAACTAAAAACATCAGCGTGTTATCAGCATTCTTCTCCTACTAAATCCAAAACACAGCACTGTGCCTGCTACTAGGAAGAAAATTAACTCTACCCCAGCCGAAACCAGGACACACAGATTGGAACAGGCACCCATAAAACCCTACTTTGCTTTGAAGTCTCTCTCTGCTAATGTTTCCTTTACCAGAAGGTTTCTATTACGCAGCACTGGAACCGCTGCCCTGGCAGTGACCGCTGCCTGTTGTTGCCTTGCGCTCTCCTGTGGGCAAATTTGCATTGTCCTCTCAAATGCTATGAAGTGAATAAAAATATTTAGAACACAAAATGGTCTGTTTTGAGCAGTTGGAGTCTGCATCCTTGGGCCACCATTTAGCCAGGCTTTGAATGCAGGTGGAAGCACTTTGCAAAGCGGTGCGGGTTGAAGTAACCCTTGAGGCTGCCGTTTAGCGAGTCCTGCCGGTTTGTATTTCGTTAAGTCCTTTTGGCTAGTAACAAAGAGGAGAGCTCGGTAATGTGCTCAAGGTCACGTTGCATTAGAAAGAGAGCTGAAACCTGGCCAAAGCCTTCCAGTTTTGTGTTTCGTCCACTCGACGGCGTTGTCCCTTTGTCTGGGGATAATTTATTGTGTTTACTCCCTCCTTAGCCAAACAGTTTCTTGTGCAATTTTTTAGCTTTTTTCCATCAGTCTCACCAGTCCTCGGTACTTTGTTGCTCCTCCAAACAAGCACAGAATTGCCAATATCTCTTTGAAAACATATTCCCCCCAAATATTTCTACTTTTAACATAGAAGGAGATAGAATATTGTTTTATTACATCAAGTAATTCTATCTCACTGCTAAGCGGAGAGAACAAACAGCAAGTATTAAAATATAACATATATGAAGAGATACATAACCCATAAGGAAATAGAAGGTTGACAGACTAATGGTTTCCCGGAAAAAGGTGTTTGCAAATAATCTTTTTTTTTTTAATTAAATTAAAGGTTTAGGGGGTAAGGCAGCTCTCATTCTGTCCTTTAAGCAATTGGATCAGTCTGCCCTTGATGTTCGTACGTGGCATCCGTGCAAGCGGGGTGTTCCCATCGACAGCCGCGTCTCTTTGCCAGTTCCTTCTTTATTTCTCATCTCCTGTCTCCCCTAAGCTGCTGCCGCCACCCTCTTAGATCAAAGCGCTGGCTCAGGTTGAAGCAGAGCCCTGGAACCTCGGCTGCGGTGCAAGGACCGTGTCGCCACCGCCGGCGCAGTGCCGAGCCGGGGCCGCGGCGCAGAGCGGGCCCCAGTGCCCCTCCAGCCCGGGCCAGGGCTGCGGAGAGCCGGGGGCTGCCTGGGCGGGCGGGCAGGGCGCGGCTTGCCTTCCGCGCAGAATTGCTCCTTTGCTTGTCTTCTCAGCCATGCAACCCTTCTCCCAGTCCACTAATTAATTACCTTGCTTGCTTGCTTTCCTTCCTTCTTTCTCTTGCTCTCTCTCTCTTTTCCTTTCCCCCTTTTTTCTTCCTTTCCCTTCCCCCCCCTATTTTTCTCTTTTTATCTTTTTCTCTTCCCTTCCCTTTTTCATCTCTTTTCTCTTTTCCCTCTTTCCTTCCCCTTTTCCCTTTCCCCTTTTCCCTTTCCCCTTTTCCTTTTCCTCCTTTTCCTTTTTTCTTTTCCTTTTCCTTCTCCTTCTCCCTCCCCTTCTCCTTCTTGTTTCCCTTTCCCTTTCCCTTTCCCTTTCCCTTTCCCTTTCCCTTTCCCTTTCCCTTTCCCTTTCCCCCTTTCCCTTTCCTTTTTTCCTTTTCCTTTTCCTTTTCCTTTTCCTTTCCCTTTTCTTTTCCTTTTTATCTTTTCTTTTCCTTCTTCCTTTTCCTTCTTCCTTTTCCTTCTTCCTTCTCCTTCTCCTTCTCCTTCTCCTTCTCCTTCTCCTTCTCCTTCTCCTTCTCCTTCTCCTTCTCCTTCTCCTTCTCCTTCTCCTTCTCCTTCTTGTTCTCCTTTTCCTTTTCCTTTTCCTTTTCCTTTTCCTTTTCCTTTTCCTTTTCCTTTTCCTTTTCCTTTTCCTTTTCCCTTTTCTTCTCCTTTTCTCCTTCTCTTATCTTTTTTCTTTTTCCCTTTTCCTCCTTTTCCTCCTTTTCCTCCTTTTCCTCCTTTTCCTCCTTTTCCTCCTTTTCCTTTTCCTTCTTTTCCTTCTCCTTTTCCTTCTCCTTTTCCTTCTCCTTTTCTCCTTCTCCTTTTCTCCTTCTCCTTGTCTTTTTCCTTTTTCCTCCTTTTCCTCCTTTTCCTCCTTTTCCTCCTTTTCCTCCTTTCCCTTCCCCTTCCCCTTCCCCCCCCCCCCCCCCCCCCCCAGCACCCCGGACAGTTCCCGGCTCCCCCGGCCGGGCGGGCGGGGGGCGGGGCGGGGCGGCGCTATATCAGCGCATGCGCGGCGGGGCCGGGCCCGGCGGAGGAGGCGGAGGAGAAGATGGCGGCGGTGCGGGCGGTGCGCGGGCTGGTGAACGGCGGCGGGCCCGGCGGGCCGCGGGAGCAGGTGGCGGCCCTCACCCGCGATTACCTCTCCCAGCCGCGCCTCAGTGAGTGCGGGGCCGGCCGGGCGCTGCGGGGCGTGGGCCCGGCGCGGGGTGGGCCGCGGGCAAGCCCGGCCGGGCGAGGGCCTGGGCCTGGGCCGCTCCTTGCGGGCGGGCCGCCTGCCCCGAGCGCGGGGGTGCGCGGGGGTCGCTGGCTCCGGCCGCCGTCCCGCCCGGGCTGGGCTTCCAGTGGCGGGGGGAGCTGCGGGGGTGGTGCGGGGGGAGCTGCGCGTCCCGCGCTGTGCCCTGGCCGACGGCTGAAATGGGCCCCACGCTGGGGCCGCGGGCCCGGGCCCGCTGGCTGACACAGGCCCGTGTCCTGCGTGGAAAACCTGGGCTCTTAGCAGGAACCGGAGATTGCTGTAAATCGGTGGGGGTGGTGTGGATTCCCTTCCTTTAAGATGAAGTTGAGAAATCTGATGAAAAAGGGGAAATACAGTAGCTGTGTGGAAAAAAAAAAAAAAAAAAACCCAAAGAAAGCCAAAACCTTTATTGCAGCATAGTAAGGGAAAAGTCAAAGTTGTTCGAAGATGCGTTTTTTCTGGCCCTTTTTTTGACTCAGGTAGTAATTACGTGAGTGACTCTACCTCTACACCTAAGCAGCGTGAGTACGTACAAGGTGGTAGCCAGGGAGCTGCTCTGCGGTGGTTTCTGTGAAAATGTCAGTCTGGTTTGAAAGCCAAATCAATCATTACCATTGCTGCTCCCCCAGGTCTGCTGCTCTGCTTTACTCTGGAGTGGAGGCTTCTGTCAAGGTTGGAGCCAAGGTGACTTCATACTCATTTCATGTTTTTCTGTGTAGATTTTGGCTTTTGCCCAAACTGACAGTGCTTCCAAGCTGGGTATGAAAAACGCTTCAGTTGCTTTTGGTTTGTCATAGAACCAGTTGACCTTATTGGAAACAGGAATTTTGAGTTGGTGATGAGCTGCTTTCAAGGGGAATTGATGCTGATTGATGTCAAGGAAATATTTTCTTCTGGACAAAGCAAGGAGTGTAAGCCCTTTCCCGTTGACTGAGGAGGAAGTGCTCATGAGACAGTCATGAGATGAAATGCTTTGCTCAAGATAATGTTTTCCATTTCTTGCCCACAGTGGGCTGCAAGCACTTGTAGTCTAAGCAGAGTCCTCTTCATAGCATAGTGTCTGTGTAATTTTCCTTGCTCAGGTGAAAGGAGCAGGCCAGCTTGTGCTTTTGATTAAGACTAATTCAGGGACACATGTCATGTCTCAGGGTGTTTAGCAGGATTTTGACAAGAGTCAAAGGAGGAAATGGCCTCAAGCTGTGCCAGGGGAGGTTTAGATTGGATATTAGGAAAAATTTCTTCATGGAAAGGGTAGTCAAGCATTGGAACAGGCTGCCCAGAGAGGTGGTGGAGTCCCCATCCCTGGAAGTGTTCAAAAAACGGGCAGATGTGGCACTTGGGGACATGGTTTAGTGGGCATGGTAGGGTTGGGTTGACAGTTGGACTGATGATCTTAGAGATCTGTTCCAACCTTAATGATTCCTGTTTTTTACTTTCATTAAAAAAAATCCAGCCACCAAGCCAGGAAACACGAAATTGCTACTCTCCCCTTAATTGGTTTAGTGGTGGACTTGTCAGTGTTAGGTTAATGGTTGGACTGGATGATCTTAAAGGGCTTTTCCAACCTAAACGATTCAATGATTATGAGTAAAACTGAGAAATCAGAGTTCCAGCCTTAGACCATCTTACACACCCAGTGGCCTTCAGACCATATCTAATGCAGTTTTGGTTATTGCCATTTAAGGGGTTACATTGCAACAGTTCAAACAGTTTGCTTAAGTGTAAATACCACACTGTTGACAGTCTAGACAGCACAGGGTAAGTGTGCCAAACCTGGGCAGACTGAATTATCTGAGACAGATGATTCCCTGTGGCCTGGTGCTGGTGGAATTTGTGATCTTTCCTAGTACTGTGAGTACCCGCTTCCTCCACCTTGTAGCGTGACCAGGGATGGGTGCTGGTGTGCCTCCTGTTCTGCAAATGGCTCCACTTGCTCATTTTTCCATCCCAGGGATGAGTGATTAACAGTCACTCTCTTGGTCACTGCTCCTTGTGACCCTGATAAAGCTTTGACTCAGTGTTACTTTTATCTGTGGATCAAGTGATGCTGCGCTCTAGCTGGGATAGCAGCGTGACCTTAGAGCAACACGGGAAGGCTGCTTACTACATTTTGACAGCTTTTTCCATTGGGCTGATCGCAGAGTGATGATTTCTGGGCACATGATACCTCAGAAAGTTGTATGTAGTGCTAGTGCTTGAGCTGGCTGATGTTTAAGATGTGAGCCTTCGCATGAGTCAGCTCGCTGTGGCCTTCTATCAGGTGTCAATCCTTAAGGTAAACCAGGGTAACCCAAGAGGAGTTTGGCTAAGGTGAAATTCAACCTTTTACAGTGCAGCGCATTGACCTTTTCTTGGGAGACAGGAAGGGTATTATAAGGTTTCCTCTTAGCAGTGTGCCAAAACCCACAACTTACTGTAGAAGCTCTGCTGATCAGCTTTTAAGAACGAGATCTACTTGCTTTGCTAAGCCCGGGCTTTCATATGGGCTGGTTCAGTGTCATGGAGCAGGACACTTCTGTGGTTAAAAAAAAAAAGCCTAGAAGTTGAGTATTGATATTAAGGCTTCTCACCATTTGTTGGACATAAATTGCAGTGGTACCTACTTTATCACAAATTACAGATGTTGTTATCCTTGCTTGAAAGATCTTGCAACTGTGTATTTTTCTTAGCTTAAAATGTCAACTCTATGTTGTATTGGTGTTCCTGGTGGTGTTCAGATTATCCTCAGATACAGACTCGCAGTGAGTTTCTGTGATGGACAAGAAAATGGCGATATCATATATCTTAATGTTACCTCAGGGGTTTTGCAAGTAGCAGCAAAAAACGCTGGCCACACAATTTGGTACCTCGTCCTTCTTGTAGAGTTCATAATAAACATAGAAGTGGTACAGAGCTGGGCCCAAAACCTGCAAACCTGAGCCTGGTGATAAGAATGAAACTTTGAAAACCTGATGCAGGATATTTCTGATGTCCTGAGGAAGTACCTGACTTGCGGCTTGCTTTCTTTCAGCTTATAAAACTGTATCGGGAGTGAATGGTCCCCTGGTTATCTTGGATCAAGTTAAGGTAAAGCTTCAGATTCTTAATGAACAAAGCTTTTTGAGGGAGAGTTTACAAGAAAACCTGTGACAGGTTAAATCCAGGCTGTTGTGAAATTCGTGGGTCCACTGAGCAATTTTAATACAAGATACGTTTGACTGCTGAGGTAAATGAGAATATGCAAATTGCTGTAAAGCTAAGGAGAGTTGTCCATGTCCTGGAAGAAAGGGAGAGTGGTTGAGACTGTTGGGGGAAAGAAAGGAAACAGTGTTTCAGTTTTACCAAAATCCCCCAAATGTTGTCTAAACTTGAATGCAGAAACATACCTGTTCACTTTGTTCTTGACCTTTTTGTTACCAAAGTGTAAGTGCTCTGTAAAAGGGAATTGTAAACAGTTTTGGCTTGTTTTCAAATTACTGGCAAGTTACTGTTGAAGGCAAGCAACTGATGTTATGCACAGGCAAAAGCCAGCTTTTTCTTTTTACTGTCAGATGCTGCATCTTGGCTTTCTGTTAGCATTTCAGGACTACTAAGGTTTTTAGAACGGGTTCTGTCAGGTTTTTCTGTGGCCTGCAGCTCTGAGTGAATGTTGTATAGTCCCTGTAAAAATGGGTTTAGCCTGGTAAGTTTTCATTGTCTTAGAATGAGTTTTGTTTTGATGATAAAATTATTTTTAAAAATAATTGAGTAGGTGCTAAGCTTAAGCTTGCTTGAAACCGGTAACGTTAGTTTCATGGCTGTTCTTCTTCTGGATTTTAATGCTTTCCACCATCTTTCTTGCTCATCTTCAGTTTCCTAGGTACGCAGAGATTGTCCACTTGACTCTTCCTGATGGCACAAGAAGAAGTGGGCAGGTTCTGGAAGTCAGTGGCTCCAAAGCTGTGGTTCAGGTACGACTAGGGACAGGAGTGTCTCTTGTTGCAACAGAAAAATATTTTCTTAATTGGCATGTGTCTGAGCCACGTCCAATCTGTCTTGTGATATGTTCTTTTGTTACTGTAAATTAAAAAAGAAAAATCACCTACCTATTCATGCCACTTGCACTTGGAGTAATTTTAGAAGATTGAAAACTGGAGTATGGTGAAATTTTTTTTTTATTTGCATCCTCGCATAGATTTCTTTGCTGCTAGATTAAAGGAATTGTACTGTAATGGTATAGTATTAGAGTCAAGATCAACTCCTGTGTTATGTGGATGCAGGTATTTCTTCTAAGCAGCTGTTTCTTGTTAATATTAATTCTTCTTATCTGAAAAACTTTACCCTGTTGACAAAAGGAAATACTTGAGATCAAAGGAATGGCACTGGGTTTGTTGGTTGCTGCTGATACACCTCATGAATTTTGTTTAAAGTAGGTTTTTGTGTGATGTTTTGTATTAGTGAGCTGCTTTTGAAATCCTTTGCTCGCAGAGGACTGCCTTGCTTTTCTGCCCTGTGGCTGATCAAGTTCTCAAGCTGTGAAGCAGCATTCTAGTGTGTTGTTTTGTAAAGCATGATACCTACTCCTTTTTCCTGTGGGTTTTTTTCTTTCTGCTATATTTACAGGTATTTGAAGGAACTTCAGGTATAGATGCTAAGAAAACGTCTTGTGAATTTACTGGGGATATTCTTCGAACCCCTGTCTCTGAGGATATGCTTGGTAAGTACTTGCATCTTGCTTTGAAGAATGAACAGACTTACCACATGCTAACTTATTTTCACATAACTTGCATTTTGGTTTTATTGCTGTTTCTTGTAGGTAGAGTATTTAATGGATCAGGAAAACCTATAGACAGAGGCCCCATTGTTTTGGCTGAAGATTTCCTTGACATAATGGGTATGTTCTTAATCCATTTCTGGTATGGAGTTAAAGACAAATCTGGTGTTTCTGATTTCTGAATGTTGCCATAGTTTTGGTTTTGAACATGAGATCTAACTGTTAGGGGGATTTTAACCTTATTTTTAAGTGTGTGCGTGGCATCAAACTCAAATGAAATTTATGCAAGAGCAGGATGATGAGGTAGCAGAAAATAACTGTTTTCAGTAATGCTTGGAAGCTGTTCTTTGAAGTATTTGAAGACTATTTAATTATACAGCATCCAAAGATAAAAAGCTAATAACCTGACAGACTTTTCTGGAAAGCGCTCTTATTTACATGACCACAAAATGCCAGAGACTTGGGATCTACAAAAGGCTCAGGTTTGGGCACATCTAAAGATTTGTAGGCCTAACGGTGGGGGTTGCACCTTTTGACGTGAGCTGTAGATCGGTGCTTGAGGTCAGTGGTAGTTTGATCAACCTTCAAACATGTACATGGAATAACATGTGTTCTGTTAAATATAACAGGTCAGCCAATCAATCCCCAGTGTCGTATCTATCCAGAAGAAATGATTCAGACTGGCATTTCTGCTATAGATGGTATGAACAGTATTGCCAGGGGACAGAAAATCCCCATATTCTCAGCTGCTGGCTTGCCCCACAATGAGGTGAGTACTCAAAGCTGCTCTCTAAACAGTTAGTGGCTTGCATTTCACTGGGGTTAAAAAGTAAACCAAGTTAAATTCCGGTCTGTGTAATAATAGCATCAAGTATACAGATGGACTGAAGCATTTTTTTTCCCCTAGATTGCAGCTCAGATATGTCGCCAAGCTGGCTTGGTGAAGAAATCCAAAGATGTGATGGACTACAGTGAAGAAAACTTTGCCATCGTGTTTGCTGCTATGGGTGTAAGTCAATATTATTGAGGAAAATGACGCTTGAGTGATAAGCTGATGCTGAGAGTAGCTGAACATTACTTTTTTGGAAGTATTCTAGTTAGGTTTAAGTATATAATTAAATAGTGCTAAATTGGCTGAATGGCTGAAAATCCCTAATGGCCAGAAGTACTATAACAAAGTGTTCTGATTAGGATTAAATATCTTAAACTTAAAATACCTAGCCTGGAATTCTATAAATAACTCATTCTGTTGGGAACATAGGGGAGTCTTCATGACAGAGCGAGTTTTGCTTTTATGGATTATTAATGAGGTATTTAAACCTTAATATGATGCAAAATGTAGTAATCTAAAATCTGGTCTGGAACTGATGCCTTAATATTGTGTTTTAGGTGAACATGGAAACTGCTCGGTTCTTCAAATCAGACTTTGAGGAGAATGGGTCCATGGACAATGTGTGTCTGTTCCTGAATTTGGCCAATGATCCGACGTAAGTAGTTACACTATGTTGGTTGGGAAAAAGCTGAGAAGAACAAGTAAACTGGAAGCTGAAGCCTCGCTGGTGTCCTGCCAGATGTCACTTAGGCTGACATTTTGCAGCAAAGTTGAATATGAAATGCTGGTACTCCAGCTGGTGCATGTAGCAGATTTTCAGAGGGTTTTAAAGTATTTGTAACTTCAGACTGTTACCTTGCAGTCTTAAAGCACTTGTCATATATAATGCCATACTGTTCTATTTCAGCATTGAACGCATTATCACACCTCGTCTAGCTCTAACAACAGCAGAGTTTTTGGCATATCAGTGTGAGAAGCATGTGTTGGTCATTCTGACAGATATGAGCTCCTATGCTGAAGCTCTGCGAGAGGTATGTGTTTATTAACTCGCATGCTGGGTGTTGGCAGAAAGGGTTGGTGGTATAAAGTGAGAATGTAAACGTCTGCTCAAGCTGTTACAATTAGTATTCATTACAATGTTCTTAAATAGCCAGTGAGGCTTTTGGTTAGTCATTGGTTGTCTAGGATTATGTTCAGCAGTCAACCAGCTATTGCTTCTGTGGTAGCTAAACTTCCTTGACTAGTGGCATTCAGCAGTTTGATATCATAGTTTCTGATTTGCCTTGGCATCTTGTCTCCATCATACGTGGTTGTGGTGGCTATACCTCTCTTAATAGAGGTTTGTGGGGCTGTATTTTGGCATTGCCTGCAGGAAGAGGTACTTCAAGTCACTAGCCTAGCTTAATTAGGGGAGACAGCAGGTCTGTGCGAGTGATCTGATTTCTTGGAAATGTTTTTCTGGATTGCCTCAGGTTTCAGCAGCTAGAGAGGAAGTGCCTGGCCGTCGTGGATTCCCAGGTTACATGTACACCGACTTGGCTACTATATATGAGCGTGCTGGGCGTGTGGAAGGCAGAAATGGTTCCATTACTCAGATTCCTATTCTTACCATGCCCAACGATGGTGAGTTATTTTCAAGTGGTTTTAATAAATAGTACTTTAAAGGACTCCTTTAGAGCAACCTGCCTTATTTCGGACATGATAGGAGGTCCTGTGGCCTTTAGATTTCCATTTGAATGTTGCAGTTCCTGGCTGCCTTCTCCACCTCTATTGCTAATAGGAATGCTTTGTGCATTTTGGACTTCGGGACCATTCTCCAACCCTCTATCAGGAGTGCTTAAAGCTCTCATTCTTGCATAAGAGCGCTTAGTGATACGTGGGGATACTAACTGATGGCATTTTACTTTAGAAGTTATTTAACTGCAAAAAGCTGCCGCATCAGTACTAGAATGGATATAAAAGGTCTGAAAACTGTCAAACCATTTTTTTTTTCCCCACAGATATTACTCATCCTATCCCTGACTTGACTGGATACATCACTGAGGGACAAATCTATGTGGATAGGCAGCTGCATAACAGACAGGTGTGTACCACACCACTTAGAACGTATTCAAGATTGCTCTGTATTTTTTGAAGCATTAATGTTGAAATCCTTGGATGTTGTTTTCCTCCAGATTTACCCACCTATTAATGTCTTGCCCTCCTTGTCTCGACTGATGAAGTCAGCTATTGGAGAGGGTATGACCAGGAAGGATCATGCAGATGTGTCCAACCAACTGGTATGTACAAACCTCTGCGGAGAAGCAGAGGCGTATTTCAAATACACCTCTTGCTAAACTGCCTGTAAAGGGCATGCCAAACAGTTGCAATCCAGAACACTCCTGAGGTGGATTGAAAAGCATTGACTGAGTGCCTGGTGTAGTCAAGTGAGAGCCTTTGTCTGGGTTTGAACAGAAATATTTACGTGTATGATCAAGGTAAAAGCACTGATGATCTTAGGGATCCTTTCCAACCTTAATGATTCCTAGTTTTTACTTTCATTAAAAAATAATCCAGCCACCAAGCCAGGAAACATGAAATTGCTACCCTATCCTTAATTGGTTTAGTGGTGGACTTGGTAGTGTTAGGTTAATGGCTGGACTGGATGATCTTAAAGGTCTTTTCCAACCTAAATGATTCTATGATTCTTCTATGATTCCAGTATGCCTGCTATGCTATCGGAAAGGATGTACAGGCTATGAAGGCTGTAGTGGGCGAGGAAGCTCTTACCTCAGACGATCTTCTTTATCTGGAGTTTCTGCAGAAGTTTGAGAAGAACTTCATTGCTCAGGGTAAGTGTCTGTTTCAAGAACGTCACAGTATGCCTGAGCACCTAAAGCTCTTGTTTCCAGGTCTCCCTGGTGGTGAGGCACTTTCCTGCCCCGTTTTTCAGTCTGTGGTTGCTTTCTGCAGGTCCTTATGAAAATCGCACTGTTTACGAGACCTTGGACATTGGATGGCAGCTTTTGCGAATCTTCCCCAAGGAGATGTTGAAGAGAATTCCTCAGACAACGCTGGCTGAATTCTATCCTCGAGATTCGACTGCAAAACACTAGCCACAGCTTCATCTCTAACTCCTTGCTCTGTGAAATGCTGTTTGTTTTCTTTCTCCATGTGTTGGTGTTTACTTGTCGCCCTTACAATTAAAACCAAGAATAGGTGACATTTGTGCCAGTGTTCCAATGTACACTGATACCAGTTTTTAAAATATCCCTTCTTCCAAAGCCTGGATCTTCAGGAAAATATTTAGGCCAGCTCTTACAAGTGTGCAATAGCTATCATGAAGCTTGGGGTTTTTTTGAACTGGGCCTTTTGTAGACATTTCACGGGAATGTCTGAGGATTACCAGAAATTGCAGATCTTTACTTTCAAACCAGGAGCACATGGTTTAGAAAATGTGAAAGAGCAAGTGTGACTTCTTTGTCCAAAGCATCTGCTTGATCTGATCGTACGCGGTTGCCGTGCTGCTGGTAGAACAGATGGCGCGCTGCTGTCCTGCTGTTGTGCCTGAAGACCAGGCTAATGTGTGGAAAGCGTGGTGCAGGACAACATACCTTTCTGAAAAATGCAAGTCACTGATTTTTCAACTCTGGCTTAAGGTTCTTAAAGGTATGGATGAACTGAGGACACGGTAGGCACATGAGGTGCTTTTCCACTAGCAAAGGCTCTTTTCCGAGGTCACAGGCCAGTGAGTTGCTACCTGAAGGTAGCATGATAAGGCTTAATTCCTGAACTAAAGGGTTTAAATTGAAGTTTGCAAGAGTGAGTTGCCTACTTACCCTTTTTTTTTTTGCTTTGAATTCTGGAAATGCCAGATACACAAAACAGCAGCTAAAGCATTCTGAGATTGGTGGTGTTCCAATGGCAAAACTGTAGGTAATCCAAGACTGTGCTGCTACTGAAGGGGATTGAGATGTGAAAAAAAACCTCTTATACCTGACACAGTTGTACTGGTGGGAGGTCAGCTTTTAAAGTATGTCTTGTACTAAATGATGCAACAGGAGAAACCAACTTAATGTGTGAATGGATATTTTGAATTCTGTTATAAAGCATGCTCTAGGTGGCACTGGGTCCTGAGTCGTGTTTGAAACTGTTGTGGTTTGCACTCCAGGCACAGATTTGGCTAGCCAGGAGAGCTCAGCATTCCCAAACACTGCAAACTTGGCTAGCCAATTCAGTGTGGTTTGTTTTTTTTTTCAAATTGGTTCAGACGAGGCTCTGAGCCCAGTGCTGGCAGGCTTTCTTGCTTTTTTTTTTCCAGGCTTAATGTAGTCTAAGCTCTGGTCTAGCTAACCAAAGCATGTTGCACCTCTCTAAACGCCTTCAGTGCTTGTCTGGGAAGGTGCTAACATGACTCGAACGATAGCGTACTAATTCCAGCTTTCCCTGACGTCTCCTATGTGCAGTTCTTTCTATAGTTTGTTCAGTGTTCTCTGTAACTCGGACGCAATAGCAACTTTATTCCAGTGCATTCCACCCTAAAGCTATGTCAAGTCTATTTTTCTTGAGGTAGGGATGGGAGGTTGGAAGTGTTGGCATGAGAATACTTTAATGTAGAGAATATCTAAATAAATTAAATATGGAAGGTGTTGAACAAAATGGAAGCTTTTGTGATTCTGTGGCTGAAAACAACTTCAGGTCTTTCAGCGGTGGCCAAGATGTCCTTTGCTGCTGGGGAGCCTGTTTGTGTGAATGAAACTACTTCATAATGTGCTGGAAACACTTTTTACTTCCTTTTCTGTGTGTGCTGTGAGGGGCACTTGAGCCACCCCCACATCATTACTAGAGCCGGTTGCTTTTGTTGATCAGGATTTGGCCTCCAGCTTCAGGAGCCCAGGCTTTGTGCCGGTGGAGTGGGTGGGTGGTGCAGTCACGGGTAAAGGCTTTGCAGGAACGTTGGTGGGTAATGCAGGAACGTTGGTGGGTAATGCAATACCGCTCTTTCCACGTGCTCTCAAGGGGTAGTTTGCACTAGAGGAGGCTAGGAAACCGTAAAAGGCTTCTTGAAAATGAGCTTAGGTGTGTGTTGACTCCTAAATTTTCTGTATGAACAGCCCTGCTAAGGGTGAGGGGGGCCTGGGTAGGTTTGTTCAGGTATTCTGTGCAGACAGCCTGGGGCACGGCTCTGCTTAAATCCCTGCTGTCAGGCCCTCTCTGTGAATTTGTGAATTTACTCTTGTAAGGTTTCCCTGCTGGGGGCTGGCGAAGGTGAGAAGCCGAGAGCAGTGTGAAACAGGGAGATCCGGGGTTCTTCCTGATGTACTCCAGAGAGCGGAGGTAAACCCAAACACGCCTGCCTTTGCGGAACAATGCACGCATCAAAACCAGTCGCTTAACAAGGGAAGAAAGCACTTTTCCTTTCTGCTGATTTTGCTATTCATCTTTAAAGAGTTGTGCCCTGATGTGCTGAGCTGCACCGACACAGTCTGTAAACCAGAGTTTGTTCTGACTGATAAAAGCCTGAGGCTGTCTCAGGTCTTCTCCCATTAAATGTTGTATTATGCTATACTTTGAGCCATTTCTTGGACAGAAGTACAAGTGTTTGGGGTAGATAAAGACATTAGCTCACTTTTTTTTTTTTTTTTCAAAAATGTGATTTAAATGTCCAAGCTCCTTCCTGCAGTACATTTTTCACCAGGATAGGCACTAAGTTACAAATCCCATATCCTCAGTATCCATAATGGCTTTGACGGTCTCACAGAGCTTGCAAGACTGTTCATTTAATGTGGAGGAAGGAGGATCTAGTATGCTAAAAACATGTCTGATGGCTTAAAAGTGTTTGTCCCAACTTTTTTGACTTTTTCTACCCATTTATCCCCTCAGTTATAATCACTTTGTCTTGGTTAGGGCATGAGAATAACTTCATGAACAGACAGCAGCTGCTGGCGCTCAGTAAGGCAGGTTTTAAAAACATGAGGAAGAGAAGAAGTTCCAAAGTCTGGTGGATTCCTGAAAACCTTCAGCAGGTGACAGGTTTTGGGGACAAAGGTTGAACGAGTGTTCCCGAGGGTGGGTGAGTGCTGTGGAGCGAGGCAGCTGCCTCCCAAGATAACCCGCAAGTGTCTGCGTATGGATAATGTGGCTCCCGAAATGTGTGTGTGTTAGAGCAAAGCAAAAGGAATTCTGCAATTAAAGAATATAATAATTTGCAGCTGATGGGAGCAAAGGGGAAAGAATGAGATGTATTCTGTGGCTCGGGGCAGGCTGGTGAGTGGCTCGACGCACGGGCAAGCCAGCAATGATCCAGCGTGGCTCATCGGGGCCAGACAAAGGTTTGGGATGAATGCGAATAGAGAGGGTGGCTTTGTGCCGGGGAGCAAATAGCCGTTGTCTGCAGCCCGCGGGAGCTGTGTGCTCAGCCCGCATGGCGGGGAGAGGCCGGCTGGCCTGTGGCGAGCACGGTGCTGGATGCAGCTCGGCAGCCACGCAGCGGCACTGCGCGCCCGGCCAGGAGCGAGCGGGGAGGGGATGGAGCGAGCTGCTGCGCGTCGGCTCCTCGTCAGCCCTGTTGCTGCAGTCCAGAAGGACAAGGCTGTTTCTGATCCTGTATCACCTGGAAATTATTTTTTTTTCCATTAAATATTTCAACAGCAGTGCAAGAACTGCCTTGGAAATTATCAGACCCACTGGGAGCAGCAGTGCATGCAGCGATGCTTCTTACCTTCCTTGGATGCCGCTGACGGTGAATGCACTGAGTTTTTGAACGGTGCTTGTGGGGCCCGGGGGTAGGGCTGCTTCTGGTTTGCTCGGCTTTGTAAGGTCAAGGGAGATGGTTGCGCTCATGGGCACAAAACCAGCCTGCTGAGGCTCTCCAGCTCTTATCTGGGGGACTTAATTCAAGCTTACTTGCTGTTTAAACCTCTAGGACCTCTGGTTTAAGGAGGCATATATATTTGGCAGCACCATCCAGCTCTGACCTGTCCCCTCTGCTCCCTGGACTCCTGCATGCGAGCAGCCCGGCTGCAACGGCTGCGCTGCCCGTGCCACGCTGCTCCGCACCGGCAGCGACTCCCGCCGGGATTGCAGGGCATGCCTGAGCCTGCTCTCCTCCAGCTCCGGAGCCTCAAAGCAGGGCAGAAATCTCTGTCTTCCGCTGGCTCACGCTCCCTGGCTGCTGGAGGAAACGCATCTGCCACCATGGGCAGAGCATCGCTGTCACCCTGCGCGCAGGCAGGTCCCCGGCTTGCAACAGAGCCCGTCCTCCAGATGAGAAGCTCCCAGGTAGCGAGCAGCCTGAGCCTGGCACAGGGCCCTGTAAGGGAGGAATGACAAAAATAGCTTTAGCTCCCAGCAGCCGCAGGGCTCAGGAGCAGGCTGGGGCTTGCAGCACAGCTATTTTAGCACTGAGCCGCAAACATAGCCCTTTGCCGGGAAAATGGAGTGGGAAAGAAGAGGGGCAGGGAGGAAGGGGTGCCCGTCTGCGTGGCCTCGGGCCAGGCTGCGCTGTGAGCCGTCATCGGGCAGCTCCCGACACGGCGCTTAGCCGGATGCTAAACAACCAGCCCAATATTTCATGGTGTGGAGACAGCAGGTACCATGCTAAATGGGACGTGCTGATCTCCCAGCTGCTGCCTTAGTGCATTTACACGCTGTTTTCTTTTTTCTTTATTTTTGGTAATGACTAATGAGGACTGCCTGGGGGTCTTATCCCCCTTCGCCAACTCGTGTCAGCCAGTCAGGTCCCTCCGAGAAGCACACGCCAGCTGTCGGCTCATTTAGGAGGGGAGGAGAGCAAACATTGGACACGTTTCCCCCACCCTGCCCCTTGGGTTTTCAGTTGGGACTGGCAGATGCAAGGCAGGGGAGCAGGCTGGTGGGGAGAGCTGCTGCAGGTTATTTGCACATCAAAAGCGGCTTTGCCTCCGACCCTCTATCACCCTGCGAGCAAGAGGTGGCTCAATTTAATTGCTCTTTCAAAGGCGGCCCTGGTCTTGTCTCTGCTGAGATTTTAGGTCTCACTCTGCCCCCCTCCCGTAGCCAGAAACTGGCGCACTGGCACCGGGGTGTTAAAAGAAGATGCAAATCAGCTTTTCCCCATCTTGAAGCTTATTTGCATCCACTGATTAGTTCAACCACTAATTCAAATTCCTTCTGTTTGAGGGCGGTTGGCGCTCGGGCAGCTGGAGCAGAGCTAACCCAGAGCTAACCCAAAGCAGGGACCCCCAGTGACTGGGGGAGATGCACAGGCTGGCGCTGCTCCCCCTGTTTGCCCCCCAACACCCGAGCCAGCCGCGCCCCTGCTCCTCAGCCCGGGAGCCGTGACACACGCTGACGCCATCCCGTTCGTGTTCAACCTGCCACAGAGGAAGCGTTGGGTATCGTGAGGGCATGGCTTTACCCCGGTGTTACCGGGGCTTTCTGCTCCTTCCTGAAGGTGCCTCCTCTCGGGCAGGAACCGGCGGGGTTGCAGCAGGGACCAGGGCTGTCCTCTGCTCGGCTTTCCCCGTGATCTCCCAGCATCCTAACGCTGGAGCTGTGCTTCTGTTGGTGCAACAGCCCCCAAGGGCCGTGCTGTGCCCGCTGCCTGATTTCTGCCGCCTGAGGCAGGGGATGTGCTGAGCCCCACCTGCGGGAGGACACAGCTTTTTCTCATCAGTACCTTCGTTAGGGTTTTGGTGGAAAAGGAGTGGGATCCTCAGCTGGTTTAATGGAAGAAGCAGCCCAGGGTCCCCAGGGCTGGGGTTTTAGCTTCCCAGTGTCCCGGGCATTGCCAAGAAGCTGTCCTTACAGCATGTTGCCCTCAGGGATGCGGCACTTGCTCCCGGACCTGTCCTGACTCCTGCTGCTGCTCAGCCCCGGTAAGTCTCTGCTTTATAGAGTCATAGAGTCATTTAGGTTGGAAAAGCCCTTTAAGATCATCCAGTCCAACCATTAACCTACACTGCCAAGCCCACACTAAACCAATCAAGGGTAGACCAGACTGAACCATGTCCCCAAGTGCCACCTCTGCCCGTTTTTTGAACACCCCCAGGGATGGGGACTCCCCCACCTCTCTGGGCAGCCTTTGCCGCGCTGCAGCATCTGCAGTTTGGTTGCAACCTCAGCGCGACAGGGATGTCCCCTGGGATCACCCCCGCCGGCTTGGGGGTCTCCTCCTCGCTGCCCCAGACGCATGGACAAGCCTGGGAAGGACTCGGCCGAGCCGGCAGCACCCCGCAGCCGGGGCTGGCGATGGTCAGAGGTGATCTGTAACAGAAGGTGCCACGCAGGAGAAAGAGAGCCCTCACACGTGGTTTTCTATCTCCTTCCTCCTCAGCAGTTTTCAAAGGCTCTAAAAATAAACTTCCCTCACGCCCCAGGCAGCGTGAGCAAAGCCAAGGTTTCCCTGGAAAGCGTCAGCGGGAGCTGGGTGCTGGTGCCGGGTGCCCTTTTGGGGGGCACAGAGCAGCTTGCGTGCGGCTTGGGCCCCCCGTCCCGCACCGTGGTGGGGCGAGTGCCCCGTGGAAACAGCCAGATGAGCCGGGATGAATAATGTTTTCTGCAATTTGAGTGTTTCCCCACATTTTCTGCCCCCCAACCTCTCCCTTCACCTCCCCCCGCACTGTTTAGACCTGTGAAACCGCCGGATCCGTGCAGTGCAAATAGGCTCCGAGTTGATTTTGGAGGAAAACAGCTTAAATAGTCAAAACACGTCCTCGGCTTCGCTAAGGCGTTTCCACTCTATCTCCACGTCTGTAATTGTTTTCTCTGGCTCTGCCGGCCGGGGGGGTGGACCTGCCCGCTCGGGGACGGTGGGGTCGGCGACCGTCGGGGCTGGGGGCTTTGGGCTGCGCGGGGTCGGGGTGAAAATCTGCCTCGCCAGCAGCGCAGGAGGGCGAAGCCCGTTGGGTGCGGGCTGGGAGCGGGGCCAGGCGGATTGTCTCCGCCTCTCCGATCCCCCCCGAGTTCGCCGGAGGCAAGTTGCCGTTTTTCCATGCATGGGTTATCCCAGCTGCACAGCGGAGATAATGCCGCTCGCCCACGCGGCAAAGCGCTCGCGGGGCTGGAAACAAACGGGGCCAGGTGGAAGGATGTCCCCAAAGGGGACCTTGGTGCGCCACGATAAATGGTGGCTTGCGGGGGCGATGCGAGGGGGGCACGGTGAAGCGCTGTTCTGCGTTGCCGCTCACCGGCGATGAAAACCCTCCGAACGCTGCCAAGCCAGATGCTCAGAGAGGCTAAATAAGTTTTGAAAAATTTATTTATAAATAAAAACATAAAATTACCAGTAGTTTACATCAGTCACCAGAAATAACATCCAAAAAACCTGCAGAAAAATAATTATATGTACAGGCCGAGCCCGGCCAGCCGCGGAGCAGGCAGAGGGGCCGCGGCTCACGCCGGGAGCGACACACCTGCGATGCGGACGGTCACACACAGCGTTGTGCAAAGGCAGCACGTCGATGCCGCCGGGCGATCACATCACACAGCACTGGCTGGGGCGGACACGGGGCCGGGGTGATGGGGACCTGGGACGGTGCTGGCGAGGCCGGCGGGAGCGGGAGCAGGGCTGGGCAGGCGGCGTGGGCGTTGCTGGGACGGGGGCTGCGGGACGGGGCGGCCGGGGAGGGCTCCGCTCCCCTTGGCGCCCCGCGAGCGTTTGGCACTGAAAGCTCCCGGTCGCCGTGCTCTGGCCCCGCCGCGGGGCGCAGAGGGCGTGCAGAGCCCTTGGTGCAGGGCTATGGCTTGGATGATGCAGAAAATCCCTTCTGGCCTCACGAGCCAGAGCGGAGCCGGGTGCCGTCCTTCGTCCCCCGGTCTTCTCTCCCAGACATCCTTCAGCAGGTCTGGGCAAAGGCTGGCTGAGCCGTTGTGGCCCTGACCTTCAGCCGCGGGGCTGGAACTGGGATGCGCAGTTGGCTTTTCTCCAGCGGACCATGGCGAAGGATCGGCTTGTGCTGGCGCGGGGATGCCCCGGGGGGCACGTGGTGGTGCTCGGGGCAGGTGCAGAAGGCACAGACCGGTTTCCGTGTGCCGCCTTTACAGGCTGGCTGGAGCCGGGTGAGGGACGCTGAATTTTGCTGCTTGTGCACAGCTTTGAGCCCTCGGCCGAATTTGCGGCAGGGGATCGTGCAAGACCACCCCCCCCCACCTCCCCCCCCCCCGCAGCCCTGGGACGGGGCTTCCTGGGCTGGTGCCCAGCTCGCTAGTGGGTAAACAAACATATTGCAGTAAAAATACCATCGCACTAGCACAAAGTGGTCCTGGCTGGAGACCTCCACCCTGGCAAGCTGGGTGCCGGCTGATTCCCTCCCGGCCCCTGCCGAGCTGCGGCGGGACAGGAGAGTCACCGCTGGTGATGTGCAGTGGAGCCTTGTTACCCGTTTGCTGGTGGCAGGAGGAAATGTTAAGAGCTGGAGTAGAAAACAAAATGAAAGTGGTTGGTTTGGGGTTTTTTTTTAACCAGCTTCTGTTGATGGGAACCCGTGGACGTAAGGGCACAGGAGGAGATAAGGCAGCCGGGGCTCCCGGGAGCGCTGGTCCCAGTGAGCAAGTGAGATGTGAGGGGTCGTGGGGCAAAACCGACCCATTTTGCCCTCAATTCCTCAGGTCACACTGTGGCTTGGAAATTGCTGTTAATTCTGAAATCCAGTTGCCTGTCTGGCAGCTGGAGAAAAAGGACAGCGAGTCCTTGTCTGCCAGGGCGGGCAACGCTGGGCTCGCCATGGCTGTGCAGGTCCAGGGAGGGATGTGCCGGTGCGGCTGTGGCCAAGGACGGAAGGGGTGCGGGGTGGGCTGTGCTCGTTAGTGGAAGGTGATTTTGGGGGGGGGTGTTGGCTGTAACGAGGTTGGGGCTGTGTGAGTGTGCGTGCGGGTAGGGTCCTTCCTGAGGCACTACAGCAGCCGAAGGACGGGAGAAGTGGATGTGCAGCCTGCGCCGGCGGCAGGAGGTGGCTCCTCGGTCCTGTGGTGTCCTGGAGATCCGCACCGACCGGAGGACGGGTAAGGAGGTGTGAGAGCAGCACGGAGCTTCCTCCCGGCTGCGAGCAGGGAGCGGCTGGAAATGTGCCGTGGCCGATTCCCCTCAAAGGGCTGTGGCGTCCCCGGCCCCAGAGCTGTGCTGTCCCGGGATCCCTCCAAGCCTGGAGCAGAGCATCCCCTGGGAATTTTGCATCATCTCATTACCCGATGGGAGATTATTTGCTGAAGTCCTGTTCCCTGACCGCCCCCGTCGCCGGCTTCTCAGTCCTACAAGGGAGCAGAAGGGACGCTGCCGCGGCGGCAGCGGGGGACGAGGGGGAGCTGCTGGCACGTCACCATTGGCACGAGTTGCTTGTTCACCTCTGTAACACGACAGGCGGCGGAGGGCATCGCCGCGGTGCGACGCGGGGAGGGGAGAAGGGCTGGCGAGCTGGCCAGGCCACCAGCTCTGCTAATAAATACATGGCTCATCTGAACTGTACAAGGCGCAGGCTGAGCTGCGGGGCAGCGCTTCTCGCCTGGAAGAGGCGCCGGCCCCCGAGCTTCAAGGAGGAGAAGGCAGACCTGGCTCAGATCTCGGTGGCGATGATGTCCTCGTAGGGGACGTCGGCACCGGGTATGTCCAGCTCGATGGGCTCCTTGCCGTCTTCCCCTGCGGCGAGCTGCTGGAGCATCTTCTCCAGGTTCTGGTTCCTCTTGTACATGTGCAGGTAGCTCTGCTGCAGCTGCTTCTGGTAGTGGATCACCTTCTCCTTCTCCTCCTTCCACGTCTGCCGCTCATGCTGGAAGCCAGAGGTCATCTGCTCGTTGTTGTCCCGCTCAGCCTTCAGCTCTGCCCTCAGCCTCTCCACCTCTCCCTGCAGGGCTTGAGCATCGTCCACCACGGCACAGGGCCTGGCCACCTCCCGGGCTTCGCTCAGCTGCTCCTTGAGGACGGCGAGCTCCGTCCGCAGGTCCACGATCTCCTGTTCCAGCAGGTTCACCTTCTCTCTCAGCAGCTCGGACTCGTTCTTCTTGCGCTGGAGTTCGTTCTCGCACACCTCCAGCTCCATGGCTTTGGTGCGCAGGGAGCCCTCCAGGTCCTGGGTCTTCATCTCTAGCCCTTCCATCTTCACCCTCACCTCCTTCAGCTGAGCCTTCAGGCTGAGGATCTCGGTGGTCTTGGTGTTGAGCTCTGTCTGGGACTCCTTCAGCTGCTGCTTCAGGAGGGAGATCTCCCCCGACTTCTGGCACACCTGTGGGGAGGGATGCAGCACCTGAGTTAGGGCTGCGCCTCAGAGCAAGCCCGCAGCGCCTGCAGTACCCCATGCAAGCCGTGCCGGGCACAGCCGGCATTCGACATGCGGAGACCCGGACCGTGAAATCCCACCCAGGGAGATGCCCCGGCATGGAAGGCGATGCCGCAGCTCTCAGTGGGGCTGGAGTGGACCCCACGCATCAACACCGCAGCCAACGCGGAGGGCTGCTTGTGAATGTCCATGAGGATTTAAGGCGCTGACACACCTCAGGTGAGGTGTGGAAATGGATGGTGTGGAGAAGCGCTCAAGTCTCCGCACCCCGTCCAACATGTTTCCCGAAACCACAGCTGATGGCTCACGCGGTCAGTTAAACTTGCTGAGCTTGTTTCGCAAGCAGACACCTAACTGCACCCTACACCCCACAAAATCACAGCTGGGAGCAAAGCCTGTAAATCCCACTGGAGCATCCCGCTGGAGCTTAAAGCATGGCTGGTACAGCTGCTCCCGGAGACAGCTTTTGGGGGTTCAGCATCCAGCCGCTCTTAGTGGGACCCTGCAGCTGGAATTCTGGTAGGGCTTGCCAACAGCCTGGAAACGTGGCTTGAAAATGCAAATAAACTAGAGATACTGAAAGCGATATGAGAAACCCCTGCATACGAGGGAGTGAAGGTGAGCACCACGCTCCTGGAAGCACGCCGGGCAACAGCTATGCTTCTCCCTGTACAGCCACAGTGAAATTATATCAGTGTATGTTATTCAGGTGAGCAGGCTCACGTCTGAATTTTCAGCAGTTTAACGGTCTTTGTTCAGCAATACCCAATCAGTGAGAAAATTAGGCTTAAGCAGAGAGTGGAAGGTTTTACTGCTCTCTAATAAATGACCATGGCAAGTCCCAGTAGTTCCTATTTACGCGTGGGAAGGCAGCTTTACTGCTCCTTTGGGGCAGGCAGCCTGAAAACCCCTGCGCTGGAGGTTGGAAACGCGAAGTTATTTTAATGACTGGGTTTTTTATGCAGTAGTTGTTTCCTTGTATGATGTGAAGTGCTGAGGGGTTAAGAGGGGCAGTGAGTCACTCAATTATAACTTGCAGAGACTCTGTGTGACAGACTAGGGCTCTCCTCGGCTTTAATATCTCTCTCCTACAGCCTGGGCTTAGTGCGTGCACCATCTGCTCTGCTCAAACCCTCCGTGATGCTGCTGGATGCAGGTACAGAAATGGAGAAGAGCTGCGTGGTTTATTGCTGGTGCCGGAACTATCGCCTTCCACGCACACGCTCTACTTTCCGCATTGGCGGCCCGAGATACCACTCAGTGCTCCAGTGCCACTTACCTCCCACTGGGTCTCCTCCAGCGCTGGGGCGAAGCTGGTCTTCTCCTTCTCATAGGACCTCAGCTTGGTCTCCAGCAGGTTTTGCTCTTTCATGAGGTTCTCCAGCTCCTCCCGGAGCTGCTTCTTCTCCTGCTGCAGCTGGAATACCTGGAGGTGAAGGACCTGCTGCGTCCGCTGGGTTTTCTGCGAGGTTTGCTTGAGCTTGCTGTTGCACTTCTGCTTGAGGCCCTCCAGCTCTTCCTTGCAGCGCCGCTGTTTCTCTTCGTAAGCCTGGCAGGAGCTGACTTCCTTCTCCTCGAAGCTTGACTGAAGCTCCTGCAGCTCCCCCTCCCTCTCTAGCAGCTTCTGCTCCAGCTCCTGGATGGTGGACTCGTCCGTGGAGATGGGCGAACGGATGCAAGTGGTCTTCTCGGCGGCATGGTGGTGGGGGGCTTTGCCGGGGTTGAGGATCTTGTTGCCCCCGTCGGAGAAGGACATGGCCTTCAGGCTCATCATGTTGCTGTCCTGGATGATGGCACACTGCAAGATGTTGTGGGCTGAGCCCCCGAAGCGGCTGATGGGTCCCATGGGCGTGACAAGGGGGTCGAGCTGGTAGCTGCTGCTGGTGCTGTGGGTGGGGAGGCTGGACATGGAGTTCCTGCCGGAGTCGGACAGACCTCCCGAGCACAGCACCGGCTTCAGCTCCTGCTCCTTGGCTTTGTCCGGGGCGTGCAGCTGCTGGGAGAGGTGACCCCCGTTCTCCGGGGAGGAGTGGAGGATGGTGCTGGACCGGGGAAGCACCGGTTTGAAGGCAGTCGGTCGCACAGCCGGCTTCTCCGCGCCCTGGGGAGAAGAGCAGAGCCCATCAGCACAGACCGACACCGAATCATCTCTTTTCTCCCATCCCTTCTGCCCCCGAGGACGAGACCCCCACTGCAGGGACAGCTTGGGTCTCCATCAAGGGCTGAAAGCTCAGGAGGATGCTGACGGCTAAAACTGCCTCTGTTGGGAGGCAAACAGCATGTTTGGAAATGAAAGGACACGGATCATATTGCTGATCCAAATTCCCAAAAGCAGAGGGTGGCAGGGTACCCTCAGCACCTCCCCGCTGCCCCTCTCCTCCCGCTTCCTCGGCACAAAGTATTTTCTCTGAGCCTTCTCCTGGACCAGGACAACCCTGCGGTGGGACCTGCATCCGCTTGGAGGGCAGATGCAGTCTAGTGGGACACCCCCTGCTCCTGGAGCCACCGCGTCCCCTACTAACCACTTCCAGCTGGCTGGGAAAGGGCATCAGCTTCTGCGGCGTGGGTGTCCCGAAGTCCATGCCGCTCGTCCCGGCTTGGCTGCCCAGCTCCCCACCGGCCAGGGAGGTATAGTCCGCTCGGTGGGAGCCGTGTGATTTCTGGCTGACCTTGATGTAAAAGAAGTCCTCATTCTTGCTGCTTTTGGAGCTGGACTTGTGGCTGGAGTCCTGGGAGAAGCCGAAGCGGAGCAGCCCGTCCGAGTACCTGTTGAGCTTTTTCAGGTGGGAGGACTTGCGGAGCTTGTACTGGGAGGCTCGGCAGTGCTTGCTGTGGAAGCTGTGGCCGGAGATGAGGCTACTGACGCTGCCCATGCTGCTCCCGGGCAGGGGGCATGCAGCGGGGGTAGCGGAGCCCGGCTGAACCGTGCGGCGAGGGGTCTGGGCAGCGCGTAGAGGTGGCCGCTGCTGCAATCATAGCAAAGACCTCGCTGCGCCCAGGAGCTGCGAGCCTGGGGGAGGCAAAGAGAGCAGGGTGAGGAAAAGCGGTTTGGGAGGTGGGTGCGATGCTACGCCCACGGTCTGGGCATCGGCAGGAGCGGGGCGGTTTCTGACGACGCGAGTGCGTAAATACACGCCTTGCACGCACGTTTGGGTACAGGCTGGCATCGGCACGTGAAAGGGCTTGTGCAGAGGAGGTGTGTGTACCTCGGTGTGCACATTTGCGTGTGTGTGTGTGCCCAGGGATGGGTCAGTGTGTGTCAGGCTTGGGGGGAGGCGTGCCGGTCGGTCCTCGGGTGCGTGCAAAGGGAGAGGGATGCTTGCTGAGGCTGGTGCCCTGCTGCCAGCCCAGGGCTGCCCTTCCCCGTCCCTCCGCAGAAGCCCCATGTGAAGGAGGGCGGCGGACAAGGAAGGCAGCAGGGCAGTGCAGGGCTGTCCCCTGCGCCCGGGGATGGCTCCAGGAGCCTCCCATGACCTGCCTGCATCCCACAGGCTGGCCAGCACCCGCTGCGGCACGGCTCCTGGCCGGCTGGGCGCATCCTGCCCCATGCCTCGTCGGGAGCTGCTGGGTACGGTGCACCCGGATGAGGCCAGGAGGGTTAGGAGACACAGGAGTCTCTAAAAATAAGAGAGGGAAAAGGGATTTGTAGTGATTTTTAGGTGTCTAATAGGCACGAATTCCAGCAGGCGCCCGTGCCTCCTGCTTGTGCCACGCAGGATGGATCCCATCTCCTGACAGCTGCGCTCAGTGCTGCGAGATGCAGTCACAACCTCTCCTGCATCAGCCTGTTGCTCCCCGATTTCTCTCCAATTTTCAGTGCTCCTCTTAACCTACCTAAAAAGGGATGCTGTGAGGCTCAATTATGCTTAATGCCTGTGCAGCACTTAAGAAGCGTTGTGCGTGCTAAGTATTGTGATTACGGTTCAGAGGTATGCAGGGCCGCGCATTAATTCTCTTTGCTATGGGGGGTGGAAAAAGAAACAGTCCTGGCTCTTGGTGACCTCTGCGATGCTTGGCTTCCCATATCAGGGCTATAATAGAGATGCACCTTCCATCTAGGTGATTAAAGGGTGAGGTGGGGAGAAGGGGGAAAAGCCGCTTGTAGGTAGAAGTCAGTGCATAATCAAAATGAGCTAAATCCCGGTTGCACAGGATGATGAGATCGGAAATGTTTCTGCTCTCTGCTGCGCGTGGAACAGCTCAAAGCTTCCACTCGGCAGCACCGGTGCTGTGTGGTCCAGCTCTCCTCTGGAGCTGCCCCGCGCTGGGCTCCCATTGCCCGAGCAGGCGTCCTGGGGGTAAAACACTGGCCGACAGCGGGAGAACCATAGAATCATGGAATGCTTTGGGCTGGAAGGGACCTTTGGAGGTCACCCATCCCAACCCCTGCAGTGACAGGGACAGCTTTAACCAGATCAGGGTGCTCACAGCCCCGTCCAGCCTGGCCTGGGATGTTCCCAGGGATGGGGCATCTCCCACCTCTCTGGGCAACCTGTGCCAGTGCTTCACCACCCTCAGTGTAAAACATTTCTTCCTTATATCCAGTCTAAACCTATTCTTCTTTAGTTTAAACCCATTATTCCTTGTCCTGTCACAACAGGCCTTGCTACAAAGATTGTCCCCATCCTTCCTACAGGCCCCCTTTCAGCACTGCAAGACCACACTAAGGTCTCCCCGCAGCCCCCTCCTCTCCAGGCTGAGCACCCCCAGCTCCCCCAGCCTGGCCGCGGAGCAGAGGTGCTCCAGCCCTCCGGGCATTTTTGTGGCCTCCTCTAGACCCGCTCCAACGGCTCCATGTCCTCCCTGTGCTGAGGGCCCAGAGCACAGAGCTCGGGGTCTGCCCGGAGAGGGTCGGGTGATGGAGGGTGTGGGCACGGTGTGCCAGGGCATCCTCGCTGCCTCGTCCTCAAGGCCTAGAGAGCTGCTCCTGTGTTCTTCCCTTTCTCCATCATGCCCTGCCTTACGCCTGTGCCAGCGTGGGCTCCTCTGCACCCTGAACAGGGTAATGAGAACCTGCGCTCATCCCTCGGCTTCATTTGTTTTCTTTTGCTCTGTGCCCCGAGGACCCAGATTGATTAAGTGTCAAAGAAAAGTCCCAGAAAGACAGAATATCCGCTTTAATCCCTAAATCCATTTTTGGGAGATTAAGAGAAGTAAGAAAGAAGCAAGGTCTGAACTGCTGCCTGGATGCTGATATGCTAAAAGTGATCGATGACTTCGGCTTCATTCATTTTTACAGGGTAAGAGGCATAATGTGTGCGGAGGGGGAGGAATCGCTGCGGGGAACAGGATAATTGGCACAGGAGGCCGCTCCGCCAGCGTGTGTTCCCGGCGCGGCGCTTGTGTGTATGTGCCTGCAGAAGAGAAAAGGCAGTGTCACAGCAGCAAAGCTGCCAGCTACAGTGACAGCATCCCGGAGACAGCGCTCAACATGTGCGAGCGAGCCGCGGGGGGAAGCAGCCGGTGGATTTACATCCACCTATGGCAGAGGTGTCGGGGAGGCTTGATGCCTTAAAACATGGAGCAGCACAGGGTGCATGGGCCTGGTGCTCCGGGGATGCCAGGTTTGCTGTCCCCATGGCCGGAGCACCTCGCTGGGGAGCAACGAGGTCCCTTGGGTAGATGCACCCTTGGGTTTTTTGGGTGCCTGCAGAAGGCAGAAGTGTGGGGAGGGAGAACTGGGACTTTCCAGCCTCTTGGCAGGAGGTGTTTCCATCAATCCCAGCCCTCCTACACATGCCTGAGAGGGTTGGGCATGTCTTTTTCTTCTTCTTCCCTCTTTCGATTTTAAAAATGAACACTTTGAAAGCCGTGGAGGAGTTGGCATTCATGCACAGTGCTAGGAGAAAGAGAAAAGCTCTGGAGACAGCACAGCTGGGAGCGCACCAAGTGAGCAGAGGGCACAGGCTTCTGCTCTTGCTTTGGGGCACTTCCAAAAAGGGGGGACCAGACTTGTCCCCTTCCTTGTTCAGCCTCTGTGGTACCTACTTGCATCTTCCCCCGCGTCAAATGTAGTGACCCTGTGACTCTACAGGGAGCCAGATCAGTTTGCTGAGCCGAAAAAAAAATTAGTCATTATGTACATACTTATATATTTAGATGCATGTGTGTATATATATATATTTTAAGGGCTTTTGCATGCTTGGCAACAGCCACAGTTCAGTTAGGTTAGGCATATTGCAAAGTGTAAAAAGGGGTTGGGGAAAAAAAAAAAAATGTAAGCGATACTGAGAGTGCAGGGTCTGAAAATGCGCCGGCAACGGTGGGTGCCCTGGTCCGTGCAGCCGTGGGAGGGGTTGGCAGGGGTGCATGGCACCACGGCTGTCGGCACAAGCAGGGAGCTCGCCCTGCAGCGAGCGGTGCAGGCAGCCTGGATAAACGTGTAGGTGCAGCAGGGCTGGATGTTCGTGGGGTGCCCGCTGCGGGTCTGTGTGCCTGCCGGTGTGCGATGGCAACGCCAGCGTACCCAGCCCGTCTCTGCCCCTGAAGCCAACTGCTGCAGCCCCCCACCCGCTCAGCTCGCGGCCTCGCCTGGCTCTTGGTGCTAAATGCGATTGCTTTGAAACGTGGTTTGCCCTGTCACTCACCAATTAACGAGGACAGAAAGCCAGAAAAGACACAAGCCTTTCCCTCTCGCTCTGCTGCCTCCAGCAAATGAGCCCCTCAAAGCTCTTTTGTCGCCGTGGCGGAGAGGGGGCCGGGGCGGCACGAGCCCCGCGTCGGTCGGACCCCCGGGGCGACGCTGTGCCGAGGGGCAGTGCCCGTGCTCAAGTCCGGCCCCGTGACCCTTCGCGGGACTTCAGGGGGCTGTTAACAAACCCCATTGAGGTGGAGCGGTGAGCCGGGAGGCGTGGGGGCCCGGCGGTGATCGCCCAGGGGATGGAGCCCCAGTAAACACCCAGGCAGTGTGGGCTAAACCCACAGGGATCAGGGGCTGAATGCACAGATGCGCCCACTCTTGATTTTGCAGAAACAGAGGGGAAAAAATGAATGGCATCCCACATTCACTGCAGTCGTGCCTACCCTGCAATCACACGTGGGAGAGCGACTCTCCCCATTGCCTTCTTTCTGAATGGGCTGCAGAAATTTAGTCTTGTCTCCTTGCAGCACGGTTTCTTTGAAGCCTTTCCCTCTTTCTTGCAGAGTTTTCACAGGCGGTTGCTTTCTCTCTGCCTTCCCCAGACAGGTCATCTGAATAAGAGCCTTCGTTTCCTTCCAGGCTTCGCAGTGTTACTCTCTTCCCTGCTGATCCTGTTCTTCTCCCCTTGGTATGCGAAAGCTTCCTTCTGCCCTGTGCTCTCTCGCCTACTCTTTTTCCCTCTTGAATTATTATTCATCATTTCTGTGCAGATGCACCCACACATTTGGGTGTTTGTTGGGAGATGCAGAGATAATACAGAAGCAGCAGCAGCTGCCAAGAGCCTGGATCCAGGAGCAGCCTCCTTCCTCTTTCCCTCGATCGCTGCCAGGTGATGTGCCCCTGTTTTACTCAGAGATTTGGGTCTTTGAGACACCAGAAACGTGGCCCCAGGGGAAAATGTGGGCATTTCCGTGGTAAAAAGCCATGCATGTGCTACCTGGAGCATCTGACTTATGTTTTAATGAAGAGAATGGCTTAATCCAAAACTTGGAGTGCAGCGATCCCACTGAGCTGGATTTGCCACCTGCAATGAAACCTGGGTTCTGATTTCGGGACCCCCAACCCCAAACGCTAACGAACACCAGGCCGATGAGTTGGACCCACCCCGGGCTGCCTGAGCATCTGCCGGTCCCTGCTCAGACTTAGGAGCTCAGCTTGCTCTCCCCGTGCCCAGCTGGAGCCAGGCTCTCTGAAACCTGCTCATTTTGGGCTCCAAAGAAATGGCAGCAATAAGGCTTGGAGAGCCCCATCAGCGGTGCCGACCTTGCCCCCGCCCTGTAATCTTCACCCTAATCGCGCTAATGGGGATGAATTCAAACACCGCCCAGGCAGACGCCATCCTTGTGGTGTTCAATTGTGGCTCGGTGCGGGCGAAGGGCCCCATTACAAGGCTTTCATTCACTAATTCATTGTCCCCCGCTCATTCATTGACATTCATTGGGATCATTTTGATCGGAGGCAGGGAGTGAATTGAGTCCGGGATTCACAAAGCCCGCACCATGTGTTCTGCCCTGATTTGCCATTAGTGAAGGGGGACACTCCAGATGAAGAATAACCAGCCTCAATTACATGTTACATCCACTCTAATAGCCCAGGAGTCCATCACACTTAATGTTATTTCAATGAACACTAAGAGAATTCACACCCACTGGCTGGTGCTTGTTAGAGGAGCCAGCAGTGGCTTTGGCAGGGACTTGGGTGGGCTTCATGCCAGCGCAGCAGTAGTAGACCGTGCCGCGTCTCCGCCAGCGTCCCCTGGCAGCTGGGCTCTTACGCCATGACCGGTGATCCTGCCGCAGGCCCTGGAGGTGAAGGTGCAATTGCTCAATAGGGGAAAAAAGAAACAAAAGGGAATCTGCATCCGTTTTGAAGCCCATCGGCAGCACTGAGCGCTGCCTCTTTGCACCCAGCTCCTGTGGGAGAGCGGCTCAGGTCAAGGTCACTTATGCCACCTTTCCTCCTGCCAGCCCTGCTGGAAAAGCCAAAAATCAATGCTGAATTCAGCATCAGCTTTGGAAAGATCTTGAAGGAGATGCATACACCTCTCCTCCATCCATCAAGCAATCAAGGCACCAATCCTGATCGGGGATGAGTCAACGAGTGGCTTTAATGGGAGAGTAGGGCAAAATCATCCGTGTGATGAGGGAGGCAGCAATGAGGCGACTGGCTTGAGCTATGTTTGGGGAAGCCAGTACTAGAATAAGAGGAATTTCTCAAATTAACAATGAATCATATTGGCAGAGCAAGCTTTAGAGGATATCAGCTCAACACCCGCTGTGCCGTGCCTACTTCTATACTGTCTGGTCCCTCCGCGGGGAGACAGCAGCATTTCCCTGTGCGGGAACCCTGGCTGAGCAGGGAGAGGCTCCTGTCCCTGCCCGGGGACGATTGCTCAACCCACAGAAAATTGGCGTAAGTCAGCAAAGTCCCATGACTTTCAACGCCTGCGTTTCTGCAGAGCCTCGTGCTTTCTCTCCAGCAAATGCTTACTGGACAGTTAGCCTGAGCACAAAGTGATAGCACCAGCAAATACGTGGGCTAGAAAAAGTGATGTATTATTCTTTCTGTCTCTGTAAGAGGGACTTAGAAGTGAGACAAACCAGGATCGCTCGGCGCTGGTGGCTGAAAGGCTGTAACCTCAGCCAGCAGGCATTTATTCCCAGGACAATCCGGTGTTTGCCCAGGCAGCCTGTGGGGAGTCACAGCCCACAGGAAAGTCAGGAGATGAGCAAAGTGACCTGCTGGGAGAGGGCTGGGCTGGGGCAGCAGAACCGATCCTCGGGCTCAGCAGGTCGCTGAACGATGCGGCGACGGGGGACAAAACATCACCTGCTTAACCTGCTCCCACCCGCCAGCCCGGCCAGCGGTCAGTGATGGGACGGCATCGCTCAAAGGCTGTGCCGGGAAGCTGATGCTCCGTGGCCAGCCCGCGAGCACCACTCGCGCCGATCCAGGCGAGACGGGGCTGTTTTCAGCGCCAGTCTGTGTTTCTGCACACAGAGCGACGAGGGATTGCTGGTGCCGAAACGCCCCGGCTCTCCCCCACACAGCTGCAGTTTATATTAAATAGCTTCACATGCAAGCAAATCCAGCATTATCAGGAGCTGGGCTTGAAGACAGTCCCGGCCTCTCTCCTGCTGTCCCTGTACCCCCCCCGTCTGACCTCGGGCAGGGGTTGTTCCCGAGAGGAGCTGGCCCCATACGACGCCCGGCCCTCGCTGGATGCAAGCGCAGCAGCAGCAGGGCATCGTGGGAATATCCCAGCACTGCTCCGGGAGCCTGATCCTCCCTGTTATTACCACCTTGGCTTGGTCTACAGCTCTTCTTTATGCTCCTGATGCCATATATTTCTGCAAGTTACCCTCAGCCCTACCCGTGACGTCCCCAGCTCTCCGCTCAGACCAGAGCCCAAACGCTTTCTCACTCTGTTTTAGATTAAATGCAACTCCAGGACGCTCCAGCTCCCAACCTTCACTCGACCACACGCGAGGACACCCCACCTGTGCCACCCAGAAATACCCAGACCTCCTCGCGGCTTCATCCAGCTCCTGCCTGCAGCCTCACGTCACACGGATTTTGGAGCTCATCAGTGATTCAACAGCCGAGCACAGCACCCACACAAGTCATATCAGTCATGCTCCCGGTACAAAGGAAATGCTTGTATGAGACATAGTTAAATATTCCTGCGGTGGAAAGAAAGATCTTTTCAGCTTACTTAATTCCTAAGAGCATCTGGCTTTTCCCACTAATGAGCAACTAATACTGCAATTAAAGCCCTACTAATTGGAAACTCAGAAATGCTCTGGTCCTTGCTTTTGTCTTTCGCAGGTTTGGGGACTCGCCGGGGCTGCGGCAGGCACACCTGAACAGCGACGCCAGTGCCGGGGAGCGGCCACCACCTCCAGCCTGGCAAATCCACACCCCTCCCGTGACAGCCACCGTCACTCCGTGGGAAACGGCCAGGCCAGCGCCCAGGCCACGGCACCTGGGCCACCAGCACCTGCTCAGTCTCCGCCGGCTGCTCGCAGGAGCCCTCTGTTAACGGGGCAAGTTTCAGGGAAGGGTTTTGCAGCCCGGGGATGCTGTCGGGGAGAGGATCCCGTTCCCAGGGAGGACCTTGCAGAAGGTACCATCCACGGCAGCCCGTCCCCGCGAGGCTGGCAGGTGCAAAACGACCGCTCCTTCCCTTGAGGAGGGCGAGGGGGCCCTCGCACCCCCGCCACGGGTTAGTTATTTTGGGAACCGTCTGGGGCTGGCAGCTGGTGCCGGGGTGGGCGACAGCTGAGCACGGCTTTCACTTGGGATCTGCGAGGCCCCTTCTCGCGCATCTATTTCCAACCTTGTAAAACACAATCTGCCAGGGTGTGAGCATGGGGGGAGCACCCAAGAAAGCTGGTAACAAGGGAATGGCTTGCCCAAGGCAGCTCAGGGTCTCTGTACACCTCACAGGTGCCTCCGAGTGTTGTTGGGAAGTTGCAGAGATGCTGTCCTTTAATTGTTGCCTGTGCAGCACCGATGCCCCCGTCAGCAGCCTGACCGGTGAGGTTTGGTGTCCTACACGTCTCCCACGCGCTTTCTCTGGGGTCTAATTGACGGAAAGGGCTTGCCTGTCCAGCTAAAAATAGCAAGAACTTCATGTAACTTGAGATTAGCCCTAAATACTTTTCCTCCCAACTTTCCGCTTCCACAGGCTTTGCACGTGTCTTCCTCTGTCCCCATAATTATGGATAAAACAGTTTCCCCCAGGTTATGACAAGATGGTAGCACCAAGGGTTTCTTCCACACGCCAGTGCCTCACCAACCACCAGGAACTACCTGGACTAAGGCTCTTTCTGCTGCAAAACTCCCCCAAGAGCATACAGGGGAGAAGCATCCTCTTCACGTATAGGGAAAATTTAGAAGTGGAGCTGCAGGCTGCCATGGAGACAGGGCTCTGTTTGCAATCTTCTTGCCTTTTATTGTCTCTTCTCCTCTCCCAAGTGGTTGAAAAGCAGCCAGGAGCAGGGCCCGCATCGCCTCCTGTGCTCCTGCTGGCCACGGCTGCCCAGCCCACCTTCCCTGGCTGCCATGGAAGTGCTTAGGAGGCCCAGCTGGGTTTTCTCACTGGTCATAGAATCATAGAATCATAGAATCGTCTAGGTTGGAAAAGACCTTTAAGATCATCCAGTCCAACCATTAACCTACACTACCAAGCCCACCTAAACCAATCAAGGGTAGACTAGACTAAATAGGACTAAAGGACTAAAAAGGTCCTTCACCTCCTCTAGCCTTTTGGCACCTCCTTGGTGTATCGGGCAATCATAAAGCAAATCTGTGCTGCTTCTCTCCCAGCCTTGTTGGGTTCACATGCCGCATGAGCACTGCCAGGGTGCATGGACCCACCGTCTGCTCTCCCTTGCGCTTTTCTCACTGGGGATGGCCAGGTAGCTGAGGCCATGAGCAGCCAGAGGCTGGGACAGGGCTGCTTCTCTTGGGACATACTCCTAAAGTCACAGGCTGGAAACTGCCTGCCGCAGTGGGAAGCTTCGTCCGCTTTCCTAAGAAACAGGAGGGGAAATAACCGACCGTGGCCGCAGCTGAAAACCCTGAATCTCTGTCCTTAGCAGTAAGGCTGTGAGTACCAGAGGAAGAATTCCTCTGAGGTAGGACCTAAAGATCTTCCAGAAAAGTAAACTTCTCCATGTCAAGTCTATGCTTGGCTTCACAGCACCTGAGCCCCAAAACTAAGCTGTGCATTATTTCTGTGCTGTCCTTCCTTGTTTGTGATACCAGTTATGCTGTGGTTTGTCTAAACGCTGGGTATTTTTGTACCCTGCATGATGCTCAGCCAAGCGGGAGCTGAGAAAAGGCAACTTCTGCATGTTGATGAAGAGCCAATCTCAGTCCTTGCTGCGAGAAGCATCTGCTGCGCTGCCGCTGTCTTCTCATCCTTCAACTCCCTCTCTTGCTTTCCAGAGTGCAACATGTGCCCATCCCTGCTCTGCTCAACCAGGCTTCAATGCAGCAGCCGCAGAAGGGAAAAAAAAAAAAGGCAAATTCAGTTCTTGCTTCCTATTTTCCTCCTCCTCTTTTTTCCAACTTGGCCCCTTGTGAAAACCACCCCTTTAATGCCTGGCTGCCAAATAGAGCAATTCTCTCAAAAGAGAAATGTAGATCAAAGTTGCAAGGAATATTCAATTAACCTTTAAAGGAGATCATCCGTAACTGGCTTACAGAGATGTCATTTAATTGTTTAAAAAAATAAACACAGGCACTTGCATTTCAGAGGAGCATGTCTGTTGAGACAGTTCTGGCTTTTGCTGCTGTTACCACTGATGTCTTGCTAAAAGGCAATTAAATAGCTAAACGTTCCTTCCAACTCGCATTCTGAGCGAGACCCTCTGACACAGTTAATCTTTGCTTAGGCAGTATGGCAAGTGGCCAAGTTCATCCCTTCTGCATCTAGGAAACCTCGATAAACTTCTCTTAGCGAATGCCATTGCTGGCAAATCGCCCTGTGTCATTGCACGACGGCAAGTTAAGACCTTTCGGAGGCTTTTTCCTCTTCCAGCAAGAGGGAGGCAAGCGCCCAGCTGCAGCCTCTCCGGCTCTCAGACCTGAGCGCTGCCAATGCCCTGTGGGGGAGAGATGCTCGGTTCTCCAAAAGTCAGAGGCTCAGGAGATAAGGCTCTTTAATCAATGATTAAAAATCCTCTTATTCTAAGGAGGAGAGCGTGCACATGCATTGCTACCCTCTGCTGGGAGGAGCTGGCTCTCACAGAGGCCTTGCGCTGCTAAGGGGATAAACCGAGATCTCCTTTGAGCTCAGGAGGAAAACTTCGGCGTGAGAGGAAGAGGAAGGTCTGAACTGTTGAGAGGACTCAGTTGCAAAGCGACGCAGGGTCGGCATTCGCTCCTGCAGCTCTGGAGTAACCCCAGCACTGCTTGTGCAAGGGGGTGTCCCCCATCCCCCAGACTTTGCTCTCCAAACCCAGGCAACGGCCATGTGTGCACGCGTTCAGCACTTCCCAGAAGCAATTTGTTGAGCCTTCCTGCTCAAGGGGGGGGGGCTTTTTTTAATGTGAGCAAGCATAAAAACCCGATAGCAGCAAACAATCTGTGTAGGAAAGACTTTGCGACTCACATGCCAAATCTTTGTACATTCCCTGCTATTTTTAACCTATCCCTAATGGCAACCATCCACTTAGGTCCTGCCCACGCCCGGCCGCACGCCTTCACCGCCGCTCTCCCCGACCCGGGGACCACACGCTCCGCATCTCCTCCCTGCACCCTGCCGCCCGCTGCTGCTTGCTGGCCCTGTCCGCAGAGGGGCTTTCTGCAGCCCTGTACCTGCAGGTCTCCTGGAAAAAAACCACGACAGCAAACCCAAGGGCAGCCGGTAAACATGTAACATCAAATAAATTAGGCCGGGGGGGTGGACATTTAAGACCTCCCAAGAGAAAGAAATCGTTATAAACACATGCAAGTGGTTAGGTGGACTAGGAAAAAAAGCCTCCAGTGCTAAGCTTTTTCTAAGCGCTGGAGGATTAAGGTCCCATGCCTCGGGGTGCGGGGCATGGGCAGCTCTGCCCGAGGAAAGCCCGTGTGGCTCCGTTATCGAGCAGTACAGGGCCACGGCCCTGTCTCGGCCAGCCTGTGCTGCTTTGAGGAGCAATTTTTTATAGCACCCGGTTCCTGCAATGGCTGCAGTGATACTATCTTTTCACACTTGTCCACGCAGCACCTTGCACCATGCTCTGAGCTCTGCCGGGATGTCTGCGGGTGACTGAGTGTCCCGGGGAGCGAGCCTGGGGCTCAGCTCTCGCTGTCGGAGATGGGGATGGATTTTTGAATGGTCTCAAGGAAAGCAGGTACGTGGCCCGGCCCTTGACCGGGTTTTGCTCCCTGTTGCACCAAGAGCGGCTGCTCCGTGGCTGCCCACCTCTGCATGCCGCAGATGCCTCACCTGAGCGCGTGCTGAGCATGACCGTACCTGCCCGCAGCAAAATAGAGGCTTTCAAAGAGGGGAAAAACAGTGATTTAGGGCTAAGGATATCATCAGAGCAAGGGCGGCGGGAGGCGCCGGACGGGAGAGCGGCAGCGGCGCGCTGGGGCAGCATCCCTGTCCCTGCCTGGCCCCGCTCTGCAGCGGAGCGTCTGCAAGGGCTGGGCTTTCCCCCGTCTCCGGTGCCACGGCCCCCTGCCCGAGCCTGGGGTGCGGGTCTGCCCCGCGCGCCCTCGGCACGGGAAGCCTGCCCTGGAAGTCCCTACGCCTGCTTCAGTGGCTCGCAGCGGGGCTGGCTTTTCTTGAAATCTCATTTTCCTGCCTGAGTTTCACATTCATTTGCCTCCCACCGCTCCGCAGCGCTGCCTGCCAGGGAAGAGTGACTAAGGGGTGGGTGGAAAAGAACGACTCAAGACCGATTTAGCAGCCTGCGGTGCCAAGAGGAGGGGGTCACCCGGGGAGCAGGAGGGGCACGGGCGCAGCTGGGGGCTCCGAGGGCGAGGGAGCTGCCACGGCGGCGAGCGCAGCCCCTCGAGCGTGTGTGTGCCGCGGCTGGAGGCCTGGCAGGGAGAGCATCCCCCGTAGCGTGCGATTGTGTTCCCGAGCGCACTTTTGCAGCTGCCATTAATTGCCCCCACCGCTGATTGCACCGATGATTTTGCACTTACAATTCTTTGTCCCGCTGATTAATGGCCCTGGTGATTAATTGCCTGGGCGATACCGCAGAATGGCTAACAGAGCGCTCTGCAGACCCTCGGCAAAGCCTGGCTGCAGGCGTAGGTGTGAGCCGGCCAGGTTGGCGCAGGGCGACACGGAGGGGCTCGGGGAGACGGCGTGCGACGGTGCATGGCCGTGAGCGCAGGCTGGTGTGGGAGGCTGGGGCCAGGCAGGAGCAGCCGGGCAGGCTCTGCCCTGGCAATGATTTCAAAGGGAGGTTAATCAGTGTCTGGAGCGATGGTATCGGGGAGGACAGATAGTGGAGACTCGCGAGGACTTTTTTCCTGCTCGTATTCCACTTGCTGCAGCCTTCAGTGAGGAAAACAAGCTCTCGGGAGGCATTTGGACAGCCACGGTAACTACTGCGGGAACGCAAGCCTGCTCGGGAGGATGGGTCGGGTGCTGGTCCCTCTGCGTGAGCACACAGATCACACGTGCACGGACTTCACAGGTCTCAGCTCTCTTGTTAACACAGGAGAGGGGAAGAAACCCCCCAGCGCTGCTCTGCTGGGGCAGCCTTGGCTGAGGAGGGGTCCGGCACCGCTGGAAGGGGCTGACACCAGGGCCAGGGAGTGTTAGCAGAAGGGGCCAGTGGGAAAGCAAATGCGAGCTCCCCGGGGAGAAAGGGGTTCGCAGCAGGGATGCAGGGGTACCGGCACTGCAGCTGGGGTCACGGTGTGTGGGCACAGCCATTCCGGGGGAATCAGGGCTGGGGGGTCTGGATGGGAGCTGTCAGGGCTCCCCCACAATCTGGGGCCAACTTCTGTGTGCGGGACCCTCCTGCCACAGCGCTGGGAACCTGTACCCGCAGCCAAATATGCCTGAACCACGAGAAAAAGCGAGGTGCTCTCTGCAGAGCCCGAGCAGGCATCTAGCCCCTTCGGAGACCGCAAGGTGCGAACTCCTCAGCCGGCTGAGCAAAGGAGGGAGCACCGTGTGCGGAGCCCGCGCCCGGCTCCCTGCTCCATCCCAGATCTGCAGAGCGTCAGCGGGCTGAGAAGTGACAGCCCGGAGCTGACTTCTGCCACAGCCATGGCAACACTTGAGCACTGCTTTTAAAGGCAGAGGCTAATCCCTGGCTTTCCAGGACCCGGGCAGGCAGCCCGGAAAGCCGCGCATCCTCCGGTCAGCAGTGACCTCCACCACCCCGCATTTACCCATGTGCACAAATAGGCAGAGATCCCGCAGCCCGCACAGCGTGCGTGCATGGCGAGGAAAGCATCGACAGACCTGCCCGGCCATGCGTATGTGCGCCCAAGGAAAGGCTAAAACGCTTCCAGCGATAGCTGGCCGCACGCTCCCACGCAACGATACCCGTGTCCGGATACAGTTCGTATTTGCCCACAGAGGCACCCGATGCCCACACAAGCCTCCGTGCTTGCTAGTCCGCTTCCACCCACGCTGCCCACCCGCTTGCTGCCCGTCCTACCCCACGCACGCAGGCACCGCCGGCAAATAATTTCTACCACGGGCGGGCAGCCCCCTTCCCGAGGATGGCTCAACGCGGATGACAACAAATCAAAGGCATCTGCTCCTTTCTTTCTCCTCCCGGAGAGTTTGGGGACTGTGTAACCAGACGCAGCCTGAACCGAGGTGCTGAACATGCAGAATTTTCTCGTTGCCTCGAAAAGAAGTTTTCCAGACTTCAGAGGGAAGTGAAAGGACGGGAGCGGAGCCGTGTGGGAGCCGCTGGCGGCTCCGACCTGGCAGAGCTCGCAGCGGGATGCGCTGCCGGGGACCGGCCCCGCGGGCTTGGGCAGCGGCTCCCAGCCTTTGTGCCCGCGCCCGTCACCGCGGCCTCGGGCCGGGGGAGGTGCGGGGCCGCGCCGGGCACCCCTCAGCTCGGGGCCGCGATGCCCGCCGTGCCGCTCACCCCCAAAGCCCCGCGCCCCGCTCGCAGCCCCCCCCGGCCGCCCCAAAGCCGGGGGGGGGGGAGCCCCGGCCGCGCCGCTCCGCACCCCCCCCCCCCCCACCCCCGGCCCCGCAGCTCCCCGGGCAGCGGCCCCGCGCCGGCCCGCAGCGCTGCCCCGCTCCTCCCCGCACCCCCCCGGCCCCAGCCGCGGGGCTTCGCCCACCTGGGCCGGCCGGAGCCTCCTCGGCGCGGCGGCGCGGCGCTCCGCGGGGCTCCCGCTGCGAGCCCGGCTGCAGCATCCCCGGCGCGGCGGAGGAGGAGCCTGCAGCTCCGCGCCCGCGCATCGGCCCGCCCCGGCGCAGCCCCCGGCCTTTGTGTCCCGGCCCGCGGGGTGGCCCCGTCCCCCCCCGGCCCCGCTGGCCGTCCGGGGGGCGGGGAGGAGCGGGGGGGGTGCTTTGCTCGCTCTGCGGCCGGGGCAGATGCTAAAGGAGGGGAGAGGCGCTTTGGGCGAAGGCGGCCGGATTTGCGCCGACGGGGCGTCCGGCTCCTCCCGGCACTGGGATTCGGTCTGGCGCCTTGGAAAGCTCGTCGGGAAAAGAGCCCAGGGAAAAGCAGGCAGCAGCGAGGGAGCTCGCCCGGCCGGGAAAGCTCGGGGGGAGGCTCCTGGTTCGCTCGGTTCGGAGCGGGGACTTGGAGCGCAGTCTCCGGTATCCCCCGTTTGGGATGAGCCCCGGGCTGGGCAGGGGCGTGTCTCGCTCATGCCACAACTCGTCTGCTCGGTAGAAATAAGAAATAAGAAATAGAAATAAGAAATAACACGCTCCCCAGGCCTCTGATCACGGGGAACCGAACTGGTGGGGCTGCGGCCAGAGCTGCCCTAGGTGCAGATGGGGAAACTGAGGCACGGTGCCTGCAGAGCTCCGCCACCTACCATGGGTGCTGAGCTCGCTGCGCTGTCAGGTGCCGGCAGAGGAGCCTCACCTTGCTCAGGCCGATGCTCAGTTAAGTGGCTTTTCGCAAACAAGGCACCCCCTTGGCTGCTCCGCTCTGAGTGCCCGAGTGCATGGGTTTGTCAGGCAGAAAGGCAAATAAATGCGGGACAATGGGGAGCTGAGCCACAGCAGCGTGTGCACGGGTCCCGTCCTGGCTCCAGCGCTGTCAAGCTTGGCAGGAGTTTGCTCTGTGCACTGCCCTACCTTCAGGTACCGAAAACGTCCCAAAAGCAGCAGGCTGAGGTCAGCGTGGACCGAGGGCCTCCTGTGGGGCTGGGCATTTTGGTGGCAAGGTGCGGATGGGGGGACCAGCCTCCTGACACCCCCGGGCTCACCTTTAGTGCTGACCACTGGGGAGGGATGCTTTAAAGAAAAATCCCTGTGCATCTCTGCTAAACCACCTCCCTGAAGCGATACAGGCAGGGGCCCTGGTACCGGTTCCTGCAGCCCAAGCAGGCTGTGCCTGTCCACAGGTAAGGCCCGTCCTGCTTGTGCGGCTATGATTTTTCCAATATCAGGAGGAAGCCGAGCAGGTACCCACACACGCTGTGACTTTCCAAACACCGAGCAGCGTTCGGTGCGTCCCGCTGCTCCCCGGTACGCTGGAGCAGGGCTGGAGGTGCAGTTATGTTCCCACATCCCTTCCTTCCCTGTACGTCTGCCCCTGGGGAAATCTGTTTGCCTCCTTCTTCCTCACCTAGTTGTTAATCTCTTCCTACACGGAGGCAGGTTTCCTGCCTGCGTGCACTCAGCAGGCCTGTTTGCCATCGACAGCTGACGCAGCACTCAGGAATTCGCTGGGTGGCTGGGCAGCACATCTGGACTTGCCCCGTGCGCGGTGCTGCGTGGCTGTGTCCCGGTCAGGTATGCAGCGAGGGAGGCTCCCCCCGCTCCGGCACACACCTGCGCCGTGCCGGGAAGCGGCCGGCAGCTCCCCCGGGCCCCCGCATCGGCTCCTGCCCTTCTCAGTGCTGAGAGGGAGTGGGGTTCAGGAAGACGGGAGCCCCAGCATGAGCTGGCACATCGCAGCGTGCATCTGGCTGTATGGCAGGAGAGCCGCAGCCGTTCCCTTCCCAAAGTCGGCATGGGAAACCATCCTGGGTACAGCACTAGCGTGCACACCCCTGCGCACGCACGGAGCCCCAGCTGCAGTGCAGGCAGGGGCAGGTGGGCCCAGCAGGACCCCCGGGAACGAGAGGACTGCACGTCCTCAGGGACAGCGACTGAACCAGTCTCAAACTGGTCTGTGCACCCATCAGCCGGTGGGTCCCCATGGGACCGGGCTCACGTCCCATGGACGGTCACGCCGCGGTTGCCAGCCTTTGGCACAACTCGAGGAGAGCAGCTGGGGCTCGGCGCCGGGGTTTGCTTTGCTCCCACTGTGGGAGCCCGGCCGGCGCTGGGTGAGCAGGCAGGCAGCGCGAACCGGAGCAGCGAGGTCTGCTGCAGCCCTGCCTTCCGCTGGCGTGTGCCTGAATCCCAGCCCTCGGCTCCATCAGGGCATTTGACACCGAGCGAAAATAGTTATGCCGGGGTGGAGCACGGGAGAAGCGAGGTTTTAGCTCGGCACAAACCGCAGGGCTTTGATTTATGGAGCTGGCGCTCGGCAGACAAGATCCACCCCCCTGCTTTTTTTAATATTGTTTCCTGGCAGCTTAGTTGGTTTCTCTGCTGATTTGAGCAACGCTCCCACAATCCTGCGGGTGCCTTGTTGCCTTGAAAGCAGTCAGCTGGAATTTGCTATTTTAGGACCTAAAAACTGAAGAGAGAAAGAAGAAGAAGAAGGAGAAGGAGAAGAAGAAGAAGACGAAGAAGAAGAAAGTGTATTCATGTGAGCACAGAGGAACAGTTTAGCCGGATTTCACTCAAGGGGAAAAGGCACAAAAAAAAATTATGATTCATTTTCAGTTGAGCGGAGCTTCGTGTTTCTATAGTAAGTCATAACAAAACAAGGCGGCAAAGCCAAGAAGTTATTTGTACCAGATGGGCCAGCGGTTATATCTGCAGCTTTTCAGGAATCATCCTGACTTGGGAAGATTTTGCAGCCAGGAGCTCAGGAGTTCAACCACCATGGGGGGGACAGGGTTGCGGGGGGCCGCAGCCCCGCCGTGTCCCTTGGCTGTCCCCGGCTGGCTGGGGGGGGGGCCGCTGTCCCCCAGCCCGCATCGCTCGTGCTGGAGCAGCTCCTCCTGGGCTGAAAGTCGTCCTCTCCAGCTCCTCCGTCCCGTTCATGTCAGCACTCGCCCCGTCTGTCGTGTCCTCGCCCCCGCAAACGAGTCTGACTACGTGGTGTTGCCTCACCTCCCCGAGTCGCCTGGAAGTTTTCCCAGGGTGAGGGAGCCCTGGAGAGTAATAGTAAAGGCCCCTCGCAGAGATTTGGGTTATTGAGGAGGGCGGGGAGAAGGCCCAGCCCCTGCCCATCCGTGGGGTGCTCGGGCAGACGCCCGCCTGCGTCCCGGGGCGGCTGTCCTGCCAGCGCGGCGTGCAGCTTGCATTTCCCCGAAGCTGGGAGCTGAGCCCTGGTGAAAGGCCTCCCTGCAAACATGCCCCTGTCTCCCGCCTTCATTAACGGAGAGATTAAACATTCCTCCAACAAAATCCAACACCCCCCCCCCCCCAAGTTTAAAATAATCCACTTTTTGCAGCCTCGCTGCGAACAGGCGATGAAATACCAGCAGCTTGTTTCCTTGGGGTAAATTGGGGCAGAGAGCAGATGAGATGCTCCCCCGCCTCGCTCGAGTCTGGCACCTCCGGCGGCTGCTGGCAGTGCCAGGACTGGCGCAGGTAGTGGGTGAGTGAGTCAGTCCCTTATCCCTTCCACTTGATACGAGTCTGTCTTAATCACTTAGCGTAGTCATCCTGGATACAGCCCTAAGTGGATTTGCATGGATAGACTGAATAAGAGTCCGTTCTCCCTTATATTTTAGGATAAAGGATAAGCAGAAATGACAAAGACAGGATTTTTTTTCTCTTTTTTTTTTTTACTAACAAATTATTTACAATTCCATTGAAATTGGATATGACTTAGTTCATGTTAATTTACTGCTCTGTAAGGGTATTTCAAGATAATAAGATCAGTGATAAAAGCAAGAACTAGGTATATGTAATGACTTTTTCCCCTACAGAGCTATGAAGCAATATTAGAAGAATGAGGCAAGTCTGGGAAAAGGAAATGAACCCGCAAAATGCTCCGGAGGGTTGGAGGGCTCAGATGGTACCCGGAGGAACAGGATGAGGATGCTGGTAGAATAAATAGTACCTTTATTTTTGCACACGAGTTTTAAATAGCGATACAGGCACCAGACGTGAAGCCAAGCTGGGAAGTGCCAGCAGCGCGGGGAAGGGGCTTCCCTGGTGCCGGGGCAGCAGGCGGGTAGGGTGGGCCAGGCTGTCCCCAGCACAGGGGGGTGTCACGGCCACCCCGGCGTTGGGGGGCAGAGGTGCTCTGCCTGCACATGCCCTGCTTTGCTTCCCAAACCCACACAGCCAGGTGTTTCCCTTCCAAGAGGGGAGAAAGCGGTTCAGCTTGCACCCGAGAGCGCTGCTGGGGGCTACCCAAAATCCGAGCCTTTCTCTAGGGGACAGAGCGGGGAGTTGGGGCTTCAGGGCTGGGGTACGTCCTTGGGGTTCCTGAGCGCTTGGTAGCATCAGCCCTCATCCATCCCGAAAACCAGCTCCTTAGCAAACCGTAAGCTGAAAAAGCATCCCCGCAGCAGGTTCACCCTCCCTGGAAGCACGCACGGTCCGCTGCGGGGAAGTGCTGTGCTTGGCCCTGCCCAGGGATTTGGAGATGAAATGCAGCAGAGAAGAATGAGTGTTTGGTGTTTGATCATTTCGGCTGGGCAGGTGGATTACAAGTGACAATTAGCCTGCGAACCTGCTCGGCGTAATTGCGGTGGAACTGCAGGGACATGTGCGTGCTCACACGGGCTGCCTTGCAGAATAGAAAAGAAGCCGGCTTAGCCGTCCCGTCGGTGGGTAAATACTCCGGTAGCGATCGGCAAGATAGCGAGAGAGGAGTTACGTATGCAGCCAAGGAGGATCTTGGCTGGTGCTGGTGGTGGCTACTTGGGTGTCATGCGGGCTCTGCTTTAAGCTCTGCAAGGCTGTTGTGCAGGGGGTGATGCATATTAATCAGCTCAGCCCCGCTGTGGCCAAGCCACCAGCTGATATCCCTGCCGTGCCCGTGATATTGTCCTCATTGTGCTGCACAAAGCGATTTCCAGCCAGGGCTGGGGATGTTTCTTGTTTTGGTTGAGGTGGGGGGCAGAATCCATGCAGCTAATCCCCTCCGACCGTACCCTTCGTGACAGGGTTTAGAGACAAAGCGAAGCGACGTGGCACCGACGCGACGGTTGTCAGCGCTCCTCTGCGCTCGCTCCTTGCGCACTCTGTAATTTTAGTTAAAATAAAGCCAGTCAAAGCTGGAATGAAAAGTAGGGCTTTCCCAGCCTAGCAGCAGACTTCCACTTGGTGAGTTCAAGCCTACTTAGACTGGACTTTGCTCTCGGCTCCCTTTCCCGGAGCCCTGAGAAGCGGCCAGAAGCCCTGGTTACAATCCCAGAGAGTTTAGCAGCAAAAAAAACCCCAAAAGGTCATGAGAAAAGCGTATCACGTCTGAGCTTATAAAGGCAGACTGAAATTTCCTCTTCCACTTCTGGGATTCTTCCGCCCCTTTCTCATTAAAATTCATGATAAGAGCACATCTCAGCTCCTTGGTAGCTCTTCAGCCTCTCCTTTGCTTGACGCTAAAATAGAGACAAGCCCAGACGACGTCCCCAGAGCCTCAGAGCAAAGTTTGCTTTCGCAGTTGAACAAAGCAACTTCCTCTGCCCAGCAGAGTTGCAAAACAGCGATAAATTGCTACGCGGTTCTCGGTATTGATCTGCGATGCTAATCTGGGTGTCTGTTAGCTGGACATCCCAGTCACACCGCAAAGTCTTGCTTGTCTAGTCCAGATCTCGTGCAGCAACCGGGAATTCTTCTAAAGCATCATCCTGGCGTCATTTCATTACAGGAGCTCTGATAGTAAACAAAGTTTCTAGTCCTCAGGGCCAGAAAGAGAAGCTGGAAAATTTGGCTCCTCGGGGCATTCAAGACAAAAGGCAGATGTACACAGACCCTCAGATATATTATCTTCTAGAGCATCGCGCGCTCCAAACCCCGCTTATGATTTGCGGAGGGAGCTGACGGATGGTATCTCGGGATGAAGGTGGGGAGAGCGATGGGTAACCTCGAGCCGCAGGCGGGAGCTGGAGCGGGGCATTACATCTGGGCTCAGAACGAGCAATCAGCTGCAAAGCTGCAACCTCCCAAGCCCCTGCGCTCCCCCGATCCCCACGCTCAGGCGGGGTTTCTCACCGGCCAGAGAGGAGCAGAGGTTTTTCCCTCTTGCTGCCTTTTCCTCCTGCTCCTCCCCTCCTCCTCTGCATTACTCACTGGGTTATGCAATGCTTATCTCCCAGCCCTGCACACACGCCAGTAACCAGTTGGGCAGCAAAAAAATTCTGCTGGAAAAAGCAGTTTGTCTGCCTCGTCCGCCTGCCTCGCTCCCAGGACTCACCCCGAATATTGTGCAGGCTGCTTTTCTACCGCTTACCAGCGGAAAAAGAAGAGGAAATAGGGCCTGGCTTTCTCTTGGGACTATTCAATGTGCTGCTCAGCTCAGTTTGCTTCTGCTTCATTGGCCTACAAATCCAAATCCCCCTAAATAATTCAGCAGAACTGCTGCACTACAGGTCTAAATAATTCATCACGGATATCTGAGGAGGGAAATGTGGTTACATCACCCTTCAGAGCAAAGCTTTTGGGGCTCTTCCACTCCCTTCCAGAGCAAAGTTTCCCTCTGATCAGGCCAAGATGCTGCTGTTGTCAGGGCTGTCGGGAAACGCTGCCGTGCTGTGGGCTTGGAGGGAGCCGGATCCCACGCAGCTGCCAAGGGCTGGGGTCCCTTGTGTCTCCCTTTGCCGCGGGCACCCGAAGGTGGAGGCATTCAGGGAAAACCTGGCCTCGGCCAGGGCTTCCCAGGAGAGGGGAGCGAAGGGGCAGCGCGAGGGGCTACTCCCGGGGGCAGCGGAGCCAGGGAGCATGGGGCTGCACCCATGGGTGATGGCACGGCACGGGCTGCGCCGGCTGCACTCGGCGCTGGGACAGCGGAGACCGGTGCTTCTCCCCTTCTCCCTTTGGATGTTTGGGATCTTGCTGTGCAGCGGGGGAGGTGGCTGAGACAGCCTGGTCCTCGGGCTGTGCAAGGGGAGGACGTTGGGGAGGACATGGGAAGGGGCGGCCGTGGCGGGGTTGAAGCTGTCGAGCGGCCGCATGCGAAACACCCGTGTTGTTTTTTCAAATCCCTTTCGCCGGAGATGACTCTTCCACGGGGAATTGTTGAGCAACTCATGTCAGCAGCTGGCTGATTTCCCCATGAGCAGACATATGTGCCTGCTTTTCCAAGGGGCTGTTTAAATTAAAAATTCCCCATCGGTGGCTGGGGCGAAGCGAAGATCATTAACCCAGCTGGGGACAGCCCAGCTGCAGAGGGCATCTCTGAATGTGCTGCACGCACGGAGTTATCCCTACGTATTTCAGTTTCGGTGCTGGGTGTAAGTAGCACGCACCATACACATATCATGCTCAAAGCATTTTGCTTAAATATTTATGAAATCCTTCCAGGCTTGAAGCGCAGCCAGCTCTGGAGGTGCGCAGAGCTCCGCAGCCGGCACGAGATGGGGGCTGGCGGGGCCGACTCGGCGGGCTTTTGGGGGTGACGCTGTGCCACGTCAGGCAACCGAGAGCTGGATGGTTTTGTGACTTAGAAACGGTAGAAGGAAGCAGGATGCTGACAGATGCTTTTCCCTACTCTGGCAGTGCAGCCCCAGCCTGTGTCCTGGACCCCAACCCCACCCCAATCTGCACCCCAGACCCCAAATGTGCCCTGCCTCGGGGAGGAAGGAGAAATGCAGCCTGAGGTTCAGACTGGGCTGAGGGTGACGGCATTTCTCTTGGAGGAAATGGGGGTGAAATAGCTTGAGCAAAGGCAGGGAAAAAAACAATTATGCCCTTCCACTGGTCAGGCCCTCTTTGTTTTCCCGACCAGCAATGCCCCACTCTGCAGGCTGCAAAAAATCACCTAAATCCCCAGCTGGTCTCCTTATATTTCCCATCCCTTTCTCCTCTGCATCCCTGTGATAAAAAGCTGCCGTACGGCTCCTTTCCCCTCACACCCTTCCTCCCCGGTGTGGGGCTGGCCCTTGGCCTTATCTCTGCGCAGAGTAATTTGATTTTCACGGTGGTGGAAGCATTGGCAATTACCACAATAAAAGATGAGATTTGCAGCCAAGCGGGTGAGCTTGGCAGCTGGGCTGACACCATCACCCTCCTCTGTAGCTCAGGGGTTCCCCAGCCACCTGGGCAGGTGTGAACCATGCACTGGGGAATATCCTCCCCCCAAAAAAGGCAGGGAAGCGTCTCCCCTTCTCCTCCTGCTCCTTTGCTCTGCACATGGGATGGCGGTGGGACATGCTGCCCTCACGGTCCCCTGGGGATTGGAGCTGAGCTGGGGTTGCAGGAGGGGGATGCTGCTGCTCAGGGACCCTTGGCGTGGCATCTGCAGCAGCAGAGGCCAAGGGGCTTGGGCAAGATCCCCGTTTTTGCGTTCACGTGGCATCGTTTGCTCCGCATCCCGACGGGGATGCGATGCCCCTCGCGCTGCCGCCTGGCCCGGCCACTCTTTCCCAGGCGCACTGCTGCTCATGTTTATGGCGCCTATAAAAGCCAAATGCACTTTGCAATTTAGCTTCATATATTATAAACTGTAATCCAAACCCCATAAAGGAGCGAGTCCTTTGCATAATGATCACATATGTCTCTTTATGTGCTTTTATAGCGTGCCAGGGCTGTGGTTACAGCAGCTTTTCACCTCGCAGATACGCAATTAAAGCAGCGGGAGCGGCCGGCCGGGGCTCGGTGGACCCGTCCCCTGCGGAGACATCGGTCCCTTGGTGGGAAGATGAGCAGAGGCAGGGGCACCCGGCAGCCTGGGGGGGTCTGCCCCGGGGGGACCCGGCTGGGCTGGGAGGTGGGAGCCGCAGGGGAGAGAGGGGCTGTGCTGGACACGGCTGCTGCAGGGACCCCTTCCCGAAAATGATGCTCCGATGCGGCCCGGGCTGTGTTTTGGGTCAGGACTGGAGGATGCGGGGTTATTTCGCCGCGTGCTGGAGGGAATCATGGTGTGTTTGTGCAGGGCAGGAGGCCGCGAAAGGATGCCAGGAAGTATTTTTAGGGAAGTGTTTTTTTTTTTTTTAAATCATGACTCAGCCCTTGTCTCTGCTCCAGTACAGTCATGGTTCAGGAGTCCTCAGACCTGAGCAGAGATGAGGCAATAGCAGTCGAACTGGTGATCTGTTAATTTGGTGCATGCCAACCCCCTTTGCATTTACCCTTGCCTGCACCCACGGCTGGACCCCGCATCCTGCCTTTGCCGAGGCTCCTGGGGGGCTCATGGCACTTTTTGGGCATCGGTTAATCCCAGCTCTCTGCGCAGGATTAAATATTTGCACTGTATCCACTGCAACTAGGTAGAAAACAGCCCCGTGGAACAGGGACATCCACTGCTGAGCTGCAAGGAGAGCTTTCGTAATGAGGTTTTATCCCCACTCAAATACAGGATGTTTAAACTGGGTTAAAAGGCCCCACAGGGACAGTTTGGGGGATGCAGCGCAGCTCGGTGGGAGAGCATCCCCTGCTTCATTTGGGGAGGAGCAGGAGCCAGTGCATGGGAAATCAGCTTTAGCGGGGTCTGAGAGCTTGTCTCCACGATTTGTCTGTTTATTGTGCCCTGGTGTAAAATACCGATTTGGCTACACTGTTGCAAATTAGAATCCCTTAAATCAACTTAAATCACTTATAAACGCAAGCAGTAATCCAGGGATTTATTGAAGTGGGGTCTGCATAAACACAGATACAAGCTGGTTTCACTAAGTCAGGGCAAAACCTGAAGCAGCTATTCTTCTCTGCTTTTTCTCCAGAGTAGTTTAGACCAGTCTCAAGTTGATTTAAGCCAAGCCTGGTCGGGGGACTGATGCTTTCCACATCCTCGCTCGGGCAGCCAGGAGTGCTGCCTCTGCTGCAAACAGCCCCGTGAGCCGTCAGCAGCTCTGCGGGCTCTGTCTCAGCTCAGTCCCAGCACACACCTCCTGCATTTGCACATTTATCGAAGATAACCATACCCAGGTACCAGTCTCGAGGCCCAAGGGCTTGTAAAGGAAATGCCATTTTTTTCCCCCAAAAGCCCACCCCAGCAGTCGCAGCAGCAATGGGCCTCTCAACCCAGGGCAAGGAGGCTCAGGTGTGTAAGAGCTGTTTTTCGGGAGACAGGGGACACCCACAAAAGCAGAGCCATGAGTGTGCAGGTACCCCCCAGCAGAACTAAAGGGGTTAATTGGGAGCAGAGGGCAATTAGGGAATTTCTGGCACCTGGGGAGCACCCAAGGGTGATGCAAGCAGGTGGGCTGAAGCCCATAAAAGGGCTCCTGGGGACCATAGAGGGTTTGGCTGCAGGTAGAGAAGCTGGAAGTGTAGAAGCTGTGGCAGAGGCTGCTGAGCCAGGTAAGCGTGTGCGTGTGCCCGGGCGGTCTGTGCTGTTGCTGTCGCCTGGCTGGGCTAAGGCAGGTATGGGTAGGACTGTGTGCGGGGCAGTTGTTCCTCCTGTGGCAGGACAGAGCAGTCCCCAGACACAGAGCCACCTGAGCGTGTGGGTGTTGTGCTCTGGTTAAGAATTAACAGCCCAGAGGAAAAAATAGAGCAGAAATGGAGATGCAGACCCTTTTCCTGGCTGCTCTCTGCATCCTCCCTGAAGTGTGGGGAGGGGAGATGCGGACAGCTGTGTTGCAGGTGCTGGTCTGCAGTCTGGCCTGTAGCCTGGTTTTCTCCTTCTTTTGGAGGTGTGGGAGAATTTGTAATACACAGTGCCCCTGGAAAAAAGGTCTCCTGTTTCCCCTGCTCAGGGGACTGTTTTATTCTGGAAAGCACCAGGGGCTGTGATGTTTCTGGAGCAAGAGGGATGGTTTGCCCTGTTTGCTTGCACTTGGCAACTCCATGCAGCCAGCTGGTTAATGGAGAGAAATCCCTGGGAGGCGGCAGAGCTGAGATTTTTTGCCAGTAACCCAGCAAAAGGCTGGTGCCTTATGTGAGGAGGGGCTGATTGGGGGGGTTATGGGGGGACCGGTGCTGGTGCGGAGGAGCTGGCACTGCCCTGGGCTCCGCCGCTCCCTGGGCTGGCCACAGCCTGCTCCGCAGCATGCCCTGGCAGAGCTGCTTTGGGATGGATGTTCCATTGGCTCCAGTCATCTCGGGCCTTTCCATAAAACCTCTAATTACTGCTCACCCTGCGGTAAAGATTTGTGTCCTCTTGGGAATGTCCGTCTTGCTTAAAAAGCTGCATTGGGAAGCTGAAAAGATGATTCTGTGGGCTTGTAGAGGTGGGGACAGACAGGATTTTAGTGGGGAGGGAGCAGAATTTAGCAATTTTGTGTTTGCCATGAGCTGAGAGGATTATGCTGCTGGCTTTGGCACAGTTCTTGGGTTTGGATGGTCTTGGGCAAAATATTTTCCCTCTTACTGTCTACTTAGTCTGTACTGTACTTGTGGGCTGTCTCCTATATCTATACTGCGTTTATCAAGTGGCAGCAGGTTAAAGACAGTGTTCTAATTAAATCCCAGGTTAGCCTGGAGCAAGCTGAGTGGCATCTGGTTTGAGTGGTCCTACTGGGAGGTAAAATCATGGCTGTGCCTGAGTGGGAGACACTGGAGGAGGAAACAGGATTGCTGACAAGATAAGGTCTGGCTTATCTATGCAGAGTGTGACTTGAAGTCAGCGCTCAGCCTAGACAGTGCAATAGGTAGAGAAAGCTGATTTAATTGCTTAGTCACAAGGTAATTTTGTCAGGCGAAGGCCTTTGAGCGTAATGGCTTTTATGTGTAATTCCTGGTTAATTCTGTTAGCAGCTCTGTGCGCTGAGCAGAGGCATAAAGTGGTCGGGGGCGGTGAGTTTGGTCTTAAAGTGTTTATTGAGGCAAGATTCCGGAGGTGAGCGGGGACTGCTAGCATCCTGCCTGTGGAGAGGTGTTTCGGTTTACTTTTATTTTCTGGATCTTGCAGGAAGGAGAGTCGAGGGCCCGACTGTGCTGCATTTACTGGGAGAGCTTGCACAAGCGCCTGCAGCCCGGGCCGAGGTGCGGGGGCTCGGGGCTGCAGGACTCGCCTTGCCCACAAGAGGCTGCTGCTGCTGTTCGCAAGTGGCCCTAATGCCAGCTTTCCCTTAAAAAAAAAAACCCCAAACCTCACTCTGAAAGAACAACAACAATAAAAGAAGACCAGAACAGCAAGGAAGAAGTTGTCTCCCCTCCAAAGGGGTGAGGGACTGGGTGCTTTTCAAACGTGCTGGGGGTGACCCCTGGAAAAGGGCACCGGGACAGGGCATGACAGCCCCCCAGGGGTTTTCCCTGGGGACAGCCAAAGGGGAAAACACCTTGAGCCCTGGGGACTAGGGCAAAAGTGGTCCTGTGCAAAGAAAGAAGGGGTCGGCTGTGTGGTGAGCGAACAGGAATCTGGCTGGCGCTGAGATCCTGCACGGCGGTGCCAGCTGCGCCTTTGCACTTTGCTCAGTGGTTCTTGTAGGGTTTTGAGGATCTGGGACCTGTGTGCCCATGGGAATGTCCCGCTGTAGGGGAGGGAAGAACGGTCCCATTTTGAACCACTCGGCAGTTGTGAGTGGTTCTGCTTATGCCAGGGGAAAGGGAGGATCTTGTCTGCAGCCCGTCAAGGGAGAGCAGATACCTGGGAAGGGGCAGAGATGAGCGGTTGAGTATCTGCTGGCCGAGGCTACAGGGGGAGGCCTGGCCAGCCTCCTCTTTCCATCCTGGCCTCGTTCTTAAGTGCTTTTGGTCCTACTCCTCATGCATACTAAAATGTGTTTACAGTGTGTGTTATTTCACATCAACAAACCTTGTTCCATGCCAAGGGGCCTGCTGAGAGCCACCTGAGAATGGCACCGCTAATAGATGGAGCTCATGCATTTTGCATGTGAATAGTTTGGACTGGATGATTATAAAGCAGCAACATCCTGCGCTGGGCTTTGCTGTCTGGTTTTCTCCTGCCTATTGGTGGCAAGTAGCTCCTTGGATCTCATCCTCCACATTAGCTGAGAAGTGATGGCACAGAAAAGGGGGAGCATTAATCCTAAAACCAGAGTGTAATTAAAAATACTTCATCTCTTTAGTCCTGCAATCTGCTCTGGACATTGGTCTTTGCGCTCTCCCAGTGCTGGGCCAGGAGCTGCTGGTCCTAAAACCTGTGTCCTCCTGTAATCAGCAATCGGGCTGCCCCTCGGTGCTTTTTCTATCCTGCTCTATCTCGTTTCATCCATGAAACTTGGCGTGGTTAGTCTATGAAATCCCTGTGGATGCTTATCTTTTAAATCGCTGTGGATGTGCCTGTGCATTCAAGCAAAGAGGGAATGGAGACAAACAGAATGAGCATTCAAGGTTCAGCCTACCTTTTATGTGGTTATAAACGAAACACAAAGGCAATGCTGCAGATGGTAATCCTTGGATGGTTTTAGAAAAGGCTAGCTGCTATTGAGAGGCTTTCTTGAAAAAGCTTAGATGGCCCTTCAATTAAAAAGGGCTGAGCTGCTGCACCAGAGCAGGTCACTCCCTGGGGCTTCTGTGGAGCCCTGGACCTCCCTGACCCCCTCACCCCTGCCACTGCGTGACCAGCAGTGCCCTTGGCACATCTCACATGCTGGGTCCCCAGAGCAGTGACTCTCCGAAACTGCCCAAAGAAAGGAAAAACTCTCATGGTTTCCCAGAAGAGTCCAGCACACAACTGGTAATTTAATTTTAAGAAGAACAGTCTAGGAAATTGATTCATAACTAGACTTAAATTTTGCAAACATCAAATGTCATTTTCTTTTTAATACTGATGCATATTAAAGTAGTTAGGTTATTAGCAAAAAAACTCCCTTGCTATTCCTGGGAACACAAGCCTGACTAGGATGAAACATCTCTGACACTGGGGCAGGTTTTGCTTTCTGACCTTGGCCAAGCCCATGGGCTGGCGCTCACTGTGGGCAGCCTGCGCTGCATTCTGCTGCGGGTTCCTTGTGTGACCTTGGCAATGTCATCTGACTGACTTTCCTCCGTTTTCTAGCCTCAATCTTTGTTTGCCATGCCTGCGTTCTTGGCTCATGGGCTAGAGACAGTGCCTTGCTCCCCGTTAGGAGATGCCCCTTGTCTTTCCGTGGAGATGCGCTGTGGCTCTGGCACCCCTCAACCTCTACCAGGGACCCTCTCCAGTGCACAGGGCTGGGAGGTGGCTGTGGTGTTCAGAACACAAGTTGGTTTCTTCTGGCTGCATCACTTTGGTCATCGAGGAGAAGCCAGGAGCAGAGTTCAAACCATCTGCTCAAGCTTAGAGCTTCCAACCTGTAGGCACAGCGTGGAGGGGAGTTTAAAGCCAGCCAGGTTCCCCAACTCCTCCCCAGCAGTGGCGACTAAAAGCCCATCTAATTTTCTTGCATCTCATTGTGTATTGATGGCCAGGGATGTCGGGTAACTATGGCAACTCATTGATTAGCATCCAGCCCCTGTGAAATGAAGAACATGCAGCCATAAGAATTACAAATGATGCTGTATTGTCTGCTGCCAATAGGCTGATTACTGCCATTTTCTGCCAGGTAGACCAGCTTTTACAGGCAACCCGGTGGTGTGTAATTACCATGCTGTGATTGATGCATTGCTATAGTTACTATCTGCTGCGTTCCCTGACTAATAGTTTTTAAATTCCTCTTCAGATGGAAATGCATTGCCTGTAAATGTGAGAGGCAGAGGTCTACAGAGCCAGGAGATTCATCCGGAGAGGAGCCAGTCTGGGTGTGGAAAAGTGTCTTGTAATATAAAATGTGGTGGTCAAGTGCGTGAGTCACTTGGATCAAACCACTGATGAGGTTGGATGAATGGGGCGGATAAACCAGGCTGTGAGTTGAAGGGGAAGCTGTGATGGCACAGCCAGTTGAAATGTTTTTCCAGGCCTAAAACATTTGTCACCTGTTGATACCACATGGTTGTCCTAAAAAAAAAAACAAACCCCAAACCAACAAAAACCATCCCCTGGATCCGAGTGGGATCTGGCATCCTGCAGCCTGAAAGCCCCCCAAAGCAGGGAACAGGGGCATTTTTTACCACCAAAGAGGTGCAACCCATGGGGTGGGCATTGAAAACGAAGTCTCTAAGTAGTGGTGCTTCTTACATCCTTCATGGGCAGTGGCCAGGAGGAGGGATGTGGGGTGTGCGAGGGCAGGGGTGGGTGGGCGGTCTGCAGGAGTTGGTACGTTGTCCTCGCAGATGTAGATGTGAAGCCATCCCAGCTGCACAGAGCTGCTGGCAGCGCTGGCTGCTGCCGAGTCAGTGACTGATGTTCAGACCTCAGTGCTCCAAGGCTGTCCTGGACAGGGATCAGGCAGATCCTGGCTCGGATCTGGAGGACTCACAGATGGGCTTTGCCTCTCCTGGGGTGAGGATGCCAAGCTGTGCTGCAGACCTCTCCCCTCCTCTTCTCTCCCCCGTGCATTGCCTCTGGTGTTTAGACATCCATGTAACCTACACAAAGTTAAAAGGGGTTTGTTTCTTTTCAGACTGAGTGCAGCCAGGGTAATTTAGTAGAAAAATGTCATGCTAATGCAATTCAAAGTTCAAATGACCTTTCATTTTGAGGGAAAGGAGAATGTGTGTGCAGTCAGAATGTTAAAACCCACTACTTGCCCTGCAATTCAAATAGAAATATGAGCTTCGGGGGATACATAAGACACATGAAGTACTGTGAGTGAAATACAAAATGAATAAAAATGATCCGGAAGCCATTATTAGCATTGCTGGGGGGCAGATCCAGCTCAGAACAAGTGTAGCAGCAGTCAGGAGCAGTGATGGAAAGGAGAAGTTTGCATGAAATTACAATAACATGGAAATAATGAGAAAAAGTTATCAGTAAGACGTTTTTCATATTAATATCTAAATGTTGCAGCCCAGGTGCTCCTACCCCTCTCCTTTCCAATCCCCATCAACATTCAGGCGAGTACTTAGTTGAAGAGTGGCACATCGTAATGAAGCTCTGCTGCTTCTGCCAGCGCTGTGCTTGGGAGCCGTGTCTCCGGGAGCTGCTGCCACAGCGGTGCAAGGAGGAGCTGCGCTCGGTGCCTGGAGGATGCTGTGGGTTTGAAGCCCCTGGGATGACTTTCTGCACCGTGGTGGCCATCCCCTTGCATTTGTGAAATGCGCTGAAATCTCGAGGTGAAGGTTGCTGTTGCAGTTTGAGAGCTTTATCCTCCCAAAGAGCGTGGAAGGAAGGAAGCATCGGTGCCTGGCAGGGTTTGGGAAGTGTAATTGAAAGCCAGGCAGAACAGTTTCTGTGGGGAAAAAGGAAGGGCTCCAGAAGGCAGTGAGGGTTAGCAGTGGGCAGCCGTCCTCTGAAAGGGAGAAGTTGTCCAGGTTCAGTGAAAAGCAGCAACCTGCCCTCTCCCTCTCTCTTTGGAAGTGGAGGAATGGGGAAGTTATGTGACATTGAGGGAGACTGTTTCTAAACAAATTGTTCAAGTATCTCCAGGAGGCAACAGCAGCGCTTTTAATCCAGGAGAAACCAGCGTAGCCTCCGCTGCCGCCTGTGAAGTTGACAGAGGAAACTCCCAGAGGCAGGAGTCCTCCTGTCTCCTGAACATTGCGAGTTCCCTGCCAGCTACAGAAAACCAGCTCTCAAAGTTTGCATTGTCTTTATCTTCCCTTCAGAGCGTTGTCCTTTGCGTCTCCCCAGCTCTCCCTCCCTCCTTCTCTCTGTAGTCACCCTCCCCATGGCAAATATTTCCAGCTCCGTGGTTTTATTAGCACCAACAGAGGTTTAACACTCACATAAAGCTTTCAAGACTCATGATTAAAAGTCAATAGCGGAAGTGTTCACTGGCCTCCTTAGGAAAGGAGGAAAAAAAAAGGGGGAAGAGAGCAGGAAAAGCGTCTCCCAAGAGGTGACCGGGGAGCACGGGGCCGAGGGGAGGCTGTAGGTCAGAGCATTTGCTGCAGTGAAGGCAGCCGAGGCTCAGGTGCATGCTCGGCAGAGGGGGGTGGATGGGAATAAACTGCGGCGTGTTGTACAACAGCGAGGGATTCAGCCCGCTGGTTCAATAGGTTTGATGTTAAAGTAACGATCAGTAAAACCCTCCTACCTGGCAATGCAGGGAAATTCCATCTGGTGAGAAAACGTTTAAGAGTCGTACTTAAAACGCACATCACTACCAAAATCCCTAAGCAGAGTTGTGTCTTTAATGTAATTGTAACTGTGCATAATTTTAAGGCTTCTGAAACAGTTAAATGTGTGTGTCCAGAGAAAAGGTATTACCGAGGTAATTGGGCTATAAAATAGCATGTGCACACTAAGGGCTTCTGTCTGGTGAAACCCTGGTAATCCAGAGAGCAAAATTTGATTTTCTATAATCCTGGAATATGTGTGTTGCTAAATTCAAATTTTTCTCTCTGGTATTGTACGTATCTGAAAGGTAATGTAATATTTTAACAAGAAATTTTTTTATTACATTCCCACATTTAGTATAACTCTGCCCTGAGTCCTCTGGATGATTGTTTGCAAGTATCTGATTGTTAGAAAGAAAAGGTAATTGCGGAAAGAAAATGAGACTCATGAAAACTATTTTGGAAGTTGAGCAGAATCGTGGTGTGAGCAGCAACATGGCTGATTGCCTATAGTTGATGAAAATCATTTGCATATTCCAATTTTTTTCACTGCATTTGACATTTGTCTGCCTCTTTCACCAGCATGTGAAACCATCCCAGATGGTTTTTATGGCCTGAAACATGAAAATTGATACCCTAGGGATTTTTAATCCCCTATGTTTTGCGTCCGTGTATGTGTATGTATAACTCTGACATTTCTGAGTTGGGCTCTTGCTGTAAAACCCTGCACCATTAAAATAGATCCCTGTTTCCAGCAGTGGACAAACTCTCCCTTAATTTAATATGGTTGCTCCGGTGCAGCTGCTGCAGCTGTTCCCTTCCCTGTGGTCTCCAAAACATGCTCGGCTTTTCCCCACATCAGGGAGAGCTGGATCCATCGCGGAGCTCGGACAGTACTCACAGCCTGGTACCACAGAGCCTTGCACCACTTTGAATTTGCCTTTACAATAATGCATTGGGGCAAGACTGTACGTAACGCAAGAAGACACGATTTCTGACCTGAAGAGCTTAGGATCAGCTTTAATAAAGATATTTAGAGAGCTGGCCCCTCCTGGAGGCAGTGGAGGAAGACTCCTTGCTTTGCACCATCTGGTTCTTATAGGGGAGCCAGACAAGGACTTTGTAGTCAGGGAGTAGATGAATGAAAACAATACAAAATAATAATACTTGACAGCAGCTGTGTTAGATAGCTGCTGCAACCCACTGCTTGAGCCCATATTTCTTGGGCTCTAAAACACAGAGCTGTAACTGTGCGTGTTGGGGGGGAGCTGGATGCAGTGGGGGGCTCTGGGAACCTCTTCTCGCAAAGCTTGTATTAGATTTTTGTCACTTTTGGGGCTTGGCAAACTGCTTAAACGCCTCTGGGACTTGTTCTCTCTCTCTTTCTGCAGGAGGAAGATAATATTTACTGATCTAGCCTATCGTTCATCTTATTGTGGCTGGTATGATAGTGCTGTCATAAACATAAGCAATATAAACTGAGCTAAGACAGGATGTTTTTCACCTGGTATTTCATAGTACTGTTTTCCCTTTTCATCATCACAGAGCTTGTTATTATTATATCATGGGTTTTAAGTATAATACGGTCTCTTGTTTTTGATCTGTCTCAAAAAGAGACAGAAGGAGGGAGTTTTCTCCAGACCCGGGAGCGGTGGCTCCCAGGGAGATCACAGCACACGGCAGGGCTGGTGATCCTGCTGTGTCCTGCAGCTCCCAGGGACGGCTTTTGTAGTGTGCAGATGACGGTTCTCAGGTGAAGCCGAAGGCAGGCATCCAGCTGAGGTTTGTAAAGGGCCTGCTGAGCCTTAGCTTGACTCCGCTGGAAACCTCTGTAAGCACCCAGCTGTGCGTGCAGATATTTAAAGGAGGGCAGTGTTCGAGAAACCCGGGCTGGAGCTCGGCTCAAATCACTGCTGATGCACTGGCTCGTTGGGGAAATATCCCGGCACCGATGTAGAGGCATTTGCAGCCTCAGGGAGTCTGAAGCCAGGGATGCTTAAATAAAATGGTGCTTGTTTCTGGTTAACTGTGAATTTGGGGGAAAAAAATGTGTTGCTGTAGGGATCCAAACTGCTTCAGCCACTGGGCACATCTGTGCTGGCAGTGGAGCAGTGATTTTACGCATAATTATCAGTCTGGTGGGGGTGAGCAGCCTGCAACCGACTGATCCGTGGAGGTGGATCCTGTCCTAAGGAGTTTGCAGCAAACCTATCCCCTCCCTGGATGGAGAGCTGAAGAAAAATGCCAAGTCTGGCTAAAGAGGAGGGCTGCTTTGGGGAGCGCTCCTGTGTGCCTGTCCACGTGTGTGCGGGGAGGCAGGGCCAGATTTACAGTCTGTTTAGCGGCGCTCATCACCAGGGATGTTTATTGGGTGTGAAACGCGTTTGTTCCTTAGATAACACAAGCTGTTTAGTAGCAACTGACTTACGCCAGCAGCGCTGCCTATGCCATTAGTGCCCTCGGAGGATTAATTACAGCGATATATACCCCTCTCTTCAGATGTCTCTAGAGCGGGGTGTTTGTAAATCAAGTGCGTGTTTATTGCGGGCAAACTTCTCCAAAGGCTCTTTGCCAAAGGAAAGGGAGGAGAAAATGCAGCGTGAAAATGCAGGGGCTAATCTCTGCTCTGGGGGTGACCGCAGGGCACAGGGGGCGACTTACATGGGAGAGCGGGTCTGCGCCACCAAAGAATTTCAGGCCTGGAAATAACACATGTAAGTGAATGGGGGAAAAAAAAACCCAAACCCCTAATTTACTCCTTTTGCTAAAGCTCATTGAAAACTAGAACTTAATAGCTTAACTCTGGTAACAGATCCTAAAGCACTTTGTAGCAAGCGCTGTGGATTCTGCTCTCGTACTGCTATAAATCCCGACGAACTCCTCTGGATTGATGATTAGATCACTGGCTGCAGTGACAAAGCTTGAAATGCTTTAACCAGAGTGGAAAAGTAGTTTGGCTGAAATCAAAGGCTTTGTGAAGATAACTCAGTATTGATGACTTCCCAGTAAAAGCGATTGCTTATTGAAAAGATGACTTTGTAACAAAATTAACTTCCTCGAAGGTTTTGTTTCATTTTGACATTCTTGGCCAAAAGTCTTAAACACTTGGAATGAGATGATAATTTCCAATAGCAAAATTATCTCCGGTACAAGACAAGACTTCTGAGATAAGACTGCACGCAGGCTACAAATAAACCGTAGCTATGGGTAATGCTTGGTGATACCTGAAGCCATTTGTCGTTGCCGTGCAAGGTCATCCCTTCTCCCTGCTCCCCCTGTCCTCCTTCCAGCCCCGATGGGAACCATGCAAACCTGCATCCCCAAAGTGCCCTCTTGCACGGGAAATATTTCCTGCCATGGCTGGAAACATCTCCTGCTTTTGAGATATATTAATTTCTTTGCAGAGGGAGGAATGATCATGTTAATGACGGTTTCCTCCCTGCCTTTTCCTTCCTCCCCTCCATCCAGGTAGGCTGCACGTTGGTATCTCGCTTTTACTTAATGACTCCCATCTATGGAGGAAGTTCCCAGGCAGAATTCACAAGCAGTGGTATTATGAATTCCTCCTGCCTGGTGATAACTTTTTTATGAGGTTTTTATTCTTTAGATAATATATTAAAACCATATTTTTTGCCAGGTTTGCTTCTGCTCATTCCTTGCCCTTGAATTCCCCCCCTTTCCCTCCCCCTTTTCACCTGAATGGCATTTTCACTGGAGATGTTTAATACAGCTCTAATCCCCCGATTCCCTGAGGTACACGAAAGCAGCTTTACGAACCCATAAATCCAGAAAGATAAAGTGCATTTTTATTAGTCTTGTTGCCATGAAAGTACAAAAAAAAGTAGTCTAATATGAAACAGTCAATAACAAATTTGCCTAATAGTTCCGCTTATTGCAACGAAAGCACTTGGAGAAAGGCCCTGCCAGGGTGTCGGTGGGGAGCGATGCTGGGAGGGAGGCGAGCAGCCCCGAGGGCTGGGAGCGTCACGGCGGGGGAGCTGGTGGGGTGCAGGGGGTGCGAGACCCCCCCAGCCCCGCAAGCATGGCTTTCCAGCACAAACCTCTTGGTCCAGGTGTTGCGCGTGTGGCTGAATGACCGCTGGCCCTGCCTGGTTGTGCAGGAAGGGATTGCGTGTGGGTTTGGGGTGAACGGGGAGAGGCGAGCAGAGCTGCACGCCGCGTGGCTCCAAGGCGCGAGCTGGGCAAGGGCTGCGGCTGTTCCTGCCTGCAACACGAACGCAACCTGCAGCGCCAGAGCTGTGCCGCGTGAGCTTGCAAAGGCACAAAGCAGCGGAGCTGGGCGGGAGCGCGGAGCAGCCCGGGGGTCTTTTCCCACTCGGCGTCTGTAATCTCCCTGGGCCCAGCCCCGTGTAAAGGGTCTTAATTCCGAGGGCAGCCAGGGCAGCTTGCCCGGGGCTGCCGGCGCCTGGCTTTCCTCCTGGCACGTGTGCAGGCCCTGCAGCAAACACGCTCGTCAGGAGGTCACCCAGACTGACTGTAGGTCGGTGTAGCCTCTGCCTTCAAGCTGCGCTGGGCACTGAGGAACAGCCACCAGAGAAGAGCCCTTGTTCTCCATCCCCCCTTACAGCATCGCCAAGACCCTCTTCCTCTGACCTCTGCTCTCCCATCTGACCTCCTTTGGACTGCTCTTAGCTTTCTTTTTTTTTTTTTGCCCCAAAGCCCCAGCCTGTGTCATGACCTGTTGGAAAGAGCAGTTTCCTCGGATCCCTGACAAGTTTTCGCACTTGGCCTTCGGCCTCGCCACGGGTTGTGCAGCCGGGCTTTGTGGGGAGCCGGGGCTGCCAAGCAGCACTAGATGGCATGAGTCAGTCATGCAAAAGGATGAGGGCTGTCTCCCTCTGAAAATAGACTTGAAGCTGCTGAGGTGGAAATCTGCCAACTCACTTGGAGCTGCGTGTGTGGACCAGGATGGGCTTAAGTGGCGAAAATCCCTTCTCCAGCCAGACTTTAGGACTCTGTGTCCAGTCATTCCCACAATCCAGGAGTGCCCTGCTTGAGGATGGTGGGATTTGGCAAGGCTTTACAAACTATGGTTATATTTGCCTGGTGAATCTTGGCTCGGATTTTGGATGTGCTCAGCGTGCTGGTTTGGATGGGGGATTGCTGTGTGGTTTGGATATCTGCGATTTCTTTGGGGGATGTTTTTGTTGAAAGCTGTGGCCAGGTACCACTGCTCCTGCCTCACTGAGGAGCATCATCTGCGTGGTCCTGAGAGCTGGGCTGCAACATCAGCAGATTTTTACACACACATCCGCATTCTCCATTTAGATGTCATCTTTAGCTGCCCCACAAACTTGCTCTTGCCTAGACTTTTGCAATTCTGCCCCTCAGCCCCTGTTTTCGAAAGCAGGGAGGAAAGCAAGGAGCCAGAGGAGCTGGGTGTCTGCTTGAGGCACTTGGCTGCATTTCCACCCCGTGCCCATCCCTCCCGGTACGGCACAGGCAGCCAGCACTGGCTCTGCGGTTCAGCCAAACAGCCATTTAAGTGAGAAGCACACACAAATACTATATTGCTCTAAGGCTTGTTACAACTTTTATCTTGCTGTGACTTTGCTTTTAGAGATGCTCTCGGTGGCTGGCAGCAGCTGTCACATATCCCACTCCCTAATGGTGTTTCCTATCAAGCACGTGCCGGTGCTGCTGTAACATTTCTGTAGTCTGTGCTCTGATATTATCGGGCCAGAAACCTGAGTGAGAGACAGATGATGCAAAATCAATCTCTGGAGCACCTGAAAGAGAGAAGATTGGTACCAAATGTTGTAGCAACAACAAAAGAAACAGTTTCTTCCTCAAATTCTTTGTCTTGGAAATTCCTCCTGGGATGGAGACGGAGAGTTGCTTTACATTTTCTAGGCTGAAGTAAATAGGGAGAGAAATAGCACCAGCCTGTGCTTCCATGTGCCAGAATCTGGGGGCAGAGCAGCTACTGCAGAGTAAACACAACAAAGCTGCTCTGTGCTCCAGGGAGGCAAAGATCTGAGCAGAGCAGCCTGTCCCCTGCGGCTGGTGCAGAGGAGGCATCAGGCATTGATTACTCTTTTCATCATGGCACAATTAGAGAGGATCGCTAATGATCTAATTGTTCCTCTCATCCCAGCCCTAAGAACCAAAGGGAGATAACCCATTGGCACTAATCTGGGCTTCAAAGACTTGCTCTGCCAAGTTATCCCCTCTAATACTGTCTAATCTTTGTCAACCAGTAATGGTAAAACAAGATGTTCCCAGTGCCCGTGTTGGGAGCACAGCCCAGAGCAAGAGAGCACGGTGTGAACTTCACATGGCTCCAAACTCCTCCAAAGTCCCGGGGTTTATACCTGGCTGTGAGCCCCCACCTGGTACCTGATCCAGCCCATCACTCTGAGCCTGCAGCCTCCCCAAAAACCTTCTCGGTGCTGATGTACCTGCTGAAAAGCAAAGGCAGAGCTGCATGGCGGTTTGCAGACGCTGCCTCTGACGAAGGAGGCACACGTGGAGGGTACGTGGTAAGCCTGAGGGATAAGGTTAAAGCTGATAGGAATCACATTGCAGAAGACAGGCTTATGTCTGCTGCTGGTGGGGATGTTTATTTTCAGTGAGGTGCATGTTTCCCCTGGAAGGATTTAGCCCCAGCAACAAGCTCTAAACCCGATGTTTCCCCATGAGGTCGGAAGCTCTGCGTACTGCCCTGGTTACAGGAGTGGTGGTTATACACAGGGGGCACAGCCATGGCAATTACATTTTTTTTACATAACCTTTCATCTTGTAATAACCCATGGTTATTATAATGGTCCTCCCTGATTAGAGGACCCAGGCTGTGTGAGGTGAGGAAGGGGATTCCCTGCAGGGATGCGGGATGCAGTTGCTGATGTGGGGGTGTGCCGGGCAGCAGGGCGCAGCTGCATCCTGGTTTTTTGGGCTGGCCCCTTGCCAGAGAGGACTGGCAAACATCTGGGCAGAGGTAGCATGTGCAGACAGCTGCTTTCTGCCTGAACATCTGTCCCTGTCCCTAGAAAGCAACCCCTGAGATCCAGAGATGTGCAGGCACAAACACTACTTGTAGACAGGGATATTCTGAAGCTTTTCCCACCTCTGACTCCAGCTGGTGCCTTGGGATGTGTTGAAAAGCCCTTAAATTGGGAAACCTCATCAGCAGGTCATTATCCAGCTGCATTTTTATCCATGCCCAGTGAGAGAGCAAGGTGGCAAAACAGCTTCTTTCATAAAAGACTGATGCAGCCTCATTCCTCCAACCCCATCTCCTGTCAGCAGCTGGGTTCAGCCATCTCCTGGCAGCCTTGCACAATTTCAGCAGGACTGGAGCTGACCTTTCCATACGGAGGAGAAGAATACAAGAGGGCAAGCGTCTCTGTCTCACGCTCTCCATTCCTGAAGCAGGGGGAAAGTAGACGCCTCCGCAGACCATCTCAGACTGAAGGGAGAGCCAAAGCCTGGGGTTAATCATCCAGGCTGGGCGTTGGCAGAGCATCTCTATGCACGTAAGAGCTCTTCAGGAGAAGCGTAATTTCTCTGCATGTGCACCACTCACAAGAACAAAATGGCTCCCCGGAGCTGGTTGCAATAACAGAATTGTCTTCTGAAAAGAAATCAGAAAGCCAGAGGGCCTTGGAAAGGGCAGTGCAGAGGCTTTTAATGTTTTTTTTTTTTCCTTATAAAATAAAGATGATGTTTACTACTTGCCTCCTTTTCCCTTGTCCATGCAAAGCAGATGTTGCTGTGCAAAAGGCAACCACACTGAACTAATTGCTTTTGTATGCAGTGAGACTGCTGGCTCTGGGAGCGGGACACTGGGGAAGGGCAGCATCTCCAAGCAGAGGGGCACAGGCAGGCAGCTACCCCTGCAAAAAAGCGTGGGTGGGTGCTGCCAGGCACAGCCTGCTGCGTCTGCAGAGACCGGGACTGTAGCAACACATGTGCAGGATGGGGAAAGATGGGAAGGCGGCGGCGGATCTGCGTGGTTTGAGCATGGCGCTGTCGGGGCGAGGATGTGAATGATGTTCATCATTCCAGATAATGCGCTGAGCTACTGCTGCGGTGAGCGCGCGGGCACCTGAATAGCGTGGAAATAGCAGGGCTGCGGGCAGGACGCCGGCTCTTCCTACCCATATCTCTTACTCCTCCCCAAAGGGGCTGGGAGCACACTGGGGGGATGCTATGTGGAGAGGATGAGGAAGGTGGGAATTAAGGGTGAGAAAAAAGCAAGGGCAAGAGAAGCAGCAAGTGGCAGGGATGAAGGCAAGTGTTGCTAATGTTTGGCAAGGTCTCTAGGGTTATCCTGGGATTGGGAGTGATTAATGTGCCGGAGGACTCCTGTCTCTGTGGTCTACTGGCCGGGTGATCTGTCACTGCCTTGTGATGGACTGCCTGGTTCCCACGTGTCACTGTTTTAAGGTGGGTTATTGATGGCCAGCCTTTGCAAACCATTCCTCCTAATTACTTTTTGGCCCAGGAAACAGCAGTCAGAGCTGGCTGGAGAGAGGGCGAAGGGGTACGGCTGCAGCAGAGGCTGTTAGGAGATGGCTAAAGCCTGTGGCCCAGCGAGTCTGTCCCCTCCATCCTAGGGACAGCGGCTCCAGACCTGCTGAGTCGCTTATGAAGGTGTTTAATCACTGAGCGTAGTGCTGGGCACTGGCTGTGGAGCTGGATGCTCCTAATCGGATCAGGTGCAGAGGTGTCTTTGAACTTCTCCATCGTTATCAACCTGGTCTCAACATACCACATAATCAGCCAGCGATCGGTGCGGGGTGCCTTGCTGTCCTGCCTTCCCTTTCTGCTGATTGATTTGTTACCCGTGTCAGACCTTTCATCTGTGATAGGCAGAGATGCTGGAGGATCCCGTTCTGCCCTTTCGCCCTGTATTTGCTTGCTTTGCACAGACTTCAGATTAGCTGAGTAAAAGCTGCTGCTGGTTTGATTGACTCCCAGATCAATTAAAGCAGCGTGCGGACAGATGGAGGGCTCAGATCCTGAATTTTACCCCAATCTCCTTCTTTCTCCATTCTCCAGGGGCCTTTCAGGTTAATTGCCCTGATCTCTTGCTGCCTTTTCCTGCTGGCCCTGAAGGACTGTCTGGCTAATGTTGCCCTACGTGGCCAACGCTGCAAAGACTCCAGGCTGGGGAGGTGCTGGGGAGAAGGAGGGAGGGAGAGAATTGATTTGCTCCATCAGGCAGCAGCAGCAGTTGCTGCCACTGTTTAATTCTCAGTTCAAGCCCCATGGAGAATGCAAACGGCTCCGCTCCTCGGCCAATTTACAGCTGCTGACAAGCTGCTAAACAACATCTTTGTTACATGCACATGCGAGTCCGTGGGCTCCTCTCCGGGTGACAGCATGATGCACAGGTAAGGAGTGTGGATGCTGCTGATATTTCTAATGAGCTTGCTGCACCCCGAGCACCGGCTGCCTTCTCTGAACGCCCCGCGCAGCCCTCTCTGCATTCAGAGTTTGTCTTGTCGGCTTCAGTGGGCTTTTGGAAGAAGCTGACAGATGATAGTTCACCTCAGATGGAGCTGGGACCTTCAGCCTGGGCTGCCTTTGGATGGTTGTGATAAATGAGGGCATCGATGGTCATACGCTGCCCTTCCGAGCACGTGGATGTGGGGACCGACCACCTGCACGATTCCGTACACGGCATGAGCCTGCAAAACTGAGATCAAGGAAAACTGTGCGAAACCTGAAGGGTTTGGGTTGCTCTCATCTGGGATTTTGTGTGTTGGAAGGAGTGTCCTGGAACAATGCGGGTGCTCAGTTCCAAGGAAGATGCTTCCAGCAGTGACCCAGGGGATGAAGAGGGAGGAGGTGGCGAACCAGTCTCACTGGACTCCAGGCTTATTTCTAAGACGACGTTTTCATATCAGCACTTATTACACACCACCCTTTTGGTCCAAGGCTTGCACCTTTCTCCACCCAGCTTTCCAGCGAGCAGTCCCTGTTTGGCCTGAGTGCTTCCGGGGACTGCAGAGCTCCATGAGTCCACGCTAATCGTGTTTGCCAGCATTAATCCGAGGCTGGAATTAGCTGGTCCTATGTTCAACAGGGGCCTGCTATTGCATTTAAGTAAATTATCTCCCTAATAATGACAAATCAATTACCAGTGCTGCTTCTAAGGAGAATGCTTGGGTCTACCTTTTTCAAAAAGCAATAAACCTGTACGCTCTTGCTGCCAAAAATTAGCTGCAGCAATGCAGCCAAAATAATAAGGAATAATCCAACCATAGAGACAGCAAGTTAATGAATTATCCTCTTTCAGTTGGAGGCACTGAAAAGCAGCACAGAACTGAAACGTACCCAGAAACCTTGTTGGGTTTTATTAAGACATTCTACTTCTCTTTGTGTCCTTTTTTTTCTTTTTTTTTTTTTTTTTGTCGTCATGAGCCTCACCGGGCAGTGTGGTTTGTGGCTGGGATCAGGCCGGTTTCCACCACACGGAGCTGAGCTACGAGCTGCGACATGGCTAATTGCGGCTGGGGACACAGCTTCGTGTTGTCCCCCACCCCGGGTCCCCGCCGAGCTGGGGAGGGGGTGGGAGAGCGCTGTGCCGACGTCTGTCTTGCTGGCAGGACATCCAGTCCCATCGTCAGCCTAAAAACGGGTCTGCGGGGAAGCTGGGGAGGGTCTGGGGGAAGCGCTGCCAAGTGCCTGATCGGCACCAGGCGCTGCGGCGCCGGGCGCGGTTTGGCACCGGCTGGGGTTTCACGCCAGCCCCTCTCCTTTCTGGCACGCGGAGTTGGCAGCGGGCGGAGGAGAGGTCACCCCTTGCCCACCGCTCTCCCCCGGCACCTTTGCATCTGTTTGCGGGCTCTAATTAGCCATCCTGCCATTTGGGTGGCATGTGGGCATCCATTATTTAGCGGTATGATTTGTGTTGACAGGATTGATGGGACGTTTCATCAAGCAATTAGGAAAAAAAAAAAAAAAAAAACAGTCCGACTTGTTCCAAAATACAAAGGCAGCAGCCGGCATAAATTAATGTGTGTAATTTTTAAGTGTTTACTACAGCACTGTTTTCTTCTGTCTTCCCATGGGAGATAATTAAGAAAGAGGCTGTTTCTCTGCTACCGTTAGGTATCAGGAGATGTTGCCATATCCCCTTAACTCCAGAAGACCTCCTTGAATCTGACAGATGATCAATTTAGCGTATTGAGAAGAGGAGGCTTATTTCTTTTCCACTGTAAGTTTGGGCATTATTATTTCCCTGGGTGGATTGATTCGTGTTCTGGTTGGCTTCATTAGCTGAAATACGCCATAGACCAAATTAGCAGAGCTTTCAGTGATCAAGAAGGATGGAGCAGTTTGTTCTTATCAGTAATTGATCATGGAGCTATTAATGGATGCAAATGTATTTGTTCACTTTGCTTTGATAAATAATGGCTCGCTGCTCCCCTGTGATATGATTTGTGCTCGCATTTCCTCTTGCTGCTGTACAGTCCCCAGGCCACGGGCTGAAGCATCTGCCTAACAGGAGACAGATCTTGTGGCTTAATTTTCTTTTGCTATTGGTTATTGATGGGCAAACTTCCCCAGCTGATTCATCCTGGTGCTTTGCTCCAACTTTCAGCAAGCTGCTAGGGTTTTTGTGGTCAAAGCCGTTTCCCATTTTTGCAATGTGGGTTGATTTTCATTTTAGGATTAACATTTAGTAGCTGTTCCCGCAAGCTGGAGGTGCTTTAATGAGAACCGTGCTGTTTGAGGGTCCTTGCTGGTGCACCTCCCCCGTAAGCAGCTGCTGAGCTGGACCCGGATCCCTCCCACAGCCCGTGCTGCGCATCCCCCCGGGGTGCGGGCACCCCCCAGACCTGCGGTCTCTGTGGTTTGATTTGTTGCTGAAATTCTTGCTGGGGGTTGACCAAAAGAGGTGGCTCTCTGTACCCATATCTGTTCATCAGATGGTTTCTGAAACCTCTTGGAGAGACGTCAAGGACGGCGATCAGGAGCAGAGGCGATGCTCGGGGCTGGGAGTGATCGTGCCTGTGTTTAGCTCAGCTCAGTAGTCTTGGGGATGACCTGGAGAACAGGGTGCTGCTGAAACATGGTGCCGTGTGTTCCCTCTTCCCCTGCAACTGCCTCTCATCAGCTCCTTGTGGCCGCTTCTCCCTTGCAAGTGCCTGGGCAGCACTTGGCCCAGTGGGGCTCGGGTCTCTCGTGGGGTCTGCTGGCACTGCTCTGGTGCACGCATCGGGGACACGGACCAGGTAGTTTGTGAGGACACCTTGCCACCTTTTGCTACAAATCAATCTTGGATAATGTTCCCCCTCCCCCCCGGCTTCATTATGGTAACGGCATCATTTTTGTGCATGGCAATTCTCAGACACAAATAGCACTAAATCACCTTCCTCTTCTATGGTAACTACACTAATATTATTAATACCCTGTATTCATAAAACAATTTTCAGCATCTCAAAGCGCTCTGCACACATTAATTTAGCCTTACAACCTTCCACTGGGAGAATTGCCAGTATGAGTCACATTTTATAGCAGGGTAGAGGGGGTAGCAGTGAAGAGGAGAACCAAGTTCTCTTCATATTTACACCAGCACGGGCGCAGGATAAGTGCACTCAGGATGATGGCAGATGCACTTGTGAGCCTGCACAGGATTTGACTCATACTGGGGGGAAGGACTCTCCTCGAGGTCGCTCAGTGAATCATTTGCAGAGCCATAAATAGAGCCCAAAGAATCCTCAGCCTCCCTGACTCTGTGCACAAGGCACGTTCCCCGGCGAAGAACAGGGCTGTGTTTATACCCCGGGTGAAAAATGAGAATAAGAATGATTTTGGGAAGCAAGAAGTTGCAGGGCATGAAGGCTGGGGGGTGCGTGGGGTGAAGGGGAGGACCCGATCAGTCTTCTGCTCCAGCCTCCTCTTGATATGAATTTGCAAGGGTTTGGGTTTCCCCGCAGGGCAGGGTGCCTTTCTGCTCTGGTCCCCAGCTCGAGCACAATCCTTATCGTCCTGCGGGGAAATCTCGGGCATGCAGCGTGAATCGCCCTTTCCCCTTGCGTTACGAGTGCGTGCAGGCAACACCTATTGCCGGGCAGATATCCTTCAAAGGGTTAAATCCTGAGGCATGACGCTTGAGGTATTGGATGAATGCAAGGAGCCAAGTGGTTCTCAGGATTTTTTTTAATTACCGTCTTCTGCCACATTTTAATTTGAGGCATCAAAGACAAAGAAGTGCGAATCTGGTCTGTACCTGCGGTGGAAGGCTGTCTGTCTGTCATCTCAGTTCCTTTGCTGGGGACAAACAAACCCTCTCTGCTTTGTTCTGTGGCAGCGTTTTGTTCTGTGCCTTAATTCCTTTTCTAAAATTAAAGAAAAAAATCCCAGAGATTTGGCACATTGCAGAAGGGAAAAATGCTGTTTAGGGGATTAAAAAGAAAATAACTCCTTTCTTTCAAATAAATTACAAAGCACTCTTGCTGCTTTGTACCTGAGAACCTGTAGGAAAATAGCAGTTTATTTTTAGTGCCAGATTGGATGGAGAGATGAAATGACTGAGTCTTCTTCAAAAGCCACCAACGATGAACCAGTGCCAAGGAAGTGAGGCTGCGAAGTGTTATTATTGTTTATTATTATTATTTTTTTTTTTTGTCCGGAGTGGTTTGACATTTTAGCTTGTTTTATTCTTAGTCCCGATTGGAGACTGAGAGTATCGCACATCTCGGGGACAGGAGGGAGCTTAAACGAAGGGTAGGCTCAGCAGATCCATACCCAAAGAAAGGTGCTGAGCAACATTTCTCTGCCGCCCGCACGCTGCTGCCAGCGCCCGTGTCCGCGGTTGCAGCTGCCTTTGCTGTGCCGAGCCTTGCGCCCTCGCCGAGCTTTGCCGCTGCCCCTGTCCCAAACCTGGGGAAAAGCCCCGGCAGACCCTGCCTTGCTCTCCTCTGCTCGGGCTGCCTCGCTGGCCGGCCCCGCGCATCCTCCCATCCCCACGGCGGCCGGGATCCGGCGTCTCCTCCGGGATGAGCTTGGCGGTGATGGTTGAAGTAACCCAAGCAGCTGCGTGCCCGGATTTGAGATGCTGATGCTCCATGGCAGATTAATATCACCGTGTGGCTTTAATGGGGGCAGAATTCAGGCCTTTAGGCACGTATTTCCTACCTTGCTTCCCAGAGTGGAGTAAAGCCCGCGGGGCCACGCGGGCGGGGGTGCGGAGGCTTTCCCACGGTGCTTTCCCTGTCTCCCACGTCTGGAAGGGAGAGTGGCGGTGGAGGAACAAGACGGGCAGGTGGAGCTCTCCAAGCACTGGCATGTATCATCCTCTTTATTGCTGTCATGGTGCTCGTAACTACCTCCATCCATCACTCCCTCCGTACCACGGTGAAATTAGCCCAGCGCTTATTGGAGCAGCGTGCCGAGGTGCCAATCTCCCCCGAAAGCACTAAGCCATCCTCTTCTAAAAGTCTCTTCATTTTCCTTCCTTTTATTTTCTCCCTCCCCTTTTCTTTTTACTGCCACATTAATGAGCTTTCATTTTCATAGCGGAACAATGAAGGCCGTGGCCAATTATGCTAAATTACAGGTGCGAGAGGCACCGTGTCAGATGTCCTGCTGCGAGCGGCAGCTCGGCCGCTCAGCCGATCGCAAATGCTCGTTTGACTCCTGCGCCATTGGGTAACCAAGCGCCACTTTCATCAGAGCGCCGCAGACAATTTCGGCAATAAACAGCGTTGCATCTGAAGTGGACGGGGTCCATAAAGCTCGCTCCTGCAGCTGCTACGCGCTGCTGCCTGCGACAAGAGGCTCTTTGGGCCCCTGAATTGTGGGGAGGGAAGGAAGGGTTGGAGCATCACATGTGGGCTCTGCTTAAAATGTACATGGGGATGCTCGTGCTGGCAGAGGGTGCGATTTCTTCTTTCTTTTAAGCCGCTTTTCTACCCCAGCAGAGCTCCTCGTGTTGAAGTGCTTCTGTGGGTGTATCTTAGTTTGTTCAAGGAAACAATTAAAGCGGCAGTGGTGGTAATGGTCTTTTTTCTTGGTAGAAACACATTAAGAGTCTCTTCCTGGGATTTAAACTGCTGGTGAAAGCTTTGACTGCCAGAAAAAAAGTTATATGGAGTATCTGGACTTTTTTCAGCATTAAGTCCATATCCAAAAAAGGTCAATTCCTTGCCTCCAACACGTTGGCCTCCTTCCTAGAAAGTAAATCTTCTGGAGGAATTGCTGCTCAGCAGAGCCTGTTCCCAGCTCTGCTCGTTGGGGATGTTATTGCACGATATTCTCACAGAATTTTTTTGTTCACACGCAAACTCTGAAAGCTTGGAATCGCGTCTCCTGTGGCTGTGGGTTGACGATCTCCCATGCCAAGGGCTGCAAGTTCTCCGGCCCTCTTGCGCGGTAGCAGCAGGATCAGTGCAGGGAGCTGAGCTGCGCAGAGACCCTCCGTGTGTGGGGCTGGACCAGCAGCACCGGGGCTTTGCCTCTTGCTTAATGCTCCTGTTGAGGCTCTGAGTCAGCATCTCGTCTTCGCTTTCTTGGTTTCTGCCTCTTTCCCCAGGAAATCCTGGTGTCATGGTATTATTTAAACAGATGCAAATTCATGTTTCAGCTTCTCGCTGTGTATCTTTGCTCTGGATAAGGTTCACCCTTTGTCTTCTGCCTTTACCTGCCAGGCTGCCTGGTCTCGACACTGGCAGATGCATTTCTTTCTTGTTTGACAAGCGTTTGGTGGGTTTGGGGGGGGGCTGGTGTGTGCAAAGCAGCTTCATGTTGCGGTCTCTGTGAGTTATTACAGATGCTAAACGCAGAGCATCTCCTGACAGCCGAAAACCTCAGATCTCTTAGCCATCAAAATCACAATGTTGCTTCTGACTGAACTTAATCATCTCATAAGAAATGATGGAGAGGAAGGGAAAAAAAAAAAAAAAAAGAATAAAAGTATGAAAATCACTCCTGTACCACCACACCTCTGCTTCAACCTTTCTTCTTTCATGTCTTGGCTGATTTGTTTTGATCACTCTGAGCCTTCGCCGCTGAAGTTTGTTTGAATCCCATTCGCAGGGAATTCACTGAAATCAGGATCCACTAATGAGTTGTACAACAGCTGGCGGAGAGGAGCGGCTCGCGGGGCAGCGGGGAGGCGATGCGGCTCGCGGGGCTGGGCCGGCCGGGATGGGGGATGCTGCGGTGAGCCAAAAGTGCCGGCAACCCCAAAGTGGTGCCCGTGGAACCTTCCTCCAGCTCTTGGAAATACGGGCAGTGACAAGGCTCAGCAGATGCTGAAGTGAGAGCTGCAGAAAATCCCTTATACTGTGAACGGCTTATTGAAGCGTCTTTTTTTGGGGGGGTGGAAAAAAAGGTATTTAGTATATTGATGTAGAATTGAGTGGATTTTATTTTAATATCATGATTCTGATGGAAAAACTGGTGGAAATACAATTTGTCTGACTACACATCTGGTCCAGAGTGAAGGCTTCAAGAGGGGCCGAGCAAATATTTTTATTCCTTTTGTTATAATAAAGCTTAGGCTAATTCCTGGAAAGGCCTTGTGGTGCTTATGTGTGCACGCGAGGAGCCCTAAGTCTTCCAGGCAAGAAAAAGGAAAACTCATCTGTTTTACAGAAAGATAAGGCAGTGCCTGACTTGGAGTGTATTTGACTTTTTTTTTTTTTTTTTTTGCCAAGGGCACTGTCCAAAGTCAAATAGGTAGGAATTAAATTCACGTTTTTGTCTCAGTCCAGTATTTCTAATACAGATGCATCTTTACAGCCTTCAGGGTTTTTTCCCTTTCCTATTCTAAGTAATTGCCTGGTTGCATGACTGTCAGTGCACCCAAATGGAAAGAAAAGCTCTGCTTTACATACACTTAAGTCAAACTCATCTCAAATGATCCAATTTGAAACCACCTTTCCCCCATGTTTAGTGTGGGGGGAAAAAAAAAAAACCAACCCAGGGTATCTGCCTCCGCTGAAAAGCACATTTTGGACTTGCCCAGCCTGACTGATGTCCTTCTGTCCCAAAGGTTTTTCTTCTTGTTGCAGATATTTTCAATTTCTCACCAATTTGTTGTAATTGTTATGATAAGCGTTTCTGCCAAAATGGTAGTAAAAACTCAATTTTCCCGAGGAAAATTAACAAAATACGTTCATAGCTCATGCAACCTGTTTATTAAGCGGTAGCAGGAATTGACTGCAGCTGCGAAATAAGATATAATTAAAGTCTGGGGTCCTCTCCCAGATATCAAGTTTTCAAAATTTGCTATGCCGCGGATACAGGAATTATTGTGGCCAAACAGCCCAATCTGTCAACTGGGAGCACTTCCAGCAGCCGAGCGTGTGTCTGCGCATACCTGGGGAGAGGTATGTGTTGGCTGGGGTTTGTGTACATCATCAGATGTAATCAGTTCATCTCTAGAAAATGGATGGGAAATGGTATTTTTTTCCTTGAGACATCAGCATCAATCTTTTCTCCTTTTTCTTAGGATCTTAGAGCAAAGCTGTTACAGGACTTTTTTTTTTTTTTCTTTTTTCCGAATGAGGAATGCAGTCCCCTCTGCATCGGGCTGGGGAGGAGGCAGCATCCCCGCTGACTTTGCAGCTGACCGATGCTGTTCGGGTGCGTGAGCCCCGAGGATGCCGCCTGGCTCTGACCCTTTCCATTTGCACCCTCAGGAGTTTAGGGTGCGGGAGGAAAGTGCCGAAAGCCGGCGGCAGCCTGGGGAGGAGGCTGTGGGGGAGGCAGGCTGACCTTACATCTCAGCATCGCTCCTCTTTGAAGTGTCTGCAATTCATTCTCGGCTCCGTGTCGCAGCTTCTGGACCTTCCAGGGTCACGGCTCGTTCTCCGCAATAAGCAAACAGGCTGGCACTGTATCCCTGACACTTGGATTTAATAAAGAGATCTTTAACTCTGCCCTGCTGCAACCCTTTCACAAAGACAGGGATCTCCATGGCAGCTGGAAAGTCTCGCGCTGGTCAAGAGGCAATTTTCTGATTAAACAGTTTTGCATGGTGTCTGGCAAGGTCTTCTACGTGCTTGTTTAATACCCTCATCCTGTGCCGCGCCGGAGCAGGAGGAGAGGCTGGGAGGCGATGGCTGTGCTCAGCCGCTGACTCCCCGTTCCTCCCTTCCTTCCCTGCGGGTTCGGCTCCAGAGATGAAGCCAAACGGTCAGCTAAAGGATTATAGAGAATTACTGCTGTGCCCTTCCGCAGGTCCCCGCAGCTCTGGGGGTCTGTCCCCCCCCCCCCCCGCCACTTGTAAAACAGGGTGTGAATATTTTCTGGGGCTGAACGTGCTTCATGTGCTGCTTGTGCTGGCGGCGCTGCCCGATGCATAGGGCATCACACTTCAGGGCCAGGTTGTTTCTTGCTCATGGAAACATTGGCTTTTTTTCCCCATAAAGAACTGCGAGAGCTGCTGACGTGCTGGGGCTTGGGCTTCCAGCTGCGTCTCCAGGGATCTGATGCACAGGGAGCATGAAAAGTGCATTACAGGGGTTTGATATAACTGTTGTTCTGGCTGTGTCAGAAAAACATATTGGAAAACCTGTGGGCAAGTAGAAGAATTACTTGGAGAGTGCTTAGAGATCCTTGACTGAAGGAGCGGGCGTAAATCACCCCGACTGTGCCACTCGTTCTCCCGGTGCTCAGGGACAAAGGAGCTTTGCTGGCTGCAGGCGCTGCAGCCGGAGCTGTCACTTGCTCAGGTTTTAGGGGTTTCACTTCCGCGCAGGTCTGTGGAGCATCCCCAGGCTGGGACGGATGCTGCACGGCAGGCTGTGAGCTTGCCAGGCTATATCTTGTGCCATTCATCTTTTTTTTTTTTTTTTTTTTCCCCCAAATATAAACCCTGAAGGGAGGCGCCTGAGTGACAACAGGAGTGGATGGATGCCGTGAAAGGCACTAAGCGCTGTAATTTGTTGTAATGACTCAAATTCAAAACAATAACCAAGAGGCATCGCGCGCCGGCCGCCAGCGCCGGCTGCACGCGGCGGGGCCGGTAATGGGGAACGAAGGCCTTGATTCGGTGGCAGCCTGATTGCGCCGTGGCTGGAGAACGGAGCGCCGAGCTTCCTGCCGGGGTAATTTGGGCCACTTTCCCCCCCCGTTCGCTAAAGAGCCGCTCAATTGATGGGGCCGCTTTATGGCTGCGTTTCTTAAGGCTGGAAGGAAATTTCCCAGTGCCGGGAGCGGGATGGCGGCAGGGCGGCAGTCCCTGCGTCCCGTCTCCTGCAACAGGCTACTTGGATTTCTCTTTCCCTGGCCCACTTCTCTGGGTTGTTTTCCTCTGCAAATAACCCTCTGGGCAGATTTTGCTTTAGCACTTGCTTTGAAGAACCCAGAAGGCAAAGGGCTTCGTGGCGTTTGCTGCTCTGCAGGAGAGATGAAGGGGCACGCCTTGCTTTGCAGGTGCAGCGCTGGGGACGCGTCCCTGTCCCTTCCTTCGCACAGACCTTGCAGAGGGGTCCCCAGCGTCGTGCGTTGTCGCACAGCTGCATCACCTCTCTGCTCCTGCCCGGCCCCGCTTTCCCCTCCCAACCAAAATGTCTGGATGTTGCTGCTTTGACTTTCTCCCTTCTACCAGGGACAGCCAGAAATGGCCCCGGCTGCTACTGGAAAAGTCAGATTTGGGAAATAACTTGTGCCTGGTTTGCTTTTCTATTCCTTTCTAATTAATGCTGTTGTGTGGCATCCCAAGCGGGGAAGGCGCTGTGCAAATTGGATATTAGGAGAAATTTCTTCATGGAAAGGGTAGTCAAGCATTGGAACAGGCTGCCCAGAGAGGTGGTGGAGTCCCCATCCCTGGAAGTGTTCAAAAAACGGGCAGAGGTGGCACTTGGGGACATGGTTTAGTGGGCATGGGGGTGTTGGGTTGATGGTTGGACTGATGATCTTAGAGCTCCTTTCCAACCTTAATGATTCCTAGTTTTTACTTTCATTATAAATAACCCAGCCACCAAGCCAGGAAACACGAAATTGCTACTCTGCCCTTAACTGGTTTAGTGGTGGACTTGGTAGTGTAGGTTAATGGTTGGACTGGATGGTCTTAAAGGGCTTTTCCAACCTCGATGATTCTATGATTCTGTCATTCTAAATAAAGTGTTAACTTTATTTAACGAAGTGTTAGTAGTATTGCCCAATGTATGGAGCAGCCAGAAATGAGGGCAAGAGGTGACACAGTGTGAGCAATTGGGTTTTTGGGAGCACCCAAAAAGTGCTCCCTTGCTCCCAGTCGTGCCGTGCTCATCCACCGCACACACGTGGCCGGGAGGGATGGGTCTGGGGAGGGATGGGCTCAGGGCACCCACGCAGTTTTGCTTTTCCCGACCAGCACCCAGCTCCACATTCCCACTGCACCAGGATGGGGAGGTTGCACAGGCCAGGGGTGGGGGCTGAGACACAACTGCTATTTTCCATTAAGGTCTCCAAACACTCAATTAATTCAGATTTTACCAGACAGCTATTTGTTTGTTAAATTGAAACCAGCTGGTTATTGAAAGAAACATATTTATTGGGAATTAGCAGCTATGTGCTGGATGGGTATTTACTACCTAGCTGTCAAAGCTCGGAGAATCTGTGTTTAATAATAACTTTTTTTTCCTTTCAATTAATGTAGGGGGGGAAAAAATCATCCCATTAATTCCAAATTAAGTGTGTGTTTGGAAAACTTCAATTCAGAACGCTGCTGACTTTGCTGTTTTATTACAGCTGCACTGGGTCTGGCTCTGGTGAAGCTGTTCTGGGTCAAGTATTCATCACCCCTTGCCCTGACCCAAGCCTGGCCCCGGGGGGGGGGGGGGGGGGGTTGGTACCCCCCGAGCCTCAGCTCTGCCCTCTCCAAGCTGATCCAGGCACCTTGCAGCAAATCTGGCCCCTGAGCGTGTGGGGCACTGCACAATGTGCAAAGGCAACCTGCTCCTCTCTTCCTTCCAGCGCCTGGACAAGGAAAAGTTTCAAATGTCTCGATGATTAGAAGAAAATATTGGTAATTGGGTCTTCCTGGAACAGGCAGGGAGGGACATGAATCATTTAGAGAGAGCTGGATGGCAATCGGGGAGCTCTCCTGCACCGCGCGCTGCCTTTCTTCCTGAGCTTGCTGTTTGCTAAAACATTTATTGGCCATCACAAGCAGTTTCCTCGGGTGCCCAGTGCCTGTCCAAGCTGCGCTTGGCTTTTACCATCTCTGTAAAGCAATGCTGTTTATCTCCACAGAATTACGAGTTGGGGGGATATGATAACTTCCCGCTCGGACCCAGGCACCGGGGTTTGAGGAGGCGGCATCGCAGCCCTGCGTCCCCCGGTGATGCTGGATGCGCTGGGGCATCTGCTACGGGTGTTTGGTGGGTGTGAGTGGTTTCGTGCCAGGGCACTGGGTTGCAAGATGTGGCCTCGTCTCTTGTGCCCTTGGACAAGTCGCTCCCCTCGCTCTGAAGCTCAGCTCCTCGTCTGTAGCAGGATGCCATCCTTGTGCATAAGGGCTTTGTCATCCAAGCGCAAACTGCTTGCCGACTGAAGGCACCCTTTGAAACGAGCCCTCAGTGCCCTTGGGAAGGAATTTTGCATCTCGCTGCCCGGAGTTTAACTCAGTGCTGACATTTTTCGTGCAAACCAAAGGTGTCTGTTGGCTCACCCCGGCGGGGGGCAGCTACACTGTGCAGATCCATCGCTGCCGGCTGGCCAGCCGGGGGCAAAGCTTGACCTTTGCCATCTTCTTAATTGAAAGGAGATGGAGCAGGGAGATACTTGTGTAGGAAACAATTTGTGAAGACTGGAGAGAGAGAGAGAGAGAACAAAAACCGTCTGAGGGATTGCTTCCAACTCCTATGGCTGTGATGAGGGACAGCATTTCCCCAGAGCGCCCAAGGGTTGCTCTGCCAGAGAGGGGACGTAGCACAGGCGTTGCTGGATCTGTCCCTATTCCAGCAAACCCCTCCTTTCCCGGGCCGTAGGGGATGTGATAGCAACGGTGCAGAGGGCGGGTTCGATATGATGCGTAGGATCTCTGAGGCGTCACTGTAAATAATCATAAGCAATGAGGGGGATGGAGAAGCGGCCGGGCTGGCGAGGACCCCGCTAGATGGCAATGCTAAACTGTGCCGCAGCTCCGCCGCAGCCAGCAGCAGCTTTTGGGAACATGCTGGGGCCTCAGCTCCCCGGCTGCTGCCCCGGGGTTGTGTCTTGCCCTGGCAGGGCTTTGCACTGTGCACGGGGGGGGGGTCAGGTCAGGGGAAGGCGTGAGGAACCCCAGGGGCAGATATGGAGAGGTCTGCCCTGGGGACAGCTTCTTCTCCAGCTGATGTAATGAGTTGCTTTATATATCAAAGCTTTTACAAGAATAAAGGAGACACATTTTTTCAAATGCAACAGATAGTGAGATCATGCATATGTATGCACACACATATGTACACCTATCCCTTTGTGAACTCTGCTCTCCCACGCTTCCCTCCGGCAACGAGTTTCCCACGTCAAAGATGACAGCCTTGGGTGTCAGGGACAAGCAGGGGGCTGTGCAGAATTTTTTCCTACTCCTTTTTCTTCCCCTCCCCCCCTTTCAAGAGCTGCAGGCTTGCTGCCTCAGTAGCACAGCGTGCCGCCGGCACCCGGGCTGCATGAGCTGGCTGGCAGAAGCACCCGCTCCATGTCCCCCTCGTTCCTCGCTCTGTGCATCCACGTCCCCCTCTCCCTCCTCTCCTCTTGAAACCAAGCAGGCCCAGTATTTTCCCTCTCCTCATTGGAAATCTGTTCTCAGCTGCTCTCTTTACTCTCTAGCAGGCCAATAGGTACACCAAATCCTTTTTTTCCCTCCCAGGCACATTTGTCACTAATTGTTTTCATGCCTTTGGCTGTTTCTTCTTTAGACTCCCCCTCCCTGTGTCACCTGCAATTGGCTCTGGATTTCAGCGCCATTAAAAAACTCCTGCGTGGTTCAAACTCCTGTATCTTGTTCTCTTTAGCCTGACTGCTCTTTCCCCTTTTAATTGCTTTCCTCCTTTCTTAGGGGCTGGGCCTGCCTTCTCTGACATTTCTGAAGTAGCCTCTGTGCCGAGGTGAAGGATTTTAATTAGCCTGATAGGCTCAAAGTCAGCGAGGCTGTGGATGTGGTGCCTCGGGCGTGCAGCCAGCACACCTCGAGCCGCAGCAGAGCCGGCTCCGGTTTGGGCACTGAGCCTCGTGCAGGTACCCGTGGGGATGAGCCCACCAGCAGATAGTCATGAGAAACGTTATCCTAAATCAATCCATCTAAATCCATCCCACATCCAGCAAGTGAGCCAAGGACTGCCCGTATCCTCTGGGTTTATACAGCACCAGCACCCTGCGAGCCCGGCCCTGCTCTGGCGATGCTGCAGCAGTCTCTGCCCGCAGGAGTAATCGTTCCTCTTGCCCTCTCCACATCCGCGGTCCCCACCGTGTCTCTGCAAGCAGCAACCTGTGAGCGAGGATTACCTGGGTGAAAAAGGACTCGCAGGATCAGGCACGTGTTTAGCACTTTGGGCATCAGCTGTTATCTCTAATAGCGAGTACTGAGAGGTAAATACCAGGGCTGAGCTAATCCCACTCGACGTCCTTCTGCTGTCCTCCTGCTGAGGACTTTCTCTCCCTCCTGCTCCCAGCCCCGAGCCCCGCGTTTCCCAAGAGAGCAGGGCACCTGATGGCATTAGTGCCCCTGGGGTGATGCTTTGCATGCTGATTGCCTTCCTCTCCCGGTACACGTAGGCACGAGAAGCCTTAATCAACGTGAGAAATTATATTTGAGAAGAACAACAAATAGAGATCAATAAGCAGACTGTGATGTCTGCTGGAGACATTTATGATCTCTCGGCTGGATTATACTGGCCAGCCCAGAAATGCAGTCATGCGAAGCAGTCCTGTGGACCGGGATCAGTCGTGATGCTGTTACTCTTCCCAAACCCGGGGTGTGCTTCCCCCCACCCTTCATCCCTCCAGTGTTATTCCAGCCCAATCTCTCAAGGAAAACATGATCCTTGTTATCAAATTTTAAGGGAAGAAATTCACAGCACTAAGGGGTTGATTGAAAGTCGCGCTTTGAAGGGGAGGGAGGCAGGCAGGTACCTCTCGGTCCTCCCCAGGCTGGTCCCTGCCCTTATCTCCAGGTTTTATGGCGTAATCTGTGGCGCTACCCGGCGTGCTCTTGCCTGTGCTTGCTGGCTTGGCGTTAGATAAGGGAGAAGATAGTGAAGGAGTATAAAGTTTAGAGCCTGTGGCAGGGACTCATTTTTCTCATTTCAGGCAAGGGGGAGGGATATAAAATGAAAAGCAAGCAATCAATAAAAGAAGAAAGTTGTATTTCTTTAAAAGAAAAAACCAAACAAACCATGGCTGCCTGCACTTTTATCCAAGGCCTTAACACCAGAATAATGAACTGCAAACCCTATTTTAGCAGTTCAAAAGTCCTAAGATGGTGCTGTGATCCCTTGTCTCTCCCCACCTCTGAAAAAATCCCAAGCGGGACAGAATCTTCCCTCCGTTATAGCTGCATAAATCCGGGATAACGGCATTGCCCTCCGCAAGGTTATTGCGTGTGGGCTGCAGCGAGGAGAGGGAAAGGCTCAGCCCCGCTACGGTGCGAGTCGGAGATGCTCTGATGACTGAGACTGCGTGCCCCTGCCTCCACCTTTCCCAGCGACACCGTTCCTGTCCGAGTGGGGACGGTCGCTCCTGATCTACGGCGGATTAAAGGAACAAAAATAATCAGTCCCCGCACGGCCGTTTGGGCAGCAGAGGTCCGGGCTCAGACTTTGCAGGTACAGCTCCAGGAGCAGCCGAGCACTTCTTCATGCATGCGCTCTTCCACTCGCCCCTCTGCGGTTTACAAGTAAAATAGATACAGAAATATAAAAAATAAACCCGTTCTTTTGTTAACGTCGGGGTGTACAATAGACCGGTCTGATTTAATAGCTCTACAGTCATTCAGTTGTTAACAAATCAATATTTTCCTAAGAAACAATATGGCCTGCCATAAATATCTTCATAGTGACGTGAACCTTATCCACATAATTCATGTGCTGTGGAGGCCATAATGAGTTAGATGATGGCTGTGGCAAGGGGGATATTTATTAGGAGATGATGGTATCTGGGTGGTCTGTAAAAGGTTAAAAGAAAAAAAAAAATATAGAAGGAAACAGGAAAACCACAGACCTGTTCATAATTCTTGTTTCTCACAGTATGTATTGCTTTAAAGTACACCTGCTCGTTATTGAGGACTAAATCAAATAGGTTTTGGGTAATACATGGAATTTATTTGCACTTGCAATATATAATCTAATACATATAAATTTACAACTAAATAGAAAAGCTCTTGAGCTCTTGAGTAGAATTGATGTTGTAGTGAAGTGAGCAGGGTCTGCCGGCTTGGGAGAGGCTGGTATCCCTGGAAGTGTTCAAAAAATGGGTAGATGTGGGACTTCGGGACATGGTTCAGTCTAGTCTACCCTTGACTGGTTTAGTGTGGACTTGGTAGTGTAGGTTAATGGTTGGACTGGATGATCTTAAAGGGCTTTTCCAACCTAAACGATTCGATGATTCTATTCTATGAAATCCCAGTTAATTTGGGAGCATGTTGGGTCCGGCCGCCCGCAGACAGCGGCTGGGCTGGAGCCCAGTGTGGGCAGAGCTGCCTGCCCTGCTCCTGCCGGGAAATCCTTTGGGGTTTAGGATGCTTGGAGCCTAAGACTGGCTCAGATCTGGTCCCAAATGTCTATCCCTGCCCATCCTGCCCTGGCTGGGCTGTGGGACCTTTTCTTTGGATACGGAGCAGTAACCGCATGGCTCCTCCCCGGCCGACACAGCGCTCGTGAGCCACTCCACGCCAAAGTCCTGCCCAGCCTGCTATTGCCATCGGGGGAAACCTTCCCCAAAAATGTGCTGAGAATATACTGTCTGGAGAGGAAATGAGCAATGCTCACATGGCAAGAAAACATCCCTATCATGCAATTATTTCTAAACATGTTATTTTATGATCCTTCAAAAAAACCCCTGCAGAATAAGAGAGGAGGAGGGAAAGTGAGCAATCAGGGAATCATTCTCAGTTTAAATTGCCCTCAGGAAACGAATGTGTCAGAGTAGATTGAAAGATGGTGTTATCCCAGGAGAGTGAAAGAGAGACAGAAACAAACAGAGACAGGGAAACTGTCGTACAAAGAGATGGAAAAGATCTGTAAGACCTGAGCAGATAACTGATGGGGATGTGCTCCGGATCATCTCCGCTGTGGTGCAACTCTGTTAAGACCTAGTTGCACTTTATTAAGAACAGATTTATAAATAGCACATGGAAGGTAAATAAACGACAAATAGATGGTTTAATAAATGGAGAATTAATTGCTAGAGAATCCAACCGCTCAATAACTGCTGCTCTACTGTCTCTAAGGTTTTTTTTCTTTGCCGCTGTAGACTGAGGCATAACAACTTCTGTCCTCCTAGCTGTGTGCCACACACACTGGTCGTCATGCCTCCAACATGCTTGGCGTGTCCGTGAAGTGGTGATTTTGCCTTTATAAATCATTCATGAATGAACCGTCACCAAAATGAGCAAACTAAGCTTCTGATTCAGGGCTAGACTTGCCCGCCTCCCAGCAGCTTGTGCCGAAGCCCTTTCAAAGAATTGCTTTTACCCAGAGGCTCCCGTTTCCTGATGCCCACTTGACAAGAGGAATACCCTTTGGGTTTCCAATTTTCTCCTGAATTACCTGTTCCCTGTGCCTGTAATTACATGGAACCATAGCAGCTGTGCCTCTGCCTTTGATTAGTACATAAAAATCACTTCAGAAAAAGTGGCCCTGGATTACACCCATTTTCTGGTGGCTTTGCTCAATGGGCTGTTCCCGGGTTGTTTCGAGCTCCAAACAGGTCTCTCAATTTAGCAGTCCGGGAGGGCTCCAGGGAACCAGCACCTTTCTCCACGGGCTTCATACTATTAGCAGCATCTCAACTCCACCTTCCTTCTTCTCTTTCTTAATGAGCACTGCCAGGCTTCAATCGCTGTAAAGTGGCCGACAAGTATCAATTAAAGGGAAGAGTGCTCCGGGGGGTGAACCATCACCCAAGGTGATGCTGTTTGCAGCCAGCCCAGGCTCCCACCTGCTCTCGTGCCTCGGCGAAGCCGGGGCAGAGCAGTGCCCGGGAGCCTGCTAGACCCATCGCTTTGTGCTTTTCCTTGGGACCCAATGGACCACAGCTCCATGGCCTCTGGCATCTCACTTCATCCCTGCTTCTGTTTTCCCTCTGCACCTTTGCCCGTCTTATCCATCTTTGCAATTGCTGTGGTGTGGGAGTTTGGGGCCAGGCACTGATTTTTTTTTTTTTTTTTTTTTTTTTTTTCACAGCTACGAAAGCAATCCTCTGGGTGGCTGTCTCTTGGGGAAGGCAGAGATGATCTTTCCCTTCGACAGTCTTTCCACAGCTCTTCTTTCACCAAGGTTGTAAGACCTTGCAAGGAAAGGGACAGGCTCCCTGTGACCCCTCTTGCCATCACAGCTGGGCGTTTTGGTGCAGGAACGCTCGTGTTGCAGCTGGGGCTTGAGTGATCCCTCAACAAACCGCCCAGCGTGTGCTCAGTGGGTTTTCCTTTTGCTTACTTAGGAGAGCCAGGGTCACAAAATTGGGCTGCAAAACTGGACTACAGTGTGGTTTAAACATCGTGGCTCGGGGAGATGGCAAAAGATGGTTTAATACGAAATAATCTCGCTGAAGTACCGGTTTCACAAAATACATCATGCAAAAGATTGGAAACAGAGTGGATCAGATTTGCCTGTCAGCTGTGAAAATCAGGAGTATTACCTGTGACTTCAGAAATATTACACAGGCCTTTCTTTGGAGTGAAGGAAAGCAAAAATTTGGGCCATTGATCTCAATTGAGTTACCCTTCAGTGGATTTACCCCAGTGTAATTCAGAGCAGAGATTTACCCATAATGATTTCACCCATGACTGAATAACTTTCCCTTCATCGTCTCTGCCCGTGCCAGAAGCACGCTGGAGAAAGCCAGCAATCAAATCACTCATGTGCACCGAAACAGTTCAGCCAGGTTCTCGACGAGCATCGCTCGCGCGCGTGCCAAGGAGCCACGGCGAGACAAGATGATTTAAGATGTGTGGTGGAGTTCTGCGCCATTTTACATCTGTTTTATCTCCCTTCAGCCGAGATGAATAATCAAGGGGAGAGTGTGCCAGGGCGACGGTGAGGGAAAAGGTGGAGACTCCTGTTAGCACTGTGTTAAAACGAGCCGCGCAGCAGCGTCTCCAGGCGAAACAAAACATTTGTGCTCCTTTTCCTCTTTCCCTCTTCTCTTTAACCACCTCTGCGCTGGCAAGAGGAGCCGGCGGAGGGGATGCATGGATGGATGCTGCGTTTCCATCAGGGATGGGAGGGGGGGGATAAAATCCCCCCAGTGCTGCCAGGGCCTCCTGGCTCTGCCACCCCCTGAGCCCTCCCCGAGCATCGGGATGAGGCTCTGGATCCTTCCTGCTCCTTGCAAAGCAGAGGGAGCCACCTTTAAAAAATAGCTGAGGTTTTCTTCTTGGGCTGGGAGAGCTCCATGACAGTCAGTGCTGCCGAATTTAATGCTGCTGTTTGGACTGGGATCTGAGATAGCATCAATCAGCACCGCTTCGCTGATTTATACCAGCACAGCTCTTGGACAGTAATCAAGGTCATATTTCCAAGACGAGAGGGGCTATACCGCTGGTGGATTGTGCCGGAGGTGGGGATGAGCCTTGCCTGGGCTGCAGGAGCCCGGGGGGACGGGGCTGGCGGGGGCTCGGTGTCGTGGGAAAGGTGGGATTCAGCCGGAACGCCGCCCGCCGTGCCGAGGAGCGGGGAGCGAGGGTCAGAGCCCCGCGTGCTCCAGCTCTGCTCTCTCCCTCGTCTCCGAGTGCCTCCCCACGGAGCGAGGCCGCTCCGGAGCCGGCTGCGAGCTGGAGCAGAGCTTCGGCTCTGACCTCGGAGGTTGCTGACAAAGGATATTAATGATTTCCCTAAGGGCAATGTTCAGGCAAACAGGTTTGTCATTTATTTTGCAGATTTGCCGGAGTATTATTAATTTACTAGGATAAACTCCATTAGGAGAAGGTATTCATTTCTGAAATATAACTTATTCACAGCGTCTAGAGCCGCTCTTCAGATGGGGATTCCACTAGTTAAGAATTATTCAAATATTGATCTGGACATTTCTAATTAACTTTGCCCATGCATTATTATGCATATGCACAAAAATTGATTTTCGCTGGCCCAATAATTAGATTTAATACCTGAGGTAACTTATATTTATGTGTTTAATTATTAGATTCATTAGCAATTTTAATAAATGCTATCGGCTCAGGAATTAACCACCATACTTGACACTTGTTGACTTTCCCGGTCGCTGGTGAAATAACTGCCTAATCAGAAGAGGAGAGACAAAAGACTTTCTTCAGACTGCTCTGGAAATAATTATCATGTTGTGCTATATAATTATTAATACATTCCTTCTGACTGCAGCGTGGTTAGTTTCTGAAACCAGGGCCATCTGTGATAAACATATAAATATCTAACAGGCTTATCTCGCTGGGTGGTGCGGAGAGTATAAAATGCATGCGAGAAGAAGGAGGCAGATGCGATGGGAGAAGGATGGGGACTAACAGCGTTCGAGTGATAAAGCCCAGGGCGCTGCGTGAACCCCGGCTTCCCATTGCGATATCAAGGCAGAGAAAGGATGGGGCTATAGCGGCACGGGGACGGTGGCACGTCTGGTGTGTGATCCGTGAATTCCACCTCCAAGCTGGCGTGGAGCGGAGATATCCTGCTCCATATCTTTGCAGGGCGCCCAAATCAGGCACTTGTGCCGTGGGGAGATGAGCAGTGCTTCGGGAAAGCCTCCCCTCTCCTTCCCAAATGTGTCTGCTTAGCAATGTCTGGGCTTTCCTGCGGGATCACACCTTGAAGTGCCCATAAAAAAGTCCCAAAAAAAGTCATTTCCTGAAAACGGTGGGATTAAGCACTGGCCTTGTGGGTCTGCAACAGGCACCCCTCGATCTGCCTTTCCGCGTATTGCCGGACTCACCAGGGGTGCCCAGCCTGGGGCAGAGCCCGCCCTTGCTGAGGCGAAACTGGTAGATACGTGAGCTGGACTAAAGCAACCTCGCGGTCATAGTGGGAGCAGAGCAGGTGCCCCGATTTATATTGGGATCCATTTCTATTTTGGCATCCTGGAGCCATGAATATCATGCAAAAAGCCCCCTTTCCCAGCCATCTAAGAAGATTTGCGGTGTCATATCTGAAATGCATCACAAAAATGTGCTCGTTTTTTTCACCTTGATGACTTGATGCCCGAGATATGGCCGGTAACGACCTAAGAGCCCATTCCTGAAGGGTTTGTGTCCAGCTGCTGCCGTCGCATCCCGCTTGCCCTCCCCTCCCTCCCCTGCCCACGGATGCCTGTGCAGCCGCACAGTATTACCGAGCATTCACTTGCAATTTGGTGCCGGGGCCATTGGGAAATTGCTGACAATTTGGATGAAAATGGTTGGAAAATTGCAGTGTTTAGGCCCATTTTGTGTGGCTGTGTGTGCGCAGAAATTGCAGAGGAAACACTGGAAGAGGCCAGCGGTTAGAAATAGGCGCTGTTGTTCTGCGGGTGGTGGGTGGCCCCCCCCGGTCATTATGTATTTGTAAACAAATGTGTAAATCGAGCAAAAGAAATTGCCCTTGAGGGAAGCGTAGGACAGGTAAAAGCATTGGGAGAAGGGAAACGCAACTGGGAGCCCGGGGTGGAGCTGCCTCTGCTCTGCCACGCTCCCTGCTAAAGCTTACCTCGGCTTAGACGCAACTGTGCCCCAATGTGATTGTCACTCGGTGCTGATCCGGCGTTTAAGCAGCATCTTTTTTGGAAACATAACATCAGCGAGGTTGCTTATGTGTTTGCTCGCTGGTAGTTTATACATCTCCTCCTGAAATTTGCCCCGTAAACTTGCCTGTTGGCTGGAGTTATTTATGTCCTGGTGCATCTCAGGGCGAGCAAGAAAATATTGCTTTTTTTCCACGCGGTTTAAGTTAAAAGGCCCTTTGCAGGCTTGCGTGAGCGATGGGATGGTTCCTCATCAATACGGGGTTGGTGTTACCCTGGGCCGATTGATCCCTCCTTGCGGGCACGGCGCCGCGGAGGTGGTGGCACGGCACACCAGCTCCCCGTGGCGTCTATTGATCTGCAAAAGCCTCTTGGAGCGGATCGAAATTTCTGCCCATCCTGTAAAGATTTATTCTCTTTCTGCTGTGACAACAGGGAGAAATCCTCATCAGGAGAGGGAGGGGAGAGGGATATGTGCTCATGGGTCCCACCGCCAGCCTTTGCTCAGAGGAGCATCCCGTGCCCGGATCTCAGCCCCGCGATTGCTGGACACGTGTTGGCTCAGCTGGCACCACGCCGGCGCGGGGATGGCACCATCCCCAGCCCCATTCTTCATTTTCTGGGCTGCAAAACCCCTTCATTCGCCAGAACGGGCTCTAGCCCTGCTCCGTGAGGCTTTCCGTGGAGAGTCCTACCAACAGCACTGCTGCAGTAAGAAACTGGAAGGGAAAAGCAGATTTATGCAGGCTTGGGTGCAATGCTGCTGCTCGCCTCTTCCTAAAACTTGCTTTTCCTTTTCTTTCTCTTTCTCAGCATCCCTCTTTCCCTCCTTCCAAGCGCCGGAGCCCCACAAGGTCCGTGTTGCACAAGGCAGTTTACATTCAACCCGAAAACCTTGTTAAAGAGCCGAGAAGGGGGGAAGGAAGGTGGGGGAGAGAGGAATCAAACTGTTGATCAAATTAGACAAATTCTCCAAGCCTGGTTTACACGTCCAGAATGAGATGCTAATTAATGAGCAGCAAAAAAGCAGCCGGGCTCCAATTTGCATAAATATGCATTGTCAAACTGTTAGGTAAACAAAAGGCGAGTAATGGCAGCACAAGCCGGATTCATTATGCAGCGATCCCAGTGAGGCTGTTCAGTGGGGATTACAGCCTCTGCAATTTTATTTTTTTGCTTAATTTCTCTTTCTGTCTCCAGTTAGAATTCAATTCGACATCTATAATCAGCTGCAGACAGAAAACCCTGATGTAAAGCCTTGACATAAATAATGACAAAAAGAAGCCTTTTCCTTTGTGTTCCTTCCTCATGCACGCAACCGTGTACATAGGGTCTGTAAATAAAAATTTGGGGTTCTTAATAGGTGCATGTAAAAATGCATGTGGTAGCTTCATTATAATCCTTCTTAATTACAGCTAATTGGGATTGTCGATTGTTCTGAACGTTGCGAGCTGGTGCAGGGAGGTCAGTCCGCTCGGTTGTTCAGAGGGTAATTACATACACTGGAGTTAATGGGTCACTTGGGAGCTCCCTTCCCTTCCGTCCCCGTCGATACACGGGAATGATCCTGGTGGGAAGGAGCCAGGTCCCTCCCAGGGGCTGCCCCCCCGGGGCGGCAGCAGGCGTACGTCGCATTTCTTGGGAAATCTTTTCATCTGCTGGCTTTGCTTCCCTGTCCCTGTGTCGGAGAGGTGTCACAAGAGCTTTTGGGAACAGAAAGAGCACTGCAATGCCCGTAAAATAATCACAAATATCCTTTTAACAGCTAATCGAGATTCCTCCTGTCTAACAGATAGTTAGATGGATGGACAGATAGGATTGAGGAATTATGATGGTTTATTATTCACTCTTGGTACGTTTTCTTTGATGCTCTCTGGGTCATTTATTCTACCACATTAGCTGATTTTTATTTTGATATTGTAATTTTCATTTTGGTAAAAGCACCCGCAGGAACTGAATGGGAACTCATCAGCATAAACTGAAAGGAAGAAAGAACTTATATTAAACGTACTAATATTTTTCTTAAATAAGAGAAGAAACCGAAATGATGTAAAGATATGGACACCCAACTGAATGCAATCAACGTGCTGCAGCTTGCAGGCTTGAGCCGGGAAAACTCATCATTTCTGTGCTAGTAACTTGAACTAGTTGCAAAGTAAAATGCTTTTCTCTGCAATGACTGTCCCCTCCGCGCGTGCGGGCCGTTGCCAAGGCTCGGTGGACGGGTGCCAGCTTGCAAAATTGCAGTAAGCCGGTGAGCGTGGGTGATGTTGCCTTACCCTCAAGTGTAGCAAAAATAAAGGTGTTCCTCCTTTTCCCTTTGCCCCGCCACAGAGGGAGCCGAATCCTGAATTAAGAGCCCTGCTAAGGGCAGGTTTCACTCCCCGCTCGCGTTGCTGCGTGAAGCGATGCTGCCCCGTGCAGCGACCGTGCTTCTTGGCTTAAACGTTTCCCCCAAACCCGATTTCAATACATCTCAGCTGTGCCCTGCAGAGAAACATTCATGTGTGCAGCTTTCTGTTGGGGAAATGATGTCCGTTCTCTGCTTGAGAACCAGCGTGAGCTGGGAGGGCAGCAGGAGAACAATATATTAGTGCGAGCGCTGCGGCGGATGCTTTATGGGATCAATTACTGTGACCAGGCTTGAGCAGCTGAGATGCTTCCAGTCACGGGCAGAGTTGGGCCGGTCAAGACTGTAAGCGTTTGCATTTTGGGGGGCTGCAGGAAGCTATAAAGCAGACCGGAATGCCTTGTGTCAAACCTCTCCCCATCTGCTGACCTTTTTCTGGCTTTGCCGAAGGTTTGGAGCACAAAGTGTAAAATTAAAAAAAAAACCAACCTGAAAGCGTTTTGCTGAATCCGAGGGAAAATGGGTAACAATTCCCTGGGAGGTTTCCTGAAGCCAAGGAAATCGTGTGGAAGATTGCGTTCGCGTCCTTAGGTGTGCTGCTTTCGCCCTGGGTTGGCAGCGGGCTGACGCAAAGAGGGGCTTGCAGCAGATGAGGAGGCCGGTTGGCTCCAGCTGACCACTCAGAGGCTTAAGGGCTTTGCTGAGTTAGGGTTTTCCAGCAGTTCTTTTCAAGTTGCATGGTTATTATTTAGATTTTCTGCTGCTGTTTATTCTGTACAGATCTCCAGGCTTTTTTTTTTTTTTTTTTTCCCCCACAAGGAGCTTTCTGTTACTGTTGATTCTTCTTTTTTTTTTTTTTTTTTTTTTCCTCCTCCTGCAAGGTTTAAACATAGATCATTCTCCTTTGGTGCATCATCCCTTCCTGGCCACTGACCTCTCCAGGCATGATGCTGAGCACTGAGATTTGCTCCCTTTGGGGCCATCCTGCAGATGGCTTTAGCTGGGGCTCCTTTCCAGGGCAGGTTTCATCCTTCCCTCAGCACCGACCACGCTGCCGCCTCCTCTCTGCCCCTGGAAGGTGCTGGGGTGGGAAGTCAGGACATGGTTTGCCCCAGGAGCCAGGCCAGGCGTCTGCCGTCTCGCTGTGAGCCATCCCCTTGCAGACGTGGTACCTGCCTGGGTGCAGGGACTCGCTGCAGTTTGTGCAGCGCTGAGCTGGGAGCCCCAGGGCTTTGCACCGGGGCTCTTGTAAAGAGGTTTAATTTCTTCATGCTCCCAGGCGCTCTGTGCCGATTTGGGGTTAAATGGACCCGAACAAAGGCAAGCTGGGGGGAGACACCAAGGGGATTTTGCCTCTGTGGGAGGAGGCTCACAGGGAAGCAGCTGGTGGTCTCATCCCCAGGGAAATCTGCCGGTGGGAGTGAGCGGGGGGCGTCTTGTGCAAGGAAATGCTGTTGCAAAAGGGACCGAGGGCATCTCCGCTGGGTTCGGGTCTCAAGGAGTTAATAAGAAAGGGGGAGAAGAGTGATTAAAAACCATGAATCACATCTTCATAGCATTCCTTGAAGGACTTCCAAAAGAATATGAGAAAGGAGGGAAGCGATGGACGGGCTCCTCTAATCCTCCCTCCTTCTCTTGGCAAAGATCTGTGAAAGAGGCAGATGAGAGATTTCCTGTTTGGCAAAGAGTGGGGAACGGGAGATTAAATCAACCTGCTCGTCTCCGCACTTCTAACACAGTTTTGAAAGATGCTTAAATATTTATTTAAAAGGAGGTGTGGGGGGGAGAGAAATGGAAAGAGGGGGATACATAAAATTAAAATGTTAATTATCTCACAATTCATATTTAATAAGAGTCCTCATTACAGCTGGATAATGGATTTCCTGCCACAAATGTCTTCGCCATTTCTGTGGGCCCAGCCTCGGCTGGGAAGGGCTGGGGACACCTGGCAGGAGGGGAAGGCACAGCTGACGCTGAAATGTGGGAGTCATCCCACATCCCCCCAGATCCACCAAATTCTTGCTTTTCTAAGACTATTTCACCTTATTCTGCTGGAGGGGAAGATGGAGGTGCTGGAGCTGAATTGCTGTGCTGCTGCTCCGTGGTTGGGGAGTGCTCAGGGTGTTTGTTTAAAGCAGAGGGAATGCCGGGGTGGTCGGCAGGTCAGTGAGTGCTCAGCTGTTGGTCGGGTCCGTATTCCCATTTTCTCCAGGATCTACCCATGGGGACTCATCAGCTTTGCTTTGAAACAAAAGCTCTTGTTGAGCAAAATCCCAGGTCCATTGGCTCGAAGAAGGTGCAGCGCAAGGGCTATTAAATATTAACTTGCCAACAACATTAGGAAAATCCAATGGAACTTAAGTGACTTCAAATGCGAAGCACTGATTAACTGCTGGAGGGGATTATCGAAGAGGTAAATGGAAAGTAACACAGGGAATTGCCTGATATGGATTGATCAGAGGCTCCCTTTAGACCAGGAAGGTCTTATTAGACACACTACCTGATGCTGCTGGTCGGAAGCATGGTTAGCTGAGCTACTTTGGCTCGCTCTTTCTATTAGCTTATTAGAAACCCCTGGGTAGTGAAATATCTCCAAATAGGATGAAGCTGTATTTACTAATTTGTGAGGATTAGTGGGAATAGAATTATTAAGATCCTTATCAGAGGCTGTTGTGAGGTATGTGGCTGCTTTCATTGGATCTCCATCCTGGGAAAGCTGCAGCAACAGCCTCGGATGCTCCGAGCGGCTTGCGCTGGGGCAGAGGGATGCTGAGGTGCTGTCGGATTTCCCCCCGCCTTCCCAAAATTTTAGTCAAAGCCTCAGGAAGCAAGAAAAAGCTCCCTGAGAACAAGCAAAAGAAGGTAATGCACTTCTCTGCCTTTGCTCCAAGGCTTTCTGCAGATGTGGCCGTTAGCGCTGCATATCTGGGAGCAACCTCTGCCTCGTGTCTGTCTCCCGTGGGATTCCATGCTGAAAGGGCTGTGAGGGGCCGGGAAGAGGTTTGGGGTGAGATGCTCCAGGTGCCTCCCGGGTGCTTGTTCTTGGCCCAAGCTGAAGCCAGGGCAGGCTGGAAAGGAAAGAATTGCACTAGCTTTATAATAAATGTCTCTGGCAGGGACGGGTGCCTTTATTAACTCCATTTGTCTTCCATGGCCACACAAATAGTGGCAATAAATCACCCAATCACCGACATAAACGGACAGAGCTCACGGGGACAGCCCTGTCCCAATCCCTGCCTGCCCGCGCTCCCCTCCGGGAGGGCGCAGCTAGCAGAGCCCCTCTTGGCTTCGCAAATTGGGGAGAATAGGTTCGTCACCAAGAGCGAAGTGGCAAAAAGGTGGTGATTTGCTGGGGAAAAAACGCTAGTCCAAGAGTCGTGTGAGTGGATGCAAACCCTGCTATAGCCTCTGCCATGCAGCCCCCTGGGGAAACTGAGGCACGGGGGGGATGCTCTGGCTGGTAACACTGTGGCAGGACATGACGGGCAGCAAAAGTCCCCCGTCCTGTCTGCACAGGCGGGCTTGTGCAGATGCAAGCTGATGACCGCAGCAGCGTGTCCTGGCCTTCAAATACCGATCCCTTTCCCACGGGAGTCAAAGCACACACCGAGCTGCTGTGCCGGCCCGTCAATGCTGAAAATAGGGTTAAAATCTGGCGTGGGCCAGGGGCGCTGCGGGGCTTTGTGGTGGAACTGCACAGGCGAGCTGTGGGCCACGGGGGTGGTGAATTTGGGCTCCCAGCAAGGCCCCTGGCAGGGCACACCGGCACGGTTTAGCCCTGTGCCGCGGGCTCGGGATGCAGAGCGAGAGCCTCCGAGGAGGCACGCACACAGCACAGCTTTCCGCGCTGCCACGCTGCTGCTGCCCTGCTTTCCCCAGCCGTAAAAACTCCCCCGCGCCCCCCATGTAAGTTTTTATGTTTGCTCTAATAGAAGAGCCTTGTCTTATTGATTTCAACCCACGTGCCAGCGTGGCCATGCGTAACGTCGGAAGGCAGAGCGAGGGATCGATGGGGATCCCAGGGCGCAGCGCTGCTGCCGCCTGCGCTCGTGCGTTACTTTACTCCTCGCCATGGGGGAGAAAGCTCGTCCCCCCGGATCCAAGCACCAACAACCCTGCCCGCCTCGCGCTCCTGAGGGCCCTCCTGGAGCATCCAACATGTAAATCAGTCTGCTGTCCTCCTTCAGAGGTGGAGGAGCTGGTTTCCCAGCTCACATCCAAGACAAGAGGCAATCCATCCCGGCCAGCAAGATTCAAAGTCTCAAAGCCTGGGGCCAGCAGCAGTAGAAAACGAAAAATGTTTTGTTTCAACTTTATTGCTGCAATTCAATCTCTTTCAACTCCGACCTTCTAGAGGAATATAGATTTGATAATGGATTGACTGTTTATATTTAATATTGCTCTGTCATTGGGAGGGAATCTTTTTTTGCCTTCTGAAAAAAGCCGGGAAGCAAAGCGGGGTTTCCAAATGCTGCCTTGGAAAATCCAAGTTTGTTGTGAATGGGGATGGGAGTGTAAACATTTCCCAGGGAATGAGCACTTCAGGTTTCCATCACCCCACCTTCCAGAGCATCCTTTTTCTGGAAAGTATCACTGCGCTCCTTTGTTTCAATGTGGAGCCAGAGAATGATGTGAAATACGAGTATTTCCTCTGGAATGGAGATCTGTTCCGTCCCCAGCCTGCCAGAGCTCCTTAAGCTTGGCATAACGCGAAGCTGCCCTGCAGATCTGCCCCTCGGATTGTCCCCTTATCCCAGTTCTCAGCCTGTCAGCCGGAGCCTGGGGCTCGTGAAGATAAGGACCGCAGGACGAGCTCAGCCCTCCTGGCAGCCGGAGCTGCCAGCCGTTAGGTGCGATGCCTCCAGGCACCGATCCGCAGAAATTCAGCTTCTCGTGGACCCGCGCCTGTTATTTAGTGCTGCTTTTGGGGTGATGGATAACAGGGAACATCTGTGGAGCTGGCACAGAGTCCCTAACTCTGCCGTGATCAGCCTTTGTGGGACCCAGGGAAAGGAATGGAGGGAGGGAGACAGAGCAGGCACCTTATCTGTCGATTTATCTATCTGCTTTTCTGGCCAAGGAAACCCTGATTTAGGTGGCAAGGTTCCACCTTTTTAGATCTGGATGAATGAGACTTCAAGGGAGGATTTTATTTCATCTGTATTTCTTTTATTACTTCACCATATCATACCCCTGTCCTTCTACAGCATTAATCTTTCTCGTTCCTTCTCCAAGATCACTAGTCTTTCTAATTCCCTGATGTCTTCTTTCGGCTGCAGAGCAGTGAACATAGTGGGTATAATGCAGATCCAGGGAGTCGGAGTGGGTTTTCTCTGCTCAGCTCTGCCTACTTCTGCCTTTGCTTGCAAATACCTTTTACTCCTGCCTGCGGTCCCCAGTTCCCAGTGCTGAGCAGAGGACCTGCAGGTGGATTTTCAGCCGCTGCCCCTTTTTTCAATAAATGTGTCCGTGGAGCACTCTGGGGACACTGGAGTGTCCTGGTGGGTGTTACTGGGTCCCTGCCCCTGGAAAGTGCAATCTGGATATGGCCCCTTAGGAGCTCCGATGCCTCAGTTCAGGCAGTTTTGCTTCCCGAGCGCAAGCTCGGCTTTGGCAGGTCGGAGGGACTGCGAGGATGTAGCCTGGATGAAGGACATCGCAGGACAGCATGGTCCCTATGCCAGCGTGTGATGTGCAGCATTAAACGTCCCAGAAAACTCCCCTTGGTCCACCTCAATCAGCAAATCCTCCCTGGTCAGAGTCAGCACAGGTATTTCTGCTATGCCTTTGGGTACCAGAGAACGTCTCTTCTTTATATTTCTCTTGTAAAGTGTGTGAAAAGAATTATTTTATGTAAAAACAAAGACCCTCCCAGCAGGTTTGGATGATACGGGGAGGGGACGCTGTGAGCCCTGCAGGGATGGCTGTTGGGAAAGGATCACGCAGATGAATTGCACTGGAAACCGTGAGCACCGACAATGGCGTTTGTTTTACACTTGTTTTTATTAGCACCCATTCAGCTCTGGAGTTGAAGATCCCCTGGATGAAAGTGCAGCTCTGAAAGCTTCAGCTCTTTCCCCCCCTAATTAAAGTTCAAGGCAGCGATCCATACGTCTGAGCCTTCCAAGGGCTCCTGCAGGAAAAGCAGCCTTGACGTCCCCGTATTTCTAAGTTTAGAAATAAAACCTGTCATCACCAAGAACTGCAACTTTTCCCTTAAACACAAACAAGCGAGAGGAGACAAAGATCTCTCAGACCTCGTTGTATATCACAGAGCTTCTTAAACCTCAGGGTCTCTAAAAGAGATTTCCTCCCGGGGCTGGCAGGAGCAGCGCTCTGCGGAGGGAGGGCAGGTTTCTCCGCACCCATCGCCGGGGGGAACCCGCTTCTCCCCTTCCTCCGGCCCCCCGCTCATCCTCGTGGTGCTTTGCTCTCCCTGTCCCACCCGTTCCCAGCATGGACCCGCATGGGTTTCCCTTCCAGCCAAGCCTTTTCCCACTTGGAATTGTTTTCTTATGAGAAGCTTTTTTTTTTTTTTTGTCCTTGCTGCCTTGGGAAGGTGCAAGACCCCCGCTGAGACCCAGCCGCCCCTCGCGCCGTGCACGCAGGATGCTTCCCGCTCCCCGCGGCTCTGCTCAGGCACTCGGCTGCCTGTGCGCTTGTCTCCCCTGTAATTTTTCTTTGAGCAATCATGCTTAAAAAATGTCTTACATGTAGATCTCTGTAGAATGGAAAAAAATGTTGAGTGGGTGGATTCAGGGGGAAATAAAGGGGTTTATTCTCAGTGCCAGTTAATGAAATTAGAAAATGGAGAAGAGCTTGCCTAATATCATACAGGGAAAGATAAAATACATTTAAAAAAAATCACAATGCTGCAGCGCTCTCTAACTGTCAAAATATTACATTTTTTTGGGTGATAAAGATGGAAGAAATAGCTGGGTTTCAATTTCAGGTGCCACATCATAGCTCTTCCCCTCTATAATTTTTATTAAAATGTGAATGTTCCAGGAAGTCATTATGTCGTCTTTATTATGTTTGCATAGGAAATACAAAGTTTATTTGAGGAAAGTGCGTAGAAACAAGGTCTGCGTGTGTCACCCTTAGGGGAGAGCGGGCGGGCGATGGCTGCTCTGCTGTCCACCCTCTCACCCAGCGGGACCCTGGCCACCGCGGCAGAGGGTTCAGCGTCACCGGGGCCGCCGCACGCTCTCGGGTGTGTATCCAGTGTGTATCCAGTGTGTATCCAGCATACCTCCACGTATCCAGTGCCTATCCATGCCCCCCACCCACGCTCGGTGGGGAATGGTTGCAGGTGGGGTGTGCAAAAGGCTCAGCAGCCATATCCCCGTCGCTGCCCGTAGCTACTTGTTGGTTGCAATAAGTTGTGCTTGAAATCGCGCAGAGCGTGAAGAGCTCTTGTTCTGCGCAGAGGCGAGGGTCTCGGCCGGCACGGAGCAGAGTGCCTCCGCTGATTTTGGCCTGGCACCCTGCTTCGTGCCAGCAGAGCCAGGGCCCCTCCGCTGCCCGGCTCCCCTCTCCCGGCCTTTCACACCGGTCCCTTCCTCCCTCCTGACTGCACTCTGCATTCCCTTTTCCCTGCTGGATTGCGCTAAGGGGAAGCGCCAAAGAAAAGGAAAGGGGCTGTGGTTTCACTTTTTTGTTTGTTGTCTATATTCCTCTTTTCCCGTGGCTGCGCTTATTTTATGTGTTTGGGTGAATCTGTGGATGTCTCTTGTTTTTGCTGGGTGGTTTGGTTTTTTTGTTGTTTGTTAATAGAAAAAAAGCTCACTTGGTGAGATTGTTTGACTTTTTCAAACTTGCTCAAGGCAAGGCGATGGGAAGCACATGGCGTTCGTGATACGGATTCTCTCCCTCCCAGCCAGGTCCCTGCTGACCCCGCAGGGTGCCTGCAGACAGCTCTGCGTGCCCGGAGCTTGCTTTCCCTTCTCCCTTCCCCGATGGACGTGGCGAGACCCGGAGGCGGCCTGACAAAGGGCACTGGCAACGAGATATAAAGCTTTTAGCAGCCATGGCTGGAAGACACAGCCTGCCACATTCACATGAGAAGTTAGGGCCATTCGAGGTGTTTATTGCAGGGAGGGTGATGAATTGGCTCAACCCCCCTGGGAAGCTGGAGGTTTTCTTCTCATCAAGCTCCCTGGAAAGGTCGCTTTTGCCAGACGCACCCTATTAAGCTCAATTCTGGGGCAGCAGATGAGATTGAAGGCTCTGTGATCTGGAGGAGGTCAACCCGTGGGTGCTGCTGTTCCCTCCTGGCTTGAAAGACACCAAGTCGATGAATGTCACGGGTGCTAATTTAGCGCAGATTCATAACGCCTGAGAGTCGGCGTGAGAGGAGGTAGATGGATTTCCAACCCCACGGTCTCCGCTGACATCCGTTTCAACCCTCTTTCGGCAGCCGTAGCAGAGAGGGCAAATAGCAGCCAGCCTCGCATCGCCCCCGACACTCACTCGCAGCCACTCGGATGCAATTAAAAGAGTCCCTGAACCCTGGAGAGACTCCGATTATTGCAGTCACTTCTGTGCGTCTGCCAGCTTGGATAGGAGGGAGAGGGAGATCCCGGCCGCAGGGGCCACGGGGAAAGGGATGCTCAGACACAGCCCACGCTTGTCCTTCTGTGGTGCCACAGCTTGCTCCGTGCCGTACCACGGATCTCAAAGCAAAGTCCGAAAACAAAAGCCTGGCTGCACAACTGAGCGTATCGGTGGGGTTTTTGGAGAGGAAGCAAGGGAAGCTGAGCTCGTGCAAGGGCCTGATAAATTCCTATATATTGCGGTGTGTGTGTGAATGCCGTCTGTGTGGCTGCCCTGCCTGGGGCAGGGGCTACGTGGCTCCTGCAGAGCTGAGTGCTGGCATGCTCCCAGGAACACCACGCTTCAAGAAGAGTATTTTACTTCCCAGCACGTCGTGTGATGCCACAGTCATGCAGCCTTTCCCACGCGTGCCGTTGAGGGAGCAGATCTGCGCTGGGTTGGTGCAGTGAGCAGGGGAATTAGGGCCTGGCAGAATCCTGCTTCTAGGGGATTATAGCTGTGCTTCCAGAGCTCGGCTTGCAAACGCGGGGCTGGAACAGGCTGGGCTGGCGCCTGACATGGCGGGCTGGGGGCTCCCGGGGCTCAGCCTGTCCCAAAAGGGGTGGAAAACACCCTCCAGGCAAAGAGAAAGGGGCATGGAGTGAGGATGCTGAGGGTGGGCATCCCATAGCCAGCGCAGGTCCCTCATTGCCTCCTCCGTTAAAGGTAAAATCCTTCGGTGAAAGTATTTGTGGGTGTTGGCTGCAGTGGTGGAAAGGGACAGCTCCATGCTCCCAAACTGCTGTATACATTGTTGAGTCTGCTAGCTATAATATTAGCTTTTAAGTTTAACAGCATTTAGAAATAAGTCGTATGTTTCGATGAGAATTACTTGCACAATTAGAGGCCTGGAGGGATTTCTTTTTTTTAATTCAAAGCATTGTCATAAAAGCTTTTGAAGAAGAGGGAGAAGTGGAGACATTTTAACTCTTCTTTTTAGTTCCTAAATAAAAGTCTCTAAACGGGATCGTTTTGGAGTAAACTTTCCAATATACATACATTATATGTATTTTTTATATATATACACACATTAAAGCAACATAGCCACAGCTGGAGAAGTGACAGTATAAATATAACGTTATGCATTCCTGTATATCTCCCTTTAATAATTTCTGGATTTATCCGCTGCAAAGAGAATAATTTTCTCTCTGCCCCCAACACAGACCCAACCTGTGCTCCAGCCCCGCGGTGCTACGCGCGATCGGCGCTGGAGCTGTTCCCAGCCCCCGCGTTAGAAAATTAGCTGTAATTAGCTTTTTCTACAGCATGGCACCTACAGGGAGCAGAAATAATTTTGTGAAGGAAGGGAGCTCTGGCCTTGTTTTACAGCAGGGCAAGCTGAGGCAGGGTGCAGGGTAAAGTAAGGATGAGGTAGCCTCAAACGGGAGGCGAGCATCTACAAAACAAGAAAGTCCTGGGGGCTCGCTGCAAATACGGGCGTGTTTCTGTCGATGGGCTGAGTGCCGCGAGCCTTCATCCCTCTCCATCCCACCCTCATCCCCGGCTCCCCCTGAGCGGGGAGCCGCTCCCCTCGCCGCCTCACTGACGATAAGCTGAGCTGCCGTTAAAGTGAGAAATCACCAGCAGCACGGGTTATTTTAAATCTTTAATAGACATATTACCTTACATTAAGGCTTCATCATCTGCCTCCCTGCGTAAGCACAAAGAGAGCATCCATCACAATTAGTGTAACATCCCAAAAGGCATAAAGAAGATGGACGCGAGCGCTGGAGGGAGGCACGGCGCGCTGCGCACCACCTTTCCGCGGGGCTGGGGCACGGCTGCAGGGCAAAGCCTCCTCCGGGCTTGCTGGGGCCGAGGGCTGGCAGGCGGGCAGCGCTGCCGAGCGGGTGCCGGGCATGAGGCGACTGATGCTGCACACGGGCGTGAGCCGCTCTGGCCTCCCGGCCTCTCCGGTGTTTTCCGTAAAGCCCTGGTGCCTGGAGTTACGCTATTGTGTGAGAATCTCAGCTTTCGGTAAATAATAATAATAATAGTAATCATAAAAAGTAACAGTAAATTTCCAGCCCTTGCGATTCCCATTAAAAGCTAGAAATACAACCTGCGTCTCCTAAACCAGGAGGAAAATACAAATCACAGTTTATAATTGTTATAAAAAGTCTCGCATCTTTAAGACCAAATTCATTGGGTTTTGTGGGGGAAGAGAGCCCAGGGAGGAGGCTGATTCCTGCTCTTACGGCCTCCTCTCCTTGCTCCGCATCCCTCACGGCTCAGAGCTGCGTTTTGTTCTGTGTCCTGGGTGCAGCCAGGACCCATCTGACACCATGAGCATCCGCAACCCCGGTCCCGAAGCTGCTCCGCGTGGTGAGAGCAGAAGAGGGCTTCTGATGATTTCTGCAAGGCCTGACTTTTCAAGGGCTTCCTCAGCAGAAAAAGCTAAAAAATCTCCCACAGATATCAGATTTCTGTATTTTTATCCCAGGTTTACTCTAATGATGCTTCTCTCCTGATCCTGGGGTCTGCGGGAGGGCAGCGAGAGCAGCTTTTCAGAAGCAATGCTAAGCCCCGGATCCCAGGCAGGAATACGAAACGTTAAGGAGCAGCTAACGAGAGGAGAATTGAAAGGAAGCTTTTCCCAGCAGAGATGAGTGGACTTGTGAAAAATAAAAGCCCAGAGGCGCTTAGGGAAGAAACAGCAGCCGGGAGGTGCAGGTGGCAGGGGCAGGGCTCCTTCCTCGGCCTCGCCGGCTCCTTCCTCGGCCTCACCGGCTCCCTCCTCGGCCTTGCCGGCTCCTTCTTCGGCCTCGCCGGCTCCCTCCTCGGCCTCGCCGGCTCCTTCCTCGGCCTCACCGGCTCCTTCTTCGGCCTCGCCGGCTCCCTCCTCGGCCTCGCCGGCTCCTTCCTCGGCCTTGCCAGCTCCCTCCTCAGCCTCCCTGGCTCCTTCCTTGGCCTTGCTGGCTCCTTCCCTCCTTCCTCAGCCTCTCTGGCTCCTTCCTCGGCCTCGCCGGCTCCTTCCTCAGCCTCGCCAGCTCCCTCCTCGGCCTCCCTGGCTCCTTCCTCGGCCTTGCTGGCTCCTTCCCTCCTTCCTCGGCCTCGCCGGCTCCCTCCTCAGCCTCACTGGCTCCCTCCTCGGCCTCCCTGGCTCCCTCCTCGGCCTCACCGGCTCCTTCCTCGGCCTCCCTGGCTCCTTCCTCGACCTTGCCGTCTCCTTCCTCGGCCTCCCTGGCTCCTTCCTCGACCTCGCCGTCTCCTTCCTCGGCCTCACCGGCTCCTTCCTCGGCCTCCCTGGCTCCTTCCTCGGCCTCGCCGGCTCCTTCCTCGGCCTCGCCGGCTCCTTCCTCAGCCTCCCTGGCTCCTTCCTCGGCCTCCCTGGCTCCTTCCCTCCTTCCTCAGCCTCCCTGGCTCCTTCCCTCCTTCCTCAGCCTCGCCGGCTCCCGGCAGCTGCCGGGCAAAGCCCAGGGGTTGCTGGTGGAGGGGACGTTTTGTGAAGGGGCTGCCAGGTCCCTGGGGACCTCCGCAGCGGAGCCCTTTGCCCTTCTCGGCAGACGGGCTCGGGATGTCCACCTTCCCCAGCAGAGATGTGGACATAGGCTTTTCAAACAGGAGCTAAAGAAATAAATAACCTTTGCCTTGTTAATTCAGTGTTTTGGCAAGCCAGGAACAGGCTTCATCCGATCAGGGCTGCGGTATTATAACAGGCCATGTCATCGCGGCCCCAAAGCTTCAATGAATAAAAAGCAATTAAAGTTCTCAAACCTGCTGATCTGTACATGGCCTCCTCTCCTCCCACCGTTTTTAATGTAGGTCTGATCCATTAAAGAAACTAATTACTTTCTTTTTACGTTTGTAGAATAGCTGAGGTGGGACGTGAATGGGTAAGCCCCGATGCTGACTTCTTTGACTTGATACCAGTGCAGACCAAAATTACTTTTCCTGATGAGGCTTCCCCTTCTCACCAAGCTGGGGAGAAGAAGAGGAACCCAGCCCTGATCACACCAAGAATTAAAAACATGTCTCCAGCCACTGCAAAATAAACCCAGGCAAGGAACCGCAGGAGCTGGGCTCGGAGCAGCACCTTGCACAGGAGGCGGGGAGCATCCCTGCCTGCGTGGGGATGTGGGAGCCTGAGGAAGGTGGAGGGGAGCTCTCACGCCGGTAAATTTTTAATCAAAGGTGGCATTACTGAAGTCCCTGGGTTTGCAGCACTCTTTTATCTCTGCTGAAATGCTTCGAGCTGGAAGGATCCCCTCCACCTGACCTGTATGATTTATACATCTGTAGGCAGGTAGCGGCCGAGGTGCGAAGCGCCGGCGGGGCCGGGATGGCTTCCCTCTGCTTTTGAACATCCCTGCTCTCATCTGCGCGCTGCCCTCCCATCGCGGCTCTGCTCCGGCCGGGCTCGCTCGCCCTTCATGCCCCGTGACCGATTTCCTCGCTTTTCCACTTATTTTGAATCGACAGCTCTGGTACAGTTTGCTTGGCTGGGAAGCCCAGCCAGGGTAAGGGAATGAAGCATGAGAAATCAGGACTTTATAACCCATACAAACATTTGCGTTAGCATTTCAGGCTTGAAACATTTTCAAGTTGCTAGATCGGAAAGTTTTCTGTGTTTTTTCCCCCCCATATTTCCATGTTAAAGCAAATGCAGATGTTTCTTGCAGAAAGCAATCCCGCTTTGAGGAGAAAAATCATAGCTATTTCAAATTTCTAAAGGTGCCCTTAGGTCCTTGGTGGCCTCCTGAGCATCCCAGCCCTTGTGTCGTGCCCCCGGCGCCCTGCAAGCTGCGTCTGGCGAAAGCAGCTCCCCAGCTGGCCTCCAGTCTTGGTGCGTTCGTGGTAGTTTGTTCCAATGGTTAATCGCCATCACTATAAAAAAATGTATACTTTATTTCCTATTTGAATTTGTTTAGCTATTTGTTCTCACTATGTCTTTCTCCGCTAGATTAAATAGCCCTTTAGCACCCTGTATTTTTTCCTCTTAGAAAGGTCTTATATGCTCTAACCAAGACACACCTCATTCCTCTTTGGGATGAGCTAGGCAGACTGAGCTCGCTAATTCCTCCACCGCAAGGCATTTTCCCAGCTTTCAAATGACTCGATGCCATCCTCTCCTGCTCTTTCAGCATTTCCAGCTTTAACTTTTGGTGTGAACCCCTGGAAAACCTGCAGTGTGTTGGGGCTGGAGAAGGGCCCGGTGCTGTGGGACGTACACACGATCCTCCTCTCCCCAAGCTCTCCTGCACACCCACCAGCCCTGCTTATTTGCTCCCAAAAAATATCTCCTTTCCCCCACCAAAAGCCCAAACCCGCCTCTGAGACGAAATAGTTTATTTAGCTGTAAGATGGAGGCAAAGCCAAAGCTGTTGTTTGCTCCCTTCTTGCAACACCTTCAGTCAAAGGAAGACCAAGAAGCAGCGTTTATGGAATTTGTTTTTCCCCTTTAAAACGAGGATTATTTTTTCCTGAGGAGGCGGACACACACACAGGCCAGTGTGCTCTGCCGGGGAGTGTATAAATAGCTGGGGCTGAGAGCAGAGCACAATAGCTGTCACTCGACCGCAGCAGAATGGGGACATGAGTGGTAGCAGTTGAATTTCCTAAGCAACAAAGATCCTGTTTTCATGCAAATATCTCTTAGTAATAAAATCCAGGAGAAAAGAAAGACAGATAATGTGTTATATAAGCAGAATTATCTTGGCACAGAATGCTTCTTTCAAGGGTTTGGGTTTTTTTTTTTGGAGACATCAGCAGCCTTTCAGCAACTTGATTTGGGCTGTGAAGGAGAGCAGCAGTGAATGATGTGCAGCAGAGAAAGTGCTTTAGTCGCCTACAAAGCACTGTATGAATTTAACACGAGCAGCAGCTAATGCGAATAAAACTCAGAAAAAGATTCCTTGCCATAACACGGCCTCTCTTCCCCTTAGGATTTCTGAGCACTTTGCAAACATCCATTAATTAAGCCTCAAAGGAGATCCTGTCCCCAGTTTTACAGCCTTGGCGAGATGAAGTGTTCTGCTCTACTGCAACATCTGGGAAGGCCCAGGGCATTGGGATGCATCGGAGCTGGGAGCTGAACCCCGCCGCTCTCCCCGCTTAGCCCCTCTGTCTGCTGCAGAGACAGCTAGAAGGAGGAGGAATTTTTAACTTCACAGCTCTTGACCTTGTCAGGCTGGTCTGAGACTGATGCTTCGTGTTCCTTTTGGGATGTTTCCATCTCTGGTGTCACCAAAAAGCTCCAGCATGGAGAGCAGCGATGTCCCGTGGAGACAGATCTGTTCCCAGGCAGCTCTCTGCTATTTCTTCTTCTGGTTTTTTTTTTGGTTTTTTTCTTTTCTTTTTTTTTTAAGCTTTTATGTATTTTTTGTGGGGTCTGCAGCAAAACAGCCTCGCTTGTAAATGTGCAGTGGATACCTGAGTGTGTACCTTGAGCAGAGTGGGCTGACCCGCTCTGCACGGGTGTGCAGCCACCTCTGTGAATGGATTTACCATGGGGGAAGTAGAGGGAATATCTGACAACCAGGAATTCCAGTCAATAGGTTGATGAAGAGGCCAGGCATGGAAAGCAAGAGGGAATGCAAAGATGGGTGCCCTCACTGGCAGACCTAATATGCCCGGTGCATTGGCACATCCATATCCCGTGCCATCTGTCTACATTTATCACAAAGTACTTGCATTTCCTCACTCGTGCCCCTCATCCTAACACACGTTACAGTAACTTACCTCAGCCTGTTATGATAATTTAATGTAAAAACTGTTTGAGGTGCTGGCTTTCAAATAGAGCACAGCATAAGTCCAAAATTCAGGTCCAAAAAACCCCCAAATTTCAAACCCTGGGGATGCTTGAAATGCAAACTCATTTCCAGATCGAAAGCCCAGGCCCGTTTGTCTTTGAAATCTGACATTTGGAAGCTGGACCCCAATTTTTGAGTGCTGAGCATCCAAATGGAATTCAGCTGAAAGCACAGAGCTTGCTTGAATTTAAACCTCCCCTGAGCCTCCAGGAGCTGGGCAGCTAAAAGCACTCAGTCATTCCTCCTGTTCTTTTTGCTTTGAAAGAGGGGTGTCACCTTCCCTTCTTCATTTCTGCTGTAATTAAGCTTTAGAAATTTAGGCTCTGCAGATATTCCGCTGTTCCCCAGCTCTCCCTCGCGTCCCAGGCTGTTGCGCCTTTCCAAGTAGCTCAGCTGCTCACGCTCCCTCCGAAGGAGTCAACGGGGAGCTTTCCACTTTCCTGGTTTTGCTGGTCCCCTGGTTATTAGTGCACTTGGCTGCAGTGGCATGTGTTTCTTGAAGCCCACAGGAACTTTTATGTAGCTAAAAGGTCTCTTGTGGTGCGCTGAAAAGTGTGCGCCTCCATCCTGCTGCCTCCCTGAGCACGGGAGCCTCGGAGCACCTGCCGATCAGGAGCATGAAGTTCACTGGAAGAAGACTTAGTTTTTCCTTTCTAATGAATGCAAGTTTGGGGCAGAATTGATGTTTTTCTTCCCCATTGCTTGTGTCCTTGCATGTCCATGACAGGTTCAGGTGCAGAGCCGACGCAGTGTCCGTCTGCAGATTGAGACTTCTCCCTGTGCCACTTCTGGTGGAAATTATCCGGTGACTTGGAAAAGTTATGTAGGCGCAGATAGTCTGCTGCAGCAAGCCTCATTTCCTTAGGGACTAATGCTAATGGCCCATGCGGGATCATGAGATATCCTAAAGCTGTGATGATGGGGTGAGAGGAAGGGGAAGATGCTGAGATAGGAAAGACGTATCTGAATAGGTACCGCCATGGTTAACATGAGGGAAGACAAGAGGCGTGGGCAAGCACTGGCGTGTTGGAGGTCGCTGGAGGAACTGGGAATAGACCAGCTTACTCTGCAGAATGACTTTCTTAGTGGCCATTTGGAAACCAGAGCGGTCCCCATTTACTGGTCTGCCCCATCCTGGTTCCAACCCTAGAATATTTTGTGTTTGTTTCTTTGTGAATAAACCTCTGAGCAACTTTGAGACCTTCACTAGGTGAAGGAACAAGGAAATTAATGCCAGAGGAGAACAAGAGCCTCCAGTGGCAGTGAAATTTTGCTATCTGTATTGCCATCATCGTGGAGGAGGTTGTCGTGGTGGCTCGAGGTGTCAAGAGACTGCTCTGGAGTCGGGAGCAGGGGAGCAAGGAGCTGGTGGAGGGAGGCAGGGAAGAAGGGGAACAGGGTGAAATAGGGAGAAAGTAAAAAAAAAGTGCAGGAATGAATAATGAGAGAAAAATGCAATGGGATGGGGAGGAGAAGAGATTGAAAAGAGAACGCTGCAGGGAGATTTGCACTTTGTTCCTTTACACGTCTGCTGGGCTGGGATGAGCAGAGAGCGGTGGCAGTGACTGGGGGTCAGGGTTTGGGAGGCAGCAGTTCTGCAGCCTGTGCCCCAAACGCCCTTCACCTACCCATGGCCCCACGCCCTGATCTAGCACGGACAGGCATGAAATGGGGATGGGCGCGTTTTTTGGGGGGAAGACAGGGCAGTTCCCTTAAGGAGCTTGCAGGCAGGTCTTTGCAGGGGTGCGCCAACTCAGTCTCCCTCCTTTTGCCCTCTCCCTCCACCAGCTCCCGCCGAGCCCCCTTTCGCAAGCACTAAATCTGCAAAGTAAGCCCCAGTGAGAGCACTTTCCAAGGGCTGCCGGCTATGACAGATGTTATTTTATGGAACACGGCACCAGAGATGTGAAATACATAGTTCATAAATGTCAGGAGGAAGGAAGCAATATCCTGGATTGAGGTCGTTTGACTTTATTTTTTTTTTTTTCTTTCTCTTGTGAAAGCATCTTTCCAAGTAAACAGCAATCCAGGCCTCGCTGCCATTTGGAGTGAGGAGCTGTCTGCCTTGGAGAAGGCTCCGGCACTTGAGGGAAGGTGCCTGAATGTGCAGCTCATCTGAATGTGAAAAGGAGTTGTTTTTTTTTTTCCTTCCCTCTACCCCATTGCAACATCTGTCTGGGAAACTCAATGTCAGTAGATAAGGCTGAGGCCTTTCTTAATTGAGGTCTCCAGTGAGGGCATTGCAATTGTGCATCTATAGGAAGAGAACGTGTATGTGTGTGCGTGACTATATATATCTATGTGCATATGGAACTGCAATTAATTAGGCCCTCAGTTAGTAACAAACTAGCAGGGTTTCCACCATTTCCAAAATGCCTCATGATTAATGCTGGTTTTTACTCCTCTGTATGCTCTCATGGTCTGCGTTAATGCTCAGCTGCTTAATTTCCTCTGCCCCGAGCCCTGAACCCCAGCAGCATCCCGTGGCAATGATTTCTGTGATTTCTGCTGGCAAGCCATGCTGTTCCTCCTGCCCTCAGCCCCGGCCACGCGGGTGAGTTCAAGAACTAGAGCTGACAAATCCCCCCCTCTGAAGTCGCTAGTTTTTAATACAAGTGTGTCAGAAAGCGTTATTGAAACGCTGCAGCGGCTTGGCAGGGCGCTGGGGAGGGCAGGGGGACAGCCTAATGTCACTCACATCTGCTCGACTGTCTCTGCCGAGCATCGTATGCCCGGTGAAACGCATCTCCACCCCGGCAGGGCTCGGAAGCCAGCAGATGTGGCATTCAACGCTAATCCCCGGTGACTGGCCTCCCCCGGCCGCCCGCGGCTCCTTGCGCTGTCGCATCTGCTCAGGAGGGGCTGGCCGGAGCGTGGCCGGGGCTGGGCTGCCAGGCTGCAGCTGGGGGGGCAATGGCGTTGGCCACGCCGACCATTGGCTTCCTGTGGGACAACATCCGGGGAAAAGGATATGGGATCATCTCCAGGCTTTTTTCTTCATTGCTACCGTGAAAAGCGTCCTGTTGGTCTCAGAAGCTGCTGCATCCCTGAGATTTTTGGAGTGTGGGGGGGTGTCGCAGTGCAAACCGTCAAATTTCTATTTCAAAGAAAGGATGAAAAATCTTAAATTTCCTTGTGTTCTCGCAGCAAAGCTACTTTTGACTGGAAAATAGGCCAATTTCCACCTTATCTAATGCCTCCAGCTGTGATGTGAAAAGCTCAGAGGAAAAACTGCATCTCTCGCATTATCTCTTAACTGCAAAGTTTAATTATCCTCAGCTGCTCTGCTGAAACGTGGCCGTGCCTGGGCTGCACCGAGCTGGGGACGGTGGCACGAGCAGGGGCTGGGGACGGCACCGGGGCCTTGGCTATGTCAATGCCAAGGCAATAACACCGGCATTTTGTTGCTTGAATATGGCAGGTAGGAATATTCTCCTTTCTCTTCCCATCAGCTCTGAGTTTCTGTGATGAGGAGCACGAATTTCCTCTCTCCTTGCTCCCCAGGCTCTGTGCCTTTTGTGCCCGCATGCACAGAAACCTGTGTGGGATCCGTACGTAGCCGAGATGTCCATCAATTATTTATAGAAGGAATATATTCATTTTGCTCTTAATTTATTCACCATTAGCTTCATGGTAAATAGAAGAAGAGAAAAAAGGGGTGATGTACAGATGTGAATGGAGATATTGAATAACTCTACAGAAAGAAATCCACTAAAGAGGGGCAAATGTTAGAGAATGTGGTAGGGAGGAGATGAGAGTTAGAAGAAATAAAAAGCTTTAATCTAAGCAGGGCTTAAATACACTTGCAAATGTCAGCTCCTTAATAGCTTGTCCTAAATCTCAGCATGTTAGAAAATAGAAATGATGGAGAGATCCTTCTCTCCTTCCCACTAGCTAACATCAGTAGTTTTATACATCTACATCTGTTCCCCTTGACTGCAGCTGGCCTCTTAGCTGGTTGGTTTGGATTGTATTTAATTCATTAATTTCTGTTTGGGTGAGGCTTTCTTCTTCCTCCCCCTTCTTCTTTCCCCAAACTCCTCTTATTTCCCTTTAGGATTCAGTAAGAAATTGAATTCTTGCAGCCGATGTGTTCGGAAGATCTGGGGACCAATATGGTGTGATGTCTTTTTTTTTTTTTTTTTTTTTTAAACAATCCACTCCGCTTTGGTGACACGTGGTATTGCATTAATGAAATATTTAATGCAAACAATAACGGAGGAAACCAGGGGAATTTTGTTCCTGGATTTCACGTTAGCCAACCCCTCTGCCTGGAGGTCTCTTCCCAGCCTGAAAAAGGAGGGCAATGCTCTCGGAGCCTGTGGACCTGCTCGTACCTTGCGAGGATGGGGATGAAAGGACTGTAAATGCCCTGGTGCAGGCAGGGAAAAGCTGTGCCGGGTCCCTTGGTGGCTGCCCTGCTGCCTGCCTTAGGATGGCGATGCTCGGATGGCACGAAAAAGTCTGGGGACAGGCTTTTCAGTAGGGCCTGTTGCGACAGGACAAGGGGTAATGGTTTTAAACTAGAAGAGGGAGATTCAGACTAGATATAAGGAAGAAATTTTTTATGATGAGGGTGGTGAAACACTGGCACGGGTTGCCCAGAGAGGTGGGAGATGCCCCATCCCTGGAAACATCCCAGGCCAGGCTGGACGGGGCTGTGAGCACCCTGGGCTGGTTAAAGCTGTCCCTGTCACCGCAGGGGCTGGGCTGGGTGGGCTCCAAAGGTCCCTTCCCACCCAAAGCATTCCGTGATTCTGTGATTCTATGGCTACAGCCTCACGCGTGCCATGCAAAGGGCTCCGCGTTTACCCCGCTGAGCACGAATTTGGGTTGCTCCCCCGTGGGACCCAGGCTGAGGGACGCGGTTTCAGCTTGCCCACTTTCAGCACCCGTGTCACCTCGTGCCCACCTGCGTAGGTGCAGCCTGGCTGTACGGAGACGCGACGTCTCTGCAGAGCTCTCACACCTGCGGGAAGGGCAAATGGGTGAGGAGACCACTCTTTGCCACCCCGCCGAGCTGGCGATGAAATCTCTTTTCCCTTCTTTTCTCTGCACCAGCTGGGGTTTCGCTGATCTGCCGTAGCGGTGTTATGTTGGCTTATTTTTTTTCTTTTTTCCTTGCAGACTAGTATTTTCTTCCTGGGTTTGTGGCATTTTTTTGTGTATTTGTCAAGGACACCACTGTTTAGGAAAAAAACACACCCGGCAAACCCAAAATACACAACACTTGAAAGACTGAAAGATCAAGATCTCTGTCATCTAAAGGAGTAAACTAATAGTGTGATTGCAAAAAGCCCCCGTGAGGATCCTATCTGTCATATCGCTGTCAGCTTTGTACTAAACATCCATTAAAGAGCATTTACATGAAAAACATGCAATCTTCTCTCCAATCGGAAGGTAACCTAATCCTGCCGGCAAATTGAAGGTGAGATCTCGGGCGAGTCTGGCCTTTTCAAATGCAATGGGATCTTTTCTTCCCAGACCCCCCCAGGGGTGAGAGCTGCAGGAACGGGGGCTGCATCCCGTCCTCCTTCCCTGCTCAGCCCCAGTGAGGAGCTGGCATCCTCAGAGAAGAGCTAATTCTTCTCCTCTTGCTGGTCACACCAGTATACAAGCTGGGAATGAGGGTCTGACTGTCTGTTTACACCAGTCTTGCTCCTAATCCCCGAAATGGTTTCTTCTCCTTTGGGAAAGTGCTTTGAATCCCTGAATGAGGAGTCATGTACATGGATGAGAAACAGTGACAGCCTTCCAACTGGGAGCCTGCATATTGTGCAGCTGTAAAGCCAGTATCCCGAGGCTGTGATTGATGGAAATTCTGTCATTAACAACTAAGACATTGGATTTTCCAATGCAACAATCATCTTTGCTCCAGCATTACACATCCCCGACAAGGATGCTCTGCAGCTCCAGACTACACTGAATTTTAATCCCCCTGAAATCAGTTGTTCCAACCACTCTTAGTGACTCTCTTCGAGGCCCCTTGGCTCTGGCTGGGGAGGTTTGCACTTCTGGTTGCAGCTAGCAAGCCCAAGAGTAACGCTCTGAGAGTCTTGTAAATTAAATTGCAGCTTTGTATTAATGGGAGAGGGGAAAAGCTCAGCATAATCCCTTGGAGGAAAAAACCCACCAAGGTCCTTGGTAGGTGAGGGTCTCTGTTCAGCGCACATGGGACTAACTATGGTGGATTTTAAAGCCTAGCAAAGGGAGCAGTGTCCAGCCTCTGCGTCTGGAAGCTGAAGTCAACCAAGCTCTAATTGAAATAAAATCCATGCTTTTATCTGGCCTGGTAATTAATCATGGGATCCATTACCAAAGGCCAGATGCCTGGTTTTTTACAAACACAGTCTAACTCCATCCACGGGCAGTGGTACTTGAGATGGGAATCACTGGGTGAATTTATATGGCTGTCATTAGGCAAGATATCAGATGAGGTGTGGGAAATAGAACCTTTTGGCCTTAAAAATGGCAAATCCGTGGAATCCAAAGCAATTCTGCTGAAGTTCAGTCTGAACTTTTTCAACTTGAGGCACTGCAGCTCGTTGTCCTTCCCAGTTTCGTGTAGGAAAGGGATGGAAAAAGCGAGAAGATGAGAAGTTGCTGGACTTGGGCGTCAGACCCCGCTGCACTGTCACTCGCAGGAGCGTGTGGCAGCGAGCGGTGACATCAAAGCCGTAAATAGGAGGCAGGGCAGCAGCCAGGTGCCAGAGGACTCAATGCTGAACTACAGGGAGTTACAGAAATGGTTCGAGAGAGGGAAATGTAGGATAATAATGGCACGCACATCTTCGCAGCACCCGCCTCACCTTGTACGAGGGATCAGGGAAGAGGCTCAGGATTGAAGAAACAAATCTTTGTTTGTTATTAATGAACAAGGAGAGCAGAAAACGCTGGCAATGGAGCTTCCTGCATAGAAAAGTCGATGTCTCTGATGAGCTCTTAACACTTAAAGGAGCTGAAATTCCTCCCCAAAGCGTTGGGAGTTTCAAATGAGTTCCTAGTGCTATGTTGACACGTAAGTAGGGTTTTGGGTAGATTTAATATCAGCCTTATATCAACTGTGTCATTGCGTGAGGCTACATGCAAACACTCTGCAAAAGACACTGGCTTTCCGAATGTGCTGATGGTACGCCGAAGGGAAGAGGTGGGACGAGCAGTGGCGTCAGGAAAGCCAAGTGACACGATGAGGATCCTCAGCTCCTCCATAGCAAGGCTGGGATTAAAATCCAGCTTTCCAGGGTCCAGTTTTAGCAACATCTTGTTGCTCAAGGCCGCCTGCGCTCGAGCGCTCACAGGTGGTTTCCATATGCAGAGAAAAGCAAACAAAAATAAAGCGTCGGCTTCTGCCTCTTGTACCCAGTTAGGGCTAGAAACAGCTGCTTGCCACACGCGTGTGCTGCTCACCACCAAACCGTCCAACCCCAAAACCTCCTGACCCACAGTGCTCAGAGAGCGAGCTGGAAAGCTGGCAATCATTTAGCAGAAGAAATCAGCCACTAACTAAAACAGTTACAGCAGGGGAGGAGGTTAATGCGCGCGCTGCAGCCAGCCACAGGCACGGGGGTGAGCTATTTGCGATACAATATTGAAAGATCACAGTCCACCTCTCCCTTCCCAATAGTCCAGGGAGAAGTTTGCATCTTGCTAACAAATACAGTGTCTTTATATAGCAGACAAATTATTCCAAATGGCTTTTGTGGAGTCATGATGACATATGTTGAAACATATTTCCAGGATGATGGGAGACTGCAGGGGAAATGCGCAGGAAGCTCTTCCCCCGAGGAGATGCTCTTAAAACTTGCTGTGAAAAATCTGCTGCAAACGCGTCCAGGTCAGAGCGTTTGACTGTGTAAATCGGTGTAACTCCAGCGCCAAATCCAGCTCCAGCAAAACGCGGGGAGCTTCGCCCACCTCCCTCGCTTGTGCAGCCGCTCAGGTTTGTACTCCCCTCGGAAACGACCCACCATTTGCAAGATAATATTTCTAGGTTTAGAGGGAAAGGTGAATTTTGTCTGTTAACTAGGAAATTAGGCTAGAAAAACAAATGCCCTCTGCTTTTATCATTGTAATACCTGAGATTCATTAACTCCTTTGGTGAGTGGAGGCTATAATATAGTTTATCTGTCAGAATACGGGGCTTACATGCAGTTTCTTTCTTTCCTCCTCCTTGTTTTAAAACAACCCCTCTCCAAACAGTGCATTTTGAAGCCAGCAATCCCATCTCCTCTATTAATATTCTTTAAAATATTTAAAGATGGTCTCCTCTCCTCCAGGAGCTGAGTGTTAAACTCCTTTTCTTGAAAAAAACCGACGTGAAAATCATGCAAACAAGTTTCCTTGACTTGCAAGTTGTGTGGAGGACTCAAAACTTCATCCCATCCGGGACGTTTTCACGGCAACTTTTCTCAGGGCTGAAAACCAGCTATTAAATCCCAAAAGCCTAGTTAAGAAAGGAAGCGAGCTGGGTCGGTTTCCCTGCTGCAAGCTCCGGAATCAGGAGCTACACAGCTACATTATGGAAAACGGGGAACTTTTTCCAGTACCTCACTGCTCCATAAACTTGTGGTTCACATGCGGATCCCTGCGGAGTCTCAGTCCTTGGGGCTGGCTGATGCATGTCCCACATCACTTCTCTTGCTGTCAAATCTTTCCTCCGCGCAGTAGCTGAAATTATTAGGTGTTTCTCCAACAGGGACCGGGAGTGAGGGTGTCGGGAGCTGTCAGTGCTGCTCTCCAGAGCAATTTGTCTGCATCAGGTGGCTGCTGGGCCAGACAATCTCTTGCTGACAGAGTTATCGGGACGTTAGGAGAGGTGAATAAATCCCGGGTCTGGTCCTGAGACATCCCTTTCCCACCCTGGGCGGTCCTTTCTCCACCAGCCCCCCCGAGGCTGCTGCTTTATCCGTACTCATTAAACCCCCTCTAAGCATCTTCCCCAGAGCTGTGGGGTTTTCTGCTGGGAACTCTGGGCTGAGCTTTGCTTAGGGGTGTCTCACTTGTTTTATCTTGATTCGCTGCACTTGCAATCTCTTGCTCGTTTTTAACCTGATGGACAGATTTTGCAATGATTTATGTCTTGGCCAGAGTGAGAAGGGGACCAGACATGGAAGAAAGCGGGTCAGGGCAGAGAGGCTGCTGACTTTTTATAACCCATCAAGGTATTTTGTTTCCCTGCCATGCGGTAACACAGTTAAGATGTTTCTTTCTGTATCTTTCTGAGCAAGACAGCCCGGGCCAGAGATTAGCCTAAATTTCCTTAGTCCCGGGCTCAGCAAAAGTACTTAAGCAGATGCTTAAATCCACTGGATGACGATGTTCAGCGCACGCGCGGCTCCTCGCAGGGTGAGGGGGGGATGTCGTGATGTTGCAGTAGCAGTTCCCTGTTTGCATCAGTTCTTTTTGGCGCACCAGGACGTTCGTGTTCAACATTTGGTGTCGGATTTTCTTCACTGCACATGCTCAGGAGAAAACCCATCATTTCTGTGTGCGTATAATCAAAGAAATTCTTCTCTGATTAACGTACAGTATCCTTGGGGAAGGGAAAAAAAAAGGAAAAGAAAACAAACAGAAATTGGACCCAAGATCTTTCCACATAGTGCTCAAGGCAAACAAATAAAGGATGATAGATAACCAAATACAGGAGAGGAAATTGTGCTCTTCTCTCCTCTAACAGTACCACAAAAGGCCCATCTCTCTGGCTTCCTGGTAATTACCAGCCTCTCTGTCAGTGGGTTACCTTATATTAATTAACATTATTTATTGCTGTTGGCAGAGTGACTGCTACAGTAAATCAAGCAATTAGCAGCCTCGCATATTGCACTCGGAAGAGAAGTAACCAGGTGCCAGAAAGGATTTACTTTCTGCTTCATGTTTTATTCACGGACTCTCCATTTAACGTTGCACTTCTCCATCGCAGCCACCCTTGCCCTGCAAGACGGGGTGGAGGAACGCGTGGTGTGGCAGCACCGGCGCCTGCTGCCTGCGCTGCCGGCAGCTTGCAGGCAGCTGGTGATGTGCTGGAGGGGAGGGCTGGGCTCCCCAGCATCTCCTTCAGCCTTGGTGTCCCCACCCAGGCCAAGGACGGGGACACCATGGCACCGGGGCGAGGGTTTTCTCTCCTCTAAAGAGTTTGTAATTCTTCCTGCTGGTGGTTATGAAATTTAATTGCAATTGCTCGCAATAAATCAGAAACAAAAAACTGGCTGGCAAATGGGAAAAGTAACTCTGCGCAGTGCTGTAAATGCTTGTAGGAGTTGGTCATGGGTTGTTATTTCCAAAACTGACTCTGTGGGTGATGGGGGAGACCTCGGGTGCTCCCTGGCCTGGGTGAGCATTCCCCCCAGACCGCTGCTTTCTTGCCTGGTGAGGGTTTGGTCCCTCAAAGAGTTTTGCTGCCTGCCAGTTCTGATTTAATTATATGGTGCAAAATAAAATGTGAAGAAAAGACAGGGGGAAAAGCCCATGTGGGCATCCAAAGGAGACACTTGGCTTGTTAAAGCAAGGCGATCACAGTTTGCTGCTAATTACAGGAAAAAATACAGCAATCCCTGGAGGAGATGGCAAAAGAGAGAGTCATAAAACCCACAATATGAGTATGAAACGTTTTCTGGTTTTCATAATTGTTTTTTGTGCTTTTCCATTTTTTTTCTTTCTTTTTTTTTTCTTTCTATATTTTTTCTTTCCTGTCATTTGAAAATCTTCTCTGGACTTTGTCTTTTGTCCGTTTTGGCCTCTGGCTGTGCCGAAGCAGGGCACAACAGCAACAGCCCTCACTGCTCTTAGCAGGGGATCCCGTAACTTTTGCAAAGAGCTTTTGCTGTGTGTGATGGCCAGGGACCGGGATTGCAGTCGCACTTTGCCCGGAGCTCGGTTGTGTCGGGCTGTAGTTCAGAGATGTCTGATGAGATGTTCAGCTGGGGGGGGGCCAGGAGGTGGTTCCCTAAATATTGAATAAAAGATAAGTTTTGTCAACTGCTGAAGCCAAAATATCTTGGGATAGTTCTGTATTTTACTTCTATTTCTTTTCAATGTGCAGAATTGTAAAAGAAACAGAAATTTCCCATTCAAGAGTTAACGTGGGGGGGGGAATCTGGTGGAAAACGCTCTTTGAAAAAGCAGCTGAGAGCCTGGGCACTCTTGTCCCCACCACCCAGCTCTCTGCAGTGCAGCGGGGACTGGCCCTGGGAGAGCTGCCGGAGCTTCGCGTCGGGTTCAGCCAGGTGCCCTTCTTCCACTTTCTCTAAGCCTGTCACAGCTCCCGCCAAGCCCTCGCTGCCATGTCCTTCTCCTCCGCCGAGCTGCACGCTTTCACTGCCAGTTTGTGCCTTCCCAGCCTCCCTGTCTGTCTCCATCAGCGTCGAGCATCGCCACTCAGCCGGTGGATGTCAATGCTGGACCTTGAAGGTCTTGAGGTTGTGACGGAAAAAGCCCAGAGCTTAAAACCTTTCCATTTCCATCTCCCACTCCCTGCGTGACACTCTGCAGGTGAGAAACATGCTGTCCTCAGCCAAATGCTGCTCTCATGCGTTATTTGAACAGTTTCCTAAACGCTTCTCCAAGAAGTCCTGTAATGAAAGGAGTGGTTTCCTTTGGCTCCCTTCCCAGACCTACCCAAACAGAAGGATGCTGACCTAAGGCTGTTAAACACTTTGATGTATGGCTGTGTCTCCTTAAGTAGAAGATCCATATTCTTAAACTAAGCTGCCATGACACAGGGACATTATGAACTCTCTGAACCAACTGAATCCTACAAATGAGCCATTAGTTGGCTGTACGGCACATTGGCTTCCCTGTGCCGGAGGGGGCTCCCGTTAAATAAGATAATCATTGCTGTCCACACGCCCGGCAGGCTGCTATGTGTTAATTTTAATGCAATTTGTCTTGCCCTCCCTACCCCGCTTCCCCTGCACATAGCGGTCAGAAAAGCCCCACGCCGCTGCGCTGGGGGAGGCTGTGGGTTTATGCTGCTCCCTGAACACGGGTTCAGCAAATTTCTTGCCACGGGAGGAACCAGACGCCTTCCTCCTCTGATTGCCAGTGAGGAAACTTGAGGAAAATCCCACTGTCACACCAGCAACCATCAGAACCCAACTTTCATTACCCCCGATGACAAATACTCTGCCCTGCTCCTAAGCCACCCCCCAGTAACCGTGCCTGATACATCTAATCGAGGATCAAAACCGTATCGAGGAGGGGCGCTGGGATAATTCCAAGCTCCTGAGCACCCTATGAGCACCCCAAATAAATGACAGCACCCTGCTCAGCCCCCGCTCTCACATGGTGCTGGTGAGGCACATTCTCCAGCTGTGCTCTGATAAGCCACGTTGCAGGTTTCAGAGACATTCTCTGGGTAAAATGAGCACTGGAGAGTCTTAACCTAAAAAAATAGGAAAAAAAAAAAAGTAAAAGAGAAAAAAACCTGAACAAAGACATGGCGTAAAAATGAAAGATTTCATCGTAAGGAGGTAAAATGTCCGTGTGGCAAGCCCAGCCCGCGGGAAGTGGCCCAGAGGGTATTTACGCACCCAGCACATTTCAGAGGAGTTTCTTGTCTCTCTGACGTGCGCCGCCTCTCTTTGCTCCTGACGTCTTTGCTCCCTTGATGGATCTAATCTGCCTCGCAGCGTTGTCTGCATGCAGACGTGCGAACTGGAGGTCATGGTTGTGGAGAAGAGAAACATACAGGTAATTTATTGCATGGTAAGAAAGGGATGAAGGAGTCCAACTCCTGGGAGTCGTGTGCGTAATTACAGTTTTACTCCGTGACCTCCTCCGGAGCCTCCTTCGAGGAAACTCTGGTCATTTGAAAATGGAAGCAAAATATTTGCTCTAGATGATGAGTCTTCTAGGGCCTGTCACTGCCGGGTTAGTGACAGGAGCATTACAAGAAGGAGGTCCTCTGTCTGTAGAGATCAAGGCACAGAAGATATGTATTTGCAAGGCATCAGTCAACCGCTCTTTAGACAGTTTGCTTTCCACCCGAGAGGAAAACTTTTTGCCAACATTTTCTTTTGGCTTACAGGCTCTCAGAGATACCTAATCTTCTGCTCCATCCTCCAAGGCCAGAAGGGCCTTTTGAGAGCCGGACTGGAAAGCATAAATGACTCAAAATTGGCCAGAAATGGCCATGCTGGGCAACCTCCTGAGAGCCTTCCGCCTTCTGTTCCCACGCAGGATGCAAGGTCTGATGCTACGGCAGCTCCCAGGGGCTGCAGCCCACCGGGATCGATAGTGGAGCTGCCCGTGTCTGGGCAGATCTCTTCGGAAAGGGCTTTTTCAAATAAGCTGGCAAGATATTTTCTGTTTCTCTGAAATTCGAATGAACATGCAACGTTTTTTCTTCATTAAAAATTGAAGAAAAATAAATAACTGGATACCCCTGGGTGATAATTACCCAAATTTATTTATGTACCTTGTGAATAGTGGATGGGGCTGTTGTTGTCTCCATGGGTAACTCCCAGCCATCAGGGGCAGAGAGCAAACTGGCCCAACAGAGGGCAACAGGAAAAACCAGCTCCCCTTCTCTCTCCCTTTCCGGTGAAGGATTAAGGATTTGGAAGACAGGTTTGCAAATAACAGGCGATGTCTTCACCCTCCTCTTTTCATATCTGATCACCCACGGTGCTGAGAGCATCGGGATGCGGCAGTGAGCAGCCGTGGGTCCGGTCCTCTGCCCGCTCCTGGCTGCAGAGGCTTTGGGGTGCTCCTGCTCCCCGGGTCTGGTCCAGCCGGCTCTGAAATCAAGTGATGGCTTCGGTCAGCGAGGAGAAACAGCCCTGGTCATTGTAGAGCAGAGTCAAGCTTGGCCAACGTGCTGAAACCCAAACTGGGTGATTTTAGCTGAAAAAGCAAGGAAGACCCATGACAGGCAGAGCATTTGCCTTGATTTTATTCTGATTTATTTGTTGCTGGGATTCCTAACAAATATAAGCTTGCACAGCAATTAAATTACATTTAATTTGATTAGATTAGAGCTGAGGGAAGCACTCTTCTCCCTCTACAATGTAAGGAAAAGAGAAATGAAACCTTTCAAGAAAAAACATGGCTTGGGCTTGGAAATGCAAGAAAACCCAAATTTATCTAGATGAAGAAAAGGAGATGTAATGAACTTCAATTGAGCAGGAAGCCTTGAGAGAGAATCAAAAGTTTGGGGGATTCATTGGAGGACATAATTGCAACATGTATATTGATTTTACAGAGATAAGAAAACAAATGTTTGTGGAGATTGGACTTAGTTTATTACATTTATTTCCCCACAGAGTTGATGTTTCTCCATTAGAAAAAAACCCCCATGTTCTTAAATGCATTGTTTTTTCAGAGATGCTTATTAAGTTATTGCCTGATCCCACTGGCTCTATCTTTTTGCAAATTGGTTTGTCTGGAAGAAGGTTACACTTTTCAGGCAGCTTATGAAGCATGCTTTTTTTCCGCCCCCCCCTTAATTGTTTGCATTAAAGGACTGGGATCTTGCTGTGCCTGTTGCTCCCTGGGAGCTTGATGAATAAACCCCTTTGCCTAAACACTTGCCAAATCCCAGGGGATGGTCAGCCCTGCCTGTGCGCGGTGGGGATGCCCGAACCCCTCATGCATGTTCGTGCCGATAACTGTCCGCTGACTTCTCCTGTGCCCTTCAAATACTCCATCCTGCACCTTCTCCACGTGATGAAGAGGGAAACTGAGGCACCGGCAGGGACCCGACCTGCCCGCAGCCCCGGCGCCCGGCTGCTGTACCCCATCCTCCCCATCCCACCTCCCAGGGTCGCCACGAAGCAACGCCGGGAAAACGGGATCTGGGAGCGATGACTTTGGCCGCGTACGTTATTCCGCATGAATCCTGCATGCTCCTGGTCGCTTTCCAGGGCTCGCTAATACCGCGGCTTAATCACAGCTCAGGCACCGCTGTCTGTGTCAGACAAACACCACTTCCAGGTCTGATTGATTGGGATTTAAGTTCTGATTTCTCTTGGAGCATAATCAGGCCTGAATGGGGAGATTTTTACAGTGACAATTAAAATAATGAAAGTGAACTTTAAATGACATTCAAACACTGTCACCTGCTACCAGCTCCACTCTCCCCTCTGCATTCTGGGAACTGCAATTTTAAGCATCATTCACTGCAGGGTGATTACAGCTGCATCTATTCAGCGAGTGGAGCTAAAATGCTGCAGCAGCCTGAAAGAAAGCATTTTCAGGTGTCAGGACCTGCCACTGCGCCTGATTTCCAGGAAAGCTCAATATTTTGAGTGCGTGATGGGGGCTGAATACTTACAAAAACCTGGAACAGAGTCTGGATTAGTTTTCTCTACGTGGCATTTACAAATTGTAATGAATTCATACTATGTGTGGTGTATAATAGTAAGGCGTTTATTGATTTACAGATCATTATTTTACTATACATTCAGATAACAGCAACCCATGGAATTACTCATGTGGCCAGGGTCAGGGGCTGATCCAAAGCTGCTTCTTATCTATTCTGTTCAGATCTGGATCTGGATAAATCAAAGCCCAGCGCAAACAGGGATGAGGTTGAGGGTAAATGAGAAGCAGGATGCTCCGTCGCAAGGGGATGGTCACCCCTGCCCCGCGGCTGGCGGGGCAGGGAGGTGCTCAGCACTTTGCTGGTCCCATTTAGGGGTCCCCATGTTTAGGGGTCCCCATGTGCAGGGACCCTGCCAAGCGACCGACGGGGTGTCGGCGCTAACGGCGCAGGCAGCAGCAGCCCCGTTTGCAGGCTGTGCCCTGGGGCAGAGCTCCCCGGAGGGGCTGGTGCAGCGTCGGAAAGGGTAGGAGCAAGGTCTCAGCGAGGACCCAACGATTCGGCCTCCTTAAGCAAACATTTGCTTTTGCATTTTGAGGCTTGCATCTTGTCCAGGTGACTCAGTCACGAATTCCCATCTCTCATTCTTTTTTTCTGGCAGGGGTTTACCTGCCTCGTGGCAGGATCCCTCCCCTGCAGCCCAGCAAACGGGACCGATCCGGCACAGAAAGGCTCCCTCCTGGGCTTGTCAGCTCCTTTGATGAATTGAAAAGGTTCAAGGGAATCGGTGCAGTGGTGCTTGTACTTTGGTGTAGGCAAATAAGTACCCAATGAGTTGGAGAGAGGGGACGTGAAAAGCCACAGCTCCTGAAGGCATGCACAGAGCAGCCTCCATGGGCTGCAGCGGGTCTGAGCTGCCGGGCTAAGGGCACCTTAGCACCTGCACCCAGGACGGCTTTCACCCCCATCCCAGCCCCTCCCCAAGCTAGGCAGAGACATGCATTTCCAAAGCAGCTGCAGCCGTCCTGGCAGTGGGTTACTGCTCTGTCTTGGCTGCCTTCTCCATGAAATCAGCTTCCAGACTCTGATGATCTCAGTCCTATATTTTGCTCAGTCCCCCCGCAGAACCTGTAGCTCATGGGCTGGGTTGGTTCTGTGCCATGGGAGCAGATACGGCGTAGTACGGAGAGGTGATGTTGTTGCTTACACCCCTGCAATCTGTGGTCTCCAGTGGGGTGGGTGCTCTGCCGTGCCGGGAGCTGTGCATCCGCGGCAGAGCGCTGTGGTCCAGCACCGATGCTTATTGCAAAATATTCCTGTGGTGGGAGCGCACACGGGCCTCACGCGGCAGATGTATGTATGGAGAGCCAGGGGCTGCCTCAGAGACACGGCATTCTCAGGGCTGGGAGCACAGCCGGAGGCAGGTACAGGTTGCGAACAGGCGAGGAAGATGATGGTAGCTCCAGGTGGGAGTCGAGGGCAGTGGGTGTTGTAGCACACTAACCTGCATCTCGCGGGCAGCTCACAGCAGAAGCAGGAAACAAAACCGAGACTCTGTAACGCTGCAAGAGTGATTTAGCTGCAACACCAGTTTTTCCGAGACACTTATGCGAGGGATGTCTTGTCGCTGAACTCATGCCATGTTTTCTCACTGAGCATCTCTGCCCCCTTCCCCAGCCAGAGGAGCTGCTGCTGGCTTTATCTGCTGCTCAGCAGGAGGGGTGTAAGCTAGAAAAGGCTGCTGGCTGCGAGGCAGGAGCCTGTCTTTGGTCCCTGGGAATCTCCTATCAATCTGCTGTTAGGAGGTGATAAAGCTTTTGCTCGGATGTTTCCAGCATGCTTGTGTTTTGGTCTGGGAGCTGCAAGAATGGGAAAGCCCTGGTGCCGCCAGCTGCAGCGATTGCAGGGCATTTGCAAACCTCGCGTGTGCTGCTGAGGGGGACCAAGCAAGCCAAAGGGCTCTGCAGGGCTCCAAATCAGCACAGCTCTGCTGGGGCAGCGGTTTTGTCCCTGTTCAGGCTGCATCTGACGGGGACACACGCTCTCCGTCGCCCCTGCATTAAAATTCGTCACCGATCCCTGCTTGCGTCTTTGATTTTGGTGGTTGTGCCTTGCTGAGGGACGACATGCTGTTCTGTTCATTTGTTTTCTAATAATCTCCGCTGGTCTCCAAGGCTTCCTTCCCCCAGCTTCAACTGCTGCCTGCTAATTTCCATCCAAATCAAGTGGGGCTCTTGGCTGCTCAGCGCGCAGGCACAGATTTTAACCGGTTAGCCCAGCTTGCCTTCCAAAAAGCCGGGACGTGATGGGCGAGCGAGGATGCTTGAGAAGTTACGGGGGATGCTGCTTGCTGGGAGGCAGGGACAGCAACAGCCTTTGCTGCCACTGGCAGAGGACAGCATCACGTCCCAGCTGGCCGAGTCACTTCTGAGATGTTACCGTAAGAGGCAGAGGAATCAACTGCGATTCTTCGCAAGACTCACGTGCGCAAGTCCTGGCCTGGGAGTCTCCAAAAATAGGATGCAGGGACCCTGGGATGGCACGGGTACAGGTGTGTTAGTGCAGAAGGGCTGGGGATGCAGGGCGAACACTGGGGATGCTGCGTGTCTTGGGGAAGGAAAGCAAAGATGAGGGATGAAAAAACAATCTATTAGCATCAAAAATCAAGACAGCACAATTGCTATGGTCTCCTATCTGCAACCGAGGCAGCTTTGTAGCTCTTTGCTTCTAATTACCCACAGCTAATAAGCAAATACAATAGTGAAGGATATTAGAATAATTTACTGTTCATCAAAGAAGAAAGATTGGAATCATTTGCCTTCAGTATATCCATTTCTGTTACGAGGATCCTACCCAAGAGACCTTCCAATCAGCCCCTTCTGACAACTCTTGCCAAAAATCCGTTACAGCTATTAGCAACAAAGTTATTAGCTGGTAATTAACTCTGTAATTAACTTGAAGTGACTTCAGCAATCAACACTGAGATCTAATGTGAACATGTCGTTAAATCAAGTGCCATTAATGTGTGGAAAGATCTCTCCACGGTGGCTGCGACAACAACAACCCAAGGTTACCACGCAGCTGGTTCGTTGGCATTGGATCATCTTGCGGGGAGCAGACGGTGACAAGCGGGGTGCAACGGGTTTGCAGAGAAGCTGCCTTCTGCTGCCTCTCTGAGCAGGTCAGCTAAAGCCCGCCACAGGCTCAGCCATCGCTTTCTGCTTAGGCTTCCCCAAGCATCCCATGTTTTCCAACTTCGCAGCCACTCTGGATGCTTAGCTGCATGCAACCCCATGACTCTTGACGAGTTTTTGAACCAAAAAGCATTGCCTTTTAATTCCTCGTGTGAAGCATTGAATTAATTTCTCCTCCTCCTTCTCTTTTAACAAAGATATTGCCACCTTCTGATCTTCAGGCCAATTTTCTCTCCGGTCTGCCTTGCAGCACAACCAGGCACTCCAGCTCAAGTGGGTTTTATCCCCTCAGCCGCTCTCCTCCCCTCTCTGTCCCCTTCCCTCTCCACCCACTCTCTCCCCGACGCACTTAAAAAAGACACAATTGAGTCGCGTTAATACACCCAGCTCTCCTGCGTGAGAGTTATTCTGTCTCATCACGGATACAGAGGGAGAGGGAACAGATTTGGCATTTAATAGAGCTATCCTCAAGGACACCAAGGCAGCTATTCAGGAACGATCAAATGACAGGTTTGAATATCAAACAGCAACCCTGACAGCCAGGGAATCTGAGATCTCTTGCTATACACCTGATATCCTAATCTGAAATGAGAATCTCGGGGGAGGTGCATCCTTTTCAAAGGGTGCTTTTTTTTTAAAAAAAAGGTAACTTTTCCTTCTGCCTTCAGAAGTTTAACAAAAGTGCACCCATTCAGAGAAATCATTTATCTCCAGTGGCAATCAGCTTAAATATGGCCCATTATCAAGCTGCCTGCTACTGTACATCAGCAGGCGCTATTAGGACACGCGGCTGAGTGTGGATAACATGTTAGTAATTACTTGTCTTTGCAAAATAACCTCAGCTGATGAAGAGGAGGGGCAGGACGGAAAAGCAGGTAAAGCCAGGAGAGATGGAGCAAGAGTGCGGAGGGCAGGGAGCGGCTGGGAAAGGCTTTACCTGGTGGTCCCCTGGCTCCCATGGCTTGGTCCCAGTGGGGCTTGCCCGGCGTGCCAGCACATGGGACAGCATCATCCCAAAACACCCCTCTCCTCCTCCAGCCTTAGAGTCTCCAAAATACTGAATTACCTCCAACCCACGTCCAAGCAGCCATGGGGCTGCGGCACCTACACAGGCCAGCGAGACGCTCACGTGCTGCTGAGGGAGTCAGCGTTTCCAACCACGGTGCTCTCCTTTTTTTGCAAATCACCCTCCTGATGAGGTACAGCCCGTCAGAGGGGAGCTTTGCAGGAGGGAAGGGTCCGAGCGCCGAAACCAGGGCAGCAGATACCTGGCTGTGAACAGAGACAGACACACAGGCGATGGCAACCTTCCTCATTTCAAAAAACATGTAAGCAGGACTGTATCTCTATACTCTATATGTATATTCCTTGATATATAAGTTAATAAAACTTTATGGACCTAGGATAAGGAATCCACGCTGAATAGATGAACTAGGATTGAAATATGGTTCAATTAAGTCTGTAACAGGGCTGGCTTTACTTTGAACATCCTCCAACTTGAAATGAAATCTTCACCGAAGGCGATAAATCAGCCGACATAAACTGCAACCCCACTTCTGCACTGCTCCCAAATGAGCAGGGATCAGCCTGGCCTGCAGGTTTTTTGTTTTTTTTTTTGGGGGGGGGGTAGATGGATTCCTATCGGGATGCATCCACTCGCAAAGTGTTTGCAGCCTTCTCCCCATGACTGGGCTTGGGCAGCTCTTCCCCAGCCTCTCCTGTGCTGGCTCTGCCAGACCCCTCATGCTCATCCCCGCAGAAAGAAAACAAAACAGCAAATTGTTTTGCCGTCGTGTTCCCACAGCTGCAATTAGCACATTCATGCATTAGTTTTATTTCCTCTTATTCGGCGTCCTCTTTTTTTTCTCTTCTGCCGCTGCTTCAAGAAAAGGAGATTATTTTTAATTACAGTTTTACACTCGATTAATGAACGTCAACAATGTGCTAATGAACGGGACCGCAGCACAAGGACATGATGCGCTTTCACGGCTTTCAAGGGGTTTCTGTAGGCATTATTTATCTCCGGGCTGCCCCTGTGGAGACTTGGAGATGGAGAAGGACAAAGAAGGCAAACAGCAATGTTATATTCTCCTGGATTCAGGCACATAAATTGCTCAGGATGCAGCAGTCTTGAAATGCCTCGAACGTTGACCCAACGTGGTCCCGGGACGGGTCCGAGCGTCCCGGGGGCACCGAGGCGGGGGCTCTGCTCTTGGTAATGGCAATTTCTTATGCCCCATCATACACATGCAAATAGTTAATGAAAGTTTTATCCTGATGTCATTCTGCATAGTTTAAAAAAAAATACCACTACTCTAATTTTCTGGTTCATGGTGATATCACCCATGGAGTTTGAGGCTTTGTTTTTCATCAAAAGCAGCTTTACTCTCTCCCCCCAAATGCAGGAAAAGGTATGGGTTTTCTGCATGTGGAAAAGGTCATTCCATCATAAAAACCTGCTGCCTGACATGCTGTTTTTATTGAGGTGAAAGGCAGAAGTATTGAAATTCTGCCAAGCCAAATGAAAAGAGAAAGCAAGCTCTCCAAAACAAATAGCAACCATCCAAAACCTGAACAAAAAACTTACGCACACATTTCTGCAGGGCTGAGATGGCGGTTTTCGGACGCAGCCCAGATCGGGCAAGCTCACCCTCTCCCCAAGCCCTCTCTGTCATGTCGTCTTTGCCAGATTTCCATCCCTCTAAGGGGGAAACCGTACTTAAATCCTAACAGAAACCACCCTGTGGGCATCCCTACTGCTGCAAGGGCTTTATCCATCCTTCCTCCTGGCCTTTCCTCCTTAAATCCTCCTTAGAAACCTTCCGCTCCTCTTTAGCTTGCGGCTCTCGAGCTCTGGGTGCCACCGAGCGTGAAGGATGCTGCGTAAATGCAGAGGGGCTGGGAGGAGGTTTCGGGAGCACGAACAGAGGTGGGGGGGAGCCCAGCACCCCGCTGGCAACCCTGCACCCCGCTGGCACCCACCCTGCCCTCCCCTCCGTGCGCCGAACCAGCGCGTTAAATCCCCTGTATTTACCGAGTGCAGTCGGTGTAATACGGTTCTCACTTTGTCAGAGAAAATCGGCTTTGGCCGAGCGTGGCGGCGCTGCCAGGGTAATTAGGCAGCATCTTATGCTCATCGTTACTGCTGTATTTAGGTTTTTTGGCGTATTTATGACATGACAGGTGTAATAACGGCAAAGGCTGCTTGGGCTAAAGAGAGCCCAGCGGCGTGGGTCTCCTCCTGGCCCCCGTCCCCTCGGCAGGTGCCGGCGCTTGCCGGCCTCGCATCTGCAAACCTTTCGGCACAGGGTCTATCAACTCCTTATCTACAGGAGAGACGAGATCCTCGCAACACTGTGGAGATGTCTGGGAGAGCTTTAAAAAGCCAGGAGCTATCACAGGACTCCTGATGAAAGCGTAGAAGTATCTTATCTCTTTAGCCGCCTCCCCTTGAACGGAGATCGTATCTATCCATCCGTCTGTCTGTCCATCTATCTATTTATCCATCTCCTTGAACCAAAGACCGGTGACTTTGCTGTACACAAAGCACGTACGCCAAAAAGAAAAGCTGAGCATTAAAAACACTTTCCCCCTTTTTCTTAGTTTTCCTGATATTCTGAGAGACGTAGGTGAGGACTTTTAGTTTTATCTTTAAAAAACACGCTACATTTTGCCGGTATATTTTTACAGCGCCATTGGCCCTTTCAGTAAGAGATGTATTGAATTCCTGCAGTCACTGAGCCCAAACCAATACCACTGACAGGTTGGACAGGCACCCCCCACCCCAGAAAAAAAAAAAAAAAAAAAAGAAAAAGAAAAAGAAAATGCAACCCAAAGGAAAAAGCAAATAAAAACTGTATATATTTGTCTGCCTCCCGCAGAAGGGCCCTACACTCATCCTATCTCCAAGGCTCAATATGCATATGTCCCCAGCATGATAAGGCTCCTTTGAAACCGTTTTCAATCCCCGTGCTCCATCACCATTGGCTGCCTTGTAACCGAAAATTTACCATGAAAGGAAAGGGAGAAAAAAAAAAAAACCCTAAAAAGACTCTGGACTGAGTCACATCTATTTACTCATAATTCACACGGTGTTTTCCCTTCCTTGTCCCCCGGGAGGGATGCGGATGCCAGCGCTGCGCTGGGGAGTGCAATGGGGTCTGGGGTCCCTTTCACCCTCGGGGCATGGGGGTGAATAAATAAATCCCTTAATAAATTCAGAGTCATGGTTGGGGGGGGAATGAGGGGGTGGGAAGGGCCAGGGAGCCTGGTGTGGTAACCTGAGGTGGAGTTAATGCTGCAGTTGTCAGTCATTTTATTATTTATGAGCCTGGAAGCCTTTTATGATGGGAACATAGTTTGATCCCTCAGCTAGAAAGAAGCGAGTATCTAATGCTGTCTAACCCTTTTCCATTTCATTCAAGAGCAGGCTGAGTTTGCCGACACTTTCTGTTTTCATGTGCAATAATTGCTTAATGGTGACGATTAAGCTTGGCAACGCTCCGCAAACTGTCACTCTTCGAGAGCTTGCAATTTTTCCCCAGTTTGGCTGCTTGTGAGATTTTCTTTTTTTTTTTTTTCTTTTTTCCCTTCTTCTTTTTTTCTTCCAGCAGCTCAAAGCCAGAGAAATAATTTGGTTTCAGTTTTGGAAGAGGGGCTGGTGACCCAGGTCTGTATCTGCAAACCGTGACCCGCAGGGAGATCTCTGTGCATAGCTGTTGCGATCTGTACAGAGAGGACCACGCTTGCAGCCGGTGTAAATCAGCAATAGTATAAGTCTTTTCAGCTCCAGGGGGGTTAAACCCATCAGTCTGCATCTGCCAGGCCCTGGGCTTGGAAATCAGCTGTAGTTTGCTTTTTGGGTGATGGCAGCAGGGCTGGAGCAAGCCAGATGTACAGCAGGACGTTAAATGTCCGGCAAGGCATTTAACTCATCCCTACATCACTTAAACAATTATCTTGTAGTAACATTTGGGGTTTTTTTGTGAGTTATAAGGTATATTAATTATGAACAGGTTTTGGAATTGAATTCCCAGGCTTTAATGAGCCGCTTCCCTCCACCAGCAGATGTGAGCTGACTCCGTTTATGGCCATCCTATTGCTGAAAAGGCTCCGTTTCAGCAAGAGGGGAAAATGGTCCATGTCACCCTGAAATGTTAGCAGGGTAATCAGGAAACACAGTGAAATGAAACACTAAAACACCCCATAAAACCTAAGTGCTTCATCACCATAACTAATGAAAATATATGATTGCCTAATAAAAAGCCCTTTGAATGGGTTGCGCATGGTGGCCTTGCTTTTATTAACACTTGTTAACACCCGAGCAGCGGCTGCGGTGACAGCCGCGGTGGCTGTGGTGACAGCCGCGGTGGCTGCGGGGACAACCATGGTGGCTGCAGTGACAGCCGCGGTGGCTGCGGTGACAGCCAGGGCGGCCGCAGGGACAACCCCGCTGCTGGGGGTGGAACTGGCCGGCTGCGCCGTGCTGCTTCGGCTCAGCTCCCGCCTGCAGAATCCATGGATGCTCTATTCCTCCCATCCTGCACGATGGATGAAGGCTTGGCTGGACTTGTATTTTTAGCCCAGAAATAGATATTTTTTTTCCCCCCCGGTAGACTTAATGTTTTCAGATCTGCGCTCTTACAAAGTTTTAGCAAGTCCATGTCCTGATTTTCCACATTATTGCAAAGTGTTGGTCCCTGTCCAGGGGTCCCGCAGCTCCCACCAGGCTCTCCTCCTCTTCTGCATCTTTGCTAGTGTTTAAGTTGAACAAAAATAACCAACAGCATTGTGGAGAAATAAGATTTTTACTTAAAAAAACCTGCAAGTCATTTTATTCATAGTAGCTAATTCCATTAATTATGTTATGATGCAATTAAGCATTTCATTTCCTAGCTATTAAAGCTTAAATTATTTATTAATAATTACAGATCATTAGCTGATAATGTTCACTTGGCAGCTCGGGAGCTGAATAATTCATCTACTTTGACTGAGTATTCCCCCCCCGCCTTGACATTTGTCTGTAGTCTTTTTCTCTAAGTTTGGACATTTGTTTCCCAGTTGAGGGAAGAACCACGACCTCCAGCAAACTCGGGGGCTTCTAGGAGGAACACAGCCAGGTCTCAGCCCCCCACCCAGTGCAGAAAGCCCCCCGTGGGCCCCCCCAGACCCTTTTCTGGTTTATCTTATGGCTTATGTCAGAAAATGTCAATCTTATGGCTTACGACAAAAACCATGTAGAGGTGGCACTTCGGAACATGGTTTAGTAGACATAGTGGTGTTGGGTTGATGGTTGGACTAGATGATCTTAGAGGTCTTTTCCAACCTTAATATTCTATTTATTCTATTCTATTCTGGAGGTAGAGGAGCCCCGCCACTCACCCTCCCCTCCTTCAGGACAGCAGCAGCCCTTTTGGCTTTCTGAAACATTTATTAGCATAACCAGCACAATAATAATAAACCAACAACAACAATAATAAGCAAACCAGCTCAGAAGGACGGGCTCTAGGATCACTGCTTCGTTAGCTGGTGCCAACGATGCTTTTGGAGATGATGATGTGCCCCGTGCCCTGCTTTGCAGGGCAACAGCCACACCTGTTCATGAGGATATTTTCTCCAAGAGGCTCAGAAATGTTCTTTTTCTTTATGTGATGACCTTGCAAAAGGCAGTGTCAGCGTGGGGAGGGGATGGGGAGCTGGGTGTCTCGGGGGATAACCGAGGGGCTTCTCCTGCGGGAGCAGGGAGGGACGCTCCTGGCCCCGGCACAACGGTCGCTCCCCACGACCCGTGAACGTCACCGAGCTTTGAGACCGATGATACATGATAATTGCTAAATAGCTCAATATCGAACAGGAAATTACCGTGCATTGCCGAAGCAGTGCAACAGGGTTGTTTAATTAAGACTATTGTAGATTTGGATTTCTAGTGTTGGCTTTTATTTTTTATTCATATATATGAGTTCGTGAGGATCTGTTCTGAGGAAGAGAGGAGAGAGGAATGGGTGAGAAGGGGAAATGAGAGCTGTGCTGTGTCTTCATAACATCAGATAACTAAACAGATAAGGACTTTCTACTGGTGAGGGCATTAGACACAGACGCTGAGCACCTGTGCTCTACTTCTGGCCCAGCCATCACATTCCCGCAGGACTTTGACCCATTTACCGAGGGAGAAATGAGGCAGATAAAGCGAATCAGAGCCAAGATTTCTCAGACGGTCTGTGGGCAATGGAGAGGCTGCTCGGGAGCTCTCTCCAGGGACCGCAGCGATGCTTTCCAAAGCAAGGGATGACTCCAAAAGTTCATCTCTCTTGCAACAGCCAGCGGGTTTTTTTGGACAGGTCTTGAAGGGTCTAACTGGGACTGATGTGGGACATGGGGAGAGGCAGAGAGAGAGGAGCAAATGCCTTCCCTGCTTTGGAGAGAGGTGGCCAAGTGTGCAAAGCCGCGATGATTTGCTTAAGGTCATCCGAGCTGCACCCAGCATCTCCTGCCCCACTGCTGGGTGAGGGCAGCCTCGTGCAGAGCCGGGGGGTGCCACGGTATGTGGGTGCCTGGGTGCTCCCCAGGGAGCAGCTCCCACTGCTCTGGCCAAGAAAATAAGCACATGAGAAAAGACAGCTTCAGATGCACGAAGCTGTAAGAGGAGGGCGGAGGGAAGAGGAGCTCAGATAGAGTCCCCCTTTCCTCCATGCCTCGGGGGAAAAGAATAAAAGGCACTTCACTGTAACTCAATTAATTAGTTAATGCTTGTATGGCACTTTTGAGATGTAAAGAGTGAGGTGAGAGCTCGGCGTTATTACTGGTAACTCAGATGATCAACTTTGTGTGCTGGATGTGCTCAGAGCCAAAGCCGAACCCCGTGGAGGAGGCGGGGAGGAAAAGGCACCCTGCTTTCGGCTCAGAAACCCTCTTGGCTTCACCCAGTGAGTCTGGAATTGCTGGAAAAAAGGGAAAAGGAAAGAAAAAAAAGGCCGTGCTTAGAAGAGCTTGTTAGGTTTGTAACAAGGAATCATTCAATCAAACAGAGCGAAAGCTTTTTTCCATGGTAATCGCTCCCCACTGGCAAGCCTCAGAGAGCAGGCGGTTCGGCCGAGCCGCGCTGGTTAAACGGGGTATGGAACGAGGCGCCGCCGAACGCAGAGCTCTGCAGCTTCCCCGCGAATGCTGGTGGGCCCCCCCGGCGGCTCTCCCCGCTCCTTGGGGGGTGCAGGAGCCGAGGCGATGGTTGGAAGAGGCACGTGCAGCCTCTGCTGTCTCCTGGCATTTCTGCAAGACGGTTGTACCTTGGGGAGTGCGGCGTTTTGGGGGTGATTTGGGGATCCTCAGAGCCCAAAGTCGCCTGGGAAATGCGTATCTGGTGGGGAACACAGCGACGGAGGGAACACAGCGATGCTTTCTGAGGGACAGATGGGATAAGATCCACGGGAGCAGGCAGTATCCCCAGTAAAAGCAATTTCCCAGCCCCGGTGCAGCGCAGTGAAGGGAAAGGTGGTAGCAAAGAGAAAGTGTGTTGTTGCACTTAATTAAATGAGGCTCTGATAGCTGAGCTGAATTCCGTGCGCTTACATAAAACACATATATAAGTGTAGGTGTTTGTATAAACCACCTATAAAATTGTACCGTTTCCTTACTGCCTGGTGGGTTGTTAGCAGGCCCGAGTGGGGAAGGGCTCTGCTTTGGCAGGCAGCGGCTACAAATTTTGATATTTTCTTTTCCTGCGTCAAATAAGATTGTAAAACTGAAATCTCAGAAGTTCTTCAGGAGGTAGGAACTGAAAACAGAAAGCAGCTTCTTTGGTCAACCAAGTAGCTCCCTGCAAAGAACTGGAAACATTTTTTGTTTCCTGTCTGGCTTTTAATACTTCTTACTATCAATTAACATTTCAAAATGAAAAGTCATTCTCGGTTGAAAAAGCCGGAGGTCTCAATTTGAAGGCATCAGAGTTCAACTTTCTGATTATTTCAGCTCTTTTCTTTTGTAACTGGGGGAGAATTCATTGAAACAGATCCTTTTCAGCACTGATTTCTGCTTCTGATAAACCAGTATTTTTTAATTAAAGGAAAAATTACCAGTGGTGAGGCTCCATTTGCTGGTGAATTTGAAGAGGGGCTGTCGCACTGGTGGGGACGCTGTGCGTCGAGACAGACAGGCTTGCATCCACCCCCACTCGATGGCTGAAACTGTGTCCAGATGTAATTAAGATCCTGACTGCCCTAGAAACGCCTGGAACTACAATAAATAATTCATATAGGGAAAAAAAACCCTCAAACTTCTCATTCAAAAAATCCACCCAGAATGAAAACCTCCAGATGGAGACTATGTCGGCCTTTTGCTGGCAAAAATGTACGTGCTTTGATGGGGCTCCAGAGCGAGCAGGAGGAGGAAGAGCGGGGAAGGGGAGGTTTGCAGGGCTGTGCCAGGTTTCGGAGCAGGGACCATCAGTCGTCGGTTCTCGCCGTGCAAGACTCAACCTGTGGTGCAGTACCAGGTTTCAGGCAAAGAGGAGATTGGGTTTTCCCATCCGACAGTGCCAGGCTGGGGTGGTTCCATCCCGCAGCCCCCGGGGCCGGAGCTGCTGGCTCACAAACAGAGCTGGAGGAGCGGACGGAACAACGGTCCAGGTAGCAGAATCATAGAATCATAGAATCATAGAATCGTTTAGGTTGGAAAAGACCTTTAAGATCATCCAGTCCAACCATTAACCTACACTACCAAGTCCACTCTAAGCCAATCAAGGGTAGACCAGACTGAACCATGTCCCCAGGTGCCACCTCTGCCCGTTTTTTGAACACTTCCAGGGATGGGGACTCCACCACCTCTCTGGGCAGCCTGGTCCAATGCTTGACCACCCTTTCCGTAAAGAAATTTTTCCTAATTTCCAACCTAAACCTCCCCTGGCGTAGCTTGAGCCCATTTCCTCTCATCCTATTACTAACTACGTGGGAGAAGAGCCCAACACCCCCTCCCTGCCCCCTCCTGCCAGGAGCTGCAGAGCGATCAGGTCTCCCCTCAGCCTCCTCTTCTCCAGGCTGAGCACCCCCAGCTCCCTCAGCCGCTCCCCACCAGCCCTGTGCTCCAGACCCTTCCCCAGCTCCGTTGCCCTTCTCTGGCCACGCTCCAGCACCCCAATGTCCTTCTTGTGCCGAGGAACCCAAAACTGGACACAGCATTCCAGGTGCGGCCTCACCAGCGCCGAGTACAGGGGGACAATCACCTCCCTGCTCCTGCTGGCCACACCATTCCTGACACAAGCCAGGATGCTGTTGGCCTTCTTGGCCACCTGGGCACACTGCTGGCTCATGCTCAGCCACTGTCGACCAACACCCCCAGGTCCTTTTCAGCCAGGCAGCTTTCCAGCCGCTCTTCCCCAAGCCTGGAGCGCTGCATGGGGTTGTTGTGCCCGAAGTGCAGGACCCAACACTTGTCCTTCTTAAACCTCATCCAGTTGGCCTGGGCCCATCGGTCCAGCCTGCCCAGGTCCCTCTGCAGGGCCATCGTACCCTCCAGCAGATCGACACTCCCACCCAGCTTGGTGTCATCTGCAAACTTACTGAGGGTGCACTCAGAGGGCATCCCCAGCCAGAAATTGCTATTTCCCAAGAGGGTAGGGGTACGGTAAGACAGGAGCTTACACTCGCTTTTCCTCATATAACCCAAATCTGATGCGAGTTGGTTAATTTGTACGGACAGGGATTGCGTGTGGATGCAACGCGCCAGCCCCATCGCTACCCTCTCCTCCACACCTGTGCAATCTGCCATGCAGATGCTTTGCTGAAAACCTTGGATCTTTAAAATAATTCCTAGCAATCTTGATTCGATGAGTGAAGGGGAGGGAAGGATGAAGACGGTGTCAGCAATAAACAAAATTTGTTACATAAAGCCTGGCTTGAAAAATAAGGAGAGGAGTGGAGTTGAGGCTGCCTTTTAAACTGAATTATGCACATGTTTCACAGCCAGGGTTTATTGAATCATATGGTATAAACCATAAACAAACACTAAAAACCTGGCTGTGTTGACTGCAACAAGCAACAGAATGATCTTTAAAGACCAAATATTTATTTCCAAATCCCAGGAGCCGAGCTTCCTGCATAAAAGCCAGGAGGGAAGCGATCCGTTCCCCGTAGATGTGGTGTAAGCGTCTTCCCCCGATCGGTGCACGAGCAAATTACCCGGCCCCTCCACGGAGCCGACGAGGCGGCTGCTCCGAGGGCTCCGAAACGCTTAAACCTCGGGATGAGGTTGCTGGGCAGGGAGTTATCTGTGCCCATCTTGAGATAACTCAGCCGGGCGACGCAGGCTGGGCGAGCCACCGGCTCCTTCCCACCTCCATCCTCGGGACCGTGCGCCGGCATCGTGGGCATCGCGTGCCCCCGCGCTTCGGGGGTTTATCGGGCATTTCTTCTCCGGCACCGAAACAGCACCTCTCTCTCCCAATATTTTAGGGAAAAAACTTCCAGGGTGGCCGTGCCCTGTCAAGGGCCATCCCAGCATCAGCGGCGTCTCGTGGCCGGCACCGCGCAGCCGGAGCGGGGATGCATTTGGGGGCAAAGCGCCGCAGTTCATTCTCAGCCGGCAAGAGCATCCCTGCCACCGGCGACGCAGCTGTGAGCATCGCCTCTGCCTGTCCCCGGCCCCGCGAGGGGCTCTCGTTAGGGACAGAGCTAACAATAAAAACAACAACCCGAGCAGCTAAACCTTCAAACCTGGCCGCAGGGCATGTTCAGGAGGGAGCGAGTTCAGTGATTTGACAAGCCCTGTTTTAAATAATTCAAGCCGTGAGCCCTCTGCCCTCCCTCCTGGGGAATTATTTTGCTCTCAGAAGCTCCTTGCACCACCATATTCCCTCTGATACCCATCCCGGGAGCATCAGCCTCTTGCAAATGCCCTTCCAGCAGCCCCTTCCCTTTCTGCTGGTTACGGTCCCCGCAGGGGGGGTCTCAGGGGACTTTTCGCTGGTGCTGGATCTGTCCCAGCACAATGTGGGTGGGTGCCAAGGGGTACGGTGGCGGAGATGCCCCGTCAGCCCCATCATCCTCTCTTGAGGATGAAGCCAGTTTCCCGGGTGTGGGTGACACGTGCTGCTCGGGGACCGCTCAGGGGCTGGGAGGAGCGGTGGGCAGCAGGATGCCTGGGATCCTGGGGTTCATCGTCCCTTTCTCATCGTGCCCCCACCCCCAAAACTGCCCCCCCCGGGCTTCGTGCTGCTCTTTAACATTTACTGGCTGGCAGCCACGCAGATCGGTGCGGTTTGAGACGCTGCTTCTCAAATCCCCCATGGCCAGGGAAGGAAATATTTATTTGCAGCTGGATATTTATTGAAGAAATATGAGAGAGACAGTTTTGGGGGGGAAAAAAAAAAAAGAGAACAAACAAAACAACTCACGCAGCCTCCCCTGTCTTATCAACATGCAAGTTCTCCTTCATCTGCTCTGAAATCTCTATAATTTACTCTTCCTTCCCTCGCAATGTTTTTGGCTTTTATGTTGTTTGAAGGTCATTTATAACAATTATGTAAGGAAGAAGAAAGTGCCATAAACAGAGGTAATTTACTGTAAAATACGTTGAACGCTAAAAAAAAAAAAATAAATAATCAAGCAGCGCGTTTCCGTGCGGTCGCAAGTGCTGCAGGTGGAGGCACCCGGCGCTGCAGGCAAGGTCCCCGCTCTGCCTCGGCACAGGCACCGTGGCTTCTGATTGCATCCACGCAATTAGACGAACGACCTCAGATGAGGAAAGAATAGCAAATTGCAGCATACATGGGAAAGACGTGGGGGGACGCGGGTGGGAGCGGGGCTGCAGAAATATGGCCAAGCCAGCAATGACCTGGGCTGGGTTTTACCTTCATTTTCCGGAGGAGAGGAGCTGAGGGCATCCGCACCAGCCTGCCTGAGCGCCGGGAAGGGTCCCACTGGGCTCCACACTGGATCCCTCCTGGCCCTGGGCTGCAAATGAGCTTTTCTTCGGCTCCCCGGCAGGGCTGGGAAGCCCTTTGTAGCGCTAGCAGCACGTCTGAAGGATTGCAATTCTCGGTGGCAGGCTGCTTATTCAGGTCTGCCTCTGCAAATTTGATTATAATGGCTTAAAGAGAATCACCCCTTGATAAGGCTACCAAAAATAATAATAATAAGAAAGGCTGAATGGGAATAAATGAATTCATCAAACCGAAAAACTATTACTCAGTTATTAGACACATGCAGCGAAGTGAAGCCAGCGAGTGCTGACGTGGCGTTTGCGCTCTTATTTTGGTGTCTCCATCACTTCGCCCCCTCTCACGCCCACCCCGGAGAGGGAAAACTCAACAAAACGAGCCAAAGGCAGCCAGCGGCGCGGCAGTGCCCGTCCCGCCGCTGCCAGCTCTGGGCAGGGCCAGGGCACAACAAACCTGCCAAGGGCCCGTCCAGGCTGAGCTTTATAACCCCTCTTGCAAGGAGGGAAAGATAATTTTATTCCCTTTTTGTGTGTCTGCGCATGTGCTTTTGTTTTTACTTTGCTTTTCCGGTGACATAATTACCTCTACTCCAGGCATTTAAGTAGCATCGTAAACAACATGGTACATAAATGGAACGAAAATAGGGAACAATTGACTGTAAATAAATACAGAGGTAAAAAGAGCGCGAGCAAAAAAATTGTCTGATTACACAAAACCCATCAGCTCTAAGCTCTGCAGGCGACAGCCGGGGCCCTGAACTGGGGGCTGAGAACAACCCCGCGACCGGGCGGTGGGCTGCGGTGCCGGCGAGCAAAGCTCCTCCGCCGGAGGCTCAAAGGCACCAGCACGGGCCCTAATGTGCAGCCTGGATGGTTATGGAGGTGATTTTGGGGTCTCCCCAGGTGTACCCCTCTTTTCTTGCCCCTCGGAGGGCCACGCCGTGGGTGCAGAGCCCATGGGGACAAACGGACCGGGCTGCAAACCCCAAACCCGAGCATCCCTGCAAGGCTCCAGCCGCAGGGACGTCTCGCTGCTGGTGCTGCTCTGGTCGGGAAAGGGGCAAGAACATCGAAAGCAAGCAAACGCTGCGACAGCCGAGCGCGCCGCAGCTGCCGAAATGCTTTGGTTGATTTTTTTGTTGGGGCAGGGAGGCGTCTAAATGTACGAGTGGAGGGAGGACGGCGCGCGATGGTTTGTCGGGGATGCTGCGTCGCGCAGGCGGCCGGAGCCCCTGCTGCGGCAGCGTCCCGTCGAGCCGCGCTCCGGAAGGCAGCGGGGAAGGCAGGCGGGTCGGGAGGGCTGCCCAGCCCGCTGCCCACGCAGGCAGCCCCTGCCAGGCCGCCCACCCGCTTTGAAGCCGCCTTGAAAGAGAATTTGCAATCAGTCTGTTCGGGCTCAGTTTTACCCGGAGGCAGCAGTGGCGGTTTTTCCCTCTCCCGTTTCACCCAATTTGGAGCCCAGCAAGTCGGTGCAGGGGCTGTGGGTAATTTTCTCGTGTGAAGACAAAAGAGGGGGTTTTTTGGCTTTTTTTTTTTTTAATCTTAAATGAAGTTTGCTAAGTCACTGTGGGCTCTTATCAGCCCTTTCCATTTCCTGAGGAATCCCATTCTCTTTTCCATCCTCTGTGAGCTCGAGACCTAGATCTGAAGAGCTGTTTATTATCTGCTTTGCCTTCTGATAAGCTCCTGTTTATAAATTCACCTCCCCTACTATATATCTCCATTTGTTTTTTTAAACTGTAGATAAGACATTTTCTTCCTTTGCTGGCTGACTTCCAGCCGAATTACCCAGCCGGCGGCTGGCGCAGCACAGCACTGCTTCCTCCTCTCCGGCCGCTCTCCCAGCCCTGACATCACTTCGGTGACGTTATTTTTTTATGTCTGACAAATTAACCCTGTGCAAAGCCACCCTGGGATGCATTCGTTCCCCTTGACCCCCAGCCCTGGCTGGGACCTTCCCATCCCACGGGGGCTGCTGCTCCCGGGGAGCCGTGGGCAGGAGAGCACCAGGCTCCTGCGCTGCCTGCTCGGGGACTGTCCCCACCTGCCTGGCCACAGCGATAAGAAACAGCCAAAAAACCTCTTTTGCTTCCAATTCCATGACTCCCTCAAGCTCGAATTGCCATGACCAGACTTCACTGGAGCTACTGCTTGTAGTGCAGAAACATCTATAGCCGGGGGCTGAAATTCAGGTGTATTTTGCAAAGCGAACGTGGGCTAACGCCGTGCTCCTGCCCTCAGAGCTGGCACCCGGAGCAGAGGAATGAGGCCCTGCTGGGACCTTTTGGTGCTTCTCCTGCTCTGCTTGGACCTCGGCAAGCTGGGATGCTTTATTTTGGTGCCCGCAGGCCAGCAAACGGCTTTGGGGAACTCTCCTCTCCCGCTCCCTACGACTGCCTGTAAAGCACAGCCCCGTGTGCCAAGGAGCGGTGCTGCTCTTAATTAAGCGATGCTTTATTAAAACAAATGTCTCTGTGCTCTTAAAGGATAGGTGATGGCTGTGGTCTCCCCGGTAAATATTTACAGACTGCAAAGTTTTCTCAAGTAATGATTTGGAGGAGAAAAAAGGACAATTCATCATGTTGATGTCAGATCATGGCCTCTTTGTTCCTTGTAAAAGCCAGATCCATCACACTCCTTCCGAGCAAGGACACTTGGCAAGGTCTCTGTCACTTGCCTGAAATATGCCAGTGCAGCAGAGGCCACCGCGGCTGGGAAAAGTTCAAAAAAACCCAACTTCTCCTTTTAATTACTCACAAGGTTTCCCCTGCTTCCCATCCACCGAGAAGCTCAGGCTGCTCCGAGCAGGGGCCATATGGTCCCAGCGCGCTCAGGCCAGATTTCTGAAGTGACGATTAATTAACGCGGCTCCAGGCAGGTGAAAGGGTCAGTGGGGCTCGTTGTGGTTTTCAAGGCTGGGTGCTGAAACCGGTGGGTGAACTTGAAATTCCTGAGCAAATGTGCCAGGTCCCCTGGTAGAGGTGCAGGGCACCCTGTGCCCAGGTCCCAGCTGGAGCATCATGTCCCTGCGGGCGACCCGTCAGAAAGTTTGCAGGGACCGAGGCTAGCGATGAGGAGGCTGAGATGATTTAATGATGCAGGAGGATGCAGGAGGGTGCAGTGTGTGACCGCTCTAATCCCTCCCGGCCCCGTTTTGCAATGGTCCCGCTGCAGGCAGAGAGCAGAGCAGCCCCGCAGAACCAGCCCGCAACCCACCCTGTCCCGGAGAGCGGGGCCGCGTCGCGCGCGGGGTGAGCGAACCAGCCCTCCTGAGCAGCACGCCAGTAGCTCGCCTGCATGCACAGCTCTTCAAAGACAATAAAAATTACCCTCCTGGCCCGCGGATTTTTCTGACATCCCATTTGGGGCTGATTTGTGGGGAGGAGAAGCCCCGTTAGCATTTGCGCCTCCGCGAGTGCAGCCGGTGAGCAATCAGGCTGTCCCTCCCTCTTGGCGCGGGGGGAGCAGGGTGCACAGCACTTTGTCAGAGCCTCTTTCAAGCAGGATTAAAAATGCATAAGCAGATAAGGATCATAAACATGAGTCCATCAGGCCAAGGCATCTGGGAACCAGGCTGCTATGCCCTCAGCCCTTCGCTCTCCGCATCCATCCTGGGGACCCCCAGAGCATCCCAGAGACCCCCGGAGCATCCCCGCTCCCGGCTCAGAGAGGCAGGCTGGGGATGGGGGGATGCTCTGGGTGCACAGGACAGCGGCACGTGGGCTCATCGGGTCCGGGCTGGGGGCTGGCAGAGACAGGACCTTATTGCTGTCGTAAAAAGGGGCTTCTATGCAGGGCTGGCCGTGCCCAAACCCCGTAGGCACCACGGAGCATCGCAGGCTTCCTCCTGGGGCTGCAGGAGGAGCACGGCGTGCCCGTGCCATCTGCAGCAGCGGCCACACGTGCTGTTTCGAGCTGCCCTGGGCTCCCTGCTGCTCCTGGTTTTGCAGTGAAAAGAGGAGTGCTTTGTACTTTGGCCAACGATTTGGATACAGCACTGACCTCTCCTGCAGACTTGCTCCAGACAGGCTTTGGGTGCCGAGGAAGCTCTGGACACTTGATATTTCATCCCCAAATTCAGTGTATCGTCTCAAGTCTGCCCTGCAGCACCCCTTGCCTGTGGTCCCTCAAACAGGCACGCAGCCCTGACCCGACACAGAGTTTCTGACGCTATTTCAGCTCTATTTCAAGGCTGGTACTGCCCTCACCTCTGGACACAGCGACGTTTTAGTATTCAGCTCTCAGGCGCCTGCAGCTTTGCCATAACACCCCGTTGCTGCCTTTATTGAGCAGCTCTGCTGTTGGCTCGTGCCAATCTTACACTGCGAAAAGACACTGCCTGGGATCTGCAGGGGAACCGGCCAGCTTGCCAGGCTGTGCTGTTTGCAAGGTGAAAAGCCCCGTGGAGAGCCGGGATGCCGTCGCCAGTGCCCACCGGAGCGGGGGGAGCTCTGGTTGACGTGGGCAAAGGCTGGGGTTTCACGCAGCAAATTATCTGAGCAATCCTCCTCTCTTCCCCCCACCCCGTGAGACTTCTAGTTTCGGGAAGTTGTATTTCCTCTTCTACAGATCCGAGGTGTGACAAAAACCCCACCGCTCAACATATATAAAAGGAAAGAGGGGAGGAAAATGGGGGACACAGCGCACCAGAAAGACATTATTCACATTCCAGTTCAGCTCACGAATGTCAGGTTGTGTTACAGTGAATCTCTTTAAATACTGACACTGTGCATGGGCCTTAGGGTAGGCTGTGCGACGCAAACTGCGGGGTGAAATTCAAATTGGCAATGGGCATTATCCAGAAAAGCATTGTAAATCCAAACTGCGAGGGCTGAGCAATGCACCAAAATCTCAATTAGTGTTACCGTGGCTCTGAATTAAGGCTACTGGGAGACGGCACCGAAGAGCATCGATTTGTGTTATAATTGCAGACGTGCCCTTCTGCCTCTGGAGGAGGGGAGGATGACAAGCCTGTGCCCTCCAAGAGCCTTGGGGAGATGCGTCTGCCTCTTGAGAAAAAAGAGCAGCCTTGCAGTTTGCAACTGCTACGGCCGATGTGCATCGTATCTCCTTGCTCTGCGCCCAGCCCCGAGACCCGTGTTGGCGTCTGCACAAATACAGCAGTGAGAGATGTCCCTGAGCAAGGGCTGAAGCAGGAGGGGGATAAAATACCCAAAATCCTGGGGGGATGTGGCAGAAGGGACGTGCTGGCTATCAGCACCAGGCCCTGCATGCAGCCGGGCTGCATTGAGCTCCTTCCATCTGCAGGAGGCCATGCAAAAGCACTTTTCTTTTTGTGCCTGAAGAGGTGATCTGAGCTGGCACCCGCCGCTGCCGCGATGTGTGCAGGGAGCGTCTCCTGTGCCAGCCATACCTGCTGGGTGCACAGAGTGTGCCTGCCCTCCCTGCCCTGCCGTCAGCCCCCAACCCTCCCGCCCGTGCAGGGGCTCACTTCAAAGCCTGGGATCTGCTGAGGCACCCTCGTGTTTCTCTCTGCAGCAGCCATCGCTTGGCCTGAGCTGGGACCTCCCTGCAGCTGCCAGCCGGCCGTGCAGCTGCGGTGGAGAGCGGGGGGGCACCCGGGGCGAGTGGGTCCCTCAGCGAGGGTGCCCGAGGCGGGAGGAGCGGGAAGGTGGCAACAGCAGACCAAGGAGATCCAACGAGGTCAAAATGGGGAGCTACAGCAGTCCTGGGCGTCCTGGGGTCTGGCCATGCTCAGGACAGGAGCTTTGAGCATACTCTGGCACTGGGCTCTTGTTGGTGGAGCTGACAATATGCTTCTAAAGCCAGCTGGCTGCAAACCCACCCAACTGGGTTATATTTTTTTAAACAAAAGGCTGTTAAAAGCAGCGCTGCTGTCGGCAGTAGTCTGTGCAGATGTGTGCATGCACATCTGCAGAGCCCCTCTGCCTTGCTCCGGGTACGGAGAGGCGAGAGCGGCACAGCCCAGGCAGCACTGGGCACGGCGGGGATGAGCCAGGAGATGTCTGGGAGGTGATGGAATCACCCCAGAGGCAACGCTTCGAGCCAGCACGTCCCTCACCCCGGCAGTTCGCAGATGGGGTGCTGGTGGCTGCCCGTCACGGCCGCTGCTGCGGCGGCACGTCTCTCTCCACGCGTCACTTCGATCTCTCCCCAGATAGCCGGCACTTGAATGCAGGATCTGACATAATCACACGCCCAAGTGCTTTGCTATAAACATGCTTTTCCTTTTAGAAGAGGTCTTTTCCCTCAGACAGCTGAGATGGATGAAGGCCCCAAAGAGGCGATGATAACTTTTGGCTGCTGCCTTGCCAGGAAGATCGCCTTCCTCTGCCCTCCCGGCTCGGTGCCAACACAACTGCCCGGGCTTTGCACGTGGACAGGGGAAGCCCTTGGGGAGCACGGCTCTCCCCAGCTCCCCCCAGCACCTGTATTTGCAGAGGCACCGGGAAGGAACCAGCCCCATGCTGGAGATGGGGCAATTGTGCAGAGCATCAGTGGCGCATCCCGTCCCGTGGCACCGGGCACCCTGCTCACATCGCCCCTGCCCGGTCCAGGGGCGATGGTTTGTGGCACCGGGCACCCTGCTCGCATTGCCCCTGCCCGGTCCAGGGGCGATGGTTTGTGGCACCGGGCACCCTGCTCACCCCTGCCCGGTCCAGGGGCGATGGTTTGTGGCACCGGGCACCCTGCTCGCATCTCCCCTGCCCGGTCCAGGGGCGATGGTTTGTGGCACCGGGCACCCTGCTCGCATCTCCCCTGCCCGGTCCAGGGGCGATGGTTTGTGGCACCGGGCACCCTGCTCACATCGCCCCTGCCCGGTCCAGGGGCAATGGTTTGTGGCACCGGGCACCCTGCTCGCATCGCCCCTGCCCGGTCCAGGGGCGATGGTTTGTGGCACCGGGCACCCTGCTCGCATCTCCCCTGCCCGGTCCAGGGGCGATGGTTTGTGGCACCGGGCACCCTGCTCGCATCTCCCCTGCCCGGTCCAGGGGCGATGGTTTGTGGCACCGGGCACCCTGCTCGCATCGCCCCTGCCCGGTCCAGGGGCAATGGTTTGTGGCACCGGGCACCCTGCTCGCATCGCCCCTGCCCGGTCCAGGGGCGATGGTTTGTGGCACCGGGCACCCTGCTCGCATTGCCCCTGCCCGGTCCAGGGGCGATGGTTTGTGGCACCGGGCACCCTGCTCGCATCTCCCCTGCCCGGTCCAGGGGCGATGGTTTGTGGCACCGGGCACCCTGCTCGCATCTCCCCTGCCCGGTCCAGGGGCGATGGCTTGTGGCACCGGGCACCCTGCTCGCATCGCCCCTGCCCGGTCCAGGGGCGATGGTTTGTGGCACCGGGCACCCTGCTCGCATCGCCCCTGCCCGGTCCAGGGGCGATGGTTTGTGGCACCGGGCACCCTGCTCGCATCGCCCCTGCCCGGTCCAGGGGCAATGGTTTGTGGCACCGGGCACCCTGCTCACCCCTGCCCGGTCCAGGGGCAATGGTTTGTGGCACCGGGCACCCTGCTCGCATCGCCCCTGCCCGGTCCAGGGGCGATGGCTTGTGGCACCGGGCACCCTGCTCGCATCTCCCCTGCCCGGTCCAGGGGCGATGGCTTGTGGCACCGGGCACCCCGCTCGCATTGCCCCTGCCCGGTCCAGGGGCGATGGTTTGTGGCACCGGGCACCCTGCTCGCATCGCCCCTGCCCGGTCCAGGGGCGATGGTTTTCGGCAGCGGCTGTCTGCAAGCGGGTGGTACAGGTGACTGCAACCCTCATTTGGGAAGGGAGTTGCCATGGAAACCCATCCCTTTCTTTTTTGGCCACCGGAGAACACTTGTTCTCCATCACCAGGCTGAGGTGGGAAACTTTAGCAGGAGGGGGGGTGGTTAATAAACCTGGGAAAAAAATAAAAGGCAGAGGGAAAATGCCCCTGTGAGGTGGTGCCTTGTCCTGCTCATCCCCACTGCTCACAGGGATGTGCCAGCCCCGGATGGGGCCATGGGGTAACATCCTCGGGGGCTCCTGGGCTCTCCCTGGGGTTCCCGCTGCCCAGCTCGGGTGCTTCGGCATTATTTTTGCTGCCGGGCAAATGGCTCGGCAATGAGCTGCCTCTCGGAGGCACCTGAACTTTAGTTCCCATAGGGACTGGCACGAGCTCTAACATTTTCTTGGAGGAAAAGGTTGTTACTGAGATTATTGACCTGGAGGGCAGAGTTAAAGCAGGCTGGAAATTGTAAAAAAACTATTCCATTTTCCACCTCGACTATCAAGGCTCCCAGCAAAGTCTTCCCGTCTCTTTTCTTCTCCTTTTTTTTTTTTTTTTTTTCTGTTAACAGGCATTTTTTAAGGTCATGGTGCCGGCTTGCTGTGCATTATCAAGTAATTTGCACAATATATTTCTTCTCTCTGTGTATCTTCTACTGATAATATATCAAATGCCAGAGCATTAACAGGAGGTTTTCATGCGGGCATTTGCTGTGTAGGCAGCAAGAACTGAACTCTCCCTTGAAAGGATGGAGGTGAGAGCAGCAAGGGGGAGGGGTGTGGAGGACAGAGCAAAAGGCTAGGAAAGGTGAGAGACACAAGAAATACCAGAAGAAATCCTTGAATAAACCATGCTTTCCTTTTTTTTTTTTTTTTTCCCCCTGTTGCCGTACTGCAGGACAAAGACCTGGGTTTTTAAAGACCTGAGTTTGACACCTCGCTTTGCCCGTGGTCCCGTGGGCTGTGTCTAAGTGGTGTTTGCCAGGCAGATGCTGGCTCACTTCGCTTGCCATTCACGCTAACCGGCAGCCGTGTGCACGCAGAAGATGCTGTTTTCAGCTGGTGCTGGGGGCCTGTCTGGGCACTACCTGTGCTCACGGGCTGCAGGTGCTCAGAGCGCGGCCAGACCAAGGAAAATCCCCAGCATCCATCCATGGGATGCTGGGGTGGCTCCGGGGCAGACTTTCAGTGCTGCTGGCCCCAGCGAGGCTCCCACAACATCTCATTTGGGCAGGAGAGTAGTCCCTAGGCTCTATAAAGAGGATTTCTGAGACATTCCTCCTTCCACCCCATTCCTCTGGTCCTGCCTGCAGGACAGGGACCATGACCAGCCCTTTCCCTCGCTGTCGGATTCCCACCCACCGTCCCCCAGCCCGAGCAAAACACCGGCGTCCCCTGCACGGCCCCTGTGCCCTCTTAGGCATGACAGCATGCAGGACGTGAGGCAGAGACAGTTTAAAGGGCTCGGTGTTTAACCTCCTTTTTGGTTTCTCCTTTGCTAATTCACACTCTGGGGACTGTCAGTCTCTCGAGTCCTCAAACCTGCGCATCTGTTCTGGTCTGTAGCGAGTGGCAGGGAGATTAAAAACCTCCCTGGTAAGACATGCCTTCCGTGCAAGTGCTTGGCAGAAAGCGAGCTGGAAGCTGCTTTGCACAGAGCTTCAGGTAAAGCATCAAACGCACGGAGCCAGGCTCCCTCCTGCAACCGCGGACGGATGCTGGCGTGGGGGGATTTGGCCCCGAGCCTCCCCCGAGCTGGGGAAGGGGGTTCCCTGTTCTCCTGCCATGAGCGGGGAAGGGCACAAAGGAGCAGCTGTAGGGGACAAAAAGCGTTTTTGGGGGACTGGAGCCCTGGGTGATGGCTGCGGATTAACGGCGGCGAGGGGCAAAGGCAGCCGGCAGCCGCAGGGTGCCCATGTGCGGGGCTGGCTGCAGACACTGCCCTGCTGCGGCTGAGCCAGCCTGCGCTGTCGATAACCCCAAAAACAGGCTTGGAAAGGCAGGTCTCCTGGGGAAGGTATTGATTAGGGCTTATCCCGGATTCAGGCCACCTCGCTTCAGCCATAGGCAAAAAGGCTCTTTAGTCATCTACTTCCCTCTACAGTCACTGGGAAGAAACAGCATCTTCCGACAGTGGCTCATCCCTGTCCGGGCGATGGTTTCCCCCAGGACCCAGCGGGTTTGGCCGGGGTCACCCCTCGACGGGCAGCCCCGGCCTCGCTGGGGTGAGGGGGCCGAGCCCCACGCTGCTGCGGCACAGGTAGATGGCTGGCGATGCCCAGAAATACGAAGCCCAAAGCTGGCTGGTGGCCACCGTACCCTCCTGCTGTCGGGGGGGTGGAGTGAAGGCAAGGCTGCGGGGTCACGAGGGGCTCACCAGTACCAGGCGTCCAGGGCAGACTGGGCACACTGGTGCCCAACCAGCCCGTCTGCTGCCCCAGCCCTTTCAGGCTGGTCTGGCTTTTAGCAGGACTTCAGCCGATTATTAAAAAAAAACTTAAAAGGAAGAAGAAAGCACTTCATCATCTGCCTGGAGCCTTGCAAAGCCCAGGGAGTAATAGCGTCTTTTACCTGCTCTCTTTTCTGCTCGGAGAGCTCTTTTGCTAGGTGGAATATATCGCCTGCCTGATGCACAGCGGCTGCCAGCAGATCTGTGCACTGCCCGGCTCCTTCTGCAGGCTATTTCTGTCTCTGCCGCTCTCCGCCTCGCTTTTGCGGAGGCAGGAGGAGTTTTACTCTTTAAAAAGTTTGTTCCGAGGCTGCCAATGCTGCCAAGCGCTGCCCATCCAACCTGCTGGAGATCTGCTCTGCACGCTGGCGGGATGCTCTTTCCGATGGCAGAAGTGGGCAAATTTAGCTTGGGGAGAATGGTAATAAAAGGAGAAAACACCCACTTCTGTGCTGGCCTGTGAAGGGGATGCAATCTCCCGTCAACGTGGATGGCAGATGGGTCTCCGGGCTTTGCTCAGGCTCCCAAGCGAGGTGCCGTGCTGGCACCCAAGGTGCGGCGCTCCCGGGATGCTGGTTTCGGTCGGCAGATGCTGAGCGGCCCCGTGCACGGCGGTGGGCAGGCAGGCTGCTCCCCACGGGCGTGGGAGGTTGTGGGGGGCCGTGGGGCTGGAAATGAGTAGTTCTTCTTTGCTGTGTGCGGAAAGCAAAGCCATGAAGGAAGGGAAGGGCTGAGCTCTGAGAAGGACTTTCAGAAACGCACGGGAACAATTTTAGGTCCTCTGGGAGTCCCCGGAGAATTAGTTGTTTGGCTGGAGGTGAATAATTAAGGATTCTGATGTGGGCAGCTATATTAATGTCCCCCTGAAAGCTTCAGATCAACGATGGGAGGGAAAAAAATAGAAGACATGCATAATAATTAAAAAAAAGCACCAGACACTTTGCTCGACATGATGACATTAGTGATTTTTTTATGATCTTCTCAAATAAACTCTAGAACAGTTATTAATTTAGTATCGTTAATAGCTCATCCTTCAAATGTCAGGCAGAAACGGAGGCTGCAGAACGGGATTACTATGGCCAAAGCAGGGGGAAGGAAAATGGTAATCCAAACGTGAAGGGACCATCCTGGCTAGTTCTGAGCGCCTTGCTCAGAAACGCAGCTACACCAGGACAGCCCTGGCGCGTCCGTCCTGGCTGGATCAGTGGCTCCATCCCAAAGAGCACGGGAGGCGGATCGCAGGATCATCCTCATTGCATCGGTCATTAAACCCCCCAAATCCACACCGGGTTTTATTTTTGGGTTTGGGGGATCTTTTGGGCGTTGTTTTTGTGGTGACCCACTGCTGAGGAGGGGCTGTGCTGCAGCCCAGGCACAGCTGCATCTCAGCAGCCCCGGAGCAGGTGGAAGGCTCTATTTAAATAGCTCTTTAAATAGGGACTTAAGCTGAGTTACTGGAGGTGTTGCAGGAAGGAAAGTTGACCCTCCTAACAGCAATCCTTTGCATTGCTTTTAGTAGCCTCAGAAGCCAACTCCGAGCGTTTTGGTGCAATTTGCAGTTGGTTTTGCATGTGGGGTCTCTCTACCTGCGTACAGGTATATAGTGTAACAGGGTTTTACAGGTTGCAAGGAGAGGGGAAGGGAAAGAGGAGAGAAGTGTGTTGCATTGGTCAGGAACACTGTGTCTTCTGGTATAATATCCACAGTGTTACCCCCAGGAATCAATGCTCATGAATTTATTAAGACCAAGAGGCTGCTATATTTGCAGGAATATGAAAACGGTCTGTTCCTAACCAGAATGCAAATTGCAGTGTGTATGTGTGGGGATAACAACTCTGTGTGTGTAATTTAATTTTCTGGTGTATAAAAAAGGGGCAGACGTGACCGTAGTCCCAGTGCTTCAATAACGCTATACAAATAGCGTGGGGATGTATTAAAAGTCGGTGCCTCTGAGCTGGTCTCTGTGTGCACACGGATTTGATGTGTGCAGGCAGGGAGAGAGGGCTGCACTTAAGCATCCCTGTAGGTGTTTGCTGAGAAGGAAATATGGGAGAAACCCACTGCATTTTGGCTGTTAATCACCCTTCTGGTATTCAAAATGAGAATTTCTTTTGCTGGCAATGTCTTCAACCCCAGAAGTGTTTGACCGTGCATATGGTGAGGCCATGCATGTCTAGAATGGCATGGTACCGATGCAACCCAGTAAGCTGGAGCTGGTTTTGTACCCTTCCGTATCTGGGTGGGTAGAAATGTCACCGTGAGACCTCTTCCACTTGTGCGGTCATGAAAGCTAAAGATAAACCAGCCCTGATGGGTCGGTCTGTCTGTCTCCTCGGCAGATGGGGTGGTGTAGGGGAAAGGGGGGGTGTCTGGGGATGTGGGGTATCTGCAGCCCCCTCCACCCCAGTATAGTCCAAATCCTTTCACCAGCAAGGGCACGCGTTGCCCCTGACCCAAACAGCAGCTCTTCTTTCATTGCTTAATTCAGGTACGAAAATGCAGCAAAGAGTGAATTTTGTGTGAGGGGAGAAAAAGGATTTCTTAATCCAAAGTTCCCCCAGCCCCGTCCAATCTGCCACAAGCTGCGAGTCGTGTCATGTCCGTGTTGTCCTCCCTGCCGTGAAAAAAACCCTAAATAATCGGGCTCTTTCTGCCAAATACAGCTGTCACTGACACGATGCTGTGGAGGTGCTCTGGTTTGGGGGGCTGCTGGTAGGTAGTGATGCACAAAATGAATTCCTGCCTTTCGCCTTCACCCTGGCTCTTTCTCTCCTTGAGCAATACTACTGGCAATTCTCAGCAGCAGAGATGGGCAAATCACAGCGGTTTTTTTTTTTTTTTCCTTTTCAATTCTGTGAAAGTAATTTATTCTTATTTAGGGAAAAGGATTTAAAAAAAGGAAATCATTTGGGATCGACTCAGTCTTTCATTTGACCCAAAGGTTAAATGTTTGTTTCATTTAGGAATTAATTATCTCCTGCTCAAAAACTTCCTCGAGTCAATGTGTCGGTGGACGGCTGGGGGGCAAAGGCCACAGTGTGAAGAAAAAGCTGAAACTTGTCCAGACAAGAGAGGGGGAGGCTCTGCGGTGCTCGGGGTGTCTTGGGGAGAAGGATGGGGTGCTGCGTGGATGGATGGTGCTGGGGGGTTGCTCTGCAAACCTTCTTCTCGGCATTACCCAGCCAGGCTCTCGTCTCTGCGACGTGCCCCGTGCTGAGGCTGGGGCAGGAGCCTGGAGGAAAAGCCCTGCTTGGTGCAGGGGCAGCAGAGGTGGCTCCGCAGAGCTCGGGGCACAGCACGGGAGGAAGGTCTCCGTCATGGCAGGTCTGTCAAATGGGACGTTGGCACCTCCGGAGCAGAGCGCTCAGCTGCTCTGGGTCAGGTTTTTTTTGGTGAAAAAATAAAAGGGAGGGCAGGGAAAATCCATTAAGAGGGAGATATTGTGTGAAAAGACCAATATTGGCAAAAGCCCAACTATAAACAAGCACTAGTCAAAGCCGTGCGATGAACGAGGTACACCAAGACGTGCCCAGGAGGGGGGGAAGGAGAAGAGCAGCAGCGTGGGAGATGTCCCACCGGTGAGTGGAGACGGCAAGGGAAATCCTCTCCTGCATCCCTCGCCCTGCCTCTGTCCCTCTGGCTATCGGAGGCTTTCCGCACATGCTTGGACACGTGCCTGCTTTTCATTCAGATGTAATATACTGATTTACAGAAGAAGGGGGAAAAAAAGAAAAGGGAAACGGAAAAAGCAAACCCTCAGAAATTCAATTAAAGCTGTTGCCTCCTTTAGAAAGAGAAGGCTACTCACTTTGAATGTGCTAAGTGTTCCTTTCTTCTGTAAATCAATTTAGTTTCTAAAATGCAAAAGGGGGAGAGGAAAAAAAACAGACAGGCCTGGTTGTGCATTATCAGCCCACGGGTCCCTCACCTCCCGGCACTGCCGCTCGCTTTATCTTGCTTGCGTCTGCTCTCATCAGTGCTCCCCCTCCTCTTCTTTTTAATTTGTATTTTTTTTTTTTTTTTTTCCCCAAGCAGAATGGGCAGGATACCAGGTGTTGGGGTTGCCAATTCTCTTGTTCCTGTTAACAGCTTTCTGGCCATCAATATTTCATTCTCAGAGATGTTAATGGCTTTGAACCTGTTTCTTGGGTGCAGTCCAAGGAGAACTTGCCACCCTTTGCTCAGCTATGCTGTGTGTAGGTGCATGTGTCCATGCTGGGACAGGATTCATCACAGCCACTCTGTTTGGGAAAGAAAAACAGGCATCGGCTCCTGTGCAGGCAGGAATGCGCAAAAAAAAAAACCAACCCTGAGCATCAGCTCTTCTGGCCTCTCCGACCGCTCAGCAGACACCCAGGTCATATCCCTTTCCCCACCCCTGAGCAAGGGGTGCAAGGCACAGCTCGACTGACTCGTCCTCAGGACCGTCTGCGGCAAGTGCAGCCCCAAACATAATTAAAGCAAATTAGGCTTCAGTGCAAACAAATAATTTGGAGAACAGCGATCGCTGGGCTGTGTTTGCCCAGCTTTCAAGATGCCACCTCTCTCTGCATGTTAAAATGGAGCTTGGCAGATGCCTGAGAGCATCCTACAGCCCTGTCTTGCCAGTGCAGCTCAGAAGAAGGTTGGAGCAGAGGGGACAGCCTGGGGACAACCTGGGGACCCAGACCGGCCAGTGGACCTCACCGGGGGCAAGGAAGTGGCCATGACCCCTATTTTCCCTGGCAGAGAGGAGTAATTGCCCAGCCCAGATTAGGCAGACACACGACGTGGTCTGAGCAAGACCTAAATACTCTGGAGCGGTGTTTTGCAACGTGCATATACAGCACCCAATGAAACGGGCGCTGACCTCAATTGAAGGCTCTCAAAGCCACTGTGATATAAAAATTAATGAACTGGCCCAAGGAGGAGATGCTGTCATTTCAGGCTAGGATGAATTCCCTGTGTCACCACGGCAGTCTCCTGGCTTTTTCTTTCCAGGGATGAAAATCGGAGCCTGTGCCTGGCCGTCCTCGCTTGGCAGGGTCGGACCCCGCTGGCAGCGTAGCTTTTGCGAGGGATTATGACAGGCAGGGGCTGGGTGGCTGTGGGGAGAGAAGAGGAGGGGGAAAGAAAATGCAGAAACTGCTCAAGCTTAACTGAGCCTCTGTGCTGGAATTCTTACCCCAAATCTTCTAATTAATAGTCAGGATTAGCAGCTGCTGAGGTTGGGTCTTAGCCATCTAATCATAGCAGCACAGACCGGCTGTGCTTAGCATCCTGAGCACAAGGCAGCCTTTCTAGACTACCAGATAAATAAGTTCGCAAATTAAACAACAACAAAAAAACATTAACATTTGGATGGAACCATTCCTTGCAGTTGTGCTGTTTGGAGAGGGAGGATTTGCTGTTGCAGTGCAGTTCCTGCTAATAAACCCCTTCTTTGTACTCGGGATCTGGCTCTGGCTGCCGTAGTCGCCTTCCAAAATACCTCTGATCCCTCCCTGCGCTGCAGAGATGTTCCTGTGTCTATGGGTGCTGCACCCAGGGCCAAGCCAAGCCCATTCCCATGCCAGCTGCACCTCCTCCGGGTGCATCTCCCTTGTCTGACTGCTGCTGTGGACGCAATCCATCCAAAGAAGCCAGGCTGGTCCTTCCCAATGCCTTCTGTCAGCGCTCTGGTTGCCTTCCCAAGCCTCCCAGATTTCTCATGGGAATGCAGCTAAAAATGGTGCGATAGGTGCCCAGTACCTGGGAATGGCCCAACCTCGTGGAGCCCCAGCCGAGACCCCGTTTCACCATGACCTCGGCGGCTCAGTTCCCCCTGCAACGTGGGAGACGCCAAACCCATCAAGGGTGTCACTGGAAAGGGAAATCCACCCTCTGCGAGGGCAGTTTCAGCCTCGGTGGCTTTGAGCCCTTTGCCAGGAGCAGCCCTTCGTCCCCCGGGACCCACGATGCGCTCGAGGGGACGGGAGCGGGCGAGCGGCAGCGCAACCCACTGGGTAGCTTGTAATGGCTTTTTGTGTTATTGGATTTTTTTTTTTTTTCCCCTTAACAGCGCTGCCTGCTCTTTTCTTGAATGTACAGTAGGAACAAAGGAGCTCAAGCTGTTTGTCTTCATTTCTCCTGCTGTCTTTCTTCCATTCAATACTTCTGCCTCGTGAGTGGTTTTCCTGGCACCGTGGGTGTGTGCGCACGCATCTGAGATGGGACGAGGTGCCCGGTACCCTCCCAAGCTGCCAGCCCCGCCGATGAGGGGATGCAAGGCAGGGCTAAGGCAGGTGGGGCTTCAGGGTGCATTTTGCTGCTCGTGGCATTCACAAATCCAGCCAAACTTTGCTTCCTCGTGCATTTTCAAGTGCCGCCTTCTGCAGCTGCCTATGTCAGCTCTGACGGGTATCTGCAACTTTTCTGCCTGCATGGGGTATTTTGAAAATCCCAGCTGGATCAGAAAATGCGGAGCTCCAAATGGGGTTCTTCAGAGCAAAACACAGCTGAAATAATCAAATGCCACATTGTTCCTGTGCAGAATGGAAATCAGCTATAGCTTCACCCTAACTTTGAAGGATTTATGAACTTTGCTGTAACCTCTTTGCTGAGAGCCCAGGAGGTTTGAGAAACTTCCCATCGCCGTCATTTCCCTGCGGTGTCACGTATGGGGAGAGGGCATTCAACAGAAGAGTCTCAGGTTTCACTTGTTTTAAAAATTAATGAGGTTCCAGCCATAGCTGTTCCCTGGGAGCTACGCGGGGGGGTTACTGGCAGCGCTGGTGCTTGTGGGACTGGGGGGCTTGGACACGAGGGACCTGCAGCCCCAACCTGCTGCTCCCCCAGCACCCCGGCACAGATGAGCCGGAGACACTTCACAACTTCCAATTCTCTTTTATGGAGCTCGGTACTTGTTGCCATCTGCTCCCAAATGTTCAGTGCGGATCGGCATTTGCTTTTATGGTTTTAATTAACCTAATAATAAGCCTTGCGTGCCAGGCAGGGGAGAGGCAGGCACTGGGGCTGTGCGTGCGCCCTCCCAGCAGGAGCCTTTGGTTTTGGGACAAAACCCGTCTCTGACCCCAAAATCAGGGGAAGCCACGAGGCAGTTGTGCAATAATTCATTACTGATGATTAATTAGTGCTGTAGACCTACTTCAGCAGCTATTGGTGGCAACTGCTAACTCCTCTTGCAGCCTCCATCCCTCCTTGGTGTGGAAAAAATGTAACCACATAGACATTTTTCCTGCTCCCTGTAAAAGTCCAGCACATCTGGGCTCCTAAATCCCTTTGGGCATGCCATATTTGGTCCTGGGGCTCAAATAATTTCTTGATATTCCTGTTGAGGGAGGAAGCCAGCTCTGCTCACCCCGGCTCGAGCATCCCAGCCCTGGGATCCAGCCGGTAGCAGCTGGGTCCCCCCCGTGCTCTGGCTCCAAGGAGATTTTTAATTTCATGAGGTTTTCATTTCCTCGCTGGGCTATAAAGATGTTTTATCTCAGAAAGGCCGCTTTTTTTTCTTTCTTTCTTTAAGCATAGGGGAAAAACAAAGCGAATGGAAACATGCCCTTTGGGTAGATAAACATACTTTTCTATCCTGTTTTCTAAGATGAATGTGTCGGAGAATGGGAGGAAGGAGAAGCAGAGGGAAGGATGGTAGTTATAACAGTGCGTGTGTGTGGATGTGCGGGTAGATAAACAGACATTTTGTTTCCGATGTTGACTGGGTCACTAAGTGGATAAATAGATAAATCTCTGCTTCTTATTTCCTATGGTGGCTGAGTCATGGAGGAGCGAGATTGGGAGATACTCCACAGTCAGACACTCCCTGCTTTCGAAAGCATCATTGGTATAAACTGCTTTTATTCCGGCATCGCAGGATCTGGGCCATTATCTCTCTGTTAATTACTTTAAACTATCTTTTGCTGAGTTTCACCTTCTTTCTTTTCTGCTATTTATCCTGCCTTCTATCATCCGTAATAATACCTCTGATGTCTTCCCTCATCTCTCGCTTGGTCCCGGCGGGATGGTGGTGGGTTTGTGGATGTGTGTGAGAGAACGAGAGAGCAAGTTGTTTTCTTTTATCTCCTTCCCATTCCGTATTATCGTTCCCCATGCCGCCTCCTGAAGTGTGATATAATTGCCTCTGAAAGCACTGCCTGCCTGTCATATCTTATTGCTTGGGTAGAGTATCAACAAAATGCAAAACTGCCACAATTTAAAAGCATTCAGTGTCTTTTATATGTTTCCACCCCGTTAGAAACATATTTAATAAAGTTTTGACGTGTGGAAAGAGGCCCAGTAAGTGATGATAAAATTCTGAACAGCAGCGGTGCACCAAAGGGGACGTATTAAAGTTAATGAATAAACGGGCTGATTTCCCCTGAAAATGTGATTGTAAATAAGCATCAACAACAACAACAAAAAAGAAAACGGAGGGCAGACGCTGTACATCCTCATTCAGAGGCGGTGGCAGCAGAGATAAATTGGGCATAAATAAAGACCCTAATGAGGGCCGATGAAAATGGATTAAAAGAGGATTAGGAGATTTCTGACAAATTTAACCGAAACCTGAAGGAAAAGTGAGAACTGACCTTTTAGTGGAACTTTCTGAGCCAAACCCTAAAGACTTGGCGAAACGCGGGTCCCGACAATACCGTAACCACCAAGCCCAGCTGTAGGAGCTGGGTGGCTTCCCTGGGCGCTGTCGCGGTTGCACGCCCGTCGCACCCGGCCCCGGGCGGGCAGGGATGCTGCGCACGCAAAGAGCCAGGCGGTAGCCTAAAGCAAGTACGCGATGCAGAATATATATGAGAAATACAAAGATAGGCAGGAAAACACCATGTCTTTTTCTCTGATGGCTCACGCGCGGCAAATAAGCTAAATCCATGAATAAATTGTTTGCTACAAATAGTTCACGATGCTTGAGGCTTCAGCCATGCGCCGGCTCCTCACCAGGGAGAAATATGTGCAGTCATCTGCTAATTCCAGCCCTTCGTTTGGTCAAACCCATCAGATTAATTAGCAGCACGCCATGTCCTTCCCCTTGCTGGGAGGAAGGACTTCCACTTTCTAGCCGTTCCTCCCTCACCCTGGCTGAGTCTTTGGGACGCAGATGCTCTCCCTTAAATTCCTCTTTCTTTTCCTTTCTTTCTTTATACTCGCAGAAGATGCTGCTGTATCTTGGTGATTGCAAATGTATTTAAAGATCACAACAGAGACATTAAAGCTCTATTAGACTACCCAGTCTAACCTCCTGCAGGCCCAGGGTGGGGTCCTCCCATGGACAACGTAGCTCATATTAAACGGATGCTATATTTAATCTGACAAGAAATCATCAGGCGCAATGAGGGAAGAAGAAAACTGTTCCTACAGTGATTTCATTTGCCTGGAGCGTTCGGTGCAGGGCCAAAATTGGGGAAAACATAAAAGAAAAACAAACACTTGTTTCCAAATATCCTGAAGAGCCCTGTTTGGTGGCTGGTTATTTAGAGGAGCCTTAACGCTCGAGCACCCCCGTAATACTCCACGGTTGGGCGTGCTTGCTTGCTGCAATTACGTGCCTAGCCCTTAACTAAGGGGTCAGCAATACGGTCTTATAGTCAATTAGGGGAACCAAAATGAGCAAACCGGTGCTTGCTTGTCTCAGGCAGGCTGGAGATGCTAAGCAAAAAGGGTTCTGTCGTTCGGCGGTTTTGTTTCTTGCAATGATCTAGCGCGGGTTTCCCTTCGCAGGCCGCTAGATAATATGAAAAAAAGGCAAAGAAGCGCGAGTCATGCGTGTGCTGTGCATCCTCCTGTCTCCCTCTAGTGAGGAGGTGATGCATAGAAATTAATTACAAGTTTCTTGTTGGGTTTGTGTGAGGGGACTTGATGTTTTGGCTCGGGGAGCAGCGGTTTGGGCGAGCAGAGCAGGGGACGGGAGGCAGTGCAGGCGCACCCAGCACAGACCCGCTCCCAGAGCGACGGCAACCCCAGGGCAGCCAAGCACTACTGAAAATGAGCTTCGTCTTGGCTTTAACTAGCAGTTGCCTATCTCGAGCCATAGTGTTCTCAGCTCCACTGCTCCTGCTTATATACTTTTAGGGTCATAAAGTCTCCCAGTCCAAATCAATACTAGTCCCGATTTTGCAAAACCAAATGATAAGGCTTACTCCATCTCAGGACTGTTTTAAGTTGAAGCAATCTCACTTAAGTCAGCAAGATGACATGATGTACATTTGGTGTGAATGAAATAATTTTAATTTTTACTCCGACCTGGTCAGGCAGAACTGCTCCAATGCTTAGGAACAAACCGAACCCAACCCACATCAAAGAAACAAATGTCATTCACCGTTTCCAGCGAGTATGGTGGGTCTGTTGTTGCGTTTAATGCTACATGACATTTAATTAACTTCCAAACAACTGCCTTGTATCCCGTTCTGGGAAGTGGCTGTGTAAGAAAGGGGCACGGCTCCGTGCTCCGAGCGGTGCCAAAGCCGGTGTGCGTCGCGGGGGCTCCCTAGTTGGAAGAAGTCAAGCCGGTGGCCTGACTTATTATGCAGGGAAACTTTCTCCAGAGCCTGAAGCGGTGACTTCGTCTCCTCCCTGGCTGCCAATACGGTGCTGCATCACTGAACTATATAATTGCATATTTGTTCCTGTTGGGTTTTGAAATATTAGGACCCAGTGTATAATTCCACGGTGCCTGTGCTGCAAATTCTGCTGTGTAACTACAGTGGAGAAGTTGTGCAAGGGGAGCTGTGCCCACGAACTGCTCTGTGTAATTAAACCAAAACTGGAGCAAAAGCAGGCGGGAGGAATAAATCTATTTGTTCTCTTTGTGCTTCCCCCCCACCCTGGAGCGGGATGCCTTGGTGCTTTACGCTGAGCTGGTCTGTGCAGAATGAGCCCTGCCCTTGTTTTTTCTGCTGTTTTCCCCTTCCATCCTTTTTTCTTTTCCTGGGAAAAGTAGTTTGGATTTTGGTTGGGGCCAGAAAGACACAGGTTGTTTTTCACCGGCTTCCGCTTCAGCAGCGATGCATGCACCCGTGGGGTCTGCACCCACTCACCTCCCACCTGGCTGGCTCCTTTCCTGCCTGGATGCCAGGAAACCATATAAAACCTGGAATATTTGGGGTTTTATTTCCTCCTTTTATCCCTGGAAAGCACACACTTACTTAAGCAAACCCATGGGTTTAAGTGACAGCACCTTTGCTTTCTCTGCAGCAATAAAGAGGAAGGAAGAATGCTGAAAATATATGACATATTGGCAGAATTGTTTCTAACTAGAAGGTTTTTCAAAGTTGTCTAAGTGTCAGCAGCTCTTCTTATAGCCTGAATTTATTTGGCATGGTGTCACAGTTATCTCTGTTAAACAAGTCCTCATATGCACCTTTCAGAGCTTAAGAACACCTGAGGGAGAATGTATTAGGATCTCTGCTTTCAATCTTGCTGTAATTTCTGCCTTACCGAGGTGGGGGGAAACAAAAAAAAAAAAAAAAAAGGAAATGTAATGCTGCTGCTGGGGATTTTTTATTTATTTATTTATTTTCTTTTTCATCCAAAGTGGCTTTTGTGTTAGGGAAAGGTGTCCTGGCTGGCAGCCCCTTGGGGGTTATCGCCGGTGGCCACAGATGTGCCAGGCAGCGTGGGATGCCCCGAGCCCGGGGCTGAGCCGCAGCCCTGCGGTCCCTGCGCCTGCCGGCACCCCTGCGAACCCAACTGCTTTGCTTTTTTTCCTGCCAGAATGCCATCTTTGCACGCTCACCCGTCGGAGGGAATTACAGGGATAATAAACTTCAGATGCTCATGAAACTCTCGCCTGGAGAGCAGGCAGAAAAGAAACCCGAGCAAAAAAACCCCAAGTATTCTGCTGTTTACTGGTGCAAGCCTTAAAAGAAAATGGGAGCTGTCCATAAACCCGTCCCCGGAGCAGCTGGAGCTACACCTCTGCCCCTTTCATGTACCTCTCGGTTTCTTTACTCCCCCTTTGGCTACGAAGCTGCATGTTGATCCTCAAAAAATAAGGGTTATAAACCCCCCGGCTTGCGCGGGGAGCATCCTGGCTCGGTGTCGGGCCTCTCCCGGCCAAGTCCGTGGTCGATCTTTGCTTTCGTGCCGCTCGCAGCATCAGCAAGTTGAAAGGCTCCACCGTACAAGTTGCTAAACAAAATCCAATTAAGCGGCTGGGTTAGAAATGTAATTGTTACAAAAAGTGGCATGTCTGATGGCGAGATGTTATTAAAAAAAATATAGAAAACAATTTGCGCTTTCTCTCCTCCCTCTCCTATCGCACCTCAAACCCTGCTGATGGCAAGTGTGCCATACAGCTGTTCTTCCAGCCTACAGCCCCTCTTAAAAGGTTATTCCCTGCGAGGAAAGTGAGCTGGAGCAAAACATGTGTTGCCAAAGGTTCCTTTGCAATGCATTTCGGGGGGGGACTGAAATTAATGCTATGCTTACAGAGGTAGAAAAGCATTTTATTTAGCTCATGAGTAGGAGGAATGGGGGTTTGGTGTGGCGCGGGGGGTCCCACGGGCACCCACCGCTCACCTGGGGGCTGAGACGGATGAAGGGTGGAAAACGGAGAGGTTTTCTCCTTGCAGCATGGGGAAGGCTGGGCTGGCGTGGACCTGCGGGCTGGTGTTGGCCTTTGGGCATCAGCCGGCGTCCGAGGGCACCGCGGCTCCGGAGGACTCGCCCAAGGTCACCGATCATTTGGGATGGGGAAGCCCCAGAGGCGATGCACGGTGCAACCCCTGAACCCTCCCCGCTTGCTGCAGGCGGGGTTTGCGGGTTCAGGTAGGGAAGTTTGCGTTGCTTCGGCGCTGGTTGTCTGAAAGTTTTGCTGCTGGGGCTGACCTGCCTTTCCTCCTGCCTTTGCTTCAGAAATCAGGCTTAATCCACTTGTGCTGTGACAGTGCTTTGCGAGCCTCGCGTGCACAGTGCTGCTAATGACTAGATGTTATTACTAGTATTATTTTTACTCAAAAAGCTCTTCAAACAAACATTAAGCCATCTGTTTCTTGAGCAAACCCTCGAGGTTATGTTTCGTCCTAACTTTCTGCTGTTATTGTTAAAGCGTGGCCGCTCAGAGCTGCTTCCCATTATCCCCCATCCCCTGGGAGACATGTCTAGCCACAGAAAGAAGTGTTGCTCCAGCAAAAGCCCATGTACAATCCTGCAGCCGGTGTTTGTAAGGTGATTGGGGGTGGGTGATACTCGTCCCGAGGGGGCTTACGATAACTGAGCATCCTGTCCTGTTTCCAAGGTCTCTTTCCACTGGCAGACTGTGGATAGCTTCAGCCTCCTGCAAGTATTTGAAGTGCAGAGCAGGTTTTTATGACTCTGATTCAGCTGAGCACTTAAAGAAGTGCTTGGAATTAGTATGTGCTTACACATTTCCCTGACACCAGACTTATTTCCATGCAACAATAAGTTAAAAATATCCCACAACCACTTGGTGAGGAAGAGGGGAGCACTGGTCCCCTGCCGAGGTTTATCTGGAGCGGGTGGCTTCATCATCCTGGCAGGCAGCATCGGTGGGTACCCACTGGTGAGCGTGGCAGAGACCCATTTCCCACGCAGGGATCACAGCGAGGGGCAAACCCAGGCGATGCCCTTCCAGCCAGGGCATCCCCCGGGGAGCAGCCATCAGCCGGAGCCTCCCTGTGAGCTACGGGGAGAATCATAGAATCACAGAATCGTTTAGGTTGGAAAAGACCTTTAAGATCATCCAGTCCAACCATTAACCTACACTACCAAGTCCACTCTAAGCCAATCAAGGGTAGACTAGACTAAACCATGTCCCCAAGTGCCACCTCTGCCCGTTTTTTGAACACTTCCAGGGATGGGGACTCCCCCACCTCTCTGGGCAGCCTGGTCCAATGCTTGACTGCCCTTTCCGTAAAGAAATTTTTCCTAATATCCAATCTAAACCTCCCCTGGTGCAGCTTGAGCCCATTTCCTCTTGCCCTATCGCTTGTTCCTTGGGAGAAGAGCCCAACACCCCCCTCCCTGCCCCCTCCTGTCAGGAGCTGTAGAGAGCGATCAGGTCTCCCCTCAGCCTCCTCTTCTCCAGGCTGAACACCCCCAGCTCCCTCAGCCGCTCCCCACCAGCCCTGTGCTCCAGACCCTGCCCCAGCTCCGCTGCCCTTCCCTGGCCACGCTCCAGCACCTCAATGTCTTTCTTGTATTGAGGGGCCCAAAACTGGACACAGCATTCCAGGTGCGGCCTCACCAGCGCCGAGTACAGGGGCACAATCACCTCCCTGCTCCTGCTGGCCATGCTATCCCCGATACAAGACAATTTCCTTAAGGCCAAAAGGCAATTTCCAGCAGTTCTCTGCTGGCTGCCTGCTCCAGACAGCCCCAGCTGGAGTGGGAGCCGGCAGGAACACGGGAATGCAGCTTGCACAGGCAAGAGACTGGTAATTCCCATTTTTCCTTTGCTGAAGCATGAGACAGCAGAGGGGCACTGGGAAAGGGTAAGAAAGGATTCAGAGGCTGGGAAGGGTAAGATGTATTGACCTGAGCTGCAGAGTTCAGCTCCTGAATCACATTTTCCCTGGGTTTGGAGATGTTTAGTGGTGGGGACCAGATCAGTAAGTGGAAAAGAAGCCTTGAGGATGAGCATCCACAAGGCGTCATACAGCGGAAAGGGATCCATGGTACGGAAAGCACAGGAAACCCTGGGATTTAACTGCTGGGAAGCAAAAGCCAGGCTCTGTTGGCTTCTCTCCCAGAAGAAGCTGCCCATGGTCATGTTGCTCTGCTTCGAATCTTCCACTACAATTATTTCTTCACCTTAATAATAGCCCTTGGTTTATTTGTTTGCAAAACACATGCTTTTAAAAAAAAAAAAAAAAAAGGAGATGAAGGCGAGGAATGTGCTCGTCCTGCAAGATGAAGAGCACGCCGTCGGGATGAGCGGCTTCGGGACAGCTTCAGGGCTCCTCTAGGCTGGAGGCTGCCCTTTCCTTGCCACTGACTCTCAGAGGAGTGCCCTGCAGGGAAACGCTGAGCTGCAGTCGTGCAGAAAGGAAAAGTGGCTCCGATGCCCCACCGCTGCGCCAAACCCCCCCGAAAGCACTCGGGCACTTTGCCATTCGTCTTCCAGGCTGTGGCTGAAGCAGCAGAGACGGGCGCTTCCCCCCACACACACTTTGCAGGGTGCCAGGCTTGGCTGCTTTTTAAGCTTGGCTGCTGGCATCACCCCAGCCTTATCTGTAACACAGTCTAGAAATCAGCTAGAAGGGGAACTTTCAGATAACTGATCTGCTGTCCTGAAACAACCACGCTCCTGGCTTTGCATTGCGCTTCCATGCTGCGTAATACGCACGCTTATATGCACAGGGACATAGATACAAGCGCGGCACGTCGCAGCTGATGGAGAGCCAAAGCAGCAGGGCAGGCTGCCTCCCCTTCTGGAGTTTTGGATGCCTGGGATGGGAAGGAAGGTCAGCAGATAGCGTCCTCTGCCCTCCCTTTGCTCCTCTGTGGCACAACAGGGTCCCCAGACCACGGAGGAGAGAGGAGTGAGAACTCGCTCACCCCAAATCACCCAAAATGGGGCCGCCTGCGGCACCGTGCAGCTGGGTGAGGGGATGGAGGGGGCTGGGATGCACTGTGGGATGGTGTTTAAAAAAAAAAAAGAGCTAAAGAAAGCTCTCAGGGCTGCTGCCAGGCTGGGGGGACCCAAAGGGTCCCCGAGCTGCCATGTCCCTCGGCGTTAGCGTGGGTTGCACTGGTGCATTGCTCTGTGTCTCCTGTCCCCAAGCCTCAGAGCTGCGTTAGGGCTCAGCAGTGGCCTCAGTCATGCGGGTGACCAATCTGCTAGGGAAAGAAGTTCTCGCCTTGGCTGGTTTTTAGACTAAAATCTCTTTCCCTCCTACCCCTAGAGAGGCTTGTGTGCCCCGGCTTGGAGCTCACCTCTGTCGGTCAGCGCGCTCATAATAGGATAAAAAGAAAGTGATAATTGTAATCGATGCTTCTTACATCTTTATCATCCCCAGGACACGGAGTGTCACAGATATTAATGAATTAATGTCTGCAGTAGCTGGTAGCACTGCAAAGCTGTGTGCCAGGTGCCCACGAAAGGGGATTGAGTGGTGCAGGAGAGATGCGCTTGGTGACAAGCCCGGGCGTCCTGCCCCATTGCTCGTCCCCACCGGGGTCCTGCTCCCGGGGACGGCGCCTCGCTCGCAGTGGGTTTCCCTCTCTCCTGGTACGGCCCTGATCCTGCTGCCACCTCTGCTCGGGGCTCCCTGCCCCACTCTGCCTCCCCTGCCCACCCTGTTGCCCCTGTCCCCACCCCGCTGCATCTCGGGACAGCTCAGCAGCCCCCGCCTGGTGTTTCCCCCATCACGCCTAATCTAATTTACACACAGCTTTCTTCGTATTTGCAAAACATAAAAAACCCCTCTTCCAACTAAGAGCCTGCTTTCCATTCCGGAGATAGGTTATATTCTTCACTGCACACATGCCTGCATATATTTGAACAAGTTTGATTCAGTGTAGCTGACACAAAAAATCACTTAGTTGTTTCCCCTACATCATCCTAAGTTAATGCTCCTGGCAAGTACAGGAGGCTTTTCAGCAGTTTTTTCTATTTCAGCTCCCCTTGCTTCCTGCTCTCTCTGTTTCACCCCTGCTGTAAAATTTCCCCGAGTCTAAGCAGCTGACTGTACCCCAGCGATTCGTACCCAATATGCCTGAAACAAAAAAATTGAAAGGGTGTCCATGGATGCATGATGCAATGACCTGAGTCACTGAGCTGGATTACATTTCTATGTATTTTGTGCACACTCTGTGTTTTTAAAGGAAATGAAAAATAGGGAGCTGGAGGCGTCAGGATCGTGTGCACACCCAGGTTAGGGCTAGCTTTGGTTTTATCATTACTTATGAAGCCAGCTCTGCTCCTTTCCTAACGTTGGGGGATTTTGTTAGTCTTTCAGTGGGTCTGATTTAGCGCTCCTGTGATGGAGAGGCTGGTCCTGAACCACTGAGCGAGGCGTGAGGTCTCTGTAACGTTTTTGCATCCATCTGCCCTGGGCTCTGTGGATGCTTCTGAGGTAGGAGGGTTTTGTCCCAGCTGAGCCTTGAGCTCCTTCCAGCAGCAGCCCTGAGCCTCTCGCTCCTGCACGGCCGCGTCCCCGCGCCCGTCCCCTGGGCATCCAGCGGCTCGCGATGTAGTCCCCACGCACAGCACAGCGAGGAGCGGGTCTCGCTCTCGGAGTTTGTGCATATCCCAGCAGCTCTCCTGTACTCAGGATCTGCCGAGCCACCCCAGCAGAGGAGCAGATATTCTGAGGTTAACTCCATCCGTGATCACAGATTGCTGCCAGTGATGGATGCATTGCTCGGTGGGGACAATCAATTGGTAAAGTAACCCTGTCTGGAATTTATTCAGGGTTGAAATGGGTTCCCCAGGCTCCAAGTCTATCGATTCTCTCCGTGTAGGTTATTTTTACCATTATTTACGTGCTAGTAGCATCTAGGGGACTCACTCAGATCAGCACTCTATTGTGTTAGATACTGCACGAAACGAGAACCGGCACCTCCTCCCTATAAAGGGGGTTATAAATAAACAGGAGAGGCTGCGCGGGAGGGCAGCGATGCTCTCGCATCCCTCATTTGCACGATGAAGATAAGTGGCACAGCGAGGTTGCTTGATAAGCCAGGAATCGGTGCTAAATCTCCGCAGAGCCTGTGCGGAGCCTGCCCCGGTGCTGCTCCGACGTCTTACCCCAATAGCCGGCACTTTGGGGAAAATTGGCCCAGAAAAAGGATGGAGCAGTTGTTCCTAGGGAGAGGTTGGTATGGGGACTGAATAGTCTCCAGAGAAACAAGCCTTGGGGAACAATAGCTCCTAACGTTAACTTTGCTAAAGAAGCAGGTATTCTTTCATGGCTGATGTACTAATTGTTTTACCCTTTTCCTGTATTCTGCTATTGTGAGCATGTTTTCATTCTGTGCATCTTTTGTGGCTGCTTCTGAAAAGCTGGTGCCTTATCGTTCTCCTTTTCTTCATGTCTCTAAATATTTATCCTATAGTTTCATTTGACTGGTAAATAAATGCTTACACCTTTTCTATTCCCTGACGTTGTCTTTTAAATTAATCTTTCAAAAAGTAATTGGGGAGAAGAGGAAGAACTTAAAGTTGGATAAGAAGTTTGATGAAACTGTGACAAAACAAACTCTTATATTCTTTTATAGATATATATATGTATCTCTTAGATTGGATATTAGGAAAAATTTCTTCACGGAAAGGGTAGTCAAGCATTGGACCAGGCTGCCCAGAGAGATGGGGGAGTCCCCATCCCTGGAAGTGTTCAAAAAACGGGCAGAGGTGGCACTTGGGGACATGGTTCAGTCTAGTCTACCCTTGATTGGTTTAGTGTGGACTTGGTAGTGTAGGTTAATGGTTGGACTGGATGATCTTAAAGGGCTTTTCCAACCTAAACGATTCTATGATTTCTTTTAGTTAACTTTCAAACTAACAATGGTCACAACTTCAACATTCACATTCCTTAATTGCTTATTTTCCATATCCCCTGTAGGTAGGATAGGAAATCATGGTCTTAAATTGTGGCAAGAAAAGTTTGGGGCTGGGTATTGGGGTAAATTTTCTAATCACAGCGAGGGATGGGAGCGGATGACTCTCGATGCAGGGAGAGAGGAAGGACAAACTGGGCTAAATAAGCTTTTTGAGGTCTCTTTGAGCCTTATTTTTTCTCTCTGATGCTTTGTTTAAATCTGGTGTGCCCATCTCCGACGTACAGGACTCGCTGTTTCCTGGGAGGCTGGTGAAATAGTCTTTGATGCTTGAATCCACTATGTAAGGAAAAATAATGCTTTAACTTTTTGTCGCCTACTTCGGACTCCGATCTGGCAAGGATTTACTTGAGTATTTAACTTTCTGCGCTGAGGATCACTGGGGCTATTTGCAGCAGGCGAAGTCAAGCAGGTGCTTAAGTCTTTGGAGGGTCAGGGACTTCGTTTGTATTAAAAAGTCAGAGAGAAATCCAGTTGATTGGCTCAGGTTAACAGGTTTTACTGGAAGCCACGACACAGGCGGCTGGGTATTCCTGCCCAGCCCCGCGTGTCCTGGCTAGAGCTGCCCGGTTCATCAAAGACCTAAGAGACATCGTTTCACCCAGACGTCCCCACCAGCCACCGCACAGCAATAGCTTTTTTTTGGCGAAGGATGCAATTCCCTCGTGGCAGAACCATCTCAGTAAATGTAATGACAATGTGGGTAGTTGCATGGTTAGCTCCTGCACAGCCCACCCAGCTTCCCCTCTTTTTAACTCCCCTGGAAATAAATGCTACTTTGTCAGTGGATTAAAAAAAAAAAAAAAGAGAGGGGGGGAAAATCTAGAAAAGGAATTGAAAATAAATTGCCTGCTTCGTTCAAATAACATAGCTGATTTAAATCAGGGAATGAACTCTCTTGAATTTCTGGGTTGTAATGAGGACAATGCAGACTTATTGTTCGGAGTCTTTCAAGCAAGCTGTATCCAAAACGCTCAATAGAATTAAGCTCTGATCCTGCAATCACTTACGCCCATGCGGAACTGGATGGCTTCGCCGAAGATATTAGACAGGGTTATTCATAGTGTTAAGCATGTGTTTAAGTCTTGGCAAGACTGGAGCTGTGCATAGCGGGGGAATTGAGCATCCGAAGCTGGAGAAAGGGGCACGGGGGATGTCCTCTGCACTGCTCGCGGCCCAGACGCGGGGTGGTGGGCTCGGGCACGCTGCGCGGCGCTGCCTGGATTCACTTGTTGCTTTAATTCCCAGCATTTTTCATATTCCCGCTGCTCATCTCATTTCAATGAGCTTCTCATTTCCCACTGTTTGTTTAGTCTCAGTGCTGGACCCTGCTCAATATTTGCCTTCTCATCCCTACTATTTGTTCTTATTTCCATGTGTTTACCATATATATTTGTTGCTATCTGCCCAGTAATCGCAACCACTTTCCCTTGCTGCTTCCCTTTTCCCTGCTCAGCCCGAGGAGCAGCGTCGCGGAGGGAAGGCTCCATGGCTTTCCAAGGGCAGGACGCTCCGAGCACCAGCAGATGCTGGAGTCTCATTGCAAACCAGAGCAGGAGATGCAAAAGCAAAGCCACGGGTTCAGGTTTTTGTTTCCGAGCCACAGAAAGGCTTCCATACAAGCTCAATTTTTTTTTTTTTTTTCCCCACTGTGTGTGAAAAGGTTTAACTCGAAGTCTTACGGGGCAGGCTATTTCCCTCAGCCATTGAATATCTTTTATCCAGGGACCTTGAACCTCTCTATAAATGGAATCCCCCCGCTGCTCTGTGCTTTGGGCTTTATATTGGCCCCTTTAGCCAGAGGAAAACCAAAGCACACAGACGGCTCCTGTGGCAGAGGGACTGAGGTGCTGTGGTCTGGCAGGGCAAGGTGCGTGCTGCCTGCTCTGCCTGTCTGCTGCCTGTCCAGAGGGACAGAGCCGCGGGGTATTCATGTGCCCGGCAGCGGGTTAATCCTGCGGTGCTGTGCAGGTGCCCGTAACCCCAAATGCCACCTCCTCCCCACCCCGCCGCTCTGTGCGGGGGCAAGCAATAGTCCTCCTGATGCCAGGGGCTCGCCTGCATGCCGCTGTGACTTTGAGAGTGCTGGAAAATGGGAATAAAGATGAGGAAGAAAAGAATGAGGGGGAAAAAAGATGCACTGAGCGAGGCACAGGCTGGAATTAGAATACACTGTTTTGCTCCCCCCCCAAAAATACCCCAGCCGATTGTTTCATATCAGGTTTCCTCTTGAGCAAGCAATTGTGAAGCCAAGCTGTCCCCCGGAATGATCTGTCACTCCGCGGGCTGAACAAACACTATTGATTGCAGCGTGGGGGGAGCCAGCGGCACGCTGCTGCCTGCCCGGGGGGGCTCGTTCGGTGGGGAGCCGGCTCCCGCTGCCATACGCTGGGACTCGGCGGCCGGCTGACACACAGCACATCGGCAGAGCTGGTGCTGCGGGGGGCTTGGACACCTTGGGTGGCACCTCAAAGGCGCGTCAGCAGGTAGCAGCCAAAATTTGGGAAGGAGGACCTGGGTTTTGGCTGTAGAGTTGCTCTTTTCTGACGTGTGTGGATTTTTTTCTGGCTTTTCTGGCATGCTTTTCTTCTGCTGGGAGGCCAGGAGCCTCCAAAATCACCCCTGCGCTGCCTCTGCAACCTCCTCCCCCTGAGCACCCTGCTACGCCGGATCCCGTGGGGATCGCAGAGTCTCCCCTCCTCCTTGCTCCCTCTTCACCTTCCACCAGCTTCGTGCTTTGCCCTAACACAGGCTCTTGCTTGTTTTTATGTGAGCTGGCAGCTCTCTGTTTTGCAAAAATCCTCCCCCCCGCCTCATCCTGTCCTTCATTGTACCGCACTTGAGGCGTCTCTGTCTTTCACCCGTGCTGCTATAGCAACTGCCGGAGATGCTACAGCAAGGCCGTCCTGGCCAGGGCCATCTGCACGGGAACGATACCTACTTCAGGCGTTTTTAGCACCGAGCAGGTAGCGCTGCATGTTGCAAAGAGCAACCACGGTGGCTCTGGAGCAGTATCACCGTCCAGAGGGTTTCTCAGCTAATAAAACCCCGCTGTAGCTACAGAGAGGCACGTTTCTGCGGCTCGCTTGGCAATTGCACGCACGCACGCAATAGTCCTGCGGTGAGTAGCCCCAAATGCATTGGCCGTAATCATCCATCACGCTTATATACTGCACTTCATCCCAAAGGATCCCAACGCACTTTGCAGCAGACATTGTGCAATGGGATCCATCATCCGGCGTTGAAGCGTGGCCAGATCCTGCCGGGATGGAGCGCGGCAGCTGTCGAACGCGGCTTTACGCCGATGGCTGCAGGGGGAGCTTGTCCCATAGCCCCTGCAAAACCACAGAAGAGGTGTGGAGGGGCTGAAACCAGCTCCAGATCCGAGCTGGGACCTCAGCCTGCTGCCGGGTCCCGTCCCACAGCTCTCGCTCATCCTTCAGCCCCCGGCTCCGCTCAGGCACACTCAGACCCGGTGCAGCGGGTACGTCTGTGCCTGCCATAGACAAAAAATACTTTCTTTTCCTGCACCTTCTGGATTTCTCATGTCTGAAGCAGATAGGCTGATCGGTGGCATGGCCATAGCCCAAAGTTGCCTGCCATGACGACGCTGTTAATGAGCAGATTTAATAGCAGCCGCGCGAGTCACTTTATAACCACGGTAATCGCCACGGCGCAGGCAAGATTCATTTACTTTGCAAAGAGATGATAAATATTCTCTGGTTTCCCCCGTGCGCATTGCTCTTCTCGGTGGATGTTTTGAGTGAGATGGGAGGAAGATTGGTGTCCCCTGACAGCAGCCGGAGGTCTGGATGTGTCGCCGCTCCCCTCTTCCCTTGCCTCCCCACCCTGGGGTTCTTTCCAAAACACTGCTGTCGCCTCACTTGCTCATCCCCTCCCACATCCCTGGGCTCTTTGGAGCCCGGCTCCAGTCCTCTCCCTGCTCAGGGATGGCTGGGGCTGTGTCGTGCCACTTGTCGCCCCGCTGCAGGTGGCCGGCTTGGGGAAGTGACGCTGGGTAGAAGGGGGAAAGGGGGGAAACCACCGCGTGCCTCTTGCAGCCGGGGCTGGCCCGCGGTCAATGCGATCAGACGAGTTACACGGTAACACGCTGGTAATATCCCTGTTAACGTAGTCGGGTCCCCAGCGAGCGCTGCAACCCTGCCAGCCGGCTAATGAGCTGCGCTCCTTGCATTATCCGGTGTAATTGTCTTCATATTAACGGGAATAATCTGTTAATGATAACGCTCTGGGCCAGGATTCATGTGGTCCCCTCTGCATCCCAGCTGTGGGCACTCGGGGTGAAAGCGGGGATCCCCGCGCACCCTGCGACCGGGGGTCCCGAGGGCAAAGCTCCCCAGCCCCTCGCCTGCCTGCGGCTCCTTCCGACAAGTATTGCTCTTTCCATCCTGTAAATGGGATCGTCTTTTAAAATATTTTGAAATCTACTGACAAAAAAAGCACTCTGTCAGAGATAGATATTATTGATGTTGTTATTATTGCATCTCTCGTCTCTGCTGCAAAGGATGCCTGACCATGCTGACAGCTGCTATTAAGAAAGTTGCACAGCCAGTGTTTCTGGGGATATAATTCTTTCTGAGCAAAGTTAAACACTAAAAGGGGTTATTTCACCAAGTAAAAGCGGGAGTTGTGAAAAAGTTTGTCCGTGACATCTGAATAGTAATCATGTTATATATTATCCAGAGAGAGACCTATTACAAGATCCCTTTGCTCTTTACAGACGCAGCAAAACCCGTTATCCCAGTTCCGCAGCTGCAAAGGGTAAACTGGGCGAAACCTTCCAGGGGTTCAGGCCAAACGGGGAGAAATGACATTTCTGCTCAAGGAGCTTCTCATGCTACAGGGCTGAGAAACACAAACGGATTATTTTTCCCGATACGGACAAACTTCTGAGCACACGCAGACCGATATATGGCTTCAGCCCCTTTATGGCTTTAACATAAAACCAGGAGACGTGCGGTGGCTTGGGCTGGATTTTCTATTAGGTGTTAAAACAGCAGGAGCGGGAGGGAGGCAGATGGACCGGAGCAAGCGCAGAGCACGCATCAAAGCCCGCACCTCCGCTCGCCGGCTCCTGAGCATCTCTGATAAGCACCTAAAGGGACTGTACGGGCAGCCGGGTGACTGCCACGCGAAGGATGGAACAGGAAAGAGCAGGGAAGGGCATTCCTGACAGGATCCTTTCCTTAAGGATCCTTTCGAGCCCCGCTCTGGTTTCCCATGAGCTGAGCAGCAGGGACCAGCCTCACAGCCCTGTCCCCGTCCCGCTGTCACCCAGCGCTCAGGGACAGCCGAGACGTTTCATGCCGGCATCATCGCCCAACTCCTGGCTGTCGCTAGCAGGATCCCGGGCAAGCGGCACAGGCTGCCATCCATTAGCAATTTCCCCAGCGCTGCAATTTATCCCTGTCATTTAGGGTTCATGTGCTATTATTTAGTCTATTTCCAAGATCTTATTACATTTTTTATTCATAGGGAGGTTAGATTTATATATTGAAGATCAATAAAAGGCTCTATCATGGCTACATTATTAATAAGGAATACATTATATGTAGACAGACAGCCCACGCTATTGGATTTACTTAGTATATATGCTTTTTGGGGGCAATTCTGAAAATTTACTACCTGTTCGATCTCTCTTCCTCTCCTTGCCTCTCCCCGGGCACCCATCCCTCCCTCCTCCTGCACGGGGATAATAGCAACTTTATTTAGCAGCGTACGTCCTCTGTCCCTGCAGATGACACTGGCGTGCCTTTATCCTCTAACAGCCCCTAAATCTGCGCGAGAGGCAGGGCGCGTGCCGCGGGAAGAGCGTCCGCTGCTCGGCGGCATCGCCCGCACGGTCTCTTTAGCATTGTGCCGCTTTAATTCCCTTTCTGCTTTATCTGTCACACCGTGGCTGGATAGGGAGCGTATCTGTGGCCACCTCCAGCACCTGACAGCAATGTCCCTGCTACAGGTAGGGAATTGAGGCAGCAATGTAAATTAGGAAAATTCAGGATAAAATCGACTGCTGATGCTCGATTGTGGGTAGTGCAAACAGCACAAGCACAGAAACTCAGGCTCCTGCTCCAAACTCTGCTCAACTCAGCTATCGCCCCTTGTAGCCACCGGGACGGGTTCACCATCGCGCGCTTTCAACTATTTTGCACCGTTTTGCCCTTTGCTGTCCTTCCAGCTCAGTTCTCGCTGTTACTTATTGCGACGGCATCTTCCAGAGGTGCGAAGGGAGGGTGCGCGCCCGCCAGCGGGCATCCACGCTCAGGGGCACAGGCAGCGGGAGCTCTGCAGCGCCGGGGGGCAAGGGTTCGCCCAAGGTCACTCGGGGAAGGGGCAGAAAAGCTCCGCAAGCGGCTGCTGAGCCCCAGCCCCGAGGCAGGGGCAGCTCAGCAGCACCTTGTGCCGGCGAGGGCTGGGCTCGGCGCAGGCGACCCCCGTCCTCCCCAGCCAGCTTCTCACGACGCACCCGCTCATAAATCTAATTCTAATCAGCAGTAATTAACTCTAATCATCATAATTAACAGAGAGTGGGAAAATATTAGCTGGAATAATCAAATCCGATCAGGCTGATGCTGCCTTTGCCTGGGAAACCTGCGGGGGGATAAGTCAACTCATCCGCACTGCACTTGTACCCTGTCAAGTTTTTACAAGTACTTGAACCGTCAGGCTCATCAGAAACGATCCCAGCTACGGTTCAAGCTCTGACCTCCTTCAGCTAATTACCAGCACGGCAGTTAATCATGGAGAAGCGTTACCAGGTTGGTTCCTCCCTCTGCTTTGGCTGCTGTTTGTGCTGGGCAGGGGATGCTGCATGGGCTGCCGCGAGCTCCGCGCGCCGGATAACGCGAGAGGGGCTGGTGGGGAACGCGCAATGGTGCAGGTTCAGTCCCGGGGCGGAAAAGCAATAAAATGCGTAGAGTTCTTGCATACTGAAAATGGCTTTCCTTCCCCTGGTGCTTTCAGCGTTCAGGACCTCTCCGCTCTCAGTCTGGAGCTTGTGGATAGAGGAGACCAAAGAATATTTGGCTCAAAAGCTTTTACAAATCTTTAATTATCATCCCTTCTTGACATCTTCGGGTGAGCAGTGCCGGGGAAGAGTTACAAGGAAAATACCTAAGATAGTACCGCAATTACAATAAGCAGCCTTCAAACACAAATAGTACTATTTATTAATAAAGCATCAGAAGCTGTATCTGCCCTTCTCTCGATGGAGAGCCCGGGAGTGCCCCGCAGCGGTGGCAACCCCGTGGGGACCCGCGGACGCGGGTCCAGCTGTGGCGGTGCAGCCTGCGAGAGCAGCACATCTGGGGAGCTGGCAGCTCGGATGCTGGAGAGATTTTATAGACGTCAGCGGGAAGGCAGAGCTGCCAAATCCCTCCCCGGCTCCGCTCGCCGTCGGGAGCAGAGGGAAATAGTCGCCCAGAGCAGCGTGACAGGGAAAGCTCCTCTCCACTGCCCCCCTCGCCTGATTTTGATTTGCTCCTGCGACACCCCGAAGGGCACTTCGCTGTCTGCGTGCAGCGTTAGCAGCCACGCGTTGGCATGATCCGTGTCTCATGACTGTCACGGCACAGCGTGGCCAGGGCTCCTCAACGTTCCCTGCCCTCGGCACGCTAAAACACCACGAGGCTTTGCCCAAGTCCTCGGTGCTTTCCAGGCTGTCCTGCGTGAGACTCGGCCCTCAGCGTCGTCGTCTCTGCCTTTGAAAAAAAATTTTAAAGAACAATCTGATCTGGTTTTCCCCCAGCTCTTCTGAAATCCATAACTTTCCACCCTGTTCCCAAAAAAAGGCAACCCAGCTGGTCGGCAGTAATAGTCTTGCGAAGTTCTAAATCATCTCTCTTCTGCTCAAACTAAGCGGTGTCCCTGATCGGAATGAAATCAAGTATTTAGCGGCATTAAGTACTTTTAACTACACTATTTATTATGCTGTGGGTTGCAGTTTGTTACAGGATTTCTTAGCCATTATATGATTTTGGAGAGGATTTTTTTTTTTTTTTGTTCTCTCAGGAGCTTGTAGCACTTAAAATTGTGTTGTATAATAGTTAGTATAATCATCTAAATTAAACGTGTCTCTGCTGTACAATGCTTTATGTTAATTTTACAGTGCGATAGCAGGTGCATAAGCAAGCAAGCTGTAGATGGGCAGGGTAGCTGTGAAAACGCACTGGTCCCGACGCTGGGTGTAAATTAGGAGATGCTCCAGCAAGCACGGTGCAGCTACACCGGGTTAAAGCTGGCAAAAGGGAGAGCAGGATGGGACCCGCCAGCTGCCCCAGCTGGGGATACGTAGGGCAGAGCTCCCGGCAGCGATTGCTCCACAAGCGGCTGTCATTTCACTCAGAGGGCATTTTTTTTTTTTTTTAATTATTATTATTATTTCTCTGATGGTAAAGCTTTTGCATCGTACATCAGCACCATGCTCGCGACGGCTTGGCTCCAAGCCTCCGCGTCTCGGCGTGAGTTTTGGCCTTCAAATCCCTTATGGATTCTCCATCCTTTCAGAAATCGTCTTCACCCTCTGCCTCCGGAGCCCCGGCCTCGCTGAGCTGCCGCTCTCCTGTGGCCACCGGTGCCTGGGGATGATGCGATGGTGTCCCCAACGGGGACGGCTCAAGGAGGGTGCAGCGGGGCTGGGCTTGGGGCTCGCAGAGCTGCAATATATATATATATACATATATTAATGCACGCTGCATTGCTTCCCCATTGCCCTTGCCCAGGTGCTTGCATCGCTGCCAAAGGGGTGCAAAATGCAACGACAGGTAGAAAATCGGCACCCAAAGAGGCGAAATGCTTCTCTAAAGTTCAGTGGGTGTTTTGGGGCAGGATAAGGGACCAGACCCAAGATTTCCGGGGGCATTTCAGAGTCGCACGGCTCCCAAGCGTGCGGTCAGCAGGCGGAGACGCCGAAGGCACGGCGCGGGGCAGAACAGGCAGGTTAACCAACAGGTTGGAGAGAAATTGGTATGCAAGCTACAGCCAAGGCAGCCTTTATATCAGAGCCTCACAAAGGCAATTCTCAGCAATTGATATAAAAAGGTGTCAGTTCTGGTTTAAGTACTGTATTACCAGCAAAGATTTATCTGCTTCAAAGGCAGGCCTCATGCCACCGAGGGAATAAACAGCTCTTCTCCTTATCTCTTTCGCATAGCGCAATATTTCCTCCGTTCGACTTTGGCTCGAAAAAGACTTTTTCTTCCACTTTCGTATTTGCATATTGTAATTTAGAACAATGCCCGAAATGTCCCAGGGAAAACGGCTTCCTGGGGTGACTGGGGCAGGGGCGGAGGGGCGGCTCGTGCCCCCCGGGAGCCTGCGGAAGGGGCGCAGGGGGACAGAGGGGAGGGTGCTGCGGGTGCTGCGGTGGGCAGGCATGGAGGCAGCCTGTCCAGAAAACAGCTCCAGCGGTCGTAGCAAAGAGGAAGAGACGATTCCCCACTGGCCATCAGCTGTTTCTGCGCAGAAATCCTGGAGGAAAACTGCAAACCGCATCTCTGACCAGCTCCGGATCCCGGCGGGGATGCCCTCGGTGCAAAGCAGCGGCAGCGCGCCCCGCTCGCGGGTGGGATGCGAGGAGCAAGGGATGCACGGGGGGTTCATCACCCCACTTTTCTATTTGCTCAGAAAAGAAGGGTGGGGGAGCTGGAGCGGCTCCGCTCGGTGATGGAGCGGCTGCTTCGCTGCTGCCGGCTCGCTAGCGGGGTGGATAGATCAATAGATAAAACAGTTTTCACAAGCTCATTTGCCGAGCTGCTGAGTTGGTGCCGTACCTGGAGCTGCATGGGAATGAGCCAGCCCGGCCCTGGCGCATCGCTGAGGTGGTGGAGGGGGAAAAAGGAGAGGGTGCAGGATGCGGCCGGGCTGGGGCTCGCCCTGGGCTTGCGATGGGGCCGGGGCTGAGCTGCCCCGTGGTGGAAGGGGCCCCGCCAGCCGCAGGCGACGCCGCTGCGGAGCTTCCCGCGCTTTCCCAAGTAATTCCAGCGGGCCATTTTTAAAATCACGTCTTTAAACATATTTATACAGGCCACATATATTTTACATGCCTGCACAATGCATTTTATGAAGCATATAAAAAAAGCAGATAGAAATTATCTATTTCTCCTGTACAGCTTGTCTCTTTTGGGGGGGTGAGAGATAACAAGGACCTATTTCATTTTGCTGTTTGCTGCAGGATGCCATGCAATAAATTGAGAAGCGAAGTTTTGAAAAATGCTTCCCCCCCCCCCGCCCCTTTTTTAATGCCATTGTAAGCTGGAAAGACCCAGCAAATGGAAAACGTTATTTGCAGGCTATCCGCCCAGAGTCCCTTTTGCTCCCCTCTCTTGTTTGCTCACTGAAATGAATGGGCTCTTTCGGCAGCAAGGATCATAACGTTAATCGGAACTAAGGAGCATTGTGTTTGCAAAGAATCAAGGATCTTCCCCTTTGCAAACTTTGCAAAATGGTTCTTCAGATATTTGGGAACAATTAGATCAAGCTCCAGCAAAAGCTGCTGCCGGGCGCCGATCAGCGGCTCTCCTCGTCATCAAATATTCAGCATGGATATTTCATTATCAGCCTAATTCATACGCTGCATCCACGGCTGGGTGGTTTTAGAAATTAAACTGTACTTTCACCTCTAACGAATGCAGTCCCCGGCAGGCGGTGAAGTGGAGAGAGGCTGCCACGCCGCTGACTTACTGAGTGGGGTGGGAGGGGGCTGCAGCAAGCAGGGCTGAGCGTGGCTTCACCTTTCCTAAGCAAAAAATTAATCACATCCAAAGCGATCCGGTGAATGAAGCTAGCAAGCTGTGCAATTACAGCAACGTACAGGAGTTAATTAGTCACTTGCCTTTGCTGTGGAGAGAGCCCTGCGGAGCGCTGGCACGAGCTGCCCGAGAGCCGGAGCCGGCAAGGGTTTGCTGGTGGGGCCGGTGCGTGTTCTGCGTCTCAGGGCTGGGACGACCCAGAAGTAGTTCAGCTCTTTGGTGATGCTAACCCTGACGTTTGGAGGAGCGATGAGGTGATATGGCCATGCCAGTAGCGACACGTGGACCCGAGCAGGATGGGAGCCGGGGGAGGGGAGAGGAGGTCTAGCTGCTCAGACACCTGGGATGCGTCAGGTTGTTGTGAATTCTGCTTTATGTGCCCACAAAAGCCCTTGTCTCTGCTATGGGAGGGTTTACAAGCAAATAAATCTGTTGCTACTATGAGCCAAAAACCATCAGCACCAGGCATTTGTGCCCGGCCCCAGCTTTACAACGCTGGCAATTAAACTTCTTGTTGGCACGCGGGTTCTCGAAAAGGTTGACAGCATGTTCAGCTAATAGCACTGCTGGTGTTTCTCTGCTGCCTGCAGTAGTTTATGAGCACTTGAAGTGACACAACCACTCAGGAACATTCTCCCTCCCATGTACCCATCTTCTGAGACACAAGAGCATCCGATTCCTCTCTGGGGCTCCTCAGACGGGAGTTTGTGCGTGATTTAGTGCGCAAGCAGCAGAAGGGACTTGCTCGGAAAGCCTCACCCCTGCATGCACTGTCAATCCGCTGAGGCTGGGACACACCAGGCTCACCAGGCACGCATGAACCGGCTCCCCGGCTGCACGCAGGAGGACCAGCAATGCCCGCGAAGCATTAACTGGCGCTGCTGTACAAATGACCTGTGTGGGCATCGCCAGCGCAGCACGCCTGCCGTACGGCGAGCTCCTTGGGCAGGCGTGCTCCGGGCGACCCCGTGTAAAGCCACAAAAGCCTCCGGTTGTTCATTTACAGCTTTTTCCCAGGTGGAAAAAGAGGACTCAGGTTCACGGGTAGCCCTGCAGCTCTGCACGAGCAGGCGGCACAGTGGGAGAGCCAGGGGCTGCTGGCCAGGGTGGGCAGCAGCAAGGAGGGCAGGAGGGGGCTCTGCAGAGCCTGGGCAGGGCGGGGGTGTCCTGGTTTCGGCTGGGATAGAGTTAATTTTCTCCCTAGTAGCAGGCACAGTGCTGTGTTTTGGATTTAGTAGGAGAAGAATGCTGATAACACGCTGATGGTTTAGTTGTTGCTCAGCACTGCTTATGCCAGTCAAGGACTTTTCAGCTTCCCAGGCACTGCCAGGGGCACAAGAAGCTGGGAGGGGGCACAGCCAGAAGAGTTGATCCCAACTGCCCCAAGGGCCATTCCATACCATCCGGCGTCATGGGCAGTATAGAAACTGGGGGGGTTGGCCGGGGAGCAGCGATCGCTGCTCGGGAACTGGCTGGGCATCGGTCGGTGGGTGGTGAGCAATTGCATTGTGCATCACTTGCTTTGTATATTGTTATTATTATTATATTGTTATTATTATTATTTTACTTTATTTTATTTCCATTATTAAACTGTTCTTATCTCAGCCCAGGAGTGTTTCTCACTCTCACTCCTCCGATTCTCTCCCCATCCCATCGGGGCAGGGGCAGCGAGCGATGGCTGCGTGGTGCTGAGCTGGGGCTGGGGCTGAGCCACGACAGGGGGGCTCCGGGCGGTGGGCGGTGCTGGCAGCGGTGGTGCTGGAGGAGCGGTGCCTGTGCGTGGAGGAGCCTTGCAGGGACGAGCTGGCCATCAGCAGGAGAAGCAGCAAAGCCGGGTTCCTATGGAGGTGCCTCTCTTACGGGAGCTCTGTCTTCAGAGAAACCCCAAATCCGCGCGAATCGTACCCCTTTCGGCACAATTCGGTTGAAACAGGTCAGCGAAACCGAACTGTTTGGGAGGGGAATGCGCAGGCACAGGTGTGCATGAGCCTCGATTCATTTGGAAACTGGGCTGCGAGGGCCCATGGGCTTCTGATTTCACGGCAAAATGGTCAAAGGACACAAGCGGTGCTGGGCTTGGGCTCTGCGCATCTCGGAGGGCTCTCCGGGTGACATCCATGTGGCCGTCCACGCTGGGACTATCCGAGGCCAGGCGAGATGAAGTCAACACGACATTTTTCCACGGATTTCAGCTGCAGGGCTGCGGGTGGAGAGCTCTGCCTGGAGATCGGCACGTCTCCTGGGGAAGGGACAAACCTTCCCTGGGCTTGGCCCCGTGAAGGGTGCAGGCGCTCTGGCTCACGTGCAGGTCTGGCCCATCTCGCAGAGCTCAGCACGCTCGCTTGTCCCATACTGCTGGTCGCTGGGAATCTGATGGCTTCGTGCAGCATCGTCAGGGCTCCGCTTAGCCCAGCCGGCTGGCTCCTCGCCACGCAATTACAAATGCAGACGCTGGAGCAGCAGCGGGCAGCGCGCGGGGCTGGACCAGGCACCTGCATACAGATCAGCCCCGGGGCCGGAGCGGCGGCGTTCGGCAGGCTGACACCCACTTCACCGGGGAAGCGCCAGGCTGAGATGCCGTCTGTCGTGGCAGCGGCAGGGATGCTGGCGCAGGGACCTAATTAAGCACTTTATGCATGGGTGGTTGTAATGAAAACCATATTGCCAAGAGGACTGCTCTTGGCCATGCTGAGGATTCACCAGTTGCAAGAGAAATGTTTAAAAAAAACAAAGGAAAAAGCCCAGAGCTTTGCACTGAAGCGTGGCAGGTCTCTCCCACTCTCCTCCCCACCTCTTGACTATTAAAAAGCGTGGCAGGTGGAGGTTTCTCTAACCTGCCGAAGTATTTGGCCACCGGCTACCGGAGGCAGGAAAACTTTTGGATTTATTCATGGCCACCTGTCAGGGGCTGTCATTCCCCATGCTGAGCTACAGCCTGAAGTTTGCTGTGCTATAAATCAGCTCCTCTTGGACATCATAACTCTTCTTTATAGGCTCTTTCCCCCTCATAAATAAACCTCATTCCATATGTATATACTGCAAAAGGCAAGCCTGATTTGCAGCTCCGTGCTGGCTCGGGTGGCATCTCTCTGCCAGCTGACAAAGTGCCCGGGGAATTTCTCCAGCCCGGCTGCATCCCTGCGTAGGATGCATCCCTGCGTGGGATCCCCTGGCCGAGGGGACCGGGACCCTCCAGGGAGACCTGGGCGAAGCAAGGATTGGGGTGGATGCTCTTTCCCATCCAAATTCATGTACAGCAGAACAGGGGGTGGAGCCAGTCACTTGGAGAGTCCTTCAGCCACAAAATCCTCTTTGCACACAGAGAATAAATGCATTTACTGAAATTAGGACCAACTGAAGAGATGTGTCATTAACAGGAGAAAAAAAAAAAGGAGATTTGTGAGAAGCGTGAGCAAATCGAACAAAGTCTGAGGCTTGTTTTCCCTCCCCCTACATGGTCGCAGCAGGGATGGAGGTGGCTCCTTGGGGGGACAGGATGGGGAAGGTGGCTGCGGCTTTTGCTCCGCTCCCTCCTTGGCATCCCCGGCCAGGAGCAGGGAGGGAGCAGACGTCAGCGCTCAGCCTCAGACAAAGACCTTGTTTCAGCCAAAACAGTTGAGCAATTTATGTCCCCCGCTGTCCAAATGAAGAATGGACCCCTCTATTTTTGTCCTCTGGCTGGTATTTTAATGGCAGATTAACAGGCGATAGGTCTAAAGGTGCAATTTGCCTTTTTTTTTTTTCCCCCTTAAAGAGATTGCAAAAGTGCACATTGGCATTTGGTTTTTGCAATGGGCTTAAAGAAGGCACTGACCAGTGACCCCATCATGAAGCCGGGGTCGGTTGGAAATAGAGAATTCACCCAACCCATCACAGCAGTTTCGTCTCCCTCTATTGCTCCCACAGGGATGCCAGGGATCTCACAGGGATGACAGAAGTGCCGAGACCAGACTCAACCCAAGTGCGTGTGGATGCAATTCCCACTGAAGTCAATAAAAGCAGTTCTCATCCATGCTTATCCCAATTTTCTGCTGTACCAGCACCAAATCCCAGGGAAGGGAGACAGAGCAACCTGTACCTGGAGCACAGCTGCGGCATGCCGGGCCAGGAGGCCTTAAATCTCTTTTTGAACTCCTCCTTTGAAGGTTAGGGATTGCAAGGCTGGGGACGAAGGACGCTGCGGGGCGGTAAATCCTGCCGGGAGCACTGCCCGCGCGTGCCCGCCCCGCAGAGCGACGGGCTGGCGCGGGGCTGACTTACTGCCACTGCCCACGTTATCATTTTGAATGGTTTAACTCGGCAACTTCTAAGCAGAGAGAAGATTAAGCCCGAGCAGAGCATTTTTTGTAACTCCGGCAAGTCCAAGGCGGGGAGACGCAGGGGAGCCCTGGCACTGGTGCTGAAGGGGTGCTGGGACGCTGAGCACCTTGCAGACCCCGAACCCTTTAGTTTTTGAGGCCTGAGCATGGGTTTTTCATCGTCTCTCTTTGCAAATCCCAGCTGCAGCCCCCTCGGAGCCCCGCTCAGCATGGGGCCAGGCAGCAGGCAGCGGTTGGGGCTGGTTTCTGGCGCAGGCAGCTCCCATCTCCTGGCTGCCATCTCCAGTCAAGATAGTTCACACATTATCTGCCTCTTGACTATTAACAAAGCCGTCGGCGTCGGTTGCCAAGAATTACTTAGAAATCATAACGCAGTCTAATCAATACTGCTTTCACCCACGCAGGGAGCCGCTGGGGCGGGAGGGGGCAGCGAACAACATCTGCATCTAAAGCATCCCACCACGCAGAGCGGAGCCGGCGCAGGCGCTCGCAGCTCGGCCGTGCGCGAGGGTGCTGGGGTGGGTGTGCTCCCCCCGAGCTTCCCTGGCCGGCGGGCTGGCCCCAGGCTGAAGCCGAGGTGTTTCCTTCCAGGAGAACCTGTCCCTCGCCCATTTCTGAGCACTCGGGTCAGAGGGGAGCCAGGGATGTTGCTCTGGAGTAAGGATGGATGAAGCAACCAAGATGAACTTTCCGGCACAGCTGAACACCGACTCCTCCTTACCCAGGAGGACCCTGGAGCATCTCTGCCTTACTTACCCCTTAAAATTAGTATCGCAATCAAGCGCCTCTCCAGATTTATACCGGTACGATCTCCGGTCCTGATGCAATGTCGCACAGGTTTATGGAGATGCTGTTGATTTGGACCAGTGATCACAGCGACAAGACTGCAATGCCAGGAAACTTCCCAGGGCCGCTCCTGATTTACATCCGTGATTCCGCTTAATCATAAGCACTGCCAATGCAATCCCAGTCAAAGGCAGCTTATACCAATGTGGCAAAAATTTGCCCTATAAATTATCTTTAGAGCACAAGGATTTCAGGCATGCCTGTCCTAGATTAAGCCGTGTCCTTGTCAGTCTTGAACTAGAGAGGAAATAAATCCCTCTCTCCTTTTTTTTTGCCTGACCTACCTGCCTGGAAAGCCAAGACCTGGCAGGAGACAAGCCCTGCCCGCTGCTCCGGCTCCCCTTGCACACGCCTTGTCTCCATCGCCGTCGGCGGAAATATTGCTGGCATCCGTTTCGTTTCATCAGGAGGGAAACTGAGGCAGGGAGTGAGACAAGGGAGGCTCCAAGGTCCAGCCAGGGCTCGTTGCAGAGCCAGGGAAGGAGCCTGGGGAAGTAAGGAATGCCCCAGCAGAGCCAGAAATGCCCCCCGAGCTGCAGTGGCCGGTGCTCCCCCTCCTCCGCGCCTGCCGGCATGTGTAATTAAATAATCAATTATCGGCGCGCGGGTTTTATGGGTGCGTTTACGCCCCTGTTGCAGGCAGGGGACGGCAGGCTGTGGGCAGGAGCGTGGTGCGCTGCCAGATGGGCCATCAAACCCCGCTGCCGGGCGGGCGTGCGGCTCCGCTGCCTTCGCTTCTCTTGTTTGCAATGAATTTACAAATCCTTTAAGTACGGAAAAAACTGAGCCTTCCCCCAGGAGAGACAGATGGCTGCAGAGGCATTAGGAAGGCAGTCAAAGCAGAGGGGGGGGCTTTGTTGTTTGGTGGTTAATATCTGTGTGCCTGTATCTTTGTACGGCTGCAAACAATCCCTTTGTGTTTGACTCGCCTGCCCTCCTCCGCCTTTCCCCTGGTGAGCGCAGGGAGCTGGCAGCCCGGCCCTCCTTGCCAAGGGTTTTGCTTTGATCCCGCTGGAGAAGGGTAAGACCGATGCTGGGTCAGCATCAGCCCCTGCATCTCCTCCCGCCCTGGTTGCCACCACGCAACCGCTGCCGCAGCGGCGTCCAGCCTTGCTCCCGACTGCAGAGCCCGTGCCTGGGCGGCTGGGCGTCCCTCGAGGGGCTGTAGCCAGAGGCAACGCCGCCCTTCCCGAGGCTGCTCCGGCCGCTGCACGGGCAGGTTTAGGAGGTGATGGGGAGCGGGGTGGTCCTGGCAGGGCAGGCAGCGAGGGGATGCAGCCCCGTGGCGGTCGCTGCCGGAGGAGCAGCTGAGGCGGGCAGCAGGGCTGGCCCGCAGCATCCTCCCGCGGGGCGAAGGCATCGCAAGGCAGCCTTTGGGAAGGCAGCTGCATGTGCCTTTTTTAAATTTTTTTTTTTTTTTTTTCTTAAATAGCAGCAGGACTTTTCAAATTCTCAGCGTCGTGAGTCACCTTACATATTGATCCCAGGCAAGAGGGCACTGGGCATGTGTGGGACAGAGATAAATCTGGAGCTCCACGCAGGGCGGGCTGGCTGGTTGTTTAGTTATGGCACAGGAATAAATGTCTGCTTTGTGTCAGCTCTTTGCAAGGTCCTCCGATGTCCTTCCGGCTCCAGCTCTGCCGCACACATTCTGTCTCAGGCTGAACAGATACATCCACGGCCAGAAATTGATTTTCTAAAAATGTAATATGCACACAAAACCCAACATGTATAAAATATGTCGGATTGTGGGGGAACAATTGCTCTTCTTTCCTGCCCCCAAAAAATCAATTGTAAGAGTGTATGTAAAAATACAATGGCACTAAACGCCAAATAATTAGGTGATTGTGCTTAAGCGAACATCTTATTTAAAAATGGCTCAGCAGTACGCGGCTGTGAGACACAATCTAATCAGAATGAACCAGGAAATGTAGCAGTTTCCAGGTGAGTAAGCTGAAATGCAGAAGTCATTGTATGAAAGGGAGGGGAAAAAAAAAAATCAGGGATGGAAATGGCAAGGGAAGGAAAGGCGAGGAATCAGCTACATAGACAGGAGTAATAGTAGCACATTGCCATCATTATTTCTGAGCGGAAAGCACAGCAAAAAGAATGAGGGGAAAACATGAAATTAAATCAAATATGATTACTGAGCAAATAGAAAAGGACCAGCTCAGTGGTTTGGTTTTTTTTTTTCCTTTCTAGAGTGTGTTTGGGCAACGAGGAGCCCACTAGAGCGGAGGCAGGGATGGGAGAGGCTGGGGGGCATGGGGGGGGACGCCGGGGCTCGTCCCTCCGTGGCCCCCATCGCACCCCACTGCAGCCTCATCCCAGCGCGGATGATCCCTTCAGGTCAGGAACGAGCAGCAAGAACAGGTGGGAATCTATTACCCTAAAAAATGTTTTTTAATCCCATTTTCATGCAAATGTCATTGCAATAAAGAACACGGAAGTTCAACACAGGTACCAGGGCATAATTGCATCTGAATAGATTGCTTTTCAGAAAAACCCACTTTTTCTTTAATTTTGAACTCCCCGGTGCACCAGCTGCTCCTTTAAACACCTCCAGCGCTCGCTGCTCCCATCACCGCTCAAGCAGCTCTCATAATCAACGAGTGCAGGGGCCCTCGGTAGCTTCGGCTCATCCGTATTTCCCGGCGGCTCGTTCATCACCGGTGCAGGGAAGGCGCTCAGCCCCCGTCCCCGCTGCTTTTGCCGGTCGTCCCTTAAAGCATCGCCGACGGCCACCGCGGCGAGGAGCATCGGAGAGCGTGGCCACGCCGCCTTCGCTGCCCAGCTCCACCGGGACACCGAGTTCAGCAGGGTTTTACCTTCCAAGCTGCCAGTGCCGACGCTTCCCAGCACGGCGCATCCGCCAAAAGCACCCCACGACGGCAACACCCGCTGCCTGTTTGCACGGCCAGGACACGAGACGCCAGGCCCGTGTTTAGGTCAGGAAAGGACCAGGCAAGGGCTGGAGATGGGGCAGGCAGGAGATGGGACTGATGGGGAGGGAGCAGGTGCCCGTATTTTCCCCCTGGCATGCACGTGGTGCCCGTGCCGAGTGCGGGCAAGGCGGTGGGGGGCAGGGGATGATGGCTGCAGGCAGACGGGAGCGGGCGGGGGGTCACCGTCCCATGCTGGGCTCCCCTGCAGGCAGCACGACGGGAAGCATCCTCCTCCCCCCCACCCCTTCTTGCCATAATTTGCCTTTGCTTTCTGTCCTGGTTTCAGCTGGGACAGAGTTAATTTTCTCCCTAGTAGCAGGCACAGTGCTGTGTTTTGGATTTAGGATGAGAAGAATGCTGATAACACGCTGATGGTTTAGTTGTTGCTCAGCGCTGCTTATGCCACTCAAGGACTTTTCAGCTTCCCATGCTCTGCCAGGGGCACAAGAAGCTGGGAGGGGGCACAGCCAGAAGAGTTGATCCCAACTGCCCCAAGGGCCATTCCATACCATACGGCGTCATGGGCAGTATAGAAACTGGGGGGGTTGGCTGGGGAGCAGCGATCGCTGCTCGGGAACTGGCTGGGCATCGGTCGGCGGGTGGTGAGCAATTGCATTGGGCATCACTTGTTTTGGATATTATTATTACTATTATATTGCTACTATTATCATTACTATTTTACTTTATTTCAATTATTAACCTGTTCTTATCTCACCCCAGGAGTGTTTCTCACTCTCACTCCTCCGATTCTCTCCCCCATCCCATCGGGGCAGGGGGAGTGAGCGATGGCTGCGTGGTGCTGAGCTGCTGGCTGGGGCTGAGCCACGACACTTTCTCATAAAATTTAAATTATTCAGCCTCGAAGGAGAGCCCCCTCCCCTTCCCTCCCTGCCCCTGTTTTGATCTTTCTGGTGCAGTGCAGCTGTTAACAAACCCTCCGCGTGCTGGAGCCGGCACGCAGATGTGGCCACGCGGTCCCTCTCGCAGAGGAGCCCTTTGAAGGCAAGCGGCGAGTGACGTGAATGGCGAGCGGGGACGCTTGCGGCGGGGAGGGGGGCGGCTTTGATCCGGCGTGGCGATGGAGAGCACAGCCCCTCGGCCACGCTCCCCGCGGTGAGGATTGCCAAAATCAGGTGAAAGATGAGCGTGGGACCCCCGATGCCATGGGGTGAATTGGGAGGGGGTGCACACAGAGGGTCCCCAGGGGCAGCGGAATGCCGTGGGAAATGCTTTCATCCTAGAGACCCGCAGCTCCCGGATGGATGCAACGGCTTTCCCATGATGCCACCCAAAATCAGCCCCATCCACGGGACTGGGCCCCCGGCCAGGCAAGGCGCAGCAGCCTCATTTCTCCCCCCTGCCTGCTCGGGAAGGACAGGCTTTACCCCCCCGTCCCTCTCCCCCCGCAGCCTGGCTGTGCCGCCAGGCGAACCGGCCAGCCCTGTGCCGCTCCGCGCCCGGGGCTGTTCGTGAAGGTCACTTTTGACCCGCGTCCCCTGCAAACGTGCTGAGTCTCCACCTCATTTCCTATGCATTGAACTTCACAGACCTGGAGGACTCTCCGACAGCGAGGCATGGGGATTTGACCATTATTTTTCCCTTGCCTTCCCCACATCTCTCTCCAAGAGAGGATTATGGGTTGCACCTATTAATTTTAGACCTGAAGCACCGAGTGGAACTTTGCTGAGTGTTTTATAACCTGCTTTCTCCCAAATCCCCCCTCCGCCCGGCACTGCGCTCGTGCCCTTCTCGGCGAGGAAGGAGAAAGTGGTGCGGAGGCGGGAGGGGGGGGATGGCTGCGTGCGCTGCCCTCGGCGTGGTCCGGCAGCGCGGGCGAGGGGCCGTGCCCCCGGGATGCCCAGCCTGGGGGGGGGGGCTGCAGCGACCCTGCAGCGATTCAGCGGCAGAGCCCACCTTTTCCGCGAGCTCAGGCTTTTGCTCAAGGAGAGGGGTGCCTGAAGCCGTCATGCTGATCCCAGGCTGTCTGGAAGAGCGCGGAAAAGACGGGAGCAGATTGCACATCGCTCCGGGAGGGACAGCAGCTCTGCACAGCCATGCCCTGAAAGGGACTGGTTTTGCAGGCGGGTGAAGCGCAAACCTCCCTGGCATTAGCATGAGCAAATGATTCCTCATCCCCCTGCGTTTCGCCTCCCCATCGCTCCCATTCAGACGTGTCTATTAACCCGGTTCCCGAGAGCCTGGCAGGGCCCAGGTTGCCTGGGTATCTCTGCCCAGCACCTTGCACGCTGGCCCCGCTGCTGGCCGGGGGCCCTGGAGCTGTAAATCATCAGAAACCCCGCGTGCCGCCTTGCAGCGGCGGGGCGGCCGTGCCAGAGCCCCCTGCCAAAAGCAGACAAAGGCTGTGCCACCACGCTGCAAAATCAACTGGGCAGCTCCCGGGGCTGCGCCGCTCCCACAACGGCACGGGACCAGCACGGAGCAGGCACCCTGGGGACCGCCGGCTGCCCTCGCACCCCACCACGGCCGGGTCACCCCCTTTTTCGGGTGGCATTTGCAGCGGGAAGGCTGGCTGATGGAGGACGCACGGCCCGGCGCACAGCTGGGCAGCACCAGCCAGACCAAACCCCTTCATCACCCACGCTTGTGCAAGGGGAAAGGCAAGAATAAAAGCCTGGGATTTGGTTTTTGCATCCTCTTTTAGCCTTTCTGGGGGGATATCAAACAGGATTTCAGCCGTGATTAAAATGTGAAGTGTTTGGTAGGGGCTGTCTATAAACCCGGTGATGATGGATTGATTTCGCTCCCAAACTTTTACATCCCGAGTCCTGCACCGTGCCGGCAGTGAGCACGGCCACGCAGGGAAGTTTTTATAGAGCATAAAGGCACAGGCGCCGTAAACTAAGGGGAGATGGGCTGGCTTAAAGCAAGCTCCGCTTAAGAGGAGACGGATGCAGGCGCGAATGTGTGCGTGCAAGAACAGCTGCCAGGGGAAATCTGCTGCCATAAAACCGGGCACTGGCACTATTTGGTCCCCTCCTGCCAGGCAGCTTTACGCACCTCCAAAACTCGATGCATCCCTGAGGTGGGGTGGGAAAGGGAAGGATCCCAGCGGATTAACCCATAGGAAGCATGCTATCAATGGTGCCACAGGGATTTTTCTTTTTTTTTTTTTTTTTTATTATAAATAGCCAAAAGACTTGATCCCAATTCCCCTTTAAATGGGCAAACCATAATATTGATAGTTTGCAACAGATACAAGATGAATTGAACTCCTCCATCAGCCAGCAGAACCTCTTTTAACAGGGGATATATCGAAGCCATAAATTCCTGAAGACAGGATTGCTATGCAATAGCATAATATATCTTCTATTCAATCTTTCATACATTATGTTTTGTCCTGCATTTTTGGTAGCAATATTTATGGACTGGGAGATGTTCCTTGAAGAAGTATCGGCCCTAAGGGGCTCTCCTGCTCGCCGTGCTGGGTGGCCCTGGATTATTTGCAGGGACAATGCAGGGATGCTCGTCTGCAGGGCGGGCAGGCTGGAGTTAGGCTCTGGTCCTGGCTGCGTTTTCTGAGGCTTCTTTACTCTTGATTTGGGTTCAGTATTTGACCTCAAGGATGCCTGGAGCTCCTGTTTCCCCACTAAAAAAATAGCTGTATGGCGTGAGGCACCTCGGGACACCAGCAAGTCCCTGCCTCTCCTCTGCGCAAGCAGGGTAGGAGACTTTAAAACTCATTTTGCTGCATTTTTCTGTGGGTTCCTTTCTCTGCCTCGAATGGGAAAAGCACCAAGGAAATGCACTTTAAATAGGTAAACAAAAAGAGGAATTCTCCTGAATCATAATTTCCTTTTATGTGGTTCTGCCTCGAGGCTTCTGGCTGGTAAAATTAAAGAAATACAATTAAACTGTAGCTGGCTCCCCAGTGCCTCTCTGCAAACGAAGGCAAAATACTACTGGCGCACACAGAAAAAGCACCCAGGCCTCCATAACTTAGCTGCTTTAATTTAAGCTTCTGCTCACAACCCTGTCAGCAACCAGGAACCGGTCCCATCTGCTGCTACTCTATGGTCTTGCATGAAGTGAGCTGGCAAGTCTCACCTTCATTCCTCATGGGCAGGTGCCAGCAAGCTAAAAATACAGCTAGAAATGACCCTTTTCTTGGCAGCCTCCAGGAAGCCTGAAAGCTGCAGCAAGACAAGCCTTGGCTGGGAGCGGCGCTCGCTTTTTCAATGGGAAAGGTGATATTTCCGTTGGATCCACCTGGGCAGCCGGTAGGCTTTCTGTTCCATGCCGTCTCTTGATCACGGTCAAGTCTGTCTCTTAAAAGCAATGTCGCAGCGCTCCTGGGACGTCACTTGGCAGAGGGGATGCAGGGTCTGAATGGAGCTGGGTGGGAGCTCGAGAGGGGATGGAGCTGAGATGAGCAGAAATGAGCATCTCCATCCTACGGGAATTTCTGATCTATTACGTTATGCCTTTTTTCCCCATTACAAACCCCTCCCTTTTTCCAGAAATAAAAGTAGCTGGTGCGCTGACCAGCATTGCCGTCAGGACGCTGCTAACCCAAAGCAGCAGGGGTTTTAGCCCACCTCATTTTGGGTCCCAGCCCATGGAGGTCCCCAAGCAACCAGGCACTTGCTGCACTTGGTGTTCATGCGTTGGGGCATGTCCTGGTTTCAGCTGGGACAGAGTTAATTTTCTCCCTAGTAGCAGGCACAGTGCTGTGTTTTGGATTTAGTAGGAGAAGAATGCTGATCACACGCTGATGGTTTAGTTGTTGCTCAGTGCTGCTTATGCCAGGCAAGGACTGTTCAGCTTCCCATGCTCTGCCAGGGGCACAAGAAGCTGGGAGGGGGCACAGCCAGAAGAGTTGATCCCAACTGCCCCAAGGGCCATTCCATACCATACGGCGTCATGGGCAGTATGGAAACTGGGGGGGTTGGCCGGGGAGCAGCGATCACTGCTCGGGAACTGGCTGGGCATTGGTCGGCGGGTGGTGAGCAATTGCATTGGGCATCACTTGCTTCATATATCATTATTATTATTATCATTATTATACTGTTACTATTAGCATTACTATTTTACTTTATTTCAATTATAAAACTGTTCTTATCTCGCCCCAGGAGTGTTTCTCACTCTCACTCCTCCAATTCTCTCCCCATCCCATGGGGGTAGGGGCAGTGAGCGATGGCTGCGTGGTGCTGAGCTGCTGCCTGGGGCTGAGCCACGACAGGGCAAAGCCAGCTAAATCAGAGAGCGAGTGGCGTGGCTGGCCCCTGGGTGTGCGGGCAAGCAGGGATGCGAAAAGTCAGAGGCGAGCAAAGCGCTTTGGAACCTGTCGCCCTGATTGCTGGAGAGGGTTTTATCTCATTAAAACAAACGAACAGATGACTGTTGCCTGTGTCGACAGGGGGACTGCGCTTCCCGATTACACTTTATAAACCCCAAGCTGTTTACTGCCGCGGCAGATAAGTGGAGCTTTTAAGAGGAGGAGATACAGTCTGGGGTTTGTACGCTTAGTAGACGTTGCATGTGTGTGCATGTGTGTGTGATAATGTGACGAGCCCAAAGTGCACGCGAGGCTGCGGTTTCTCCCCCGCAGGAAGGAGGCAGCAGCCCCTCAGGACCCCCCGGAGGGGTCCAGGCATGGGGCACCCCCCCAGCACCCATCCCCACCCACCCAGCCACCGGCGCGGCATCGAAGGCAGGGCAAGAGGCGATCCCCTCCGTAAAGGATTCGAGAGGTTTGTGGGGTTTCCATAGCCTCTTTGGCCACATCCAGCCTTTTTCCGAAGCTGCTTTCAGGGCTCTGGATGTAATGGATGCACATAACATAAAGCACATCTTAATCAATGTGAGAGATTCTGCTTAAAACCCAATGATTTTGATCTGGAGCCTGACAACGTGGTAATTTATATGCAGTGCAGCATAACCAAAGAGCTTGTTATGCAAACACAGACCACTGATTTGACAAATCTCCTGGAAACAGAATTAATGTCTGTATTCTGTGAAAAGATGTAATTTATTTTAATATTTTAAAGAGAGAAAATTATATATGCATGTATATGTGTGTATAAATAGAGCGAAACAGAAATAAACACATATGCACACGCAGAGATATATATTTACAAACATTTTGATACAGCTATGTGAATATACGTGATCTGCTTGGACAAGGACGGATGGCTGGACGGACAGACGGATACTCAGTGGATGTAGATCATCGTATTTTGACTGGCATCCACGGGATTGCGTTGATTTACTTCACTTTCAGCCGCGGCCGAAAGCAGATAGTTAATTAGTTCCGTGTTGATAACCTAGCCCTTCTAAAATGACGGAGGAATGCTGCTGTTGCCCGGCGCAGAGCCTGGCCCTCTAACACAGTCGCTGCAGACTTTGCACCACTGCGTTAAACAAAAAGATGCTGAATTGGAAATGGCCTCCTGGTTATCGGTGGCATCTCTCGCTGTGTTTATTTATGGGCTGCAATAATATTAGTATAATATTATTGTTGTCCTTTTTGCAAACTGTGCTTTATTTATGGCAATGAGGTAGGAAACACAGTCTGCATAATTGAGGTTTTGATGGAACGAAACATATGTGAGAAATTTCTTAATTTGATTTCAGACACACACAATGTTCGCTACCCAGTCTCCTTATCTTCCCGTCTATTTGTCTTTCTCCATATGGGCACATCCATTTATCTATCGCTCTGTTACTTCTGAGACTCCTGCTTCTCCGGGATCCATTTTTGGTTTGGTTTTTTTTTTTTTTTTTTCCTTCTTCTATTTATGGAGGAGGCAGAAAAGCTGGTGAGAGCACAGACGGGCATGAAAGAGAGCGCTTCCAGGAGAAGGCTGAGCATGGGAACAGCAAGGCGAGGAAGCTTGGAAGATATGGGGGAAAGAGAGCCGCTTCCAGAGGGGAAAAAAGGGAAAAAGGAGCAGAGAAAAAGGGTCGTGCAAAGTTTAAAATAACCTTCTGACAGCCCAGGGCTTGTGTGTCAACGCAGATGCTTATGACCGCCGGCTGTAAACTGCTGCCTCCGGTTTACCGCCTGTCCCTCCCGCAGCAGAAGCTAACCAAGCAGCGTGGCTCGCTGCCTAGACGTTTTACATCGCTTGCATATCTTTCGTTCGTGCGCCTGAGCATCGTTAGGTGTGTAAGAGCCGCCTTGCTTTGGCAGGACGCGGTCAGTACCCGTAGTCCCTCCCCGGCCCGTCGGCTCTGGGGCCGTGGCACCGGCACCTCCGCGGATGCAGCTCACCGTAACGCCTGCCGATACGTAGAATCATCATAGAATCATAGAATCATCATAGAATCATAGAATCATCACAGAATCATAGAATCATCATAGAATCATAGAATGCTTTGGGTTGACAGGAGCACTTCCCTTCCCGAATCGGCGAGAGGGAATCGATGGCCTGGCATTGATCGCACTCCTCGTGGCCCGAGCCCCGGCTCTCCTTTCTCCCCGCTCCTCCGCCCCCGTCCTTGTTAATTAAAGAAGTGGCTCCTGCAAACCCCACCCTCCTTGCAAGGCGAGGGGTTGCCCCGGTGCAGTCAGGCCAAGCCTATGATGGACAGCTGCCTATAGGCACCGCTAGCTACACGGTGTGTAAGCGGGAGAGGCTGTAGGAAACTAATTAAGCATTCCGTCCTCCTTTTGCCTCAAAGTTGCTATGCAAAACCAAAGCCTATTGAATGTTCAAGCAGAATTCTTATTAATTTTATGTGGGAGATAGGAGAATAATTGCCTGGAAACCTGGTCTGAAGAATGGAAACAGACCGTCTCTTCTTTCTTACTTAATTTGTATCAACTTTTTTATTTTTATTTTTGGGAGCTGAAAACGTGGAGTGTGATTTTCAATGCTTTAGAATGTGTATTATGTCCCCACTTAAGGAGCTGCTGTGAAGTGGGTTAGACTAGCGAAAATGCGCTGCCCTGAATACAAGCAAAATAGTACCAATAGCAATAATAATAATGCAAATGTCAGGGCTCTCGCGGCGCTGCGCACCACGACAGCAAAACGCGGCTTTGTGGGAATGCTCGAGCCGGTGGGAATCGCCTTGGCTGGCCCTAAGCGTGCGGAGCCGGCGTGTCACGCCAGCACACAAGCACACTGCATCGCGGTGCTGAGCCCTCTCCCCCGGGAGAACCAGCCATAAATCTCCCAGCACAGCACTTCCTTCGCAGGGGCATGAAAAAGTCATTAGCTGGGAAGAGAGGCAGGGCAGGAAGAAAGAAATGCGCAGCACGGAATGGGAGGAGGAGGAGGAGGACGAGAGGGATGGGGAGGCAGGGACCCAGGGCAGCATCTTCGCTGCTCGCAGCCCTGGTCCCATCAGGGCGTCACGCAGCCGCCCTCGCGGCAGCCGCCCCGCTCCTCCACGGCCCTTCCTCTCCATGTTCTCCATGCAGGAAGATTGGCGGTGACCTTTAAATGTCACTTCCAAATGCCAGCCCTAGCTAAGTGGCTACAAAACGCAGTGTTTATGCTGGATGATGGGGAGTGATGGGCCCGCACCGCTCACCTCCTGACGGAAGCGAGACGGGGATGCTGGAGAGAGCAAAGGGCCCCTTGGGCGGTCCTTGGCCACCTTCTCCTCCGCCCCTCAGTAGAGAAATGCAGACGGGGCACCCTGTCCTCTCGTCCCTGCCCTCCACGGGCAGCTCCTCGCTGCTGGAGACAGCTTGCGTGCACCCACGTGGGGTTTTTTCCTCCCCTTTGCACTTGCAGACGGCTGGTGCCACAACCCCCGGCTGAGGAGCTGCTGCTCACCGGGCTTGGAAGCATCAGCAGTTTGGGTCACCTCGCCAGAAGGTGCAGAAATCGGGGCTCCCCCGGCACCGGGGGGCTGTCGAGGCCACGTTTCCACCCTGCCAGGGATTGCTGACCTGTGGCATGCAGCAAGTCAAACAGCAGCGTGATTTGCCCTGCTTCTTGATCACTTTTAATTAATTAAAATGAAGTACCAAATCACACCAGGAAAAAAAAAAAAAAAAAAACCCAACCAAACCCGATATTGTATTTCAAATGCATCGCGGTGTTCTTTCCATGTTCCTGAACATACGTCTCGAATTAGACCCAGCCAGTTACTGGGGGAGAAAAATCATTCAAGACTTTGTTTTCTATTGATTTGAAGTTTGAGTGAACAAGCTGTTCCTGCATGGTTTCCATCTGATCCCCATTAAATCCTGTCCCCCCCACTCCCGCAGCACAGCCCAGGCCAGCCGGCCAGGCCAAAATAAACCTGACATGCAGTACTTTTATGATGAAATAAAATAAAAGCACCGGAGTCACTGCTGCAATCACTGTCACGCTGGAACCATCAGCATTACCCGAAGTGAGATAGCTATCCAGAGGAAAGCGAGACACTTTGGCTACACAAATTGTATTTCCTTAGGCAGCGGATTAATTAAAACTATCAAGTGTTCCCGGCTTTTTGAAATTAACTTTGAAAGTGCTCGGATAAAAAAAGTGGGAAATAAGAAAAAAAAAAAAAAAAAGCCCGAACAATTTTTTTGTTCCTTTTCTTCTCCCTTGAGTGCAGGGAAAGAGAAGAAAAAGGCAAATTTCCCCCCAGCCCATTTGCCGTGCAGGAGGCATGCACGGCCCACGGGGAGCCGATCCTGCTTTGCGACACTAAACCCGCATTTGCCACGGCCCTTGGGCGAAACGTCCCTTCTGTTAAATTCCTGTTGGGGGGGGCTGCTTGGCTTCCCTGAAATGGTTCTTTTTCATTTCCTCCCCTCCATCCCAGCCTGGTGGCAGAGACCGGGTTCTGTGCTCCAAGGCGCCGTGCTCAGGCATGATGGAAATCCCAAGGGAAAAACGCTGGGGTGCAGCAGATGACACCTGATATAAACAAAAGGAGATGGAGAAATAAAAAGGGAGAGGGGGAAAAAAAACCCCACCCAACAGCCTGTGTACAAGACATTAGGGGCTATCACGAAGAATCATACTCAGTGCGGGATGAAGAGCCTGCACCAAATATACAGGAGCTGGCTGCCGGCAGGGATGGCTTCGTGATCTAAGAGAGCAATCGGGAAGACGGTGCCTCGTTCCCGCAGGACGGAGGTTTATTTCTCAGCAGGTTCAGCCGTGTGGTAGGTAAATTATGCTCAGCCATACTTCCTCGGGTCTTATTTCATGGCCCAGCGATGATTGTGCTACTGATCTTCCAAAGGGGGTTGTTCCGGGCTGGAGAGGCCTTATAAATAAGGATGTGGAAACCTTCCAGAAGAGACAATAGCTAAACACACCGTATAAGCATCCTGTCTTCTGAAATATGGGCTAAAATACAGCCAAAGAGCCCTGGAATAGGAACGTTTCACTGCACACCAGTTCCTCGGCATTAGCAAAGAGAGGCAGGGGATGCTAACCCAGCCAGGCAGAGCAATGCGCCCCATAAAGGCGAGATATTTGCAGGAACAAGTCCCACCAGGTTTAAAGCGAACGTTTATGGCAGCGCTGGACTCTCCTTGCTGCCGGTGCCAATCCAGGTTAGCATCAGCGGCTCGCTGGGGCTGTCCCAGTTTTCATCAGTCTCCTGCCTTCCTGCTCAGCCCTTTTCCCGGAGCAGAGCTGGCTGTGGGCAGGGGGTGCCTTGCTCCTCTCGGCTGCGATGCAGCAGGGCTGGTGCCCACACACCTCTCGCTCCCGGCGAGCTTGGAAGGGGCATCTCCGTGTTTGCTGGTGTCGTGGCAGCTGCTTTGTGAGCGGTGCTGCAAGCTCTCCAGCAGCACTGCAAGCTCCCCGGCGCTGCTGCAAGCTCCCCAGCAGCACTGCAAGCTCCCCAGCAGTGCTGCTGCAAGCTCTCCAGCAGCACTGCAAGCTCCCCAGCAGCACTGCAAGCTCCCCGGCACTGCTGCAAGCTCTCCAGCAGCACTGCAAGCTCCCCAGCAGCACTGCAAGCTCCCCGGCACTGCTGCAAGCTCCCCGGCAGCACTGCAAGCTCCCCGGCACTGCTGCAAGCTCTCCAGCAGCACTGCAAGCTCCCCAGCAGCACTGCAAGCTCCCCGGCGCTGCTGCAAGCTCCCCGGCAGCACTGCAAGCTCCCCGGCACTGCTGCAAGCTCTCCAGCAGCACTGCAAGCTCCCCAGCAGCACTGCAAGCTCCCCGGCGCTGCTGCAAGCTCCCCAGCAGCACTGCGAGCTCCCCGGCACTGCTGCAAGCTCTCCAGCAGCACTGCAAGCTCCCCAGCAGCACTGCAAGCTCCCCGGCACTGCTGCAAGCTCCCCAGCAGCACTGCAAGCTCCCCGGTGCTGCTGCCAGCTCCCCAGCAGCACTGCAAGCTCCCCGGCGCTGCTGCAAGCTCCCCAGCAGCATTGCAAGCTCCCCGGCACTGCTGCAAGCTCTCCAGCAGCACTGCAAGCTCCCCAGCAGCACTGCAAGCTCCCTGGCGCTGCTGCAAGCTCCCCAGCAGCACTGCAAGCTCCCCGGCGCTGCTGCAAGCTCCCCAGCAGCACTGCAAGCTCCCCGGCGCTGCTGCAAGCTCCCCAGCAGCACTGCAAACTCCCCGGCGCTGCTGCAAGCTCCCCAGCAGCACTGCAAGCTCCCCGGCGCTGCTGCAAGCTCCACAGAAGCACTGCGAGCTCCCCGGCGCTGCTGCAAGCTCTCCAGCAGCACTGCAAGCTCCCCGGCGCTGCTGCAAGCTCCCCAGCAGCACTGCGAGCTCCCCGGCGCTGCTGCAAGCTCCCCGGCAGCACTGCAAGCTCCCCGGCACTGCTGCAAGCTCTCCAGCAGCACTGCAAGCTCCCCAGCAGCACTGCAAGCTCCCCGGCGCTGCTGCAAGCTCCCCAGCAGCACTGCGAGCTCCCCGGCACTGCTGCAAGCTCTCCAGCAGCACTGCAAGCTCCCCAGCAGCACTGCGAGCTCCCCAGCGCTGCTGCAAGCTCCCCGGCGCTGCTTACCAGCAGCACTGCAAGCTCCCACCGCTCTGCTCCGTGGTCCTGCGTTTTCCCCAGATCGCACCGTTTCTGTCTTTTGGGACAGGACAGCCCCTCCGCACATGGGTGTCCTGCACTGATGTCCCCAGCTGTGCCTCTTGCAGAGCTGCCTGCACTCCCTGCCTGGGGGTCTCCTGCCTGCACCATCGCACACGGGCTGAAATTTCCCTTGTTTTGACATGCACCACTTCACCACCTTCAGTAAAACATGCTGGGAGCGGAAGGAGCAGAAATGGGATCCCAAAGGGTCCTGGATCAAACCTAATTACTCTTCAAATGACTTCTAATCATCTCTCCCGCTCTTTTCCCCACAGCATCCATTGCTCCAGCAGCTGTGGAGCTGAAAGGAGGAAACAAATGCAAAACAAATCATTAGGAAACAGCAAACCCCAAATCTGCCCAAACCAAGTAGACAAAAAGCAGCTGAGGGTTGCTGCAGGATGGCTTGGCCTGCCTTCTGCATCTCAGCGGGGCTCTCGGCAGGTCTTGGCTGCCCGGAGAGAGGTTTCCTCTCCCCCTCGCTGCCTCCGCACCTTATCTTCAGGCTCAGACCAGCTGCTTTGGCTGCGAAGGCTGCGCAGTCGCTAATCCTGGCTCACCCAGGGATGGGGGGAGCGGAGGCAGTGGCTTGGAGCGTTCATTCTGCCGCCTTCTCCCTCCTCAGCTCCCGCCGTCCCCCTCCCCCCTTTACACCATCCGCGTGTTCGGGGGACACCAGCACCCTCCGTCTGAAGCCCCAGGGGAAGGGTTTTCCCTGGCCCAGGTTGGCATCACTCAGCTTGTAAAAGTTGTCCTCCCAGTTCCCCCAGTTTGACCAGTGGAGAAGGGACTGCACGGGGGGGGGGGGGCGGGGGGGGGGGCTGTCTGTCCTCTAGCTCAGTGACTGCAGTCCCCACGGTCCCTTAGGAAGCTCCGGCACACAGACCGGAGACTGGCCGCAAATGTCTCCTGTTCCCAAGTGCTCCCCTTCCATTAGTTAAAAAAAAAAAAAAAAAAAAAGTATAAAAATCAATCAGATGCTTTTTATTTGCTCTTTTTCCCCCTGCTGCAGCAAGCCTTTGCCAAGCACAGACATCCCATCCTGGCTGCCGGTGCTGAGGCCGCTTTCTCCATCCCAGATGGCTGGAGGATGGATGGATGGATGCGGCTGGCGAGAAGGGATGGGATGTGGGATGGGACAGGGATGGGACCGGCTGGCACGGGACCGGGTGGCACGGGGCTGGGGTGGCACGGGGCTGGGGAGAGCCTGCGGTGGGACAGCGGGGACCGCGCTGATTAACGCGGCGACGCAAGATGTAAAACACAACATTAGCACAAAACCTGCTCGAGCGTGTTCCCCTGATTACCTTGGAATTATAATTACACTGGCCCTTAATATCCCCACATCCAAGTAATTACAGCCGGCTTACCAGCCTCCAGCCGTGATCTGATATTAACTTTTAATCACCTCGCCTTCGTGCCGGGGAAGGGACAGCCGTGGCGAGCTGTCCTTGTTAGGGACAGTTCATCAGCACCTCGAGCACAGCGAGGGACGGGGATGCAGGGAAGGGGCTGGACTCTGCTTCCCTTCCCGGGGAGCTTTGGTGGCCAAGGGCAGCCGTGTCCCGCTGTCCCCATCAGTCCCTTTCTCCCTCGGGCTCCATCGGCGCAGCCTTTGCATCCCGGGCATCACCACCACCTCTCTCCCAGCTCCAAACCCTCCTGTGCCGATCCCAGCGGAGCAGAGAGGCAAAGCTCCGTTAGCCCTGCCTGCTTTGCCACAGGGAAAAGCGCTCAAATCCCAGGAGCTGAGCGGAGGTTAAAGCCAAGCCCCGGCCGGTGCCCACCTGCCAGGGGGAATAGCCCGAACACAGGCACCCAGCCGCAAACAGCGTCGGCATGACAGGGAAAAGATAAAATTAACAGCAGAGATGGACAGAGAGAAGAGGGGGGAAAAAGAAAAAAAACCCAACCCTCAGATAGTATAAAATATTCTCCCTAGAGGACCGATTTCAAAGACATTTTTAATTAACTGTGCATTTCACTGGAGCTTAGCAGCAGAATTATTGTACATTAAATAAATACCAGTTGATTATTAAGAACATATTTACCGAGCCTTAAGTACCGCAGGTCACAGATGTAGGCTCCTGCTTGGTACAGTTGTTTCAGAGTAATCACTTATTTACTTTATACCCTCTGTTGCTGGAGGGAAGGGGAGCAAACTTGGGGGGGCAGAGGCATCCCCGACCTGGGATGACCATACAGCGCAGCGGGCTGGGATGGAAAAAGTTTTCTTTCTCCCTTTCCCCTTCCACCTCTGCTGTAAGGAAAAGCCACCTTTGCTGTGCATATTTATCGGAGCTGTAATAAATGAGGGTCCGAGCCTTTTCCCCCAATGATTGATGGACACAGGGATTAGTTTAAGCACAAGGGGAAGCTAAGTGGTCTGGCTCGGACCACAGCACATTCATCAAGTCGACAGGCGGAGCACGGGTCTTCCTCCTGCCTTTGCTGGGAACCTTTCTTTTTTTAAACAAAAAAGAGCACTTTGGATTTTATTAGAGTAAATATACATATACAAACCAGTGCTCGTCTTTATCCAAGTTAACGGCAAACAGTCATAAGCCGGGCTCGGTTCACATCGCAAGAGAGAGTGTGTAAACAGTTAATGGCAGCAATTCCTGCGCAAAACGAGCTGTCTGCCCACCTTCTCCAGGCAGCAACCACGGCATCACAGCCTTCGGCGCAGGAATAGGGCCAAAACTGCCCTCTTTACCCCAGAAAGGGGCTGCAGAGGTGGCTCCAAGAGCAGATGCAGGAATGCAGATGTGGCTCCTTTGGAGGTAGACCTGTTGTCCCGGCGGGGCCCAACCGCCCAGGGCAAAACCCACGAGAGCCCCTGGGCGACGGCGGAAAACAAAATCCAGATTTTGTGGCTCCCAGCCATGTCCTCTTAAAAATAAATTCATGGCTCCCGTCTGCCTGGGCCATCATTTTGCAAGGTTTATGCACAAACCACATACAAGTAGACTGGAAACATAAAATTATATAGGGCAGTTAATTGAAAAACTGCCTGCGCCGCATGCAATAATTGACATTAAGTGTTGTTTGGAGCAGGAAATCGCTCGATATTAAACAGGCTCAGTGGTACCGTAACAGTGCTGAGCAGCTCTGGGACCAAACCAGCGCCTGCAGAAACCAGGAGGAGCCGCTCTGCTGCGGGGATTGGGATGGAAAATAAAGTTTCCATGAAGCAGGAGTTTCTGTGGAGGGTGTTGATACTACGCAGGTCCCGCAGCATGTACCCAACAGGATAACCGGGCGGGCTCGATGGCTGGGAAGAGAGTCATAACTTCAAGTGGCGGTTTAAATCAGTGCAAGGAAATAGAGCTAACGAGATTTTTATTTCTCTTGTTATTTTTTAAGTAAAGAGAGTAAAAGTTTGCAGTCCCCTGTATTTTCTGGGCATTAGCTATAGGATTTTAACCATTTACTGAGGTCAGCTGAGTTATTTCCCTTCCAATAACTATCCCACGGTGGGTCCCACGGTCCCGGTCGTGTTGCGCTGGGGCTGTACGTGCACTGCAGATGATCGCTGTCATTGCAAGTCATCTAAATAGGTGAGGAAAATATTAGGAGGTGAAAGACAGAGCAAAGGGTCTGTGGTTGCTTGGCCAAAGACACCCAGCAGGGCAGTACAGCCCTGGTCAAAGTCCTGCCCCGGGTATCTCCAGGTTGTCGGTGTGGTAGAAATAACCCTGCCCCGCTGCTAGACCCCATTGTGGGGGTCACCAGGGACCCCAAATCCCCCTCCCTTGCTCTGGTGACAAGGCAACCTTTGCTCCTGGGTTTGGGCTTTGCTTTCTCTCAGCTGGGACTAAGAAAAAAGATTTGGAAGTCTCCAACTCGGGAGCCAGGTTTTAACGTGCTGGTCGCGTCACCTGCTGCCTTACTAGCAGCATCAAGCAAACGGAATTTGTAGACACTTTTCCAAAGGGGAGCTATCAATATATTTATTTTGCTGCTGATGTATAGCTGAGCTAAGCATAAGAGTTTACTAAGTCTTGCGTATTTTCTGTCATCTCTACGACCCATAGGTTTTCCCCATAAAAATTTTTAGCTCTATCTCAGAATAGATTTTTTTTTATTATCAAAACCCCTTTCAGACCCTTCAGCTCCCGGAGGACACGGGTGCTTTCACTGCTGCAGCCAGGCTCCTGCAATCTGTTGGTCAGGGGTGACTGGCTTGTTCAGGAGGTGTTGCAATATGGGCAGAAAATATTAGCTTAATGCCTTCAAGCGCTGGTTTGAGCGTGGTGCAGCACATTTCATAATTCATAAGGTGACACCTTTGCTGTCATCTTTCAAAAAGGGAAACCAAAACGACGCCGTAGGGTCCCAGAAAAGGGCAGGGGAACCGCAGGAGCTCAGCCAACCCCATCTCTCCAGCAACTTTGGGCTGCCTGCTCCAGCCCAGGGTGCTCACCAGCCTGCAGAGCCTTGCTGTGTCCCAAAGGTCCCGGAGCATCCTAGAGCCCAGCCCAGCCCCGCTCCTCAGCATCTCTCAGCACACCCCACTCTGGCTGTGCCCGTAGGGAGAGAAAGAGCCCAGCCATGTGCCCAAATCTTCAATCAAAGCAGCATCCCACTAATTTCTCCTTTTGGGGGGGCCCCGAGGGCTGGCTGAGTTAAGGCAAGGAAGAAGAGTGCACAAACCGAGAGCTGCCGGAGCTTGCTCATTTATTTGGGCGATGATAGTTTAGCTTTAAATATTTATAGTGTTTCCTAATGTACTAGTAAGTGTACTGTAGTATATCCTGCAAAGACGATGAGCCTCTGTGAGCTCACTGCAAATACCCTCGTCTCTTCGCTGCTGAATCTTTGATGAGAATCAGGGAAGGAGGTGGATTCGCGTGCGTGTGCGTGCTGACAGGTGATCGGAGCACAGGAGGAAATATCCTACGGAGCAGCCCCGCTCTTCAGGCTCTGAGAGCGCAGGGCTCTGCCCCCCCAGCTCCCGTCCCGCGGAGCCGCCCTTCACCTGTGATTGATGATGAGCCCGGCCGGGGCGCGGGGGGAGGAAGAGTCTGTCATGCAGCCACCAGCTCAGCTGCTAAAGGCTGGAGAGCCCTGGGAGGCAGCCGGCGGTACCCGCCTGTCACCTGGGCACACGGACCGGGCTGGAGCCCCCGGGAACATGGAGCCACGGAGCCACGTCCCCCTGCCCCTCCGGCCGGCTTTGATTCACCAACACCTTCCCCTGAGACCCAGCACTCTCATTTCACTTGTGATGCAAGGCCAGGATTTATTTGGGGAAGGCCCTGATTTGCCTCTGTTTAAAGGGTTTCTTGTACCGATGGGCACGCGCTGCCAGACGGACATTCTGAACCTCTCTTCAGAGCGGCTGAAAAGGGAAATTATTTAATCAGGGACTATTTAAACTGCAGGGCGGACCTCATTTACCATTACGGCATGACATAAAAGCTTAACAGCTTTCACAAAAAAAACCCCAAAACCCTACGATCCACTTTTCCACCCCTTCAAGTTCTTGTAATAAATCTGCAAATAGGGAATTTATCATCTCTCGGTAAACGCGTCCCTTCCCCTGCGGCTCGGGGGAAATCCCTCGCTCCGGGTGCAGCTCACGCCACGCAGCCGTGCCACTGGGGACCGGGGTGTCCCTGCTGCCTGGGGACACCCTGCCAGCCCCAGCCCTGCTCGGGGCACAGGGAAGCATCTTCCCCATCGCGTGCTACGCGTCCCGCCCGGCACAGCCCCGCCGCGTCGACGGAAAGACTCGCCATTGATTTCCGACGCTCCTTGGATGCTCTCCAAAGCATGGGGAGCGCAGCCTAAACCTTCAGCCTGGCCTAAGTGATTGTTAATAATGAATCAATAATGATAATATAACCCTGCAGGGCAGTTTTGCTCTCGAAGGCGTCTTATTAATAGGAACCGAACAATTAGACCTCGACACCCTGGGGAGAGGGAAGCTTTGAGGTGCAAAAAGCTGCTGCGGGGTGAGGCGATGCGGGACCAGGGTGCCCGTTCGGGAGGCTGGTCCTTGTGGGTGCCTGGAGCTGAGTCCCAGGGGGTCCCTGCAGCCCCCCCAGCCGCTCCAGCACCCTCTCTGCAAAGCAGCTCTGATCCTGCAGGGAAGGGGAACGCGCTGCCCTCGGGCAACAAAAGCCGGGGCTGGGGAAGAGCGAGGCATTGCCCCGCACCATTCGCAGCGAGCGGATTCACAGATCATCACACGGGTGGGTGCAAAGCTCAGCGGGGATCAGAGCCCCCGCAGCAAGCAGCCTTTAAGCTGGGATGGTGAAGGGTCCCCACACTGCCCGCGGCTGCTCTGCTCGGCCCCGAGCCCGTCCTCGTCCCTCTGCCACCGCTCGGCGCCCGACGCGGCTGCATAATCAACCCAGCAAGGAACACGGGCAATTTTGCAGGGGAAATAAAAACGTATCTATAATTAATGATCCTCCAAGAACACACGGCCCCTTATTAATGTAGCAATTTGGTGAAACATAATTTATGAGACGCTGAGCTTAATCATCGACAAGATCCCGAGTCAGACGCCTGGGAAGGGAGGGAAAGGGGAGTCGCCTGCTGTGATTGCACATTCAAAGGACACTTGTAACATCCAGCTCTCTTGGCAGGAACAAACCCCCTCATGATATGGCTGGAGATAACCTGAGATGGGCCTGATGCAAGGGAAGGGGGAAGAAAGCAAATCCAAGCCGGCAGACAATCCATTTACAAACATCCTTTCCACAGGCACTGTGCTAATTATAAAATCGATAGACCCAAATCTGCTCTGCCAAACGGCTCTCCTCCATCCCTGGTCCCCGGAGGGAGGCAGGACCCTCCCGGGGAGGCTCAGGAGGTCCCCACGTCCCCTGGAAGTGGCTCTTCTTCTCCACCCGCTGTAGGACAAGTCCAGAGCAACAGGTTAGACCTTTTATAAAAGGTACCTGGGAGAGTCTGGAGCACGAAGCGTGTGCTGTGGGGCTTGAGGCTGGGCACAGCAGTGAGAAATTCAGCAATCTCATTTCACTTGGGTTTCCACGTGGAGATTTCTAGTAGGATAGCGTTTCCACAGGTTTCTGTGGGAAATACCTATTTCCAGGGAAAAGAGAAAAACTGAAATAACGACTCGGTTCTGGTTACCCGAGCCTGAAAACACATTCATGCAGATTTTGATTTTCAGGTTTTCAGTGAAAACCCTCAGCATATGTCGAGCAGCATATGTAACACGGAGCGGGGGCGGGCAGCAGGCGAGAAGATATTCCCAGTCAGCACTGGAAAGGGCCCAATGCAAAACCATTCGGAAACATCAGTAGCTTTTGCAAAATCATGTTCTCATTTCCCATTCCTTCACCAGCCCTGGCTTTGGATGTTCAGCACTTCTAAAAAGCAATCCAAGCTGTGATGCCACATGCTCTCCCCAGAGCTGCCAGAGTCCCTCTTCCCCGTGTGAATGGCAACTATCTTTTATCTGGGAGCTATTAACAATTAAAGAAATGATGCTCTGTTATTTATTTTCTGTCTTGCAAAAGCTCTTGGAGACCTCAGGCACAAGCCAGGGCCCGTGGCTCGGAGAAGCGGCTTTAAGGCGATGCTGTCTGTATTTAGCACATGCGGCATAGCAAGATATCTGATGGAAACACACGTTTCTCCTGCGACAGCCCCCTCTGCGCAGCATCTCTCTGCTTGCTCTGCGGTTTAAATTAATTTTAACGTGGATAAAAAAACCCTCATGCGCACGTGGGAAACTGCATGCAAAGTGGCTTTTACTGGATATTTCCCAGAATATGAATGATCGCGGCAGAGCAGTAAAAGCAGCTCCAGGAGCTCTCCCCCAGGTGTGTTCCTCTCGGGCGGTGTGGGCTGAGAGCCGTGCTCGGCTTCATCCTCACCATCATTTCCCAAGGAGTCGGTTGTGAAATCCTCGAGTAGCCTTGGATTTGTCCCAGCCTTTTGCCCGTGGATTTGAAAGCTCATTACACAGGGTAAGTGGTGAGGCCTGACAGCCTTCCAGGGAGGAGGAGAGCAGGCGAGAGCAGGATAATCCCACCGCCACGATCCCCAAAAGCCAGCCCTGCGGCTCCATACGCACGAGCACAGCCGAGCCACGAGCAGGGGATGCTCCCCCCTGCCCATCGCCCACCTCCGCAGAGCCCCCGCTCAGCTAAAGCCCCCGCAGGCACCAGCTCGACCACTTCTTTAAATCATGCTCTGGTCTGATAAGCATTTGAGAGCCTTTAAAATGATAATTGCACAGCACGGGATAAAGCGCAGCAGCCGTTGTGTGAATATTGAGGAGGGGGGGGACCAGCGATGCTGCGGCTTTCAGGGGGACGCGGGTGGCACAACTCTGCCAGCCGCCCCAGCACGAACCGGCCCGGCAAAGCATCGCTGCCCTCCGGAGCACCTTGGTATTCCCACTCAGCCATTGATTTGCCTTTCTGATCTCCATTAGCCCTCCCCCAAAAGGCTTCGTTAACACCTGGATTCCCAGCGTTTAAGGAGCAAGAGGCAGGACCCCAGGCAAAGAGCGCGGAGGCTGGCGATGCTCGGGAAGCCCGGGCAGGTCCTGCTGTTTGCTGCCAAGTGCAGCCTGCAAACACCTGTGCGCTCCAGCCGGCGCCGCGGAGGAAAGAGCAGCTAATTAAACCCATCCTCGCTGCTGCTGACCTCGCTGACGTTGCTCTGAGGGCTCTGACATCCCTAAAGAAAAGGGGCCACCAAATCAATTATCCCCAAGTCTGCGACGAGAGGCCTCCGGGAGCCAGCAGCCAGCGCTTGGATTGCCAAGGGGCCATCTGCACACCACAGCTGGCCCCCAAAGGCTGCGAAATGTGCTTTCGGGATAATTAGTGTGATTTATGTCGCCTTCAATTGATTGGGTCCCCAGAGCTTCAGGAATCTATCAGAGGGAACGGGCAGCATCGACCCCTTCGTTTCAAACCCGCACTGGAATCGCAGCAACTCAGGCGATGGTTAATAAGCAAATACCTTGCTCGGAAATGCAGTCAGCGTGTGCTGGGTGTGCAAAAGGCGGGCGGTGGGAGGGAGGGTCAGGGATTTTGTTACCCCAAGCCCGCACGGGTCTGGGGCTCCCATTCCGGGTCGGAGCGTGACGCGCCGAGGCAGCCGGGGTGGATGGGTTAAGATCAGCCAAAAGCACTGATCTGCAGTAAAATCAAACCAAGCCTATAGCAAAGCAGAGTCCTTGAGAATTAATAAAAAGAGAGGATTTTGTATGTTAGCACGCGGACGTGAGCTGCTGGTGTCCCAGCGGAGCAGGACTGGATGGCACCGGGACAGCAGGAGCACAGTCCCCTTTGCTACGGGAAAAGCATCCTGCGGGTCCTCTTCAGCCTTCAGCAGCCTCCGGCTCCGCTCCGGAGCACCAAGCTCGCTTTTGGTTTTGTTACTGGTGGTTTGGTTGAGTTTCTCTTCTATCTTGATCCTAATAAAAATTAAGTGAAAGGGAAATGAAAGCAAAAAGCTTTGCAGGGTGAGGACGGAGCAAGGCAATTAGTTTGTGCTCTTGAAAATTATTCACTAATTGTGCAAGGACTTGTGTACAAAAAGGGAACTAATAAAAGAGATTTAATTTGATTCTGGGAAGGGAAGGAGAGCGGAACGAGCAGCGGAATGCAGCTGAGTGCTAATGGGCTGCGCTGGTGCTCGGCTCGTCCCCGAGCAGGTACTGCCTGGCAAATGTGGAATTGAATCCACTTTCCCTAACCCTAACCCTAACCCTAACCCTAACCCTAGTCAGAATCGACTGACTTTGGGGCTCTCAGCAAATTACCTGTGACTGTGCAGCTGCCTTCTCCCCAAGGACCCTGTCCTGGGCTGTGGGAGAGCCTGGAGCCGACCCCAGCACGTAGCAATGATGCCACCTTGCTCCAGGGATCACCGGCGACGCCCTAATTTTGCAGATGGGGAAACTGAGGCACGCAGAGATGGATGCAGACTAGCGCCCAGCCCAGGTCCGCGTTGCCCAGTGCCTGCTGGGCTGGTTAGGGTGGGCGTGGGAGATGGGCGTCAAACGCCTGAACCCCCAAACCTGCTACAGGCAGCTGGGGGTGGCTTTTCATCCCGGATTCGGATATTCTGGGAAATTCCTCCTCAGCGAGCAAGGGGCTGAGAAACAGGGACCAAAGCCTGCCCAGAAACATCGCCGGGATGCTCAGGGAGCACGGCGGGTACCGCTGGCACGTGCATGCCCGTGCCGGAGGTCTCGCCCGTGGCACCAGCTACTTCTGCAGGGTTTCTTTGGCTCTGCGTGGAGGAGGGAAAGCAACAACTTCTTTAAGGAACAAAGTGCCTGAGGGGAACCAAAGGCCCCTTTGGCAATGAGCTGTGAGGCAGAGTCTGAACATAATAAAAGATCTGTGATTTTTCTGGAAAATGCTCCGAGAGCGAACTCAGCGCTCTCGGGAGGAGGAGGGCTCCTACGAGCGCGGGGCAAGAGGCTTTTGGGTGGCCGCAAGAAAAATCAGCACCAAGAATTCCCCTGACTTCCTTTGGGGCTGGGACTGTGATTTGGCCCCCATGTCCCCCCCACGCACCCAGCACCCACTCCTTGAACCCCTTTGGTCCCGTAAAATCCCAGCCCAAAGCCGACATCTCCAGAATCAGCGCTTTAGGCAGCAAATAAGCTGGCTGCCGTATCTAAGAGCGCATCTGTATTGCTCCTCAGTTTTTAGCGATCCCTTCCAAAGCCTTAGCAAAACCGCTAAGGATTTTGCAGCAGAAATACTGGATCAGTCCACACTATGGAAAAAAAAAAAAAAGAGGCAAGGCAGCACTCGAGCCTCAGCGCCTGTGCGCGTACACGTGCACGCTTCCGTGTGCCGCTAACCGCTTGCCATCGCACCCTTCGCTCGTCTGGCTCCCCCATCCCCAGCTCCCCCCTCTCCAGCACCTCGGCAGCCAGGAAAACGCCCCCGGCTGCGGGCTGGCGCTTGCTCTCGGCACCCAGCGTGATCCCGGCTGGCGCGGCCGGCCGTGGCTCGCCAGCTGCACCGGCAAACCCTCGCGGGCAGGCAGCACCCAAACAGCCCTTTCGCTGGGAGATGCTTCTCCCAGTCAGCTCGAACGCCCCGCCGGGAAAAGCTGAACCTTCACCTGGGAGCCTTTCCCGGATCCGCACACACCAATTAATTTGCCATGCTCTGATACATTAAACACATACATTTTATGCATGGGTTCCGGGATGTTGTTATCATTATTATTATTATTTCCCTTAAATCAGGGCACCAAGACAACAGCGGGCACTTGGCATGGCTGGCTCTGTAGGCGTTGCACACACCGGTGCACACACCTTGATTTGCAGTGCTCCTTCAGCCCAAAATCCTGTCCTAGCTGGCATAAACCCTGCAAAAACCCCTCCCTGCGTGCCTGTTTTTCCAGCCTCCTTCTCAAATATTTAAAGAAGCATTTTCAGACAGCCTTGCTAGACCACGGACATAGCGCTTGCCGCAGCGGGGGCATTAAAATTACCCCTGCTCTGGGCGAGCACCCAAGAGGGTGCCTGAAACGCAGGTGCCGGCGCACTGGGAAAGAGCCCGGATGGAATGGAAATGTCTGGTGAGAAACGCAGAGAATCAAAAAAAAAAAAAAAAAAAAAAAAAAAGGTCGAGATCAATAAAAATGTTTCATTTCAACTCCTTCTGATGGATCAGAGTGCACGGGGAGGGCTGCGTGATGGATGGGTATATCTGGAAGGCAGCTCGATGCACAGGATTCCCTAAATGAAGTCGGGTGCGTTTCGGGTGATTTTTTTTTTTTTTGTCTATGACAGTTTTGTTTCTACTACTTGCACATCCATCGCAGCCAGGGCACAGCGACAGGAGCAATCAGGACAGGGATGCAACACGCACGTGAAAACAGGCACCCAGGAGCCGCCGTGCTCTATTTTATTGTTTTTCCTTGAAGGCGAACTTTGTGATTATATTAATCTTGGTCTCTTTGGTGGGGGTAAACTGCCGCTGATGGGAGGGTAATGCTCGTGCTATTCCTGCCTTCAACCCAGAGCCCTCGGGGAGGTTTAGCAGCTTCCCCCTCTGTGGTGACTGATGTCTGGGCTGTTTAGTAACTCCAGATCCAATCGCCTGGTGACCTCCAGGGACACGCAAAAAGTGCTTCTGTATTTAGATAGCGGTAACATTAATCTCCGAGGTAGTTAATTACGTGCTTGTTGGACTTGCTTTGTGCAGTAACGCCACGCGTGTTACGCCGCTTTTAAAGTGAAGCCACCCAGAAATCCATGGTGTGAACAAAATTGCTCCCGTCCAGGTGAACGCATTCCTAAAATATTTAAACTACTCCCTGCCAGTCCTTCATCTGGCGGGTTTGGGGAAAGCAGCAGAGCATACGGGGTGCTCGCAGGATGGAAGGCGCTGGCAAGAAGTGGCACGGGGCTGCCGAGCCGCTCTGCGGTGTGCGGGACGCTGTGGCACCACTCTTCCTCCCTGCCCCTGCAGAGCAGCTGCGGGGACCGGGATGGCACCTCGGGCTGCTTTGGGGTGGGCTCAGACCCTTCCCCCAAGGCTGCAAACCGGGCAGCGTGGCTTGGCCGTGCAGCTCCGGCACAGCTCCGGTGCTCAGCACCCCCCAGCCTCCCGCCGGCTCAGCGGGGAGCGTCCGACGGGGGTTTTCACCCGTTTTACACCAAGAAAATGCTTCGAGGTGTGAGCGAGGACAGAGCCGTGGGCTGGGTCAGCTCCGCTCCAAGGCAGAGGCAGCCCAGCTCATTCCCAGTTCCTGCAGTCCCTGCGCACGGATCCGGTCACGTTTGCCCATGTTATTTTTCTGCTGTATCTCTTTTTGACAGGACCGATGACATTTAAGTTTTCTGAAAGCTTCAATAAAAAGCACTTTAGCCACTATCACCTCAATCTCATTTCCAGTCAAATCCTACCACCTTCCCCATCCTGGATTAAAATAAAGGCGCGGGTTGCCTGACAGCACATCGCAGGCACATCCCTGCCCGCTGCATAGCTTGCTTTGGGAACCCAAGGACAAAAAATTTGCTAAATGGCTTGAAAATAACATGAAGAGTGGCAGGAAAGCCGGTGGCAGCTGGGGAGAGTGTCCCAGGCACGGCGCAAAGGGTGGCTGGTTTATACAGTGCCTCCTTCACCAACAGTCGCGTGGGTCCGGCGTGGGCCGGGGCCGCAAACGCTGCGGATGCGGGGCTCAGATGTGCATCTCCGCCCTCGGTTATTACCCCGGCTTCTAACATTTTGACATTATCAAAACGCAATGGTTTCCCTCCAGTGCTGTGATAGTTTTGAGAGCATTGAAACGAAATGATCCAACATTACGGAAACATTTCAACGGTTTCTTGATCAGATTGCGCTTATTAAAAAAATGTAAAAAACGTCGTCACCATAGGAAAGTTTCCAGATTTGAGCTGTTTGGTTTGGTTCGGAAGGGAAAAGCTGACTGCAAAATGGCAGTTCCCAACGCCGCCAGAGCATGGGGTGCTGCCAGCCCCTCTTGCCGGGGCTGGAGGACAGAAAGGGCGAGAGGCACCCGGGGTAGATGTACTGTCCCACGTCAGAGCCATGGAGAGAAGACGGAAAACCAACAAAAAGAATCAAAATCTCCTACACTTTGCGCTTTTTAATTTCCAGGCTGCCCCTTGTGCTGGTGTCAGTGCCATCACCAGTCAGGCTGTGCCATCCCGCGGGTTCGGCAGCGATGCTCACGTTCCCAGTGACGGGATTTTAAAACCCGATCTCCTTGGAGCACCTTCCAGGGAGTCAGGGAAGGGAGTTTCCCTGCAAGCTGAGCTGTCCCTGCTGCATTTCCACCTGAACGTCATGGCTGCTGCGAGCGGCGGCTGGCTTTGCGCCGTGCAAAGCTCCAGCTCTGCCTGCTCCCAGCGAGCTGGAAACCTCCCCAGCGCGGAGGCTCCGGCCACGACGGCTCTGGGACCTGCGGGCAAGGCAGCCGATGCCTGCAGGCATTTCATCCCGCTTCCAGCCAGGCTATCCCGGCAGCGCCTTGCTTCCCCTTTGCATCTGGGAAGCTCATGTCCTCTCCCCAGGGAAGGAGGACAGGGCCACTTGGGCTTTTTTCCTTGTAGCAACATTTCTGCTCCACTTTTTAGGACTATCTTTCCACTCCAGATTCAGCGTCTGACCTTAAACTTGGGCTTTTGCACTGCTTTGAAGACAAAGTTCATTTAACAGCCGCAAACCGCGCAGCTGGAACCGAGGAAAAAGGGAAGAAAACGCCAAGTGGCTCCTGCAAACTTTCCATAAGGGGAAAAAACCGCTCCGGAAAAGCTGCGTGGAGTGAGAGGGGCCGGGCACGGGGTGCGCAGAGGGGCCAGCCCGCGGGCGAGCGGCCGGCGGGGCCGGTCCTCCCCATCCTCATGCCCACGCCGTCATCTCCCCGTGCAGCGGCAGCGCTAAGTGGATGTCAAACGGCAGCGGAGCCAGAATAGTGGCACTTTATATTCACTTTGCACGGGTATAAATGACTGCAGAGCAATGGGAAACGAGGCCCCTGAGCCCTCGGGGCCGTGCTCGCACGCCTGTGTTTGCTATCCAAAGCACAATAAACCACAACATGGGATTAATCTCGACTCTGCATTATTCAGGTTCCTTGCTCAGGCAAGTCTTACTGGGCTGAGGCTCAGTGCATCTCATTTTTGTGCTTTGCCACTCACCATAGTATCAAAGGTCCTTATTTAATGGTTGCTCCAATTTTATGCAGACAAATTGCCTTTGAACTCAAGGACTGTAAGGGAGGCTGCAGGTATTGCCAAGCTGGAAGTTTCGAGTCCTCAGGCATATAACTAATCACAAAATCCCCAAATCCTCTCTTCTCCATGACTCGGTAAAGCCTCCAAAAGCCCCCCACTTCTTTGCGCTTTCCCTTCCCCGGCTCTTTCCCGAGGCTGATGAGACAGCACTAAATATTTAGTGCAGCTCCGCGGGCTCGGCGAGGGGCTGCTCGCCTTGCCCGTGCCCACCCCGGCTGCCTCGTGCCCGCAGCTCCCCGCGGGGGTAAATCCCAGCCTGGTCGGACGCTCCTGCGTTACCTCCTCAAGGCTGGCCCACGACACAGGCGCGGGGCAGGGGACGTACGCGCCACGCTCCCTTCCAGCCCCGCTGGAGCATCGCTTACGCCTGCGATTTTCTGGGCGCAGGGGAGAGCGTCTGAGCCAGCCCGTGCGGACGCTGCTGGTAGAGGGAAGGGAGGAAAGATTGGAGGCACGGAGGAAGGGGAGCATTTCTCCTCTCCCCGTCCAAGCTGACCCACTCAGCTCCAACCCTGTGGGCAGCCCATCAGGGTTCTAATGGCAACACTGGAAATTCCCTGCCCGCCTTTTCCCTGCAAGATTTAACCCCTGCGGTCTCCCAAGGAGGAGAGGAGCGGGGGGTTCCAGCGTTATTTCAGCAGATGAGTTTAGTCAGGGTTTTCCTTGCTCCGCTCCCAGCCCGGGAAGAGCTGCCCTGACCCACATACCGCACGCCCGGCACCGCTGCGCCGCGTTTGGGGACAAGCCCCGGCGGGGTCCTGGGGAACCAAACCAGGTCAGCCCGGCACCGCGGGCACCCCGGTTCTCCTCCCCGGCTCCACCCGGGCACCTGGGAAGAGAAAGTAGGGCAGGAGGAGGATCCCCACCTCCCTGCCCCGTCACAGCCCGGGCTCTGCCAGCGTTCACCATCCCCAAACCCACACCAAATCCTCCTCCCCAAAATACGCACCTAGGAGAGAACAACCTCTGGGTAAACTTATTTGGGGAGGACATTATCAAAAGCTATCGAACTAATTCCGTACGGATGTGCTTCCCCCCGCTCATCTGCTGCTGCATCTCTTTAACTGCCCTTCGACTTTGCCCCCTTTCCCCTCTCCTCTCGCCGGCGCGGGAAGGGGAGATAAGGGGGAATTGGTATGCTTCGCAGAGACCGTGGGACATCGGGGATTTATTTTAATCCAGTCCATTAATCAATTTCTCTGTTGAAATTGAATTAACTGTCTTTCATCAGCATCACATCCTGGGACTTGGAAACAGTGAGAGGCACACAGGAATGCAGATGAGGCGGCAGCCCTGCCTGCACCCGCAGCCCTGCCTGCACCCACAGCCCTGCCTGCACCCGCAGCACTGCCTGCACCCGCAGCCCTGTCTGCACCCACAGCCCTGCCTGCACCTGCAGCGCTGCCTGCACCCGCAACGCAGGCAGCACCTGCAGCCCTGCCTGCACCCGCAGCGCTGCCTGCACCCGCAGCCCTGCCTGCACCTGCAGCGCTGCCTGCACCCGCAGCGCAGGCAGCACCCGCAGCCCTGCCTGCACCCGCAGCCCTGCCTGCACCCGCAGCCCTGCCTGCACCTGCAGCACTGCTTGCACCTTCATCCCTGCCTGCACCCGCAGCGCTGCCTGCACCCACAGCCCTGCCTGCACCCGCAGCCCTGCCTGCACCCACAGCCCTGCCTGCACCTGCAGCCCTGCCTGCACCCGCAGCGCAGGCAGCACCTGCATCCCTGCCTGCACCCGCAGCCCTGCCTGCACCTGCAGCCCTGCCTGCACCCGCAGCGCAGGCAGCACCCACAGCCCTGCCTGCACCCGCAGCCCTGCCTGTACCCACAGCCCTGCCTGTACCCGCAGCGCTGCCTGCACCCGCAGCCCTGCCTGCACCTGCAGCACTGCCTGCACCCACAGCTCTGCCTGCACCCACAGCCCTGCCTGCACCCGCAGCCCTGCCTGCACCCGCAGCACAGGCAGCACCCACAGCCCTGCCTGCACCCACAGCGCTGCCTGCACCCGCAGCCCTGCCTGCACCCGCAGCACAGGCAGCACCTGCAGCCCTGCCTGCGCCCGCAGCGCTGCCTGCACCTGCAGCCCTGCCTGCACCCGCAGCACTGCCTGCACCTGCATCCCTGCCTGCACCCGCAGCGCAGGCAGCACCCACAGCCCTGCCTGCACCCGCAGCGCAGGCAGCACCCACAGCCCTGCCTGCACCCGCAGCCCTGCCTGCACCCGCAGCACAGGCAGCACCTGCATCCCTGCCTGCACCCGCAGCGCTGCCTGCACCCGCAGCCCTGCCTGCACCCGCAGCACTGCCTGCACCTGCATCCCTGCCTGCACCCGCAGCGCAGGCAGCACCCACAGCCCTGCCTGCACCCGCAGCCCTGCCTGCACCCGCAGCACAGGCAGCACCCGCAGCCCTGCCTGCACCCGCAGCGCTGCCTGCACCCGCAGCCCTGCCTGTACCCGCAGCGCTGCCTGCACCTGCATCCCTGCCTGCACCCGCAGCGCAGGCAGCACCCACAGCCCTGCCTGCACCCGCAGCCCTGCCTGCACCCGCAGCGCAGGCAGCACCCGCAGCGCAGGCAGCACCCGCAGCCCTGCCTGCACCCGCAGCCCTGCCTGCACCCGCAGCGCAGGCAGCACCCGCAGCCCTGCCTGCACCCGCAGCGCTGCCTGCACCCACAGCCCTGCCTGTACCCGCAGCGCTGCCTGCACCCGCAGCCCTGCCTGCACCTGCAGCACTGCCTGCACCCGCAGCGCAGGCAGCACCCGCAGCCCTGCCTGCACCCACAGCCCTGCCTGCACCCGCAGCCCTGCCTGCACCCACAGCTCTGCCTGCACCCGCAGCGCCTCGGCTTTGCTGCCTGCCCTGCCTCTGCGAGGCATGAGGCTCTCGTCAGCCCCTAATTGGGAAATGAAGGAGACAAGGTGTCATCCCGCAGCCCGAGCAGGGCTCCTCTCTTTTCCTTAACTAAACAAATTCACCATCAAATCTCACTCCTTTATACTCCTCTTATTGGGGCAGGGTGGAGAATATTTGCTTGAAATGCAATTTAAAATGAAAGCAAATCAGATCTGGCTCCCTGATTCAAAGGCAAAATGCTTATTACTCTGCTCTCCCTGCCACTGGGATCTCTAATGCTATGTAAATTTGACAGCATGGAAAGAAACCGGTCCTCGCATTTCTGCCTGGAAAACCCCCTTCTCCCACCGCTCCTCACGGGATAATTGAAGGTAATTGGGGACAATGACAACTGTCAAGGACTCAGCAATTCATGCATGGTCCTGTACAGTTTTTTTCCCTCTTCTGTGGGTCACCGCCGCCGCCTCCTCACGTTGGATCCCAGCCGGAGCCTGCCTGGAGACTCCTCCACTACCCTCTCCGCTCAGCTACCTCCATAGCTCGATCCAGCACCCAGCCAGATCAATAGGAGCTCCTCCGCTCACGTCAATAGATACTGGAGCAGAGAGTAAATCTGGGCTCTGGATAATGGCTTTATTTTAATTAGTCTTCGGCCTTCCAGTCATTAGGTCTCAACAGCTTAACTCGGAGCGAGGTGCAATGAAGACCCCACTAGTGCATATTAATTTCCAGCCCTGGCCTAAGAAGCAAGAAATAAGAGTAGAATTTGCAAAAGAGTAAAGTCGCTGCATTATTTAAAAATTTGCTGATGAATAATTTAGTCAAATGAGTCTGTGAATGTTAGACAATATTGCATTACAAAATAAATCAATTACAGTACATGGGAAAAAAAACCCCAAACCTCCTTGGCTCACTGAAAAACACTGCAAAGGCAAAGAATATTCCTTTTATTAAAAAAAAGGGAGAATTTTAAATAAGAATCTCTTACAATAACCAAGGTGCTACTGCTAGCATATCCTTTTCAGAGCCTCGACAGGGAGGAAGAATCCTTCCTCTCCCTCAGCAGCTGCGGCAGCTTCTCTCCATTAACATTCTCTCCTGTTTTGGCAAGGTTAACTTTGAACCTGCCAGGTATCCCGGCTTACGGATCAGTTGAGGTAGTTGCCTGTAAATACACATAAATTAACATCTATTCAATCCACGCCGCCGCAGGCAGCCTCACCGAGCCTCCGCACCAGCACCAAACCGTGCGGCGTCTCTCCCAGCGTGGTTCCTGGTTCTTTAGAGGTCACCCCTGGATTTGGGACACTTTCCTTGCCCAGACCTCCCCAGAGCATCCGCAAAACCTTTGGAGCTGGGAGAAGGGACCTCAGCACCGGGGGCCCATCGCGCTCCTCGCTTTAGGTCGGGGTGCTGGGACGGCGCGGGGCGATCGGCTCCCTGCAAATACGAAAGTCCCTTGAAGCCAACAGCCGTAAGAAAATTACATATATATACGTATAGTCCCATAAGTACAGGGACAGGCTGGCAGCCGAGCAGCCCTTCGGTACAAAAGGAATTTCAAGTCATGAAACCCTGCCAGGGTCCCCGCGATGCCCGCCTGACGCAGGGCACCCAGCCTGGGGGTCCCAGCGCAGCTCCAGCCGCCCTGGATGCTGCAGAAGGGTTTGACGGGGGGCTTTGTTCCAGACCTTTTCATTTAAAGATAAAGGAGCAGGAAAAACGCTCTATTTCCAGCCTTTGCTCCCTCCAATCGAGGCTATTTTTCATCCCATCTTCTTCCCCCTCTCCACTATTCATGGCTCACAAACAACCACCTTCTGTTGAACGCTCTCTTCGGTTCTGGAATCTCTCCTCTCTCTGCCCCAGGCTCCTTCGCTATTTATTCCCAAGCGCAACAGCCCGGCCGCTAGCGGGGCGTTCGCCGGCTGCTCGGAGCCTGCTTTTCCCGAGAGTCTGGAGGTGCAGGGGCTGGGAGGAACACAAGGCTCCTGACAAAAGGCTCACTGTCCCCTCCATCCGCGTGGCGCTGTCCACAAATCGGCAGAATTTCTCCTAGGATAAAGTGGGCGAGCATCCTCAGCAGGTTGGGACATCGGATGGAAAGCTTGTATGTCTTACCCCAATGTCCAGAAGCCAAGCTTTAAAATTATGTTTATTAGTCCTACGTACTCTTTGCCTTTTGAACCTTCTAATTATGCTTCTTTACAAGCACCAAATAGAAATGTCCTGGTTTCAGCTGGGATAGAGTTAATTTTCTCCCTAGTAGCAGGAACAGTGCTGTGTTTTGGATTTAGTAGGAGAAGAATGCTGATAACACGCTGATGGTTTAGTTGTTGCTCAGTGCTGCTTATGCCAGTCAAGGACTTTTCAGCTTCCCAGGCTCTGCCAGGGGCACAAGAAGCTGGGAGGGGGCACAGCCAGAAGAGTTGATCCCAACTGCCCCAAGGGCCATTCCATACCATACGGCGTCATGGGCAGTATAGAAACTGGGGGGGTTGGCCGGGGAGCAGCGATCGCTGCTCGGGAACTGGCTGGGCATCGGTCGGCGGGTGGTGAGCAATTGCATTGGGCATCGCTTGCTTTGGATATTATTATTATTATTATATTGTTATTATTATTATTTTACTTTATTTTATTTCAATTATTAACCTGTTCTTATCTCACCCCAGGAGTGGTTCTCACTCTCACTCCTCCGATTCTCTCCCCCATCCCACCGGGGCAGGGGCAGCGAGCGATGGCTGCGTGGTGCTGAGCTGCTGCCTGGGGCTGAGCCACAACAAGAAAGAAATCTGAGATGCTCCTGTCTTCACATGAGCCAGAAGCTGGGTCTTTGAGAAACCTCAGACTCCTTGCAAGCACACAAGGATGGCTCTCTGCAACCTCATGCTGCAAGTCTCAAAAATTAGAATTGCAGAATCATGGAATGCTTTGGGTGGGAAGGGCCCTTCAGAGCCCACCCAGCCCAGCCCCTGCGGCGACAGGGACAGCTTTAACCAGCCCAGGGTGCTCACAGCCCCGTCCAGCCTGGCCTGGGATGTTCCCAGGGATGGGGCATCTCCCACCTCTCTGGGCAACCTGTGCCAGTGCTTCACCACCCTCAGCGTAAAACATTTCTTCCTTATATCCAGTCTAAACCTATTCTTCTTTAGTTTAAACCCATTATTCCTTGTCCTGTCACAACAGGCCTTGCTAAAAAGATTGCCCCCATCTTTCCTGTAGGCCCCCTTTCAGCACTGCAAGGCCACACTAAGGTCTCCCCGCAGCCCCCTCCTCTCCAGGCTGAGCACCCCCAGCTCCCCCAGCCCGGCCCCGCAGCAGAGGGGCTCCAGCCCTCCGATCATTTTTGTGGCCTCCCCTGGCCCCGCTCCAACAGCTCCGTGTCCTCCTTGTGCTGAGGATTAGGACATTTGGAGCTCCCGCAGCTCCCACACCCATTGCACCCCATCCAGCAAGGAGGCAGCCGGCCACCGGCTCGCCCCTGGCCAGGAAAGGAGGGATCCACGTGGGGGAACGGCATCTCCCACCCGCGCAAGCCCCGGGAGCGCGGGGTGAAGCGCTGACATTGCCGCGTCTGCAAACGTATCACCGAGAGGAGCCGATGGAGAAGAGTCCAGGCAGTTTAATTAAAGATAGGATTGTTCAAGTGCTTATCGCAAGGGCAGCGAGAGGCAGGCTCTGCCAGGACCCGAGGTTAACCTGAGAGATTTAAAGCTTTCAGCGTAAAACCCTTGACAAGCGAGACAAGGATAGCGGGGTGATAAACCGGCAGGAAAGCACTGCCGAAGGGATGCAACGTGAGGACCGCCAGCCGGAGAAAGGGCAGCCGAGGAAACAGCCGGGGAGATGGGATATAGCTTTTAGCATCGCATATTCCAGCCTGGAGGATAACCGACCCTGAAGCGGGAGGAGAGCAGGACTACAGCTCAGCATCTCTGCGTTGCCAAAGGCTTCTTGCGTGCCCCAAACTCCTCGCTTTTTCTTTGCGCCACCTCAGCCTTACGTTTCCAAAATTGGACTCGGAGGTCCCGGCTGTCATCACAGGCTGAATGTCCAGGAGCGGGACAACCCTTTGCCATGGAAGCCACTCAGTGCCTGTGCGGAGGGCTGTCGGGATTTCCCATGCAAACACAGGCACGTAGCCCCGCTGAGAGCCAGGGCAAGCAGCAAAACATTCTGATACATGGGAAAAAGAGGGGGAAAAAAAAAAAAAAAAAAAAAGGAAGAAAAAGCCATAAAGCACAGAGCTAGCTAGTGCTGGGGTCATACAGAGAAACAGGATCCATCACCCCAGACCACACACAAGGTTTGGGAAAAATACACCCCGCAGCCTCGGTACAACCGCCAAGAGCCCCAAGCCTGCGGCCGAACATTTCCCTATGCCGGGGGGGACGCGCAGCGGTGCCTGCCCCCGCCGCCTGCCAAGGGGAAGATTTCCTAGCAGGCAGTCAGCAATTTCTCAGCCCACACTTGGCAAAACTTTCAGCTTTTGCAAAAAAAAAATCTGAAGATTTCTTCCTTGCCCTTCCCATTCCCACATCCCTCACCAGCTCCAACAGCCCACGCCGCCGGAATTCAATTAAAAGCGCCCAGCGTTTGGGGGCTGCAGCTGCCTCTGTGTGCCCAGGGATGCCCCCCGACCTGGGAATATTTTCCCAAATTGGGGAGCACTTATGCATTCACCATCGCGAGGTAAATGGGAGGGCAGAGCGGGAACAGCTTTTGCATGACTCAGGGGCTTTGCTGTCCCTCTGCAATCCTGAGCTCCACTCCCAACCCTTTCTTTTCCCTAGAAATATGACAAAAAGGAGGAATATTTCATTTTAGAACAGATGCGATGGGGATATTTCTGACTAGGTCCATCTATCACAACCAGGAGAGCACATTGTATATGCAAACCCATTGGGAAAAATAAAATGGATGTTGTGGAGTGACTTGGGCAGACGAATAGGGCTGAGCCAGCCCTGCCCTGTACCCACGGTGACGGGCGGTGCGGCGTCACCTCTTCCATGGGGCAAAGCGTACCGGGGTGCACCCAGCTTCGCTTCTGCCCCAAGGAAAGGGCCGAGCACCCACCAAGCCGAAACAGGGGAGAGCGATCACCAGGGGAAGGAGGGGGCCATGCGGCTATTTTTCATGGTGGAGCAGTATAAAGCTCAGAGACCACATTATCTTTTAAAATTGCCTTCTGCTGGCTGACTGTATCCCGATAAAGCACAAAGATGTATTACCAACTACCAACATCTGTACAGGAGGGAGAGAGAGGCTGCTACGGGTTTGAAAGTCTCAGGTCTCCGGGTTTTACCAGTTCACGCAGCTGTCTGGGAGCAGAGCAGCACTGGGGAGAAACTGGGTGCTGCTGGACCCCCCGCGATCCATCAAATCCCACGGCGGGGATGGAAATCTGGAGCCAGTCCCGTTAAAGCACGAGCATCTACGCAGGACGCTTAGGGGACTTTCCACAAACTTCGCTCCAGCATTTCTGACATTGCCAGGGGATTTTCAGCAAAGCCAAATCACCAAAAATTAACCCGAGCTCAGCTGGCTGTCCCGCGCGGGGCTGAGCTGCGGGGTCGCAGGCAAAGACTGCAGAAAGGAGACTCAAAACCACGCGCCGAGCTGTTGGAGCTGGGTGCGAGGGTGTCGGCACCGACAAAAGCAGCCGTAGAGCTCCCTTTCTGCTCCGGCAGCAGCATCTCTGCAAGGGAGACGGGTCGGGAGGGGTCCGGGCAGGACTGAGCATCTCAGCCAAATTTCTTGGGCTTTCTGGAGCTGTCGGAGAAATAGGCTTCTCTTGCATTAATTAAATCATAAGAGGAAATGATAATGTGGATAAAAGCAGCAAGCGCGGAGCGGCTGGGAGCTGGTGCAAGCCTGTGCTAATGACGGCTGATTTTACATTAGCATGACTGCCTTTGGTTAGCAGACAGAAACATGCTGAAGCAGAGGCTTTGCTCAAACCCGGGCCAAAACACATCTGTGAATAATTGAACAATATTCATGTCGGAGGAGTCAGCAATTTATCACTGGCTTCCTCCACAGTCTGGGAGGAAGGGGAATGGCTTTCGGAGAGCAAGCCAGCTCCAGCTGGTACGTCAGCAGCCGGATAACGAGATGTGCGAAGGTGATGCTGGGACCTCGCGGGCTCGGGCACGAACAGATCCCCGGCATTTCTGCTGTGCGACGGCAGGGACCCGTGAGTGGATGGCAGAGAAAGTCAAGAGGAGGAGGAGGGTGGAGGGGAAAAGGTGATAGCTGTAATAGTAGCTTTTGAATCCTGCATCATTTTTCTCCTCTCGAAAGGTCAGAGACAGCTGGCCCTATTAACAAGGACCTTTGGTGGAGAAAATTGCCTTGTGAGAGGGTGATTTCCAGGAGTGACACTCTATTGATTGCATTGACTGCCCACTGGTGTCATTTAGAGACCGTCAGCCTGCCGCCCCGGTGCATTATCCCGTGCCAGCCCGCTCCCGGCACACCGTGAGCCCCGGGGCTGCCTGGCCTCACTCTGCTGCTGCGCAGGTTGCTGAGGGATAACACAAAAAGGAACAGGAAAACTGATGGAAAAAGGAAGGGATAGGCATGGGACAGAGCAAGGCTTTAATTTGATCAGCTAAAACCAGATTTGTCTTCCCCTCCCGCAGTGGCGTGTGGGATTTTGTGCCAGCAGGACGCTGCCCAGGTACGGAGAGCAGCCTGGACCCCTGTCGCGGTTTAGCCCCAGGCAGCAGCTCAGCACCACGCAGCCATCGCTCGCTGCCCCTGCCCCGATGGGATGGGGGAGAGAATCGGAGGAGTGAGAGTGAGAACCACTCCTGGGCTGAGATAAGAACAGGTTAATAATTGAAATGAAGTAAAATAGTAATGCTAATAGTAACAGTATAATAATGATAATAATAATAATGATACACAAAGCAAGTGCTGCACAATGCAATTGCTCACCACCCGCCGACCGATGCCCAGCCAGTTCCCGAGCAGCGATCGCTGCTCCCCAGCCAACCCCCCCCCCCAGTTTCCATACTGCCCATGACGCCGGATGGTATGGAATGGCCCTTGGGGCAGTTGGGATCAACTCTCCTGGCTGTGCCCCCTCCCAGCTTCTTGTGCCCCTGGCAGAGCATGGGAAGCTGAAAAGTCCTTGCCTGGCATAAGCAGTGCTGAGCAACAACTAAACCATCAGCGTGTTATCAGCATTCTTCTCCTACTAAATCCAAAACACAGCACTGTTCCTGCTACTAGGAAGAAAATTAACTCTGTCCCAGCCAAAACCAGGACAACCCCCCCCAACTGCTCCTGGCCCTGGGAGACCCTCGTGCACCAGGAGGGGAGGGCTCGGCAAGCCTCGGTCCTCGTGCTGGCATTTACCATCCGCCCATTTACCAAGCTCAAGGGCAGAGCAGCGATGCTTCGCTTTCAGAACTGCACCAGCCTGCCAGCACAGACGCCTTGGCAAGCCTGAAGGTCGAGCGAACTGGGAAACCAAAGTTACTGCTGCAAAGAAAGCGAGGGGAAGGGGTGCAAAGGGTTTGCAACATCTTACAAAAAACCTGGAAGAGGCAAACATTTCTTCTTTGAAAGAATGCCTGCTCTCATTTTCAAAATGGTTCTTGACCTGCAAAACATCATCAGTGAAACTCCTCAATTGTTTCTTGCTGATGTGTTTTCAGCTGAAAAAAACTATCACAGCTTTCGCGTTCCAGCCTGAAGCACCGGCACTGCTCCTCGGCAAAGCCCCGCTGTACCTTACTGTACCCGGTTCCCCTCCGGCACCGTTTCGCACCGCCCTTAGCAGCGCGGCAGAACATGCATCTCGCCGAGCTCCGGCTCCTGAACACGCTTGTAAATCTGCGGCAATAATAGTACAAACTAGAGTAAATCTTTGCTCCGATGTTCAAGGCTGACATTTCTCCTGCAAACTCGAATTTGTTTTTCCCCCGAACAACCCTGTTTATAAATAAAGACATCCCGCCCTCCCCATCCTCCTGCTCACCCTACTTGAAGCTACACGACAGCCGAACAAAGCCGAGAGAAATGGATGGCAACTTTGCAAAGAGCAGCAGCGCGGGAAGGTGGCGTGGGGTTAAGTTGCCCCGGCGAGCCCCGGGCGCAGCGTCACCGCCGCAGTTCGCATCACGGAGTGGAGGCGACGGTGGGAATCCCACCAGCACCAGCAGTGAGATGGCCCTACCTCGCAGAGGTTGATGCACTCGGGGAAAACTATTTTTTAAGCTCGAATCTCGCCGAGCACATCATTAGCGCTGTCATCTTTCAGTGGGACCCTTCCCACAAGTTTTTTCTCCATGAGCACGTGCACTCACACTAAAGCAACCTCCTCCCCTCTGGCCGCACCCCACAGACGGCGCCTGGGGTGCTCGCTGCCTGCAGCGATTTGGGGCAGCGGTGGAAGAGGTATGTGCTGGTGGAAGAGGCACGAGAGCCCAGGTCTCGGGGCGAGAGCAAAGGCCAGCACGGAGCTCGCACCCCCTCTGCAAGCAAGGCTCGCTTCTTCGCACACGCGGGGACGCGGCCCCCAGCTTTCCCGCCGGCAGCACAGGCTCCGGAACATCCGCACATCCCTGGAGAGGGGATGCATCGGCCTCTGTCACCCCCGCTGCCAGGACCCTGGCGAAGCAAGGATCTACCGGCAGCAGGCTCATCCCTGGGGAGTGGCGCGTTGGCTGGAGAGGGTGCCGAGCCAGGCGGGCGAGCAAAACACAAGCAAGCGCGCTCCAAGAAAGCATCTGCCTCCAGTCTCGCTGCCCGTTTTTCAGGCTTATTTGCAAGCTATGGCACAGGAAAGTAGGAGTATTATGTGCTCAGCTACCAGAAAAGCGGGGAAGCAGGGCGGGTGGCAGATTGAATGATGGCTTGGCCGGAGCTGTGCCGGGTGCAGGAGGGGCTGCGGGGACCCCGGGCTGGGGACAGCCGGTGGCAGCCCGGGGAGCTGCTCTCCTGCCTAAATGTCCCCTCTCCTGTCACCAGCAGTCCCCGAGGGGAGCGGGCCAGCTCCCCCAGCTGCCAGCAAACGCATCCAAGGATTAGCAAACAATTAGGAAGTGCTTTTGAAAACGTAAAGTGCAACAGAAGCAGTAATTATTTAATGAGCAAGAGTAATAATGAAGAGCAACCAGCATGGAACAGCCAGGATCGGCAGATCCAGATTTTTAGCAGAGTGCTGGACAGGCTTGTGGGGGGCTGCGCTGGCCCCCCCTTCTCTCCTCCTCTCATTGCCTGGTCCCTTCAGGCTCCACAGCCCAGACCCTGCCACCGATCAATACTCTGTTAAACAGGGAAAAATCCCAAAGGAGAAAGGCTGGCGATGCCTGCAGGATGCCGCTGGGAGCCGGGGAGCGAAGAGCAGAGCCCGTGGGACGCAGCGCTGGGGGGATGCCAGGGTTTGTAGGCTGTATTACCATTAATGCCAATAGCAGTGCCTGCAAACAGCATCCTCAGTGTTTTGAGGCGCGCACGGGTGACAGGCAGGACACAGCCGCTGCTGCTCCCCGGGGTGCCAGCAGAGCTGGGGGACCCCCCGAGACACCCACCCCAGCTCCTGCTGCAACGGGGCGGGTGCCAGGAATCGCAAATCCTCCTCCCCAGCTCCCCGCGGCATCAAGGAGAGTGACAAAAAGCAGGAGAGGAGCGACGCACACGAGGCTCGGTCTGCTCCTATAAACCGCTCCCACGTGGGGAGCCTGGGAAAGTCTCTGCAGCAGCTCTGAAGACTTGGGGAGATGCTGAGCTGCCTAATTTGGATGAATCTGTCATCGAATCCCGCAGGCGCTGGAAGGGGCCCCGTGCGAGGGGTGCAGCCGCGCTGGAGCTTTGCACCTTGCTTACAAGTCGCTCAGGCTCAGAGCCAAAAAACCACCCTGCTGAGGCTTCCCACGCTGTTTCTCCGATTCCTTTCCAGACCGGGAATTGCATGGCCCAGGAGGAGTTTATTACCCAGCCCACAGGAGATTGCAATTCTTTCCGTGTGCGCGGCTGCAGAGCGGGCTGCAGCTGATGCCCATCACATGTGGCTGCGGCGCAGCGCGCGTCCCGCTCCCCTGCTGCAGTGAGGAGGGTGAAGGGCTGTGCGAGGTGATGAAGGTCTGGCCCTCCCTGGAAAACGGAGACGCTCCAGCTGCCCTCTTCTCTTCGTGGGGAAGAATCATCTCCGGCGCATGGAAGTAATTGGGGTAAACATAAAATTAACATGTTTCAGCCAGATTCGACGTGCTCCCCCACCTCCAGACAGATGCTTTCCCATCCTCAGCATCCAGCCTTGGCTGGGAGCTGCCATATGGATTAGATTCTTTTCCTGGAACTTGTTCTAGAACACATGCATAAAATGAGTTATTTTCGCTTGGGCCCAAAAGCTGCCATTGCTCCCCATTCGCCTTTGACCTATCCTGTTTCTCCAGCTTATTTATGGGCATAATTACACCCCGCTATTGATTTTCTGACAGCTGTCCTGGTGCTAACTATTTTACAGGATCAAGCTCATTTCTGTGGCAAAGGTTTTCATGGGCCTTGGCAGCCTGAGGAAGGAGGCTGACACAAGGAGTAATCGCATTTTCTGCTGACATTAAGATACCTGCTCCTGGAGCCAGGGCAGCACCGGGGAGACGGCAGGATTCGGTCACAGCCAGGGGCTGGCAGCGGGGACCGTGTCCATCAGCCCCTCCGAGCAGAGAGGGAGCAAAGGGAAAATTGCAGGAGGTGGATGGAGGCCTGCTGAGATGCCGGTGACGCAAGAAATTCACTGCAAAACAGCTTGCACATGAGTTTAAAGGCGATGTTGCTCGCTTCCTTAGCGCAGCGCGTTGGCCGGGTGTTTTTTGCACTGAAAAGTCTTAGCCAGAGCATCGGGCAGGTTTGCTCGCTCAGACTTTCCCCCTCCGAAGGGCGCCAATAGAAATATCAGGGAGTCATGGGGAATTTTGACACACGTTTCCATCCTGGACAAGTGAAAGCAATGGCAGCTTTAATGGAATACAGAGCCGAGGGGGAAAAAAAAAAAAAAATTAAATCAATTCAGTATTGAAAGGCTCTTTTTCCAGAATTAGGATTCAAGTGAAAACACATTTAAATAGCAACATTTCCAAGTGATGCGTAAAACCACGATGAATTCCTGTGCGTAGGAGGGGGAAAAAAAAACCAACCAAAAAAACCCACACACACAAACCAAAAACCTGAACCGACTTTCCTTCTCCGAGCTGGTGGCTCAGGCCCAACGGTGGAGCTGTGAACTCGGCAGGAAAGCCGGAGTGCCCAGGCAGGAGGCCAGATGCCAGGGTGATGGACGGGCAGGGAGGAGGGGGCCATTTCCCGCAGCAGGCGGCTCTGCCTTCCCGCAGGCTGCCCGGCTCCCCTGGGACATCCCGCGACTGTCGGCTGTGGCAAGAAGCTGCTGCTGCGTCCTCCCCAGGCAGGGCTGGCGTCTGAAGAGCCCTGCCTGCAGCGCTGTCTGCCCGGCTCTTTGGGGAGAGCCAGAGCAGCGGGTTTAGAAACCTTAAATAAATCAGCACGGCAGCTCAAAGCAGATGAAGTCGCAGACGGCACACACACCGGCGCACGGTGGGAAATTAAAATTGATGCTCAGGTCCCAGCTCCGCAGAGCTGCTCTGACCCACTTGCAGAAGGAAAACTTCACGCAAAGGGCCTGTCGGATGCTCGCCGCTCGCTTAACTCCTGCGAGCCCGCCTTGCTCCTGCGAGCCCGCCTTGCTCCTGCGAGCCCGCCTCGCTGACGCCGTCCCCACCTCTGCTTTACACTGCAGAGGCACCCCAAAACCAGGCAGCCGTGCCGCCCGCCAACCGCCTTTCAACACCGCGCTCCTTCCGGACACCCCCAGCTCTCCCTCTTGTATAAACTCGGTGCGTTTCCGTGTTTTCCCTGCCCTCAATGTCACTGCCTTGACTGCAGCAGAGCTGCTAAAACCACCCAGAACATGGAGCAGATACCCACAGAAAGGGGCCGTCAAGCGGCTGTCCCACCAGCCCAGGCTTCAAAGGCAGCCTAAGGAGAGCGTTCAGCCCATGCACCCTCCAGGGAAGCGTATTCCTCTGCAGACGCTGCCTTTCCCTACGTGGCAGCAAAGGGAAATAGAAGCTGCACCGCCAGAAACACAGCTCACCTTTTACAGCTGCCTTTCAAGTCGCTGCTGGCTTTTCCCCAGATGCCGGTGCAGCTCCGCACTGCTCCCCTCCCGTCCCTCTCCGCTCCCTGACAGCGCCCGTGCCGGGACGGATCCCGCAGCCTCCTGCCCCGCTCATCTCCCCGACCCATCGCCAAAGGCCAAGCGAAACGCTTGCTCGGCTCAAAAGCGGCGCGGTGGTGGTGAGGGAGCAGCGGCCGGCGGCACTAGAGCAGCCCCAATACAGTTACGTATCGACTGGCTGCGTTACGGCCGCGCCGATTGCCTCTCATCGCTACGGATCCGCAGAGCTGCCCGCTCAGCTCGAGAGAAGGCAACGGGTCAGGGGGGGAGGTCGGCGCACGGGGGGGTGCAAATGAACGGGCAGGGATGCGGGGAATCGCTCCGCATCGCCGGCCAAGCCCCAAAGGCAAAGGCAGCCGTGAGAAGCGCCGGTGGCACTTCCAAACCCACAGCGCTCCCTGCCCCACGCCGAGACACCTCCTTCGGTGCACGGCTGGCGGAGATTTTTCCAAGGGCTGCACTTCGTCACGGTGCTGCTCCTGCCCTCGGACACATTTCTTGACTCATTTCCTTTAAAGGGCTCCCAGCAGGTGCCGGAGTTTTGGGGACAGCATGGTGCTGGCAGAGGAGAGGGGGTGGGTTTTGCTCTGCATCCTCCAGCTTCAGGGCAAGGGTCCGCATAACCGAGCAAGGGCGCCGGAGCAAACGCTGCTCACGCAACGGGCAAACACGGGGGCTTGGAAAAACAGCTGCCCTCCCCCAGCCGGGAGCAGAGGATCTCTACGCCGAAGCTTGGCTGTAAATGCACGCATATGGTCAAGTAAATACGGAGCTGTTCCTGGCGCCCTGCCTTGGGAGAGCTCCAATTGCCATGCAGACGTTGCACAGCATCCCCGGGAGGGACGTGCCCATGGTGAGCCCCACGCCAGCGGGGACGGGGAGCAGGGGGAGCAGACCCTTGCAAAAGCACCTTTCTCAACCCATGCTCCAGCTAACCAGCAGTGAAAGGGGAACCTCAGCAATGAGGCCGGTAACTTGGCCCTCGCTGATCTCGACCAGCCAAAAAACACCCACCAAATTCACACCCTTAATCCACCGCGGCGATGGGAGAGCAAGCAGTGGATGCAGGATGCTCCCAGGGACCCGGCATGTGCAGCAGGAACCAACACACCATAAATTCACACCCTAACCCCGTCCCTCGGCGGAGCAGCCCTGGCTAATACCAAGCAATAGTGTATTGCTCTTTTTTTTTTTTTTTTTTTTTTCCCCCAAAGAGAAACAGGTCATAACAAGTAGCAACCATTAGACTAATTAGCCCCAGTGAAAACAGAAGGGAGGGGGGGATTCAGCAAAGGCAGTAATTGAAGCCAAATAATGAATATTTAACTCTCTTAAGTAAAGTTTAATTAAGTTATCCTATGGCTGAGGCTTTTTGCAGTGTTACTGTGGCTTTCAAGCACATTAAGATGAGCCAAAAATAACCTTGCCTGAGACACGGGGTACTGTCCCCCTTTCTGCTCCCCTCTCTGCAGAGCTGCATCGCTGCTTAGCCCGTAGGTTTCATTAGCACTAAAGTTGAATTCATTTAGAGCAAGGCTCCTCTGGCCGGGCTGCAGCAGTTTGTTCCCATCGCAAGGGCCCAGGGATGGGCACTCCTGGCTGCTTTTTAAGGGTTTTTAAGCCCTTGATGGAGGAGGATGGGCTGCCCTGCATCCCGCGGCTCTTCCCAGGAGCAGTCGCCACCCTCAGAATCCCTGCAACTGGAAATAAATGCAGCTGCTCCCACTTTTGAACGAAAACTCAACAAGTGGTTTTAGCATCCCAGTTTAAATCAACCCTCCAGCTTATGCCACCTGCAGATGCCTGCCAGCTTTGCTTTACTTGCAGCGGTCATTCCCAGGTGGCAGAGGAAGCCTCTGCAAGGCCAGGGACCAAACGGAATTCTGCTGGGCTCCAAGAAGTGTTTTATACCATAAAACTTCCCACCCATCCTTCGCCTGTCCCCCATGGGGATGGATGCCCAGAGCAGCACGGAGCTGCCCCCGCCGCTGCCCAGCCCCTCCGGGAAGGATGCGGGGCCGGCTGTCGATTGCTCTTTTAGCAAAAACCAAATTCATTAGCGCACTTCCCCTCTCTCCCAGGTTTGCCCTTTAGAGCTCTCAGCGATTTTTGTTGATGAGCATTAACTTCCCCTCCAGCCGACACCGGGAGTACACCTGATGAACAGCTTTAATGTCACTCGCTAATTGCAGAGCCCTCCATCTCGCCCATCTCCAGGAGCTAATGCACCATTAGCACCGGGGCAAGAGCGGGTCCCGCAGCCGGGGCTGCGGAGGGGACCGAGCCCCCCGCCTCTGCCCACCGAACCCTCTCCCCTGCACGGCAATCAGCCCGCGACGGCCACGCTCCAAAACACCCGGGACACCGATGAGTGATTTGTAACAACACGCCATCAGGTACACGAACCTTCCTGTAATTGCCTGTCCTTCTCGGGGCTCTTAAAAGCTTTCCGCTGGAAGAGAACAGAGGCTTCTTGTCAGAAACAGGCTATTATACAGATGAAAAGAGCCTCCCCCACCTCTTCTCTGGCTCTTGGGTTTTTTGGTTTTTTTTTTCTTAATGTTTTATTTTCCGCTCCCCCCGCCACGGTTCTCTCCCAAGCTGTGCGTGAGGCTGAGGCATGGCTGAAAGGGCAGCGCTCGGAGACGATGTGGCCGCTGGCGAGGGTTTCGCCGGGCAATTTTAGGAAGCTGGCAGGGCAGTAAGCGTTAGCATGGGGCTCAGCACAGAGGACCGCGCACGGTCACACGAGACCAGGGACGGGCTTTCATTGCGCGTTTTGTAGCGCGCACGTCGTAAGCCGGCACCTCAAAGGACCCGGAGCAGCGTGGGGTGCGCTGCGCCCCCCGCTGCCCGTGGGCACGGGGCCACGCGGTGCCCCGAGCCCCCGTGCGATGGCCGGGAGCTCTTTGGGACAGCCCCGCGTCAGCGAGAGCGAAGGCACCGCCCCGAGCATCGCGTGGGGTCAGAGCCCCGGGGTGCACCCAGCGCCCACCGGCACCACTTTGGGACACTCATTTGCAAACGTCCCCTGTCCCCAGCAGCGCGGGACGGCGGCGACTGGAACAGCTTCAAAACAAACCCATCGAAGGCATTTCAAACAGCTCCCTACCCAGCTCCCGGAGATCAAACTGCCGGCGCGGAGCAGCGCTGCTGATTCATAATGCTTCATTAGCGATTCACCAGCAATTAAGTCATCTCTTGATGATGTTCGGTCACTTTTATACCCCGAGAATCTGATTTTCATCTCTCTCATGCTGCCTTCGCATTAGCACGGCTCCGCTGGTTTCAGCGGGACCGGGTTGCTTTGTGAGGGGCCATCTCGGCAGCCTCTCCTCCTGCCAGAAACGAGCTCCTCTGCGCAGAGCGGCAAAAAGAGCAGCCCTGCGTTCCACCAGCCTTTGCGCGCTCTGATTTTCTGCATCTTTCTTTAAAAGCCCTGAGCCTGGTGACTTTCCAAGGTGGGGAGGACGACGCTAGACAAGGCTTCTGGTTTGAACCAGCCTGACAATGCTTCCGCTCCGCCGATATTTGTATCAAGTACCGCAAGGCAAGGGAAATCAGGATTTTCCTTTTGAATCAGTACTTAGCCTGCTTGCAAGGGGCGGTCAGGGTCACCGAACGGGAAAACCATTTCATTCTCCCTAGAAATAGTCCATTACGGTGCCGCTAAGCTGCGGGAGCAGAGGGCAGCGCTGCACAAAAAGCGGATACAGCTCGACTCCTTGACTACCCCCAGCCCCTCCTTCCCCTCGGAGCAGCCTCACCACCCAAGAAAGCTCCTGCAGCAAGCTCCAGGGTGCCCAAGATTCACAGAGCACCCAGCTAAAGCAGCAGGGAGGGGGGAGACAGGGGGCACCCCAGGCAGGGCGCTGCAGGCTCAGGGCTGCCAACCCCTTCCCTCGGAGCAAGGGGGGATTTCGGGGAGCCCCCAGCACAAGGCGCCTTGCCTCAAGGTTTCACCGGCTGTGCTTGAAAATCTGATTTTTTTGGAGCAGGGGAAGAGTCAGGCAAAGGGGAAGCATAGTCACCCTGGTCGGCAGAAGGGGAAACTGAGGCACGGAGCAATTCTGTATATAAATACGCATTTTAAAAGCTCAACTCCATTAAAGATTGCTCTTCCTACCAGGCCAGACTCTATAGCCCTGCTTGGACACAGCCCCTCTTCTGTGTCAGGGGGAATTTGGCCTGTGGAAGACCCAGGCTGCCACAACCCGCCCATTAGGGTTTGTAAAACTCTTCTTACAAAAATCAGAATTTGGGGCCTGAAAGGACTTGACAATGTCCCTTTATTTCCCCCGCTGTCCCCAGAGGAGCTGGCACTGAATACATGTCCTCTTTGATTCAGGGAGAGGATTTTTCTCGCTGCCTGTAATCGCCTGCAGCTTGCTGGTCGATGCTTCCCAAATGCAGCAGCGAGGTTTGCAGGGAAGAGGATTCCCCGGGTGGGCTGGGATAGGCGAGAAAACTCGAGGGGGGAGATGCTCAGGCATGGGAAGGGTGCATGCCCCCCAGCTGGGAGCGGTGCCCCGGCCCCCCAAAGCCCGGGGAGATGCTCCTTGTGCGGGTCGTGTCCTCGACCCGCAGCCCTGTTGAGGTTTTCCCTGGGTTTGGGTGCTTTACGTCCCATGCAGCAGGACACGGGTCGCACTCTGCACCCCTGTGCGGGAGCCGCAAGCTCTCCTCATCTCATCCTATCCCCCACCAGCCAGCCCCCATTTCTCTATTTTTGTGCCCTTCTTTTGTTCCGCCTTCTTTCTTAACACTTTCCCCCACTTTCCCCCATATGTTACTTTAGAAAAAGTTGGGATGAGAACCCAAAAGAAAAAAAAAAAAAAAAAAACCACACAAGCAGAACAGGCTGTTTCAGGGAAAAAAAACAACCAGGATTATTTTTAACAGGAATGGAAACAATTACGACCCTAATGGAAAGCTATAATGAAGATTAGCTTGGGCTTTTTTTCTACCAGTAACAGCTTCCATCATGAGGGAACGAAGTAAAACCAACAAGAAAAGGGCAGTTTTTCCCCTAACTTTAATTTGCAGTGATTTTCCTGGGAGGCTCAGCCAGCTCCCGTGGCCGGGAGACTCTGCCACCAGCACCCCTGTTTGCCAAGGGCTGGGTGCAAGGAGAGCACCCGGCAGAGGAAGATTTGGGGCTCGGTGGCGGAGGGCAGGGGAGCTGGACTCACGCACCCCCCCCCCCCCCCCGAAGTAGGCAGCCTCAATCAGCTCCCATTCATCCTCTCCCCATGCCCTGGGCTTCCTCTGAAAGCCCTTAATCATTTCTCTTATCTTCCGGCTGAAAAGGCAGCGGATAAGGACAGCGGGGTCCCCTCCACGTGCCGGGAGGGTGCTGGGGAGAGGTGACAGCACGGGGCGGGATGAGCACAGCCGGGATGGAGACGCGGGATGGATGAGGCTGGAGGGTCTCTAGCCCCCCAAAACCCACCCAATTGCTCCCTCCCATTAAAATGCCTGGGCTGACGATAAATTTCTCGCCCCCGAGGACCATCAGGGACGCCGAACGAGAGCCTCAGCCCTCGCTAAGCTGGAGCAACGCAGCGGGGCTTCGCGCAGCGAGCGCTCGCCCGGATCGGTGCCTCTGGCTTCCCATCGCCGTCGGTGCGCACCCTTCTCCCCCGTCCCCGCTCCCCCAGTCCTGACCTCCCCGGTCAGCTTCTCGAGCAGTTCAGCATATTTTCAATGTGAAATAAATGTTATTTTCTCGCATGCCGAAGCCCAATTCATCTTCCTGTCAGGAGAAATCACAGGGAGAGGGCGTGCAGCGGCAGGCCACTTACTGCTTACACGTAGCAAAAGGGATAACGCTGCTGCTCACACAAATCCTTCCTCCCTTGTTTAATCAAGCTGAAACACAGCTCGTATGGGGTTGGGAGGGAATTAAAAAAAAAAAAAAATAGGAGATGGAAAAAGTTACCTTGTTCTCCTCTCCAGTCCCTTTTGTTCTGTCCAGAGCTATAAAACCCAGTGCGATTTTTATCTTTTCATAAACTTTTATTGAATCTGATGTTGGGAGGGCCGTGGAGTGCCATCCAATTAAACTTCCCCCTAATCCCACTCTTAACTCCGCAGCACCGATGGGAGATTAAGAACTAATAAAGATGACAAATGAGAGGAGATAAACTGGAGCCGAGAAGGAGGATGGAGGGCAGCAGGGCACCAAAAAAAGGGCTTTAATTGTGTAAGCCGTAACCCCAGTAACTCGAGAAATATAGTTTTCATATACTGCTGGGCAATTGGAGCTGGGTAAAGCCGATATTAAACACAGTCCCGGCTTCCTCCGCAGCCGGGGGTGCCCAGAGCTTGCGGACGAGGCGCTCACCCCGAAGCGCGGGGGTCCTTCGCCCGCCGGTAGCCAGCCTCGCCGCAGCCCCGCTGTGTTTGCAAGGGTCGATATTCCTCTGCAGAGCGCCCGCGGAGTTGATCTCCATGCAAAAGTGATTTTTTTCCCCTGCATCCGGCACGCATTTTTGCTGTGCAAATCACACGTGCTGTGGGCCAGGGGAAAGCCCAAGGAAAAACCATGGGAGAATCCATGGCACGGCCTGATGAAAGGCAGCTGGTGCTGTTTCATTGCCCGACCAGCTCACGAGGCGCTAGGAGAGGTGGATGGAAGCTGAAGTCCCCAGGCAAAGCCACGGCTGTTTGGGGTCAGCGTCCCCCTGCCCATCACCATGGGCCAGCCCTGGGCTTCCCCCAAGGGTCCCCTGCCAAGCCCCGGGCGGGCATCCCGGCGGATCCTCCACTTGCAATACAAGGACAAAAAAAAAAAAAACAAAAAACAAACAAAAAAACCAACCTACACACACAACCAAAAACACACCAAAAAAAGAAAAATAAGAAAAAAAGAAAAATAACTTTGCAGAACAATCCTGGGCCACGGGACAACAAATATCACTTTGTGATATTTGGCCACAAAGACCTCTTTGTGAGGCTCGGTGGTTCCGCGGGGCGAGGACGGGGAGCCCCACGCTGCCCAACGCCCGCCGGCAGCTCTGGCAGGGCCACCTCGCTGCCAGGGCCACCAGCCGAGGCCAGAGCCCACGGCCCTGCCAGGCTCCAGCCACGGCTTGTTGTACGGCTGCCGTAAGCAATCGGCTGCCTGCCTTCCCACGCCCCGACTCCTCACCCATACATTTTCTCAGCTCTATTTTTTTTTTTAATATATATTTATATCTGTCCTGGTTTCAGCTGGGACAGAGTTAATTTTCTCCCTAGCAGCAGGCACAGTGCTGGATTTAGTAGGAGAAGAATGCTGATAACACGCTGATGGTTTAGTTGTTGCTCAGCGCTGCTTATGCCACTCAAGGACTTTTCAGCTTCCCAGGCTCTGCCAGGGGCACAAGAAGCTGGGAGGGGGCACAGCCAGAAGAGTTGATCCCAACTGCCCCAAGGGCCATTCCATACCATACGGCGTCATGGGCAGTATAGAAACTGGGGGGGTTGGCCGGGGAGCAGCGATCGCTGCTCGGGAACTGGCTGGGCATCGGTCGGCGGGTGGTGAGCAATTGCATTGGGCATCACTTGCTTTGGATATCATTATTATCATTATTATACTGTTACTATTAGCATTACTATTTTACTTCATTTCAATTATTAACCTGTTCTTATCTCAGCCCAGGAGTGTTTCTCACTCTCACTCCTCCGATTCTCTCCCCCGTCCCATCGGGGTAGGGGGAGTGAGCGATGGCTGCGTGGTGCTGAGCTGCTGCCTGGGGCTAAACCATGACAATATCTCTATAAAAACAGGTGTAATTAGAGTTTCTAAGAGGCCATGCTTCACTGAGCAATCACCCAACGTGCAAACACGTCCCTATCGGAGAGATAAACACATCCACTTATATGGGACGGGGTTATCCAGCCGCCTGAGGTGGGAGCCACGGCCCAAAGCACACCGGCAGCGTCTCCCAAAGCGAACGGTGCATCCTCTCTCCATCCTCCACGAGACATTATCACCCTTCACACCATCATTTCGCCCAACATACCAACTGGGCGCTGCTACTTCTGCCATGCAATCAGATCCCCAATACGCTGCACTCCTGCACAGGGAAAACCGAGGCAAATTCCTCCAAAAAAAGACCAGGGCAGATTTCTCGGGAACAGCTTCTCTGCACTCCATGTGCTTCCCTCCCATTTCTTCGAGGAAAACGTAATTGGCCTTGAGCAGGAGCTGCTGCTTTTAATTCATTTACCACTGACTCATGCCTCCCTTCCCCAGCACCCTGTTCCAAGCGCATGGCGAGTGGCACTCCAACGCACTGGAGCTATTTTGACACACTAAGTAAATATCAATTAATTCGCCTTAAAAAAAAAAGAAAAGCTTAATTGAAAAAAATCCAGGTCCAGATTTGCAGCCCGGCATTTGCCAGAAGAGCCTTGTTTTAATGCTTGCATTTCTCGATTGCTGGGGATTTTACAGCTCCCACAAGCAACAGCTCTCTAAAGGAACCATATGACTCACTAAAAAAAAAAAAAAAAAGAAAAAAGTAATATATGAACTTCCAGAAGGGTCTGAGCTCCCATCTGCTGGGGCAGACAGCCAGGATAAGGGGGGTTCATGGGGACCCTGAGCAGGAATTTGGGGACCCCTTAGGCTGCGGGAAAAGGGGGAGGTGGGTGCGTGGGACAAACCCCCTGCAGAGGGGAGCGGAGCCGGGCCCTGGGGGTGCTGCAGCGGGAGGACGGAGCTGCTGCGTGTCCCTCCCCAAACAGCACCCCGCAGCCCCCCGGCCCTGCCGAGGCCCCCGCCTGACGGCAGCTGCAAAACGCTGAACCTTGCCCAAATTTCAAGGCAGTCGGTCCCAGCGGGAGCTGGTGCAGGCACCCCGTCGCTGCGGCACAGGGCCAGCCTCCCCTGCGCACCACCGGTGAGGAGCATCATTAAAGCTTTGTATTTAAGAGGGAAAACAAAAAAAAAAATTCCCCAGCCCATGCAGAGCGACTTAATTTAGTAAATCACTTTGACTCATGCAATTATTTGCTTTTAAACCGCAATTAGCTGATGAGCCTTGGCTTTGTTTTGGGTCTTTTCCTCGGCGCTGGTGCCGCATAAGGAAGCGAATGCATCATTGGCACCGAGTCCCCGGCAGAGAGGGGCCACGCAAGCACCCGGCCCCTGGCTGGTTGGTGCAGGCAGGAGGGCTGATCCCTGGGGAAGGCACAAAAAGGCCGGTTTGGAGCATGGCTTGCTGCTAAAGTTCCCCAAAAAACAGCCTCGAAGCAGCGGTGGGAAGAGGGAAACTTGCTCACCCAAGTCCTCGCAACAGAGGTGATATCACCCGAATAATCTGTTCATCCCAGTGTCTTTGCCCTGTGCCTGTAAGATAGAAAGAAACACCACGTTTCCCCAAGTTTTAATAGATTTTCTTTGCAATAAGAAGTTTCTGCTCACGACATACAGCCTGCGCTCTGTCCCAGCTCAACCGCTTATCAGCCGCAAGCCCCCACATTTATCCACAAGTCATGAAGAACATGGTGAAAACCCAGGGGTTTGGCATAAAAACGGAACTAGTTCAATCACTGGATCCCTCAGTGATCTGATCCCTGTTGAGCGTCACCCGTGCCGTCCCCTTCACGGTGACCCACGCTGGCTGAGGAGCAATTCCCTCCAGACATCAACGGAGACGAGCTGCCATCAATAGCTGCTTAGTCCTAAGCATTTCTCCATTTTTTTTTTCCCCCTCAATACCCCACGTGGGACATTTCCATCTACACCTCCCAGGCTGAAAACTAAAATAACGTTTTCATGATTTAAGAGAAATTAGCTTCCCCCCGCCTCCCCCAGCAGGATTTGTTGCATCCGTAAAACCAGAGTGCAAAGGCAAGCTCATACCCGGGGCGGCTGAGCCCTCAGCTCCTCTCCCTCCCTTGACACCTTCTAATTAGGGTTACCCTTTGCAGCAGCATGCAACCAGCCTTTTAATTACAAGGGAGAAGGCAGAACGTGCGAGACTCTGTATTTTTAGGCAGCGTGAAAAAATTTATATCAGACACATTTCCCCCCCCCCTCCTTCCTCCCTTTCTGCTCTTCACAGCTGCCCTTAGCTGAGAACTTCAACGCTTACAAGTGAGAATGGGATGGGGGACAGGTTAACCAAGCTGTCAGAAAGGGTTTTTTTTTTTTCTTCCTTCTTCTTAAGATGGCAAAACAGCAAAATGTGTTTACTGTTGGGTGTTGGGTAGCTAACGAGGAGTAGGTGCTGCCGGCCTGACACTAAGTGCCTTTGACACCGATGACGGCCCTTTGGTAGGAGCAAATTCACCCGATGCCTAAACAGATTATTTCAAGTGTCTGTTGCTAGAGAGCACCACTTTGCAAATATTCTAATGTTTGAACTGCCTCATTTATCCAGCTCTCTATCCAGGGTATTTTGCATGGCATGAGCCACAGTAAGGAGAATTAGAACATGAGAGCTTTGATTTCGGATGGTTCCTTGCTGCGTATTTGTAAGGCGACCGGTACAATCAGGGCCAGACGCCGATTAACAGGTTGTTCCCATTTTTAAGCAATTTTGCAGGATTTCTCCCCTTAACTGCAATCACCCAGAGCTCGGTCTCGGAGCAGGCGGTAACTGGCACTGCTGATGCACATCCCGCCCAGCCCGAATCGCAGTGCATTGACCTGGCGCCTGTGCAAACATGAAACCCCTATGGGAGCTGGATGCATGCAGGGGCTGCTTCCTAATGCAGCCCCCCCCCCCCCCATTTTGGGGCTTCCCTTCCCACCTCCAGCCTCTTCTCCCCATTTTCCAGTACCCATGCAGGTGTTTCCCGAGCCCGGGGAGCTATCCCAGCCCGGAGCATGGAAGAAACACCTCCTGCTTAGGGGGAAACCAGCATTTTCTCCCCCGTGGCTGGAAGGGAGGCAGAAAAGCTTCACCCACCCTTCGGATATCACACTTGGAGGTTAGAAAAATGTCACGGAGCCAGGAGAGATGATACAAGACAGACCATGCAAGGCGGCAGCAGAAGAGACATCCAAAAAAAAAAAAACCCCTCTTTACATTGCAGGCGGCATCAATTCATCTCACTATCACTCACTGACGTCGCTCCTTTTCTGCTTCACTGTTTCTTCTAATATTGGTAAAGGCAATCGCGCGGGTGTTCGAAGGAGCCGGAGGGCACAGCGGTGCTGGGGACAGGCAGCGGCTGGTGCTGCAGAGATCAGTCACCCCCACCAAACCCCCTCTGCCCCCGACTTGGTCAGCACCACACCAGCACCCTGGGCTGTCCCGTGGATGGATATTTCTATGCAAAATCACCTGGGAACAGAGACCCTTGGGCAGAGCAGGGAAGCCCGAAGGGCTGCGGGAAGGATGCACAGACGGGTCTCGCAAGAGCTGGAAAAAATTCTGCAGAGGAGGGAGCTTAAAGAGCTCAGGCTGCTTAGTTTATCAAAAGGACAACGGAGGTGACTTGATTGCCATGAGTAAGTACCTTCCTGGGAGAAAATACAGGCTACTAAAGTATCTTTAATCTAGTGAAGAAAGACATAACAAGAGGCAGGAGTTGATCGTGTCTGGCTCCAGCTTCCCACTGGAAAAATAAGGCACATGTTTTAACAGCAAGGCTGATTAACCATTGGAGCGGATGCCAGCAAAAATGATGAATCCTGCAGTTTTTAATGGCTTCAAATCCAGGCCACATCCCTCTCTGGGTAGGGGTCAGCCCAGCACCCACCTCTGCTTGCTGTGCAAGGGTAACCGGGTGAAATAGGAAGGCGTAGGACATAGAAAGCAGCCAGAATGGATTATTTCCAGATTATTTCATGGTCCCTTTTGAGGCTTGAACTCCAACACAACACACAACGCAGACTGCCCCTCCAATGCTCACCCAGGAGTCCTAACAGCCAGCTTTGTTTTGCACTGCGGACAGCAGAAGTGAAGGATTCACCCCTCCTCGTTTGGGCCGCTCAGGTTTGCTCACGTCCGGCCAGCTTGGAGCATCCAGCCCACGGCAGCGTTAGTTTGTGTGATCTCCAGGACAAAGAAACACAACCCGTAGAGAGTCACCGGGGCTCGCTGACATCTCACGCATAAATCCACCACTTCTAAGAGTTTAACGCGTTCATCTCGCTGTACTCACGGACACGTTGCAGCACTGGCAGCGCTCCCTCGTCTGCGGTGCGATGCTGGTGGGTGGCTCGTGGCACCTCCCGGGGCTGGTTTGGTCTCTGGGATTCCCAGTGCTCCCGTTTTGCCTGCTGTGTCAGTGGGTTTGCTTGCAACACACACGGTGGGACCTTGGTGACTTGGGGAAGCAGTAAACCTGAATTCCCACTTCTTGCAGCATATGTTTACCATTTAGAACTGGGGGGGGGGGGGGAAACCCACACAGCCCACTACAAACTAAATCCAAGCAAACAAGATGGTTCAGAAAGGCAGTAGGTCTGCTAAGCCTGGTGTGCTCTTGCTTGAGGAGGACTCAGATGAGGAAGGCTGGTGGGCAGCTTGAGAATCATAGAATCATTTAGGTTGGAAAAGACCTTTAAGATCATCCAGTCCAACCATTAACCTACACTACCAAGTCCACTCTAAGCCAATCAAGGGTAGACCAGACTGAACCATGTCCCCAAGTGCCACCTCTGCCCGTTTTTTGAACACTTCCAGGGATGGGGACTCCCCCACCTCTCTGGGCAGCCTGTTCCAATGCTTGACCACCCTTTCCGTAAAGAAATTTTTCCTAACTTCCAACCTAAACCTCCCCTGGCGCAGCTTGAGCCCATTTCCTCTCATCCTATCGCTAACTACGTGGGAGAAGAGCCCAACACCCCCCTCCCTGCCCCCTCCTGTCAGGAGTTGTAGAGAGCAATGAGGTCTCCCCTCAGCCTCCTCTTCTCCAGGCTGAACACCCCCAGCTCCCTCAGCCGCTCCCCACCAGCCCTGTGCTCCAGACCCTGCCCCAGCTCCGTTGCCCTTCTCTGGACACGCTCCAGCACCTCAATGTCTTTCTTGTATTGAGGGGCCCAAAACTGGACACAGCATTCCAGGTGCGGCCTCACCAGCGCCGAGTACAGGGGCACAATCACCTCCCTGCTCCTGCTGGCCACACCATTGCTGACACAAGAAGGTCCCACCCAGGAGCACAGACCTGCTTTATCAGGGCTCCTTCCTGCTTCCCAGCTGCTGCACATTACCAGCTCAACCCTTTGCAGAACCACTCACCTACCAGGGCTCCCCTCCTCTTAAATCCCTGCCCTTCGCATCGGTAGCACCTGGTAAGGAGCTGAACTTCTGGGACAAGTGCCCGGGGAAGGCAGTCATGCACCAGCGCAATTGTGCAACGGTGCAGCCGTGCAATGGTACGGTCATGCAATCATGCAAAAGTGCAATAATGCAGAAGCGCACGAAGGCTTGCCCCGGCTCAGGCTTTTCAGGAGTGCAAGGCAGCTAGAGCAGAAGCCATAAATTGTTCAGCTAAAGGACAAGGAAGCGCCGTAGGGGCCATTACCTTCTTAGAAGTCAAGCAGCACAGATTAGAATGGAAATTACTTGGGAGTCTTGGCGGGGCCGGGCTGGGATTGTTCAGGGCTCAGCAATTCTCTCTGCTTCATCACCGGGTCATTGATTTACTCCCTGCTTTGCTGTTTATACGGTGCACGGGCGCCCAGGCAGGGAGCGGCACCGGCCCCTGGGAAATCTGGGGAGCAGGGAAGGTCCCGTGCGTTTGGAGAATGGGAAGAGATGGGAAATGGAGCTGCGGATGCAAGGAGCCCGACCCTCCTGCGCTCCCTCTTGCCCAGGTGCTCCCCGGCCACAGCAAGCCAGGATTGGCTTTAAACGATGACTCTGCTCCATTTTTTCTGAGATGTTAAAATCCACGCGCGTCACCAGGCAGCCCACTCCTTGGTCCCCGGCCCCACATCACGTCTCTTATCGAAGTAGCATTTTTAAAGAACAAATCGCAGGCGCTGCTTCTGCTGTTGTTCCTTGATTTCTGAGCATGTAGGTGGACAAATTTTCCCAGATTTTCCCCGCACCACAGCGGGTGGTGCCAGAGAGGATAAAAGATTAAATATATATAAATATATATACAAGAGCCTGTGAAGTCACTTGGTTCTGGGAGCTCAGGTCTTAAATGCGTCGCACTGAAACGTTGCCAGGTTCGGAGCTGGAGCGCTGGCAGGGATGCTCTGACGGACTTGGTGTCAGCTCTGACGTTTGCAGAGCTGGTTAGACTTTTCAGCAATGAAAAGAGGCAGCTGAGCAGAGCCATTAAAGTTTCAGAGAAGCAGAAACGCAGCCAGACTCGGGGCGATCCCGGTATTGCATGGGTCTGCAGGCGGCTGGTGCCAGCGCCACAGGGCTCAGGAGGAGCAGAGGGGGACGGGGACAGGGATGGGGACAGGGATGGGGATGGGGATGGGGACGTGGACAGGGATGGGGACGAGGCGTGCACCTCCCTCCTCTCCCCGTGCAACACCAGCATCTGGGCAAGCCCTGCTCACGCCTCGAGGGTGCCGTTAATGCAAGCAGCTCAGCATCTGGCTGAGCTGAAGTCCTCGAGCAAGGGGCTGCTCTGAGCGCATCCGTCCGGGCACACGGCCTTCCAGGCAGCTGGAAAAGAGAGCCCGGCTCCGAGCGCGTGGCTGGGAGCTGAGCGCATGAAAAACCCCACCCCAAGGGTACAGGGGAGGGACACAAGCCTCTGGCTGCTGAGCAGCCCCCCTGTGCTCGTGCCCCATCCCTGGAGCGGACACCCCAAGAGTGCAGAGGCTGTCCGGCATCCCGCATCCCCGGCAGCACCGGCCAAGGAGCGGGAGACACCAGCGGAGCCCCTCGTCCCGCTCCGCAACCTCCTAAACCCTCTGCCAAACCCAACGTCTCTATTCCTAACCCCCTGCAATCTGTGTAGGGACAAGCAAGTCAGCGTAAGCTGTGCACCGAGCACACTTTCCGCTTTATATTACCCAAAGGAATGAACCGCTATTATGAAATCATTAAATTAATAACTTGGTAATATAGGCAGATATATAAAACAATCTGTTCCTAGAACAAAAGAAATTACTACGTTCCAAACATTCATAATTTAATTTAACAGTGAATTAAAGCAGAATACATAATTTCACCCTCAAAATGTCAATAGCATTATGTAAATAGAGCCCGGCGTGCTCGTGCTGACGGCGTGTGCCGGCAGTTCACACCAGCGGGAGAAGGTGCCCGTACACAGGGGAACGTCCTTTAGCACCAGCCGCCAATTGACAGGAATAGATTAGCCGCTCGCCTTTTAATTAAGGATGTACTGAACAGCCGAAGCGCTCGGCAGGATGAGAAAAAGAGAGGAGGGCGAGGCGGCTTGGTTTGTGCTCAGGTGGAGAGGATGACCGCGGGACCACGGGGCGGTTTGGGGGTGGGATGCTGGCAGGGCCGCGGATGCAGCCGGCCCGCGGGGATGCTGCGGCGCCCGGGGGCTGCGGGGATGGGGCTGCTGTCGCAGCCCTCACCCTGCGCGCACCCGCTCGCACCGGCACCCAGGTGCAAAAAAACACCCAGCCCGCGGTGAGCATCGCGGTCCCTGTTATTTTTTGGCTGTGCCAACACGGCTCCTCAGGGGGAAGCGGAAGCCCCAAGCCCCTGGGACCCCATTTCTGCACCTTTTCTATTCCTGATCCATCCATCCAGAGGAAAGGAAAAACTGTACCCAAAGACACTATTTAAATTAGCCTGACTCCTATCTCGCTTCTCCTTTTTAAAATTTTATTTCCATTTGTGCTACCTAATATTTTCCCTTTTGTTTAAATTAATTTGCTATAATTTATGGGAGTGTATTTTGATTGCTTTTGATTAAGTTTAACAAGCAGGAAAAAAAGTTGGCCGCATTAGACATCAAAGCAAACAAATCCGTTTTCTAGGCCCGCTTGTGCATAATTAATAAATGCTGTCACTCCTCGTACAGTAAATATATCTATTATGTTACAATAAAATACATGTTGTAGTGATTAATAGACACAACCAAAATATGTGCTGGGTAAACCCACAAAAATCTGGGAGTAGAAGTCGCTTGCTTGCATAATATCTGCGATTCGGGGCAACTGCCAGGACTTCAGAAAACAGGAGAAGTTTTCCTTCGCAGAGGAAAAGCAACGCACAGCTTCTGCTGCGATCTTAGCAGCTGAAATTACAGCATCGACAGAAATTCCTCCTTATTCCTCTTAACTGCAATAGCCATTAATATATTTTTTTTTTTTTAACTTTTAAGTAGGGCAGGGCAGACTCGCAGGCTGACTTCTGCTCTCACCACCCGCTCCTACGCTCAGCCACAGGCACAATTAGGAGGCAGAAATCCTGGCGTGCAATGCCCTTTTGCTAGCAAAACCTCCTATAACCCCGGCTGGGAGCTCGCACCGGGGAGCCGATCGTAACCCGGCTTCTCCCAGGAAAAGGCATCGGCGTGGAGGGTGCGAAGGCTCAGGATGCTTGGGAAGCTGCTGCTCTTAATTGCCCTAATTAGAGGAGAAGCTGCCCTAAACGCTGGTTTTAGTCCATCACTCCTAAGAAAATTTGGGGGATGAACCCTTTGCCAGCAGTTAGCTGTCTTTCACCACCCGCTGTTTTCTTCACGGGAGGTTATGGGTGGGGGGAGCAGAAAGAAGTAAAGGTGCGGGGGAATAAATATGCTAAAACAAACGCAACTCCTGGAAAAGAAAAAAAGCCCTGGATAGTTGGTGCCACTTCTGAACACATTAAATATTTATGGGCCCTTGCTCATAGCTTCAAATGAGCTGTAAATTGAATGGAGGTTATTTTCTAGGTAATTAAAAACGGAGAGAGAGATGGAGGGGACTGTTTATGGGAAGCCATAAAACCACAGCTACCAAGAGTATTACCACTGCATCCCCTCTGCTGCATCCCGGGCTGTTACGTCCCACTTCCACTGCATCGCTCTCTGCTGCATCCCCTCCGCTGCATCACTCTCCGCTGCATCCCCTCCGCTGCATCCCACTTCCACTGCATCGCCCTCCGCTGCATCCCCTCCGCTGCATCCCCTCCGCTGCATCCCACTTCCACTGCATCCCCTCCACTGCATCGCCCTCCGCTGCATCGCCCTCCGCTGCATCCCCTCCGCTGCATCCCCTCCGCTGCATCCCACTTCCACTGCATCGCTCTCTGCTGCATCCCCTCCGCTGCATCCCACTTCCACTGCATCCCCTCCGCTGCATCCCCTCCGCTGCATCACTCTCCACTGCATCCCCTCCACTGCATCGCCCTCCATTGCATCCCCTCCGCTGCATCCCCTCCGCTGCATTCCGGGCTGTTACGTCCCACTTCCACTGCATCGCTCTCTGCTGCATCACCCTCCGGTGCATCCCCTCTGCTGCATCCCACTTCCACTGCATCCCACTTCCACTGCATCCCCTCCGCTGCATCCCACTTCCACTGCATCCCCCTCCGCTGCATCCCGGTGGGCTCCATCCCCTTCACGCACAGGGCCGACCAAAGGCCAGCATACACGCATTTCAGACCCCCAAGTATTGTCTGCCCATGGTCACCCTTCCCCATCCCACATGTAAAGTTTGGTGAGAAGAGCCAACAAACCGCTTGGGACCACTGCTGTGATTTTCCAAGCAATGCCGGAGCATCCAGAGATCAAAACGCAGGGTTCATCCCACCGTAGGGCTGCAGGTCGGGATCCCATCCCGGGGCTGGGCGGCCGAGCGGTCCCGGAGCACAGCGGGGCAGCAGCAGCCCGTGTCGCAGCGGCCGGGGACGGGCTCGCCTCCTCCCAAACTCCTTCTAACTCCAGGGTTCAGCAAAAACCAACAGCCCCGAGATCGTTTTCAATAACAGCCCCCTTCCATCTCTGCACAGAGTCATTAACATCCCGCTCCGCAGCAGGGCTCTAACTCAGCCTGTTATTAATGTCAGTTCCGCTGCAAACCTGTTCCTGTGCAAATGAATACTTCAGGGAGCGGAAACCTCCCGGGCCGTGGATGTCTGTGCACGAGACGCGCTCCCTGCAACCCGGCCGTCGCAAGCGCTCCCTGGTTCGCCCTCCCAGCCCAGTCCCTTTGCAGAAAATCACCCCACCGGGACTGGGGTGCTGAGCAGCTGGGGGGGGGGGGGGGGCAGGCTGCACCCACCCACGCGGCGAGGCAGAGCCCGCACGGCCGAGGAGGGGGAACCTGGGGCCACGGACCCAGCTGGCAGCTGCTGCAAGTCAGCGTGCCAGCCCCGGCCTCAGGTCATGCCGCCCCATAGCCTGACCTTCCTCCCAGCTGAGCTCTTCTTCCTCCAGGTCGCCCCTTTCCCAGCACCTCTCCACCACCCAACTAGCCTCCGCACGCCCACAGCACGTCTGCTGCTGCTGCTGAAGCTGGAGGAGCTGCAGATAACTCTGGCTTGCCTTCCTCTGCTGCTTTTTGCCCCATTTGGCCGGCACTGCGGGTTTTTTTCACCGTTTTGCTCTGATGCAAGTATAATAAGTTGCAGCCCTTCCATCCCTCCCAAGAAATCCCAGAGCACAGCGGAAACAAAACCCAGTCCCCAGGCTGAGAAGAAGCAGCTTCATGTTGTGTTCTCCAGCTGCATCACGCCAGGGTTTGGACACGATGCTGGAGGAGGCAGGACAGGGTCCCACCCTGGAGACAGGAGCAGGGGAGAGGGCTTAAGGAAGGGAGAGGAGAAGGAGCAGATATTCCCATCCTGGGGCTTAAGGAAGGCAAAGGAGAAGGAGCAGATATCCCCATCCTGGGGCTTAAGGGAAAGGAGAAGGAGCAGATATCCCCATCCTGGGGCTTAAGGGAAAGGAGAAGGAGCAGATATCCCCATCCTGGGGCTTAAGGGAAAGGAGAAGGAGCAGATATCCCCATCCTGGGGCTTAAGGGAAAGGAGAAGGAGCAGATATCCCCATCCTGGGGCTTCTCCACCAAGAAAAGACCTGGTGGCACCAGCTGATCCATCTCAGCATCCTCCCGGAGCTGCCCCGCTCCCCACAGAGCTGCCGTGCTTTTAGGTGCGAGGGCAGAGGCCGGTGGCAGTGGTCCCTGGCTTCCATCCCCCCGCGGCACACAGACCCCTCGGGGTGCTGGTGGGACCCCAAAGCCCTGCCGAAAGCTGGGGGGACCTTTCCAAGCTCCCCACCCGTGCACGCAGAGGCAGGGATCTCTCTCCTGCGCTTTGCGTTTACTTCTCCCTCCGAACAGTTCAGCAGACGGTCAATCCCTTTAAAACGATCCCTCTGAGGTCCCGACACTGCAGCCTTGCCTTCCAAGAGGTTTATATTCACGGTTTTCAGCCCAGCATCTGCGGAATGGGGTGTTGGGTGAAGGGGAGCCATGCATCGCTTTGTGTTTCAGCAGCAGGACAGTAATTTGGGAATGCAATGGCTTTGCCCTTCCTATTCCACCGGGATTGCTTGGGATAAATCACAGCTGCTGCGTCCTGCCAGCTCGGAGGTGGCGGGCTGCGGATCCAGGACGCAGGCGACGCCTTTTTGCCACTTATTAATGCAGGGAAACAGAGAGGGAGGGAGTGCAGTTAGAAAGAAGGAATGAAAGAGGGAATGGGGGAGAAAGGAGGGAAGGAGGGGAGAGTAACAAACAAACAAAAATCCCCAAATCCATCGGAGCGGAGGCTACAAAACAAATTAAAGTTGTTATGGCAACTGGCGTGTGTGGGCAGCAACACACGTCTCCGAACGCACGGAATTAAAACAAGCGTCATGTTCAGCAGCTAATTAAATACCACCGGCCAAGCCCACTGCCTCGCGGCGCGGCCGGCTCGCCGGGACACCTCCGCGCTGCCGGGGCCAGCGCGATGCAGCTGGGCTCCGGCTCGCCCTTGGGCGTGTGTGATGGCTTCCAGACACCCGTCCTGCCGGGGTGAGCTGCGGGTTTGCTTCCTAAAAAGCTCAGCTGGTGATCGGGTTGGGTAGGGTGAGCAGCGTGCATGCACCGACGTTTCCCTGGGTACCCCCACGGTGCCCCCCAGCGCTGTCCGGGCACAGGGAGGGTTTGGGAGCCGCTCACAGCAGACCTGGGTGGGAAAAATGCCACGGCTTACCGCCCCCATGCCTCCCCCTTCCCCACACACTTGATTTTCTCCACAAATGACCATGCAGGGTCATCGAAAGGACCCCGAGGCCGCAGAGGCTGAAGGCAACAGTGAAGCCCTTGTTCCTCCCGCGCCCCTCGGGGGATCGGCCCCCTCGCCTGCACAGCAAGCTGGGGGCAGATGCTCTGCAAAATGCTGCCTTTATGCCGCGAGGTCTGGGAACGGGCATTTCTGGGGCTGGAGCACCCTGCCCCATCGATCAACACCCCAGCAAAACAGGGCTGCAACCAAGGCACCTTAACCAGTTCACTGCCAGCCTGCGGGTTTTTCCCTTCTTGGGAGCACTGGGAAGCGGAGCAGCCCACGCTCCTCCAAGGAGAGGCGATGGGGAGCACGGATGGTGTGTTTAGGGGCAGCCGGTTTTTCCCCCGGCAAGGTCCGTCGACGGCTTTGCCGTGCACGCAAGCAGGGCTTGCGATTTGCGCTGCAACCACCTGTGACTTCCCAGCTCTCTACTTAATCCTCCTCGACACCCCAGTTGCTGCTGCCTCTATAACGAATATACAGACAGGGAATTAAAGAGCTTGCGCTCGGTTTTATTTTACCCACTGAGTCTAATTAACGTATGCAAAGATGCGTCACTCGAGCAGGCATCGAGGAATAATTCACGAGGACGCAGGCGGGCAGGAGGGAGCCCGGCGGGCGCTGAGCAGCGTTGCTCCCGCACGTGCCTTGCCCTGGCTTTGGGCATAACAGCAAAACCTTGCAGCCACTTACTGCAGAGGCTCTAAAGAGTTTTTCCAAATTTTACAGCCCTTTAAAATATACCAGCTAAACCAAATTAATTCCTTTACTGAACAAGCCTGCCAGTTGTCCCACCTAACAGCCCGGGCTAACACGCCGTATCTCACAGCTGTCGGAGAATTATTACAAGTGCGTTTCATAATTTGCTTTATGGAAATTTACCCTGTGGAAAGCCCAGGAGCTTCTTCTCATGTCGATGCATTTCTTCCCAAGGCCAAAGGTTAAACAAAAGAGCTTTGGTGGTTGTAATTTTTCCTGGTGGAAGACGAGCGGTTTGTTCTTTCAATACAGTCACCAGAAGGGTGGTTTTACTGGGATTTAAATCTCCTCTTCTCCCATGGAAGCTTTGGTCTGTCCCACAAAGCTACTGATCTTGGGAGAGAAGGAGAAGAAGCGTTGGCGATGTTCCCTCTTAAATCTCAAGCGGCTGGAAAGCTTTGCATCCTCTTCCATCCTATTTTACCCCCCGTTACCTGCTTTTGCCGGACTCGGAGCTGCCCAGGAGCTGGCACGTGCTGCCCTCCCAGCTGGGAGCCCCGGACCGCCAAGACCTTGCTGTTCCTCCCATAAAGCACCCGTGAATGGCAGCTCTTTGTGGAAAGTTATTAAAACCAATTTTCTAGAAAGTGCTTTCCCCCCCCCAAGTTTGATGGTACCTTAGTTTTGTGCATTCGTATTTTTGGTACAAACGGAAGCTATTTTTAAAAATGTCTCTGAAAACACTTTTTCTTCTTCTTTTTTTTTTTTTTTTTCCTCAGCGCTCCCACCGGTTGGCATTTCCTGCGAGGAGCAGAGAGAGTTTTTCACTGCTTAAAAAGCCTGTCTGCAGAAAGCCGCCTCGAACAGACCTCATGCCAGCACCGAGCTCGCTCTGTGGCAGCGAGCGACAGAGAATAGGTGAGTGCCTCAGGGAGGAAAAGAAAAAAAAACCCAGCAAGCCAGGATGCTGAAGGTGAAATCATTAGCAGGCACAAGCTTCCCGTCCCCTCTGCCCCTGCCCTGTCCCCGAGCGTCCCTCGCTGCTCCCCGGGTGTCTGGGGGCACGGAGCAATTGGTTGCTCCTTTGATGGCCGGGAGCAAAGAGCTTGGAAATTTATGCACAACATTAAGCAAGATGCTTTGGTCTCCAACTAGGTTAAATCGCTTTCTATATTTAAATTGCCTGCTAGCTGGTAGGATGCGAGGCACAACTGCGAAAGGGAGACTTCCATCCAGCAAACAGAGGAGGAAATCCTAATGGATTAATCCGTTATAATTAGATGATTTGCGGCGACTTTGACGCCGCTCTGGCAGGAGCGCTGGGTGGCAGAGTCGGAGGAGGCGTCTCAAAGGGCGACGCGTTGGGTGCTGGGTACCAGCCCTGGGTGAAACGCAGGGGCAGCCCTCGCATGGGGATGCAAACTCTTCGTTTAAGCTCACCCTGCTCCCCTGGAGTTGCAAACAAGCCAGCACGAACCCTGCATTTCACGGCACGGCGTTTCTTGTGCTGCTATTCCGAGCAAACCCTGCTTTGCCGGGGCAGCGTTGCCTCTGGGCAATAGCCGTGACATTTGCACCCTGGCTCTGCCAGGCTTGCTAAGAAACACAGAGCACTATTTTTCCCCCTGCTACCAAGAAGCAATGCACGGGAGTGCAAGTGCCAAGCTGTACCCTGTAACTCTAGAGCAAGAATTAAATACAATTTATTCCCTGGCTCCTTTAAGGAAGAGGAGGCTCTCCCTGGGAAAGATTTAGCAGTTTTCTTCAATTATTGTTTTATGCAACATCAAAAAAAAAAAGTGTTTTCAGCACTTTCTCGTATCAAGGAAGTAATTGAGTCAAAATGAAGAAGAAATTATCTATGAAGTTAATTATCTAGCAGACATGTTTTACACGCAGTCATTTTTCACTACTACGCAGTAACTGGAAGCACAGGCATTTTTCTTTCCTGTAATTAATTTACTCGGAATATGTTGGAGAAAGTACCGGGGGTTAGGTTTTGGTTGCAGGAGGATGCGTTGGAGGCGTTATTAGCCACCCAAGTGGAGAGGGGATGGGAACGCCAGGGAAGCGGAGCAAGCCCAGCCGGGCTGTTTCGAAGCCTGGCTTGGACAACTCCTGCACCTGGGCAGAGGGTTGAGATCACCCCAAACCCCAGCTGGGCTTGGTTTCGGAGCTGCCTGTCAGCAAGCGGAGCGAGTCCGTGCGAGGGGCCAGCGTGGGGACCTCTGCTCCGACCGGGAGCCAGCTTTCCCGTGCCAGGAAAAAGGAAACCCGGAGCTCTTGCCAGCTTGATGCGGACCGGCACTTAAATTTGCGCAAGCCGAAGCGGCGGTTTGCTTGCTGGCAGCCTGCGTGTGCGTGGTAACTGGCCTGGGCTTCCAGCAAGCAGAAGTGGCTGCTGTCATCAGCCCAGAGTTTCCAAGCCCCTTCCCAAGTCAGGAGGACGCGAGCAGCCTCCTCGACGCCTTCCTAGCAAGTTGTGAGGGGGAAGAGGGTCCACGGTGCTCTTCTAAAGCCCCTTTGCTCTTGCAAAGCTGCAGCCAGCAGCCCAAGGGAAGGGAGCACTCCCCTCTTCTTGGCTCCAGCGAGGCTGTCTGGGTACCAGCATGCGGAAAGGGCTGGGATGGTGCCTTGCTGTGGGAGCACACAGCTACGAGCGAGTGAAATCCACTTTAAAATAAAAATCGCCTTTCACTTCCGTAAGGTCCCACAGCAGAGGCGTGACGTGTCCCTCCATCCACCGCCAGCTCTACCCCTGCTCTCTGCCCCGCGATGGCAGCCTGGGTGGCTGTCCCTGCGCTGGAGCCTTGCTCCAGCTGTCGATTTTGTTTCTGATCGCAATGCACGTTTGGAAATCCCCCCCGTGCGTGGATGCTGCTGCATCCCTCCAGCAGCTCTGCAGCCTCCGGAGGAGCTTGTGCTGCACCTGCATGGCAGCAGGGTGATGCTGCAGGGACTTATCCGGGCGCTTCCCTGCACCTTTTCACGCTGGAGCTGGGAGTTTCTTTGCCATCCCTGCTGACATCCCTTTCCCAAAGAAGAAGATAAAAAAAAAAAGCCTTGAGCAAGCCAGGAAGATTGCCTACCTCCAGAGAGACAGAGCCATGACCCCTGGCAGCAGCACACAACTGGTGTCTTCCCCTCCCTTTCTCCTTGATTTAATTCGTTGTTCATTTACTGCGGTAATTATATTAGGAAAGTGTAACGCAGGACACAGGAGTCCCTTGGAGGCTGCTAATTGTTGCTGGAACGGGGCCATTCGGGCGGTAATTGAGAAAAACGTGGCTGACCCTCCAGCCTGGCTCCCCATGGGCAAAGGCTGCAGCTGAGAGCACCTGGGGCAAAGCCCACACTGCCGCTGCAGCCCCGGGCTCGTTAGCCACCTCCTTAATTGCCTGGCCAGATCAGGGGGGTCACTGAAATAACCTTTTTTTTTTTTTTTTAAATAGGGGAGGTTTTAGAGCTCACTCATGCTGATGAGAAAATCACATTTTTATATGGGTATGTGAAGCAGGACCCCTCCGTGTTTTCAAGCCATCCCCATGAGCTTTGGGGTCTTCTTGGGCACCCCCCGAGCCCTTCTTCTCCCGGGATAGCGCCTGGGGACCTCAGCTGCAGCCGGAGGAGTCCAGGTTCCCTTTTGCCTCCCTGGTGTCCCCAGCCCCAGCAGCGCTGGGACGTGGGGCAGAGCCCCCCTTGCCACCCCCCAAGCACCTCTCCAGCCGCTCCCCCAGATCGAAGCCGAGGGTCCTGGTTTTCCTGCTGCGCGGCATCCCGCTCCCCCAAATCCTTTAAATCTCACGGGGTCAGCCGAGGCCCCAGGACCCGTGAGAGTCTCCAGAGCTTCACTTACAATACTAAAGATAAGAAAATAAAAAAATTCTGCTTTCCTCTCCTTGTCAGAGACCTCCCCAAGCCTCCCGCTGGCTTCCTCCTCTGGTGAGATGATCCCAGATAACGACGATGGGTTTGAGGAGACGTTTGGTGCCTCACTGGAACCGCTCCTATCTGACAAAAGGGACCGGTTTCCTACGTCCTCCTGTTTCTTTTTCTCTCCTTGCTGGAACAGCATCAAGTGAACTTCTGGGCTCAAGGATCAAGAGGTTTCTAAACTCGAGCCTGCCGGCTCCACGCGCATCCCCATCCCTGACCTGCAGCTCCGCTCATTGCCACACGGTTGGCAAGAGGTTATTTTTATGCCTTTAAAATTAAACACAACGCGATGGCGGGGGCGGGGGGGAAGTATTTCTTGTGAAGTGAAGCAGCTCAGGAATGTTAATGAGGCAAAAGTGTCTGCTCACGAGAAAGGTGGAGGTGTCAGGAGTGCCCCAAGGTGATAACTTATTTAACGGAGGATTAAGAAGAGGGAGGAAGAAGATGACACCTGCCCAACCATGCTGGCTCAGGTGCTTATTAAAGCCTAAAGGAGAACATCAAATTAATTACGGAGGGCAAAGGTGCCATCCTGTCTATTTTTAATCACCTCTCATGTTGGAAAATCTCATGTTGCTGCAGCTGCCCTTGCCGTGAGGGATGGCCCAACATCCAATGGGCTGTACCACGGGTGACCAAACGCCAAACCAGCGCACCAGGAAACTTGCTTTTAGAGAAACGAACCGCCCTTAGCCCCTTTTTTTCCTCCTTTCTGCGAGTGAGTCGGGGTGAAGGAGAGCCGTGGAGAGAGGATGGGAACGGGCGGGGGGTACCGCAGAATCGGGCAGGGAAGGGTTAGTGCACACCGGCTGCATGTGGGATGCGTGCCTTACGGTGTTCCCCAGGATTTGGGAAGCCAAGGCAGACACCTTCTTGCAGCACCGTGCTTGCATAGCTGCGTTAGCAGAGGAAAAAGAGAAGGAAAATCCCCTGTTTGCAGGCAGTCCTGGTCCCACACGCTTTACAACCCTCGGGTAGGTGCAAGTCCTGCAGCTGCTGGACCCCGCGCTCAGCTGGGACATCTGGAAGCCACCGGATCCATACAGCTTCCTGGGGCTGTGCCCACACGTGGATTTTGTAGGCTGGTTTCTGTTCCTCTGCTCACTCCGAAGCTGCTCCTAGCCAAAAACCACCAGAGCATCGCTGCTGCCCGCACGCCCGTGTCCGGCACGTGGGACCCATCCCTGCTGCAACGATTTGCATGGCCAAGGGTTGCAGCGGTTTGGAGCAGGACTGTCCCCGCTGCGGTTTGCAGCGCAGCCCCGGGAGAGCCTGCACAAGGTCCCCAAACATCCCTCCGGTGTACGGGGTCTCTCCAAATCCAGACGAGATGAGGCTGGGCTCTGGCTGAGAGGGGTTGGAGACCCCCGGACCCACACGGCTCCTTTTGTGCTGCTCCTCGGAGAGAACCATTCCCAAAACACCACCATGCAAATGAAATCCTCGTATACGTCACGTAGCTTCTGCCAGCAGGACAGGCAGCGATTCAGCACGCTGCATTAGCTCCGCCGCATCCTCCAGAACAATTTCCCACAGCCTTTCCTTCAGCCGCTTCACACGCAGATAACGTCTCATCCCCTTGCCCTCCTTCCAGGAAAGGCTTTGTGTTTGGAGAGCAAGACTTAGCAAGGCTTTGGGAGGATAACTCACCAGGATTTCGCTTCTCAGACTCGGCGTCCCCAGCCCCAGGATCAGCACTTCCACCTTGAAGAGCTTTGCTTGAGGTACGAGGCACTGGATGAAGGCAGCATGCTTATCAGCGCTGCTAATGCCTTCATCCCGAACGTATGAATATGCAGCAGCTCCGGCACAATCTCTGCGCCTCGGACCCAGCCGGGGGGATATGGCTGGGATCCGGGGTGCTCCCAGCACGGCAGCTCCAGGCGCTGCCTTGCCTCTCGCCCCACCGGCACGGCCAGGGCTGCTTGGGGAGGGCACGGCGCTGCCGAAACACCCCCGAGGGCGAGGGGGCAACTCAGCTCAGGCTCGTTGGAAGCGCTTTGCTTTCTGCTGCTGCCTCCTTAGCTGGAAGGGCCCGAGGAGCTCCAGGGCGTGGGACGGACATCTCCCGTGGATGGGGTGCAGGTACCCAGCGGGCAGCAGACGTGGCATCAGCTCCCGGATGGAGACGTTTCTCCCTGACCTTTCCTAGCAGTGGAAGCAAAGGAGTTCACACTCCCTTTGGACAAGCCCCGGGTGCTTCGAGCCTTCTCGGGGACGAAGGAAATCAAACCACCACCAAAAAAAGCAACCTCCACTGGGTCTTACAGCCCCTTTCCTAAAGGAACGCAGCGCCGGTGCTCAGGGCGTCCGTGTGCCTCTGCCAACACTTCGAACCCACGGCTGGAGCAGGACGGCTGGGAGCAGCTGGGATTTCAGCTCACCCCACACACGAGGGACCCCGAAGTTGGCTGGAGAGCCCCTCGAATGCCGCCCTCCACGCCCCGATGCCTTTTTCAGTGCCAAACTGCTCAGCACATCTGGCGCTCTCGCTCAGAGCTGTCATTTTCCTGGCTGTTAGAGGAGAGAATATGGTAAAGAGCAGTCTGGGTTTGCAACACGACTCCTGTGAGAGACGTGACATGTTTATTTTCCCTGCGCCAACTTCCACATCAAACGCATTTTCTTTTTCCGTGCTGCAAAAGGGAATATACAGCCATCCCTCCCCTACCTACCAGCGCCCGGCTCCCTGCAAGCAGCCCAGCCCGTCCTTCAGCTCAGATTTCAGCATCCCCAGGTCCCCAAATGCCCCTGACATCCCATTTTCTGTGGGCCGAGCTAGATGGGGGTTGACATTTCTGCTCCCTGGCACCAGCAGTAAAGTGGTAAAAAAAAAAAAAAAAAAAAAAAAATTATCTTCGTCTGACTCGAGAAACTTGATGTTTTGCGTGACCCAAATCTCAGTGTTTCAGTTTGGTTTTAAGCACTGTCAGGTTGCTTGGGGAGAAAAAAAAAAAAAAAGGCATTAAGAAAAGGGGATGGTATTTTCAAAACAAAGTTATTGCACATAAAAAAAAAAAACAAAACAAAACCAAACCCTGCCACACGGGAACGTGTCAGCTCCTTTGAAATGTTTGCTTGTTTGCTTGTCTCCCGGAGCAAAACAGTCAGGGAATTGTTCGCAGCATTGCAAAATATTGAGACTGACCCAAATCCCTGCGTTTCTGCAGCTGAAGGGCTGCCGTCCCCCCCGGGCTCGGGATGCTTGGCCGGACTCGCACCTGGGCAGAGGTGGGTGCTCGGCAGAGCTCAGCTTTCGGTGCTGCTTCGTTCCTTGGTTGGTTGTTCTTGGTTTATTTTTTTTTTTTCCATTATAGACATTATTAAAAAAAATAAACTTTACAATAATACATTTTTAAGTTGTTGTTGCCATTTGAGCGTTTTTTTTTTGAAAAGTAAAGGAAAAAAGGAAATTAAAAAAGCCACACCGTAGATGTATATGGTTATGTATATACATACATATATGTAGGTATAGGTGAACGGTATATACATACACTATATATGTATATATAAAAGAAAGAAAACCAAGAGGAACATATAGGGGTTTCTGACCACCGATGGGTCGGATCTCAACCCAACCCAAATTCAACCGGACAAAGATTTTAAAAAAAAAAATCTCCCCCTCCAAGCGGCAGACTGAAGACATCAGGACAGCCTCGCAGCGTTTGAACGGCAGTTTCTTTTCTCTTCCATTCTAAAACTCTCGCCAACCACAGGGGGAAAAAAAAAAAAAAAAAAGAAAAAAAAGGCAAACCAAAAAACTCCAATAACAACGTCAAGAGCTCGAGCGAGTCCCCTCAAAGGATGCAGAAGAGCTTCCCAACAGCGAGTCCACCCTCCGAGATGCTCCGATGTGGAAACCTCGCCGTCCCCATGGCCACCCCAGAGCACCCGGGCAGATGGGTCCTGAAAACAGCCTCTGCCAAAGCTCCGCTCAACGCTTATTTTCCCTCCCCGGTGCCGCTCGCAGCTCTGGGTCCCCTGTTGCAGGGCACGTGAGGGGGTTTCGCCACGAGCCATGGGCTCCTGCTTTAGAAAAGAAACCCAACGCACGATAAAAGACTGAAAAAAAAAAAAAAAAAAAGGAAAAATGAAAATAGGAAGAAAACCACCAAAGTTTCCCAGCGTGGTGAGGGTCCTCCTGCCACCCGGCGCGCCCAGGCTCGGCGTCCCCGGTGTTTCTGAACGTTTCAGTCTCCGGCACGAGGCGGTCCTTCCCTTCCCCATCGCCGCAGCAGGAACAGAGGCGCGAGCGAGCGTGCCGGCAGGCGCTGCCGGTGCACGCTTCTGCGCGCTCAAGCGTCCCCGTCCCGCCAGCCACTGCCTTCCTCGCCCCTCTATAACGCCAGCTTCAGCAGGAGGACGGGCACAACGGGCAGGATCCGGCCCGCCCAGTGTCGGCTGCCGCCTGCCTTCTGGTCCACGAACGTCTTCTGGTCTGGCATGATGTCCGTGGTCAGCTGCGTCTGCGGGCGAGGGGAGAGCAGGCTTTCATCAGCGTCCTTTTGGGGGGAAAATCATCCAACCTTGGAAAACACCTATTTTTGCCCTCCGTCCAGTGAAGCCAGCGGCTTCTGTGGCACTTTGGGACATGCTTTAGTGGGCATGGGGGTGTTGGGTTGATGGTTGGGCTGATGGTTGGGTTGATGATCTTAGAGCTCCTTTCCAACCTTCATGATTCCTGGTTTTTACTTTCATTAAAAAATAATCCAGCCACCAAGCCAGGAAACACGAAATTGCTGCTCTCCCCTTAACTGGTTTAGTGGTGGACTTGGCAGTGTTGGGTTAATGGTTGGGCTGGACGATCTTAAAGGGCTTTTCCAACCTAAATGATTCTGTGATTCTATGATTCCAGGACGGCGCTTGTCTGGCTCGTCCTTCCCGAGCCATCTGCAGTGGGAAACAGCTCCCGGCCCCGGGACCCTCCCCTCCGCACTCCCCCCGCCCCAAACATACCTCTGAGTAGCACAGACTTTGCTCTTTGGACTTGTTTAACTTCGGTCCGTGCTCCTGGAGAGGAGAAAGGAGGAAGGTTTAGGGCAGGTACGTGTGCCCGGGGCTGCTCCTGCCCAGGGTCGCGCCCCAGGGTTTGGGGTCCCCAAATTCCCCCGGGGGCTGCGGAGGTGCCGTGCAGGGGCGCGGGGTGATGCCTGCAGCCCTGTGCATGGGGCATGGCAAATCGTGGCTCAGAGCACACGGCTGGTGTTGGAGCGTGAAGCCTCTCCGTGCGCTTCTCCAACGCCCAGGGCGGTCAGAAGAGCTTTGCAAAAGGAGAGAAGAAAGAAAAGGGACTCATCCCTTCTCCCCGGGCTCAGGCTCTTTGCTGGGCTCCCACCTGAAGCAGGAGAGAGTGCAAACCACACAACGCTGCAAGCACTCACGCAGATTCATCCCAGCCCCCGGGTCTCTCCCCGCGTGCTCCCTGCTGCAAATGCTCCTGCCAAGGACCCTGCAACACCCCTGTGACACCCACCGGCCACGGTCCCCATGCCCCGCTCCTCTCCTGGCAGCACCTTACCACCCGAGGAGCAAAGCATGAACCCACAAGCCCAGTGCAATGCAAGAAAATCCGTATTTTTCAGATTTCTCCAAACCAGGTGGAATTCAAGCCGGTTTCACCCCAGATGAGCTGCGGGCTGGAGAAGCTGCGCTCGGGGGAGCTACGCCAGCTCACCCTGCCCCGGGCACAGAGCCGTGCCAGGCAGGGGATGGTGCCCCAAGCGAGGGAAGGGGACGGGCAGGGCACGGATCCCTCCCTTCCCCACGCCAGACCCCTGGGCACTGCCCAGACCCCCATTTACCAGGGATGGCCAGATCCTGCCAGGCACCTGGGTACCACCACCGCACCCAGACCGAGATGCGTGCACTGAGCAGCACTTTTGCTGCCCACGGGCTGCAGCCGATCTCCTGGCTGACAGACCCACCGAGGGTCCAGACCAGTGCCCCCAGTTTGCAGCGACGACTGGGATCAGGTCCTACCTGGATGGAGGTGCAGGTGGTGATGACGCTCGTGTCATACATGGTGTTGCTGTCGTTGATGTCATCGGGCAAGGCAGGGCTCTTCTCCGTCTTCGGTGGCAGGGTGACGGGGGCTGAGGGGTTCTTGGGGGAGAGGTTCACGTCGGTGCCGTTGCCGAAGGCTTGGATGGCGTTTCCTGGGGGGCAGGAGATGTTTATGGGGGGCTGCACCCCGGCGGTGACGGGGCAGGGTGAGGAAGGGGATGGGGAAGCGCCTTACGGAGACAGGGGTTTTCCGTGAAGTCTCGGAGGAACTTCTCGCACTCCTCCTCCATGTTGCCGCTGCCTTTGCAAGAGCACCAGGGCGAGATGGTGATGCTGGTGGTGCTGGCGTCGACGTAGTTGGGCGTCACGTCGAAGCCTGCTCCCGGGCGAGGAGAAGGAAGAGGGATGAGGGGCCACAGCGGGAGAGACCCTTCCCCATCCCGTCCCTCCCGGCACTCACCGATGAGCCCCGCGTAGGAGCCCAGGCACGCCTGGTAGTTGTCCCCGGGGCAGCTCGTCAGGGACTGGAAGGAGGCTTGGCAGTTGGTGTGGAAATCGGCCAGCCGGGACCTGGGTGCAAAGAGCAAGAGGGAGAGGGTCGGGATTTAACGCTGCTCCCGGCACAGAGCAACTCAGCAAGGAGCAACATTTTTAAAAAAAATAAAGGCGAGAAAAGAGGATAAATGGGATTGAGGGAGGAGATCTAAATGAGATCTAGACTCAAGAGGTGCAACTTCTTGTCTCGCCTCCGGTCGCCCCAGCCTGCCGGAGGGTCACGGGCAAGGGAGGGGGCCTGCCTGCGTGGGGGTGCCCCACCGGGGGCGAGTCCCCGCGCGTGGCACCCTCCTTCCTCCATCCTCTACTGCTCCCCACCTCCCCGACCCTTTCCAAGCGCTGCTCGACTGGCAGAGCACACCATAATCTTCACAACCTCATTTGGCCGCGCTGCTCCCGGCGTCATTACACGACTGTAAAATTTCACTGCTTGTTTTTATCTTCCCCCTGAAATGTTAAAGCTTAGAGTGCAATTAAGATGCCTGAGGTTGGGGGTTACATTTGCCTTTCTTCTTTTGCAGCTCAGAAGGGAAAAAGCCAAAAGGAAGCCTCGCAGGGACCCTGGGGGCCGAGAAGTTCGTGCCCTGCCCGCCCTCCTGCCAGACTCGGCTCTGGGGGCAGAGCGGAGGCAGAAAGAGCAGAGATGGGGAGAACGGCAGCAGGACCGGGAGGAATAAAAGCACAAGAGGAGCAGAGGAGCTGATTTCTGCTCCTAACCCGATTACTGGCTTGGTTACCCCTTCTCATCTCTCGCTGCTCGGTGTGATGCACAGAAAAAGCAGAAGGAGCGATGGAAGCACGGTTATTTCCAGGTTATTTCCAGGTAATCCGGCTCTGCTGACACAAACCCACGCTTTCCATGCGATGCTCTGGGGATTTCTCTTGGGATGAACCAAACCACCAAGGTAGAAGAATAAAGAAACGGGAAGGATGTAGGAGAGGACGGACAGATGGACAGGCAGCAGTCTTCCAAATTGACTCAGTCATTAAACGAATAGACACGAGGCTGAACTGTGGCCCAGGCTGGATCTCAATCACAGGGAGGAATTGCTGCAAAGCAGCCAAGTTGCTGACACTGTAGATGAGACCTTGCGTTTCACAACAGAAAATCTCCTTGGCTCTTTTTTTCCACACTTCATATAGAAAGAAGGCGGCATACATTATTTTCTTTAGCTTCCTTTTCCTTCCTGCTTAATTAAATGTCATCTTTGTCCAACCGGTGATTGAATCATCCAACAGTACCTGCCTAAAGCCATAAGAACTGATGAAAATAAAGGGTAGAAATTGTGTTGGTTTTTTTTAACTAGGAATGATTTGTTTTCAGAAGGGTATGATCAAATTAAACAGAGGAACAAATGAAGCAGTGATTGAACGAAGTGGAAGAGCTCTGCAGCGATACCTTCCATCCATCCAGCACTTTTCATCGCGCCCGATGGAGCGCGCTACGGGAGCGGGGGGAGCGGGTACCCCCGAAACGCAGCCAGCGCCGGGGAGGAGTGGAGATGCGGCTGCTGAGCCCGCAGCCAGAAGGCCGCTGCAGTTTCATGGGCTACGTACTGGAGGAAGGACGAGAAGAGGGAATAAAACACAGCTGCTCGGGGCTGGACCAGAGCACTGGATGCTCCACGGGGGAACGCGGCGGTTTCCTGGAGACTTTTGCTGTTTCCAGCCAGCCGTGACTGGGGCTTTTTCCAAGTCACAGGGCTCCACAGCCACCGATGCAACCACCTTCTGTGGAGCAGCTGAGGCTCCTCTGGGACTCCCTGCTCCTTTGGGGACCCCGGCATCCCCCCACAGCCAGCTCCCCGGCTGAGCCGGGGGTTTGGCGAGAGCCGCCCATGCACTTGGTGCCTCCTTTTTGCTGCTTCCCGCAGCCGGACACGCAGGTTGCACTCAGTTTTCGCCTGCTGACGGGCTGCCAGCGGTGTGAACTGGATTATTTTCCCACTTACACCAGCTGCCTGACCCACTTACAGCCTCCCGACAGGCTGCGAATTTCCAGGGCAAGGTCAGCCTCTTCAAGTGGGTTATTCAAGCACTCCCGAGGAGAAGACAGGAATCATGGCACCGCTGCGCTCTTCTACACGTTGGACACTAATAAATAGCAATAACGCAACCGGCACCGGCTCTCCCTCCCCTTCCTCCTGCAAACAAAACTCACACAGCCCCTGCGCAGGCTATTTTGGCCAGACCCACATTTCTTTTCCTCCCTAGTCATTTAGAAAGAAACTCCCCACGCCAGCAGTGCAGAGGGAAGCCGGGGGCTCCCATCCTGCACCCATTCCTGGGACCGATGCTCAGCTCTCAGCACACTGTCTGTGCTGTGGGGCTGCGCACAAAGCCCAGCACGTGCGGATAAAGCTCTGCCAGGGGACTTTTGCAGCGCTCAGCCCTCCCTGCAGCCAAAACCAGCCTCGGGCCAAGGGGTGTTGCTCCCCACTTGCAAGGTAGGAGCAGAGGGGAGAGCCCAGGGTGGGTGCTGCAGAGCAGAAAAGCTCCAACTCCGCTCCTTTCACACAATCCCCATCGCAGGAAGGTATTTGGACTCCCCCTCCCTCCCCCTCTGTGGGAGATAAATCAAGTTTCCAACAGCATTTCCCCTCTCCCCAAATTAGAGGCGAAGGCACGTCAATTCTCTTAAAGAACTGTGGCAAGTTCATCACCGAGCGCCACGAAAATTTGTCATGCTGCTCCCCAGGGCTCTGCTCCTGGCTTGTAGCATCCTCTAAGGCAAATGTTATTCTTTTCATAATACATGACAAGCCAGCTGGTAATCTTTCCAGAATATCCAAGCCAGATGTCACTCTTTCCGTTGTATACAATGAGTTTGGAGTTGCTGGATGAGACCTCTAACTGCCAGGAATAAACCTTACTGGAGCCAGGCCATAGCTTCTCAGATTCTGCTTTTAAGTGCCCGGGCAAAAAAAAGGAGAGGGAGCCAAGTCCATCTTAGCAGAAACAGGAGGAATTGGTGCCAAATTGCTGGCTGGCAGCAAGAGGCAGCAGGTGGGTCTGGCCGGTCTCTGCCTGCAAACGCCAGACCTGGGTTGGGAAGAGCTGGGCTGGCAGCTGGGTCAGGGACGGGGAAGGAGGACAACGGCGCGGGGAGCCGCAGAGCACAGCCTCGGCCAGCACGTTATTTTCCTGAAAGGCTTCCAAGTCAAAAAAAAAAAAAAAAAAAAAAAGGCAAAAAAGGGATTAACAGAAAATAATTATATATACACACACACATGCATCAGATCCCAAACCCGCTCCAAGTGCTGTATTTCAAAGTTAGGGGTTTCCAAGCTCTTTCGCTTTGATGCATCTAGAAAATGTTTGATTTCTGGGTGGAAAGATGAGGACGGTGCCAAGGGGAGGCAGCTCCAGGGATCCGAGAGCTTTAATACTCCTCTTTCTCCCTGCCCAGCTCCGGACACCTGGGTCCCCGCAGCGCTCACATCTCCCCGGTACACAGATCCCGCGTTTAGGGGAGTCTGTGCATCGCTGCGGGGACCATCCCAGCTCCCGGCTGCTAACTCATCGCCTACCCTTGTTATCGGGCAGGAATTCAGAAGCAGCTTGCCAGCGCCAGCAAGACACCCTCGCTCTGACATTAAAAGTTACCTACACAGCAGAGGATTTTTTTGATTGTGTTTTTTTTTTTTTTCCCCGCTTGTTGGTGCGTTGCAATTTTTTAAGCAGAAAAATCCCCAGAACAGATGCAAGGTGCCTAATTGGGTGCTAATTGTTCCCATCACCGCATGTCAATGAGAAGTCCAAGCCCGGGACTGGTAATAACTCACCATCCATCAAAGCAAACGGTATCAAGCTCTTGAATATTTCATGCAGAAAACGTCCGAGATGCGGAGATTACTCAAGACGTGTTTTTCACAGGCAATTTACAGGGACCAAGGAAAAATGGCTTTAATAGACACGAGCATCGAGAGGCGGCTCAGAAACACGCCTCTCCCCCCTGCAGAGCTGTGGATGTTCAAGAAGCTGCGACAACATGCAAAAACTCAGCAAGACATGAAAAACCCGCGGGCCCGCTGGGCATCCTCCTCCCAACACTCGCTCTGCCTGCTCGTCCTGCTGGAGATGAATGCTTTCGAAGCCAGGAGATGCTGAGATAAAAAAAATTAGCCTCAAACACCAAGAACAGTGGCCAGGCAATTCTAAGAGCCCTGGGGATGGGGATCAGCTAAAGAAATGAGGGAAGCTGGAGCAAAACTCCACTTTTCTGGATGACCCTCTACCAAAGCTAGTAAATAGTTCACAGGGGGGGGAAAAAAAAAAAAATCAATGGAAATATTTGTTTTATCCAGGGAAAGTTATCTGCCACCTCTGGAGACTGGAGTCGCCTGTTCTGGTACGAGCCAGGAAGGTTTTATTCCTGCTTTTAATGAAAATCACATCCCTGCGGTAGCATCGCATCCCTCTGTAGGATGGGGACTGGGCCCCCATCCCAAAGCTGCCCCTCACCCAGGGAGATGGGGGCAGCAGGAAAGAGGGAAAAAGCGAACGAAGTGGAGAGAAGCAAAGGAGAAATCCCCAAATTAGAGTAAGCAGAGCTAAGCCAGCAAGAGGGGGAAAAAAAAAATGAGGCCAGACAACAGACCAACTGCTAAGTTAGGAGCCATTAATTAAGAAGTTTAGTTATCCGTACGTATTTTTAGGACACCGCATTTTGATTCATCACAGATAAGAGCAGTTGAAAGACTTTTTTCTTTTTTTTTTATCCTCTTGCCTATGCTCAAACCCTATCATTACCCGGTAAGAGAAGGGAAGAATTAAACGCACGCATCATTTGATTTTAATTGAAGGACTGTTCTATTTCATTGAACTGCTAACTAAGCCGAACAGGAGATTGTGTTTACATAAGCAAACCCTGAGTCAGTATAGACTTGCTGTCACATTAAGTCAATACTTATGAAGGCTCTCTATTTAATTATTCAGTGCGAATTGACTTATTATTGTGTTAAGAGCGCGGTTAGCCTTGAGCAAGGTGGCCGTGGAGCCGAGAGATCCCTTGAGCTGCCTTTGCAGAAGGGTGCCCACGGGGTCCCGGGGAGAGGTACCCGGGGGGTGCTGCCCCACTGGCCCCTTCCCTCTGTCCCCCCCATACTGGGAAGCCAAAGCCACCAACCAGAAGCCAAAGCCACCAACCAGCCTTGGCAGATTTGCTAATTGAAGGTCGGATTCAGCGGCTTCCCCCGGCAGGTTATTGCCAGCCCGGTTGCCCACCCTGGGGACCCATGAGCCGTGCCCTGTCCCCCTCCACACGAGCATTGCTCCTCCCTGCCAGCTCCCAGAGCCGCTGTTAAATCCAGGAGCGTTTCTCCCTCCTCCTTTTTCTTCCCAGACAGCTATGTGGACAGCCAAGCCGTAGTTCCGAGCCGCTCTCATTACACGGCGTAATGAGAAAGTTGAGCTGCCGCTCCGCTGTTTATCAAGGAAACATCCATTATAGATGGCATTTTGTCTGTGCTAAACAAAGGGCGTGAAGACGAGGACGTGGGTTTAAAAAAAAAAAAAAAAAAAAAACCAAAATGCGTTTTGTTTCCATGTTTGGTGTTTAATCAATACCAAGCCAGCCTGGATCCGTTCCCTCCCTCGCACGCACCCTGAGCCAAGCCTGCCTTGTGGGTCCTCAGGCGACGGAGCAAGATTTGCCCTCCCCGGAGCATCGCTCCTGAATTGGCCCCCAACCCCAGCCAGAGAGAGATGGTTTTGCCACGCAGAAATGCACCTCGCCAACGCACGCGGACACAGGGGTCCTGCAAGGAGCCGGGCAGGATCCGTCCCCCTCCCGGCCACAAATACACTGAAAACAGGGAGAAAACTCAGGCAAATGAAACATCGCCCTGCTTTTGGATGCTGAGGAGCTACAGGCAGTGGAGGCTGGGAAATTCTTCAGCACCAGCCTCACTGAAGCATATAAGACCAGATTATTTGTGTTCCTGACTTGCTGATGCAAGATGAAAAATACAGCAAACTGCAGCTGCTGAAATCAGCTCTTTTCTCCCCTTTCCTTCCCTTTCCCCTTAGCTGAGGTTAGTGTTTTGCAAAAGGGTTTTATATTCTGGGAGCTAAAACCTGTCCGTTGCAATCAGACACAAAGCTCAGGGAGTTTGTCAGGCTCCTCCGTTGTGCCGGGAAAAGCTTCCTGGCACAAAAAGCTTCACAAATTGCAGCAATCTGAGCCTGATTGCTCCTGCTTTCGCAGCCGGGAGCTGGCCAAGGGGCTTGGGCATCTCACGGGGGATTTTTAGCAGCCTCACAGGTCAAGGCCGCTCGAATTTGCTTCGTCCAGAGGAAAGCCCAGGGTTTGAGTCCGGAATAACCCAAGTCCTGCACCCCACTCCCGGGAAGGGAAGGGCACGGGTCGAGCGCTTGCCCTCGCCGGGACCTGACCCCATGCAGGGATGCGCAGGAGCTCGGGGGCCGCATCCTGGCCCCTTCGTGTCCTCTGTGTGCAGCGCAGAATGGAGGGGCTGCACAGCACCCTCCTCTTAGCCGTGGGGACCCCCGGGTGATCCAGAGCCCACCCCGTGCCGGGACGTTGGTTTAAATCCCCCAGTCCAAAGCGTTCAGAAAACATCGCCTTCCATCGGCAGCGATGGAAGAACTGGTGGCTTTTATCTCCCCAGCTTTGCAACCGCTGATGGCACAGGGGCTGGTGTGCAACAACCGCTTAACCGCCAGCCCCGAGCGGCTGGAAAGCAGCAGCAGAAAGCCATGAAAACTTCCAGAATGACCGTTTTCCATGCTGGACCTTTAGTGTGCCCTCTTCCCCAACTCCTCTGCTGCTTTCGGGAAGGAAGCAACGCGACCGCAGGGTGGGTTGTGTCCCGCAGGAGCGGCAGCCCCTACGGGGAGCATCCCCACGCACCCAGCTCAGCACCGACCGCCGTGAGATGGCAGCAAAAATGTCCCTGCAAAGTCCTATCCTGGTACCAAGGGCTTCACCGTTCATTAGGCTTTCTTCCAGGAGGCTTAATTATGCTCGCAGCCCGCGCAGGAACATTATCTCATCTCCTGTCACTGCTGGGTTTCGGAGCAGCTTGCCGATCTGCTTCGGAGTTCAATGCCCTTGCCAGTCCCACATGCAGATAAGGAGGACAAGCATCAGTCTGTGAGGCCAGCCCGATAAGCACAGGCATTGATGGGAAATCCCACAGCAGACCCCCGCCTTGCCCGCAGGCAGGGGCTTGGGGCGATGGGACACGGAGGGGTTTCGTGCCCGGTTTGCTCCTGGGTGGAGGCTGGCGGGTGCAGATGCCATGGGAAGGAGGACAAAGCCTGCGCGCTCTATTTATACACATTCCCAGCACCTGGTGATGATCTTGGCAGCGGCTGCCTGCCAATGCTTTGTTATTTATAAATGCAGAGGGCCTTGGAGAGGCAGGAGGGAGAGAGGAGAGGCCCCCCAGCACCCTGCAGACCACCCTGTCCCTGCAAAACAAGCCCAGAGCCACTCGGCAAAGGGGATGCGAAATGACCAAACTCACCCAGCCTGCACACAGATGCAACCCCCTGGGTTTTTGCACAAGAGCGGAGCAAGCTGCTCGCACGGAGCCGGACCACCAGCATCTCGAGGGGTCCTGGAGTCGTGCACCAGAATTTGCAGATCCCCGCAGTGGGTGCAGCCCTGTCTGCGCTGCAGCTCCAAGCACCAAGCCTGCAGCAGGGACTTCTGCATCACCGCTGAATGAAACCCCCTTGCAGCAAGCAAAATCCACCCTAAATACATGGCACCTCCACATCGGTTAAAACCTTCCGACGAAGCGCAAGCAGCAGCTGCCGGAGGAGTTTGCATTACAGCAGTTCGACAGCCTAGATTTCACTCAGCTCCTGAGCCTGGGCTTTCCAGGCTCCCTAGGTGCTCTCGGCCTGGAGCAGCTGGGAAACTCCAGGAACACGCATGGAGGAGGAGATGAGGCTGCGGGAGAAGGGGGTCGGCCGCGAGTCAGTCCACGCCCAGCTTTAATTTGGGAAACTAGACCCACAGCGATGGGAGCCGTGACTCCCCGCCCGCGTTTGCGGCAGCGCCGGGGTAGACAGACTCACAGCCGCTGGACAGTCAGGCAGACAGAGCGGCAGGCTCTTGAGTCTCTTGCTAACGGTGCCTTTCCTTGACCACCTCTGCTCCACATCCTTTCCCAGGCCAGGGGACACGGTGCCCATGTGTGCATCAGGCACAGCATGCGGGGCCGTCCCTTCATCCCTGGGGAAGGCGTGCCAGCAGGAGACCTCCAGACGGAGATGGAGGGGGAAAACCAGCAGCGAGGACCACAAAATGCAGCCTGCACGTGCATGCCCGCTCCCAGGGAAAGCGCAGCGCACGCACAGCCCCTGCTAGAAGGCTCTGACAGAGCCATTTCCACCCCAAAAGCCAGGGAGAAAAAAGCCAGACCCTCTCTCACTTGCAAGGCAACATCAATAGAGAAAAATTCTTTTTTTTTTTTTTCCCCCTCCTCAGCTCAGGTGCTGGGCACAGCTCGCCGCAGGCAGGTCACCGCTTCTAAACACTTTCGCAGCTGCAAACACAAGGAGGTCAAGCGAGCTGCTGGAGCACATCAGCATCTCAGAGCATCCCCGGGCACGGGCTCCCTGCTGCAGGCGCTTAACCCCTCTTGCACCCCAACGCCACAGCCTGGTTAATGCAACCCCTTTTAACAGGGGGCCTGGAGCAAACCTGCCTGTCCGAGCCTCGGGAGCGCTGCCGGAGCCCCCGTGGGAGCCGCGGGAGGGGAGCGGATGGGACAGGACCTTCTCCTGCGAGCCCAGATCCAAGGAGCGCATCCACGCACAGCCCCGCACCCCATCGCGGGGAGAGAACCGCCGAGGTTAAGGCAAAACTTTGCAAACCAGTGCCCAAAGCTGGATGCATAAATAAATGCCGGATTCGGGTGCTTTGCAGAGCAAGAGCCCCCGGCCAGGGCTGCCTCTCCCCAGCCGGGAGCATCCACGCTGCTGCCGGAAAAAACGCATTTCCAACTCGGAGCAAACAGCCAAAGCAGCTGCCACACGCTTCCCGCTTTGCTGCTTCACCTCTTTCTGGTGGAATTTCATTTTCAGGCAGGACTGGGCTTATAATTAATGCTCGGCAGCTCCGTGGCCTCTCCGGTCCCCCTCGACGCGCTGCTAATGCAGGTTATCCCCCTCCGTGAGCGGATGCATCCGCAGCATTCAGTGTCTGAGCAAGCATCAGGCCTGCCGACGGAGAGGTGCTACCATTAATTTGGCCGCGACTCAGCGCAGCCCTGGTATCTTTTATTCATAGACATTAGCTTATTGTATTACTTTTTGATAAAAAGCCACATTCCCCCATTTCAAACACATCCGCCTGCAGCCAGAGGAGGACCTGAAGCTGTGTTATTTATTTATTTCGCCACCAGGCTCTGGGAAACTCCATCACCTCGATGGCAAAAAGACCCTCCTTCTCATAGGAAACATATTCTTTACGAGGCCGATCCAGCCCCCGGAGGGTGACAGGAGGTTTTTTGCCATATGAATAATGAGTTTCATAATGGAACAAAAGCCCGATCTCCCGACTTCGCTCCGCCACAGGGAAAACAGCGGGTTTCGCCAAGACACCAAGTTTCGCTGGGGATGCTGAAAGCACGCCGAGGGGGTTTTGCTGCTTGCAGGGCGCGCGTGCCCCCGCTGCCGCGGTGCCTTTTGCACATTCATCCCCTCCACAGCTTGGGGAGGTGGAGCGGTCCCGGGTGGGGGATACAGACGGGCCCTGGGGGCTCCGCTCCACCGTTCGCAGCGGAAAGGCAGCTCCGTCTGCGCTGCTCCGGTTCTGCCCCACGTCTCTACCCCGCCTGAGCGCTGCCGGAGGGCATGGCCCCACCGCGGCCTCCCGGGCCAAGCGCAGAGCCGTGCTTTGGCGCTGGGGCTTTCGCAGCAGATCGGAGCTTGGGGTGGGGGGCTCGGTTGGCAGCCCCCATGCTTGCAAACCACACGCAGCCCCGCGCAGACCCTCGGGTTCACCCCACGGCAAGGGGGGGCCAAACTGGAGGCCACGCCTCAGCCTCTCCACGAGCAGCCAAAACCCATTCACTCTGCCCCGTTTTACGCACGGCACGCAGCTGTTACTGGAGGAGACCCAGCCAGCCAGCGCCGCGTGGCATTGGGAAGACGCAACCGCTAAACTCGGAACAGGGTCGCGCAACAAGAGAGCGCTGCAAACCCGGCTGCAAACCCGGCCACGGCCCCCGCACAAGCCCCCCTCTACAGCTCTCCCTCCCCGGCACCGGGAAAAGCCCACGCAGAGCCCGGCGCAGCCCGTACCGGCAGAGGTGATCCGTCCGGCACGTGTTGCGCAGATCCAGGCAGTTGGGTTTCTCCCTGTCCTCATAGGAGCAGGAGGGGACGATGGTTTGCCGCCGGCGCTCGGCACAAGCCTGGTCCTTGCAGGAGCAGAAGAGGAGGCGGTAGGTGTACTCGCTGGGGACGCGGTCGAAGAACTGGCGCAGAGCCTTGTGGCATTTCCTCCGGCTGCAGTGCTCGGCGGCCGAGATCTTCTTACTGCAGGTGGAGATGTAGCCCGAGCGCAGGCGCTTGCAGTTGTCGTTCAGGTTGCAGGCTTTGGCTGCGTCGAGGCAGTGGTTGCTTTTGGAGTTGGCGGTGGGGTCCATTCCTGCCCGGACAGCAAGAGGGAGAAGGGGTGAGCGTGGTACTGAGGGATGGGGAGATGCTACAGGGAAGGGAGCTGGCACTGGTGTCACCCCCCGGCACGGCCGGTCCCTGCCCTGCTGGCGCTGGGGAGGGGGCTGCATGCACCGCTGCGGCTCCCCTCTCTTCACCCCCAGCCCCCTGCACGATTTGAAGGTCTTCCTCCAGCACGACAGGGGTTAACACGCACCGATTGCGGCGGGGGACCTGGTCAAACAGCCTTCAGTGCATAATTCATGCCATGAATTTGCACTATTTTTTTTTTCCCTTGTCAATTATTCAAAGAATAATTATTATTAATTATTCAGCCTCCTCCAAAGCAGAATAATCTGCTGAGCTGCACGGGCCCCCCCCAGTCCCCACATCCTCTCCTGGGGCTCCCCAAAACTGGGTCCCCCCCAGCCAGACCCCCAGGGCTGAGCACTGGCCAGGCAGGGACGATGGGGACAAGGTGGCCACCGGAGCCGGGCACCGGCCCCGCATTCGCCCCAGGAATCCCAGCCGTCAGCAAATACAGCAAACAGGGAAAAGACAGACGAAGCCAAAGCACCGCACGAGAACAAACGCTGAATTTTCTTTTTTTCTCTTTTTGTCAAAATGATGGATCGCCCTCAGCAGCCCAGGTGCTATTTTAGAAGCCACCTGACTGCACCAGCCATCGCGTCCTTAATTTCCTCCCCGCCGCAGCCCAGCCAAGTCCATGGATTCCTCCATCGTCTCCCAGCTTCCACTGGCAAAGACAAACGACAGCACCAAGAAGGGCTTCCCAACGGCCGTATTTGTGGGGCCCTGCTAATTAGCAAATGGCAAGCAGCTGCCTGGGCAAGCATCGTCCCCTGCCTCCCCCAGCCGCCCACGGGGGCCGCCCTGCAGGCGAGCAGCGTTTTGGGGGGTCATCTGCAGCGTGGGACCCGACTCTGTCTCATCTCCCACCGTCTTATCCGACTCGGCGTGAGCCTCCAAGCTGGGAGCCGCCAGCGCGGCGCTGCCTACGTTAACGGGTCCCAGTTAAAAGGCGAAGCTGGCAGCCCCCCCCCCCGGTGCCATCCCGTGCAAACCCGACCCACGTCCCGCTGCTCTTGGGGATGTTTGCAGCTGCCAGGGCTCGGTGCCACCAGCCCCGACCCGTGCCGTGACGACTGTGGGGTCCCCGCAGCCCCCTTCCCCCAGGGCTGGCAGCCCCCGGCCGGGCTGCGATGCTGTGGGACCCCGGAGCCAGGCGGGTAAAGCTGCTCGGAGAGAGCCCTCGAAACACCAAACGTGTCATCCCAGTGCTGGACACCGCCCGTGGAGATCTGCCGGGGCCGGGGGGGGTTCGATAAGACATATGTAAAGTGCATACTTCCTATGATATATGATTTATAAGGAGATCTGCCTTGAAAAATAGTGCAAGAGGCAAGAAGGTCGCCTGAGCTAAGAGAGACGTCTGAGCTGACAGATGGTTGGAGCGTGAACCGGCGCTGCGCTGGGGGAGGAATCGTCCTCCCTGCTCCTCGTGGAGCCCTGTTCGGAATAAAGCCGGGGAGAGAGGAGGTGAAGGCAAGGCCTTCGGGGCTTCGCACCCTCCCCAAGGACGGGACAGGGCAGAAATCGCCATTTCACAGCGGGAACCCCCCAGCCTGGGTGAAGGTCTTTTCCAACCTAAACGATTCTACGATTCTATGCTACAGGGTGCCTCCAGCCGAGGGCTGAGGATGGAGACAGCTCATGACACCGATGCCAGAGGAGCAGAAAGGGAAAAAGATCCTTGAAGAGGACGGGGGGCACATGGCTCTCTTTTCTCCTTGCCCAGACCACCTCCTGGTTTTGGGGGGATGCACTGAGCGCTCTCTGCATCCCGGTGTGCTGGCAGCCGCCCCGGCTCCGAGCCCTGCGAGCGGTTAACCGCTAGCGCGGTGGCTCTCCGGCACAAGCGTGGGATCTGTGCAAAGTGCCGGCTTAATGTCTAATCCTCCGGAGCATCGCTCCTGCCCTGCCCGAGACCTGCAGGGACCTGGATGCATTCTAATAGAGCCGATGCTGGAAAGCGCAGGGTTTCTGGGGAGCTCATTAATAAAGCAGAAGCATGAAAATTTCATGAGGCGAGAAGGAAACGGGGGCCAAGGAGCCGGGGAGGGGACTGCTCTGGGAGACCTGGTGCCACCAGCTGTCCCCTCGCCAGGCTCCGCCGGGTCTCTTGGCGCAGGATGGGCTCAGGGGCAGAGGAGGAGGAGGGCGATGGGGAAGGCAGCGCTGCTGCAAGCCCACTCCATGCCGTGCAGCATGGGCTGTCTGGGGGTCTGACGCCCACCCGCCTCTCGGGTGCTGCTGCCCCGCCTTGGTGCCCACGCGGGCAGAAACACAGCGCGGGGCGAGTTTCCCAACCGGAGCCTCTCCCTTCTTCCCTGCAGGCTGTGGTTTCCACAGGGCAGGCTCCAGCACCCCTTGGCACTGCGGAGCATCCTCACCGCCAGCCCGGGATGCTCTGCTCCGTGGGGGGGTCTGGGAGCGCAAAGCCCCATGCACCGGGAGGGCTGCGGTGCTCGCTCATGGTGCTTGCTTGCGATGCTCGCTTGCAATGCTCACTTGTGATGCTCGCTTGCGATGCTCGCTTGCAATGCTCGCTTGCAATGCTTGCTTGTGATGCTCGCCTACCATGCTCGCTTGCGATTCTCACTTGCAATGCTCAACTGCAATGCTCGCCTGCAATGCTCATTTGTGATGCTCGCTTGTGATGCTCGCTTGCGATACTCGCCTGCAATGCTCACTTGCGATACTCGCCTGCAATGCTCGCTTGCGATGCTTGCCTGCAATGCTCGCTTGCGATGCTTGCTTGCGATACTCGCCTGCAATGCTCGCCTGTAATGCTTGCCTGTGATGCTCGCTTGTGATGCTTGCTTGCAATGCTCGCTTGCAATGCTCACCTGTAATGCTTGCCTGTGATGCTCGCTTGCAATGCTCGCCTACAATGCTTGCTTGCAATACTTGCCTACAATGTTTGCTTGCGATGACCGCTTGCGATGCTCGCTTGCGATACTCGCCTGTAATGCTTGCTTGCGATGCTCGCCTGCAATGCTTGCCTGTGATGCTCGCTTGCAATGCTCGCCTACAATGCTCGCTTGCGATACTCGCTTGCGATGCTCGCTTGCGATACTCGCCTGCAATGCTCGCTTGCAATGCTTGCCTACAATGCTCGCTTGCGATACTCGCTTGCGATGCTCGCTTGCGATACTCGCCTGCAATGCTCGCTTGCAATGCTCGCCTGCAATGCTCGCTTGCAATGTTCGCTTGCGATACTCGCCTGCAATGCTCGCTTGCAATGCTCACCTACAATGCTCACTTGCGATACTCGCCTACAATGTTCGCTTGCGATACTGTCCTGCAATGCTCGCTTGCAATACTCGCCTGCAATGCTTGCTTGTGATGCTTGCTTGCAATGCTCGCTTGTGATACTTGCCTGCAATGCTCGCTTGCAATGCTCGCCTGCAATGCTCGCTTGTGATGCTTGCTTGCAATGCTTGCCTGCAATGCTCGCCTGCAATGCTCGCCTGCAATGCTCGCTTGCGATGCTCGCTTGCGATGCTCACCTGCGATGCTCGCTAGCAATGCTCACTTGTGATGCTCGCTTGCGATGCTCGCTCGCAATGCTCGCTTGCGGTGCTGCCAGCCCCCCCCGGTCCCGGCAGGCCGCCCATCGAGGGCGCGAGCAATCAGAGCGTGGCAGCGTGCATCACCGCTCTCCTCGCTCACGCAGCCCCTTCTTTCTAGGAAGGGCAGGTAATCCCTCTGCTACCCCCACAGGCAATTAGCAGCGCTCGGCCGCGCCCTCGTTACCCAGAAACACCGCTAACAGCTCATTTGCTGCAATCGCCTGGGCTCCGGGTCAGGGCTGGGGGTCCCCGGGGGCAGCCCCTCGCTGCTCCCACCGCTCCAGCCCCATGCGAGGGGGACAGAGAAGGAGCAGAAAAAGCATCGAGGCCACCCCGATGGCCCTGGCACATCTCCGGAGCATAACAGCAGCCAACTCCCCCTCCCCCCAGCCCCAAAATTGCCAGGCAGGCTTCCTTCTCCTCTCGCTTTGCTTTTATGAATAAATCAGCCCATGAGCGTTTAATCCCCCACTCCAGACACTTTGCTTTTCATACTTTCCAGCAGCTAAAATATTTCCTTGACGCTAATGTAATCCAAAAAGGCGTGCGGGAGACGGGAGGGGGTGGCATCGTCATGCCGAACCGGTGCCTGGCGAATTTGCTTCGGGAGTTAAAAGCCAGCGGGTGACGGCAGCGAGGGGATGCGGCATCACAGCCCTCCTCCCAAGTGTCCCCACATGAGCCGGGGTGGCTGCGGGCAGGGCTGCACAGCCCGAGGGGGCCACGGCATCGCTGTGGGGTCCCCAAGGTGCCACCGCCCTCTGCCCCCGTGCACCCCGCAAAGTCCGGGGGTGCAGGGACCCCCAAATCCCCGCAGCGGCGGGTGGCTCTCGGGGAAAGGGTTAAGAGGAGAAAGAGCAAGGAGAAGCCAAGGCATTGGGTGACCTAATTTGAAAAGGGGTGGGGGTGGGGGGGGTGGCACGGAGGGTTGTCATGGAAATAGATGGCAAAAAAAAGTTCCCGAGGATGCTGGTGGAGTTTGGGTCCCCGAGAGGAGGATGTGGAGGCAGAGATGCCCCAAAGGGCTCGGCGTCCTCCCAGCAGCGTCCTGTAGCTCGGCTTGGGGCCGGCTGCGTGGGGAGGGACAGCAAACAGGGTCCCCCCAGCTTCCCCACAGACGGTCCCAAATCTTCCGGAAGACAAATCGCTTCACGTTGAGCCACGGGTGGGCAGCAGGAGGGGCAGGTCCCCCCCCGGTGCCCCAGCTGTGCCTGCGCTTCCCCCTGCCTAATGTCCCTGGCTGGGCGAGGGGACACGCCGGCAAGACAGACGAGGGAATTACAGGCTCTCCAGCCCACCTCAGCTATTTGATAGAAGCCCACGGTTGGAGGCAGCTGAGTCCAAAAGGGAAAAACCTAAATCACAGCCTGGGGGGAAATAGGAAGCCCGAGGAGGAGGCTGCTGCCCGTGGCTCTGCCATCACTGCCGGGCAGGGGCTCAAAGCAAGCCCCCGCCTCAGCTGGCACTCACCCGCTCCCAGTCAACGTCCGATCCTGCCGGGAAGGTGTGAAACGGAGAGGATCTGTCCCAAAGTGCATCAAACCCCGGCAGCACTCGGGAACCAGCCTCTACATCGCTCCTCTCTGCCAGGCACCGGCACCCCGGCCAGCCGGGGGGGGGCACGGGTCACCCCGGGGATGCTCGAGGCATCGGGTCTGGGGTGACGGGGAGCAGAGCAGGGCAGGAGAGCGGCTGCAGGAGCTGGAGGAGCAAAGGACCAAACCACGGGGGAAGGATTTGCAGGTTTTCCTTGCCAGGGAGCTCGGTAGCAGGTCTACGTTCACGGGCGTAAAACAGCAGAAGCATGTTGTTTTTATTACCTGAGAAAATTGAAGCAAGTCTGAATATATCAGAGAGACGAGAGGTGACCGGCTCGTAGGGGGAAGCTTCATAAAATTCTTCTCCTAGAGTGGGAGGGAAGAAAGAGAAGGGGGAGAAAAAGCAAATTAAAAAACACAGCAACCAACCTCAGCCACCACCGAGGCTATGGCCGGGCACGGTCACCCCCCCAGCAGGGCAACCTGCGATTTGGGAAGGGAAAACCAAAAAGTGTTTAAATCACTGCCCTGCAACAAAAGAAAAAGGGCATTTTGGACCAGCTCAGCTCAATTCTTGCTCGCTGGGAGCTTGCGGCCGGGCGGGCAGGTCTGTGCTGCTGCCTGCAGCTGCCTGCTGGCGGGGTCCTGCCGCAAGCTCAGCTCCTTGTGCAAGTCAGGTTTGGCAGCGGCTGCGTTCACACTGACCTCGGGAGCTGAGGGAATTTAGATTCCAAAGGTCAATGTTCTGTGACTACGTCCGCAGAGCCTGGGCCAGCTGCAAGCTGCAAGTTTTAGGGTCTATACTCAACGCTGGATTGTTTTATTGTTGTTGCAAAACAAACAAAAAAAAAAGCGTTTGCCTAAAAAAACACTGTTAAAGATTGTTTTCCGCTCTGCTCTGCCTCTGATGCGCTTTGGGAAAATGGCAATATTTCAGTGGGGGGATACAGACCCGACCGGAGAGCCTCATCATGTGAGCACCAGAGCATCCCCACCGCTGACCCACCCCCGCTGCACTCCAGGGGCTCACCCATCGCAATCCCCACTTTCCGGAGGGAATCTGGGCACGGTCCGCCTGTCCCCAGGCTGGGAGCAAACCCCCTCTCTCCCATCTTTGATTTCAGTGCAAAGCCACGTGCTTTTGCTGCCTGCCCTTCATGTAACTCCAGAAAAGCCTGATTTCAGGAGAGCCGGCCAGGGCTCTCAGGAGAGGAAACTCTCTCCTCAAACCCCAGCAGCCACAAGAGGAAAAAAAAAAATATATATATATATAAAATAAAAATCAATGGCAGGACATTGAAAGCGCCAGTCAAGGCTGACCAGCAGCCCGGAGCATTGATCTCCACCGTGCCTGGCAGCCCTTTTGGCAGGATCCCTGCCCGCACCGGGTGCCCTCGCTGCGGGTGAGCCTGGGCTGCCCCGGGGACGGACCCCAGCAGCCCCGGCCGCTCCGGCCCACGCGTGCTCTACCCAGTTATTATTAGCCCAAGGCGGCAGCATTTATCCCACATAATTAAGGAGCCACTTGAAACCCTGTGCTGGAAAACAAGCTCATTAAGAGGTGGGGAGCAACGCGGGAGGACTCGCTGCAAGCCCAGCAGCTCCTCAGCGCCGTTCCTTGGAAATTTTGGGGGAGCAGAGCTGGGTGGCTGGCCAGGGAGACGCCGATGGGATGCCAGGTTGGGCTGTTCCCAGCGGCTGCGGGTTTTCAGCCCTCGGGGTGATGCTACAGGGGGGCAAGAGCCCCCGCCGGGGCCAAGGGCAGCTCCTGCTGCTGCTGCTGCTGCTCACGGGGAAGGAAACACGCTCCGGGCAGCCGGCAGAGTCCTCCCGCGGCAGGCCAAACCCTTCGCCTCGCGGGGTTTCCTAATGCTCCGATGACAAATAGCACCTTTATTAAAGTGCATTTAGGAAACACTGTAACCTCCCGGTATATTGCTTTGCCAATGCAATAAATAATTAAATACTAGCTGAATCCTGCTGCTTGCTAGGAAAATTACTGAGCATTAAAAGGGCAGTGGACTTTTCTTGAGCTCACTGAGATGCAATTAACCTCCAGGAAGGAGGCTGGAGTGCAAGCAGTCCTCCTTAATGGCAGGGACAGGTTAGCTCCCACAGCCGAGGGGCTGGACGGGAGGCCGCCGGGCACAGCGTCTGCTAAAATGCAGAAGATCAGGGTCTGCCTTGGGCTCCTCGCTGCTTTTACACTCACCGGTTTATGCACGCTAAAGCTATGAGCTGCCGGATCTCCCCAAAGCTTCTACCTCTCGTTAAGACTTCGTATAATCACCTCTCTTCCCACCTCCTCCAGGTACAGGTCCTGGAGTACCCATCAAGCAGCAAAGCATCCTTCATTCATGTTTGCAAAGCCCTCGGAAAGCGCTGACTGAAGGCTGCTAAGGAGGGGTAGAAAACAATTAAGCAGTAATTCCTGCTCTGGGCTGGTTTTCGGGCGCTAGTCCCTGCGCTGACCCAGATTCGAAGGCCATTTCACCCGGAGGGCTGCACGCTCAGGTACGGCTCCCCACATCCTCGCCGCTGCCACCAAAGCCCTCCCAGCACCACCGCCACCTCCTCTGGCTCCGATCCCAGCTCAGGAGGGGGGGGAGGGAGGTCCGAGACCCGCGCCCGCTGCGGGAACGTGGCTGCCAGGGACGGAGGCTCCTCCGCAGGCTCCATCGAACGAACCCCTTGAGCTCAGGCTGCTAAAGGAGCTGGCTCTCAGCCGGGGGAATGAAACAGCAGCGCAACAGGCATTTTTACAGGCCCAAATCGTTGGTGGAAGCGGGACCAAGCTGCCAGCACGCTCGGTGCTGCGGGTGGCCGAGGGTCCCGCCTGCTCGCAAGCGGCCACCGGCCAGGCGGGGGCACGTGCCCTTGCGAGGACCGTGCCGCAACTCAAGGGCGCCGGTACAGGTGGTTTTGCACAAGCTGGAGCTGGATTTAAGAGCTTCCGCATGCAGAGCCAGTCATACGCCCGTTAAAGGGATCTGTACGGTTAAACCGATGCTGGCTCTGCTCCTCTCCAGCCTGGGGCCAGCCGGGCGCCGGCAGAGCTGCGCAGGGGCGGCAGGACGGGGCAGAGCCCACGGGACGGCAAAGCAAACCCCACCAGCATCGGCACCAGCCCCAGCTGAGTCCCTCACAGCCGGTTCCTTCCTCTGAGCCCAGCAAAGTGCCCCTCGGCAGCCCTGGACCAGCCGCGCGAGCCCCTGGGGCAGCCCCAGCCCCGGTGATGCCCCTGCGGAGGGGCGAGGGGCAGTGGGCGAAGCCCGCTGCCTCCCCCTGCCTTCAGGCAGTAGATAATCCTGCCTTCGATGAACAAACCAGCCCCGGGCTAGCAAAATCCAATTTCAATTACCTGCGCCACTCCAGCCTCTGATTTACTCCTTCACCAGGCTGCAATTACGGCAGGCTCTGGTGCATCGCCCCTCCGCAAGGCGAGACCCCAGCGAGCCCTCTCCGCTGCTCCCCAGCCCACAAACCCCACCGGAGCAATGGCTAACGGGGGGCTGAGGGGGGGCAAGGAGGCAGGGACAACCTCTGCACCCCAAGAGATCCCCACAGCTGGTACGGAAGTGCAAAGCCACGCCCCAGCCTTGCTTCCCTCCGCACCCCACGGGCACATCTCCTTCGGGGCAGGCAGGAGGGAGGGGAGCCCGGCTGGAGAGGAGCCCTGCCCCGGCGTGCAGGTGCCCAGACACCCGGGCACAACAGCCCTGCCATGATCGCCATCAGCTCTTGCTGCAAGCAAACACAGCCCCCAGCCCGTTTGTCCCTTGCCCCGCGCCCACGTCAGGCAGACCAGCTCTCAGCGCGGCCCCCAGCAGCACCCTCTGAGAAAGGGGGGGGTCCGTCTGCCTTGCCTGGGGTGCCCGTGCAGCCCAGGACACTGTTCAACCCGTTTTTACTAGAGCAGCAAGTCACCCTCGGAGCTTCCCAACCTCGAGGCGGGTCAGGACCACCTCTCCTCCAGCACCCTCCGCCCCACCGCAACCCCACAGAGCCCTGTGCCGTACCTTCGGTCAGCCCCAGGTGTATACTCCAGTAGATCTGAAGGCACTGAAGCTCCTTCTTCATCCCTCGCTTGCACCGGCAGTCGTAGAGGGGACTCTCCTGCAGCACCTCCAGGGCTGCCTGGCATTCCTTGTTGGCCAGCATGGTGTTCCTGTCGCGGCCGGCCAGGCACTGCCGCAGCGTGCGGTACCGGGAGCTGCAGCTGGGCTCCGCCGCGCACAGCTCGTTGGCTCGCACGCAGTCCACGGGCACCCGCCAGCCATGGGGGTCCTGCCCCGGCGGGGATGGGGAGCCAGCCAGCGAGCGGAGGATCTCATCTGGGCGAGGGGCAGGGGAAGGAGAGATGAGGGCAGAGAGAGGTGAGGGGGGGCAACCAGGTGGGGTGAACCCCTCGCATCCCCTCCCCGGGACCCCACACATCATCCCCACGGTCCTCAACGGGTCCCTGGCACCAGAGCCGCCTTCTAGAGAGGGAGAGCATCCTTCCACTGTGCCTAAAGCAAGCCTGGATGTGTCCCCAGCCACAACCCCAGCGGGGGCTGCTAAATACGACTAAATTCAGCCGCTGGCCTGAAAAAGCAGGTGGGATGGCACCCCAGCAGCGGTGACGTGCCCCAAGGCGCGGGGCGGGGAAGGTGGAGGGTTAACCCAAAGCCTCGGCTCCTGGAGCCATGTGATGCCATGGGACTCTCTGCTTCTTATTAAAACCAAACAGGCAAACAAACAAACGCAGCATGTTTCCAGCCCTGGTGCTTGGGGACACGAACCTCCACGCATGACCTCTCGAGTCAAGGGAAGCAGAAAGCCCATCCGAACTCACTGCGCACGTTCCTGTTTGGTTTTTATTTTGCAGCTCATCATTTTCAGGCCCGCCACGGGATTTTTAGGGCGTCTGACTCATGGGTTTTTGAGCACTCGAGCTTGGCAGGGGTGCAGAAGGGCTGCGGTTCGGTACAAACTCTTCCCCCCCCAGGGATGGCTGCCTGGTTGCCTCCATGCTAGCCACCCCTCGGGGTGGCAACCGTCCAGCTTGCCCGGCTCCTGCCTGTGCACAGCTGCTGCCTGCTCCTTGGACCCTGCCTTGGCAAGCGCTCGCCTTCCCGCCCGGCACTCCCTCAGCTCTCATGCTATTTCTATCATTTTAGCATTTTCTTTCGCTTTTTTTAATGAATTCTTGCCAAGTCGATCGCAGGCAAGGCCACCGGGGACGGTGCACGGGGAAGGGGGAGACGGGCTGCGCTGGCACGGCGGGTCCCCCCATGCCTGCACCAGCCAAGCGATGGGGACGGGGTTGGGCAGGACCCCCGCCGCTCCCGCACCCCCCCCGCATCTGCCAGCTTCCAGCCGCAGGCAGGGAAAGCCCTGGGGCAGGCAAAGACGGGCCCGGCGGGACCTGGAGGGCATCCTCAGCCACCCCGGAGGGTGATGCAGGGGGGACCCCACTTCGCGCAGTGCCCGCGCCCACTGCTGCCCCTGCACCCTGGGGAGCGGCTTCCCCTTCCCCTGGCTGCCAGATGCAGGGCACAGCAAACCTCAGCCTCCAGCTCCCAGCCCCTTTGCAGCCCGTGGCCACTCGGCCGGGTATGGCAGGGGGACAGTGACACCTACAGGCATGTGACAAGGGCCACCCGTGTCCCCCCCACCCACCCAAGGACACGCAGGCAGCTCCCACGCTTGGCGGGCACTCAGCCCCAGCCAGCCGCTCCCCCGCGCAGGCAGCTGCCTGCAGGCAGGGCTCGTCCTCTGCCACCACCCTGGGATGGACACCCATGGGTGCCGCCGGAGCAAGCCGCCACGGGAGCAGGCGGCCACGCACGCCTCTGCCCACCTCGCCGCGTTGGGACGCGCTCCTTGGACCACGGGGAGAGGAGAGGGGATGCGCGGGGCTCGGCCAGCTCTGCAGGGGGGACGGGGGGCAATGCCGGGGGTGAACAAGCAGGATGGGCAGCAGCCCCGGGTGGAAACACCTCCGCTGCCTGCGGTCAGGCCAAGGAACAGATCCCGTCCTCCTGTTCTTCAGCTGATGCCGCCGAACAAACACCGTTGGGTTCGGAGAGGTCTGAAGGGTGTCTGGGTAACCAGGAGCAGGTGCAGAGTCCCTACACCCACGTTAGATCCAATTTTGGGTGGCAGATGTCCCTTGGGAAGGCCCTCCTCGGCCTTTCAGGATTATATTCCACATGGGAGGCAGGCAGGATCCACAAGCGATGGAGGCACACTCCTGACACACAGCCCGGACCGGTGGAGGAGAAACAGGCATCCCCAAATGCTCCTCAGGGCAGAAACACCAGCTCTTCACCATGAGATGGCTGATGCTTTGGTGCTTTGAGTAGAAAGGGGCCAGCTCTGCACCTTTACGTGCCGGGAAAGCCCAGCCTGAGGCACCCAGCGCAGCAGCCGGGACAACCTGCTCCTGCTGCAGCCGTCAGCCCCAGGGCAATCTGCTCCCAGGCATCGAGAGCCATCCCACAGCTCCACCATGTGCCATTCCTCCTCTGCCGCCCTCGCCCAGCCCAGCTGCAGATCCATCTGCTGCTCGCCCCGGGCCCTCTGCCCTGAGCAAGCCCGGGTCTCAGCTCCAATTCGGGCTTCTCCAGCCGATGCCATGAAGCCTCTTCCCAAAGCACCGCCCGAAGCCTCTCCTCCAGCTGCTATCCCGTCTCTCTCCATGGGCCTCCCAGCCAGGGACCAGAGGGGCTGGCAGGCAGGCAGGGAAGGGCGACAGCCTTGCCCTGATGCAGAAGGCGCTGGACCACACGCAGCATCCTCGCGAGGGGCCCCAGCACCCTTGGCAGCACACCCCAGCGCTGGGGCGGGCACTCGCTCGTGCCGGGATGGGAAGCCCAACAGTAAATCCACCCGGCCGGGAGCCGGCAGGGATGTGCGGTGGCCAGCTGGCCCCAGCCTCCTGGCTTTTGCTGCCTTGCTTGTATGGCCTCGCAGAGAGCAGGGCGCTGCGTGCCCCCTCAGCAGCCCCGGGAGGGTGCCTGCAGCATCCCGCACCGCGTCCGAGCCGGGAGTGCCCGCAGACCCCGGAGCACGGCACGAAGCTGTCCCGCTGGAGGAGGAAGGGCAGAAGCAGCCTTTCCCCGCGGTTCACCGCCCGTACAGGACAGATCGGTCCCCCCAAACCCAGCAGCACGCTCAGCTCTGGCTGCCGGGTCGGTGTTTTTTCCTGGGGCCGTCCTCTCCTCCTGCGGCCAAGCCAGGAAGAGCTCTGCAGACCCCTGCAGAGACGCAAGGTGGGGAGTTTGGATGGAGGGGCAGGCTGAGGGGTTTTTTCTCCTACCCAAAAGAAATCGCCTCGCAGACACCCGCTCGCTAAACTCCTATCAATAGAACATCTGCAGAGAATTTAAACCTAATCCTCAGCAGTCTCCAGGGTGTCGGAGCACAGCAAGGATTTGCAGGCAGATGCACAAGCCTCCGACAGTCAGCCAGCAAACAAGGCGATGGCCCGCTTTCCTCTCGCTCCCGCAGCTTCCCCCAGCAGCATCGGGCTGCGTTGCCTCTTTTCTAGCTGTAATGCACGTTTCCTTTTCCTGGTCCTGCCAGAGACCTTTGGACACAGGCAGCTTTAGAGGTAAATATTTATCCTCACAACTCGACTCAGGAAAAAAAAAAAAAAAATTGCTCAGGAACGTGCAGCCTCCCAGCCTGGCCGCTGTGGCAGCGATCGCTTTCTCCCAAGCAAAGGGCTTTTTTGGCTTATCAGAAAGAAGAGCCCAGATGTGAAGAGCTGGGCCCCGCTCTCCCGGGCTCCTCGCTGCGAGGCTGCGTCGCGGGGGGCTGCTTTGGAAAACAGCAGGATGAGGCCTCCTGGGCACCCTAACGCTTGATCTGGGGGTACGGCTTCCCGGTGATGACTGCTTGGGGTGTTGCAGCTCCTCTGGCTCGGGGAGGGCAGCCCAGCCTCCCCCCCTGCACCCATGAAACCTTTGGGGCAGCCGGGGAAGGGGGCAGAGGGTCTCGCTTTCATGCAACCTCCCCTGCCAGGGCGAACGGACCCCGGTTTGGATGCCTTAGGTGGGGCATCCTGGTGGTCCCTGTCCTCCTGGCTCTCGCCGGCGAGCCGTCCAGCAGCCAGGCAGGCATGCGTACAAATGGCCAGCTGCCCCCCGCCAGCGCCGAGCGCCCTTCCTCTCCCCTGCCCGCATGCCTTCCCACTCGTCCCCCCCCTCCTTGCCCCCAGAGCATCCCTCTGCGCGCTCTCTGGCTCCGAAGGCTCGTGCCCCCCCTGCCCCGGCACTCCCCGGCATGCCCTGCCGCTGGCAGGTGATGGGGAAGGGCACCCCAAATTGGGGCTCAGCCCGCCACCACTCAGACCTGTGTCCCACCCCACGCAAAGGCACGCGAGGCACCAGCGTCCCCCCCGCCGGCACGGGGCCCCTTCCCCTCGCCAGCTGGGGATGCTGATGGGGAGGAGGGGGGAGGAAGATCCTGTCACCCCGCTTCCATCCAGGGAGCAGAGCCCTCCTCGGGGGTGCCGGGCACCCCCAGCCCCGCACGGCGGGATGCTGGGGAGGGAGCTTTGCTTTGCCAACCTTCACGTCTCCCTCAGCAGCTCCCCGGCCCTTCTCCCCGTCCTCGCAGGCAGGGCGACGGCTCCTCCAGCCCAGGCTGGAGCTCAGCAGAGTTTTTTGCGGGCGCTCGCTGCTGCAGCGTGCGGGGATCACACACAGACACGCCAGGCACCCGCGGAGAGGCAGCGGGGCGCGGGCGCTGCCGTAACGGCACCCGGAGCGCGACACGGCACACGACCGAGCCACGGCCCTGCGTGCCCCCAGCCTCGCAGGAGGGGAAAAATGGACCTTGCTCATTCGCTTCCTTTTCAGCCCAGACCCACCGCGATCTCCGAGTTCCCCTTTTCGGCTGCACCTTCGCCGTCTCCGTAGGAGGCTGCCCTAGAAATGCTCCGCTTTCCTCCTGGCAGAGACGAGAGCTCCTAAATAACTCGCACATGATCTAAAGCAACCCGCACGAATGGCAACAGAGGGGCCAGCAATCCCCCACGCACACGCGATTAGCTCAACTTTCCGAACCGATTCTCCCAGCTGAGTTCGCAGGCACTAGCAGGAACGGGGTGCGGGGGACACGGGGACCGGCAGCCACGGCAGCAGCGGCTGGAGGGCGCTGGGTGACACGGGTGGGGTGGGGTGGGGGGGAGAGAGAGGGGTAGATATCCTCCAAAATGCAAATCCACGGAGGCTGGCAAGGAGAGAGGGGATCAAAGACGAAGAGGGCTTTGCTGCCGCACGCTGATCGCGGATCCTGCCCGCTCCCTTGGATCGCGATCGCGGCCGTGCGGTGCCAGAGGCGGGGGCTGCCCCGGTGGGCTTGCGTGCGTGTGTCCCCCCGGGGTTTAAGTTTGATAGAGAATAGGAAAATAAAGTTGCCCTTAGTTAAAATCCTTGCCCCTCTCCTGATGCAGCCCGAGCCGCGAGCGGTGCCCATCTCGGAGGAGCGGTGGTCCCGCTCTCCAGCCCCCGCAGCCCCTCACCGCCCGGGGGAAGGACACGCCACCTCCTCTGCCACCTCTGCCACCTCCTCTGCCACCTCTGCCACCTCCTCTGCCACCTCTGCCACCTCCTCTGCCACCTCCTCTGCCACCTCTGCCACCACCTCTGCCACCTCTGCCACGCTGCCCGGCCAGGCGACAGCAGCCCTCCCGGCCTGCGGGCATCCCCGCCGGGGCCACTCACCTACGAAGAGGACGATGCAGAAGGCGTTTGCCAAGATCATGTTAGTAAATCCACGCGTTCCTTCACGTGTGCAAAAATTGACAAAAAAAGGGGGGGGGGGGGGGAAGGAAAAAAAAAAAGGAAAAAAGGAAAAAGGGGGGAAAAAAAAGGAAAAAAAAAGGGGGGGGGGGATGAGGGGAGCAAAAAAAAAAAAAAATTCCCAAGGCGGCCAGGTAGATCCCAAAGCCGGGCGAGGACGGAGGGCTGCGGCAGAGCGGGGGGAGCGCTCCGCCCGGCGCGGGGCCGGGCCCTCAGCCGCCGATCGCCGCCTCCCGCATCCCCGCCCGGGCTCCGCGCCCCGGGGCTCCGCGCTCCGCCGGCTCCGGCGGTTTGTGCCGCGGCTCCGGCTGGCGGGGCGGGGGCGCGGCGAGGGGCGGCTGCGCTCCGCCGAGCCCCGGCGGCGGGGAAGGGGCAGAGCCGGCGGTGCCGCCCGTCCCCTCCCCTCCGCTCCCCGCCCCTCCGGAGCCGCGCACCGCGGGGGGCAGCGCAGCCGCGGCCGCCCCTCCGCCGGGGCAGGGGGCTGCGGGCAGACCCCCGGCTCCCCACCCCCCCTCCCGCCCGCCCTGCGCGCAGCGGGGACCCCCGGGGCAGAGCCAAAGGCGAGACCCCCGCCGGCCCCCCCCCCCGGCCCCCTGCACCGGCCCCCCCCGCCCGTGGGGATGGGAGAGGGGGGCCCAGGGGCACGGGGACGTGGGCCGCGGGGGGGGTGACATGTCCCTGCAGCTGCGGGGGGGAGGCAGGGGAGCCCACCCAAAGCGGGGACCTAGCAGCTGATCTGGGGAGCCATGGCACACGCATACGCACATGGGCACACGCATATGTGCACACGCACATGCGCATGCGCTCACACGCATGCGCTCACACACATGCACACACACATATGACACACATGTACACGCACATGCATGTGTGCACATGCACACGTGCATGTGCTCACACACATGCACGTGTGCGCACACACATGCACACACACATATAACACACATGTACACATGGGGAGGAGGGTGTGCACACGCACATGCGCATGCGCTCACACACATGCGCATGTGCGCACACACATGCACACACACATGACACACATGTACACACACATGCATGTGTGCACACGCACACACGCATGCGCTCACACACATGCACGTGTGCGCACACACATGCACACACACATATAACACACATGTACACACACATGCATGTGTGCACACGCACATGCGCGCGCACACATGCACATGCGCTCACGCACATGCACATGTGCACACACACGTGGCACATACACATATGACACACATGTACACACACACATGCACATGTGCGCACACACATGCACACACACATATGACCCACATGTACACACACATGCACGTGTGCACACGCACATGGCACATACACATATGACACACATGTACACACACACATGCGCATGTGCACACGCACATGCGCGCGCACACACACATGCACACCCAGCCCCTCTGCACAGCACCCAGCCCCTCTGCCTGGCACCCAGCCCCTCTGCACAGCACCCAGCCCCTCTGCCCGGCACCCAGCCCCTCTGCACAGCACCCAGCCCCTCTGCACAGCACCCAGTCCCTCTGCCCGGCACCCAGCCCCTCTGCACAGCACCCAGCCCCTCTGCCCGGCACCCAGCCCCTCTGCCTGGCACCCAGCCCCTCTGCCTGGCACCCAGCCCCTCTGCACAGCACCCAGCCCCTCTGCCCGGCACCCAGCCCCTCTGCACAGCACCCAGCCCCTCTGCCCGGCACCCAGCCCCTCTGCCCGGCACCCAGCCCCTCTGCCTTGCACCCAGCCCCTCTGCACAGCACCCAGCCCCTCTGCCTGGCACCCAGCCCCTCTGCACAGCACCCAGACCATCTGCCCGGCATCCAGCCCCTCTGCCCAGCACCAGGGAAGGGGACGGGGGGGTCACCACCGCCCTGACCCCTCTGCCGCTCCCCGGCCCTTGCGAGCAGGCAGGGTCCTCGCTGCAGAGCCATGGTGCAGCTCTCCCGGCCTCCTCCTCCTCCTCCCAGCGCTGCGTGAGGTGGTGCAGCCTCTCGTCCCTCTCTCTCTGTCCCTGATTTGGGGTCAGGGCCCTACAAGCGCCAGCATTGGGGGGGTCCTGGCCCCGGATGCATGAAGGTCATGAACAGCGTGGGGGAGGATGCTCGGCTCCGTTCGCCTCAACGCAGTAACGGGGCTCGGGAGCAGGCAGGGAGCCGGGGGGAGCAGCCCCGCGTTGCTCAGCCCCGTAGGCAGCGCTTGCTCAGCACCATGGGGCCGGGGGGGCAGCGCCCTGAGCCTCCCCCAATTCGTGTAGCCTTGGGTCTGGAGCAAGGGGCTTCAAGAAATCAGCTGGCACAGAGCCTTGGCAAACAGCACGCAGGATCACGCTGCTCTCTGAGTAAAGACTCAGACAGAAAGAAAGGGGGGGGGGGGGGGGGGCGACAAACAACAGATCAGAGCGGTACGCATTAGCGAGGCTTCCCATTTAACAACATCCTTCCCCGTCCTCTTCTTTTCCTGCTCTTCGGTCTCCCTGGCTTGCCTTCTGTTTTAAAAAAAAAAACCAACACATAGACTTTGACTTAGTAGGATGTTACTCTGCTTTCACAGAGCCTAAATGGAGGCAGCAGTGAAAAGTGGTGTCCTTAGCTGCCCGGCATCGCTTTAATTTTGTCAGGTCTCAGAGTGGCTCATTGCACTGGGTGTTACACTTGTCTTCCTGCAGTAAAATCACCCAAAGTGCCAGTCCCGATGCAAAGAAGCCGCCGTTCCTCTCTCCCCTTTGTGCCTGTGCATATCCCTGCCTGTGCCGGAGACGGATCCCAGCAGCAGGAACAAGAGCGGCAGCTCCAGCCCTTCCCCAGGCACCTCTGCCAGGCCAAATACCCGCTTTAATACCCACTCTGATGCCATCTTGGAGCTGAGCAGAGGGAAAGGATTTCCTCGGCCAGAAGAGGGAACTGCTCTCCTCTCTTCTCTCCGCTCTTCGGCCTCACCGCTCTCTCCCTCTCCTGCCCTCCCAGGCTCAAGGCTGGGCTGTGTCGGAGGGGAAGGATCACTCAGCCCCCATCGAGGTGACATCTGAGGGCTTTCGTCCCCACAGCTGCTCCCAGGAGGGAGAGGCACAACTTCAAAGCTGGGTTTTCCCTGCGTTTTGTTTCCTTAACGTGCAAAGAGGCCAACAGAGACCCTCAGCCCCCCACCCCAGAGGCTGCTTTTAGCAGAGGCGGCGCTGGGCGTCCCAGCCGGCTTCGGCCCCAGGTGGTGCAGGAGCCCCGCGGGATGGGGTTCCCCACCTGCTCCCACGGGCAGCATGATCTTAAAGGTCTTTTCCAACCTAAACGATTCTATGATTCCATCTAGCCAACCTCATCCCAAACGCCCCTGCATGCCCTGTCCCCGTCCCCATCCCCAGGCAGGGCGGGGGGGCTTCGGGAGCATGTTAAGGCACCCAGCCACGGCTCGTCCTCCGGCTGAGCACCCGGCCAGTGCCGGGACCGTGGGATCTAACGGGAAAGCACCCGCCTCTAATGGCCCCAGCTACAGCAGCAGGTTTATGAGCACGGCCACAGCAGCCAGCTGACGGAGGGGCCGGGCAGGGGCACGGAGCCCCGCGTCCCGCGGGGTTAATCCCAGCAGCGCTCCCACTGCAGGCATTGATCGTAGCGCATCCCAGCTCCAGCGTTATCAGGAGCAGCCAGCTACCTGGCCTCTCATTTAGAATTTATTCCAGGGGAATTTACAGCCTGTGTCACCGGGAGCTCCTTAAATCAGGGGTTCGGCACGGGAAGCATCGCGCCGACCAGCCCCCAGCCCCTGTTTTGGGGGTGGCGGGGGGGTTGCACTCTCCTTTAGGAGAAGGGGAGGTGGGTGGGATGGCGGAGGCGGCTCTTGCACCGGCAGCTTTGTGGGGGCACGCGCGGGGCTTTCCCTTCCGCAGCCCTGGCAGCACAAAGAGGGCTCTGTCTGGAGGGAAGCTCTGCGGCCATTGATGAGCTGCTGGTCTCGGTCGCAGGGAGAAGGGAGGCACGGAGGGAGGAGGATGGGAGGCAGAGGTCTTTGGGACCAACGGACACCTGCAAGGGACCATCGTGCCAGGGAAGAGGATTGAGCACCAATACAACCCTGCAAATATTTATGCTTAGGGGAAAAACCAAAAAAAAAAAAAAAACCACCAAAAAACCCCCAACAACTTCATTATGCTACGGCACTGGGCAAATTCAGAGCCTTTGTGAAATGACAACGCTAATCGCCAAAGCCGATTACAGAAACACAGCGGCTGGGCTGGCACCGGCCGCCTGCGCCGCTGCCAGTCGCTCGCTGCTTTCTGTTGCCTTCGCCAGGGCCGGGCACATTTGGGGTAGAGGGGCGATGGATGGCAGACATGGGTTGCTGCTCCTCTTCCCAAATTGTCTTCCACATCCAGAGGATCCCACTCCCGGCGGCTCGAGCATCCCCTCGGCAGCGGCGGGGAGGAGAGCTCTCTGCGGAGCCGGGACAGCTCTCCTCCAGCTGAGCTTTGTTTCTGCACAGAAATTGATAAATGCGACCGGAGGATTTCTCCCCTCCTCCCGTTTAAGTCCCATTAATATGAGTTGGATTTGCTTACCCTCCTGACTTGAGACTTTAATTCTGCAAAGCGTTATCACATTAATGGGAGTCAAAGTTGTTAAAGTGATGGATTAGGCATTAACAGCGTAATCCTTGGGGGGCAGGACCAGCCTCGGAGCTCTCCCCAACTCTCGTCGTCTTCTTCGAGTCCTGACAGCTATGAGAAGAGCGTGAGCACGTCCCTGGGGAATGAGAGGGTGACCCAGGGTTTGTGCTGGGTTTCTGCCCTCGGCTGGTGCGCAGGCAGGTCAGGGATCAGGCAGGGGAGTGCCTGGCCAAGGGCATGAGGACGCGTCCCTGCCTGGATGTCCGGGGCTCACAGGGATGCTCTTTCCCCCTCCTGGCTCTGCTCTCCCAGCAGATGCTGTATTTCAGGGATCAGCAGCAATCCGGGTGCCACGCAGGTGTCATTGCACCTCCGGGGGTTTGCAGGGATGGCTGGAAGGCAGGACCTCGCCTCTGCTCCCAGTCCTGGGGGGCCCTGCAGCCCAGGGGCAGAGCGGCACCAGCACATCATCTCCCCGAGCTGCAGCTCAGTTTGCAGAGCCCGCTACGGAGCTGCAAGTTCCCAGGTCAGGGCTTTGCCTCGCAGGGCCGTGCAGCAAACCCAGTTCCGTGCAGCAAACCCAGTTCCCTGCAGCAAACCCAGTTCCCTGCAGCGAACCCAAATCCCTGCAGCGAACCCAAATCCCTGCAGCGCAGCAGCAGCCGCCCTCCCCGGGGCTGCCCGCGACCCCCAGCCCACGCTCAGCAGCTCCCGCAGCGCTCGCTGGAGGGTTTTCTGCAGGGGCTGTGAGTGATGGGAGCCAGGCCCTGTGCCAAAGTGCCCCATAACTCAGCCGTGCTGCGAGAGGCACTAAGTTACGGCAGGGCGGCCGCGCAGGTACCACCGGCACATAACTTCCCAGGCGCCGCAGGCGTGCTCCATTTGTTTAGTGCCTTTTAGCTCCCAGGCCCTGGGATTTTGCCTATTTGTTTTCCCCCCTTGCAGACGGGACTCTATTTTATATTATTGATTAACAAGGGGCAAAGAAACTCATCCAAGGGGCTGCCCGAGCCCTTGCTGTGGAGGGAGCACAGCTCCTGGTTCATTGTGGGTGCACTTGCCGCACGCACACAGAATTTGCTGGTGCAAAACCACGCACGTAGCACAGGGCACCCATGGGGAAAGGCTGCATTGCTCCTCGCTGTGCAAAACGCTCATCCGCTGCTGGGGAAGCCCCGCATCTCCATCCTCCTTCAAACACCAGGTCTGACCGGGGTTTTCCGCTTCAGGGTGCCCTCAAAAAGCCGAACCCCAAGGGCTGAATCCGCTGATGCCGTCGGGGCTCACCCTGGCACAGACAGTCACGCTTTCGCTCCCTCCGGGTGTCTCCTTGGCGATCACGTTTGCAGGACTGCTGACAGCAGCCAGCTCGTAGCCACCGGCCACGGGAGTCCTTACAACGCCCCGACGCTGATGGACCCCGACAGCTATGCGCAAAGCAGAGGCTATTTTTTCCCCTCGCTGCTGTTTTCCCAGCTGATTCTCCCTCTTTGACTCTGCTGGGAAAACCAGCCCCCTCCCCTGCCCGCCTCCCTGTCGACCGATGTCTCAGGGGTCACGGGGGAAAGAAGTGGTACCTGCAGAGGCACTGAACAAGAAGGAGCCCAGGCGATGCCCAATCTCACTGTGACCCCTCCGAATAAACACAGGGCTGGTTGTCCGGTCCCGAACCTGCCGGACGGGAGAGCCTCACCGGCCAGCGTCAGCCAGCAGCTCCTCCTGTACCCTGTCCTCCGCTCCTTTTGCAGCTCTCTCTAACGAGAGCGCCTTGGTGACAGCCGTCAGCCCTATCGATCCCGTTCCCAGCTCTGTCCTGCCAGAGAGAAAGCGATAGTTCAGGGAGGACATGATTCTCCCTGCTAATTGAATGCTCCGGCGTGGGGCCCCATCCGGCACGCTGACGGCGCCGATCGATGCAGCGAGCTGCCGTGCAGGCAGCGGATCTGCCTACGCGCCCCGCACCGAGCGCACGGGCAGCGGGAAGGAGCGGGTCCCGCTCTGCCGGGGATTTCCAAGCCAGAGCCAGGTTATCCCTAAAATGCAACCTCTGCATCGAGGAGGCTGGGGCGGCAGCGAGTCCAGGGGCAGGGGACAAATCTCCCCGGTGCTTGGGGGTGTCCCAGGGTTGGGGAGCGGAAAGGTGCCATCAGCGATGCTGGGTCATGACGCCCCATGGTCTGCTCAGGGGACGCTGCAGCCGTTCTCCTCCTCTCCATGAGTTTTTTGGAGTTTGCAGCGACCGGCGCAGGGCAGAGCAATTCATCTGGTGGCACTCGGAGGGACGGATCAGCCCAGCCGGCTCCATTCGGGACGCGCGGAGCCGAGCTGTCAGGTCTCATGCTCACACACTCGTCAGCCTCTGCAGCCCCAAATTACAGCTGACATTTAAATAAAACCCCACGGCACCTGAGCGAGACGCCAAGCTGAAAGGGAACTGGTTGGGGATTTTCTTGTGAAGGAACATATTTGTTTTACTCCGCTCTCTCCTTAGTGTCTGAGCAGAGGCTCCCAGCCCTGGAGCCCCACAGGGTGGATTTGCTGGGCACATCAGCCTGGGGACACCGCAGATTTTAGCCCGGGACCCTCCTGGGACAGAGTGACAGACCCCTCCATGTGCGAGCAGCTCCTCGTTCCCATCAGACGAAGGGCGCCGGGACAGCAGCAAAGGCAGAGAGGAGAAAAGGGGCTTTTCAGATGCCCTGGGAATGACGTGGGGAAAAGCAGGGTAATGAGGGCTGGTTCCAGTGTCACGCACTCAGCCCTAATCAGGCAATGAAGCAAATTGAGTTTTACTAAAAGCTCAGGAGCCCAGGCTGGGCAGCCCCCTCCCGCCCCCGTGCTCCCTGGTCCCGGGGAATGAGATTTCCATCCACTCCCTGGACGTTAAATGGGTAATTGCTGTGGTCTGCACTGGGGCAGGGAGCGCTGGCGTGGGTACGGCATCCTTGGCTGACGCTTCCTGTGCCTTCGCTGCTCAAGCAGATCAGCAGGACTGGGGCCCACGTCAGGAAACGGCATCAAATTCCTACAGATGAGCATGCCCGCAGCGCGGGCAGCGCAGGCAGCAGAGGTGTGCTCTGGAGGGGGTCCTGGCTGCAGGCAGCGCAGGGGTCCCCGCGGCTCGTGCCCAGGCACCCTTGGGGGACGTGGGGAGCCGCTGCCGGGCTGGCTCAGCCTCGGTGCACGGCACAGGTCCCCTTCCCTCCTCTGCCTCCTCTGCCCGGCACCGCGCTGGCAGCCGGCACGCTGGCAGCCGACCCTCTTGGCCGTCTGGCAGGCGGGCAGATGGCCCCGTGTCGGCCCGGGCACGGAGGGCAAGCAAAGCACGCAGGCACCCGGCCAGGCTGTTGGCACGGGTGATGCATGGCTAACCCCATGCTCCCGTGCTGCTGGCGTGGGCAGCGACGGCGATGCACGGCTAACCCCATGCTCCCGTGCTGCTGGCGCGGGCAGCGACGGCGATGCACGGCTAACCCCATGCTCCCGTGCTGCTGGCGCGGGCAGCGACGGCGATGCACGGCTAACCCCATGCTCCCGTGCTGCAAGCAGGGTCCCAGGAGGTGTCACATCCCCGCCACGTTCCCATTCGCCTTGGGGGGACCCTCTCCGTGCACCCTCCGCCAAAGACGCCAAGGCTTCAAGACAAGATGGGGAAGGGAAACGCGGGGAGCGCTGCTGGTTTCTGTCAGAGCAGGGTCCAGCACGCAGCGGCTGGGCTGGAGGTGGAGCCCGGAGCCCAGGGTTGGCCACCAAAAAACCCCGGTGAAGCTGCTGATAACCACAACCCGGCAGCGCCGAGGGCAGGGGAGCAGAGCGGCTGGGTCAGGCTGCTCCGTGCCGTGAGCCATCGGAGATTCTGGGAATGCTAGCTCTCCCCTGTCCCCTCTCCTAATTTCTGGGACAGAATGGCTTTGCTGAAGGGCAGACGATGCTCGGTGCATCGCTGCAGGCACAATCCTAGAATTCGGTGCCATTTGAAAGGGTATTCTTCCATCTTTGCTCCCAAACACGCCCTTTTCTAAAGCAGCATCGCCTGCTCCTCCCTCCATCCAAGACGAACCTCTGCAAGGTTCAGCTGGGCACTGGGAGCTTGACATAGCAGCTGGGTGGCTTTGTGAACTCTTAGGATAACTTAAATCTTGGGAAAGAAGCAGAGAGAGGGATAAAAGCAACCGAGGGGATGGCAAGGAGGAAACCAGAGACACGGCACGCGGGATGTGTCCATTTCTCTGTGGTACGAGGGAGGGCAGGGGGGCCAAAGTGGTTTGATCGAGGGGGGAAAGAAGTAACCAGGGGAAAAATCAAAGCATCAGGTGGAAAGGGCAACAAAATCTCAGCAAGCCCCCTGCTGTCACCGGGTATTTCTAACTGCCGGCACAGAACAACTCCGCTGTAATTCCCATGGCAGGAAAGGAGAAATTGCCGGGTTAGGAAAGCCGTGGTGGTGGCGGTGGGAGGCGGGGGGTTTCGGGGACTCGTTGCCTTCCTCAGGAGCAGCTTTGCCTTCTCTCTGCCCCGAGCGGTGCAGAGGTTGTGGGATGCTCCCCTTGTCACGTCTGGCACGAGTAGGGTGGGATGCAGGGTCCTGCGCTGCCAGTATGGGGGCACTGGGAGGGATGGGAGAGGACAGGCTTTGCTGCAGGTGTGTGCCAGATGTTTCTGCATCCGCTGGAGAGTGGTCCCTGGGCGCCAGGCAAGGCTCCCCATCCCGAGCAAACGTGGATGCCGGCTCCCCATCCCGAGCAAACGTGGATGCCGGCTCCCCATCCCGAGCAAACGTGGATGCCGGCTCCCCATCCCGAGCAGACATGGATGCCGGCTCCCCATCCCGAGCAGACATGGATGCCGGCTCCCCATCCCGTGCAGACGTGGATGCCTGCTCCCCATCCCGAGCAGACGTGGATGCCAGCTCCCCATCCCGAGCAGACATGGATGCCGGCTCCCCATCCCGAGCAGACGTGGATGCCTGCTCCCCATCCCATGCAGATGTGGATGCCTACTCCCCGCCAGCATCTGGCAGCCCTCCCACCTCCCTGGCAGCCTGGCACCAAGAGGCAACCGCTGCCTTGGCTGTCGGGCTGGGGAGATAGTGAAGAAACCCCACACATTTCGTAAAACAGGCTGGGGGATAGACGAGAGAGCTCGGATCCACGTCCCTGCCGCGGGAAAGGCTGCGGCAGAAGGTGCAACGCTGCTGTTAGACATCGGAGCGTGCACAGGGGACAGACCCCTGGGAAAACATGGCAGGAGATGTCCAAAGCCATTCCCTGCTCCGCTGTCATGACTTGTCCCTCGGGTCCCTGGCAATATTCCCAAGTCCCTTGATTATTTTTATTGTCTCTCTCTTCCACTCCGAGCCCTGCTTGCTGTGTCAGCAGGCGTATTTATAGCACCGCTCTCCTCCCAGACTGATGTCAGGAGCATCCTTTCCCAGGCTGATCACTACCTGTCACTCCAGGCTTTTTCACGCTGGCCAGGGCACTTGCAGCGACTTTTTTCTCTGCAGCCAGCTTTTGCTCCTCATGGGCACCATGTTTCACATGCAAACACTCTCCAGCTGTCCGCAGGCAGCCCTCGGGTGACAGGGAGCCGCAGGGGACACTGCCGAGGGGCTGCCCATGCCCCGGGGGGGCTGCGGCAGGGCTAGGGGCGAGTGTCCGTGCTCCCGAGGCAGCGACCCTGAGCACGGCTCCAGCCAGCCGCTTCCCCCTCCTCCTCCCTGGGATTTACTGCTTTCATTTTCCTTGGCAGTGGAAGCCGAGCTTAATTACGGATATTTTTATGTGCATTAATAACATTTGCAGCGCTGCAAGCCAGGGTAGCGGGGCAAGGGAAATGAGGACCTCTGCTCCAGGCGGGAGCTGGGGCAGGGCAACTCTCCCAGCCCCACGCAGCAATCTCTTTCACTGAAATACTGTTAGTTCTGGACGCTTCCCGGGCCAGCGCGGGCTGGGTTACAGCTCTCCAGATCCTGGAGGGGTGAGCGGCATTTAATGAAGGCGATCCCTTCCTACACACAGGCAGGAGAAATGCGTGCTGGCCCCAGGGAGCACCGGGGGCTATTGCTGGTCCCAGCCTTCCTCTGCCTCGGTGGGACAAATCCCCGGTGCTGCTGCTCGGCTGCTGGGAGCTGCTTCTCCTGCTCCTGCGGGTTGCTCTCAAGGGTGGTTGCAGGGGAAAATAATCCCCATGAAATTCCTGAGGAGACCAAGCACAGCAAGGGAGAACTCGGCCGAGCGCTGAGGAGTTCCAGCTGCAGGCTCCCACCCTGGGGAAGAGCCCGAGGCACCCATCCCCATCTCCATCCGAGCAGGGCACCCTGGCCCAGCATCACCAGGGGCGCTGGGCAGGGCACCCCTTCTAGAAAGCCCTGGAAAAATGCTTCCTTTTAGTGGAGCAAAGCCTCTGCACCCCGGAGCTCGTGTGCGCGGGCACGGACACACACGGCATTTGCAAACCAGACCGAGTACACGTTTCGCTGTCATTCACTCCTCGGTTCCTCTGAGGAACATCAAGGAGGATAAGAGGGTGCAAAGAACAATGATAATACTCCAAATAATCAAAACCCTCTCTGAGAAGCAGATCCTGCCAGCTCAGAGCGAGCCTCCCTTGGGAAAGCCGTTTCAAGCACCATCAAAAAAAAAAAAAGCCTCTCTCTTCCAGGAACCCCGCTACCTCTCTGCAAAGGAGAGCATGCATTTTTTACTTATAAGCCAAATAATAATAACAAAATACTAATAAGCTGCGAAGGCAGGGAAATGCAGCCGCCTCCGGTGGAGCGTGGCTGTCTGCCCCGGCAGACGCGCGGAGGAGAGCCCTCGTGCTCGGCGCGCGGAGCGCTGGGGAGGGGAGCCAGATGCAAACTTGGTGTTGAAACCAGAGCTTATTAAAAGCGCGTCCAGCAGCGCCGGCACCGGCACGCGGAGGGCGCAGCCACCGCTGCAGAGCGGGCAGGATTAGCCCATTTTTTTTTTCTGGGTTGCTTCGGTGGCAGAGCTCCAGCCTCCTGGCTAACCGGGGCACGGCAGCACGCCGGGCTCTGCAGGGGCTCATCTCGCACCCGAGGTAGATGGGAGAAATCCCCCGGGATGCCGTGAGCCCCAGCCGCAACAGGGATGCGGGGTGAGGGGAATTGGCCACCCACCACCCAGCAGCGGCTCTGAGGACCTGGTGAAAAGGGTTTGCATTTCATGAGCGTGCACAAACAAGCCCACCCCGGGGGGTTTATAAGGCTTTGGAGGGGCAGATCGGCTTAGCAATGCCCAGCACCTTGCCAGGCTGGTCCCCAGGCACCAACCCACGCTTCCGAGTGGAGCAAATCCTCCTGCCCGGTGCCTGAACCTGGCACCGAGCAGCAAAACAGCCTCCATCACCCATCGGCCCCCCGAGGCAGGTGGAGCTGGCACCCCTCGCCAAGGCAGCAGGAGGGTCGGTCTCCGGGATGGATGGAGGCACTCGGAGCCGGCAATGCCACCCCACAGCCAGCCGGGTCAGAGTCTGCTAACCGGCACCGTGCATCTGCCGCTCCCCATTAAACCCACGGCGGGGAGGGAGCGTGGTGCCGCGCGGCAGAGCTGCACGCTCAGGGCCCCCCCAAAATGCCTTTTTTCTCTCCAGGAGCAGAGAGCTTTCCCCTTCGGTCCCGCTGGCAGCTCCGTGATGGAGGTGCTGGATTTTGAGACGTCTAACGTGCCGCTGCTGTTTCCTTGGGGCTTGCAGACCTCGCGGCGTGGGCACGGGAGCTGGCTGAGCATCCCCAGGCTCGGTTCCGCATCCCGACCTTTCCCGTGGAGCGCTGCAGAAGCGCTGGGGGAAAACTTTGGGCTCAGGCACCTCGGAGGGGCTCCTGCATCCTTTTCCACCTTGGGAAGGGGCAGGGACGGCGTGGAGGAGGGCTGAAAGCAGGGAGAGAGGCTGAGGGACCCCGGAGCTGCCGAGCTGGGTATTTCAGGAGCCAGGCAAGTTCTTACGTGGAGTTTGCCGGGATCAAGCCAGCTCAGCAAAGCGCTGATCTGCCCTCGCTCCTCGGGGAGGCACGGGGCACGCTCCCACGATGGCATCTCCGTCCTGCTGCCCGTGCTGCCTGCACCCCCTCCCCAGCCCCGTGGGGAGACGGGGGTGGGCTTGATTAGAAAAGCCAGAGACAGCTTAATTGAGCTTCCCAAGGCTGCTGCCGGCACAAATTGGATGTGCCCAGCTCCGAAAACAGGCCATTCCCCAGCTCCTCCTGCGCATACTGAATCTTCATTTAGGCAGCCGCTCCTGCCAATTAACTCGGGGCCTCTCGTTAGCGGCCTGGCATTGATTGCCCTGCCAGGGCTCCCCCCGGAGCTGCCGTGGCTGAAACAAGCCTGGAAGTGGATTTGGCTCCTCCAGCTCCAAGCCCTGTCAAGGGACTTTGGCTGGGGAGGGCCAGCAGCTCCCCTCTCCCATCCTCTCCATGCTTCAGCCTCTTCTCCTCTCCCCTTGCCTTGCATTCTCTGGGCGTCTGACCCTCCCGCCTGCCCCAAAAGCCATTGCAACGGGCTGGTTGGGAACAACTCACTGCAACGGCATCGCCTCCCCTCCCTGCAGCCCAGCTGCCGCTCAGCTCCAGGACTTCGGTGCCCAAATCCTCCTGTTTGCCCTGAAATTGGGGCACCAGCATGCTCCGGGGTGAGATGCGGGTGCCTGCACCCCGGGCACGGGCTGGCATCTCGCTGGAGAGTGGCTCTGGCAGGAGCCCACGGCTCGGAGCCGGTGGCTGCCTGGGCAAAGCCTGCTGACTCTCTGCAAACAGGTCATTACACAAATGAGCTCTGTGCTTAGCGGGAAGGTAAAGTACTCCGGGAAAGGCTGCACTGATGGGCTGGGAACAGCGAGGCTCTCCTCCCAGGCTGCTGCGTTTCCGGGCTCTGTTTCTGGACAGATGCAAGGGCAGAGGCGAGCACCCGTGCAGCCACAGAGAGCCAAGGCTGGCGGCCAAAAAGCTCTTTTTCCCCTGTGCAGACCCAGGGCCAGGCTGGTCCTGCCCTGCCAGCCCCTGCCAGCAAGCAGGGCTCACCGAATGCCAACCCAGCCGCCGCGTCACCCGGCCCAAAGCCCCGAGCACCAGGAGGGGACAAGTCCCAGGGCACACGTTGCAGCGTGCAAATGGCTGGGTGTGCGGTGAGATGGGGGCGAAGGACAGAGGGCTGTGACGGGACAGACAGACGGGGGACAGGCAGGCTGTGATGTTTGGCCACAGAGAGTCCTTGTCCTTTGCACTGAGCGCAGTGGCAGTGGGGACGGGTCCCAGGGCTGTTCCCGGTGACCCCGAGCAAGGGCAGGCGCAGAGCCCCACGGGCGAGCCGGCTGGGGAGAGAAGCAGCTGGAAACGCGGATCCAGTTGACTTGCTCTGGGTAATATCTCCTGATTATTTCACTGCAGCATGCTGAGGCTGCAGAGTAATCGAATTAGGCAAATATTATGGGGAAGAAAATGGGCAGATAAGTAGCTTAAAGTGATCGAAATGACCTGGAGGTGGCCATGCAAATGGTCTGTATAATATCCTGTAATAACCCTGTCCAGGCAGCTCCGAGGAGGCTGAATTCCAGTAACAGGGCATCTGACCGGGCTCATTCCCAGCGGCAGGCGAGGGCTGGGTGCTGTGGGAGCGGAGGCTCACGGGTCCCAGTCCCCCGGGGGGCTCAGCTCTGGAGCCCCCTCCTCCCCGGCAGCCGGGCAGGGGCAGCCTCAGCCAGCCGCTCTTGCTCCGTGGAGCCTTCCCAGGGATGCTAAAGAGGGTCAGGCTCAGCGAGAGACACCACATTCCCATCTCCAAACCAGCCTGATAAATCACCGGGGTAGAGAGACTCAGACAGGGGCAGGAGGGATCGATACGGGATGGCGCACGCTGAGAGCAGCAGAGCCCGGAGACGTCCCCAGGGAGAACGGCCACAGCCCCCGGGCACACGCACCGGGCACGCAGCCGGGATGGGGGAAAAACAGGGTGAAAGGATTCAAAGCGCATCCCAGGATCCGGATAAAAGCTCTGTTTAAAAGCCCTCGCCATCCCTTCGCACAGGTAGGGAAGCCGGGAGCAGTGAAAGGAGGTGATAAAAATAGTTCTTCTCCCGGCGTTGAGCAATGAAAGAAGACGGAGCCGTCAATCCGGCTGCCTCTCCCCAGGGAGGCTGACACCGCCGGCGTTGGGGAGCCGAGCTGACCCCCCTGGGACGTGGGACTGGCAGGCAGGCACAAAGCAGACTTTATTTTCCCCCGCTTTGCCAGCTGCATTTAAGGAGATCAAGAGAAAACACCCTTCCATCACTGGAACTGAGAAGGGAGCAAAAATAGTCCTGGCTGGAGCTGCGCGTGCAACCCAGTCTCCTGTCACCCGTCCGCTGCGCACATGGCAGGTAACGAGACGCTGCCGCCCGTGCCAGCCCTTGCCACGATCAACCAAACTGACAGCGTCCGCTGGCCCGTACTTGCTTCTATCTCTGGAGCATCCAGAAGGCGAGCGAGAGGCTGGCAGGTCTCCCAGGTGGGAGCCTGTAGCTTTGCCTGCATCCCAAACCGGCGACGCCAAAATCCCTCCGGAGCAAGGCGCGGTGCAGGCACAGCCGGGGCAGCAGCATCCGATCTCCGTAGCCCTGTTTTCGGGACGTCCCACATTCCCAGCACAGCCCAGAGCTTCCCAGCCTGTGTCCCCTCGCTTCCCAGCCAGCCGGCTCTCCAATTACCCAGGAAAGACCCCGGTCTCTTTGCAGCTTGTGTCTGCGTCGCACCAAGTGCGAGGAAGCCCCCATCTTTGCTCCGGGTTTCTGTGCATAGCAATACTGATAATTAATGAGAAATGGCTTTCAGGAAATGCCATTAGTTTGTGCCACTGGGTTTCTTCCCTGTAAGTGGACACAAAACAAGACGTAAACCAAAAAACCCACCCAAAAGTGGGTGCCCCGATAGAAAAGGCATGAATGATACATAATCTGATGTGCTTGGGGAAGCAGCTCTTGAAAGAGATTGACTTTGGCAGCCTAATAAATGTCAGCTTCTGACGGGCCCCGGCTCCGAGATGAATCCTCCAAACTTTAATTGGAGACATGATGCTCCCATTACCCAGAACAGAAAATCCCACCTCCCTGCCTCGGATTTCTCCATTGATAAAATTATCTTTTTTTATGCCTCTAATTGATTGCAGTGTTGCTCTTCCCCTAGAGAATTTGCTCCTGCAGCATGGCAGGGCTGGAGAGGAGCCTCGGAGGTGGCTGAAAGGGTCCCTGCGCCGCACAGGGAGGGGTCGGGGGGCACACAGAGACTCCCAAAATCCACAGCATCCTTGGTGAGCCCATCTGCTTCCTCAGAGGAAGAGGAGGAGGTGGCAAGGACTGCCAGGGAGGGATGGGAAGTGAACCGGGAGTGGGGGAGAGGGAAGGGCATCGCAGAAATTAGCTGATAGTCATCTCCCTACCTGATTTTAATTATCCTGTCGGATTTAGCAGGCAGATTTCAGCCCCGCTCGCCGGCAGCTGACAGAGCCTCGGCGGCGCTGACAAGCAGAGATTAGCGGGGCTAAGGCAGGGACGAGGCTGGAGGCTCCCGCCTCGCCCCCGTCTCTGCCCGCCGGCGGGTCCGGGGCGCAAGGAAAAGGGAGTTTTGCTTCCAAAGTGGAGCGGGAAGAGGGGTCACTCCCACCCTGAGCGGCACAGGGTGCCCGCGGCCGCCTCCAGCCCCCTCGGGGGCACAGCGGGCACCGGGGCACGGCGGTTTGAGGCAGCCCCTCTTCTCTGCCATCTCCTTCCCGAGCAAGGCAAGAGGAACCCCGATCTGCCATCAGCTAGCTATGCCAGGCATTAGGAGGGGAAAAACGGCCGGAGTTACTACAGGCTAATGGTCCATATTTTGTTTACACCTTCCACTTTCCCATCTAATAGCTGCTCCTGGGCTCACTGACATTTTTCTCTCCTTGCTGTTACTGCCAGCAATTACTCCCCAGCATTTGCATTTAATGATAAGGCCAGGGCCGGGTGTTTTGAATAGATGTCGCCCGATCGGTGCTTTCATAGCGACGCTGCTCCCTGTGGCGGGGTGAGCGGAGCAGGAGGGGAAAGAGGGGCACAGAGGAAGGGGGAGCAGGAATCCGAGGTGGCAGGAGCAGCGTGCATGCCCATGGAGCGCGCATGGGACCTTTGCACGCAGCTAAACCGGTGCCACGTCCCTCCCCAGCGCTGCCGGCGGGAGCAGGGCAAGGGCAGCGCTTGGAGGAGCCGACCTGGAGCTTACCCCTCCCCTTGCCAGCAAGGCAGGAGGCATCGTTAATGATTTATTCTTAATTAGGCTGTTCTGTCCATTGCAACCATGCTCTGGCATCTTTGGCACGAAGGTGTCTGGGAACAATGAACATGCTGGCGAGAGAATGAATTCCCCACCTATCGCTTAGGTAGCGTGGAAATAATTACATAGCAACTAGGTGAGCTCGGCTTTCATGAAGCTCTTTTGTTCGCCGGGCACCTGATCCCAAATGTTGCCGGTAACGGATACGGCAAACACACGGCTACACGCGCACGGCTGCGCGGAGAAGGATTAAGGGGGAGTAGCGAGGCACAAGCGCCAGCGCAGGCTTTTGCACACCCCAAAGGGCTCCTCCCCGGGAACCGTACGGGTTCAGCATCACCCGAGATGGAGCCACCAGCAAAACACCCCCCAGCACACGGGCTGGGAACTCAGGGGGAAGGTTTAAACACAAAATGTTTGAAAATAAGGGGGGAAAAAGACCCAGCCACGAGAGAAAACCAAGACACCTCATTTTAATTGTCTGCCGCTCTCGGCTCACCAGCTAACGCCTGGCGAGAGGAGCGGCAGAGGCGTTTTCCAGCTGATGAGCAGCGGTTGTCTTCATTTACAAATAGCTCCTCTGATTAATTGCAGGGAGGCAACGCTGTTTCTGCTGGCATCGCTGATGAGCCCTGTGGGGACCAGGGTGACATTGCGAGCTCCGCTCCTGCCCGGGGAAGGGCTGAAGCCACGCAGGGGGGTTTCTGCACCCGTCGTGTAGGAGTGGGACCCCCGAGCCCCATGCCTGACGCCAGGTCACCCGGCACAGCCGTCATCCTGCTGGTCCCTGCTGGGGCCCAGGACCCCCACGCCAACGCGATGGGGTGCACGGGGACCTGAAAGCATCTTTTGGCTTTGCAGCGGGGGATGCCAGCAGCCTCACAGGGACAGGGTTGTCACCCTGGTGCTTTTGCAGGGCGGAAGGGCCCTGCAATTGGGCATGCGTGGCTGCATTCAGCCTAAATCCCATGTGCAAGCCACCAGAGCTGGGGGACGGGTCCTGTTCTGCACGAGCACCCAGCGACAGCTCTCCATCCTGCTCTCGGAGGCTGCGTGCCGGTGCCACAGCCCCCAGGACGCCGCATCTGCAAAGCGAGGATGAGCGGCAATGAAAAGAGCTGGGAAAAACCCTTCCTTATGCCCTCCCTTTGCAGCAGAGGGGTGGGGAGGGAGCTTTGCATCGGGAGGCATCCCGGTGCTCAGCACGGGGTGCAAGGCCAGCGGTGCCACGCGTCCCCGCGCAGGGCGAGCGGAGCCGAAGCCATGCGGCAGAGCTCGGGAGCCACCGTGCTGCTGGAGGCAGCAGCTCTCCGATGAGCCACGCGCAAAAAAACCCACCCCAGCATCGGCAAACGGCGAGCCGCTGCCTGTTTGAGGCCATTAATGAACCCGCAGCGCTTTCCGAAAGAGTCCCCGCGCTCACCGCAAAGCCCTGGCCCGGCTCCAGCCGCGGTAATTACATTCTGCCTCCTAAGATCTCCCCTGCCTGTGCAATTAGGATGGGTGAGAGCATTAGCGTGTAGCTCAGCGTGCCCCGGCCCCGCTGGGCGCTGGTTTTGGAGCAGGTTGTGTTTCGCTGTAGGACCCCCTCCATCCACGGCTCTCCAGCAAAGCTGGGATGCTGGGGATGCTGGGGGGGAGGACCGGTGGCCTTTCACCCCTCCCAAACCTGCGTTATGCCCCTGGAAGATGCTGCCCTGCCTGTGTAACCACTCTGCCATCCCATAGCACCCGCCGCACGGCGCCCGGCACGGGAACGGGCTGCTCCAGAGGAAGAAAAACCTCCTTGAAAGGACCTGAGCTGGAGGGGACTCAGCGGTGCGGGCATGGGGGGGCTCAGCAGCGTTCGTCCCCCCTCGGCCGCCCCTCATCAGCATGCACCGGGGCTGAGCGGCGGAGCAGCTCCCGCCGGTGACAGGTTTATGCAAGATGAGTTATATAAACCGTGCAGAACCAGAGTCAGCGGTAATGAGACGCTTGTGAAATCTTGCACCGATCTGTGTCAGTGCCCTAATCGCAGGCGACAGCTGGGCTCTGCGGCTGGTTGGAGATGATAATATTAATGTCAGGAAGCATCAAGCGGAGGATGCGCCTTTCAAAGGGGGGATTACACTCCTTGCGGAAGAAAAGGAAACGGCCCTAATCTTTGCTGTTGGATCCCGGGTGCTGGCGGGGGCCCGGGGAAGCATCTCGGAGTGACCTGGGCTGGCTCTGCGTGTGCCGCGGAGGCGGGCGGCAACATATGTGCACGTACGGGCACGGGGTATAGCCAGGCCGCCGGCAGTGTGCACGCCGTTGTAATGGCCCAAGTCCCGTCACCTGCTTCTCCTTCATCCCGCTCCCTGCATCCCACCTCCCGCCTTCCCTGCATCCCACCTCTCGCCTTCCCTGCCCATCCCCTGCCCCTGGCGCTGGCTGCAGGGGCCCCAGGGCACAGCGTCGCTGCCCCAAGAGAGGAAACTTGGGCTGAGAAGCAACTCCAGGTGCAGAAGCGAAGCTCCCTTCGTAATTCAAGCGGCTTTTCCCTGCCTCCAAGTGCGGCTGCCAATCCAGAATTTATTAGCATGCAATCTGCTCTCATCTGGGATGCCGGTGGAAGGGGAGCTGACAGGCAAGCGCAAACAAACAAACAAACTACAAAAGCAAAGGGCCGGGGATGCTGCGGATCCCGATGGATGCGAGGCACCCGGGTACCGCGGCTGAGCGGAGGCGGGCAGAGGCGCCGGCTGCAAAGGTTCAGGTGGGAAAAAGCCCTCAAGGTTCACATTTTGCTTAGTTATTCACCGTGAGCAGTCTTCACAGCTCACAAGCCTCAAAAAGGCTGGCGATGCCTTTTTGGTCAGCGGAGTCTTTCTCCTGTCCTAGAACTCCTTGCACTTATAAAAGGATGACTACAAAAGCCTGGAGTCATTAATATATATCTCTGCTGTAGGTACATCAGCTCAGAGCCGCTTTTGGGCTCGGTGCGCTCAGTGACAGCAGCCAAATCCCAGCTCTGGGAAAACAGCTGCCCCCCAGCTGGGACCCGGGAGCTGGGGAGGCAATAAAAGCCCGGCGGGGAGGAGAGGGCTGGCTTCGGGCTTTGCTGGGGCATGGCAAGGTGGGTTGCTTTTTCCCCCCCCTCCACTCTTTTGCAAGGGAAAAAAAGCCCTTCTTGCTTTTCTCTCAGGACAGAGCTGAAGCAGGAGCTCACAGCACTGCACTGTACAGGTACGATGCTGCTCCCTACCTACCCAGAAGTGCTTGTTTTTAAGCTGTCCCTCCCCAGCAGCTTTGTGCTTTGCTTTTTGCTGTTCAGTTTGCCCTGGAAAGCCTGGTGTTCCCGGGCCGGGCCCCTTGTGCAATGCACGCTCCTGCGTTTGAGCAGCGGAGATGGGGAGCAGCGTGGGATTGCTGGGGCACGGGGGGCTGCAGAGAAGCACTAACAGAGCAGCTGGGGAAAAAACTGAAGCAATGAAAGAGCAGGTCCCCCATGGGGGGGAATTAGGGATCAATAACACAGGAGGCAGAGAGTGCAGCAACCTTGAAACTCGCTGATGAAAGCGAAACGGGGGAGCGGTTAGCCCAAAGGAGCAAAGGTCCTAAAGTGCAGGTGGAGGGGCCCGGAGCTGACGGCTAACGGGGCTTTGGGGGACGGTAAAGAGATGATGGCTGCAATAATGTGCCATAGGTTACAGCGTGTGCCGGAGGGGCTGCAGGGTGAGATGCGGGGAGCGCCGCACTTACCGGGGGGAAAGGCAATCAGGTCCTCGGTAGTGGGTCTGAAAGGGGAAAAGGAGGGTGCTGGCCTTCAGATGCTGTGCACCGTTTCGGCCTCTGGATGCCAAACGTCTGCTCCCTGAGGTTGCGGAGCCCGAGGATGAGGGTATCGGGGCAGCAGGCAGCATCTGCACGGTGCAGAAGAGCCCTGGTCTAATGGGATCAGCACGGCATGACTGGGCAGCTCTGCTCCCTTCCCTGGGCAGCTCTGCCTCCCTTCCCTGCGCACTCCTCATCCCCACGGAGCAAGGGGGGCTCTGCCCATGGGTTATTCGAAGCCTCAGTCACGGTATTTCGCATTTTCCCTTCGTGTGGTGCTGCTGGGGGAGAGAGGCGAAGGGGCAGCAGCTCTGTGTGCTGGCAGCAGCCGGAGCAGGGCAGGGCTGGGGGAGGATCGGGTCCTGCACATCAGCTGGGGTCTGCAGCCGGGTGTGTGTTTAGGGGCTGGGATGAAGATGTGGTCTCAGCGAGCAGCTGAGAAAACAGATTATATTGGCAGCAGGGCCAGGAGAGCTGGGCTAATTCGAAGCAGAAGGGAGTCTAGGGTGTTTGCAAGTGCAGAAATCGTGGAAAAGTGGATCTGTGACTCAGTGATTGACTTTTTAACTCAATTACTCTTCAGGCTGTTGCATGGACCCGACTTCTTATTAAACACCACCCTGACTACTTCTTATTAAACACCACCCTGACTACTTCTTATTAAACACCACCCCGACTCCCTCCTGAGCAGATCTGCTGTTCAGCAAAGGTAAGGCAGGCGCTGCCCTACCTGCACTGCTGAGCTCCTCCATCTCCCCATGGCAGCGGGTGTGGGACGCGCCCCGCGTGGCACCTTCCCGGGCACCGGGAGAGGTTAGAGCCGAGCCCTGCGGGACGTGGGGGGAGAGCCCGAAAGGTCAGGCAAGGCGGCTGCACTCCATCAATCCCGCCGAGCGCTGGCGGAGAGGACAGCTTTGCTTCGTCTCCATTATTACTTCCTTATGCATAAATACACCGTATCGATGGGGCCATGAATCAAACTGCCCAGCTGGGTCAGCAGGAATGGGAGCTGCCATCAGCTCTGCCTGCTCCGGGGCCGATCCTGCCCCGTGCCCTCTCTTTCCCATGCCCCCCAGGGCTAAGGGGGCCTGGGCTCAGGGATCTTGGGACCCCACCCCTCGGAAATTTGGTGCAATGAATTTTTTCCCATGCTTAGCCCAGCTCTGCAACAGGGCGAGGAGCAGAGCCCCAGACCCCTCAGCCTCTGCCCGCTCCGAGCATCCCCGCTGGCTCCCGGGATCCCCCTCTGGAGGCAGGGAGGGGGCGGAGGGCAGGGGACCCCGCTGCCGGGCAAAGGGCTCTGCCGCTGCCGTCTCTTAACCAGCCGCAGCAGCTCCTGCTGCCTTTTAATGCACCAATATTTCTTCGCGATTGTGCTCAGTTGCTTCTCGCCCCATTATCACTCAAATGTATATTTGATGTGACTGCAACAAAGGCAGGTCGTTCCCGTTACGCACCGAGGCGGAGCGGCTTCGCCGGCATGATGCCGGGGTGAGGGGCAGGAGGCGGCCAGCGCTGCCCCCTCCTGCCCCACGGGGCTGCCCCTCTTGTCCGCCCTCCCTATAGGCACCAGCCCCACACGCTGCCTCCTCCCAAGCCCTCTTCTCCCTCCCGGTGCTTTATTCCTGTTCTTCCTCCTCTCTCCATCCCTCACGCTCCTCAAGGGAGCAGCCCCGGGGGGAAAACCCCAGGTCTTGGCACTCTGCGGGCAGTACAGGCAGCCTGCCTGCACATCTGCGGGGCTAACCCAGGGAGGGTGCAGGAGGGGTGCAAAGGGCGCAGGGGGTACAAGAGCTGGCTTTCGTCGGGTGAAGACCCTCCCTAGCAGAGCCCTTGCCCGCCATTGCCCATGCAGAAAGCTCAGGCAGCCGTGGCCACAGGTTTTAATTAAAATTAACCGTTGCCCGCAGCTCCTGGACACAATTGCTCAGTCACCAGGTATCGGCTCTGCTGACGGGGAGTGTAATTAAGACGTGAATGTTCCTCCTTCCCCAGCCGCCACCTCCGCCCCGGCACAGAGCAGCCTTCCTCCCCGCGATGCTCCTGCCCTCCCCAGGGACACGCGGCGACGGCACCTCCTCCTTCCCGGGGCTCCCTCGCTCCCGTAAGGCTTTGGGCCATGGTACAAATCGCTCCTCCACCCCGTGCTGGGAAGCATCGTGCAATCACAGTGCTGGTGTCAGCCCAACCCCTCATTAAGTGCCATGCCCCCACTCAAGTAATTACTCCTATTTATAACTGAGCGTTCGCAGCCTGCCCTCGATAAAACCCCCGGCTGCTCCACCTCCCGCGCTCCTGTCACTGACACCGAGCAGCAGCTATTTTTACCCCTCTCCCCTGGAGATGCTTTGCTCCTGATTCCAGTCGTGGGATTTAAAGGAACTCTGCCGCTCCTGCCACCCCCTTCCCGGGTCCCTGGGGGCTGAGGCGGCGACGCTGGCACCCTCCGGCCACGGCAAAAGCTCGCCGGGTGCCCCGGGGAGGGGACTGAGGGTGCGAGCGTGATCTCTTGTTATCCCTCTTCAGGCAGGAGATGCTCCGTGCTGGCGGGGATGGGATCGTGTTAATCCAGCGGGATCTCTGGATGCCTCCAAGGACCTTGATCTTGAGGAGGCTGAGGGGAGATCTGATCGCTCTCTACAACTACCTGACAGGAGGGGGTAGTGAGGGGGGTGTTGGTCTCTTCTCCCAAGGAACAAGCGATAGGACAAGAGGAAATGGCCTCAAGCTGCACCAGGGGAGGTTTAGATTGGATATTAGGAAAAATTTCTTCACGGAAAGAGTGGTCAAGCATTGGAACAGGCTGCCCAGAGAGGTGGTGGAGTCACCATCCCTGGAGGGGTTCAAAAAAGGGGCAGATGTGGCACTTGGGGACATGGTTTAGTCTAGTCTACCCTTAATTGGTTTAGTGTGGACTTGGTAATGTTGGGTTACTGGTTGGACTGGATGATCTTAAAGGTCTTTTCCAACCTAAACAATTCTATGACTCTATTCTATGATCTGTTGATCTCGCCAAAGGGTGGAGGAAAGTGTGACGCAGGGAGACCCGCGGGAACAGCTTTGCAAGCCAGCTCTTCCCAAGGACCAGGCTCTCACTGCAAGACCCGAAGGAGAAACCCCTTTGGGGAGGATCCATGTGCAAATGAAGCCCCATTGCTGTGAAAAGACCTCTTCTCCCTGAATATCTGCTCCCATCTGTGCTCTCCAGGGGCAGGGTGCTGGGCTGAGCCCACCCAGGGTCCGCGGAGTCAAGCAGCAGCTCTGTGCGAAGGCAACCCATGGCACCGGCTCCCGCTGCCCGGTAAAAATAGAAACCATTCTTTCTTTTCACACCAGCTATTTCGGATGCAATTGCTGTGTTTCAAAGAGGAAACACTGCTCTGAACTCTGCATTAACACTTATCAGTGTAATTTCCCACGGCGAGTTAAGGAAGCAAAGCAGCACTTAACGCGCTCCCGCTCTCCGCAGTCCTGGGTGCCAAAGTGCTCGCAGATGGCTCAGGCCTTTGCAAACCCCCAAGCCGAGCTAGAAAACGCCTTCCCATCCGTCTCCACGTGCAGGCCAGGCCTGGGATAGAAAGGAAAATGATTCATCTTCTACTCCAACGTGAATCCAGCGAGGGAACCTGTTTGTGGGGAGCTGAGACTGAGCAGGGAGAGCCCCAGCCTTCAGCATCGCCCCGGGCTGAGCGGCGGGAGCGGCTTCGCCTCCGGCTGCCGGGACCGCAGGTCTCTCGCCAGCCTGGGAACTAAACCTTCCTTAATGTATTTGTATGCTTAGTACACCTTAATATATCTGTACCATCCCCGGGGGAGCTTGCTGCCAGACCCCTGGCTCTCCATGGCTGCCAGCATCCCGGTTCTCCATGGCTGCCAGCATCCCGGTTCTCTATGGCTGCCAGCATCCCGGTTCTCCATGGCTGCCAGCATCCCGGTTCTCTATGGCTGCCAGCATCCCGGTTCTCCATGGCTGCCAGCATCCCGGTTCTCTATGGCTGCCAGCATCCCGGTTCTCTATGGCTGCCAGCATCCCGGTTCTCCATGGCTGCCAGCATCCCGGTTATCCATGGCTGCCAGCATCCCTGCTCCCTGGCCCTGCGTGCGGGGACGCCGGGAGGACATTTGCCCAAGCGCACAGGGGTTTGCTTTGATTATAAGCGGTGACCGGTGCTGCTTGTGACCCTGTGCCGAGCTCCTGCTGCCGGCTCACCCTGTGCCGGGCGCGGCGGGCACCGCGGCACGGCCCCGGCTCTCCGTCCCCGCACACCTCCCGGCGAGGCGGCAGAGCCGTGCATTAATCATTCCCGCTGCACGTTGAGCCATCTGGATGGTATTGGCCCTTCTGCCACACCACGGAGGATTGTTAACACAAAGCATATGCTTTGTTTGAAATTAATAATAATTTTAGGCTCTCACCAGCTGCTGGTAATTGGCTCCCCTTTCGCAGAGATAACTGAGAGCAGCAGGGTGGAAATTCAGCTGCTTCCTGGCTTCTTTTCTAATGAGACGAGTCCCCGGGAAAGGTGGCCGTTCTGCAGGGGACAGCGTGACACCGGCCAGGCAGTGCCTTTTAATAACCAGCGACACGTGCCCTGGCGATGGTAACGCACAAGCACCGGGGCTGCTTGGGGACGCCGGGGTCCCCTCAGCAAACGCATGCAGCGGCCGCAGAGGGAGCAGACCCTTCCTGGGCACCAGCCCGGCCGGGGAAGGGCAGGTTTTAGCGGCTTCGTTTGCTGCTTAATTATTGCCGTCAGCAGCAGATTAGTGCGGAGGGTGTATTTTTACATTTTCTTGCTTAAGCATCAGTCTGGGCAGGTGGGTGTTGGGAGGCTGGTGGGGATATTTATATTGCGGTCCTGACAAAATCTGCGTGCGGAGGAGCTCTGTAAAATATACAGAGCGTTATTTTTGTTCAAACAGTGCGTATTAAGGCAAAGGGAACATACTGAACGCATCCGCTGCAGCCGAGACATATGGGAGCTGAGGGCTTTTAAAAATCTCTGGATTCCATTTAGGCTTTTAAATGCAACCTGTCCCATGACGGCTCTGCGGCTGCAGGGGAGCGAGCGCGCAGGGACACGGCAGCAGCCGGCAGGACCCTGAAATTGGGGCTCTGGCCGCATCCCCCCCTTGGCCGTCATTAGGGTCCAGCCGATGCCTTTAATGGGATTCCCGTAATGAAAGTGTAGGAGTAGCATGCAATATCCAAGGAGCTAAAACGCTCTCCTGGGCTCCATGCAGCGCTGCTGTAATACAGCTTATTGGTAGTTTAGCCTTTGTCAAATAGTCAGCGCTGGAAAATGTCACAGAGGGAATTTTGGGCTCACGGCGGGGTGCGGGAACCCTTCCCCGTGCTCCCGTTACCCTCCACAGCCCAGCGAGACCGCTGGCACTGCAGAGATCGCCGTCCCGTAAGGACAGGGATCCCCTGGACCAAAACCAGCAGCAAGCTGCCTTTCCGGACGGCAATCGCCTTTCCACACCCTTGGCCACCAGCCCTCCTCGTCTCCTCCAGGCCCAAGCAGCAAATTGGGCTGCTCCTTTGGTCCAGGCTTTGCACACACGCTCTCCCTGGAGCATCAGCCTCTCCAGTCTCATGGGCCATCACGTTGGGCCTCGGCGCATCCCAGTGGGAGAGTCCAGCCGCGCCCTCCTGCATCCCTCCATCCCGCAGGAAGATGCTCCCCAAACCCTGCATCCCGGGGTGCCCCGTCCCAGGGCATTTCGGTGCTGGGAGGATTGCTGATGCTGTGCCCCGTGCAGCTGCAGGGCTTTTTTCCCCCAGCAGCCGTCATTATAAATATTGCCAGATGGGTGGGAAGGAGAGGGAGGACGAGCGACTCTGCTGCGGGCTGGCACCAGCCCGGGAATTTGCAAGCGCTAGCAGGGGGCCAGCGATGCTCCTGGTTTGCAAGGGGCTGGCCGAGGTGCCCGGGATCGATGCGGGTGGGTCTGCGGGGGCCGAGCGCATCGCCCCGCAGCTGAGCCGTGGCCGGCAGAGGCCACGGGATCAATGCGGAGTGAAGGAAATACGGCTGTGGACGTGTGGCTTTTACAGCTTCCTTCCCCAAGAAAGGCTGGGGTTTATGGACTTCTGGTAATTGCCAATTAATTTGCTGAAGCCAAGGGCAGGAAGGCAGCCCAGCTCTTTAAGGGCACCTGTGCAGGGGTGGGCAAGTGGAAAAAACAGCCTCCTTTTTCCCACCTATTCTCCTGTCCAGTCCTCAGCAGAGTCGGGACTGATGCAATCCCTGCAAAATCCCGGCAATGACCAGTCCTGCACTTCTCCAGCCACTGAAAAGGAAAGAAAAAGCAGGCTGGATGGAGTTGGGGTTGGCCATAGCTCCAACCCCTGGCCACAGTCGCCACCTCCCCGCTCCTCATCCTGCACCTTGTCATCAGCTTCCTTTATTCCCCATCCCGAGAAGGCAACCGGGAGCCCCAGAGCTCCAGAAACGAGACAGGCGAAGAGAATCCAGACCCTCCCAATTAGGCAATTTTTCTGAATGAAGGGCCCTGCTCCGCCCTTCGCAGGGAGCGTGATTGACATAAATCCCGGGGCTGATTAGGGGCTTGTCATTTAGCACCTATAATGCCTCCCTCCTAATAGTATTAGGGCCTCCTCGGCGAGACGCTAATGCAGTTTGCAGCTGCACCGTGGCGCCTGGGATTCGGCCGCCGAGCGGCGAGCGCGCTGCAAAATGAGCACATCTCTAATCCGAGGAGACAGTAATGAAAAAAGGAGCTGCCTTGACAAGGTGCGCAGAGCAAGGGGAGGGGGCAAACGGGCCCGCTGCGCCCGGCCCCGGGAGCATCGGCTCCTGGCCACGGGCAGCATCCCCGCCCCGACTGCTCAACGAGCTCGCTCCTTCCTTATTTCCCCATCCTCTCCATCCTGGAGATGCCCGTCCCCCTCTTTCCTCGCTCTGCCCCTCCAGCCTCGCCAGCCCAGCCTTCCCCTGGGATCCTCCCTGCTTTCCCCCCGCGGGCTGCATCCCTGGTCCGTGCCCTCGTCCCGGGATGCAGCTCTGCCTCCTCTCCCGGCGGGTGTGGGGGGAGAGGGGCAGGGGTGTTTGCTGGAGGTAGCGACCCTTAAAGCCCTGAACAAATCTCTGGTTTGATTAGCTGTGCTCCTAAATGATTTATAATCAGCATAATACAATAATGCCAATAACTCCCTAACCAGATTAAAGCTCTCTCCGTTTGTCTGGGGCTTTGCGCTGTAATCTCTTCCTCCCCTCTCTTCCATCGATTTTGTTTTCTCAGCCCAGCCCCTCGCTGAGCCCCGCCGAGGGTTTTTCCAGCCTTTGTATCCTCCTTACCTGGCCTTGATATTCCAGGACACGTATATATTCCTGGATATTCCCTTTCCCACCCTAAGACCCTGTCCAGGCAGGGGAAGCCAGGAGCAATTTACTCCGGCAGCAAAACCCCCGGCGCTTCACCCGGCCCGTGCCGCTGCCTCTGTGAAATTTGATTAGTGCCGTTCGCGGGACTCCCTCGTTAGCCCGGCTGGCACGGTACAAATCTCGTTAGCCCGTAGGTAAGTGAAGTCCGGAAGGTGTTTCCATTTCTTTGGTTAATGAAGAAAAATAGCGGAGGAGGTGGCTGGAAGGAGCGGGGATTGCAGCAGGGAGCCGGGCTGGACGACAGCGAGGACAGAGGACTGTGTTAACACTGATTAATAAAAAATAACCACCATAATGAGCACTAATTAATAATAGCACATGCTTAAGCAATTGATTCCTGGTGAATGGCATCGTGCCGTCAGCAGTCCCCCTGGCTCCAGCTAACCAAGCCGGCAGTGCTGCTGGATGCTCCTGGCCATACCCGGGTTGCCGGGGCTCCGGAGATGGGAACCGGCCCGGTCGTGGATGGGGATCATCCCTCGCTGCTGTAGGAACAGACCCAGGAAAGGATGGAGAGCCGCGGGCTAAGGAGCATCTCCCATCCCTCAGCGCCAGCTGCCTCCTAAACCCCTGCCCGCGCCGGCCGGCCGGTCCCAGGGCACGGCAAGATCTGCCATGCTCCGTGCTCTTCCTTGCTCCGATGTTCTCTCACTGGAAAAAACTGCTAGAGACTTGGTTTTTCTCTTTTTTTTTGACCAGTTTGAGGTATTTCTGCTCAGGGAGCATCTCTGTGCCCTGCGTGAGCCCGGCCAGGGCGGGCAGCGGAGCCCACCGCTGCCTGCACGAGGGGAGCACGGCTGCAGGGACCCGCTTGTTTCCCGGCCCCTTCGATTCAGGTGTGACGGATAGATTGATACGGAGTTTTAATCAGTGTAATATATAAAGCACTTAATTTGCCTTATTAAAAGTCTGCACTTTGGATTTTCAGGATCCAGGAAATTAACTCAAGCACCTAAGCATTTATTTGATTGAAAGAGATTATAAATAATTCATGCCTGTTCTTTGCCTTCGGTGGCAGACCTGCCGGGGTGGCGGGGGACCGGCAGCGGCTCCCAAGGTCCCTCCGTCGCGGTGACGGAGCTGGCGTGCCCCTGAGATGGCCCGTCCAGGGTGATGGGCAGCGATGGAGCCTGGACCAGCCCTGGGAGATGGTTGTGTGCCAGGGGACCATCAGCCGGCGGGGAACTGGGGCCAGTGCCTCTCAGCGTGCCCAGCTGAGGGGCTGCGTGTCCCCCAGCAAGGGCTGTGCAGGGCTGGAGGAGGAGGAGGAGGAGGAGGAGGAGCAGGCTGACCCAGAGCAGGTCAGGCTGTGTCAGGCCACATACTGGTCTGACTGTACTGGGAGGAGAGGAGCCAGCCACTAAAATCACCCTGACAATAAAGCTGAGTATTTCATCTATAATTCAGAGGAGCTGGAAAGTGGTTTTACAAAAAAAAAAAAAAAAAAAAAAAAAATTAAAAATAAAAACGTGGCTGAGACAGTAGAAATTTATGCCACTGTTCTTGCTGAGCGAGGATGTGGCGTGACCTTCGGACAGGCACGGTGCCTAGCCCGGCCATGACGCTGGCTGGGGGGGGTGAAAGCGGGCACGTCCCGGGGGGGCTGGCGGCTGCGTGTGCCTGCGGCGCCATCCCGGCGAGGGCTGAGCGGGCAAAGAGAAATGTGCAGGTGGGGTGGATTTGCTGTGCGAGCTGAGCATCGTCCGGCTGCCTTCGAGGTGCGGGGTGCGCAGCCCCAGGGGTGCACAGCCCCAGCCAGCCCTCGTTAGCGTGGGCTGAGCATCCCGGGGCCGCGCATCGTCCGGCTGCATCTTGCAGTGTGGGATGCGCATCCCTGGGGGTGTGCATCTCCAGCAAGCATGGGCTGAGCATCCAGGGACCATGCATCATCCAGGGGCATCTCGCAGTGTGGGATCTGCATCCCTGGGGGTGTGCATCACCAGCGAGCGTGGGCTGAGCATCCCAGGGCCATGCCATCATCCAGGGGCATCCCGCGGTGTGGGATCTGCATCCCTGGGGGTGTGCATCACCAGCGAGCGTGGGCTGAGCATCCCAGGGCCATGCATCGTCTGGCTGCATCTTGCGGTGTGGGATCTGCGTCCCTGGGGGTGTGCATCACCAACTAGCGTGGGCTGAGCATCCCAGGGCCGTGCATCGTCCAGCTGCATCTCGCAGTGTGGGATCTGCGTCCCTGGGGGTGTGCTGAGCATCCCAGGGCCGTGCATCATCCAGCTGCATCTCGCAGTGTGGGATCTGCGTCCCTGGGGGTGTGCATCACCAGCGAGCGTGGGCTGAGCATCCCAGGGCCGTGCATCGTCTGGCTGCATCTTGCGGTGTGGGATCTGCATCCCTGGGGGTGTGCATCACCAACTAGCGTGGGCTGAGCATCCCAGGGCTGTGCATCGTCCAGCTGCATCTCGCAGTGTGGGATCTGCGTCCCTGGGGGTGTGCATCACCAACTAGCATGGGCTGAGCAACCCAGGGCATCTCGCAGTGTGGGATCTGCGTCCCTGGGGATGTGCATCACCAACTAGCGTGGGCTGAGCATCCCAGGGCTGTGCATCATCCGGCTGCATCTCGCAGTGTGGGATATGCATCCCTGGGGGTGTGCATCACCAGCAGGCATGGGCTGAGCATCCAGGGCCCATGCATTGTCCAGCTGCATCTCGCGGTGTGGGATGCGCATCCCTGAGGGTGTGCAGCACTGACAAGTGTGGGCTGAGCACCCTGGGGCCATGCATTGTCCGGCTGGTTCTCTCAGTGTGGGATGCGCATCCCTGGGTGTGTGCATCTCCAGCAAGCGTGGGCTGAGCATCCCAGGGCCATGCATCATCCAGCTGCATCTCGCAGTGTGGGATCTGTGTCCCTGGGGGTGTGCATCACCAACTAGCATGGGCTGAGCATCCCGGGGCATCTTGCAGTGTGGGATGCGCATCCCTGAGGGTGTGCATCACCAACTAGCGTGGGCTGAGCATCCCGGGGCATCTTGCAGTGTGGGATATGCATCCCTGGGGGTGTGCATCACCAACTAGCATGGGCTGAGCATCCCGGGGCATCTTGCAGTGTGGGATATGCATCCCTGGGGGTGTGCATCACCAGCTAGCGTGGGCTGAGCATCCCGGGGCATCTTGCAGTGTGGGATCTACATCCCTGGGGGTGTGCATCACCAGCACGCATGGGCTGAGCATCCAGGGGCCATCCATTGTCCAGCTGCATCTCACGGCGCGAAATGCGCATCCTTGGGGGTGTGCATCACTGACAAGTGTGGGCTGAGCACCCTGGGGCCATGCATTATCCGGCTGGTTCTCTCGGTGTGGGATGCGCATCCCTGGGTGTGTGCATCACCAGCAAGCATGGGCTGAGCATCCCAGGGCCGTGCCATCATCCAGGGGCATCTCGCGGTGTGGGATCTGCGTCCCTGGGGGTGTGCATCACCAACTAGCGTGGGCTGAGCATCCCAGGGCCGTGCATCGTCCGGCTGCATCTCGCAGTGTGGGATCTGCGTCCCTGGGGATGTGCATCACCAACTAGCGTGGGCTGAGCATCCCAGGGCCGTGCATCGTCCGGCTGCATCTCGCGGTGTGGGATGCACATCCCTGAGGGTGTGCAGCACTGACAAGTGTGGGCTGAGCACCCTGGGGCCATGCATTGTCCGGCTGGTTCTCTCGGTGTGGGATGCGCATCCCTGGGTGTGTGCATCTCCAGCAAGCGTGGGCTGAGCATCCCAGGGCCATGCATCATCCAGCTGCATCTCGCAGTGTGGGATCTGTGTCCCTGGGGGTGTGCATCACCAACTAGCATGGGCTGAGCATCCCGGGGCATCTTGCAGTGTGGGATGCGCATCCCTGAGGGTGTGCATCACCAACTAGCGTGGGCTGAGCATCCCGGGGCATCTTGCAGTGTGGGATATGCATCCCTGGGGGTGTGCATCACCAACTAGCGTGGGCTGAGCATCCCGGGGCATCTTGCAGTGTGGGATATGCATCCCTGGGGGTGTGCATCACCAACTAGCATGGGCTGAGCATCCCGGGGCATCTTGCAGTGTGGGATATGCATCCCTGGGGGTGTGCATCACCAACTAGCGTGGGCTGAGCATCCCGGGGCATCTTGCAGTGTGGGATCTACATCCCTGGGGGTGTGCATCACCAGCACGCATGGGCTGAGCATCCAGGGGCCATCCATTGTCCAGCTGCATCTCACGGCGCGAAATGCGCATCCTTGGGGGTGTGCATCACTGACAAGTGTGGGCTGAGCACCCTGGGGCCATGCATTATCCGGCTGGTTCTCTCGGTGTGGGATGCGCATCCCTGGGTGTGTGCATCACCAGCAAGCATGGGCTGAGCATCCCAGGGCCGTGCCATCATCCAGGGGCATCTCGCGGTGTGGGATCTGCGTCCCTGGGGGTGTGCATCACCAACTAGCGTGGGCTAAGCATCCCAGGGCCGTGCATCGTCCGGCTGCATCTCGCAGTGTGGGATCTGCGTCCCTGGGGATGTGCATCACCAACTAGCGTGGGCTGAGCATCCCAGGGCTGTGCATCGTCCGGCTGCATCTCGCGGTGTGGGATGCACATCCCTGAGGGTGTGCATCACCAACTAGCATGGGCTGAGCACCCCGGGGCTGTGCATTGTCCGGCTGCATCTCGCAGTGTTGGATGTGCATCCCTGGGGGTGTGCATCACTGACAAGCATGGGCTGAGCACCCCAGGGCCGTGCATCGTCCGGCTGCATCTGGCGGTGCGGGACGTGCATCCCTAGGGATGTGCAGGGGGGGGCCGTGGCACGCAGAGCTGGAGTTCCCAAGGTTTGGCTGGGCGAGGAGCTGGGGGGATTTGGGGTTTGGTCCGCAGGAGCCCCCGAGGCTGCGGGGTGCGAGTCGGGGGTGCTGAGAAGGCCGGGGTGGGGCGGCGGGAGGGACCCCTGCCCGTCCCCTGCCCGTCCCCTGCCCGGCCGGCGGGCGCACAGTGCCCTCCAGCGGGCGCATCCCGGCTGCCGGCCCCGCAGCTGGCCAGATGTGCCCCGCTCCGCAGGGATGCCCGGGCGGAGGGGAGCGCTTCGCCCCCTCCAGCCATGGGTGCGCTGAGCTGGGGGGGGTCTCAGCTCTGCCGGGGGCGGGGGCTGGCGGGCTGGGAGGGTGCTGGGGGGGGTTGTCCTCTCCTCCTCTCCTTCCCCACCCCGCTCACTGCATGTTCCTCTTCTTTGTAAACTTGAGGGCCACGTTGTCGTACTCGGTGTCGCCCAGCCACTCCTTGCCCTGCAGCAGGAAGGGCTGCCGCAGAGGGACGGGTCTCTTGGGCACCGCGTAGTCGTCCCGCTGCGGGTTGTAGGGGTACTCGTGCCCGGCGGGCTCCTCTGGGGCCGCCTGCAGCCTCCACGCCTCCCCCTTCACCTCCTCGGGCTCGTCGTAGACAGTGTGGGTGGACAGACCCTCGGGCTCGTCGTAGATGTGGTCGGGCTTGGGGGCGGTGGGGCGCAGCAGGGGCTGCTTGCCCGTTTGCCCCCCCACCTCCCCGATGCTGTCGTAAAGGGGGTCGGGGACCTCCTCGGGGCGATGGACCAAGGCGCCGAACTTGCGAGCCATGAAGGTCTTGGCGATGGTGTCAAAGGGGACGGCGTAGTCGGATTCGGCGGCTGCCTTGGCCAGAGCATCCTGCCTCCAGCCCTTCTCCAGCAGCGGGGGGTTTCCCGGGCGGAGGGAGTTGCCGGGCTCGGTGTAGGGGCAGCTGGCACTGCGGGAGGGCAGGAAGGCGCCCAATGGCTCCCCGGTGCCGGGGCAGCTGCCGGAGGACATTGCCGGCTTGGCTTTCGGCACCTTCCCCTCCCAGGTGGGCTCCAGCGAGAGGCATTTGGTGCCGCCGGGCTCCTCGTGCCCCTGCGCCCAGCTGGGCTTCTTGGCGTGGCCGAGCGGCCAGGAGGCATCGTCCCCGGGGGCACTGCGCCGCAGGTCCTCGGCCCCTCGGCCCCGGTGCACGTTGATGGCCGACTCGATCGCCTGAAAGATCTCGTTGCCTTGCCTGGTCTCAAACTCAAAGTTGCCTTCTCCGGATGCGCAGCGCCGGCCGGCCTCAAAGGAGAAGGTTGCCTGGGGAGGGACAGGATCAGGTCGCTGTGCCACAGCCCACCGCCAGCCCACCCTTCCCGGATCCCACTTACCTTATCCCTCCCAAAGCGCCGCAGAAAGTGGTAGGGCCAGCTGTAGAGGATCTCCAAGGTCTGGAAATCCTGCAGCTCCAGCACCTCCTCGCCGGCTCGCAGGATGTACCGGCCCCAGAGCCGGCAGCGCTCAGAGGACTCGGTGGCCCTCACCGTCACCTCGAACTCCTGCTCCAAGCCAGCTGGGGACGGAGGAGGATGGCATTTGACATGTGCAAGGAGCAGAGACCTTTGCTGCAAGAGCAGAGCTGAATCTTCCCCCCCAGCGAGGTGCAGTGGGGCTTGTGACTCCCCACAGCCGGGGCAGTGGGGAAGCAGCGTCCGGCCGATAAGGGCTCGAGGGCTCCGGCAGCGCAGGAGCAGCCCGATAGCGCAGCGAAACTCAGCCCTGCTAAACCGCAGAGCAGGAAGAGGCTATTTCAGGAGGAGACTTTCCACCGCACCGCCTGCACGTAGCCGAAGCGGGGGCTGCTCCGTGGCATGAAGGCGGCCGAGGTGCCGCGGGAAGGGGCGGTGATGAGACGCTGCGGGACACGCGCTGCCTCCTGTGCAAGCAAACCCAGCTCCGCTGCACCTTCCTCACCTCCCGGCACCTACCTTTGCCCCGGGAGCTGTAGAGGGAGTTTTCTTCCATGGAGAACTCGCTGCCAGTGCCCAGCGAGCTCTGCTGGCTGTCCTTGCCTGCTGCCTGCTCCTCCCTGCTCCTCTGCCAGGGAAAGAGCAGCGGGTGAGCGAGGGCAGAGCACAGCATCCCCCCAACCTCCCCCATCGCAGCGAGCCCCTGGGATTCCCCCGCACGCACCCTGCCGTCTCCCATGGCCCCGCTTATCCCTGCCCAGCGCGTACCGGGAAGGCCAGCTCGCACAGCTTCTGGATCCAGCCGGCCGCCTCTGTGCCATCAGCGGCCAGGAGGTACCGCTTGTCGGTGGTCTCCAGCAGGAAGGGGACCGTCTCCTTGGGGCAGCCGGCATCGCCGCTCACCTCCGCCACATGCACGCAGTGGCTCAGCTTGACCAGCCGCTTGCTGCCCTCTCCTTTCCGCAGCTTCTCGGCGGCCGGCGGCGCCGAGCCCTCGAAGAGCTCCAGGCGGGCGGTGGAGCAGGAGCTCTCCCGGTACAAAACACCCCAGAACTTCTTCCATTTCTGCCGTGGGGAGAAGCAGCGAGAGGAGTGAAAACCCAGCACTGGCCAGCTCTGCTTTCACCCTTCCAGGAGTTTTCATCTCCTTGGGATCATGCATGAGCCCAGGGCAGGACATCGGAGCAAACCCCTCCAGGTTCCGGGCAGGGTCTCGCACCCTCGCCCAGGGCGGGCTGGCCAAAACAGGGCATGAGATAAATTGGGCAATGTGGGGAAAAGCATCCCCGACACACAGCACAGCCAGCAGCCTGCAGCAAGGCTTTCCCATCTGGGAGAGGCACCGGGAGCATCCTGGCCTCATCCAGCACCGGGATCCATCCCACGCCTCCCCCACCCTGTGGCACCCAAAAGCTGTGCTGATGGCCCCCCCCCCGCTGCCAAAGGGCTTTCAGCTCCTCGATTGCTCTGTCTTCCCCAAAACCACCAATTTTCGAAGCGATTCCCGACTAGCCTCCGAGGAGGCAGCAATTCACAGCACATGCTGCATGGGAAGCACCGGCTCCAATGCTGGCAGAGGGGAAGCAGCGGGAGAGGAAGTCTTGCACCAAAATCAGAGCATCCTCCACAGCAGCTCCCTGCACCGGCGACCTCCCGGGCCTGGCAGGCTTTGCCGAAACGCAGCACCCTTTTGCCGGGGCATGTGTTTGGGACCTGCCGCGGGGGTGGCCTCTGCCTCATCCTCTGCCGTCGCAGGCATCGTGCGTGGCGGCAGCTGCCTTGCTGCAGGAAGGCGATGCCCTGCCTGCCCTGCCTGCCCTGCCTGCCCTGCCTGGTGCCCTGCCTGCTCTGCCTGCCCTGCCTGCTGCCCTGCCTGCTGCCCTGCCTGGTGCCCTGCCTGCCCTGCCTGCTGCCCTGCCTGCTGCCCTGCCTGCTGCCCTGCTGCCCTGCTGCCCTGCCTACCCTGCCTGCCCTGCCTGCTGCCCTGCTGCCCTGCCTGCTGCCCTGCTGCCCTGCCTGCTGCCCTGCCTGCCCTGCCTGCCCTGCTGCCCTGCCGCCCTGCTGCCCTGCCTGCCCTGCTGCCCTGCCTGCCCTGCCGCCCTGCTGCCCTGCCTGCCCTGCTGCCCTGCCTGCCCTGCTGCCCTGCTGCCCTGCCTGCTGCCCTGCCTGCCCTGCCTGCCCTGCCTGCTGCCCTGCTGCCCTGCCTGCCCTGCCTGCCCTGCCTGCTGCCCTGCCTGCCCTGCCTGCCCTGCCTGCCCTGCCTGCTGCCCTGCCTGCCCTGCCTGCCCTGCCTGCTGCCCTGCTGCCCTGCCTGCTGCCCTGCTGCCCTGCTGCCCTGCCTGCCCTGCCTGCTGCCCTGCTACCCTGCCTGCCCTGCTGCCCCGCCTGCCCTGCCTGCTGCCCTGCCTGCCCTGCTGCCCTGCTGCCCTGCCTGCTGCCCTGCCTGCTGCCCTGCCTGCCCTGCCTGCCCTGCTGCCCTGCCTGCTGCCCTGCCTGCTGCCCTGCCTGCCCTGCCTGCTGCCCTGCCTGCCCTGCCTGCCCTGCCTGCTGCCCTGCCTGCCCTGCCTGCTGCCCTGCTGCCCTGCCTGCCCTGCTGCCCTGCCTGCTGCCCTGCCTGCTGCCCTGCCTGCCCTGCTGCCCTGCCTGCCCTGCCTGCTGCCCTGCCTGCCCTGCCTGCCCTGCCTGCTGCCCTGCCTGCTGCCCTGCCTCGCACACACCTTGCCCATGGCATTTTGAGCCCCTGTGGAGGGCGGCTGTGGGGACCAAGTCTGGAGACGCCCGGGCGCGGAGCTGGAGACGCCGTGGCGGCTCCTTCCCCTTCTTGCACAAGAGCGGTGCTGGCGGGAGCTGTTGCTAAACCCCAGCCATCATCAGCCGCTGAAGCAACGAGGCTCTGGGGGTTGCATCCGATCGTGCCGCAGCGTTGGGCGGCTTTGCAGAGCCTCTGCCATGGGGGGATGCGGGTGGGGGGGGTGGGGTTCTCTTTGCAATGTGTCCCCAGCACCTTCCATCCCCCTGCCCATCCGCGCCGGCCCAACGTGCCAGTGGAGAGCCGACGGATGGTTGGGGAGCCAACGGGTGGGAGCATCCCATTCCCTTTGGACGCAACCCCCCTGTACGCCGTGTCCAGCCCAGCCGAGCCCTGCCGGAGGTCTTCCCCGGGGACCGAGCAGCCCACCCGCCATCTCCTCACCTTCCCAAATGTCTGCTGCAGCTGGAGGTAGAGCACGCCCTGCTTCACCACCGCCTCCTCCATCCTCCAGCCACCAGCATCCTCCTGCACTGCCCCTCCGCCGCCGTCCCCCCCTGCCCCGCGGCTCCGGGGGGGTCCCGTCCCAGTGGCTTGGCCCTGTCCCACCGCAGCGCTGCCGTCGCGGCGAGTCGTGCTGTCTCAGCATGTGACGTGCGGTCGGGCTCTTCTGTTTCCTACGCTTACGCAGCGCGGGCTCTGGCTTCCTGCGCCTGTGAGCTTACCATAAAGGGCAGCTGGCGCCAGGCAGCCCCGCCACGGCCGTGCCTCGGCTTCCTCATCTGTGAAATGGGTCCAGGGGCGGCTCTGAGGGCTTCCCCATTGGGGTAACGACCCCCCAGCTCTGCCGATCTGCCTGCTCCCAGGCGTTGCCTGCCATCCCAGCCCAAACCAGTGCTCCCAGTAAGGGCGGTGCAGCTCCCAGCCTCGAAACTGGCCATGATGCAGCTGGGAAGAGGGTGAGGGAGCAAGCTGGGGAAGGCGCCGGCATGATGCAGAGGAGGGAGGAAGAGGTTTGAGGCTCTGGGAAGCACCGGGACGTTGTTTGGTGCCCAGACCCATGGGATGGGGACAGGGACGGGGACAGGGACGGGGAGGGCAGGGGCTGGATGGGGAGCAGGGCTGGTGGAGCACGGCGGGGTGCAGCCGTGGGGGCACCCGGAGCACCGCAGCCCTCGGTGCACGCGCGGGGATGCAGCCATGGGTGCCCACAGAGCTCCGCAGCCCTCGCTGCATGGGGACCCGGCAGCGCCGGGCACCCACGGGCACCCCGAGCTCCATCCTCAGGCCGGGAGAGGACCCCCGGCCTGCGCAGGGCTCGCCCGCTGCAAAGGAGCACCCAAGGGTGCCGGGGCTGGGTGTCCGCCAGGAGCTGGGCCGGCAGCGCCGAGGCTGAGCCACCGCAACACGGCCCCGGCTGCCGCTTCGGCACTGGGCTGGGGGAGGCACAAGGCTTGTCCCTGGCTGGGGTAACTGGGAGCACTGGTGCAGGGCCTGGGGTAACTGGGAGCAATGGTGCAGGGCCTGCTGGGGTAACTGGGAGCACTGGTGCAGGGCCTGGGGTAACTGGGAGCACTGGTGCAGGGCCTGCTGGGGTAACTGGGAGCACTGGTGCAGGGCCTGCTGGGGTAACTGGGAGCACTGGTGCTGGGCTGGGGTAACTGGAGGCCACTGATGCAAGGAACTGGGTGCGGTGACGTGGTTGCAGGGAACTGGGAGCACTGGTGCTGGGCACTGGGAGCACCAGAAGCACTGGTGCCGGGGCTGGGGTAACTGGGATAACTGGTGCTGGGCACTGGGAGCACCAGAAGCCCTGGGAGCACTGATGCAGGGGCTGGGGTAACTGGGAGCACTGGTGCAGGGCCTGCTGGGTGCAGGGACGTGGCTGCAGGGAATCTGGGAGCACTGGTGCTGGGCACTGGGAGCACCAGAAGCACTGGGAGCACTGGTGCAGGGGCTGGGGTAACTGGGAGCACTGGTGCTGGGCACTGGGAGCACCAGAAGCCCTGGGAGCACTGATGCAGGGGCTGGGGTAACTGGGAGCACTGGTGCAGGGCCTGCTGGGTGCAGGGACGTGGCTGCAGGGAATCTGGGAGCACTGGTGCTGGGCACTGGGAGCACCAGAAGCACTGGGAGCACTGGTGCAGGGGCTGGGGTAACTGGGATAACTGGTGCTGGGCACTGGGAGCACCAGAAGCCCTGGGAGCACTGATGCAGGGGCTGGGGTAACTGGGAGCACTGGTGCAGGGCCTGCTGGGTGCAGGGACGTGGCTGCAGGGAATCTGGGAGCACTGGTGCTGGGCACTGGGAGCACCAGAAGCACTGGGAGCACTGGTGCAGGGGCTGGGGTAACTGGGAGCACTGGTGCTGGGCACTGGGAGCACCAGAAGCCCTGGGAGCACTGATGCAGGGGCTGGGGTAACTGGGAGCACTGGTGCAGGGCCTGCTGGGGTAACTGGGAGCACTGGTGCAGGGGCTGGGGTAACTGGGAGCACTGGTGCTGGGCTGGGGTAACTGGGAGCACTGGTGCAGGGCCTGCTGGGTGCAGGGACGTGGCCGCAGGGAATCTGGGAGCACTGGTGCTGGGCACTGGGAGCACCAGAAGCACTGGGAGCACTGGTGCAGGGGCTGGGGTAACTGGGAGCACTGGTGCTGGGCACTGGGAGCACCAGAAGCCCTGGGAGCACTGATGCAGGGGCTGGGGTAACTGGGAGCACTGGTGCAGGGCCTGCTGGGGTAACTGGGAGCACTGGTGCAGGGGCTGGGGTAACTGGGAGCACTGGTGCTGGGCTGGGGTAACTGGGAGCACTGGTGCAGGGCCTGCTGGGTGCAGGGACGTGGCCGCAGGGAATCTGGGAGCACTGGTGCTGGGCACTGGGAGCACCAGAAGCACTGGGAGCACTGGTGCAGGGGCTGGGGTAACTGGGAGCACTGGTGCTGGGCACTGGGAGCACCAGAAGCCCTGGGAGCACTGATGCAGGGGCTGGGGTAACTGGGAGCACTGGTGCTGGGCCTGCTGGGGCACGAGGCTTGTCCCTGGCTGGGGTAACTGGGAGCACTGGTGCAGGGGCTGCTGGGGCACTGGTGCTGGGCTGGGGTAACTGGGAGCACTGATGCAGGGGCTGGGGTAACTGGGAGCACTGGTGCTGGGCACTGGGGCACTGGTGCTGGGCACTGGGGTAACTGGGAGCACTGATGCAGGGGGCCGGGGTAACTGGGAGCACTGGTGCTGGGCACTGGGAGCACCAGTAGCACTGGGAGCACTGGTGCTGGGCCTGCTGGGACACGAGCCTTGTCCCTGGCTGGGGTAACTGGGTGCACTGGTGCTGGGCTGGGGTAACTGGAGGCCACTGATGCAAGGAACTGGGTGCGGTGACGTGGTTGCAGGGAACTGGGAGCACTGGTGCTGGGCACTGGGAGCACCAGTAGCACTGGTGCCGGGGCTGGGGTAACTGGGATAACTGGTGCTGGGCACTGGGAGCACCGGTGCAAAGAACGGGGACAGAGCTGCAGGGCACCGGGCATGCGGCTGCCGGGCACTGGGAGCACTGGGAGCACTGGTGCGGGGCACGGGGGGCTCTGGCAGCGGGGAGGGGGCCACGCGGGGGCCCGCGGGAGGCGCGGCCCCTTTAAGCGCCATGTCAACAAAGCCCGCCCCTCCCTCCGCTGCGTCGCTGCCGTCGTGACGTCACCCGCGCCGCAGCGGGCGCGCCGCGGGGCTGGGCGGGGGGGGGGGGGCGTGGGCGTGGCGCGGCGCGCGCCGCCGGCGGAGGCGGGGCCGGGCGGGCTGCGCATGCGCGGGGGGGCGGCGGGGGGCCGTCGCGCGTGCGCGCGGGCGGGCGGGGGGCGGGCGCGTGCCGGGCCCGGCGGAGGCGGAGGGAGCGGAGCATGAATGGAGCAAAATGGCGGATCATGTGCAGGTGAGGGGGGGCCGCGCCGCGGGGCCGGACGGGACGCGCCTCCCCTCCCCGCCCGGCCGGCCTGCCTGCCGCGGGGCCGGGCCTGCGGGCGGGGGCGCGGGTAGGCCCGACCCGGCGCGGTCGCGGTGAGGCCAGGCCCGGTGGGGCCCGGCCCGGCCCGGCCCGGCCCGGCCCGGCGCGGCGGGGGTGGCAGCGGGCCCGCAGGCCCCGCGGCGCGGCGGCGGGGACGCCGTGGGTTCTCGTCTACCCGCGCCGGCGCTGCGCCCGTGGGGCGGGCGGCGGGGGGCTGCGGGCGGCGGCGTGGTGGGCGCGGGGGCGAGCGGCCTTGCTGGGCCGGCGGCGCGGCCCCCCCCCTCCCTCCCCGGGCGGTGTTTGCCGGCGAGCCCCGGGCGGCTCCAGCCGTGACAAGTGTCAGCGCCGGGCCCGGGCCGGCCTCCCCGGGGCGAAGGGCCGCCGGGAGGGCGGCTGCACCGGGGGAGGGCGGCTGCAGCCGCCGGTGTTTACCGGCTGAGCGGCCTTCGCCTCCTCCCGCCGCCACTGTGGAGTTTTCTAGCAACACCGGTAGCAAAGATTCGGGGAAAGCAAACTCGGGTCCCCGCTCCCCGCCTTGGAGACGAACGGCCGGCTCCGCTCCGGCCCTCCGCGCTGCTGGAGCCCCGTCTCTGCCTCCCCTCGCCCGCCGTCTCTGCGGGAGCCTGGCCCCTGCAGCCGCCGTCCCTCGCCCCGGCTTTGGGGTTTGTGTCCTCGCTTCTCCCAGCCGCGCTTGTTTTATTTTCCAGCTGCGAGGGAGAGTCGGCCTTTAGGTAAACTTGTTTTGGTTGGCATTAAAAACAAAACCCTGCTTGGATAAGCGCGTTGCTGTCGTGGACAGGAGCCCGGCAGCAAATCGAAGGTGGCAGTGGCTCTAACCAGGTCGGGCTTGCGTGGTAGGATGGAAAACCCTCTGAAGAGCCGGTGCTGTCGCTGACAGAAAAAATTAAAAATAGGTACCGCTGGGGAACTGGTGAGGTTTTTTTGCATAATATTTTAGTCGAACTTGCGCAGGATTTGCATGGTGTCCAGAAGACTGGCTGAACTGCAGTGACACTGGTAGTTACATATTATCTATGCAACTTTTAAATAAATATGTTCTTCACATGATACCCTTGTGAACCACAAGGGTGAGCAGTTTATTAACTCAGAACAGAGCCGTGCAGCGCTCAGGTTGTCTGGCAAGGTTGCTGGCGAATGTCTCTTGGGTAATCTCAGGGGAGGAGAAGAATTACTGCATTATTAAACAATTCACGGGCTCTAAATTTACTGAAGAAACTCTGAATTTGTTTGCCGTGAGTCAAGCCCTACCTTGTGAACTTAGCTGGCGAGCCTGCGGTGTGACACTGAAGATGGGTGAAACAACTGCTCTTGTTGCTTTAAAACTCTGCTTTGTACCCTGCTTTTCTTTGTTAAATATTGCATTGAGCAAATGGGAGTTTGAGCCGTAAGAACAGGGTTGCAATTGCCGTGTTCGACTTGGTTAGTTAAAGTTTAACGTCAGAGGCTTGGAAGATGTTCCACTCGGAGGAAAACTGATTTGCAAATATGGTTAAGGCACCTGCAGCCTCATGCAGTTCCTGTCCAGGACAAATATAGCTAACAAAATTGTTGTGTGCTGTAACTGGATGGAGTTTGTCTGCTTTTTATTCTCTCTTTTTTCCTCTCTGCTCCAGGTAAAGGCATTAAGCGGTAGCTCTGAGGAGCTTTTCTTCAGAAAGGACAGCACGAGGTTCCCTTCAAAACTGGTTGTGGATTTTTGTGGCTGGATGAAGTAGCGGGTTTTGTCAATAGATTAAATTTTTGGCGAGAGGTCTTTCCGTAGCCCGAAATGCCAGTCTTTTGGATGTAAGGTTTGAGCTAGGTTGTGGAGGCTCCCCTATCAAACATGTTCGTTTAACAGAACGCTTGTTGAGTTATCCAGCATCGCGGGGAGATGTTGACTATCAGTGTGAATAATTGAGAGAGTTGGTTTTATGGCATATGCTGTGGGAGTTGGTCCTGTTTTAATGGGAACAGGGATTTGCAAATAAATACTGGCTGTCAAAAGCTGTGCAGAGTTTAGCAGGTTAGTAAAGTCTTGCTGGTGCTGCTTCGCAAGAGCTTTGGTTTGGGTGTTACACGTTCACAGTGGGGAGCTTTCTGGAGTTGTACCTGGTGTGCTAATATGTGAGGAAGCACAAAAACATTTTCTATAGACTGCATCTGTGCTGCAGTTTCTTACTTTACAATATGGAGCAACAGTAAGAATAAAGACAAACTTCAAAGGCCATAACGAAAGAGAATATCATGTTCTTGTCTTTTAAAAAATAGATGTTATGCAAATTGTGAGTGAGCCCACCAGTTTTGTCGGTGGGAATTGTGTAGTCAAAGCTGGCTGTGGTGCTTTCCTGTTGAGCAGCTCTTCAAGGGGGGACTGTTCAGTGTCTGGAAACAAAGGATGCAGTGATACTGATACAGGAGCAGAGAGAATCAGATGATTTTTGTGCGGCTGAAAAGAAGTCCTATGGTCTTGAAGCAAATTGCTGTACACCAACTTTTCCACTTCTCAAAAAAGCTCATACGACCTTGTTTTGAATTAATATTTGTGTCTGTTCCAAGTCCTGTAAGCATCAAGTAAGCTTGCTCACGGTAGAGAGAGACAAAAGCAGTGAGCCTGTCATTACAGTTAGCTTTGTGGGCAAATATGAGTCCCCTTCCCTTTGTTTTTCCCCCTCTTAGAAACAGATTTATGTCATCTTTGTTTTTCTTCCGCTTTCCAGACCCCTTAGATGTTTCCCATGCTGCTGTCCTAAAAATGGGATGCACCTACCACGTGTGAATATTCCTGTGGGAGAACGTTTGTTGTAGGATGATGATGATAAATTCTGTGACTCTCTGTATCAAATGTTTCATTTGTCTTGAATTTAAAAAAAAAAAAAACATTGCACTGATTAAGAATTGTTGTCCCTTCTATGTTTATTATTGCCTGTTCTCAGCAGCTTGACTCCAAGTTGAAATGAAAGAAATTTGGGCCAGTGAGAGGTAACAAGGCAGGTGCTGAGGTGGCTACTCGTAATAGCAGGATAAGAAATTTGGCATTTAAAAAGGAAATTGCATCCCTTTTTTTGCTTCTACACTATCTGATTTTAGGTTCAGGACTGGCGTTTTCAAATCCCAGAGATTGGCACTGAGTTTTCCATCTTTTTAACTGTTAAATGAGCTGACAGTGCTTTGTTCCAGGCTGGAAAACTTCTGTGTTTGGAGCAGCTGTGTGTTTGTGCAGGTTGAGGAGTTCTGCTGGGGCCTCCAGATGCACCGGGTGGGCTGCAGACAGAAGTGACTTCTTTCATCTCAAAATAGCTGTGGAGGAAGCTCAGTGGGGTGGGGGGAAATCATAAAGGTGTGTTTGGGTAGGCATTCTTGTGTCACGTCCACCACGTGTTGGTAATTCACAGAAATGGCTCGTACCGTGTGAGTGCGAGGAAGGACGCGGGGATTTTCTCGCTGGTGTTGGAGGTTCCTTTGTGCCGTACTCCTGTACTGAGGGGGACATGACTTGTTTTTTTGAGACTGTTTCCTAGGGCAATTCCTCCTCAATCCCTAATAGGACCCAAATTTTTTTTTTTCTTGTGTGTTTCTGTGTTCTAAAGGACGTTGTTTTGGCTCAAACACAAAATCTAATTTGGCTCTAGAAATCTATAACATTCAGCTTGCTCTAGAGGAAACCCTGGAGACTGAGATGTGTGTTTCCCATTTGATATCTTGGTAACCTTGCACTTGCTTGGTAAAAGAGTCACGATGTAGCCTGCTGCCCAACTACAGATTGCTTAGAATACTTTTTCGTTTGTTTTAGTTCAAGCTTTTACCTTCCGTGTGTCATTGGACTCGCTGAAAGCTCTAATTAAGGACTTGGGTTTATCTCAGAATAGCCCCAGGGAGTGCTCTGGACCTGGGGAGGGGGAAACGCTGGTTCGACTAAAAATAGAGCTGGCAGCACTTCTTTTGCAAATTAGGCTTTTTCTTTTTTTTAAGTTATGCGCTTTTTCTAAACTGCGCTGTTTGGATGCTCAGCACCAAGGTTGCGGAAGGTGTTCCAGGTTTGATTTTGGCTGAAATGTGAAGGTATAGAGTTGCAGTTCAGTATCTCAGGATCTCTGCAGCCAAACTTTGATGTAAAAAAAAAAAGTGGACGCTCCTTTTCAGCTCTGGGGACTCCACTGCCAGCAGTTTATCCCTTGTCTCCCAGCTGACATCTGGAGCGTGCTTTGGAGGTCCCTTGGGTAGCAGGTAAGGTGTCCAACACGTAGGTGCTGGCAGCATACGCAGCCCACTGTGCCTCTCCTCCGGATGATGGTGTTTTGAAGCAGCCCAGGTGGGAAAGGAGGACGTGGTGGCTTCGTTGTGGGTTTTCACACTCATTAGCAGCCTGCTGAGAGAAACCGGCGTGAAAGTCGTGGCCTCACTGAAGGCTGTGGGAGACTTTGTCACTGAACTCAGTGAGCTGGAGCTACTCTGTGTTTAGATTACAAACCCATCTGTAATAGTTCACCTGATGATCTCAAAACTTCTGTATCCCAAAGGGGAAGGCAAAAGCTTGGTTGGGCATGAGCTGGGTGCCTGCTCTGAGAGTGAAAGAAGGGCAGAGAGGAGCGGAGTGGCCAGGTCGGGGCTGGGAGCGTGCTGTCAGGCGGCTGCTCTCCTCTCCCCATTTTAGCGACCGAGCTATGTTCCCTCAGGTAGCCAACGCTAACACAATTAAGGAGTATTTGTTCATTTTAATCATTTTAAGAGAACACTGAATGCTCTGTAGCTCAAGAACTTTATTACTGTTAATAACGTCTCGTTGCCCTTGGTTTTGGGCAGTGCAGTGGTGTTTTATGAGTCTATAGGGCTCAGGCCTACTAAAGCAAAGTTCAAGAAGTTACATTTTTACGACTTAAAATTGCCAGCAAAAATGCAATTTTTGTCATCTTGCTTCTAAGCTGTGGTTTCAAGAAGGCATTTATGAATAGTTTGCGATGCTTTTCCAGTGATACAGTCGTGTGGCTTAGTTGCAAGAATCTAGTTTGTTTGGGTTTTTTTTGTGAGACTAACCAGTGTTACCTGTGTCTGAGGTTACTCTCCTTTTCCCCAATGTAGTTGTGCTGGTGCATCTTTGGCCTTTTGTGTGACAGCAACGCTGGTACCCCCTGGCCCCTGTGAAGCTCTCTGCGCATCTTCGGCTTTGATTTGCAAGAAGGGTTTTGTTATTTCTTTGCTCATCTAGCTTTGGCACAGCTGGCGCTTTCTCGAGAGCAGGTTTGCAGTCTTGGAAAAGACCACCTGAAAAATTTTTTCAGTTCTCCAGTCAAGCCTGCTTGGTACAACTTCTGGAAGTGTAGGAGGCGCAGTTAGCGGGCAGTAGGACCTTTCTGGCTTGCTTTGGGTTCTCCCTGATCTTGATTGTGTAGGAAATACAGGACTTGGACCTTCTTAGAGGAAAGAGTTTTGATTAAATGCTTCTTACACCTTCAAAGCTGGACCAGACCGTGAGGATCTGTCACTCACTGATTTGATGGTTGGTGTGGTCTCATGCATGCAGTTGTTGATGATGGTAGTGTTCTTGTTGGTTATTTTGAGTATGTGTTAGCTCTAACAAACTAATAAAAGGTACTGTTGGAGGATAGTTGCTAAACCACCCAGAAAATACCTCAGCAGAAGCTTGACATTTTTGCTTTTGCTTCTCATTAAGGACAAAATGTGAAGTTTATTTGTGATCCCTGCTAACTCCAGTAATGGTTTGCCAGTGGGAAGCTCGTTGCCCTGGTGTGGTCAGGATAAAACGTCAGCTTTACGCTCTGGTGCTTGACATCTTACTGGTGGCATACTTTGAATACTGGGTGATTTAAGATCTCCAGTATAAATGTGCTTTGATAGTCTGATCCTTCTTTTTCCCCTTGCCTGTTGCCCTGCTCTGGAAATCAGAAGTAGTTCTCCAGGCTGAAAAATGCGCTGCACTTCAGAAAAATAACATGCCACAGTTGAGTGCTGTGAACAAGAAGGGGTTTTTTTAGCAGCTCCTTGAGAATTTAAACTATTTTAGGGTGCAACTGGCCAGTGATCGCACTGTGCAATGTTTTCTCCTGTTGTTTATAGCTGGTCTGGCTGCCTCTCCTGCAATTTTGGCCAAGCTGCAGGTGGACACAGGGCAGAGGAGAGCACCGTGCCAGGTTGTGTATCGCGCTGCAGTACCTGGAGCAGGAGCGCTGGTTAAACATTACGCTGTGTGCTCGCCGGGCTGTCTGGCTTACCAGGACATACCTGGTACGAGCCTTGCATGTAAATCAGCAGCCAGCTTGAGAGCAAAAAAAGTTATGTTTTAGCAGTAGAAGAGAAAAACCACGTTTCATCTTCTAACAGAGTGCTTTCTCCCCTTTTCCCTTGTTTGAGATCATTCAAACTGTGTATATAGCGTAAGAGCGCTTCTTTCTGCTCGCAGCATTTTGGTAGTTTAAAGTGTAATTGTGGGTTTCCAGCTGAACTTTTTAAATTAAAGTTTACAGTTCTCCTTTTAACATATTGTTCAGTATTCTTGTATAATTTATTAATAACGCAAGAACAAGAAAATCAAACAAGAAGGTATTTGCAAGAATCAGCCAGGCAAATTGTGTCCTTACCTGCCTGTTTCAGCTGAGTACTTTGCTAGTTTGAATAGTATCTTAATTTGATTTCTTGCAATGGGGAACTTCTGGTTACTGGATGAATTCTGTAAAAGGAGGGTTGGTTTTTTTTTTTTCTTTTTTTCCAAATGGGAATGGGGATACAGTAAAGATTTCTTTCCCACTTTGGCAGGTCAGAAGGAAAACCTATCATGTGTATATATCAGTATAGCCAGTCAGCAGGAATTGAAGGTAGGGTCAGTAGCAATTGCTTTCTTTTCTGTTTCTTATTTAATTTGTATTGTTTTTGTTCCACGCCTGGTTGGCACAGCACCCTGCTTGTCTCCGATCATGTTGACTGATCAGCAGCATCACTGTTGCTGTTTTCCTTCTGCTCGTGGCACGCAAGTGCAAGGTCACTTGGTTATTTTGACACCCTTACAGCCATCGGGCAGCTGTAGAGAAATCTGAAGGGCCTGGACTGTCTGGCGCTAATAATTGTCTTTTGTCTTCCAACTGTAGGATTTAAAATAACGTCGTTGTAGGGATATTAAAATGATGTATAAGGCACAAAGGTTGTGAAGCATTTCGTGGATGTTTCTGTGCTGCTCATTAACACCGTATCTCTGTTTATAGCTGAAGCGGGCTCTGGCCTTGGAACTCGGCAGTGGAGAACAGGCTTTAACCTGCTCTCGTCCGGGTTTGTTTGTAGCTTCGGAGTCACGTCTCGAGATGGGAGAATATGTTGGGAGGGAGAGCGCGATCCCCAGCTATGTCACTTGAACTGAGTCTGATGGGGCTGAGGAGTCAGATCCACAAGAGTGGGGAAATCTGAACGTTTTAACACCTTTTGCCTTTTGTGCTCTCAGCAGTGAGGATTCCTGCTATTGCAAGGAAAGGGTCAGAATTCCTGTCCCAGCTGACGTGCTATTTTCTGCAGCTCATGCAAGCCTTCCTCCTGTCCGTCTACCCAGCGTCCAATAAATCTGGTCACCGATTAGTTAAGATCTTTAGAAAGATTTTTCTTAGCTAAGAATTGTATCATTCAGTCACTTTATCTTGTAGCAGGATTATCAGCAGACTATGTGTTTTCTCGTGTTGTAAGATGAGTTTATAAAAGTAATAGCCACCATTTTTCTGCTAAATACCTCCACTTCAGGATCATCTTTAAGCCCTTCCATCCTTTTTATCTATTGCCAGTAAAATGAGCTCTGCATCCGTATACCCTGTGGACTCACAACTCCAGCTCTGCAAAGGTTTTGTGTCTGTCCTGCAGTGGCACTTTCTGTGTAACGTAGGGTTCTTGAACGCACCTTTTACATGGCTTATTCCACAGCCCATCATTCTGACTTAATTATTCTCTCTTTACTGTATTCCCATTGGACAGAGGTGTTATTGCTGCATCATCTCAGTGTTTTGGTTGAATTCCCATTTGAAGGCTCTGTGCCCTTGTATCACCAGTTCAGAGTGTTTGTGACCACGGCGATTACAGGAGTTACAGTCCAAGGACATTGTACTGGAAAATACTAAATCTGTTGTTCTAGCACTTGATAATGTCTGTAGCTGACACCAGTTTAACCAGTAAGTTGAAGGTGATTTGCAGTGTTTGGATTATGTTGCTGTTTGTGGATGGTGAGTTTGAGCAGTCCTGTAGTAGCTTTAGTATTCTCTACTATCAGAGGTGCCTCTGGAGTTTTCAGGGTACTTGGAAGGCTTCTGTTTTCCCCTGAACCACCGTCTTGGAGCACAGCTTTGTGTCTCAAACGAATTCACATGCCGTACGCCTGGTGCAGACCTGCCGGTGCGTGGGGCTTGGTTTTGAGTTGTTGGGGTTTTTTTGGTAGTCTATTCCCATTTGGGTAAAACACTTACTGCTCGCAGTGCCTTGATGCGTAGTATTGACTATTGCACCTGAATGTGGCTTGTTCTGCGAAGCTAGCGCCCTGAAAGCTGTCTGTTAGCTCTGTTAGAGAAGGTGAGACCCAGAAATCCGAAAGCCAGCTTGCTTCACTGCAGCTAGCTTGCCCAGTATTGCAGTTGCCTTAGTTTTTCTCCCTAAGCTCTGGTATCTGCTGTGAGACTCCTTACCTTCTGTTCTGTGTCCTGAATGTGGAGGGATGAGGCAATGCCGAAGACTATATTTTTTTTCCTCCTTCTTAACCAAATGCAAAGCAAGGAGGGGGCTCTGTGACCTCAGAAGCAATTTTCAGTTCGTTCAGATCATTTTGTAAATGAGCTGTTCTTCCTAGAGTTCAAAGAAAAAAATATTACTCAGCTGAAACTATCAGAAGACTAAAAGGTATGTTACTGGTTTTTGTGTGGCGCTCCAAAGCGGCACCCCGCAGGGGTTATCCTGCTATCTAAACAAATCAAAAATAACCCCCCCACAATGCTTACACCAGTACCAGTTAGAGAAGAGCGTTGTTCCATACATAGCTCCAGCTCCTACTCGCATCATGCAGTGGCAGTGCTTCGATTCTGTACCTTACAGACCTGCACAGGCAAAGAACTCTGCTGCCTGTTGCCCAATTTTCTAGTTTTGTAACACAAAGCATAGGCTATCTCCTTCCAAAATAACCGTCTAGGGTGTCTTTCAGACTAAATACCCAAAGCCTGATTCTGTTTGTTCTCTAGAACCATATTCACACCTAGAGGTATCCGGGTTGTACTGTTAATCCTAGTAATATGAAAAACATTTATGTCTACTGCGGGAAACGCAGCGACCTTGGTAACTACCCGGACTGCGTGCCCACACTACTGAAATGGGGAATGCTGATTTGCGTGGCAGGACTCCTTTCTCTTTATAAAAAGTTCTGTAGTTGTTACCAACAAATAGAAGAGATTGTGAGAGGTTTGGCTCATCCAGATGATTGCAGATTTCCCATCTCCATGTATCCACCACTGTGCTGGTCCCGTGTGTGTGTGTTGTGCTTGCTGCTTCCTAATTTCCTGGTCGCTGCTTGTTAGGAAACGGCCAACCTTTGCCACATGAAAAGCCCTCAGACGCACCAGGAATGTTCAGTTCTGAAAAAGAAAGGTTAGAAGCATGTGATTGCTGAAGCAGTATATTCGCTGTGGCGTATAAATAAAAAGGTAAAGAGAAACAGGAGTGACTCATTCTCCCATTGTTGTAGCAAAGGTGTTGGTGCTGCTCCAGCCTCTCCTTTTGTATCCTCAGAGGTGGAGGAGCACCTGCCTGCTGCAGCTACCAGGCCGATTGTGCTGCTGCCCTTGCCTAGGGCCCTGCTGCGTCCTCCCGCCGGGAGAGAGGCCTCTCTTGGGGTAGAATTCAGTAATTCATCCGTTCCTAGGTATTGCATCGCCAGGGATCTCTCATTACTACTTCAACAGCATGAGCGGGGATTGAACTCGGGAATGGTTGCCTTAAGTTTAGTAGAAATCTGTCATGGTATAGAGGCAGCTTCTTCAAACGGGACGCGATTTATTGTTCCGGAAATTAGCTAGCTTTTAAAGATTTTTTTTTTTTTTTTTAATAAGACACGTGGATTTTTTTCAACTCCACCTTTCCTCAAGCATGGCTGGCAGACTTCCCATACAAGAAATAGCTGCTGTAGTTTACAGCTGCGTGCATCTTCCCAGCCTGCCTACTTCTTCCTCCGTTGATGGTCTAATCCCTGTCGACTCCAGAAGCTGGGTGCCTTGGGCCACCGTATCTGTTGTTGTTTTACTTTTCCCTTTTGTCCTATAACAAACCTCCTCTTTTAACTGAATTAGGCATTCAGGTGAGCAACGCTGCACAATTACAGGTAGTGTTCAGAGAAGATAATAGATATGTGACCGTTTTTCCATTAGCAGTTCAAGTTGTGCATTGTATCAGACTTGGTGCTGCATGAAAGAAATGCAAACCCAGAACACGGTCAAGGTGAAATAAACACTTCCAGCTGGCCAGCACCGAAAGTAGGGATGATTCCCATTTTCACTGCATCTGTTTCATTGTTTAAGAAAAAAATAAATCTGATGCATTGTCAAACCTCTTTTTAATTTATTTCGTGGCTGTTGGTATGTGCACGTGGATTCTGCTAGCCATCTGGAAGTCCTGACGATGCAGAAATGTAGAGGTTTCTTTCGGAGATTTTAGCCCTCAATCTGTTCTCACTGCCACTGGCCTCCGAGGTATAATTAGCTTCAGGACTGTTCACTTAAGACATGCCCTGTGTTAGAAAGCCAAACATTATCTTGTCTTTTCTCTCATCTCTTAGCAGGGAGCTAACCAAATGGCTGTCCTTATAGAGCTAAGCCTTGATAAAATTATGCACTAGTATTTATTTGCACCCAACTAGAATATTGAAGAGTTTCTCAACGGTTTCACCACCTGCTAAGGGTATCGTGTTCCTCCTCTTTGAGGTCTTTGGGATAGAAACTGCCCTGTGTAACATACGAGGTTATATGTTGCCAGGACTAAGTTCTGGGAATTGTTACTGTTAATTCCAAGTGTTTCTGTGGGGTGATCTGTGGAGTCGCTCTAAAGCGTTGCGCAGTAAAATGGCAGGGCTGAATCCTGAAGGCAGCCCTGTTCCGTCTGGGCTGGACGACCATTCATCTTAGAGAAAGAAATGAGAGCTCTTTATTGATTCCCCGAGAGATGCAGGGAGATGCCTGAAAATACTACTGCAATAAATAATTTTGAGATGTGCTGGAAGGGTGAAGGTAGTTTTGCTTTCTCTGTTATTAGTAGGGTAAATGGAAATGGGCAATTCGTTGTTCAGATTCTCTTAACAAATGAGGGTGATGAGCCATGAGACCTTGATTTTTACAGCTATGAGTACTTACGAAGTGCATCATCCTGGTCCTTGTCAGTTAATAGTTGCATCGTTCAGCTTAAAAGCTTTTTTATTTTTGGTTGAAATACCTGACATTCATCAAATGACCTGAGGCGTTCTCTGAGCCTTAGTCACTAAAAACACCAGGGCCCTTCGACTGCTGCGATGCATCTTCATTGCGCGGTTGCGTTTGCTAGGACGTGGTGTTTCGGAGCCCTGACTGCATGCTGCATCTTCTTCCTCCCTGTTTTGCTGTAAAGTCGGCGAGCGATGGAGGAAAGCCAGCTCATGCCTACAGCTTCGAAGAGCAGAAGCTGGCACACGCTGCGCAGCTCTGATGGCCGGTGCCAGCGCAGGACCGGACGCAAGGTTTCAGGTGCTGCGTTAGAGAAGCGTGCGCTGCGTCTCGCATTCCTGGCTTTAGCACCACGTGTGCTGGGGCGTGCGTGTTTGCTGACAAGTGTAGAAATCGATATTCCTTAGATGTAAAATGTTCAAGCGAAAGGCAAACCAGATGATGGTGTCTTCCCACCCCCGCGATGCCACAGTCTGAGGTACGCAGGTAACTCTTCTTCTGGGGCCTGCTGCGTGCTCGTAGCGAGCGAGGACATAAACATCTCATTGCCTGCCCTGCAGTTGCCCGGCGCCTGCGAAGTCTGACTTTGATTATAACATATGGGGGAATCGGTTGAGGGATATTAAAATGGATGAATGTGCTTGGGACGAAAATAACTGTATTAAACACGTTGCAGGATCTCTGGCTCGGGGAGTCAGTAGCCATAAGGCAGGAGGAAGGAATGTCTTAGAAACAATGTGTGCCTGGAGGATTTACAGCAACGCACATCCTTCAGGATAAGAACCACCAGGCAGCAGCAAAGTTTGGATTGATCTTGTTAAGCCAAAGTGCTCCATTTTAGACGTCTGAATCTGTGGGGTTATTGCTTGCCCGCTCCCCCCGAGCGAGCGGGGCTGGCTGTGTGCACTCCTGCTTACTTTCTGGCTCTGCCATCTTGAGTACGCTGAGCACAGTGTGCGTTTCCTCAATTTTCTGAAATGGGAACTGTCAGCGTGGCGAAGTCAAACTCTATTGAACTAAACCTGCCTAGAGCTTATTGCAGCCCTTGGATGTAAAGAGCGTTGCTTAAGCAACCGTGTAATATAGGATCAATTCCACAGCCATCCCCCGGGGACTCCTTTTAGGTAGCTGTTACTTTCCTTGTAGTATTTATCATTTTAAAGATGATCACACATTGTTTATCTTCACCATGGGGAAAACGCTGAACAGTGACGAGTTTTATTTGTAGCTTGTAGTATAAATGAGATTGATAGGTTGGGGGTTTTATTCCGTATTTTGAGCTTCACAGCTGCTCTCGGTGGACAAACATCTGAGATCAAGATTGTGCAAAGGGCGTGCCGTATACGGGGGAAAACTCATTTCTTCCCAGTGTTTGATAGTGTTAAAATAAGCAATTGCAAGATGCAGAGTTCATACGAGGCTGATGGATTGGCGATTCCTGCTCAGGACTGTGCAGCCCGCGGTGGGGAGAGCTTCGCTCCGTGCAGGGCTCCGGTGGAAAGCAGCCCCCCAGCTCTCTGTAGGGTGTTGGTCTGCAGCAAAACTTCCCTTGGAGCTTGTCTGTGGGAGGGAAGGGGAGCGGAAGCTTTGCTAATCATTTGCCAAGTTTGCTGGTTTCTGATAAATATACTTTCCCTTGTTGAAAAACATTTCTACTGCAAACAAAACAGTGGCGTTGGAGTCAGTCGTAGCGTGTGTTGCTTCATCCTCCGGTGCTTTGCCGTGTGGGGCTGTGTCGTGGCTCAGCCCCAGGCAGCAGCTCAGCACCACGCAGCCATCGCTCGCTGCCCCTGCCCCGGTGGCATGGGGGAGAGAATCGGAGGAGTGAGAGTGAGAAACACTCCTGGGCTGAGATAAGAACAGGTTAATAATTGGAATGAAGTAAAATAGTAATGATAATAATAACAATATAATAGTAATAATAATATGCAAAACAAGTGATGCCCAATGCAATTGCTCACCACCCGCCGACCGATGCCCAGCCAGTTCCCGAGCAGCGATCGCTGCTCCCCGGCCAACCCCCCCAGTTTCCATACTGCCCATGACGCCATATGGTATGGAATGGCCCTTGGGGCAGTTGGGATCAACTCTTCTGGCTGTGCCCCCTCCCAGCTTCTTGTGCCCCTGGCAGAGCATGGGAAGCTGAAAAGTCCTTGAGTGGCATAAGCAGCGCTGAGCAACAACTAAACCATCAGCGTGTTATCAGCATTCTTCTCCTACTAAATCCAAAACACAGCACTGTGCCTGCTACTAGGGAGAAAATTAACTCTATCCCAGCTGAAACCAGGACAGGCTGAGCTTCACTTTGGGGAGATGGAGCAAAAATATGATATTGTTCTAGTTTGTTTTTTTTTTTTTTCCTAGGGACATCAACTTACTCAACTTCTGTTAGCAAAAAAAAAAAATTGTCTAAGGCTTGTAGGCATTGTCATAATGAGATGTCGTGCCTGGAAGCTGGGTTTAGAAGAACACTGAGATAGCATGCAGTTTTCTGTTAATAGGCATTAGTTGCCATGCTTTATTGGAGGGAAAAGCATAGGCGTTGTTTGGGTCTTGGCTTCGGAGGGGAAAAAAATGTGTGTGCACATAGGAGGAAAAGTGAAGTGATCGTCGTCTGTGCTGAGCTTGGAGTCGAGGGGCGGTTATGTGAAAAATTCAGAGGCAGTTGTGGCATTTCAGTATGCATTTAAGGCATACTCCTAGCTGGGAGATGACCAGTGTTTCAGGTTGTCATTTAGCCTTCGTAGTGCGATGTAGGAGAGAAATTGGACCATGTGGGGTTTGGGTTTTTTTGTTGTTATTGCAGAAAGTACTCTGGGCGTACTAGTACGCGTTAATAGAATACGGTATGCGCAACTGTAGAAAAATCCTGGGATTTCAGTGCCGTCGTGCGAGGAGCAGATAAGAGCGATTCGGAAGGCTGGGAGCTGGCGGGGCAGGAGGTGTTTGGCACTTGGGGCTGCATCCCGTGACTTGGCAGTTCTCCTAAAATGCCACCCCAACTGCTGCCCCACGGCTGCCGAGTCCCCATCGGCTCCCTGCTACCCTGAGCCTTCATCGACGCCTCCTTGCCTTCCCTAGGCGCAGGGGACCGGTTGCTTCTTTTCACAAAGAGTTTTTGGAGCTGTTCGTTCTCAGAGGAGCGAGGAACGCAAGTTTTGCTTAGTTGTAATTGTGCCTTTAGTGTTATTTTTCTTCTCGGCTCACCGGCCGCATACCTTTCCGTCCCATAACGCAGCCCACGCGTGCGGCACTAGCGGGATGCGGGTGTCTCCCTGTGTTGCATACTCTGCTGTCTCATGCTTCGGTCCTTATCTAGAATATGCAGAGCTCTTCCCCTGCAATAATCATTTTGCTCTACGGTAATTTTTTTATCTCAGTTGAAAGTCGAGGTGTCGCCTAGTGAAATCATCCCCACCTACTTGCTACCCCTATGCCCAAACATCTCTGACTTTCAAAGCTGGGTGCTGGAGTAAGGCTAGCCTGATTTCTACCCCGTCGGCGGAGAGGAGGGGAACTCCGCTGCCTTCATCGTGGCAATGCTAAAATGTGCTGAAAACTTCACGTTGCAAACCTGGAATGCAGTATCAGGGCAGCTCAACTGCTCTGCCTGTCTGTGTGACAGATGATCAGTTAGGGCACAAGAGGAGGAAAGAAATGTATTGGTGAGATAATCCTAAAAATTACGCATAAAGGTTTTTCATCGGAGAAATTCAGTTGCTTGGATTATAGCTTATCATGAATGGGGTTTTTGGGTAATTGAGCACATTAAATTAAAAAATAAAATGACCATTCACAAACTTGAAATAACAGATGAAAACTCCCAAGTTTGGACATCAGCTTTCCCTCTGAGTTGCCCTCATAGGGTTTGGTGCTGTGCCCCAAAATACTCTCCATCCCACAGCCCCCTCTGGAGCTGCATATCTGGGGATCCCGTGAGGAAGAAGTGTCGAGTGAACTTTAACTTGAGCGTTGTCTGGACAGGGACACTGGGGACAGCTGACACTGCACTATAAGAGACAAGATATTAAAAATACATTTAAAACCTGGTGTGGGGTGCTTGGCTTAATCTAACGTGGATAGAATGTGCTTTCATTCCCTGTTGAGTTGCCGGATTCACGCTCCTGGATAATTTGGACTAGCTTTTCCATGTGTGTGATTTTTTTAATTCCCCCCCCCCAGGAAAAACTGCTTTGGTGACCGCGGTGTCATTAATGGGGCATTTGACAGTGACCTCGTGTGCCGTATCTCCTGGGCGGCAGACGGGCTATTCGGTTGGTGTGGTTGGCTTTTTGGAGTTGTTTTGTTTGAGTCCCGGAGGTCGTGTGTTTCCTCTGGCTCCGAGGGGGTTAACTAACTGTAATCTGCAAGAAGGCTGGCACGGATCACGCACTGTGCACAAACAAGGGTGTTTTGTCATGGCGAGCGTGGCACAAAAGGAGCCATGGTTATTGCTCCCGAGTCCCAAACAGTCGCAGGGAATTAGTGTTTCTTGGAGGTGTGAAGAAAGCTGGCTGTAGGGAAACCCCATTCCTGAGCTTCTCGAAGAATTAATGCGTGGTGATGTAGAACTTTTTAAAAAAAAAAAAAAAAAAGGGTAACTTTTTTTCCAAAATTGTAAACCGTGCTCTCCGGATCAGTGTTCCTTAGTTCAGTGGAAGACCATGGGCTGCAATTCATCGCTGTCCCGCCGGGGTGGTGGAGCTGGGCTGAGCCGCTTCCCAAGGATTCAGTCCATCGTACGCACGTGGACGGAAGGGTCACGGTAGCTTTTCAAATTGATAAATGGTTGCAAGGATTTTGGAGATTTGGAGGAAGTGGTATTTTGTCCTTGGGCTTCAGATGGTACGCATAAACAGGCACATTCCTGTATGTAGACTTTGCCAACTGATTTTAAATAACTGAAAGTGGATTTGTGATGAGAAATGACAGGTACTGACAAATGCTTAACTGTAGTTAATATGGTTTATAATAGTTTATGGTTAATAATGGTTTATATTCATCTTGGGTTTTTGAGGGGTTTCTGTATAGAGCTTAAGTCTTTGGGTTTTGGCTTTCTCAAAACCAAAACTGGATGTTGAACCGCTGTCTGGCACTTGGCAAAGTTTTCTAATTTCTCTAATGTAGCGAAGCTGTCAGGGCAACATTTTCCATGAGGTTGTTTTTAAAAAAAAAAAAAAAAAAAAATCAGAGCTCTGGAATACGGTACAAGGGAAGAGAACTTTCATAGGGGGTCCCTCTCTGTTTCTTCTAACACTGTCTTATCTGATGATCGTCTCAGTGACACAGCATCTAAAACTTCTGTGAGCTTTTAGCGTGGAATTGCTGCGCTCGCGTGTGAGAAAGCGTTCAGCTGTGCGCTGATGTGGTGCGTGAATCCGTCGGCTGACCCTGTCGGTAACTTGGCTTTTGCATAACAATCTCTCCTCCAAAAATAAATTAGGCGGCTGATGCTATCCTTCTTTTTACAAAAGCACAAAAGTTATGGTATGCTCGTAATGATTTACCCCTGGAAACCTAGAATGCAGCCCTAAAGCGGTTGAAAAATACCTGCTTTATTAATCTAGCCATAAGAACCTGAGGGAATATTTATATCCATCTGTGAAGCCACTTTTTAACTAGGACACCTAAGATTTCACTGGGGGAAACCATCTGCCTGGATCACAGTTTATGGCAAATATTTTCCAGTTGTTTGAGCACACAGAATCTGCCTGGTAGTTTTATTTCCCTTCAAACGCGTTCACAGAGATGCCGCTCAAAGGCATCCGTGCCATTCTTCATTTGCTCTGTTCTGCTTTAGGTATTTTTGGCATGTGCAGTGCAGAAGGTTTAACGTGAGATCCTTCCAGCATCCTGGGATGCTGAAGTCTGTTACGGTGCCCCACAAAGGGAATATAAACCAAGTTTGTGAGGGATTTGACACCGTATGACATAAAAGCTAGATGTAAGGATATTTTTTGTTATTTAAAATGGGCAGGTGAGGCTTATCGCCCTTACAGCACAAGATGTAAGAGGTTTTCCAGACCTCATCAGCTGCGATGCGTTCAGGCTGGGTGAGCGCTGACCCTGGGAGTGGGTGCCCGAGTTCAGGTAAAAAAGGTGAAAGTGGGGAGGCAACGTGGTACTTTGTCAGGTGCAAGAGGTAGCTGTGACATTTCTGTACAGGTAATTTAGTAGGTGAAACGCGTTTAGTCGATGGAAGAACAACTGTGAGTCGAGCGTTTTCCTTCCTTTGTGCAAACAGTGAAGTTATATATGTGCGTATGTATACGGATGTATAACCTGGGTTAAACTGCTGCGTAACTACACTGTAAAACCTCTTGTTTCTAACTGATTTGTTTTCCTGTGTTCCAGAGCCTAGCCCAGCTAGAGAACCTGTGCAAGCAGCTGTATGAGACCACAGACACTGCGACACGGCTCCAGGCAGAGAAAGCCTTGGTCGAGTTCACCAACAGTCCAGACTGCCTGAGCAAATGCCAGCTTCTTCTAGAAAGAGGGAGTGTATGTAAAACAATATAATTGTCCAAAATGTATCTTGGTATTTTGGGCATTGATAAGGGAAATAGCCCCAAGGTCTGGTATGCAGTGTTTATATTCCGTACCCAGTATTGCTCTTGTGTATCTCAATTTGTGGGCAGCCTGCGCCAAAAAAAGCACTGGCTCTGGTGGCTAATTACGCTGCTGCAGCGCTTACTACAAACGGTTGTCAATGCTAATGTCTTGTGGGCCTTGCTGCATTCTTTGCAGGCTACCACCCAGACATGTCAAGCTTTAAGTTGAAAACATTATTATGGCAGTGGTATTTCATAGGGTGTGGGAACCGCTGCCTTCTCTCTAGGCTTTGGGGAGAAAATGGTGTGGGCACAGAGGTCCATAGGGGATAAAACCAGCAGTGTTTCTTCTGGAATGTTTCCTTGGAAAATTGCCCCTGCTATAGCGTTGTCTTAATAATCCAGCAGTTTAAAACGGGCAAAATTAGATCATGTGCTTTAGCATTAGTGTTACAGAAAGGATGTAAAATATGCCAGCAGTAAATCCCGCCTGACTTTTTTAGCTTTCTTCTTTTTAAGTGGCCATTTGGGTTTTGCTTTGTATCAGCACAAATAATGTTTAAAACAGCTTTGCCACATGATCGTGCAAGATTTGACTTTTGGCAGAATGTGCATCTAGCTTTCAAATCTATCAGATTGGAGCCTTGTTCACAAAAATAGGAAACGTTAAACAGCCTGTTGTAAAGCAGAAGTCCTCCAGGAGGAGGAGGTGGTGAAGGGAGGGGGAGAAGAGTGACGCTTAACAGGCTTAGCAAACTTACACAGAGCGAATTATTTAACTTTTTGTTAAATTTGAAGTCCAGTGAATTCAAAACAAACTGATTTGAAGCTCTTCTGGTGGGAACTAGTAACTTTTTTTTTTTTTTAAGGGAAGTTCCTAAAGCCCAGTTTCATTCTCTGACCCTCACCAGGGGGTTGTGGGGTTTTTTGTTCAGTCTGGGGTCTGACTCACTTTATACCTGACTGTCCTTGGGAATATTGGAATAAAGAGGTTTCCTGCATCTTGGATACTAAGCTTTCTACAGTACTATATATTACAGAAATTAGCATGCAAAATGCTTGTCATTTCCCTGGCTGTAATTTATGGAATCGGGTGCAGCCAGTGTTTTTAGGTGGTCAAATGCCATCATTTGTGTCCCTGAATTAGATTACAGTTCAGTGGTCTGTGTGCTGTTCTGAAAGAAGTAGATTTTAACCTGTATTTAGTAATCAAGCAGAAGTTCTAAGTGCTTCTTAATGTATAGTAATGTACTCCTACAGCTCAGAGCTAATTGTTTTTTTTTCAGTCATGGCATTTAAGGTAACTTCATGCAGTTTGACTATGTTTGCAGTTTTACTGCTGCCTTCAGCGGTGGTTCCGTTGTCTTCCGCTTTTTAAAAGCTTTTCCTTTCTTTCTTAAACACTTTCTTCAAGTATTCGGTTTACTTTAGTGTCTATAAAAACATAGAATAAATGCTATGTAGAGTATTTAGACTTACCAATTAAATTAATGCTTTCAACTCAGATTTCCAGAGAACAATTATCTTAAAATCCAGCATTGCTGCTTGATCTTCCAAAGTGTGTGATAAACTTCTGTTTGTGTTTTGTTGGGTTTTTTCTTTACAGTCATCCTACTCCCAGTTATTGGCAGCTACATGCCTTACAAAACTTGTGTCACGCACAAACAACCCTTTACCATTGGAACAACGAATAGATATTCGTAAGTACAAGACAATTTTTCTAACCAAACTAACGTGAATGTTTGTCGTATGGGCTTTCATCCACGGGTGGGAGGTTTTCTGCAAGCTACTGTGCTTTACATTTGGGTGTCTTAAGGTATAGGAAGCCCAAAGGGCAAAGAAACATTTCTCTTAGATGGCATCTTCACCTATATCATTAGCTGACAAAGTTCAAGGCTAAATAGACAGAATTTTTCCAGATGGAAGGGAATGACGACTCTGTGGTTTTGTGAATAAACCAGGTGCATTTGATAAACTTCTTCCGGAGTAAAAAATATGCACGGTGCTTGCCTCTTCTGAGGACGTGCTTTCAAAACTGAAAATCCTTTATGGGTCTCTGAAGTATCATTTAGAGTATTTCCTAAGGGAGCAGTCAGTCTGTCACAGCGATCTTGCCTGGAGAATGGCTGATACTTCCTTTCCTCCGAGGAACGAGTCTGAATGCCATTCAGTCTGCTTTCTTTTTTACAAATCATGTGGTAGGTGATCATCCCTGAGGAAAGGTCTTGAAATATTTTCAGCTATTCTTGCCATTTACACGTGCTTACAGAGGATTGGACTTGATCTGATAATACAAAACAAGTTAGGCTTGTGGGGAGCAGCTCCCACCTGTCTCTAACCACTCTCCAGATCTGTTCTGCAGCTTTAGTATGTTAAAGGCACAAGTAAAAGGTCAACATTTGTATCTAACCCACTACTGTGCTGATTTTTTTTTAACAGCTTTCAAAAAGATGCTTTTTCCTTTCAGTGTTACCATCTCGGTTCCATCTGCCGAGTTTTTGTCTACAGCTACCCCTCTTCTCTGTGTTTCAGGGAACTATGTGCTCAACTACCTTGCCACTAGGCCAAAGCTGGCAACGTTTGTCACACAAGCACTAATCCAGTTATATGCCAGGATCACAAAGCTGGGCTGGTTTGACTGTCAGAAGGATGAATATGTCTTCAGGAACGTGATCACAGATGTTACAAGGTTTTTACAGGTCAGATTTTTTGTAAGATGAATACACACCTTGTGGGATTTGAAAGTCCATGCATTTTCAGTTACTGTTTTGCATCCTAGTATTCTCTGTCCGGTCTTTCATCTGTGCATTTGTTGATTGAATAGTGACTGCCAAGGCTAAGCAGCTGACAACTAGCTGACAGGTCAGTTTTTATAATTTGAAGTTTGGTGGGGCAGGGATTTACTTCTGGAAGCCGCCACCATTAGTATTCAATGGTAAGACATGTTCAGCGTTCCAGTTGCACAATTCTTCTTTTAAGCTCTCAAGCTTAAATACACCGTGCTGATTAGTGCGAAATGGTAAACTCGGGTTTATTGTCTGTAGGGAAATGTGTCATGCTTGACTTGCTTTCATTCACTGCAAGGGTGATACATCCATGGAAGTCACGTTTGATATTTCGCTGAGTTATCATAACAAAATGTAGCTTAAAACTAGCATGTTACACAAACGTTATTGTTAATTTTCTTTAGAAGTCCTGACTCTTGCTTCATAAATGCACATGCTGTCACCACAGTATTGGGTTTCATTCCCAACCCAAAAGACTGTATAGGTAGAAAGTTGCATTTTTACCGACAGCTGTCTCCAAACTGAAACTTCCTCCCAGAGAGATCAGTAAATCCTGTGACACTGTGAATACTGATTTATTTGCTCTGAAATTTGTCCCAAAATCAAAAATTAGAGGAAGACAGTAGAAGAGATCAAAATGAGCAGAAATTCTTCCTGGTATGGAAAAGGAGATGTAATGTATACAAGGCTTTAATTCTGGAGTGGTGGAGTGTGGGCATTCAGAAAATAGGCTAACTGCTATTATTTTAGGCACTTGTAGATGTCTGCAGTGAAGTAGAATCTAGAAGGTGTTAAGTAATTTAAAGATCGTGTTAAGTAATTTAAAGATCATGTTCCTTTCTGGGCTGGTAACTATGTTCCAAATAGTTCGCAGGTGGTTTTAGCTGAAATTACCAGAGCTAGATTCCCTACTCTCCCAGCTCATGACATGGGGAATGCACGCTTTTTAATCAGCAACCTAATTAAATGGTGTGAATATCTGCTCGCTGCGTTGAGTTCGAGGTGGTCTGTTCCTGTTTGCTCAGGTTACCCGTTGTGGCTGCTAAAGTGTAGAGGAGGCTGTACGTTTTAAAGATGTGGCTCAGCAAGGTTTTCCGGTGGCTTCTGTCCAGATATTATCATGTAAATACCGAGACTGTCGTCAAGAGATGGCTCCAGTGAAGAAGTGGCCGAGGTCCCAAGCCTAAATATGCTTGAATTTCTCTATTGCAGATGAGTTCAGTCCTTGAAGCTGGAGATCAGGGCAAGTTGTGCAGAAGGTGCAAAGCAAGGTGGAGCTAGGAAAGGAAACATCATTTATTAGTTACAGAACAGAAACTGGGGCAAAGGAACAATACAGGTTGTTTCTCTTAAATCATTTGATAAATGGATTGCCGTTTCTAGTGAAGAGGTATCCGTAACAGACTTACTTCACAATTGGCCCCTTGTTGGCAGTCTCAAGTGCAGCCAGAGGCTGAACAGGCTGTGAAGAATGGACTCCCTTCACTGGGAGATAGGCTGTCCTTCCTGGCAGGAGGGGCGTGGGGCGTGTGCCTGGAGAAACTTGGTCAGCTGCTACTCATGTTGTTCAAGGTCTGTAGTTGAAAAGGCCGGGGGGGAGAGTTTATTTCCCAGAGTTTTCATCTGGCAGCTTTAATACTCATCCTAATGGTGCAGAAATTTCCGCACGTTTTACCACAGCCTGTGTTAAAATGAAACAAACTGATTTAAATCTAAATAAATCTTTTTCAGAGTTAGGGCATAACACAAGTGTTGATTAAACTATTAAATAAAAGGTGCCTATTTTTATTAGCTCGTGTTACTGAACTCTTTAGAACCCTTTGCATTGTTAACAACATCAAGTACTTTAAAAGCACGTTTTAAATTCTCTGCTTGGTATCGCTCGTGGGCTTTTTTCCAGTCACAATACCAGAAAGATAAAGCATTTCTAGACAAACGTGTCTAGAAATCTTCCAAGCAGAAAGGTCTTTGAATGACGGTGAAGCTTAATGAAAACATCCTGGCACTGCTAACTGCTTTCGCTGTCCCCCTTTCCTTCCTCAGGATAGTGTAGAGCACTGCATCATAGGAGTGACAATCCTGTCCCAACTAACTAATGAAATTAATCAAGTAAGTGCTACAGCCTTCCTCAGTGAAGTAAGTGTCCAATTTTCTCATTCATATTGTTGTGTCCTGCTGTGTGTCTGTGCATTGTTTGGAGGTTTTTGTTTGGGGGGGGGTGTTGTGTGTGGGGTGTGTTCTTTTTTTTTTATTTTATTTTTTATTTTTACGCAGTCACGTACTTTTGTGGTAAGATGCTGAAACCTCCTGTCCTGAGGAATTGTTTTGTTTCACTGGCATCTTCCATCTTTTCTCATATTTTGATGTAGTCTTCTGAGGTGAAAAAGGGAAGAGCAATGCTAAGCAACTAGCCAAGCCTACCTAGTGAGGCCAAAGCCCCAAGCGAGAGGACATCCCTAGCACCTTCTGTTGTCGGTCCCCATGCATTAGTTCAGTTTACAGCTTTCTTGTGCCAAGAAGTGAATGGAGCATGCCCTCCTCCGTATGAAACAAAGAGGATTTGTCAAATTGTGCAGATTTTTAAAGCATCGTTTTCATTCAGTACTAAATTGCGTAGCGTTCCCAGCAGGTGGTTCTCAAATTCTGCCAGTTTATGGGGGCTGAGTCCCTTGCACAGCCCCGGCCCTGGGTGACTGGCAGAAGAAAGACTGGGCACGACGAGTTCGTGGTGCTCTGGTATGGCACCCAGTCGTGCCAGTTGCAGCAAGTCTTTCCAGGTTGGTTAGTCCGGTGGTTTGTAGAGCCCTCTAACATTATGCTGCCTCTCGGTATTTATGTTGAAAGCTGGAACGAGTGGCTTTACTTGGTGCTATCTAAGCTTACATCGTTTCCCTAATCAGCCAGGCAGGCTTTGCTGTAGCACCATTGATGGCTACCACTGTCCTAAGACAGCTTGAGGATTGCCATGTGTATAAATGTCTCTAATTCTGCTAAGAGGACCAGGTGTAACTAAAGTTTTTTTTTTATTTTAGTATCTTACTAAGGAAGCTAGCTTTTCATTTTTGCTGGTATATTGACTAATCCAGGCATTGGAACAGAGAGATCCTTGAGTGGGATTTGAAGGATGATTACAAATTGTTTTCAGGACTGGAAATGGAGGAGGAGGTTTTGTTGTGGCCAGGGCAAAGCACCGATTTCTTCTGCTGACCTTCCCAAGCCCTGCACTGTAATCTGAACGGCTTCTGCATCCATTTCAGATCCCAAATTCACTTTCATTCTTCAAGCCTGGCCTGATCAGTAAATCCCAACCCACAGCTCTCCTCCTCCTAACTCTTAAGCCATGTCTTACCATTTCCTTGCCCAGACTTTTGTACAATCCTAACTGCATCTCCGCGGAGGGCCGGTCCTTTGCTTCCTTGCATCAAGGATGAAAGCAAGTCTGTTCACCTCTATAAATTAGTATGCATCTGTCACCATCTTTGTACAGGGCTACAGCGTCTGCTTGCAGGAGAATGGTCAGCTCAGAAACTGGCACCTATCCCAGTCCCAGAGTCTCTATAGGTTGATACTAAAATAAGCAATGAAGTTAAAGACTTTGATCAAAACTCTCTTCCTGATAGCTTGGATATTAAATCTGCCACAGTTTACTACTCATTCCTAAATGTGCTTTGTGCCAGCAATTGCACAGGGCTGGATTCAGTGACTCATCTTGGAAAGTCTGTAACTGCCATTACTTGCAAAATAATAAATCTGCCAACATGCCCACTCATCGGAGTGGGGTCATGTACATGTACATAGCAAAAAACCCACCCCAAAATAACCCTTGTGGGGCTTCTCTTCAGGCTTTTTTTTTTTATAACTATTTAAACTTCCAACTACGTTGCACGAGAGCTGAATTTTCTAGCTTTTGTTCCAAAAACTCGCAATACAAATAAAGTGCCAGTGACTGGTTTGAAGTATCAGTTTTCATCCTGTTAAGTACTGCACAGACTTGCCCGGAGGTACCGAGTGTCCGCTGTATTGTGGAAGTTCACTGATGTAAGCCACGTGAGCTCACAGTGAAGAAAAAGGAAATGCTCATTTGCCACAGGCCCAGAAATACATGAGATTTGTAATAGCCATGGAGAGAGTAAATAATGCTCACTTTCTTAAAGACCCTGAAATCTAATAGCATGAGCTGAGGAGTGATGATTCAGTCGTTAGAGCACCTGACAAATTTAGGTCCAGTTCTGATCTGCCACCAACTGAGTGATGCAGGGCTTCTCTTTCTCACCTGTAGTATAAGAGACAAGAGGGTTTGCATCCTCTATGGGGTCATTGTGAAGGTTAGTACGTTAAAGTGAGGTCTGCAGTGGTTGGAGCTGTACTGATTCCTGCAATCCTGGATGAGATGGGTGCATATGTAGGGTTAACGGAGGTATAGTAATGAAAGCATAAAGAAAACGGAGATTTGCGTTGTGTGCCTCTGCACAGAGCTGCGATAAGGCTCCATCCCAGATGCGCTGTGATAACCATCTGCCCATCAAATAATTTATCCTGGGCAAGTGGGATTTTGCCAGCCTGCGTTCAAATAAATGGCAAAGATGTGAAGTATCACTTCACTTTTCTCCCCTTCCTAGAAAGTACTCTACAGAGTGATGTAACCCGTGCTGCCGTTCACCTGTGCACGCCCACGCTAGAATGCATTGCTTGGATCAGTTGGAGACTTTGTTATCCAGTATAAAGCAATATGTGTGTATTTGCCTCTTAGATCATATGTCAGCTTTTTATTCTGATACAGCGAGAGGTCCAGAACTGGAGTTTATAACAAATACAGCAAAGTCCAAACTGGCTGTCACTGGTTAACTCTCCTTCTAGTTTTCTTCCCATCTGTGCAGGTTCAGGAGGGGAATTATAATTGCTAGTAGTTGACCATGTGTCTGCCCAGCGGCTTCAGGTAGGATTTAACTCTTAGGAGTTCGGAGCACTTTAGAAAGCAGCGTTCAAGCTTCTAAAATGGCTTAAGTGCTGTTGAAAATACTGCTGTTGATCCTGCTTTGGAAGAGATTTAAATGGAACTTGAGAGTGAACCCAGCCCTGCTTTCTGGCAGGGGTACAGTGAATCTGCGTTGTAAGTATTGTAGGTGGAAAATCCTGTCATCAGCCAGCAATATGATTTTATCCATGGAAGAGCCACTGTTCTGCAGTAGCAGCACATACCGCAGCGGCAGCGCATCCCCCTGGTTTAGCCAGCTGGGGTGACATTGCTCTGGGGGGGGAAACCTTGGTGTCCCAGTGCTTCACAGGGTTCCTGTGGGTTCTGCTGCTCTTCTTCTACCTCTGCCTGTCAGTTCTAAGCGCTGGTTTTCTCTCTGCTCAGGCCGATACTACTCATCCACTGACCAAGCACAGGAAAATAGCCTCTTCCTTCCGAGATTCATCCTTATTTGATATTTTCACACTGTCATGCAATTTACTGAAACAGGTAAGGAAACAGTCATTTGTCATCTCTTTTGGAGGCTGTGTGTTGGGGCAACAGACTTTGGGCTGAACTTCCCTCTGATGTAACTCCTGGAATGAGCACACTTGTTCTAAAACCTATGTTTGGGACTTGTTTTTCAGGAAAGCTTTGACTTAAGTTTGTATTAAGGGGGAAAAAAAAACCAAAAAACAAACCCCAAACATGACACAATTACAGAAGTACAACTCTTTTCAGCAATTTCAATTGAACATACATGGCTGGACCATGAGGCTTGGGTTAAACTTTCCTGTCTTAATCAGGAAAGAGAAGAGATGTTTGGCTTACATTTTAAATATCTTTGATTTACAGTACTGGCAGAGAGGTTTCCTGTAAAATAAGTCCTTATCTCTTTTTTTAACCTCAGTTTAAAACCCACATGGTGAGAGAAAAAACGCTAGTGAAGATATGTTTAGTGGATTGAGACTACAGATTGTCCTTGGTGTTTTAGCACATAATAAATATTACTGTCTTGCGTTCCCCGGGTTTTTATTTTGTGCTAATCTATCACACATGAGTTAACTTGCTTTAAAAATACTTATCTTGGGACAAGGCAGCAATGCTCTGCTAGTAGGGTTGGGTTTTACCCCCAAAAAAGCAGGTTTTCTTTCAGCTGAAGTAGCACATGTGTATTTTGTAAGCAGGTAGATTATCTGAAGAAAATTCTTGATCCTGCATCAAGTTTCTTTTTAGAAAAGTTAAATCTGGAGTTCTAATGGTGCCTTCCAGAATAGCCCTTTATGAGAAAGTCTGCCCCAATAAACTGAGTGACAGTAGCACAGATTTGATTAGTTTAACTTTTATCCTTCCAGCTGAGTGAAGTGTCAAAATTGGCAAATAGCACAAAGAGTGAAAAGGAAATTTTATTTTAAAGATATTTCAAAATGAGCAGCTCTGGTTCTGTCAGTAATAAAGGTGGGTACGTGGGTGTAATTTGATCTTTTTTTTTCTCCTCCTGGTTTCGAAAAGAAGCAAGGCTTGTACAATCATGCTAGTCATCCTTTCCCATGCACCCATCCTCCTGAACCATAACAGCTCTGGTAGCTTTTGAATTTGTTGGCTTATTTCAGGTGCATTTGATGGTCAATTAGAGGTCTCAGAAGTAAAAGGATTCCTCTAGTTTTGTGAAAAGAAGCGCCTGGGGAGGTGCAGGCAGGACAAGGGTCCTTATAACTGCCCAGGCTTGTTGGAGAAAATTCAGCGAGTGCTCGTACTCGGCCAGGAGGCATAAACCAGCCCTTGCTAATCTGGTGCCCCCAGGACTGCACTCTTACTGTTCTCCTGTACCTGTAGCTCTGGCCGAGCTATTGCCTGCCCTGCTGTTGCCGCATGACCACGGGGACTTAGAGGCTAGAAAGACATGGCTTGTCTCAGGAGGAAGCCTCTAGTTTCCCACCCTAACTCTTAATCATCTTGCTTTTGGTTTTTGGGATGCTGTGGTTTAAGACAGGTTGGAATGTTTTTTGTCGTCTCGTGCAACAGCTGTGTTTTCCTGTGATTAAACACCTGCTACCCAAGTTAATGTCTTTTTTTTTTTTTTTGTCTAATAGTAGCTGTCTCAAGCTTCTGTATATAAAGCAGAAGTTTCTAAGGTGATCCTTTTGAGTGGGGAGGATTGGGCTGCGAGAAACCAATGATCGCATCTGTATCCATATCCATAAACCAGGGTACATTTAGGCAGCCTCAGAAGAGTAAGTCTGTGATACAGCAGAGAGAGCGAGGAAAACATTCCAGCGACCGCTGGCACCGGTCTTGGCAGTGTCGGCACAGTGCAATGTGTTACTCAAAGAAATTAGTTTTAAATACAGAGCGATAATACAAAGGATAGAGCTGACCTGTCCCTGGATTACAGACCCGAGTGCTACATTTCAGCTGCAGTGAAATGACCTAGCATTTCGTGTCCATCGAGTCCTTTGTGTTACTTGAGAGTATCCATATTTTCCCTGCCCGTAACAGAGCGTTGTAACCAGAGCAGGGCTTATACAGATCATCTGTGCAACAAAAGTGAATGCGTTCGTTTCCATACGAGGGTTAGGTGCAGCAACAGGATTCCCTGCTGCTAAGTGCTTGTCAGGCAGAAAATGAGTTCTTGTGTTTAACCTTAATAAGAACTTCCTTATCTCCTGAATCTCATGGTATAATTGCAAGCTGGCGAGCCTGGCTGCTTTTCTCCTGTGCGGTACAAGCCGAGTGAAAAAGTGCTGCCTGTTTATCCATCTCATGTAAAGACTAAGCATGTAAATACACATGCTGTCTGTAAAAGTATGTGATAACTGGGGTTGGTGCTCATGGCACATGATCCTTGTGATTTAGCAATGTTTAAGGGTGAATTACTTCCTTGAATTCAGCTGTCACCTTGATTTTATTTTTTTTTCTTCTTACTTTTTTTAATCCTATGTATTTTATAGGCTTCTGGAAAGAACCTGAATCTAAATGATGAAAGCCAGCATGGTCTGCTCATGCAGCTTCTTAAGCTCACACATAATTGCCTGAACTTTGATTTCATTGGCACATCAACAGACGAGTCCTCAGATGATCTTTGCACTGTGCAGATCCCAACCAGTTGGAGATCAGGTAATCTTGCTGGAAGAAGAGGGCTAATCTACAGCATGCCAGCTGAAAGCATGCATGACTTGCTAAAGCCCTCTCTGCACTTAACAAATAAACTTTCACATACAATGCCAGATGTAAAATCCAGCCTTTCCTTAGTGTGATTACAAATGCAGTTCAGTTTGGGTTGGCTATCTTGAGCTATAAAAACACTCCTCTACCCTTTCAGTCTTAACACCTGCCAATTCAAGAAACAGTAAACTGTTGTTTGTTTTTTTTTTTTTTAATGTAAATAACAAATAACTTGGCACCTGTTCTCAACATCATTGCTGTCATTTTGCAGGCAGTTTCACAGATTGTGTTCTTAAAATATTTTCCTGTAATTTTGTCTTAGTACCAAGTACTAGTGTGTTTACTTTATTTCTGGGAAAGGCAATTGTGTAAAAATGTAAAATCTTTTGGAAATTTTCTTATAGTGTGGTACTTCATGTGACAAGTACACATGTCATTGTTGATCAGATAAGCGTTAGACCTATGGAAAGCAGTAAATGGAGGTGTTCTCAGTAAAATTCTCCATTCTGTTTCAGCATTCTTGGATTCGTCGACCCTTCAGTTGTTTTTTGACCTTTATCATTCCATCCCGCCTTCGTTTTCTCCTCTGGTAAGTTTAGAGTTTCTTTTCCTTACAGACTCTGCTACCAGAAAGTGTTTGTAGGATTCATCTGGGAGACTTACTGTTGGTTCAAGTGCCATAGGCTGACTTCAGACAGCTACCTTTACTTTGATGGCACTGCCTTGTGCTGTAGTGACAAAGAGGAGGCCGGTCTGCTGCTGCTGATGATAGTTTTGGTGCATCTGCAGGTTTTGGATTTGACCTAAGAGCAGCTTCTTTGCTGGAAGTCCAAGCTACTTCTTTGTCCTTGCGTAGCTTAGAGACTGTCTGCTCACTCTTGCTGTTTTTGAGGGATGTAGCTTATGTTATTTCCACTGTATTGCTAAGCTGATCCTAAAACCATACAGCAAGTAGGTAGCAAGTTTGGGAGCGCAACCGAGGAATGTAATTTCTCCTTCCACACTTTAAAACTAGGCCATGTCCCAGTTGGATGAAATGACCAAGAGCACAACTGAACTAAAAGTGGGATTATTTCTTCTTGGAAAAAAAAAAATGCCTGCCAGGCATTTATCTATCAGATAAATATTTTTCATAATTAATGCTACAATGAAAACAGGCCCTTTGGCTAGGGAGGGAAGGGTCCTTCAGAAGTATTTTTTCCGCTGAGACTCTCAGCACTGTTCATTATGTTCAACGTGCTGCTTCTGAATTTAGAGCCTCAAATATTCATGAGAGACTTTTAACAGTGAGACTCTCTTTTTGTTACTGGATAGAAATTTGAAGCAATTACACCTTTCATTGTCCTGCCTCTTTGATCAGGAAATGTAAGAGCCAGCCAGAATGAGAGGCTTAGCAGGTGAGCAGGTAGTCCTTACGCTGGTCGGAGGGAGTGGGGCTTTGCCTCCAGATAGAGATTGCAGGGTGCTAGTGATAACTGACTGCCACTGCTCTTCAAAACCCTATGCACCAGCCTGTTAACTCACTACTGCAGCTGCACCCTTGGAATTTACTCTCGATTTAAATTTCAGATGTTCAGGTTGAGAACAACTTAGGGGTGTTTTTCTTGCCAGTCTTCCATCTTCTGCGATACTTTTCCAAGTCTGCGTTATGTTTACCAGCTTTCCCTGCCAGTCCTAGTGTATTTTCAGTCTTATGCGATCTGTGTTCTCCATCTGAAGAAATCCCAGCATTTTGGGGAGCAGAGTTTGGAACACAACTTTGACTGTCAGGATGGAGATGTTCCTTTGGGTGATGTGGTTTTTTTCTCTGCTGCAATTTGTTTCTATGCTTTTACACAGACTGCACAGAATTGCAAAGATGAAGGAGCTGTTGTGTAGCGTGCAAAGGAGCATCAGACTTAAATGATTTGTTGTGTCATGAAAAAGAAATGTGCTGTTTGTTTTATTGTTCTGATCCCTCCCTTTCTATTTATTCTCTTTGCCCTTTTTAGGTTTTATCCTGCTTAGTGCAGATAGCCTCTGTCCGCAGATCCCTCTTCAACAATGCGGAAAGAGCGAAGTTTTTATCTCATCTCGTTGACGGAGTTAAACGAATACTGGAAAACCCACAGGTGAGTATTTGAGATGCAGTCAGTGGAACTGTGTCTCTGCTTCCTCTGCATCAAGTTTCTTCACCAGAAACGCTTTCTAATGTACATGTCCCACTAGTGGCACTGGGGAGAAGGGTGCAACATCTTGCTGTTCTTTTCCTGTTCCTACCGTTCCCCCATAAATTTGAGCCACTGCTAGCTGACTGCTGCGTGTCACGAAGTAGTGCTGTTTATCAATTCTTCTCTTTTTCTCCTCTCAGAGTTTGTCAGACCCAAATAACTACCATGAGTTCTGCCGATTGCTGGCCCGATTGAAAAGCAATTACCAGCTGGGAGAGCTGGTGAAGGTGGAGAACTACCCTGAGGTCATCCGACTCATTGCCAACTTCACCGTGACCAGCCTGCAGGTACAGAATGGTTTTACTTACCCTCGATGGGTGTTTATGCCCCTTGTCTTCTCTTCAAACAAAATTATAACCCTCTTGTCTGTTCTTTGCCCCTTCATTTGCTGTATGTTATTTTTACCAAAAAACCCTGCAGGCTCTGTGACAGAATCCTGCGGTGTAGCATTGATTGTTCTGTGAATTCCTACTGAATGGAACAAGGAGCAGTATGTGGGGGAAGGCAGGGTTGCTATGCCTCCAGAGTCTTTCCAAGTCCTAGCAGGGGGAAAAAAAAAAACAAACCACCTTGTTAAATAAGGCTTATTTTTAGAATTCTGTATCACTTCACTATTAAAATGCAGTTGCAGGGATTGCTGGTAATATGAATATCATGCCATATTCCCACTGAATTTTCCACTGGTATACAGCTTGCAACTACACCCCTGCACAGAATATAGTTGAAAAAAAAAATCATATAGCTTTGATAATGCCTTTGTTAAATTTTAATATTTATCTGGAAAACAGCTTTAAACTGTACATTCTGTTTGGGGAGCTGTCTGTAGCATGCTACAGTATGAGCTCGACAGCAGTTTGGGACCAAAGGCTTTGGCTCAGCTACACAGCCTTGGAACTCGGGATTATCTCTCAGTCTTTACTGAATGCTGATAATGCCACTGAATTCAGGTGCAAACTGAAATTCGTTGTTAAAATTGGCAACCAGATCATTAAGGCTTTTAGATGTTGCTATATATGCAGAGTAATATAGGTGAAATAATCAAGGCCATAACTCACTGGTTTCCTTTCCTTTTCTTTCTCTTGGCTCCTGGTAGCACTGGGAGTTCGCGCCGAACAGCGTTCACTATCTCCTAAGCTTGTGGCAGCGGCTGGCTGCATCAGTGCCCTATGTTAAAGCCACGGAACCTCACATGCTCGAAACATACACACCAGAAGTCACAAAAGCTTACATCACGTCCAGGCTGGAATCTGTGCACATCATATTAAGGTAAGAAAAGCAGAGAGATGGCAGCACTTCTGCTTGTCGGCACCAGAGCCTAACGCAGAAGGCTCTAGTGCATATCTCTTCTGAGTTTTCTTTTAAAAACGGGCACGACTGCAGGAAGTTTTGTGAGTCACCAAAGGGTTTGTAAGGGAGGCTTACCTAAATTGCATGTTCTGTCTCTTACAAAAAAGGTTTGTTTGGGTTTTTTTTAAGCTGGGTTTTTTTTAGACCTTGCTCAATCTCAAATGGCTGAGATATTGATCTGAGTGATCTCCAACATGTTATGGGTAGAATTCATCTTACCTGGCATCATACATCTGCGGCGTACCATTTACACTCTGAATTGCCATTGTAGCAGAGAGGAATAATTATGCAAAGTGTGATTCACTTAATTTTTAGATCTCTGCTGTAGGATGGCACAAATTATACCTAAAAGTATCTTTTTTTTTTTTTTCCCCCCCTTCCTTTGATGTAGGGGCAGCCTACAGGACTCTGTTGCAGTGCCTGAATTTGTGTGGGATGAATTCCACCTTGTGTGTGTTTGTATTTGATGAAAACAAATGGTCAAATATAGAAAAATGATGCCTCTCTTAAGGAAGACAGATTGGCTTACCCTTTTTAGGTATCTGGCAACGCAAGGGAGGAACAGCAGGTTTAGCTAGCTCTGGAGTTCGCAATGAACTTATTGTTGAGGTTAGTATATTTAGAGGGGAAGGCAACTAAAACATTGAGAAAGATGGAAAGCTTTGTTACACAAAGACAACCAGAGACCTTGTTCTTGGCACTGCACATTCTGTTCAAAGACCTGGATAAATGTTAAAGACGTAAGAAGAGCTTACTCATCCCAGGTCCTGATGGCCTTTCCACCTGAACCGCTACTGTTCTTCTGATTTATGGCCGCAGTAATGATCAGGTGATTACGTTGGTCTGTGTAGCTCTCCATCGTGACAAATAGTAGAGTCAGAGACTTTAGTCGTTGGAATTGTGCCTAGGAAAGCATCATCTACCTGATAGAAGTAAGCGTACGCTATGGTTTAAGCTATCTCTGCATTTTAAGTGATTTTCTAATCTGCTTTCCTGCTGCATAGGGATGGTTTGGAGGACCCACTGGATGATACTGGCCTTGTGCAACAGCAGCTAGATCAGCTATCCACCATTGGCCGATGCGAGTATGAGAAGACCTGCGCTCTGCTCGTGCAGCTCTTTGACCAGTCAGCCCAGTCCTACCAGGAGCTGCTGCAGAGTGCCACCGCCAGCCCCATGGACGTTGCTGTACAAGAAGGTGAGCGTGTTTGGAGGACCGTGGCCTGTGAGCTTGCAGTAGGTTGCCCGTTCTCAAAAGTACCGGTTCAGAAGCCTGCATTCCTGGTGAAATCTGTAAATGGGGAGGCAGATCTCACAAACATTCCCTTGGAGAGGTGCCCGTATGGTGTAGAATATTTTTGGCTGTGGAGAGACACTCCCAACACACACAGCAGTGCTGGCTGAAGATACTGCTGTCCTACAACTGACTCCATTCCTTTTTTGGGGAAATGTAGTTCATCTCCTTGCCCGGTCTTTCAGAGACAAGTTATGAGGATGTTCCCCCATCCGCAGGTGATCAGCACTGCCTGCCCCATCCCTCTTTTGTCTGAGGCAGGGTGTGGAGTGCTCATTTGAACCTCCCTGCTGGCTATGTGGTGGAAATCTCCAGCTGGTGGTTGATAATGAGTAACTGGGAGTGGGGTTTTCAGCTGGTGTCTGAAGGAGGGCGTCTGTCCGCAGCATTGGGTGCGATCAGCGTGGAGGTTTTGTACTTGCACAGCTGGTTGGTTTAGGAATTGCTTAACATTGGCCATAAAGAAGCAGTGCCTTTGGAGGTTCAGGTATAGCTGTGTTATGCCCCCTCTGTAATGATGTAGCTGGCTTCCCCTTTCGTAGAGGAGTTGGGCGTATCAGCACAAGTGTGGAAACTGTTCCTCTTCCTTCTGAAACAATATTGTCTGATCTAACACAGTACTTTTGTGTGTGTGTGTGTGTATGTGGGCAAAACTCCATATGATGTTGACTTCTCCACCAGCCACATGTACTTTGAAGGAATAAACAAACGCTGCCTGCTGTCATCTGCACATGTTTAAATACATAAAATACACTTCTACAAGAAAGTGGCTTTCTGCAGTGGAACAGCTTTAAATAATGAAAAATCTTCCAGGCAGAGCTGGCATTCTTGTTTCTTTTCTAGTAGAGTCGTGCCTGTTCTCCATCACGTGGAAAATTGAGTAATTTTGGTATAGATGGGCACTAAAGCAGAAAGATATTCCTTGTGAATCCTGCCTTTGCCAAAATAAAATGCAAATCTCCTCAGTTTCCTCCGTGTAACGTGCTTGGTTCTGATGTTCTCTGTTGGTTTCAGGGCGCCTGACGTGGCTCGTCTATATTATCGGGGCAGTGATTGGTGGTAGGGTCTCGTTCGCCAGCACGGATGAGCAGGATGCGATGGATGGCGAGTTGGTTTGTCGGTAGGGATGCTGACTGTTTTCTAGCTGCACCACTGTTGAAGTCAACAAAAGAATTGCTATTGTGAATCTGCCACCATGTTCTTCCCCTCTTTTTGCTGAAAAGAACGGTGTGGAATTGGCCATCCTGAAAGAAGAGATTGGCGGCACTGGCTAGAGCCTGTCAGCAAACTTCTGCTGTGGCTTGTCTAAATTGGGAAATCTGGGTTATAAGAAGGAGAATGAGAGGGGAAGAGCATGTAAAAGGGGAATTATACTGGGCTTAAATGCATGCATTGGAGTAGAACTAAATGCATGATGGTTCTTTGCTGGGGCGGGGGGAAAAGTCTTTTTCCTAGTAATAATCCAAAGTGGGTTTTGTCTGTAAATATGCTGTGAATACTGTAATTTTTCTATAGCTGTTAAAACTTTATAATGTCCTCTAACACGTGCTGGGTTTTTGGGGTTGTAAATCCTCCCCAGTGCAAGCTTTATTTGATGGATGTGAGAACATGTAGCTTACTACTCATGAACTACCTGCGTGCCTTCTGGTCCAGAGCCTAATTGCTCTCCTTGGAAACTAGGGTAGGAAAAGGAGCTAAACTGCGAACGTGTGGAAGCTGGCCTGTTGGTGAGCCGTAGCTAACAGATAACATCAAGCACCAGCTTCCCGTGTAGCTGATAAGTTATTGAAGGGGAAATAGCGAGCCCCCGTATATATTTCAGCTACCTTTAGTGCCAGCGTATACGATACCTGTTCATAGAAGTCTATTTACGCTTTATCTTCTTTCCCACTCTGCGCTTTGTGGCACTTGCCAAAAAGAGCATCGTTGCTTTTGTCCCCCCTGTTCTGCCGCATGCATGTTATTTACCCGAAAACCCCTCCACCCCTTCCTTGCCGGCAAAGTCTTGGTCGTTGAGCCCGTGCACCGGTCACAGCATTGTTTCCCCAGGGCTCACAACAAAAGCCAAACTGAAATGGGAGTGTCGTTTAGAGTCTGGCTCTTGTGATGGGAGCGGGTAGTGGTTTCGCAGGTGGGTTTGAGAACATGATGGACCAGTTGCCGGGTAAGTGTGCTAAAGCACCCGAAACTCACTTCTGCAGCAAATTAAAACCAAGGCCTTGCATCCCTGTTAGAAGGGATATTGGAGCCTTATAGTGGCCTTGCACAGAAGAGGAATATGCCCTGGTCAGTGTTTTGTTACCAGTTTCGTCAGTTCTTGACCCAAAACGACAGTGCCCCCAGAAAGTAAAAAAAATACTGTTGCACGCAGCCTGGAAACAACACCGTGTGCCAGAAATCCCTCCTTTCTCCCAGCGTCCATCAGCAAGGTGTGTTTTTCCCACCTCTCCCCAGGGTGCTGCAGCTGATGAACCTGACGGACTCTCGTCTGGCGCAAGCTGGGAATGAGAAGCTCGAGCTTGCCATGCTGAGCTTCTTTGAGCAGTTCCGGAAGATCTATATTGGAGATCAGGTGCAGAAGTCTTCCAAGGTAATCAGTCCCCTTGGCTATCTCTCTTTGGTGATACAAAGTCTAGCAATAGCTTCCCTTTTTAAACGGAAGCAAGCGGCATTACTTGTTTTCTCTTCTTTCTAGGCGAAAATATTTGAGACACCTGTCTGCTGTGTGTTCTAGATACATGTCTGGTGTTAACATTGCAAACCCTGAGCTGTTTTTGAAATACCATGTTCTGTATGTGTCAGGAAGGAGCCAGTGACTATGACAGTAGCCTACAACTTGAGACCTGGGTTCGGTTTTCTTATCTGCCAGGTTTCTGCTGTGACTTCAAATGAGTCCCTTAAGCCTATATACCTGTGAAAGTGTGCGAGTCGCACCACCTCGTACACCTGTGAGGAGCCTGAGCTTAGCATCTGTGCCTTGCTTCCTGGGTTCTGAAGTGAAGATAAATATCCGTTCTCTTCATCGCAAGGCGATTGTAGATGTACTGGACTTTGAATGCCTTGGTGCATCTTTAGAGATGCAAAATACCTTTTTTAAATTAAAAAAAATGTAAAGAATGGGCACATCACTACTCTAGAGTTAGATTCTCTTCCTTTCCAGTAACCTGCGACCTTCTTCCCCATCTCCCAGGCTTCAGAGCAGTGGTGTGACAAGGGGCTTAGAGTTCCAGACAAATTCACTAAGAAATGGCATGCAGGCGCAGGTGGAGGAGCACAGTTGTTACATCCCCTTTCCGTAGGAAAAGCAAGTGCTCCGGCTTCTGTGTACAGTATCTGAACCTGCTGTGACTAGCAATAGAAAAGAGGTAGCAGTGATTAGGGCAAGTGTTGGTCTGGATCAGATCACGAGCATCTCTGTGCGTTGTTTGACTGATCTGGGAAAGCCCAGAGCACACACCCTCCTGGGCACGTGTGCCACAAAGGGAGAACAAGTGAAAAACAAATAATCCTTGATCGTTACTTGTTTTGCTGACAGCTTTTAAATTGGTGTTATTTTTTCCCCTCCAGCTGTACCGCCGTCTCTCAGAGGTCCTGGGGTTGAATGATGAGACCATGGTCCTGAGCGTCTTCATAGGAAAAATGTAAGTGTTCCTGCTTGCAGGCATCAGAGATTCCAGGGTTTATTTGAAGGTGTAACCAGGAAAACTGGAATATGAGGGAGTGTTGTTCAGTCTAAAGCTAGTAACATCTGGCTACTCGAGAGAATTACAGCTTTTATCAGGGCTTAAGTCACGCGCAATATCCAGGATTGATTTATCCACCGTGGATTCTAGCCTGGGCTATGGAGACACAAAAATAAGCCGTACACCAGGATAATGGATTCTCTTTCCAGTGCCTGCTTAGTAAAACCAAAGTCAGGAGGGGACAGCCTCAAGCACTGATGCCCTATCACTTGACTATTGGCAATCACCAGCCACGAAAGCTCTGCGGGGAGGGGACTGCTCCTTCAAAGGTTTTCTTTGCAAATTGTGCTGTTCAGTACCAGAGTAGCACAAGTCCTTTTTTTTTTTTTTTTTTTTTAAAACTCTTCCAACTCTGGTAGGCACCCTCTTCAGCCTGTTCCTTGGCAGCTCTCCTCTGGACCAAACCTGTCGACTGGCTTTTTGTCATGTCTTTGGCAGCCTCCATTAGCATTTTGAACCAATTCAGTAGCTCCAGTGCTGACGCCCAGTGCCCTGCGCCTGGCGACGTCCAGCCGCTAGCTCCCCCTCAACTTCTTTAGCATCGCCCCTGTCTTTATGTGCATGGGGCCTTGCCTACCCTCGCGCGCCCCGGCTGCGCGTCATCCCCAAGGGGTGAAATGGCTCTCCTGGAAGAAGCAAGGGCTACTAGAATTCTGCAGCTGACAGTGGATGGTGCAGGTGCAGAATTGCATACGTCTGCATGTAGTCACTGCCGCAGAATTCTCTTACCCTTGCTGCAGAAACCAGCCCTGGAGTGCCACAGAATTCCAAGGGCCTGGGTATGGGCCAGTGTAGCTTGGGACCCAAGTAGTGAAGATTATCTGAAGGATAATTTTCTAGTCAACCAAATGTAAGTACAGTAATTTTATACCAATATTTTGTGGCTTGTGATGTCTGTGGTTTCGGTGGAGGGTGGAGCTGATGATGTTGGGTGACTTCTGAACTGGAAGAATCCGCCGCACAGCAAAGGGGAAGCTGAGCAAACCCCTCTGATCCATCCTTCTTGTCCTCTTCCCTAGCATCACCAACTTGAAGTACTGGGGTCGATGCGAGCCTATCACCTCCAAGACGCTGCAGCTGCTCAATGACCTCTCCATTGGATATCCTTTTCAGAAGAGCTGTTGGGTGTGCAGAACACTTAAACCTCAGGATGGGGGAAGAGTGACCCAGATGCTCGGCTGGAACAGGAGCACTCTGCGTCTAACAGATTGGTCAGCCGCTTCGTCTTCTGGGTAGCGGGAAGAGCAGAGTGCAAGTGCTCGGTCGACGTCTTTACCTAGCTGTTGAATTGCAGTGGATGGCTATAATGCAGTTATTTTTATTTTGGATCTTAATTGCTTTGTAGCTTACTTCCACAGTTAATTTGTTTACAGTCTGTCTTACGGTCTTCTGCTTGTTTGTCCTGACAGAGTAAATAAAAATGGTCAGTTCAGGTCTCTACTGTAGAGATGTATGTAACTTGGTTGCTCTTGAAGCAAACGGAAGAGAGGCTAGAACATACTGAATAATATAGATGTAAGTCCCCTTCAGTTTTGCCCTGGAAAGTGCTTTGCAAGCATTGCAAGGAGTTTTCTGCTGACTCTGCTGCTTCCTTAACACCCCCTTTACATACAGCAGTGTTAGAAAGCTGGTGAAACTGAGCGCCGTACAGTTCATGCTGAACAATCACACGGTAAGTCCTTTCACCTTCTGCTTTTCGTCTCACAGCAAACTCCTCTATCTGCCTTTGTGCAGCTGAGATAATCCCCTAATTTTAACACCTGGACACACTTTTGAAGTTGGCCTGTCTCCCAGATGCTGCCATCGTACTAGATGAGCCTCTAGAAAATGTGATCTGTGTTCCATCTCCTTTTTTTCAAAGCCTGCTCTTCATTTTTAAGGGGCTGTAATTACGTGGTCCCTTTCATCCCCGAAGGGTTAATGGGGGGGGTCTCTCTACTCTCCACTGAAAGACAGCCATCTCCAGAGTGAAATGCAGGAGACAGCTGATACTGCTGCACATGCAGGCAGACAGCAGTGAGCACTGTTTATGCAATTTAATGCGAAATGTAACAGCATTTCAGTGCCCCGGCTTTCATTCTAAAAGTGCTGATTGGGGAGAAGTGCCATCAGTTGCAGTGGTCAGGATAGCAGCCTTGTTCCTTGGTCACTACCGCTCTGGTACTCCCTGCGCGGATCTGGGGTGCTGACTTGAAATCAAAAATGTTAGAATGAGCAACTAGAAACCAGCAGCAAAGCATCAGATTTCTGACTTGCCTCTGGGAGCCTGTGGTCATTTGATGCTCCGATGCTGTGGCGATAGGACTCCAGCTCCACATCCAGCAGGTCTGCATTGGCTGAACGAGGCGCTGTATTCCTTGAGCTAGGGGATATTTTGCAGGCAGTCCCAGGTCCTGTGTTTGGCCCAGAAGCTGCGTTTGGCCTGCATTGTCTGGGGCTACTGTTTCCGTGGAGAATGTGGGCAGAGTAACTGGGGGTCTGTCTGCAGAGGGCTGGTTTTCAGCAACCTTAATGCCTGAAGGGTCCCCATGAGTGAGGGGGGGCAGATTGCTTCTGTGCTCTGGAGGCAAAGCGAGACTTCCTTGTTCATCTGGTCCTGGGGAATTCCGAGATGAAAGATGATAGCTGGTATCTTTGCCAGCAAGATAGGACGCTGCTCCGGGGTGTGCAGGTGCGGTCCCTGTTGCCCTCTGCTGGCCTGTTCTCCCGGATGGCTGACAGATGCGGTTAGCGAGATAACCGTGCAACTCCCCGCTTCCCATCCTTGCAACAGGCTTGGAATTACACAGGGGAACGCGGGATCCTCAGCCCTTGATACAGGAGCCCATTCAAGGTGGTGGTTTCCCTTTAACTCATCTCTTCTCTTCCATTTGCAGAGTGAGCACTTTTCCTTCCTGGGTATTAACAATCAGTCCAACCTGACTGACATGAGATGTCGGACTACATTCTACACTGCACTTGGGCGTCTTCTCATGGTGGATTTAGGTACTTGGGTCTTTTCCTGGGAACCAGAGCAAAATGCTGACTTTGTGGTTTGGACGCTGGGCTTTGCAGTATGCTGGGTCCTGCTATTTAGGGAGCTGTCAGCTCCTGCAGGAAAGGATGCTGGAATGGGAGAAGCCAAATGGGATAAGAAAACGGAGGGGAAAGGAGCTCAAGAGTGGGTTTGATGCTGTGTTGCTGCATACAGGTAGTCCAGAGGTGCACACCACCAAGACTGGGGCTAAATTTTTCCTTCATAATATTCCAAATATTTTTCAATATTCAATATTCCAAATATTTCCTGAGGTGGCAGGATTTGTTTTAAGTCTTTTCTCTAAGTTAAATATTGGCAGTGATAGATCACCGGTCTGGAAACCTGTGGTCTCCCTGCCTCTAGCTCCGTGGGTGAGCAATGTCTGAATGTCTAGCACAGGCAGTACTGCAGGGCGCAGGATGTGCACTCTACTTCCTCCTGATTTCTTTTTTCCCCCCACCTCTTTCAGGGGAAGATGAAGATCAGTATGAGCAGTTCATGCTTCCCCTCACAGCTGCCTTTGAGACTGTGGCACAGATGTTCAGCACAAATACTTTCAATGAACAAGAGGCAAAAGTAAGTTGGGCAGGACCTTCCCTGTTATCCATGCTCTCCCTGCTCTTTCCTTAGGGGCTTTGACATTTTCAGTTCAGACAGACAGGAGAGAGCCAGTAACTCCTGCAGAGCGAGAGCCTTTCTGCCCTCGGAGTGAGACAAGTAGATGCTGGAGTGATAGGTGCTTCTCTTTCAGTATATGGGGGAGCAGTGGTGTCCCTGTATTCCTTGGGGTCTAGGTGTAGTTCATAATTGACGCAGTGAGCCTCATCTGCCAGCTGTCCTTCTGCGGGGAATGAAATACCCCAGTACTGTCACTGCACTGGCTCAAATTAAAGAGGGCTTCTGGCACTGAAGAGGAAGAACTGTCCAACCTGGGATTGGCATCCGGCACAGAAAGGCTGTATTGCACTTGGGATTGGAGGAAGGGAAGCGGCTCTGGGCTGGTGGAGCCAGGGAGGGAGAGATGCATATGTGTGTTATGTTTTAACGTATCTTTTCTTTTTGCAATACAGAGAACTTTGGTTGGTTTGGTGAGAGACTTGAGGGGAATAGCCTTTGCCTTCAATGCCAAGACCAGCTTCATGATGCTGTTTGAGTGGATGTATCCTTCTACTGCCCTAAAACTTGAGTCATCCTGTCTGTCAGAGGGGAGAACTCTGGCTGGCTGCATCCAAATGCCCTATTTTCCCTGCTAAATCCTGACTGGGGTTTCTCTTCACTTTTATAGTGCTCGGTGTCCTGTCTCTAAGCCCTAAAATAGATTTGACTTGGTCTGTCAGCAACCAGGTCAACCTAGAAATCTGCTCAAAGCTGAACTGTTGGGGTTTTTCCGATTGGACCTAAAAAGATTTGACCTGTAAAGTACAAAGGCCTTTAACGGGATGCTTGTGTCTCAGCAGCAGCAAAAGCTTTCTTCTTGCTCGCTAAAGCCAACAGCAGTTAGTATCTTTGTCCTCTTGGTGAGAGCATAGCTGCTCAAAGAGCACCGTGTCTGGGCTCCAGATTTCTCTTTGGCTGGTAAAGGTCAGCTGTCTGTTGCAGTGACAGATCTTTGTATCTGTCTTCCCTTTCATTCAAAACGTTTCTGCTTCTGGTTTGTCCTAGTATAAGAAGTGTGTGTATGCAACTCCAACGGATGTAAGATTTTTTTTTTTAATTTTTTTCTTTTTCCTGTGATAGAGCAGACCCCAACAAGCAGCATCTCTGTTTAACCTCGTTAAGTAAGCTCCTTTGCAAGGTTAGGGTGCCAGTACACAAAATACGCCTTTTTGGTAGAAGTTGTAACCTTTTCTCTTCATCCAGAGCAACAAAGTTCCTTAGCTTTCACCTTGCAGATACCCATCCTACATGCCAATCCTCCAGCGGGCAATTGAACTCTGGTACCATGACCCAGCCTGCACTACACCTGTCCTCAAACTGATGGCCGAGTTGGTACATAACAGGTATGAACCTCCAGCATCTGAAAGCTGGCAGGGATTTGTGTCCATCTGCTGCTTCAGCCTTTGTGTGGGTGTTGGTGCCCACTTGCGTTTTCTCTACTTCAGTCTATTTATGCCATAAAGGCTGCCAAGGGGACAGGGGGGAAACTGGCGTTGTTTCATAGAATCATAGAATTGTTGAGGTTGGAAAAGACCTTTAAGATCATCCAGTCCAGCCATTAACCTAACACTACCAAGTCCACCACTAAACGGATTAAGGGTAGAGTAATAATGAATTTCATGTTTCCTGGCTTGGTGGCTGGATTATTTTTTAATGAAAGTAAAACTAGGAACCATAGTAGGGATTTTTCAGTAGGAAATTTCAGTAGGGAAGAAAATGTAACGGTTCAGATATCAGCTGTGTCATGACTCGGACCAAGAGACACGATCAATAAGCACTGAATTTATTCAGCATCTGCTTCCAAGGACAGTGCTATAAGATGGAGGCAGGCAACTCATGTTAATTTTTAAAACCTGTGTTTAAAATGAGTGGTGTTCTCTCTGGCAGCCAGGTGACCACTTTTGCTTTTTAGCCCTTTTTGCCAGCAGAGAGATACCTCTGATGCTATTCAGATAATTCAGAAGCTGTCTAATCTGGCAGTGGAAGGTTGCCAAGATGTTGCTCTGGCTTACAGCCAGCTGAACACAACCCTATAGGAAGGGCCCGTTGTTAGAGCCGAGTGGAAGGGACACAAGGTTCAGATGCAGTCATTTGAGAGTTGACTCTCCGTGCTTGTCAGACTGTTTGCCACATCCGAGCGGCATCTTTGCAGTAGGACAATCCTTACTGGAATACGTCCACTCATTTATTTCAGAGGTGAACTGGACAACTTGCTGCGCTTCAATTGTAAGATCTATTCACTGTAGGGGGAAAAAATGCCAAGCTCTGAATTCTTGGTCGTGTTATGAATAGGAGCTAGTCAGCCTGCCCTACAATGCTGCTTCCAAGATGTTTGCTGTGTTTGTGTACAGTAGCCTAGTGACTATTGCCAAGACAGGATTTCCAGCCTCGATCCTGTAATATTCCTAACGTCTGTGAAATATAGGCCCTTTCTTCTGCGACAGCAGAGCTTGTCTGTCCCTAAGTGGCTGTGTCCTGTCTGGCTTTGGTATGAACAGAGTATTTTCTACCAGACCCGGGTGTTTTGTTGAACTCTGGGGAGCAGCCCCGGGAGGAGGGTGCCCCAGCACGCAGCAGCACATGGAGGTGCTGGAGTATTAGCTTTTATTTTTACTCCCAGGTATGTTTGAGCTCCAGTTTATTCCCTGTCTTTCCATTAGATCCCAACGGCTGCAGTTTGATGTGTCCTCACCGAATGGCATCCTGCTCTTCCGAGAAACAAGTAAAATGATAACTACGTATGGTGAGTATCCAGCAGGTGGGATCCGGGCAGGCTCGCTCTGCCCTTGACTCCTCCGCTTGCTTGAGGAGTGAGGGCTGGGGCACTTGCCAGCTCAGAGAGCGAGCCCGGGTTTGGAAGCAGTGCCAAATCACTTGCTGAATGCATACTTAGATACGGGAAGATGCTTCTGCTTGAAGTGCTGGGTAGGCAGGCAAGCAGGAGGGGCAGGGTGTTTGCCATGCAAATTGAGGGAGAAAATGACAGCAAAGGAGCAGGAGCCCAGCCAAGCTCCTTGTGAGTGTGCAAGGTGACATGGGGTGAACCCGTGAAGCAAAGGGAGAGCGATCCTGGCCTTTTGCAGTCCTGTTTCCACAGCAAAATTACGTGCAGTTGTGTTCTCCCATGGTTCCTAGTAGAGTCCCATTTTTAACTTGTAACTTAACCTTTGGCTGGGCAATAAGTCCTTGGTGCTTGTGGCTGACTTCAGCCACCCCTTATGGCTCTACTGTTGTTTTTCCTGCACCCTGGGGGAGACAGGGTTTGGATGTGGTTGCTGAAATACTGAGTCCGCTTCTGTGCTCACGCAGGAAATCGTATCTTAACGCTTGGGGAGGTCCCAAAGGATCAAGTCTATGCCTTGAAGCTCAAAGGGATTTCCATCTGCTTCTCTATGCTGAAGGCCGCACTGAGCGGAAGCTACGTCAACTTTGGGGTCTTCCGTCTGTACGGGGATGATGCACTGGACAATGCCTTGCAAACTTTTATCAAGCTTCTGCTTTCCATCCCTCACAGTGACCTTCTGGTAAGCTGACACCCGTGATTAGCAGTGTAAACACGTGGCTAGGGAAGACAGGGTTGGAAGATTATACAGTAAAGGAATACTTTAATCACAGAGACGAGTGAACTTGTGCCACTTCCTGGAACCCCAGCTATAGGCACAGGCCAGCAGGAAATTACAGCTCCTGGAATGTGCAGCGGCAGGCCCTGCGTGAAGGCTGTAACCCCACCACCCGAGGCCCCGCTGGGCAGCCCCAGCGCTCAGCTCTCCAGCGGGGTACGCTCCAAGTCTCAGCAGGGCAATTACCAAAATAATTCCTCCTCTATCTGAAAAACACTTCCTGCGAGTGAAGGATTGTTCTTCCTGTATTGCCTGTGGGCAGAGATCTCGATGCATCAGCAATTACAGTGCAACCTGCTTGCTGAAGACATCACCTACAGAGTCTTGCTCCTATCCAGACCTTGTATACAGAAATCCATTTTGCAGCAGAGCTTTGAGACCCACCAGCACGGTCCTACTTGGCAAAATATGGAGGAGGGCAGCGTATATTCCTCCCAAGTCTTCCATAGCAGGATCTGAAAGAAGTTGTTGCCATCTCTGTGACTGCATTCAGCATGTTCTTGATTTAATAGACCGCTGGCCAAACCATTGCTCTTGAGACACGCAGCTCAAATACAACTCTTGAGACGGGGCTGCGTTGCAGGACTCCCAGCAGAGTCCCCCCGAGTCTGGGGGCTGCTGAGGGGTCTGTGGCACCGACTGCAGCGCAGGCTGCTGAACCCAGCACTGCGCATGTTGATTTTGCTGTCATCTGGCACTCTGCGCGGACACCTGGAGAGCCATTCCTATCTCCGCATCTCCAGGACTGGCACTAGTCAGCTAACGCTCCCCATTTAGAAAAGAGCAAAGCAGTGGGGGAAGATGGTTTGATATAACAGTGTTGGGAACCTGCTGGGCCGTTGTTGCTGGAGCCTGTTTGGAAGGCTCTTGGTGGGGGAGAAGTGGGGAAAATATGTTGGCCCATAAATTATGCTGTGAGAGAGGTTGGTTTGTTCTCTTTCCAAGAGATTCAGTAAGCATTTTTCAGGTGATTAATGAATGGGTTGGGTCTAGCAGAAAGCCTTAACTGATGGTTACGGGCTAGCCATGAGGCCTTTAAAAGTCTTTCTCTCTTCCTTTCTCTGCAGGATTATCCCAAGCTCAGCCAGTCATACTATTCCTTGCTGGAAGTTCTTACCCAGGACCACATGAACTTTATAGCCAGTCTGGAGCCTCATGTAATCATGTATATTCTCTCTTCCATTTCAGAAGGCCTCACTGCACTAGGTAACCACTTCTGCTCTCTGTTGTGCTCTTAGGGCTTTGATTTGCAAGCAGGGAAAGATTTTGGTTGCTTTGAATGCCTGGTATTTCAGGCTGACAGATAAATTAAGACATACCTTGTGAATGGGTGGAGGAGTTTCACCTCTGTTAAAGCTGGAACATTAGAGATAGCGAATGTGGCGGTGAGGAGGTTGCTGACCTGTTTCGGGTTAGCTGGTTCTTGCTTGTGAAGTCCTTAAAAGGACTCGGATAAATGGCGGTGTTTCCCTGGGAGCCTGCCCAGGTGCATCTGCGCAAGGGAAATGGCTGGCAGCACCCCAATATCTTCCCCCTCTCCTATTCTTGCAGACACCATGGTTTGCACAGGCTGCTGCTCCTGTTTGGACCACATTGTCACCTATCTCTTCAAGCAGCTGTCTCGCAGCACCAAGAAGAGGACCACACCTCTGACCCAGGAGAGCGACCGGTTCCTGCACATTATGCAGCAGCACCCGGAGATGATTCAGCAGGTAAAGACTGAAGGCGTAGGGCCTTGTTGTGGCATGGCGTGGTAAACTCCCAGATAAGCCCTGAATTTTCTTAGCGTGATGTAATGTGGGGGCTGCATGCTCCCTGCTCTAGAGCCCCAGGCCTTTCCAGAGCAAAAAGGATTTTTTGCTAGTATTGCATCTCTCCTACGCATTCATCGTATGGTAGATCTGATTCAAAGCCTTGTTTCAGGGCTGTGGTTCTCCCTGTGCAAGGAACACCATTTTTGCATTTCAGATATGAAAGGAAGTAGCCAAAAATGAGCTTTTGTCTTTTTTTTTTTTTTTTTTTTAAAAAAAAAAAAAGAGAAACACAGTTATGGGTGGTGCTGGCAGTTCATAGAAACGAAGCCAGGAAACATACCTTCAACCAGAGAGCATGTGCTCTTCTGCTGCTTTAAAAAAAAAAAAAAAATCAGGCTTTGTTTAAATCCCTGGAACAATTCAGTGGTACATGTGCACTCACAGCAGAGCAGGCGCCATGGGGTCCCCGTGCTTAACAAGGCTCTGCGTAGACTTCAGCATACGGGAGCAATCTCTCTGCCGTGGCGCTCGTGTCGGGACAACGTGGAGGTTGGGTTTGCAGCCTGTTGGAGCACGTGCTGCCTTGGCACTGTTCATGCCTGCCTTCAGAATGGCCTCTGCAGGGCGAATTTGATAATCGGGGGTTTGTTTTTTTTTTTTTACATGCTGGTAGCACATCTGCCATCTGTCTCCTGCTTCCATCCGCAACACCTCCGATACTCACGGAGCTTGCTGGGATTTGTCTTCTCTCTGAGTCAGGAGTGTGTGCAGTGGCAGGGGATCAATAGCGAGCTGAGACATTTTCCTTGCTTACATCAGGCTTAGCTCAGCATATACCTACATGTACCGCGTAGTTCAGGTACCTCTGTGTCACTTAATGACATGTGTTTCTGCTCACAGAGGTTTAGGTGCTCCAGAGGGCCCTGCGTCGGGGTCTGAATATCCATACCTTATAGCAAAACACTTACATGCCTCTTGCCTGGCTGTACTGCTTTGAACACCAGTGCTCGGTGCATTTCTGACGGCGTTATCCAGCTTCACTCGCTGGTGCATGTCAGCGTGACTCCCACGTGAAAGCAGGGAATATTGTTCTGCCTTTGCTGATGTATCGAATGCAAAGAGAAACAGTGTTTTGGGGGGCTAGAAGCTGTGTTTTCTGAGGATTAAAAAGAGAAACTGCATCTTCTAAACCAGCTAGGTTAGATACTGGCATTAGCCTAAGGAGGCTGTGGAAGGGAACGCAGACACCCCTAATGTGGACTAGAGGAGGCTCCCCAGGGCACCACGGCACGTGCTCTCTGCATTTAAGCACTTGCTCTTACCTTGTTTAAGTGAAGATGAGACAATCATAGAATCATTTAGGTTGGAAAAGACCTTTAAGATCATCCAGCCCAACCATTAACCTAACACTACCAAGTCCACACTAAACCAATTACGGGGAGAGTAGCAATTTCGTGTTTCCTGGCTTGGTGGCTGGATTATTTTCAATGAAAGTAAGAACTAGGAATCATTAAGGTTGGAAAGGATCTCTAAGATCATCAGTCCAACATCAACCCAACACCCCCATGCCCACTAAACCATGTCCCCAAGTGCCACCTCTGCCCGTTTTTTGAACACTTCCAGGGATGGGGACTCCCCCACCTCTCTGGGCAGCCTGCTCCAATGCTTGACTGCCCATTCCGTGAAGAAATTTTTCCTAATAGCCAATCGAAACCTGCCCTGATGCAGCTTGAGCCCATTTCCTCTTGTCCTATCGCTAACTACTTGGGAGAAGAGCCCAACACCCCCCTCCCTGCCCCCTCCTGTCAGGCAGCTGTAGAGAGCGATCAGGTCTCCCCTCAGCCTCCTCTTCTCCAGGCTGAACACCCCCAGCTCCCCCAGCTGCTCCCCACCAGCCCTGTGCTCCAGACCCTTCCCCAGCTCCGTTGCCCTTCTCTGGACACGCTCCAGCACCCCAATGTCCTCCTTGTGCTGAGGGGCCCAAAACTGGACACAGCATTCCAGGTGTGGCCTCATCTCTTTCCCCTGGCTGCCTTAGGGCAGGATGGAGTGTGTCAGGAATAAAATCATAGAATTGTTTAGGTTGGAAAAGATCTTTAAGATCAAGTCCAACCGTTAACCTAGCACTGCCAAGTCCACCACTAAACCATGTCCCTAAGCACCGCAGCTACACATCTGTTAAATATCTCCAGGGAGGGGGACTCCACCGCTTCCCTGGGCAGCCTGTCCCGGTGCTTGATGACCCTTTTGGTGAAGAAACTTTTCCTAATAGCCAATCTAAACCTTCCGTGGCACAGCTTGAAGCCATTTCTTCATATTCTAAGAGCTTTCAGCACCTCCTCCACGTGCCTTCAGTGAAGTTCTCCACTTCATGGGGGCTCCAGGTCCTCCTCGTGTTCCATGATGCCGAGAGCTCCGTAGCATTGAGGCTCCAACACTGGGAGCATCAAAGGCGAATCGTTGCTCCTGAGCCCGCACGGTGCCGTGGTGAGGAGAGAGCTGGGATGGAAGGGCTGGTTTTAAACCTCGCTCTCCCTCTTCCAGATGCTGTCAACAGTGCTGAATATCATCATCTTTGAGGACTGCAGGAACCAGTGGTCAATGTCTCGGCCTCTGCTCGGCTTGATATTGCTCAACGAAAAGGTAAACGTCGTGCCCTCCCATTGCAGCTGGAGGAGCTGTCTGGGCTTGAATGATGCTGGAGCCTTCGGGCTGAAGGGAGCAGAACGGTGTCAGAGCGGGTGGTTGGGAAGTCGGCACTTGGAGAGCTTGTGTGTCGAGGGAAGGGTGTCCAGCCCTCCCCTGCAGTAGCCTTGGCGCTAAGGAATCCTCTTAACTTTTGTAAGGGCACTAGAAGTCACCTGAAGAGCTGTAACACGTTTCCTCCCTCTTCCCAAGAGCCTGTTACGCGTGCTCTGTCCCAAAGGCAAGGTGACGATTCAGCTGAAAATTAACCCATCCTTCTCTTGTCTCGCCCAGTATTTCTCCGACTTGAGGAACAGTATAGTGAACAGCCAGCCTCCGGAGAAGCAGCAGGCGATGCACCTCTGCTTTGAGAACCTCATGGAAGGCATTGAACGCAACCTCCTAACCAAGAACAGGGACAGGTCAGTACGGGTCAGAGACCCTTTTGTGGGGCTGAGCCCAGCCCGAGGCGCGCCGAAGCCCACAGCTTAACGCAGAAGCGCAGACTCACGGGGAGCAAAAAAAAATCACAGGCGGATCAGGGCAACCTCCTGCTCCAACACGCTGCTCTGCCTTTTCCTTAGGTTTACGCAAAACCTGTCGGCGTTCAGGCGAGAGGTGAACGACTCCATGAAGAACTCCACCTACGGCGTGAACAGCAACGATATGATGAGCTGACGTCTCCCAACTCCACCTGTACAGAGCAGCATCTCTTTGGCCTGGCCCAGAGGGGTTACCGTTTCCGATGGAAAGAAAAGAGGGCGTTTCTAATCCCTGCTCTTCCCCAGGGCTGGATTGCGGCGCTCGCTTTGGGCCGTACTCCACGTCCCGAGGGAGGAGGGAACAGGAGGGGTGGTTGAGCTCACCGGGGCAGGGTGCTTCTGTTTCCGTGGGAGGGGGTGGAAGGGCATAAGCCAGGTGCAAGAATCCAGCGTCTCCCTACCCGAATGTCTGCGTGGAACGCCAGCGCTCTGCTGCAGCCTGCCTTGTATAAACATGTACATTTTTTCATAACATTTTGAACAAGGTTTATATTGACTCAGTTTAAAAAAAAAAAAAGAAAAAAAAAGTGTGATTGAAATTTTTACAGAGTCCTGGTGCACCGGTGCTGGCGTGAGGGTTGTGTATGCGAGTGAGGAAAGCGTGTCCTGCAGGCCTGAAGCTTTACTGGGCGAGGGGTGGGTGTGTGAAAGTGCAGAGATATATTTAGTGACAAGTGTAGAGAGAAGAAAAAAAAAAAAAAAGAAAAAAAAATTCAACAACAACAAAAAAAAAGGCATTGTAAAATTCCAAATGTATATTTTTTCTTATTAAGCCCCTTGAAATCACGACTTCCTGTTACTGTCTTGCCCTTGTTATTAGGAACTCTAAGCCATGCCGCGTGATCTTTCATTCGTGCTTGCTCGTGGGTGTCTCTCCCGTCCCCCGGTGTAGCAGTAGGCGCTGTCCCCTCGTCAACCCGCTTCTCGCAGGGCCCTCGCCTCCGGACCGACGCCGCGCCAGCCGCCTGCCCAGCGGCACTCTCCTCAATCTGCCTTCTTTTCTTTTATTTTGGGGTTTGGTGGTTGGTTTGGGTTTGTTTTTTTTTTTTTTTTTCCTTCCCCCCCATCTCAGTCGAGCGGGAAGCGCGCGGCGGGGACGCTCGGGAGCTCGCAGCAGCACACGCCTGCGCCCAGCCCGAGCCCGCAGCGCAGGGCTGCCGCCTCGGAGGGTTCTTAATAACAAGGTTTGCCTAGCATGAAGTATTTAACACCCCCTTTAAAATCTTTAAAATGACTCCGTATTTTTTTTTTATTTTTTTTTTCCCCCTAAGTCACCATAATAAATGTTTTGGATATAAAATTGACTTACAGAGGAAAGCTGATGGGGGAGGGAACCTGTTTGCCTTGTACTTTTTCCACTGTTGTTGCTGCTAGTCGTGTGCATCCTCTTGCTCAGCTCTACCCACAGACACTCGGTCCTTAGGGCTTCAGTTTCTCTTCCCAGACACCACCTACTCTTTAATTTTATTTTTCTTTTTTTTTTTTTTTTTTTTGTTTTCTTTCCTCTGGCGATTGTGTGTTGGGTCCTTTTTCTCGCGTGAGCAGATTGCTGGTTGACTTGTAAGGGTGTTTGCTGCATACAGTGTAAGCATTGTGACTGCAAATAAAACTTCAATGGTTTCTACTGAGCCGTGTCTGCCTGGGCATCGTCGCCTGCGCGCGGAGCTTGCCCCTGCCTGCTCGGGGGCGAGTTTTTCCAAGTGAAGTGGGTTTGAAAAAAAAAAAAAAGCATATTTAATCGCGTGGGTAGATCGTACTCTGGCGCGGGGGCCTTTTGCGGCGCAGGCAAAGGTCTAGCCAAAATCAAAGTGGATTCAGCGATACTTCTTAGCGGTTTTGGTCTTTCTAGGGAATGACCCTTTCAACACCTGCAGCACGAGGAATTTTTTTTTTTTTTTTTTACAAAACATTTATTTACAGTCTGCAGACAGCATCTGAACTGGGAGGAGCGGGGAAGGCGGGTACAGTCCTGCTCTCCCCCTGCCCGGGCAGGGGCACTCTGCCCCTCCTGGGTTCGGCACCGGGGGATCTCACCCCGATGCCGCTTCCCCCGGCGCCCTGGCGCTGCTGTAGACGATGCTGTTACAGCCCTCCCTGTTGCGAGCGATTTCGATGGCGAAAAACTGGATTCTGGTGGCTAGAAAGGGGAGAGGAAAAACATAACAGAGCAAATCCGTGGGTTCAGCTTCCGTGTAGCCTCGTGCACCCCTTTTTTAGCGGGGAGGGCGCTGGCTCCAGCCTGCACCGCGGCTCTCCGAGCCCGGCCGCGCCGGCCCTCGCTCACCGAAGATGGTGTTCTCCTCCGTGTAGTCTTTTCGGCAGTCGAGGCGGAGCAGGGTGCCGTAGTTGAAATCCTCCACCACCCCCTCGAACCGCAGGCAGAACGGGCGCCATTTCTAGGGAGAGAAGCATCCGCATCCCTGGAGCCCGGGGAAAGGGGCAGGGGGGAAATTCGCGTGTGCGCGTCCCTGCTCCCCACCCACCTCCTTGGCAGGCTCCGATTTGAGCTCTTCTGGGTCGAGCACATCGATTTTAAGATCCCTGAAGGTTTTCCTGAACTCGCTGTAGATCTGGTCGTCCACTTTGGTGAGGTTTAGAAACTTGGGGTCGACGGAGGAGATGAGCTACGCAGGAAGACTAAAGAATTAAGCATTGCCCCCCCCCCCGCTCCCCATGAGCCCCCCACCACCTTGCTTCCCCCCCAGGACTCACGTTGAAGTAGACCTGGGCGTGCTGGTGCGCCTTCATGGCCCAGGCGAGCTCCACGCGGGGCTGCGGAGGCAGGATTGGGGTCACCCGGGGGGTCCCCTCCTCCCCTTGGGGGGTGTGTGGGGGCAAAGGGAATGGGGGGCAAAGCGGGGACAGCGTGTGGGTGATGGGGGGGGGTCTGCGGCCAAAGAGACCCCCCCTGCCACAGCCAGGGTGGGGGTTCACAGGTGATGCGATGGGCCTGCAAACCCCAAAGCACCCCATCCTGTGCGGGACCCCCCTGGTGCTGGGTCCCCCCTCTGCGGGCTGACAGCCCCTCGGTGCTGGGGACCCCCCAGGACTGGGACTCCTCTCCTGGGGCTGAGACCCCCACCAGTGTAGGGAACCCCTCTGGGCTAGGACCCCCTCCCTGGGCTGGGGACCCCCCCTCCTCTCCCAGGACTGGGACATCCCCTCCCCTGGGGCTGGGACCCCCCTGGACTGGGAACCCCCAGGGCTGGGACCCCACCCCTGGGGCTGGGATCCCCTCCCCCAGGACTGGGACCCCCTTGGGACTGGGACCCTCCTGGACTGGGACCTCCCCCTGGGTCTGGGACCCCCCCAGGACTGGGACCCCCCCCAGGACTGGGACCCTCCTGGACTGGGATCCCCCCGGGTCTGGGACCCCGCCCTGGACTGGGACCCCCCATGGGGCTGGGACCCCCCCCAGGACTGGGGCCCCCCCGGGTCTGGGACCCCCCTCAGGACTGGGACCCTCCTGTACTGGGACCCCCCTCAGGACTGGGACCCCCATGGGACTGAGACCCCCCTGGACTGGGACCCCCCAAGACTGGGACTCCCCTGGGACTGAGACCCTCCAGGACTGGGATCCCCACCCCACCCCCAGGACTGGGACTCCCTGGGACTGAGACCCCCCAGGACTGGGCACCCCCTGGGACTGGGACCCTCCACAGGACCAGGACCCTCCGGGACTGGGACTCCCTGGGACTGGGACCCCCCCCCCAGGACCACGACCCTCTGGGACTGGGACCCCCCCAGGACTGGGAACCCCCAGGACTGGGACCCCCCCCAGGACTGGGAGCCCCCAGGACTGGGAACCCCCAGGACCGGGACCCTCCTGTACCGGGACCCCGCAGGACTGGGACCCCCCCCCCAGGACTGGGAACCCCCAGGACTGGGACCCCCCTGGGACTGGGAACCCCCATGGGGCTGGGAACCCCCAGGACCGGGACCCTCCTGTACCGGGACCCCGCAGGACTGGGACCCCCCCCAGGACCGGGACCCTCCGGGACTGGGACCCCCGGGACTGGGACCCCCCAGGACAGGGACCCCCCAGGACAGGGACCCCCCGGGGCTGGGACCCCCCGGGACTGGGACCCCCCAGGACCGGGACCCCCCAGGACCGGGAACCCCCGGGGCTGGGACTCCCGGGACTGGGACCCCCCAGGACAGGGACCCCCCGGGGCTGGGCCCCCCCCGGGCTGGCACCCCCCCGTCCCGGGGCCCCCCCTGCCGCCCCCGCACTCACATCGTTGCCGAAGGCCTCGGCCGGCAGCGACAGGGCGTGAGCGGCCGCCGCGGCCTCGCCGGGTCCCTGCGCGGGGAGAAGCTGCTGAGGGACCGGAGGGGCGACCCCGGCCCGGGCCCCGGGCCCCCCGGCCGCCCCCCCGGCCCCCCGGCCCCACCAGCCCCGCCGCCATCATCGCCAGCGCTGCCGGGAGCCGCGGCCACGCCCACGCGCGCCTGCGCCCAGGGGGCACCGGGACCGGGGGGGGGGGCGGGGGGGACCGCGGGGTACGGGGGCACCCGGCCGGCGGAGGTGGGACAGGGCGGGCACGGCGACCCGTAGCAAGGCGAGGTGGCCCATGGCACGGCGTGGGGACCCACGGCAGAGCGAACTGGCGAGTGGGAGGGCACGGGGAGCCCGGGCAGGGCGGCCCACGGCAGGGCACGGTGGTGCGTGGCCCACGGCAGGGCACGGTGGCCCGTGGCACGCCAAGGTGGCCCACGGCAGGGCACGGTGGTGCGTGGCGCACGGCAGGGCACGGTGGCCCGTGGCACGCCAAGGTGGCCCACGGCAGGGCACGGTGGTGCGTGGCCCACGGCAGGGCACGGTGGCCCGTGGCACGCCAAGGTGGCCCACGGCAGGGCACAGTGGCCTGTGGCACGCCAAGGTGGCCCACGGCAGGGCACGGTGGCCCGTGGCACGCCAAGGTGGCCCACGGCAGGGCACGGTGGTGCGTGGCGCACGGCAGGGCACGGTGGCCCGTGGCACGCCAAGGCGGCCCACGGCAGGGCACGGTGGTGCGTGGCCCACGGCAGGGCACGGTGGCCCGTGGCACGCCAAGGTGGCCCACGGCAGGGCACGGTGGCGCGTGGCACGCCAAGGTGGCCCACGGCAGGGCACGGTGGCCCGTGGCACGCCAAGGTGGCCCACGGCAGGGCACGGTGGTGCGTGGCGCACGGCAGGGCACGGTGGCCCGTGGCACGCCAAGGCGGCCCACGGCAGGGCACGGTGGTGCGTGGCCCACGGCAGGGCACGGTGGCCCGTGGCACGCCAAGGCGGCCCACGGCAGGGCACGGTGGTGCGTGGCCCACGGCAGGGCACGGTGGCCCGTGGCACGCCAAGGCGGCCCACGGCAGGGCACGGTGGTGCGTGGCCCACGGCAGGGCACGGTGGCCCGTGGCACGCCAAGGCGGCCCACGGCAGGGCACGGTGGTGCGTGGCCCACGGCAGGGCACGGTGGCCCGTGGCACGCCAAGGTGGCCCACGGCAGGGCACGGTGGCCCGTGGCACGCCAAGGCGGCCCACGGCAGGGCACAGTGGTGCGGGGCACATGGCAGGGCACGGTGGCCTGTGGCACGTCAAGGTGGCCCACGGCAGGGCACGGTGGTGTGGGGCCCATGGCAGGGCACGGTGGCCCGTGGCACACAGCAGGGCGTAGTGGCACGTGGGGGCACATGGCAGGGCACGGTGGTGTGTGGGGCACACGGCAGGGCACGGTGGCCTGTGGCACGCCAAGGTGGCACGTGGCAGGGCACGGTGGCCCGTAGCACACCAGGGTGGCACATGGCAGGACATGGTGGCCCATGGCACGCCAAGGTGGCACATGGCAGGGCATGGTGGCCCGTGGCATATGGCAGGGCATGGTGGTGCGTGGGGGCACACGGCAGGGCATGGTGGCCCGTGGCACGCCAAGGTGGCACATGGCAGGGCATGGTCACCCATGGCACACCAGGGTGGCCCACAGCAGGGCACAGTGACCTGTGGCACACCAGGGTGGCACACGGCAGGGCATGGTGACCCATGGCACACAGCAGGGCATGGTGACCCGTGGCACACCAGGGTGGCACACGGCAGGGCATGGTGACCCGCGGCACACAGCAGGGCACAGTGACCTGTGGCACACCAGGGTGACACATGACAGGGCACGGTGACCCATGGCACACCAGAGTGGCACACGGCAGGGCACGGTGACCCGTGGCACACCACGGTGGCACACGGCAGAGCACGGTGACCCGTGGCACATGGCAGGGCACGGTGACCCGTGGCACACCAGAGTGGCACACGGCAGGGCACGGTGACCCGTGGCACACCACGGTGGCACACGGCAGGGCACGGTGACCCGCGGCACATGACAGGGCACGGTGACCCGTGGCACACCAGAGTGGCACACGGCAGGGCACGGTGACCCGTGGCACACCACGGTGGCACACGGCAGGGCACGGTGACCCGCGGCACATGACAGGGCACGGTGACCCGCGGCACATGACAGGGCACGGTGACCCATGGCACACCAGAGTGGCACACGGCAGGGCACGGTGACCCGTGGCACACCACGGTGGCACACGGCAGGGCATGGTGACCCGCGGCACACGGCAGGGCACGGTGACCCGTGGCACACCAGAGTGGCACACGGCAGGGCACGGTGACCCGTGGCACACCAGGGTGGCCCACGGCAGGACCCCAGCGCTGCAGCCGGCTGGGTCCCCGCTCAGCAGAGCCCCCCGGCACCGCAGAGCTCCCGGGCGCCCGGCGGCGCAGGCAGCGGTGCCACGGCTGGCACTGCAGACCCCGACGTGGGGCCGTGTCCCATCTCTGTGCCCACACCAGTGGCTCCCTGGGGCAGCGGGGGGACACCGGGCCCCCCTTGACCCCCTCACCCACCACCCCGCTGCAGGCTGGGGCTCCCTGGGGACGCTCGGGGTACGAGGCTGACGCTTCTGCCGCAGCTTTTGGGGTGGGGGGTGCCCCTGCCTGGCACTGCAGCACCGGGGTGCTCCGGGACCGGGGGACACGGGGGCTCAGCAGGGACCCCACCTCCTGGGGTGGGATCAAGGGGCCCCCTCTGCTTGAGAGCTGTGGTGTGGGGCAGGGCTCCAGGCTGGGGGTCACACACCTGGGGGCTTTAATTGCCCCTAATTAAAGGGCTGGGGTGCTGATTGGGGGGGTGGGGGGGGCTCTGCCTCTATAAGCTGCCGGGGTGCGGGGGCTGCTGGGGTGTTTGGAGGCTGGAAATTAAATCAGGTGTCTGGGTGGGGAGGTTTTTTTAATGCAGCGTTAGTAACCAGCTGCATCGCTTCTGGGGCTGGGGTCTTGGGGGAGCACAAGGGGTGACATGCCCCGGCTGGCCCCGAGCCTCTGCCTGCAGCTGGTGTGGGGCTGGGGGGGTCCCACAGCTTGGGGGGAGCCCCATAGAATAGCGCTGTGTGCTTCCCCAGGCCGAGGGATCCCGGAGCCATGTCGCTTACGGACAGCATCGACACCGACAGCAGATCTGAGAAGCCCGTGTCCCTGATCTGGGGTGAGGCACGGGGTTGTCATCCCCCCTGCAGCATCCCTATGGGGCTGGAGGCTGCACCCCCTCCCCCCCGGCCCCCCACCCTGACCCCCACCTGTCCGCAGGGTGTGAGCTGAGCAGGGCGCAGGACTCCTACACCTTCCAGGTGCCGGAGGAATGGCAGTGCGAGCAGCAGCTGGCCCTGCGGACGGTAGGTGGTCCCGGACTCCCCCAAACGCCGGGGGTCCCAGACGTGGGGTGCGCAGGGGACACGGGGCGACGCTCTCCTCGCTCCCTAAAGGTCTGCGTGGGGGAGATGGCGCGGGATGAGTTCCACGTGGTGGAGATCGTGCCAGCCGAGGAGGGCAACGCTCGCGCCCCGGTGCCCATCGCCACGCTGAAGCCCTCCGTGCTGCCCACGGTGAGTGCCCAGCACGGGGGCTGTGGCCGGTGGGTGCTGTCACCCGTGGGTGCTGTCACCCTCCCCTCTTCCAGGCCACGCTGGTGGGAATGGAGCTGACGCCGCCGGTCACCTTCCGCCTGAGAGCCGGCTCCGGCCCCATCTACATCAGCGGGCAGCACGTCTCCAGTAAGTACCGGGGTGCTGCCGCCCTGTAACCCCTCGCCGGGAGCGGGGGCTCAGCCCGCCTCTCCCGCAGTGATGCCCAACCTGTCCTGGGATGAGAAGGAGGAAGAGGAAGGGGAGGATGCTGAGGAAGAGGAGCTAGTGGAGGAGTCCCCTGAGAAGCCCCCCAAGGGCCAAGCTGCCAGGAAGGGCAGCGCTGCCAAGGTGAGCGCCCCTGGGCCGGGGGTGCGGTGAGCGGAGGGGTCCCTGTGCTGGGGGTGCAGCCCCTCTGCTGGGAGCTTCCCCGTGCCCTGACCCCAGGGATGGGCGGCTCCGCGCTCCCACCCAGACCCAAACTGTAACGGGGCTGAGCCGTGACCTTCCTCCCTCGGGGAGGAAGAGTCACGGGCTCCGTAGAGAGTCCCCATCCCGCCTGTGCGTGCCTGGCCCTGCGTCTACATCTTCCTCTCTCTCCCCTAGAAGAGGAGGCTGGAGAAGGAGGATGAGCTGTGAGTATGATGGAGGGAAATGCATCCACCAGCCCTGCCACGGAGCAGCGGATTGCCCCACGCTGCCGGGACCCTGCACCCCAAATCCCAGCCCTCCCCTTCTCTCCCAAGCAGGAGTGATGTCTCCCCCGAGGATCCCCTTCCCGGCGAGGCAGGGGCTGGCCGGGGTCTCCCTCTGCATCCCCCACTTGCCGGTGGCAGCCAGGCATGTGGGCTGATCAGGACTGGGGGGGTCTTGGGGAGGGAAAGGGGCTGATGTGTGATGCTAATCAGCTGCTGAACCCAAAAATGGGGGAGAAACAGAGGGCCTGGCTGGCTGTGCCCGGGCTGGGGGGCCCTGTGCTCAGCCACGGCCCCATCCCTGCAGGGGAGAGGAGTTGGCCGGGGCAGGAAGGCAGCGGTGAAGAAGTAGCAGGAGCTGCAGCGGAGCCTGGCCAGGTACGGGGCAGCGGGGTGCGAGGGTCCCGACGGGGCTGGGAGGGGGTCTGTGCGTGCCCCCCATCTTATGGCTGAGTGGGGCTGGGGAGGACCTGGCCCCAAAGCCCGGGATGCCTGTGGGTAAGACTCTTTCTCCTTCCCTTCCAGGTGCAGAAGAGCCTGGAAAGCTGCTGGTTTGGTGTTACCCTTCCCCAATAAAGGATATTTTGCACTCCCGGCTCTCCCCGTCGGGGATGGAGGGGTTGGCGGGGGTGCGGGGGAGCATCCCCCAGCATCCTCCTGCCTCCCACCCCGGGCTGCGAGGACCCTCGTGCCCGCTGCCCTGGCCATGGCGTGCTGCCCACCCTGGCAGCATCCTTCCCCTCGGGCTGGGGGACGCCGGCGGCAGCCCCCCTCCTCGCCGTCCGGCGCGGGGTAACAAGTGTTGCTTGTGAATAGGAGACAAAGGGGGATTACCGAGCAGCAGGGAGATGATTATAACCCATTGACCTGGCCTTGGTCTGCAGGCAGCAGGTATTTGTGGAGGGTCCGGTGCCCCTCGGGAGCGCGCGGGGGACTGCTGTGTCTCAGATTGGCTCCGAGAGGGGAGCCGAGCCCGCCACAAAGGCCGGCTTTAGTCTGCTCCAGGTGTGGGGCAGGAGGGCTGAGCCCCCGGGGGCTGCCGGGGCTTGGGGGGGGGGACCCGGGGCCAGGTCAGTCCCCAGCCGCGGGGAGCGGGATGCAAGGATGGGGCTGGGGCAGCTGCCGGGCTGGGGATGGGGGGGTCAGGGGGTGCCCTCGCAGGGCGCGGACCCCGGAGGCTCTGGCCTGCGAGGGCCACACGCAGAAGGCTTTGACAGGCAGCTCTGTCCCTTCGGCCTTTCTTCGCCTCGCAGGGGCTGCTTGCACAAGCCAGCCCCCCCACCGCTGCGCTGACGGCTCCCCGGGACCCTCTGCCCCGAGCCTGGGGGGGACAGGCCAGGCGCGATGACGGCTCCGGGGCCATCAATCATCCCCTGCGGCTGGAGGGGCCGAGGCACAGCCCTGCCCTGCGGCCCCCGAGGGATGCTGAGCCCCGGGATGGGATGGGACGGGGACCCCTGAGCTGGGGGATGCCACGCTCGTGGTTATTGGGGGCTGCAGACTGTGTTTCAGACCGAATTCCTGGCCCAGGAGGTGAGAAGGCATCAGGGGAGGTCTAATTTGGGTCGTTAGCACTGAATCAGGCCCCACACCCTCCTGCAGCTGGGGGTGCAGGTACCCTGCTGATCTCCATCATGCCTTTCCCACATTGCCCCTCGCGCTGGTGGGGAAACTGAGGCACAAGCGTGGAGGCAAGCGGTTTCTGTGCTAAACCCCTCAATCCCGTGGGTTCTCCCGTCTGGGACACCCCACAGGGGTGTTTTACCCCCCGGGGCATTACCCCAGCTCCCTGCCAGGCTATTTATAAGGCACTTAGCACCTCCCTGGCCGAGCAAACGGAGCGTGGAGGGATGCACAGCCCCCAGATGGGGCTGGGGCAAGGGGGGAGCTGCGGCAGAGACCCCCAACACTAAACCAGCCAGTTAAACAAACCCCTCCCCCCGGCGCTTTTTCTCTGCGTGATGCCCAGACCAGGGCCATGCCTGGTACCTTGGCGTAAAGGAGGGTGGCAAAAAGCATCCTCCGTGCCAGCACATCCCTCCCCGAGGCCTGGCACGGATCTCGCAGCGGCGGGGGCTTTTCCCACCCTTGGTCCCATCGCCATGCCCCATGGCATCATCCCCCCCCATCTCCCAACCCCGGCATCCTCCCTTCCGCCGGGCGAGGCGGGGGGCTTCGCCACCCCCGGCCATGGGGACACCCCGAGCGCGGCTGAGCCTCCTCCCCGCCTCCCCCGTCCCCTCCTCCTGCCCCGGCCCCCGCTAAGTCCGATCCTCCTTCCCTCCGCAGCGCCGGCTGCCTCCCGGGAGAGGGTTCGGCCCCTCTTTGCACGGGCTCTCCCCACCTTTAAAGGCCGCCGCTTCGCGCGTCGCCCACCCGCCTCCCATCGCCAGCCCGGGATTGGGAGGGTGCTGCCGGCTCGATGGAGCGGGGGGCTGCGGGTGCTGCCCTTGAGGGTGGGCAGCCCTGCCTGGCTCGCAGCCGCCTTTCCCGCTAGCCGCCGCCGGAGGAAGATGCAAACCGGGGACTAGCCCAAGGGTGGGAGGCTGATGGGGTGGGGACGCAGGGGGCAGGATGGATCTGGATGCCCCCGAGGAATAGGACGCGCAGCCCCCAGGGCCGGAGGAGGAGAGGACCCGATCCCGGCTGCCTCCCCCATGCTCCGTCGTCGCTGCTGCTCCGGAGACGTTGGCATCGCACGTGGGCTCGCCGGTGCGGCCGCAGCCTGGGTTTCACCTGGTTTTTCCCTCGCCCGCCCCGAGCGCGGGGATCACCCCAGGAAGGAGGGGACAGGCTGCTCCTTGGCTTTCCCTGCCCCGGCGGGGATGTGCCGGTGGTGAGGGAGGGCAGGTTTGCAGAGAGCCCGCGGCGGTGCCTTCGGTTCATGCCGGTGTCTGGGGGGCTTCGGCGAGCGCCATGCAGCCCATCAGCCTGCAGAACCTCTCCATGTAAGCCCCGCGTGCCACTTGTTGCAATTCTCTGCAACCCGGGTTTATCAGTAGTTTATTCTTAGCGCCGTTAGACGCGGCTATTCCTCGCGGTGGGGGGGGATAAATCCTAACCCCAAGCAAACACCCTGGTTTTCTCCTTTTCTCTTTTGTCTCCTGCCGCAGATGTTTCCAGCTCCTCATGTTCTCCTGTCAGACCCAGGTACGTGGATCTGTTGTACTAACCCTGCGGCACATCTGGCTGCAGCCGTGGAGCTGCGCCGGGCGAAGGCACCCGCTCTGCCATCCGCCGAGCTAACCGGTTGCTTCGGGGATGTCCTTTGCACTGGCGGGGGGCTTTCGGGGCGGGGGGGGGGGGCCGGCGCATGCCCACCCCAAGCCGTACCCAGCTCCGGGCAGGGGAACGATGCTGCGAAGCTGCCCGCGGGGCTGGGTCCCCACCGGAGCCGGCCGTGCCCATTGGCGCCGGCATCGGGGGCTGCAACGGGCCAGCACTGGGGTGCGGGTGGCCAGGAGGCGCGTCCTCCCCGGACCCCTCCGGAGGGCCCAGGCAAGGTCAGCGGGGAAGCCCTCCCGGGGCAGGCGATACATTTCTTGCAGGCTTGCTCGGGGAGCGACGTGCCAAGTCCGTCAGCCTTGAGCCCTCGGGGCCGGGCTCTGCCCTCGCCCCCCGCCGAGGCCGGCTGCCGAGGGGGTTAACGGGGCAGAGCGGGGCTCTGGTCCCCCCCGGCAGCGGGGTGGTGTGAGGTTCGACACCCCCCTCCCCTCTCTCCCACCCCCCCCCACCCTCTCAGGCTGCACCGTCCCTTTTTGTGCGCTTTAGAAAGGCAGCGGCTATTAAAATGCACTGTTCCATATCAGCACCCTCTGCTCCAGAGCCCGAACAAAACCCCCGTAGCTGCCGGCCCCAGCAGCCTTAACACGCACTCAGAACCTTTTTTCTTCCCCCCCCCCCCCCCCTTTTTTTTTTCCCAAGATAAATGCTTTTATTTCTTTGAAAATGAGAGGGGAAGGGAACCGCCTTTGATGGAGAGGGGCCACCCCCCCCCACAGCCCACCTCCTCGCCCAGCCCCAAAGGCTTTAAAGTGGATCCTGGCAGGAAATGAGTCCCCAGGCGGACACAAAGGTGGTGGGGAGTTGGGGGGTGCATGGGGGGCAGGCAGTGCCCCCCACCATCCCGCTGCTCCCCCGGGGCCGGGTGCCCTCGTGCCGGGCTTTCGCGCCCAGCGAGGCGATGCCGCAGCCCGGGAGGGATGCAGGCGGCGGGTCCCGTGCGCCCGGCTGACGCTGCGCACCCCGAACCGGGCAGCCAGACCCCAAATGCTCCCTGGGTCTCCCCATGGGATGAGCTCCCGGGGTGCATCCCCCTGCCCGCAGCCCTTTTGGAGGTGGGTTTTGGGGTCGGCTCGGCCGGGGCCGGGGTCCCTTGGGCGGCTCAGCCGGCTGCGGTGCTGCCGCGAGCCCCGGCTGCCCGCTTGCACGGCGATGAAACCAACTTTTCTCTTAAGACGTGTGTTGAGAGGCACTGGCTGGAGCCCGGCGCGGGGACGGGGGCCGAGCACCAGCGCTAATCCCCCCCCTCCCCAGCGCATCCGCAGTCATCAGCTGCCGTTTTCCATGCAATAACCCTCGTGTGTCAGGGCTGTTCCGTTAGCGTAAGCCACAGAGCTGGTTGGGGTCTGCAAGTTGGGTTTGGTTTTTTTTTTTTTTTCCTCTCCGGCCCCAGGGCTGCTGCACGCTCAGGGGGGACCGGGAGGGGACGGCTCTGCTCCTGGGACACCCAGCCCAGCTTTAGGTGGGGCTCACCCATCACCAGGGTCCCAGCGGGCGTTTTGCAAGCGCCTTGCATCCCAGCCTGCCCTCGGTACCTGCCCGGGAGCCGAGGGTGCTGCCCGAGCAAGGAGATGCTGCTCGGTCTGGCCCCGGGGCATGGCTGGGAGCAGCAGCTTGACCCCGCTCCCGAGGGATCTGTCGGCTGCACCTGGAGGCGAGCATCCTTCCCCGGCGTACTCCTCACGCATGGGTTGCAAAGCAACACCTCTCCCTCTTCCTGCCCGCGACGCCGGTCGCTCTCAGGTCCGAAGCGTCTGCTCGGTGCCTTCGTCGCTGCTGGAAGGGGACCAGCGTGGCTGGCGAGGGCTGGGAGCTCGCCCTCGCCCGCGGACGGGGGTGGCGGGTGGGTCTCCGTGCCCCCTGGGGGCCAGCCCCAGCCCTCCCGCCCCGCCGGGCTCGCCGCTCCGTCCCCTTGCCGTCGGCTGTCCAAAACAAATTGATTTTATTTTTCCCTTTGTAAACAAAGGGGGAGAATCAACCGTCTCCTAATTTTAACCAGTACGTGAGGGACCAGGGTGCCATGACCGACCAGCTGAGCCGACGGCAGATCAGGGAGTACCAGCTCTACAGCCGGACCAGCGGCAAGCACGTCCAGGTGAACGGCAAAAGGATCACCGCCACTGCCGAGGACGGCAACAAGTTCGGTAAGAGGCCGGGGCCCCCCTGGGAGGGGTTTATCCGCAGCCGGGGACAGCCGTGCTCATGGAAGGGCTGGAAAAGGCTGGGGAAATGCTTCTTCCCGGAGGAGCTTTGCAGGAATGGGGGGCGCGGGGAAGTTTTAATTGCCCCGGCTGGCTGGTTTTATACCCAAAAAATTTTTATACCCAAAAAATTTTTATACCCAAAAATCCCTTAAATAAATCCCACGAGGGCACGGCTGCCAGCCAGCCAACCCTGACCTCAAAACCTCCAAAATCATGCACTTCTCTGATACCATGCAGCATTTATAAGCCCTATATTTAGGGTTTTTGCTTTCTAATCTCTTCCTGGAGTGAAACAGGCAGCTTTTCCTGGAGGAGAATCACCCGATCCCAGCATCAGCCTCTTAAATATCCATCCGGGGTGGGCACCACGGGCAGAGCCCACCCCGGCCGCATCACCTTTCCCAATGGGTTTGGCCAGGGACCCCCAGCCCTGACGCCGGGCTGATGGGCATCGCAGCCCCTCAAAGGCCAGGCTGGCATCCCCGGCATCGAAAAGCTTCGGGAAAGGTTTTTCAAAGCCTGGTGACCAGCGAGGCTGACTCGCCACCTTTCCAGGTCTTTCCCCGAATTCTCCCTGCTGGCTCGGGCTGTCGGGAGCGCAAGGCCCGCCAGGGTCATTGGTTTCGGTGTCAGCTCCCAACCTTTGCAGCCACCGCTGTGTTGTAGAGAGACAATGAGGAGGAGGATAATTAACCCACCGGGTGCTGGACTCGGTCTAGCCCTGCAGAACCCATTGAATCGGCGACAATGTGGATGCGCCGGGCGGGGACGGGGGGAGGAAGGGGCCACTGCTCTCCCCAGCGCCTTCATCAAACGCCCGGTTTGACTCTGCTGGGTTTTAACAAAGGCTCTTTAGCATCATGGCCGGGGAGCGTCCCCCGGCAAGGGCTGCCCTGCCCCGGCTGCGGGGGCTCGCCGTCCTCCCGGCCCCACCGGTGACGGGCAGGGTGGGATGCTGGGGGGTGAGACGGAGGCAGGGAGAAGGGGACGGGGGTGGTTTGGGTGCCAGGTGGGTACGGGTGCCAGGTGGTTGGGTGCTCGTGGGGGGTGCCACGGCCCCCGTGGGACACTTCCCCCTTGCTCCCTTCCTCGCAGCCAAGCTCATCGTGGAGACGGACACCTTCGGGAGCCGCGTCCGCATCAAGGGGGCTGAGAGCGAGAAGTACATCTGCATGAGCAAGCGGGGCAAGCTCATCGGGAAAGTGAGTCCTGGCCCCCACGGTGCTCGCCCTCCATCTGCCCCCGGTCCCGGAGCTCAGCCCGGGCATGCCGCTGAGCAGCCGGAGCCGGGATGCTCATCCAGGCTGGTCCCCGTGTCCCCAGTCACAGAGGCCGTGTTGGTGCAGTGGGGGGGCTCTCCCTGGCCCCCCAAAAGCTGCCAGTCCCCCTTCTCCTCCAGCAGCACCCGTGCTGCTCAGCCCGGCTCCTGCAAGGAGAAGCCCCCAGGGAGCTGGTCCTGGGGTCGGTGCCACGGTGAACGTGGCGGGGATGGGGTGGCAGAGGGGTGGCAGCACCTTGGGGGTCCCATCCCCAAGCCCCCGATCCCATCCCTGCGCCCCCAGCCCCATCCCTGCGCCCCCAGCCCCATCCCCGCGGGCGCTCAGTGCCCCTCTCCTCCTCCCGCAGCCCAACGGCAAGAGCAAGGACTGCATCTTCACGGAGATCGTGCTGGAGAACAACTACACAGCTTTCCAAAACGCCCGCTACGAGGGGTGGTACATGGCCTTCACCCGCAAGGGCCGGCCCCGCAAAGCCTCCCGCAGCCGCCAGAACCAGCGGGAAGCCCACTTCATCAAGCGCCTGTACCGCGGGCAGCTGCCCTTCCCCAACAACGCCGAGCGGCAGAAGCAGTTCGAGTTCGTCGGCTCGTCCTCCCCGACCCGCCGCACCCGCCGCACCCGCCGCACCCGCGCCCCTCACCCACGCACGTAATGCCCCGGATTCGTCCCCCGCACCGGGCCCTGCCCTCTTCATCCTCACAGCCTTCGGCCTCGCCAGACTCTGCCCCTTTTCCCGGCACCCTCCAGCACTGTTTCTTCCCCGCTGCTTTTCCTAAAGATGCTCTATTTTTATACTCCTCTCGGGCACCGCGAGCAGGTTGGGGAGCGCGCGCTTTGGGCACGGTCACCGGTGTCCATAGCCCCACGCTGGGCTCCCTTCCTCCCTGGAGCATCCCGTGGTGCCCACCTTCACCACCCACTACCTTTGGCAAACCCTCGCAGACTTGTCCCCACGCTGGGACCCCCGGCCCCGTTCCGGTCCCCGCAGGCATCCCTCTCGGTGCCAGGGATGGATGGGACCAGCCGTGAGACTGCAGGATGTCCCCACCCCGCGGGGTGCGGAGCCCGTACCCGCCCCCGCGCCTGTGGGACGCTGCGCCCGTCCCCGCGAGGGACGGCGGGGCACGGCGGGCGGCCAGGCGATGGGGAGCGCGGGGTGCTGTTCTGTCCGTCCATCTGTCTGTGCGGCTCTAGAGGGGAGACGGGGGTGCCTGGGCACGCAGGCGCCGGGGCCAGCACTTGTATCGCCGCGGCCATGGGGTCTCTGCGTTATTTATTGGAGGGGAAGGTCTGTGCCCTCTCCCGGTGTCACCAGGGTGCCGGCAGCGTGGGGACACGAGTGGGTGCCCACCAGGCTCCGCTGGCCAAAGAGAAAACCGCCTTTAGGTTATTTTTCTAGTCTTTGATGGGTTGGTTGTGTGTTTTTACAAGCTCTGCTGTTTCCTTTACGAGTCAGTTTTAGGCCTAAACAGTTAGACTTTGGAGTTTATTTGTGTAAAGGAGGAAACCCCGAGGCAAATAAAAGCGAGTGTCTAGACTGACGGGGCCTGCGGGAGTTTTCGTTCCGGTGCCGAGGCTTTGCCGCAGGCTTTGTGCCTGCGGGAATCGGGGGGCACCCAGCTCGCCCTTGGCCCCGGGTGTCCTCGCCCAGCCAGGGTGCAAGCACCCAACCTTTGGGGAGGAGGATGAAGGTGGCCGCTGCAGGGGACACCCCGTGTCCCCATCCCTGCCTGTGCCCCCCTGCTCTGTGCCCTGGGGGTGTCCGCTGCATCCCGGCGAACAGGGCATTGCCCCCGGCGTGGTACCCGGTGCGGTACCCGGTGTGGCACCCAGCGTGGCACCCAGGGCCACCAGCTCGCCCACCCCACGGCACCCACCGCTCGGGCTGTCCCCTCGGGCTCGGTGCCCCCAGCCCGTGCCATCCCACCCCCCCCATAATTGCTTTGCCCTCCGACAATGCCCTGGGAGGTGGCAGCCGGACGGCGGGGAGGATGTAATCCCTTCACCGGGCTCACCCAGCCCCTACAAAGCCCCGCCAGCATAATGCAGGGAGGGGGGAGCACGGCTGGGGGGGGCAGCGGGGAGAAAATTATAACAGTTTGAGTTAAATGAAGCTTTAAAGCAGAAGAGAAATGCAACACCCAGCAATTACGGCCGAACAATGCACCCGGCGCTGCCTGCCCAGGTGTGGCAGGCAGGAATTAGCCGAGCGGCCGGGGTAATTTTTTTTTTTCCCCTCCCGTTTCCTTCGGCCCCCACAACCCCGGCTCCTTGTTTCCGCAGGAATTTGAGACATTCTTGAAAGGAGAGGGCTTTGAGAAAGGGGCCGACTGGGTCCGGACCCTCCCTGCCCCCGCCGCCCCCTCCCCAATTTAGCCAAAGCTTCAAAGGTAGAGGAGTTCCCTTTGTGTAATCTCTGCTTTAATTTTTCCCCGTCCCTTTTTTTTACCCCCCCTCCCCTTCTCTTCTCCTTCCCAAGCCCTTCCTCTCTTTTCTTTCAGGGTTTTTCCCCTTCCTCCCCTCTCTTTCTTCTCGACCTCCCGGGATAGAAAGGGCTCGGAAGGGTGAGTCCTTTTTAATTATGGCTGGGGAAGAAAAAAAAAAAAAAAAAAAAGCAAAAAAAAAAAAAACCCTCACACTGCTTCATTCTTGTTTTTTGAGGTGAGACCCGGGGCGGGGGGCGGAGGTGGGGACAGGAATGTTCTCTGTGCAGAAAGTGCACTGGAGGGTGTCTCGCCCTGCCGCAGCGTGCCCAGCCTTTCCCAAGGCTTTGCTCTCCCGCGGGCTGGGGATGCTTGGGGGGGGTTTGGGATGCTTGGGGGGGCTTGGGATGCTTGGGGGGGCTGCGCAGCCAGCGAGGGCAGCTCCCCAGAGCAACCACCTCGCTGCAGGGGCCATGGTGCCAGCCCCCCCAGCTCCGTGGTCCTCGTACCCCGCTGGGTCCCAGCCCTGAGAGAGGGCTCCCGTGGGTCTGGGCATCACTGGGGTGGCAGGGGCTGGGGTCCCCCGGGGCTGGGGGTCCCCTGAGGCACATCCAGGCCAGCCCTCGCAGGGCTGCTGTCACTGGGCTCATGCGGGGCGATGTCCCCTGCAAACCCAGCAGCCTTGCGATGGAGCAGCACGGGCAATTTTGGGTCCGGCAGCTGCCTCGCAGAGGGGCACAGGGGCTGCGTGTCCCCCTCCCCGGGGCTGCGGGAAGGCTCCTCGCCCCCATCCCGCAGGGCAGCGAGGCTGAAGGAGGCTCCTGCACATCCTCCATCGCTCGGCGAGGCCGAAGGAGGCTCCTGCACATCCTCCATCGCTCGGCTCCAGCCGGTTGCGGCGGGAGGCGGTCGCTGTAGCAACGTGCCGTGCGGCGCAGGGGAGGGGATGCTCGGCGCAGGCATGGCTCCCGGCGGACAGGCAGAGCTGCCTGCAGCGGGCCATGGGCTCCTTTGAAGGTAGGGCCCTGCTACCCTCTGCCCCCGCGCCCCAGCAGCCCCCCTGGCAGGGGACTGGCAGCTGCCTGTCCTGGGTCTGGCTTTGAAGGGCATCGCCGGGATGAGGGGTGACCCTGCGGGGCCGGTGGGCGCACGGGGGGCTGTGGCGAGCGTGTCCGGGCTTGGCTTTCGGTGGGTGCACGCGAGAGGGTTCCAGAGCCGGTGTGCGGTGCTGGGCTGGGGCAGGATACATGCGTTTCCAAACTCCTCCCTCCCCCCCGGGGTGCGGGGCTCGTGGCGCGGGGGGCTGAGCCCACAGCGGGTGCCACGGCCGGTTCAGGCACCCGAGCGGCCCCGGGCGCAGGTGGCAGCCGCCGAGCAGCCGCTGCGGTCGTCTTCATGCTTGAGAAACTGGGTTAGCGTGGGGGGGAGGCAGCCGCAGCCTCGATTATTCATGGGCACGGCCCCGGGGGGCTGCTGGAGGGGCTGGGGCCGGTGAAGCCCCTCCAGCGTGGGGTCACAGCGGCATCTTAGGGCCAAGGCGGTGGTGCTCGTGGTCCAACTGAGCCATGCTGGCCCAGGTACCAAAGGGCACAGGGCGTGCACCCCTGGGTGTGCATCCTCCTGGACGTGCACCCCTGGGTGTGCATCCTCCTGGTTGTGCACCCCTGGGTGTGCATTCTCCCAGACGTGCATCCCTGGGTGTGCATCCCTGGTCATGCATTCCCCTGGACATGCATCCCTGGGTGTGCATCCTCCTAGATGTGCATCTCCCTGATTGTGCGTTCCCCTGGACATGCATCCCTGGGTGTGCATCCTCCCGGTTGTGCATCCCTGGTTGAGCATCCTCCCGGACGTGCATCCCTGGGTGTGCATCCCTGATTGTGCATTCCCCTGATTGTGCATCCCCCTGATTGTGCATCCTCCTGGGTGTGCATCCTCCTGGGTGTGCATTCCCCTGGACATGCATCCCTGGGTGTGTATCCCTGGTTGTGCATTCCCCTGGAGATGCATCCTCCTGAGTGTGCATCCTCCTGGATGTTTATCCCTGGTCATGCATCCCTGGCCGTGCATCCCCCAGCCATACATCCAGGGGTTCCAGCAGCCCTCGCTTGAGCCAGGAGGGAAACTGAGGCAGCAAACAGCATCGAGCGCAGTGCCGGGGAACGGATGCAGAAACGGAGCTGCTGTCACCAGGCAGCTCTCTCCCACACAGAGCCGGGAATAGACGCCGGCTCCCGGCGCTGCGGCACCAACGCAGCCCTGCCGCCCCCGGCGCGGTCCAGCCGTGGCACCAGTCCCGTGCCAGCCGCCTGGGTTTTTGGCCAGGCCTGCGTGCCGGGGGGCTCTGGGGGGACCGCGGCGGCCGCAGCCTCCCTGCCCTGCCCCAGCCCAGCCCCGGGCACCGGGCCAGCCCCACCGCCGAGCCCCGGGGGCTCTGCCCAAGGGCAGGGGCTGCACCACGGCCCCTGGGAGCTGGGGGGCTCGGGATGCGAGGGGCAGCAGCTCCCTCCCCGCTGCCCAGCTCCGGGCTCTCCCTGGCAGCACCCAGGGGCAGGGCAGCATCTGCAGAGGTTAGGGCTTGATATTTAGCAGATGCTCAACACCTCGCTGGGCTCTGTTGGCCCCGCAGATGGAACTCCCGGCTGTATTTCCCCTCCCAGGGCAGCGAGGGGTGGGTGCCGCCCTCGGAGCACCCCCAAACCCAGGGTAGGGGTCGGGCCGGATGGGGGGGTGCCATCCTCACCCACCACCCACCGTGCCGCAGCCCAGCCCACGCGCCGTGGGGTGCTCAGCCCCCCCTGCTCAGCACTGCGGGGCTCGGGGGTGCCAAAGCCCCAGCCGGGGCGGGGGGGGGTGCAGGGGGTGCCGGCCACAGCTGCATCCCCCGTTTGCGGTGGGGGCTGGAGGACAGGGTGCTGGGGACCCCCGGCACCGGGCGGGTTATTTCTGGCAGCCGGGCGGTGCCGGGCAGGCCAGGTTTATTTATGTTTTCCTCCCTCTTTGTGCCGGGGAAGCGGTGGGAGCGGGAGCGAGCAGCGGCGGGAGCGAATACTGCTTCGTCATGATGCCGGTTAATTCCTCCTCTTGTTCGGAAAGAGACCAAGCCAGCAGCAGAGGTTGGGGAGAGGCGAGCGGCACCCACGCACCCACCCACCCATGCATGCACCCACCCACCCACCCACGCACGCCCTACTCGGCGCCCAGCATGGGTTATCGGGGCGGCGGGCGGCACAGCCGCCGTGCTGGGCCCGGGAGATAGGCTCGCACACCCGCACGCTCGGACGCCCGCCGGTCACGCTCTCGGATGCGCGCCGCAGCGCGCCGGCGGTGGCTTGGCCGCAGCCAGGGCAGCTGGCCCAGCAGCCTGCGGGGTGATTGGGTGGCCAAGCAAGGAGAGGAGGCCAGGGGCGTTTTCCCCCCGCCGCTCCCCAGCTCCCCACGGCTGGAGGTATGGGGTGCCCGCGTCCCTAGGTGAGTGGCCGTGCCCGGCGTGGCTCGGTGGGGAGAAGGGAGGGAGGTGGCAGCGGGTGGGGGACACGCAGGGTGTCTGGGGGGGCCGGTTCGTCGGGGTCGGCATCGGCCACCTTTTGCTTTCCCGTCGCCGTGCGGTGCCGCCGCTCCCCCCCTCGGCGTAGCCCCTGCTCCCAGGGGGATGGGCACAGCCCCACGTCGTGTCCCCCCGTTTTTTCCGGGGGCTGCGGCCATGCCCCCTCCCCACGCCCGGCACTGCAAAGCCGGCTGCCCTTGCTGGGGGGGCCGCGGGGACGGGAAGGGCGGTGACCCGAGGCGGGGACGCCACGATTCGGGCTCCGTCGCTGATGGGGGCACCCCCCCCCCCCCGGCGCTCCCACCCGTGTCCCCTCTGCGGCAGCACGGTGCTCCTGGCACCCCGCTTCATGCCACAAACCCCCCCCAGGACACCCCCCCAACAGGGCTCGGTCGCTGCTGCTGGAGCAGACGCATCCCCTGCCCTCCTTCCCTGGGGACATTGCCATCAGCACCGTGTATCCCAAGGGAAGAGGCTGGAGCAGCCCAGCCATTCCCAGCCCCACTTGTAGAGTGAGTTTGTGGGGTCTCAGCACCGGTTTGGGGGGGGCACCCCCATCCCACTCCCCCCCGGCGCAGTCTGTGACGGGGTTTGATGCTCCCAGCATGGTGGGGCTGTGGTGGTCGGGGTCTCGCCATGGGCACGGGATTTTGGGGCCCCTCTGCTTCTCCTGACCCCATCCAGCCCCGCTGGCAAGGTACCGAGGGGCCAAACTCCCATCGCCCCCCTGCTGCCCAGCACTGGGGGGCTACTTGGGGGGGGAAACCAGGGTGCAAAGCCCGTCCCCCCAGCTCTTGGCCATGGATGGAGCCATCTCCCCGGGGATGGTCGGCTCCTGGCCGTGGGCGTGCGGTGCCGGTGGCCAGGTGGGGCTAAGCCTGGCCTCTCCCGGGAAGACCTGGGCCACCAGCTGCCACCTTGGTCCCAGGGACCCCCGGCCGCATCCCCCTGCCCGCTCTCCTGCCAGCCGGGTGCCTCGCCGCGGTGGTCCCGCACACGGCGTGGGGGTACCCAGGGACCCACCGCCCCGGGGTGCTTGATGCAGGGCACCCTGTGGGGCAATGCCCGGGGCCAGCAGAGCTGGGGGCTCCTCGGGGACCCGGGGGGCATCACCAGACCCACGCCGGGAGCCCCGGAGGGATGCGGCCTCCGTGTGCACCCCTGGCGGGTCCCTCCCGGCCCCTCCATGTGCGGGATGAGCAGGCTAATCCCATTTTAATCCCAGATTATGTGCCACGTGAGCCGCTGCCGGGAGCGGGCTGCGGCGTGGCCATCAGGGCAGGGGGGCCAGGGATGGACACCCCTCATCTCAGAGCTTTAGGGCGAGCACCGCGCGTCCCCATCTAAACTTGTTGGGGGGCTCGGAGCCTCCTGGCAGGGCTGGGAGCCCGGAGAGCAGCTGTGTTGGCCAGGATTCCTCGGATTGGGGGGGAACCGAGCAGCCGGAGGAGGTGGAAATGCCCCCTTCATCTCCAGCTGCTCCCGGATGGGGCCGGCGGATTGCTGCTATCCCCCCCCCATCCAGGGAAACTGAGGCACGGAGCAGCCCCGTGTCCGTGGGAGGGGAGATGGGCAGGGTGCACCCTCCACCCCAGGGGATGGAAAAATCCCAGGGGCCAGGCGCTGGCAGCTGGGGGCTTTTAAGGCCACCGAGGCGTCCCTCGGCAGGGCCGTGCCGGGCAGGGTGCAACGGCACGGAAGCAATGGGCTGTCGATAGCCAAAGGGTCGCTCCCCTCTGCGGGACGATGCTCCAGCGGGGAGGGAAAGGGCGAGAAACAGGACAAAGGAGGAACCGGACACCAGTGAGACGCGGGTCGGGGACCCACGTGCTCCCCGCCGGCTCGGCCCCGCCGCGATCGAGTTGCCGGTGGGGCCCCCGTGCGCAGCGGTGCCTCGGTTTCCCCCGGCGAGGATGCTGAGTGCCTCTCCTGCGCCGTGTTTGTTTGAGCTTTGCGTCAGGAGGAGGAGGAGGAGGAGGAGGCCGGGGCTGGGCTGGGAAGCACCGGACGCCGTTCCCAGGGCTGGCGGGAACCGTCTGTTCGGGGAACTTGTGACCCCGCCATGTTCCCCCCTGCTCCGCCGCTGGCAGGGAGCCGGGGCAGCTGCGGGAGCGGCAGGGTGTCCGTGCCCAGCGTGATGGCAAGGGCAAGGCGGGCAGGGAGGAGGAGGAGGAAGGAGAGGGGAGGAAGGCTGGGGGGTCCCTGCCCGCTCCCCCCTAGGCGAGGGGGGTCCCTGCCCGCTCCCCCCTAGGCGAGGGGGTTCATGCAGCCTGGCCCCGGGCCCGGGTGCCGAGCGCTCGATGGCTTTGGCGGCTGCGAAAAGTCAAATCCGGATTTCCTCGGGGTGGGGAGGAGGGAACTGGCCTCTTCCCGCTGCAGCCGCAGCAGCTCTCCCCACGGCCCCCCCGGGATGTGCCGTGCAGCCAGGCCAGCACCCCTGCAGCCCGGTGAGCCTCTGCCAGCACGCGGTCTGTCCGTCTGTCCATCCCTCCCTCCATCGCTCTTCTTCCCGTGCATCCCCGCCCAGCACCTTTCTCTCCCCGCTCTGGCAAAGCACCGCGGGTCCCCGCAGCATTGCCCGGGGAGGGGGGCACGGCGTTACCCCCTGCCCCCCTCGCCCCGCTGCCCCTCGCCCTCCTGGCCAGGAAAATCCCGAACACGTGCCGGGCCGGCCTTATCTTGGCGAGCAAGGGAGCGTGCGGGGACCCTGCCAGCGAGGTTGCCATGGGGAGAGAGGCTGCCATCGGGGCGGTGGCTCCCTGCCTGCGCCTGATAAGGTGTCCCCGCGTCCCCCGGCCCGGGGCGGGGGGACCGTGTCCGAGCTGGTTGTGCAGCCCCGGCACCGCTCGCCAGCCCTTCCCGGCATCTCTCCGCACCCCTGGCTCAAGCTTGTTTTCCTTCCCCACCAGCATCCGCATCCACCCGTCCCCACACCCACCCTCCCGCCAGCCTCTGCCGCTTCCTCTGCCTCCTGCTATTTGCTATCTCATCCATCTGCTCGCCGTCACCGCCACCACTGCCGCCGCGGCCCCGCCGCCTGCCCCCGGCCCACCCATGCCCCCCAGCCCCGGGGGGTGAAAGCCGGAGGCAGGGGGCAGCCCTGGCTCTGCCGCTGGAAAGTCTGAGCTCATGGGTGCGCGGGGCGGCCGCTGCTCGCCGGGACAATGACGCCTTGTACCGCGCTCGGTGCCAATCCGGGGGTGCCCGTCCCACGGGCGCGGGGTCCCGCAGACCCTTGGGAGGTGCTGGGGATGGGTGTGAGCGCGTCGGGCCCCCCCGCCCAGCGCCAAGGGCCGGGGTTTTTCGTGGCAGGGTGGTCTCAAAGGAGGGACGATGCCTGCGTGGAGCGGCTCAAGCCCGGCGCCGCAGGCAGAGCCTCCTCGTCCCGGCTCGACCCTTAGAGCCGAGGGCAGTACCTCGTGCCGGGCTGGCTGCCGGCAGCTGGAGGATGCTCCGGGCTTTGTCAGATCTGGTTTTTCTCCACCTCTGCATCCCGCAGGGATGGGCTCTGCGCCCGCGCCAGGAGCCGTGGGGCTGGGGGTCCCCAGAGGCGGTGGCACCGTCCCAGCCCTGTGCACGGGGGCGGGGGGCTTCAAGGTTGGAGGGCTCCACGCTGCTGTTGCTGTTGTCGCCTGGATTGCATGAGGTTTTTTTTCCAGTGCCTTCCCCTCTGAAAGAAGAAGTTTTGAGGAGAATGGGGAATTTTCCCTTTTGTGTGTGGCATTGTGGGTTTAAAGCACAGGGAGGGCTCAGGCCCGGGGGCTGTGGGGCAGGGGCTGAGCGCAGCACGCCCGTCCCGCTGCTGCTGGAGCCTTCTCGAGTCCGCTCGCTGCCGGTGGACAAAAGGCTTCATTACCTCTGCTCCGCTTGCCAGCACTCGTCAGCAGCCGCCGGGCAGCGGAGCCGGCAGCCGGCACGGGCAGGGGCGGCACGCAGCAGGGCAGAGCGCTGCGGGCACTGGGCTTTGCAGGGACGGCGGGAGGACAAGGCTGAGCTTCGCGCCGTCGCCACCCCGCAAGCCGCTGTCACCTCTCTGGTCTCCGTTGCAGAGGCAGCACCCGAGTCCCAGCCTGGCATTAGCACCCAGAGGGATGTGGAGCCACAGAGGCAGCGGTGAGTGGGGGGCTGGCATGCCCCACTGCCTCTCCCCCGTCCCGCAGCAGACCCGCAGCCATTCGGCCACCCCGGGGACAGTGGCGTCCCCTGGCAAGCCTGTCCTGCTGCCAGCGCCTGAATATTTGGCAATGCGGCCGTGCCGGCCTCATGCTGTGTTAGGGTCCGGTGCGTAGGGGGCTGCCGGGCTCAGCCCCACAGCAGCAGGGCTGTGGGGAGCGGGGCTCTGCCCAGCCCCACTGCCCTCAGGCACCTCACCCCAAGACCAACCTCGGGGTGCTCCGAGCCCACCCTGGCAGTTCCCCAAAACTCCTGCTCTCCCCATGCAGGACCCTGTGACTGACACAGCCCCTCCAGCCCGCAGCTGAATGGAAAGACTGCAGAAGGTAAGGGGGGGGGCATAGGGCAGGGTGCTGGGGGTTGGCGGGGTGCTGGGGACATAAGGCAGGGTGCTGGGGGCCATGGGCAGGGTGCTGGGGGTTAGTGGGTTGCTGGGCACATAAGGCAGGGTGCTGGGGGCCATGGGCAGGGTGCTGAGGGTTGGCGGGGTGCTGGGGGCATAGGGCAGGGTGCTGGTGGCCGTGGGCAGGGTGCTGGGGGCCATGGGCAGGGTGCTGGTGGCCGTGGGCAGGGTGCTGGGGGCCGTGGGCAGGGTGCTGGGGACATAAGGCAGAGTGCTGGGGGCCATGGGCAGGGTGCTGGGGGTTAGTGGGGTGCTGGGGACATAAGGCAGGGTGCTGGGGGCTGTGGGCAGGGTGCTGGGGGCCATGGGCAGGGTGCTGGGGACATAGGGCAGGGTGCCAGGAGTTGGCAGGGTGCTGGGGGCCATGGGCAGGGTGCTGGGGACATGGGCGGTGGGGAACCCTGCACCTAGGGAAGGCCCACAGGAGCTGGTGGCCAAGGACATCGGCAGTCACCCTGGGATGCTGCTAGCAGGGCCCTGCCTTCCTCCTCCTCCTCCTCCTCCTCCCAGCCCAGCCTGGCAGCTCCATCTAGTGGCAACGCGTCCTGGCCAAGCCACTGTCACCTCCCGGGTGTCCCCTGCCCTGAGCCACAACGCTGGAGCGAAGGAGACCCCAGCGCCCACCCAGAAATACCCCATCCCCTAGGACGTGTTGCCCCTGTGCACTGAGGTCCATGGGGGACAGGGGTGTCCCCGGGCCCCCCTGCCACGCCCCGGGGTCCCGACCGTGACCCTGAGCCCCTTCCTGGGCTGGCCATGCCGAGGATGAGCTTTGCTAAAATCTCCCCTTTTCCTTCCAGCAACCGCTGACCTCCCCTGGGAGCGTCTGTTCCTCCCGCGGGTCCAGCGTCCCCGGGTCGCCCTCCAGCATCGTGGTAAGAGGTCGCTCGCATCCCCCCACCAACATCCCTCCATCCGTGGGGCCGGGATGTGCCTCCCCAAACCCTCTCCATCGCTCCGGAGGGCCCACGGAGGATGCCAGCCCCGGGGGAAAGCCCTCCCCGTTCCCCAATGTTCCCTTTCTGCACCCAAAAATGAAGGGGCTTTGCCTTCCTTCCAGGCTAAAATGGACAACGAGGTTCTGGGCTACAAGGACCTGGCTGCCATCCCCAAGGACAAAGCGATCCTGGACATCGAGCGCCCCGATTTGATGATCTACGAACCCCATTTCACCTACTCGCTCATGGAGCACGTGGAGCTGCCCCGGAGCCGAGAGGTGAGGGCGCCCCAGGGCCACCCCTGTCCCCCGGTTGTTTTTGGGGGCCAGTGAGGGGAAGGCCCCCAGGACAGAGGGGTCCCGGAGGGCAAATGTGGGGCTGCTGGAATAAATTGCTTCTTGCCTTCTGCAGCGCTCCCTGTCCCCTAAATCCATCTCTCCGCCTCCGTCTCCGGAGGTGAGTACCAACACCGCTTGCCCCGGCTCTGGGATGCACAGGGGGGTTCCGAGGAGGAGGGGGTGATGCCGAATTGCGGGGGTCTCGCTGCTCACCGGCCCCGCTTGCCTGCAGGTTATCCGGGAGTGGCTGGAGAGCCGGACCCCCGGCAGCACCCCACAGCCCACCTCTCGCCAGGGCAGCAGCTCGGCCCGCAGCAGTGTGCAGCATTTCCACCGACCCGGTACGCTCCCCCCGCACCGGGACCCCCCCGGCGCTGCCTGACCCTCAGCCCCAGCGCAGGCTGGGGGGAGTCCAGGCAAGGGGTCGGGGCAAGCCCCTTTCCAGCGCCATGAGCTCCCTATTCCCGGCCCCCCAACCCTCTTTTTCCTTGCAGAGACCGACACGACGGAGCTCAACATATACAAGAAGCCTCCAATTTACAGGCAGAAAGGTGAGCGGGGGGTGTCTGCCCCACGGGACGGGGCACCCCAGGGCGCTGCCTCACCCCCCTGTGCCCCGCAGAGCACCATCCCGGCGCCCACCACGGGAAGCATCTCATTGAGGATTTGATCATCGAATCCTCCAAGTTCCCGGCGGCGCAGCCCCCAGACCCCAACCAGCCCGCCAAGATCGAGACTGACTACTGGCCGTGCCCCCCGTCCCTGGCTGTCGTGGGTAGGTGGGGAGCAGGGGTGGGCGAGGGGGTGGGCTGCACCGAGGGGTTTATCCCCTGGGGATGGATGTAAAGTCCCCTCTTTTTCCCCAGAGACGGAGTGGAGGAAGCGGATGGCCTCCAAGAGAGGGGAGGAGGAGGAGGAGGACCTGACGGAGGAGATGAAGAACCTGCGGGAGCTCCAGAGGCAGGAGCTGAGCAAGGTGAGGGGCAGCGCGGGCAGGTGGGCACCCTGCGAGGGGCTGGGGACGTGCTGGCACTGACCCCCACCCGTGTCCCTTCGCCCCCCAGGTCACCTCCAACCTCGGGAAGCTGATCCTGAAGGAGGAGATGGAGAAATCTCTCCCTATCCGAAGAAAAACCCGCTCGCTGCCGGACCGGACACCCTTCCACACATGTACGTGGGATGCTCTTCCCGCATCCCGTCCCTTCCCTACCCGGTGGCTCCGGCTGCCCGCAGCCCTGCAAGCTCCTGCAGCCCTGCCTGCACCTCTGACCGCCTCTCGCTCTCTCGTAGCTCTGCACATGGGGAGCTACAAGAGCTCCTCGCTGCCCGCCTCTGGCAGGAGCACCCTCACCCGGGTGAGTGGGCAGGCAGCTGCCCCCGCGCTGCCGGGGCCACACGGCCTCCGACGGGGTCCGCGGTGGCACCGCTCTGATGCCGTCCCCTGTCCCCTGTCCCCTTGCAGCTGCAGTCAGCAGAGTTCAGCTCGGCAGGCAGCGATAAGGGCAGTCCGGGTGAGCATCAGCCCACAGCGCGGATGCGGGGATGTCCCGGGGGATGCGGGGATGTCCCGGGGGATGCGGGGATGTCCCGGGGGACACAGGGGTGTCCCCGGGTGATGCGGGGATGTCCCAGGGGATGCGGGGATGTCCCAGGGGATGCAGGGATGTTCCAGGGGGATGCAGGGATGTCCCGGGGGATGTGGGGATGTCCCCAGGGATGCAGGGATGTTCCAGGGGGATGCGGGGATGTCCCGGGGGATGCAGGGGTGTCCCCAGGGATGTGGGGATGTCCCGGGGGATGTGGGGATGTCCCGGGGGATGTGGGGGTGTCCCCAGGGATGGAGGGATGTCCCAGGGGATGCAGGGGTGTCCCCAGGGATGCGGGGATGTCCCAGCAGATGCAGGGACGTCCCAGGGGATGCGGGGATGTCCCCAGGGGATGCAGGGATGTCCCCAGGGATGCAGGGATGTTCCAGGGGGATGCAGAGGTGTCCCGGGGGATGTGGGGGTGTCCCCAGGGATGCAGGGATGTCCCAGGGGATGCAGGGATGTCCCTAGGGATGCAGGGATGTTCCAAGGGGATGCGGGGATGTCCTGGGGGATGTGGGGGTGTCCCCAGGGATGGAGGGATGCCCTGGGGGATGCAGGGGTGTCCCCAGGGATGCGGGGATGTCCCAGGGGATGCAGGGATGTCCCTGGGGATGCAGGGGTGTTCCAGGGGTTGTGGGGATGTCCTGGGGGTTGTGGGGATGTCCCAGCAGATGCAGGGGTGTCCCCAGGGATGCAGGGGTGTCCCCGGGGGATGCAGGGGTGTCCCCGGGGGATGCAAGGATGTCCCGGGGGATGTGGGGATATCCTGGGGGATGTGGGGATGTCCCAGGGGATGCTGGGTGTCCCCGGGGATGGGGGATGCTGGGGCAAACCTGGGTTCAGCAGAGGGTGGGAAACCACTTCTGGGGGCTTGTCATCACCGGGGAGAGGATGAGGGGGGACGTGGCGGGCGTCCCCGCGGCTGAGCCCGGCTCCTCTCTGTTTTCCAGGCCTGCAGGTAAGTGCTCGTCTGGCTGCCGGTGCCGAGACCCAGCGAGAGGGTGATGTATGCCGGGGCAGGGGGGACACAGACGGACAGCGGGGCCGCATTTGTGATGGGTCCTGGTGGGGAGGGGGGGTGTACGGGTCCCCAGGCTGCAGCCCATCACCTTGGCTTCGGTTCGGGGGGGAGAGGGCAGCCCTTCGGGGAGGCGGGGGTCGCAGCTGACATCTGGCTTTGCCCCCTCAGAACGGCCAGCGCGGGCGCATGGACAGAGGCAATTCCCTGCCCAGCATGCTGGAGCAGAAGGTGAGCGGGGCTGGGGGCTGCGGGGGCCTGGGCAGGGATGGGGGGGCTGCGGAGAGGGGGTCTTACAGCCTCTCCCCGCCCCTCGCAGATCTACCCCTACGAAATGCTGATGGTGACGAACCGAGGGCGCGTGAAGCTGCCGCCCGGCGTGGACAGGACCAGGCTGGAGGTAGGGGCTTGAACCGGCGTTTTGGGGGGACGGCACGGAGGGGGGGACCCGGCCACCCCATCACCCTCCTCTCCCCCCGCAGCGGCACCTCTCCCCCGAGGATTTCCTGCGGGTCTTCGAGATGCCCCCCGAGGAGTTCAGCAAGCTGGCCCTCTGGAAGCGCAACGAGCTGAAGAAGAAAGCCTTCCTCTTCTGAGCCCTCCTCGGCCCCGAGCTCAGTCCGTGTCGCGCCGTGTAACCGCTTTAGGGCTCTCAGCCGGTTTTTACTAGGATCCCCCCTTCCCCTCTCCCCCAGCCCCCTGGCTCTGCCCCCCGCCTCCCTCCTCCTGCGGGAAAAGGGCTCGGGGGGCTCAAACCTGCCTCCGCCGCCCGGCTCGCAGCGGGGTGATGGGGCTGGGGGCAGACCCTGCCCCCGGAGCAGGCACGGTTCAGCCAGGAGGGGAGGCGGGGGGGGGGCTCCGTGCTTTGAGCCCCCCTCTCCCCCCAGGCACACTGGCAGGGGCAGTGCCTGGCTCTGCTTTCGGCTGGCCGGGAGCGTGCCAGCTCTGGTGCACGGGCAGTGGGGCGGCTTCCCTCCTCCCCGGGGGTCGGCTGCCTCCGGCCCCCGCAGCCGGGGTGCCCCTCTGCCCCCCCCAAAACTTGGGAAGGGCTTGGGGGCCGACTCACTGCCAGACCAATGTGCTCCCGGCAAAGCCAGGCCGGCATCCCGCCTTGCCCCCCCTCCAGCCCCTCTTTTAACATCCCTCCCCGGTCCCCCCTGTGCCAGCTGCTGCAGCGGGGACCGCAAGGATGCCTACACTGCCAAAACCTGCCCGGCACCGGGCTGGCGCAGGGCAGGGCTGGGATGCCGGTGAGGTGGAGCGTTGTGGGACGGGGCAAGGGGTGGCAGAGTGGGGGTCCCGCTGGGGCCTTGGGGCAGCTCCCGCTGCGTTTCCGACTGCGGATGCGCCCGCGGCGGGGGGATGCGCTGGGGGCTGCAGCGGGGTGATGCGGCGGGGCGATGCAGCCGGGCAGAAAGGAGCAGGGCCCGGCTCGACGGGCACCGTGGCCGCCGGGGTCTGGGCAGCGCGGCCGTGCAGGCAGGGCTCGGCACCGGGCAGCACCTTCCCTTCTCACACCTCTCCCGTCCCCTCTTCGGGCACACGTTTTGGGCAGGACCCCTCTGCCCCCGCACCCCCACGCTCCCTGGTTTCTGTTTCCAGCCACTCTCCAGCCGCTAGACCTTGTTGGGATGTAAAGAATGTAATTTATCGGGAAATCACTGGCCCATACTTGCCTTTCACTGCTACTCTACGACCGACGTATCTATAAATATATATATAAATATGGGTTGTTTTCTGACCGGACTACAGTGATTCACTTTCTCTGTTTTGTTAGAGTTTTATTTTATTTGCTGGTGTCGGAGAAGCCGCGTGAGAGTGATTTTTGGCTTACAATTAAAGGTGAAATGGCTTTATCCCCCCCGGCTCCGCTGCTTTGCTTTCCCCCGCCGCGGGTCCCTGCAGATGGCGGTGGTGCTCCGAGGAAGATGAGGAGCCCTTCCCCGCCTTCCCCCCCGCCCCGGCCGGGCTGTGCTGGGGGCCCGCAGGGCGTGTGCGAGCCGAGCCGAGCCGGGCCGAGCCGGGCCAGCGCTGCCCCGGTCCCGGTCCCGGTCCCGGTCCCGGCGCGATGTGACCGCACCCGCACCATGGCCCGGCAGAGAGGTACGGGGGGGTGCAAAGGGGTGCAAGGCTTGCGGGGGGGGGTGCAAGGCTGCAAAGGGGGGGAGAGAGGGCAGAGGGTGTGCGCGGAGTGGAGCAAGGCGTGGGGGGGCACCCGTGGGGGTGGCCACGGGGGGTGCGAGCGTGCAAAAAGGGGTGTGGAAGGGAAAGGGAGGGGTGCACGGGAAGGAGGAGAGGGTGCGAAAGGGGGGTCTGGGGCGGTGGGGTGGGTGCTGGGGAGGGAAAGGGTGCAAGGGGCGAGGCGTGGGTGTCAGGGCTCGGGGTGTCGGAGCAGGGCGGGGGGCCTGGGTGCCCCCGAATGCAGCGGGGTGCCGGTGCACGGTGCCGTGGCAGGGCGTGGGATGCCAGGCCCCCTCCCAGCACCCTCCATGGGGCAATCTGGGGGCGCAGCGGCCGTGGGGGGAGCGCCTCCGCCCTGGAGCCGTGGCCCGGAGCCTCCCCGCAGTGACGGGTCACGCTGCGGCCAGGAGCAGCTCTGGGCTCGGGGCGGCCTCCAGCCTCCTCCTCTGAGTCATCCCGCGCTGGGCCAGAGCCACCCCGAGCGCCGGAGAGGGGCCCCGGGGTGCCCCACAGCCGCTGCTCCCCCCTGCACCCCAACGGGGAGCAGGGCTGAGCCCGGGCACCTCTCACCCCTCATCGCACGGAGAAAAACGCAGGTGGTCGTGGGGCAGAGGTGCCAGCCCCAAATCCCTCGGGTGTTGGCATCACCCAGGGATCATGCGCTCCCGTGGCATCCCTTGGGCAGCCCTCTCCTTCCTCCTCCTCCTCCGAGGATGAGGATGCTGTCGGGCCAGGCCGCATCCCGCAGGAGCAGGGCGCTTTGCTAGGATTCGGCTGTGTGTTTTGGGGGGGCGTTTTCCTCCCGCCCCGCAGACCCAGGCAGCTGTTTTTCATCTCGCTGCCTTCCCTTGGCCCCGGCAGCGGGCAGCTGGCACGGCCCGATGGCTGCGGGCAGCCCCTGCCTGCTCCGCACCGGGCTGCGGGCACGGCCGGGCACCGCCGGGCACGGCTCCCCTGCCCCACCGAGGGCACCGGGGTCGGCGGGGGGGAGCGCGGCGGGAGGACGCAGGGAGGGCTGAGGGGGTGAGTGGACGGAGATGTCATTGCCGAGGAATTCGGCCTGGGCGGAGGAGAGGAGAAAAGGGAGGGAGAGGCAGAGCCAGGCACACCGGGCACGGGGGACAGTCGCCGTGCCCCCCACCCTCACCCTCTGCCCGCAGGTCCCTTCGGCCAGCCCCTGCCCCAGGCCCCCCGCCAGTCCCCCGGGGAGCGGGTCCCCCCCTTCCCTTCCCCAGTTTCCAGGGAAATCCAGATGTTTGGGCCCAGCTCCGGCATTGCTCAGCCTCGCTGCCCTGCCAGATGTTTCCTCTCCCCCCGGGCAGGGGTGTGTGCTCCCCAGCTGGGGACACCGGGGAGGGGGACGGCGCTCCCCCCATGCCAGCACCTCCGCAGGGGCTTCTCCCGTGTCCCCTCTAACCCAGGTGGGACCTGTGGGCTCCTTCCCCCTGCCTGCCCTCGCCTCCCCGGGGGGGCTGCCACTTGTTTTGGGGGTGCATGGCATCCCTGCCAGCTGGGAGCAATGCGGGATGCAGGGATGCGGCAAGGCACGGGGATGCTGGGGTCGCCTGGGGCGTTGCGGTGGGTCACGGGGGCAGCATCCCGGCCAGTGCGGCTTCCTTGGGATTGTCCCTCTTCCAGTTGGGAAAAGGCAGGAGGACAGCGAGGAGGGAGGCTGGGAGCAGAGCGGGGCGGCGTGGGGGGAGCCGGCACGGCCAGGCCCCGCGCCAGGCGGCCATGGGTTTCCACAGCAGGTCTGCAACTTTTTATCCCAGCTGGGAGCAAGGAGCAGAGCCCGGAGCGGCCGGAGCGGAGCGATGCAAACCACTTCCAGATGCACGGCAGGAAGGAACCGGGGGGAAGCGGGCAGCGAGCCGGGGCGGGGCAGGGGGCATCTGCCCACGCTGCGGTGGCAGCCAGAGGTGCCCAGGGCGAGGGGGCTCTGCGGGAGCAGGGGTGAGGGGCCGGGCCGGGGGTGTGCATGGTCCTGCTCTGCCACGTGCTCCTCCGGCGCAGGAAACGCCTGCACGGGCCCAGAGCTGATGGGGCCACCGCTGTTTGGGGCCAGAGGGACCATCTCCCCATGCCCGTAGCCCTCCAGGTCTCCCCCACTTCGGGGCGGAGGTTGTGCCCTCCTGTCCCGCTGCGCAGGGCGTGGGATTCCCGGTGAGGTTGTGCCATCCTGTCCCGGATTCCCGGTTTCCCCGGCTGGGGTGAGGAGGCACAAAGCAGCTCCTTGTCCCGCTCCATCCGTCCTTCCTGGCACGGCAGGGTTGGGGTCCCCAGCTGGCGCTGAGCCCCGACCCCGCTCCCTGCCCTCGGAGCGGGCAGCGGGGGAACGCTCAGCATTTTTGGTGTGCACGGAGCAGCCTTCATCAGCTGCTCCCATGCGCCATGCCTCCTCCTCCTCCTCTGTGCCACGGAGGAGCAGCGAGTTGGGCTGCCCAGCGTGGCCCCCAGCCACGACTCCCCTCGCCCAGCTGGGAACAAACCCGCTCTGTGAGCGCACACAGAGGAGCCTTCAGCGGCGCAGGTCCCCGGCCCCCCTCCTCATCCTCCCCTGGCACCCCGGGCCCGTCAATAGCGGGATTGTGCGGAGCCGGGGCAGGTGCCGGGAGCAGGGGCACGGCCGGCGGCACGAGGCACGTAACCCCCACATCTTTTTGGCATCGTCGGGGAGCCCCTGCCAGCCCTGCCCAGTGCGGCGGGGAGGGGATGGGCATCCCTGCCCGCACCCTGCTCTGGCAGGGTGTCATGGCACGTCCCTGTCCCCTGCAGACCTGGACAAGCTGCTGTCGGACCTGCGGTCCTTCCTGCTCATCCTGGACCGGGAAAGCCTCAGCGCCGCGGCTCGGGCCAAGAAGAAGTCGGTGGCAGATCTGCTCTCCCGGCTGCAGAGCCCCTCGTGTGAGCGTGGGTCTGTGGGTGGGGGTGGACAAGGACGGGGTGGCCCCTGTTTAGCAGCCGGTGGGCAGCAGGGAAGGGGCCGGGAGCGGGGCTGTGACCGGGCGCTCCCCCCGCAGCAGAGGATGCAGAGTACATGATCATGCGCTGCCTCGCGCCTTCCCCGGGGACCCCGCAGGGCCGAGCCAGCCCGGGTGAGTCGCACGCTCTGACCCGCGCTCCATCGCTGCCGGCGGCTCGCGCTGCGCGGCCGGGGATGCCCGGCTCCTCGCCCACCCCGCATGCTGCTGCCAGTCCTGCTTTTCCCCCCAGGAACCAGGTCGGCGGATGCGACGGGAGGGAGAGCCTGCGAGTGCCGCCCGGCCAGCACCCTGAGCCCACGTGGAGGGGTAAGGGTGGGCAGCGGCGGGGGCTGTGGGTGTGCGGGGGGGGCTCGGGCAGCAGCTCTGTGCTGGGACAGGGGATGGGAGATGGGCACCGGGGGCCATCCCTGCACTGCAACCTCGCTCGCACCGGGGTCTGGCCGGGTTCCCATGCTGCCTGCCAGCTCCGGGCAGAGCCCCCCGGCAGTGCCTCGGGGACCCTTGGGTGAGGTTCACCCCGGCGGGCAGCACCTTCAGAGCACCCCTTCTCTCCCCAGAGCAAGGTGCCGGGCGTCTCGCCATCCCCACCAGCCGACGACTCCTACGAAGACGCTGAACCCCTCGGCCCTGGCAGATGCACTGGCTCCGGTGAGCACCCCACCGCACCCCCTCCCCGGCACCTGCCTGCACCCAGCACCCTGACGCCATCCCGGCTCTCAGGTGGTGCCGACACTGACAGCAGCCACTACGAGTCGTATGGGGAGGATGAGGATGGCGTGACGGACCGGGCCCACTACCTGCGGCGGCCGCTGGCCGCTGGCCCCGACGCCGAGCCCCCCGGCCGCCCCGAGGCGCAGCTCTGCGGCTTCCTCTGGAGGAAGCGCTGGCTGGGGCGGTGGGCGAAGCAGCTCTTCATCATCCGGGAGCATGTGCTGCTGGTGAGCGGCCGGAGGAGGACGGATGGAGGGTGGGAGCGGGTCCCTGAGCTCTGCCGACCCCGCCGTGCCTCCGCAGTGCTTCAGGTGTGCCGCCGACCCGCAGCCGGTGCTGGAGCTGGACCTGCGGGGCTGCCGCGTCGCCTACAAAGCCAAGCGTGGCAAGAAGATGCCACACGTCTTGAAGGTGATGGGGACGGCGGGCGAGGTGCTGGTTATCGGCTTCCAGAGCCGGCAGCAGGCTGAGGACTGGAGGAAGGTTTGGAGGTGTTGCAGCCTGGCAGAGCTCTGCGTGGGCAGGAGGGAGGGGTGGGCAGGGAGAAACAGGGGCACGGCCCTGCTGTGGTGCTCCCGAGGTTGGTTGGGGACAATCCCGTCTGTCCCCAGCTCCTCTCCATCCTGGGGTGCCTGGAGCCCCGTTAGATGGGGAGCGGGGGCTGCAGCACTCCCCCTCTTCCTTGGCAGGTGATCGAAGAGGTCAGCAGTGATGCCCCGAGCGGGCTGGCAGCCGTCAGCGTCCCAGCGTCGCCTTCCTCAAGGCTCGGCAGGGTGAGCTGCTTGTCCTCCCCCCGGGAAAGCCATGCACGGGAAAGGGGCTGCCGGGGGTGCGGAGAGTACACCCCAATTCCCTGTCCCACTCTCCCCCTTGGGTGATGCTGGGGAGGGTCGCATTGCCGTGGGGTGGGGGTCAGGGCGCAGGGGGCTTAAAACCTGCAAGAGACGTGGCTCTCTGGGTCTCCATTCTCAGGCTGTCGGGTCCCAGCTCAGCGAGGAGGAGGAGGAGGAGGATTGCTCCCGGCAGAGCCCTGCCCGCAGCCCCCGGCCCGGCGAGGATGCAAAAGGAGGTACGATGCGTGGGGGGCGGGCGAGGGGGTGTCCCTGCCCCCCGTGCCGCCGCTGATGGGGTCTGCACCCGCAGGTTTCCTGGCGGTGCGGCTGCGCGGGCGGTGGCAGCGGCTGTGGTGCGCGGTGCGGCAGGGAGCCCTGCGCATGTTCCCCGAGCCCGGCGGCACCCAGCGCCCCGTCTGCGCCCTGCGGCTGGAGGCCTGTGAGGTCTCCCCGGGGGCGGCCGCCGGCTCCCCGCAACGCCTCCGCATCCGCATCGCCCAGCGGGGCCGGGAGCTCGCCCTGCTGCAGGTGAGCAACCCCCGCGGCACCCCCGAGCCCCCCACGTCCCTTGTTGTGGGGGCACCTGCTGAGCCCGGACCCTCTGCCCCATGCCAGACCCGTTCGGATGAGGAGAGGGAAGCCTGGCTGAAGACCCTGCGGGCCAGGGGAGGAGGGGAGCTGGCCAGCAACAGCCCCCGCACCGAGACCCCCAGGCTGGGCGATGCCCGCAGCTGCCCTGCGGCGGGGTAAGGAGACGCTGGCCGGGGCACGGCCAGCCCCAGCCCTCCTGCTCCGCTGCGGGGCCGCGGGCAGTAATGGGACCCCCGTCCTGCTTGCAGCGGGCTGCTGCTGCGCCGGGTCCCGAGCCCCAACGCCTACATGGATGACCCTTTTGGGCAGCTCCCGCCAGCCGAGACCCCCAAGCACCTCTACTCCAACGTGGAGCGGCTGCAGCAGCTGGTAACCTCCCGCTGATGCACCTTGGCCCCCCCGATGCGAGCCCCAGGGTGAGGGGGACGGGCTCCCACCGTCCGCTTGCCCACGGGCTTCTCCCGGGCTTCCTTCCGCAGCAGCAGAGCTTGGACCGAGCAGTGCAAGGGCAGTGCAAGAGGCCCACGTCTGCACTGCCCACCGGTGCCTGCGGCAACGCCCCGGGCAGCGCCCTGCCCTCGCAGGCAGGTGAGCAGGGGCTGGGTGCTCCAGCCAGGGGAGCAGCAGGGTCCCCCCGTGCACCCCAGCCCCACATGCTGGGGTGGAGGCTGCGGTGCCCACAAGCATGGTGTTGTGCTGTGATTCCTCTGCCCTTCCTCCTCAGCATCCTTCCTCTGCCCTTCCTCCCCAGCATCCTTCCTCTGCCCTTCCTCCCCAGCATCCTTCCTCTGCCCTTCCTCCTCAGCATCCTTCCTCTGCCCTTCCTCCTCAGCATCCTTCCTCTGCCCTTCCTCCCCAGCATCCTTCCTCTGCCCTTCCTCCCCAGCATCCTTCCTCTGCCCTTCCTCCTCAGCATCCTTCCTCTGCCCTTCCTCCTCAGCATCCTTCCTCTGCCCATCTTCCTCAGCATCCTTCCTCTGCCCTTCCTCCTCAGCATCCTTCCTCTGCCCTTCCTCCTCAGCATCCTTCCTCTGCCCTTCCTCCCCAGCATCCTTCCTCTGTCCTTCCTCCCCAGCATCCTTCCTCTGCCCTTCCTCCCCAGCATCCTTCCTCTGCCCATCTTCCTCAGCATCCTTCCTCTGCCCTTCCTCCCCAGCATCCTTCCTCTGCCCTTCCTCCCCAGCATCCTTCCTCTGCCCTTCTTCCTCAGCATCCTTCCTCTGCCCTTCTTCCTCAGCATCCTTCCTCTGCCCTTCCTCCCCAGCATCCTTCCTCTGCCCATCTTCCTCAGCATCCTTCCTCTGCCCATCTTCCTCAGCATCTTTCCTCTGCCCTTCCTCCCCAGCATCCTTCCTCTGCCCTTCCTCCTCAGCATCCTTCCTCTGCCCTTCCTCCTCAGCATCCTTCCTCTGCCCTTTTTCCTCAGCATCCTTCTTCTGCGCTTCCTCCCCAGCATCCTTCGTCTGCCCTTTTTCCTCAGCATTCTTCCTCTGCCCTTTTTCCTCAGCATCCTTCCTCTGCCCTTCCTCCCTAGCATCAGCGGCAGCTCTCCGGGGCAGGGCTGCCAGCCCGCAGCGGGCGAAGGTGAGCCCTGAGCTCCGGAGCAGGGATTTCTCCCGGTCCCAGCGCATCCTGACACTGCCAGAGAGGAAAGGGGCTCGGGACGGGCTGGATATCCTCATTGGTAGGACCACAGAGGGGCTCTGCCCCTGTGCCAGGGGGTGCCTGGCCCTCGCCCGAGCAGCTGGCAGGGTCGAGGGGTGCCCGGACTTGGCAGTGCCCCGCTGTCCTTGCAGGGAAGAGAGCCTTCCCCAAGCTGGAGGAGAAGGTGGGGCAGCTGGAGAGGGCCTGCCGCATGAAGGGCAGGCTGAAAGCCGGCTCCGAGATGAACCTGCTGGCCATCGGCAAGTCGCTGAAGGGCCACATCGCCGCTACCGCCAGCTCGGCTGGCTCCGAGGTGGGGGGCACCGGGGACGGGCACTGGGGACGGGCACGGGCTGCAGGGAGCGCGATGGGTTCGGGTGGGCAGGCATCACCATCGTTTTTTCCAGCAGGGCTCATTCTTCACGCCGCTGTTGAAGCGCACCATGTCGGCGAAGAGCGCCTTGAAGCCCTCTCCTTCCCCGGTCATCGTGGAGAAGGGAAAAGTGCTGCAGAAGAGAAAGGTACCGGCCGGGAGCTGCGTGGGGTGGGCAGAGTTGAGGCGAGCGGGTACCACGCACGGCGCTGGCATGCCGGGGCGGGGTTGACCACCCATCTCGGCCTCTCTCCAGGAGTGGGAGATGAAGTCTGCAATGTGACCGGCGCTGCAGCAGCCCTGGGGCAGCACCCGCCCCGCAGACGTACCTGCCGGACCGGGCATCTCTCAGCAGAACGTAGGGCTGCACGTGGATCGTGCGGGACCAGCCTGCTATCTGTTTTTTAACCATCAGTATCAACGCTACAACTACGCACATCTATTTTTTATATATATATATATGTGTATATACCTATAAACTCTCCATCTGTGGGTTTCTGGTTTCTCGGGCGCAAGGGCTGGAGGGCGGCGAGCCCCTCGCAGTCTCGCCGCCTTCTCGCCCATCCCAGCGCCTCGGTTTTGGGGCACAAATTTCTCGGTTGCAACCTCATGAGCCGCCAGCTCTGTCCCTGGTGCGGGTCCGGTCGAAACGGTGCCACCGGCAGCACCCCAGCCCCGCCGGGGACACCAATTTGCAGGGGTGGGTGCAAATGCACCCTGGTCTGAGCGACCCGGGGGGGACACGCAGAGTTGGGGGGGCTGATTTGGGCACCTAATTGCACCTTCCCTGGAGTTGGCGGGACCTGGGCTGGGCCCTGGGCTGCTTTCCAGCAGCTGTGGTCATCATGGCTTGTTTTTAACTGTAGAAACTGGGTTGTTTGGGGTTTTTTTTAAGGATTAAAAAAAAAAAAAAAATCATAAAATTTGGCTTCTGCCGGGTTGTGCTGTGGGAAGAGGCGAGCTGGGGGTCCGGGGGGGGGGGGTGTCCCTGTCCTGGTGCCTGGTGTGCACGGCGGGGTTGTCCCCATCCCAGTGTGAGGTGGGCATGGGGGGGGCTGTCCCCATCCCGGTGCACGGGGGGCATTGGGGGGACTATCCCCATCCCGGTACAGGGGGGGCATTGGGGGGCTGTCCCCATCCCTGTGTACGGGGGGATCGGGGGGGCTGTCCCCATCCCTGTGTACGGGGGGATTGGGGGGGCTGTCCCCATCCCGGTGCACGGGGGGCATTGGGGGGGCTATCCCCATCCCGGTACAGGGGGGGCATTGGGGGGCTGTCCCCATCCCTGTGTACGGGGGGATTGGGGGGGCTGTCCCCATCCCGGTGCACGGGGGGGGCTGTCCCCATCCCGGTACACGGGGGGACTGGGGGGGCTGTCCCCATCCCGGTGCACGGGGGGCATTGGGGGGGCTGTCCCGATGCCGGTACACGGGGGGATTGGGGGGGCTGTCCCCATCCCGGTGCGGGGGGGGCTGTCCCCATCCCGGTGCCTGGTGTGCGCGGGGTCCGTCCCCACCCCGGGGCTGCCCCCGGAGCAGTTTTAGGGCTAAGGGACCTTGCCAAACCCTCCCCCCCAAATCCTCTTCCACCCCCCCAGCCCCGACACCTCTCCAGCCTCCGTCCCTCAGCGCTCCCGCAGCCCCTCCGCCCCCCAACCCATCCCCATCCCGCCCCCCCCCGCCCCCCAACCCATCCCCATCCCGCCCCAAACCCAGCCGGAGCCCGGAGCCCGGAGCGGAGCCACCGGGGGAGGTACCGCGGCCGGGCCGCCCTCCCCGCCCGGCGCCGGGCGGAGCCACCGCAGCGGGGCCGGCAGCGGGGCCGGGGCTGCCGGTGCTACCGGGGCCGGGGCTGCCGGTGCTACCGGGGCCGGTGCTACCGGGGCCGGGGCTGTTGGTGCTACCGGGGCCGGTGCCACCGGGGCCGGTGTCACCGGTGCTACCGGTGCTGGTGCTGTCGGTGCTACCGGGACCGGTGCTACCGGTGCCACCGGTGCCGCTGCTGTCGGTGCTACCGGTGCTACCGGTGCCGGTGGGGCACGGCCATGCTGAGCCGGCTGGGCGCTTTGCTGCAGCAGGCAGTGGAGACGGTGAGTGGGGCCCGGGGCCGGGGGGCATGGCGGGACCGGGAGCGGAGCTGGGGGGGTGGAGGGGGGCTTCCATGCACCCCTGACCCCGGCCCCGGTGTGCGCAGCGGGAGCCCAGCGTGGACCTGCTGGAAGCCTTCACCGAGCACTGGAAGGGCATCACTGGCTACTACCTGGAGGCCACGGGTGAGTGGGGTGCGGGGTCCCTGTGCCCGAGGGTGGGGTCTCCGTGGTGTGGGAACAGGGTCTGCGTGTCCTGGGAGAGGGTCCCAGTGCCCTAAGATAGGGTCCCATGGCCTGGGGATAAGGTCCCTGTGCCTGGGGAGGGGGTTCCCCATGCCCTGGAACAGGACCCCGTGCCCTGGGTCGGGACCCCGCGCGGTAGCAGGGCACCGTGCCGACCCTGGGGCATGGCGTTTGACCTGGCGTGGGACACCCATTCCCATGCCCCGGGAGGATTTATCCAGCCGAGTGCTTGGCCCTGCCCGGCCCCGACCCCCCTGCACACCGGCAGGGTCAGCACGGGGGGTTTGGGTGGGTGCGGATTCTCCTGGGAGCAGTTGCAGGCTGGGGCACGTCCCTCTCCGGGAGCACGCTGCTCTCCGGGAGCACTAAAAGCAGGGCCTGGAGAGCTTCAGCCCTTTTCCCAGCAGGATCTCCGTCCTTCCCACTTGCTCCCTGCCGCCCCTTCCCCTCCTGGGCCATGTCGGAGGGGTCTCCGGGGCTGGCAGTGCCCGGCAGCACCCCGCAGCCCCCCGGGCCAGCCGGCAGCTCCGACCGCGGCTCTGGCCCTGGCAGGGAGAGCCGGCGGCTCGCTAGGCCATGAGCGGAAGGAGCAGCCTCGAGTGTTGCTGGGAATCCCTCATCACATTGCCATCTAGCGTCGTCCCCGCTGGCGCCGGCGGAGGAGGATTCTGGGCCGGCACGGCTCGGGGTGCTGCTGGCGAGCACCCCGCCTTTGCACCTGGGCACCCCACCGTGCCTCGCTCCCCTCACCGAGCCCAGCGGCACGCTGCCTTGGTGCGGGGGGGGACACACACGACATGTCGCAGCCCCCTCGGTTCCCGTGTCCGCAGACGAGAGCATCCCCGCCAGACAGACGGACATTCCCTGGCGCCTCAAGCAGATGCTGGACATCCTGGTGTACGAGGAGAAGCAGTGCCCGGCGGGGGAGGCCGGGCCGTGCCTCGAGTACCTGCTGCAGCACAAGGTCCTGGAGACCCTCAGCACGCTGGGCAAGGCGGAGGTGGGTGTGCAGGCACCAGGAAAGCCGCTTTTGGGGGGGGGGCGAGCCCCCCTGCGCTGCAGCACCCGCAGCCTCTTCCAGCTGCTTTGCATGGTGCTGCTCAGTAATTTTAATTTTGAAGCTCTTCTAGCTGGGCAATGGGAGTTTGTGGAATGCAAGCTGGTCAGGGCGCTTGGCTTTTTTGGGGGGCGAGGGGCTGGATTGCTCGGTGTGAGAATCCCACTGGGATCCTTTTCGGAACGGTTCTTGCACCCCATCGCATCCCTGCGTGCACAGGAAGGGTGTTTTTCACGCCAGCAGCCTGTTTGCACAACTGACACATTGCTGCTGGGGTTCGCAGGACGAGGCGTTTTTAGGCAGCACCCTCTCAAAGTCAATATTGGCCAAACAGAACGGCTCTGCTGATCCTTTGTGCTAATAATTACGAGGCTCCCGGTGAACAGCCTTTTATTCCAACAGAAGCAAGCGCTAGCGCGGTGTGGGCTTCAGAAATGCGCGCTGGCCCTTCCGTGGCCGTGAGGTTTTGGTTTTTTGGGGTGCTGGGCTTTAACGCCCCATTGCTAGCATTGTAGCAGTGGGAAAGGGGAAATAATCCCCACTTTTTTTTTTCTCTCTGCAAGAGAGCGTGACTCAGAGAACTGAGTTCAGCCCCTAATTGCTAACAGGAGAGGAGCCCGGGGCAGGTGGGAGGTCCTGGGGGACGCGTGGGCCGCTTTGCATCATTTTGGGGGAGCAAAACCGGGGTCTCTGCTGAGAGTGTTCTTGCAAGCCACCCACACCGACGGCTGGGTGGCCCGGCGGGTGATTTGGGGTAATTACGGGATAATCAGGTACACAAACAGGTAACTGGGGTCTCACTGATGCCTCTCCCCATCTCCCTCGCAGTACCCGCCCGGGATGAGGCAGCAGGTCCTCCTCTTCTTCAGCCAGGTGCTGGGGCAGGTGCAGCACCCGCTCCTGCACTACCTCAACGTGCACAGGCCGGTGCAGGTGAGCCCCGTGCCCGGGGGTTTGTCGGGGGCCGGCCCGAGGACCCGGCTGGCGGTGCCGCCGGCGATGCCGCGTGCTGGCAACCGGCCGCGTCCCTGCCAAATGCTGCCGGGAACCGATGCCCGCGGTACCGGGGCGGCACTGGTGCAGCCGGGCAGGGCGGGAGAGCGGCCCGCAGCCCAGCATAGAATCATAGAATCATTTAGGTTGGAAAAGCCCTTTAATATCATCCAGTCCAACCATTAACCTACACTACCAAGTCCACACTAAACCATTTAAGGGGAGAATAATAATTAATTTCATGTTTCCTGGCTTGGTGGCTGGATTGTTTTTTAATGAAAGTAAAACTAGGAATCATTAAGGTAGGAAAGGAGCTCTAAGATCATCAGTCCAACCATCAACCCAACACCCCCATGCCCACTAAACCATGTCCCCAAGTGCCACCTCTGCCTGTTTTTTGAACCCCTCCAGGGATGGGGACTCCACCACCTCTCTGGGCAGCCTGGTCCAGTGCTTGACTACCCTTTCCATTAAGAAATTTTTCCTAATATCCAATCTAAACCTCCCCTGGTGCAGCTTGAGCCCATTTCCTCTCGTCCTATCGCTTGTTCCTTGGGAGCAGAGCCCAACACCCCCCTCCCTGCCCCCTCCTGCCAGGAGCTGCAGAGCGATCAGGTCTCCCCTCAGCCTCCTCTTCTCCAGGCTGAACACCCCCAGCTCCCCCAGCCGCTCCCCACCAGCCCTGTGCTCCAGACCCTGCCCCAGCTCCGCTGCCCTTCTCTGAACACCCCTCTCCCTGCCCTGCCAGAAGCTGCTCCAGCTCAGCGGCGACCGCCTGGGCTGCGGCACGGAGAAGGAGGAGGTGCAGTTCGCAGCTGTCCTCTGCGCGAAGATCAAGCAGGATCCCGCGCTGCTGGCGTACATCCTGGAGGTGAGCAGCCCCCGGGCATCCCTGTGCTGGTGGGACACGTGCAGGGGCATCTGTGGGGTTTGGCTCGGTTAATTGAGCTTTTTCCCGTGCTCTGCAGCTCCATCCCCGCTGCAAAGCTCCTCGGGGTGAGTCGGGGGAAGACGGTGGCTACGACGCTTTGCTGCTCCTCTTCCTCCGCAGGGTAAGAGCGTCCTGAGTGGGAGCAGAGCCCAGGAGCTGCCGGCCAGCCCCGTGGAAGAGGGTGCGGAGGAGCATCCCCCGGGCACCGCCGCCGCTGCCGGCTGCCCCGCAGCCGAGGCCTCGCCGCCACGGAGGGACAGCAACCTGGTCACGTCCTTGGTGGGGCTCTGCAAGAGCAAGGTAGGGGGGAAAGGGCTGGCAAGGAGGGGACAGCGGGTGCTGGCAGTCGCGTGACGCCGCTTCCCTCCTCCTCCTCCTCCTCGCAGAAGAGCAGGGTCGCGCTGAAGGCTCGGGAAAACCTGCTCTTGCTCGTCGGGCTCGCCCAGGAGGCGGCTGCTGCCTGGCTGGTGCGGAGCAGCGCCCTGTGCCAGCTGCTGACAGAGCATCTCTGTGACCTCTACAGCGCCGTGCCCGCCTGCACCGACCCTGCCGATGTCCTCGCCCTGGAGAGGGTCAGCTGGAGGTAAGGTGGGCACCGGGCAGCGTGTTCCCCATGCACCGCCGAGGCTTTTGCTGCAGCCCCGCGTCCTCTACCCGACTCAGGTCGCAGGGCGATGCTGCCGGCGACGGGGTTTTCCCGGGGAAGGAGAGCCTGGCTGCCTTCTTCAGCTGGCTGGACTACCTGGATGAGCTGGTGATGGGTGCCCACCCGGTAAGGAGCGCCCGGCCGGCCCTGCGGAGCGCGGCAGCCCCTGGCCCGTGCCACAGCTCAGCCTCCGCCGTCACCCACAGGTCGTGGCGGATGCCATCACCGAGGCCGTGGAGGACAAGTTTTTCCAGGGCATCCTGCGGCCGCAGCTCTTGCAGATGTGAGTGTCTGAGGCGGGGAGAGTTTCTCTATCGAGGACCCTCTTGGGGCCGGGACCGCGGAGTTCCCCTTGCCTGCACCTCCTTTTTCCCTGCTGTGAGATGCTGTGGCGCTCTCAGGACACCCCTCGCAGCATCCCACCTGGTCCCCGGCAGGTCTGAGCTTGCCGTCCTCAGCGCCACGGCCATGCTGACGGGCACGGTGCGGCAGATCCGCGCACCCCCCTTGCTCCACCGCCTTGTGCTCTTCTTGCTGGGGCCGGACCGGCACCCCGAGACCCCAGGGGACACCCCCCACCCTCTGCGCACCCAGCTCATCGACCGCTGCGACCACCTTTCCGACGAGGTGAGCCCCATCCTGGGTGGGGACACACACGCACGGGCGATGCTGGGGGGCTGCGCCGGTGGTCTCACCCCGCTCGCCGTGCCGCAGATCAGCCTGGCCAGCCTGCGGCTCTTCGAGGAGCTCCTGCAGAAACCCCACGAGCACGTGGCGCACAGCCTAGTGCTGAGGAACCTGGAGGCGAGGGGGTACCTGCAGCGCGGACCCCCTGTGCCCGACGAGCGCGGACCCCTCGAGCCGGACCCCGACGAGGATGGGCTGTGAGCAGGGGTGGGGAGAGCTGGGGCAGGGCGAGGGGGGCGGCCCCCTGGCACCCACCCGGCTGATGTCCCTGCACTGGCCCCGCAGGGACCTGGAGGAGGATCCCTATTTCACTGACGGATTCCCGGACGCTGGCTTCGGGACGGCAAAAAAGTCTCCGCCGGGATCGGCCCTGTCGGGGAAGGGGCAAGTGAGCGAGGTGGTCAGCAGGTAGGGATTGCAGGGGCTGCTCCAGCATGGGGGGGCTGCATCCCCCTCCCCATCCCTCTCCCTTCTTCCAGCTTCCTCTGCCTGGTCCCCGAGGAGGCGAAGACCTCCTCGTGCATGGAGGAAGGTGGCTACGACACCTACGTGCATGATGCCCTGGGCATGGTGAGTGGCACGGGACACCCCCCCCCCCCCCCCCCCCCATCCCTGGTGCCGGCCCCCGCGCTGGCTCTCACCCACCATCACCCCCCGGCCAGGTCCAGGCGTGCCGTGCCAGCGCGGCCCCGTGGGGGTGGCCCTCGGCCCCCCAGCCCCTCGATGCCTGCCACCCCGAAGCGACGTTTTACGAGGGCCACTTCCTCAGGGTGCTGTTTGACCGGATGACCCGGATCCTGGACCAGGTATGGGGTGGGGGGGGGGCCAGGTGAGGTGGCAGGGAGGTACCTGGGTCCCTTCTGCCCCTTGCCTTGGCATGGCTGGCGGGGGGACTTCCCCCCCCAAAAGGGCTCTCCGGCTGTCCCCACCAGCGGGAGCGCAGTGGCTGCGAATGCCACCGATGCTCTTGGCCACTTTACCCCCCACTATGGGGGTTCTGGACCCTGGAAAGGGGAGGTGGAGGGGTCGGGGGTGGGGGTGGGGGGTGCCACCCTCCGCTCTGCATCCCCAGGGCTGGCAATAGCCATGGGAAGGCGACGCATCCTCTATTCAAACCCCCCCCCCAGCCAAGTCCCCGCCGGGGGATGCCGTGGGGGGGACAGTGACCACGACAGCTCCCGCTGAGCATCCCCCCGGCCCCCCAGCCCTACAGCCTGAACCTGCAGGTGACCTCGGTGCTGTCCCGCCTGGCCGCCTTCCCCCATCCCCACCTCCACGAGTACCTCCTGGACCCCTACCTCAACCTGGCACCCGGCTGCCGCTCGCTCTTCTCCGTCCTCGTCAGGGTAATGTCACCTGCTGGGGGGGGGGACGGGGACGGGGACACCCCCTCGAAATGGGGCCCTGACTCTTCCCCCCCCCCCCCCCCCCCCCCGCCTCACGCAGGTGATCGGGGACCTGATGCAGCGGCTCCAGCGTGTGCCCCATTTCAGGGCCAAGCTGCTGCTGGTGCGCCGGCAGCTCATGGGGCTGGTGCCCGGAGAGCAGTAAGTGCTGGGGGGGGGAGACACAGGATGGGGGCAATGCATGCCCTTTTGGGGGGGGGTGTACCCCACCGAGCCCCCCGCCATTGCTCGTCTCCCCGCAGGGTGGACCACACGCTGCTCTTCAAGGGGGTGGTGGTGCTGGAGGAGTTCTGCAAGGAGCTGGCTGCCATCGCCCTGGTCAAGGGGCCGCCGGAGGGGCCCCCCTGAGCTGCCGCTCCCTGCCCCCCCCCCCCACCAAGCACCCCCTCTTCGGCCGCGCTGTGGTGGCCAGTGGCACAACCCACGTGCTGGTAGCCTCCGGTGTATGTCCCCAGCAGCCGGGCATGGCGGTGGCACCCCGGGAAGGACGCTGGCCTCGCAAGTGCCCGGCGAGGAGGAAAAGGAGGCAGAGTCCTTCACCGCTGCCTTGGCCAACCCAGAGGTGATGCCACCTCCCCAGTGCAGGATGCGGCCGCTCTGGGTGCAAAGCGAACCGTGCTGCCTTCCCTCATGGGTGGTGGGTTCCTGCTCTCCCCTGCCCCGTGTCAGAGCTGCCCCCAGCCCCCACCAACCTCAAGCAGGAATTTTTTTTTTTTTTTTGGCAATAATCGGCTGCGCGGGCACGGTGCTGCGTTCTGCCTGCGTGGGGCAATGCCACCCCCTCGGCTGCAATAATTCAATCATCTCCCCCAGCTCCGGGGCGCGGGGCGATGATGTGTGTGCATGCGTGTGTGCATGCACGCATGTGTGTTTGCGTGTGTGTGTGTGTTTGCGGCTCCTGCCTGGCAGGGATGGCGCACCCCGAACCCTGCCCAGCCGGGCACCGTGTCCCCTGGGTGATGGGACTCTGCTACAATAAAGCCGTGAGCTTGGCACCACGCGCTGTGCCCCTGCCCTCGATACTGCGCCCGTCCCCCTTACCAAGCATCCCCAAAACCAGGCTTCCCCCCTCCCTCCCCTGTGTCCCCCCCACCTTTCAACCGCAGCCAGGTGGATGCAAGAAGCAGCAGCTGGGTTTATTTCTGCGCTGGCTGGCTCTCGCCCCCACCCCAGGCCGGGACACAGCATCGTGCCCTGCCCCAAAACATCCCCCCGGCCACGGGCAGCACATCCCGGGGCTCTCGCCTTTGGCACTGCGAGCAGGACCCCCTGCCACGTATCCCGGCCAGACCCCCCGTGCCCAAAGCCAGGCTGCCAGGGCTTTACCGGGCACTAGCTGCAGACGGGCACAGTGGCCGCGGTGCGGAGCCGCTGCAGGATCCTGCCCCTCAGGCTCTCCTCCTCCACGTGCCACCAGCGGAAAGCGGGGCTGCGGGGCTCGGGGGGAGCAGCCCCCGGGCTGCCGGGCGGGATGCTCAGCAGCACGTTGAAGCAAACACCGTCTGCCCCCTTGGGACCCCCAGCCCGGTGCTGCAGCCCCAGCAGCCCCAGGGGTCCCGGGCGGGGGTCCGGCGGCAGGCAGTCCCGCAGCAGCCGCAGCACGGGCAGGCGGAGACCCCTGCGGAGCTCGGCCGGGGACGTGCCGCAGGCCACCACGGGCAGGTGGGGGGTCCCGGCCGTGCCCAGCAGCACCCAAAGGTCTCCGGCGTCGTTGGCGAAGGCCAGCAGGAGCCGCAAGCAGAGCACGGCGCAGGGCAGCTCCTGCGGCAGCGTTGGGGGGTGCGGGGGGCTGCGGCGGTAGCGAGCGGCGAGGTCCAGCAAGGGCAGGATGTCTGGGGCTCGCAGCGGCAGCGCGGAGGGGTCCCCGGCCCACCACACCGCTTGCAGGGACTCGGCGTCGGCCTCCTCCAGGGTCTTCAGGGTCCCGCCTGTGGGCAGAGAGACAGCGATGCCCTGGCACAGGGGTAGCGGGGGACAGCGATGCCCTGGCACGGGGGGTGGCAGGAGGGGCCGGTGCCCGGTCACAGGGCTGGTGGGAGCACAGAGACCCCCTCACATGGATACCCCAGCAAGAGGCTCGTGGGGGGGATGCCAGTACTGGTGCTGGCAGGGGACAGCGATGCCCTGGCACAGGGTTGGCAGGGGACACTGATGCCCTGGCACTGGGTCGGCAAGGGATGCTGATGCCCATTACTGGGCTGGCAGGGGATGCCGAAGCCCTGGCACAAAGGCGGCAGGGGACAGAGATGCCCGGGCACAGTGCTGCCTGGGGGTGCCAAAGTCCATTGTGGGGCTTGCAGGGGACACCGATGCCCATTACTGGGCTGGCAGGGGATGCCAATGCCCTGGCACAAAGGTGGCAGGGGACAGCGATGCCTGGGCACAGGGCTGGCAGGGGACACCAATGCCCATTACTGGGCTGGCAGAGGATACCAAAGCCCATCGTGGGGCTTGCAGGGGACACCGAAGCCCTGGCACGAAGGTGGCAGGGGAAAGCGATGCCCTGGCATAGGGTTGGCAGGGGACACTGATGCCCTAGCACTGGGTCGGCAAGGGATGCTGATGCCCATTACTGGGCTGGCAGGGGACACCGAAGCCCTGGCATGAAGGTGGCAGAGGACAGCGATGCCCGGGCACAGGGCTGCCTGGGGGTGCCAAAGCCCGTCGTGGGGCTTGCAGGGGACACCAATGCCCTGGCACAGGGTTGGCAGGGGACTCCAATGCCCACTACTAGGCTGGCAAGGGATGCCAAAGCCCTGACACAAAGGTGGCAGGGGACGGTGATGCCCGGGCACAGGGCTGCCTGGGGGTGCCAAAGCCCGTCGTGGGGCTTGCAGGGGACACCGAAGCCCTGGCACGAAGGTGGCAGGGGACAGCGATGCCCGGGCACAGGGCTGCCTGGGGGTGCCAAAGCCCGTCGTGGGGCTTGCAGGGGACACCAATGCCCTGGCACAGGGTTGGCAGGGGACTCCAATGCCCACTACTAGGCTGGCAAGAGATGCCAAAGCCCTGACACAAAGGTGGCAGGGGACGGTGATGCCCGGGCACAGGGCTGCCTGGGGGTGCCAAAGCCCATCGTGGGGCTTGCAGGGGACGCCAATGCCCTGGCATGAAGGTGGCAGGGGACAGCGATGCCTGGACACAGGGCTGCCTGGGGGTGCCAAAGCCCGTCGTGGGGCTTGCAGGGGACACCGAAGCCCTGGCACGAAGGTGGCAGAGGACAGCGATGCCCGGGCACAGGGCTGCCTGGGGGTGCCAAAGCCCGTCGTGGGGCTTGCAGGGGACACCAATGCCCTGGCACAGGGTTGGCAGGGGACTCCAATGCCCACTACTAGGCTGGCAAGGGATGCCAAAGCCCTGGCACAAAGGTGGCAGGGGACAGCGATGCCCGGGCACAGGGCTGTCTGGGGGTGCCAAAGCCCGTCGTGGGGCTTGCAGGGGACGCCAATGCCCTGAGCCAGGGCTGGCTGGGGACACTGATGCCCGTCATGGGGCTGGCAGGGGACAGCGATGCCCCGGCACAGGGCCAGCAGAGGATGCGCCAGGTGAGCCGCATCCTTCCCCCGCCCCTTTGGAGCACCGAACGGCACAGGCACGCACCGGTGGGGCGCGCGAGGAAAGCGAAGCGGATCCACGCCGGCCCCCTCTCCTCCAGCGCCAGCAAGGTGAGGGGTTCGCACTCCAGCCCCGTCTCCTCCTTCACCTCCCTCCGCATGGCAGCCACGATGCTCTCGCCGGGCTCCATCCTCCCGGCCGGCAGGTACCACCTCCCGCGGCACTCGGGCTTGGCCTCCTGCACCAGCAGCACCCCGTCCTGCGGGGACGGAGAACGGGTCGGGTGGGCACCGGCTGCCACGGGGGTGGGGGTCCCGCGGGGGCTGCCTCACCTCCTCGTTGAAGAGCACGGCCAGGACGACGTAGCAGGCGTTCCTCCCCAGGCGGACGGGGCCGGTGGGTGGGGGGGGACCCTCAAAGCTCACCCCCACGTCCCAGCCGCCGCCACCCAGCACCGCGTCCAGCTCCGCCGCCGGAGCCTCCCCCATGGGACCCCGCAGGCTGGATGGGGAAAGGGGGAGCCGAGCCCCTCAGGCACCCGCTCAGGGGGGTAGCGGGGTTTTGGGGTGGGGAGGGCACCCCCCAGACGTGCAGGCGGGGGGGCAGGGAGCCCCGGCGCTGGCTGGGCTGGAGGGAGCGGTGCGGGAGGGGGTCCGGCGACTGCGGGGGGCACGGGGAGGTGCAATGCAAGAAGGGGTCACCCAGCGGGTGCAGGGTGCCGGAGGGGAAGGGCTTGCTGGACTGGGGGACAGGGAAGGGGGTGTAACAGGGGAAGGGTCTGCTGGGCTGGGGGGGCACGTAGCAGGGGAAGAGCTCGGTGGCCTTCGCGAGGCAGGGAGGGGTGCAGTAGGGAAAGGGCCTGCTGGACTGGGGGACGCCCAGCGGGGCGCAGGAGGGGAAGGGCTGGCTCGACTGCAGCGCGTAGGAAGGGAAGTAGTAAGGGAAGGGGTCGCTAGGTTTGGGGGGGCGGGGGGGGCTGCGGTAGGAGAAAGGCTTGCTGGACTGGGGGAGGCATGGGGGGGCACAGGAGGGGAAGGGCTGGCTGGACTGCAGGGCGTACAGGGGGCTGTAGGGAAAGAGCTCGCTGGATTTGGGGATGCAGGGGGGGCTGTGGTAGAGGAAGGGCTGGCTGGACTGCAGGATGCAGGGGAAGCTGAAGTAAGCGAGGGGTTTGCTAGACTGGAGGAGGTAGGGGGCAAAGGGCTTGCTGGACTGGGGGACGCTGGGGGGGAAGGGGCGGCTGGACTGGGGGATACTGGGAGAGAAGGGCCTGCTAGACTGGGGGATGCCCGGGGTGGGGTAGGAGAAGGGCTCGCTGGGCTGCGGGGAGCCCGGGGGGCTGGCCCAAGGGCAGGGATCGGCAGGCTGCGGGGGCCAGGGCGTGCTGGACTGCAGGGCGCTATAGGGGAAGGGCTGGTCCGAGTATGGGGTGCATAGGGGGAAAGGCGCGGGGGACTGCGGGGTGCAGGGGGGCGAGCTGGGCTGCAGGGTGCGACAGGGGCCGGGCGCGCTGGGCTGCAGGGTGCGAGGCGGGGTGCGGGGCTGCGGCGGGAGAAGGGGCCGCGGGGCTGCGGGGCGCGCCGAGAGGCGCAGCAGCGGCGTGGGGCGGGCTGGCTCGCGGCGGGGGTGCGCTAGGGTGAGGGTTTGCGGGGTGCGATGGGGGAAGGGTTTGGGGGGCCGCAGGGTGCGATGGAGAAGGCTTTGGGGTGCAGGGTGCAATAGGGGAAAGGCTGAGGTTTACAGGGTGCAACGGGGAAGGGTTTGGGGTGCAGGGTGCAGTGGGGAAGGGTTTGGGGGGCCTGCAGGGTGCAATAGGGGAAAGGCTGAGGTTTACAGGGTGCAACAGGGAAGGGTTTGGGGTGCAAGGTGCAATGGGGAAGGGTTTGGGGTGCTGCAGGGTGCAATGGGGAAGAGTTTGGGGGGCTGCAGGGTGCAATGGGGAAGGGTTTGGGGGGGCTGCAGGGTGCAATGGGGAGAAGCTGGGGTTTGCAGGGTGCAATGGGAAGGGTTTGGGGGGCTGCAGGGTGCAATGGGGAAGGGTTTGGGGGGGGCTGCAGGGTGCAATGGGGAGAAGCTGGGGTTTGCAGGGTGCAATGGGAAGGGTTTGGGGGGCTGCAGGGTGCAATGGGGAAGTGTTTGGGGTGCAGGGTGCAGTGGGGAAGGGTTTGGGGTGCAGGGTGCAAGGGGGAAGGGTTTGGGGGGCTGCAGGGTGCAATGGGGAAGGGTTTGGGGTGCAGGGTGCAAGGGGGAAGGGTTTGGGGGGCTGCAGGGTGCAATGGGGAGACGCTGGGGTTTTCAGGGTGCAGTGGGGAAGGGTTTGGGGTGCAGGGTGCAGTGGGGAAGGGTTCGGGGGGCTGCAGGGTGCAGTGGGGGGGCTGGGAGCGCGGGAGGGGTGCAGGGAGGGGGCGCAGGGCCCCGCACCCCCGCCTGCCCGCGCGCATGCGCCAGGGCACTCACCGCGTCCCGGGGCTCCGCCGCGCCGCCCCGCCCACCTCGCTCGTCGCCCATTGGCCGCCCGGCGAGGCCAGCTCGCTTCCCATTGGGCAGTCCTGCCGCCACTTCCCCGTACGGCTGCGGGGCGGGGCTTAGCCTTAAAGGGGCCGGGAGGGGCGGGGAAAGGGTGGCGGTGCGGAGTGCGTGGTGCGGAGGGTGCTAATTGCGCGGCGCCCGTTGCAGGGTGCCCATTGCAGGGTGCTGAGTGCACGGTGCTAATTGCAGGGTGCTAATTGCAGGGTGCCCATTGCAGGGTGCCCATTGCAGGGTGCTAATTGCCAGTGCTAATTGCACGGTGCCCATTGCAGGGTGCTAATTGCTGGTGCCCATTGCAGGGTGCCCATTGCAGGGTGCTGAGAGCACGGTGCCCATTGCAGGGTGCTAATTGCAGGGTCCCCATTGCAGGGTGCCCACTGCAGGGTGCTGAGTGCACGGTGCTAATTGCAGGGTGCTAATTGCACGGTCCCCATTGCAGGGTGCCAACTGCAGGGTGGTAGTTGCTTGGTGCCCATTGCACGGCACGGAGTGCATGGTGCTAATTGCACGGTGCGCCGTGCACGGTGCTCAGTGCAGGGTGCCCCGTGCAGGGTGCTAATTGTTGGTACTAATTGCACCGTGCCCATTGCAGGGTGCCCAGTGCAGGGTGCTAATTGCCAGTGCTAATTGCAGGGTGCCCATTGCAGGGTGCTAATTGCTGGTGCCCATTGCAGGGTGCTAATTGCCGGTGCTAATTGCAGGGTGCACAGTGCAGGGTGCCCATTGCAGGGTGCTAATTGCTGGTGCCCAGTGCAGGGTGCCAGCTGCAGGGTGCTAATTGCTGGTGCCCAATGCAGGGTGCCCACTGCAGGGTGCTAATTGCCGGTGCTAATTGCAGGGTGCCCATTGCACGGTGCCCACTGCCAGTGCTAATTGCTGGTACCCAGTGCACGGTGCTAATTGCAGGGTGCCCATTGCACGGTGCCCACTGCCAGTGCTAATTGCTGGTGCCCAGTGCACGGTGCTAATTGCAGGGTGCCCATTGCAGGGTGCCCACTGCCGGTGCTAATTGCATGGTGCTAATTGCAGGGTGCCCATTGCAGGGTGCTAATCACAGGGTGCATGGCGTGCACTGCACAGGCCCGGGTCCCTCTCCCGCAGCGCCCATGGGGCAGCGCAGGGTGCACATCGCACGGTGCGGCGGGCGCAGCGCGCAGGGACCGAGGCCCCGTGCACCGTCCGTGGAGCACCGTGCGCAGGGGCCAGCCCCGCTTCCCCCGGTTCTTGTTAGGGCAGTGCAGGGCAGCTCCTGGCAATGGCTGTGGGCAGAGCAGAGCCATTCCCCTGCAACCCAGCGCTCGGAGCACCACGCTCCGCAAAAACCGTGCTCCACAAGCACTGTGCCCCGCAAGCACCGTGCTCCGCAAACACCATGCCCCGCAAGCACCGTGCTCCGCAAGCACCGTGCCCCGCAAACTCCTATCCTCGGGACAGGCCTTTGGGCCGGTTGCTTTCCCACAGCAGGGCAGGATGGAGCTGCACCCTGGGACCCCAAACCTCTGGGCAGCGACAAGCGATGCTATCCAGATGTTTTCCAGTTCCCTGTGAGGCTGCCAGCGCAGAGACCGCCCCAAACTCATCTCACCAGTGGCCTTGACCGGCCACCGAAGGCTGGGAGTGCCCCATGCGACCGGGCCACTCTGCCAGACCCCGGCCCTGCCACCCCAGCCCATCCCAGGGCACCCCTGCCCGCGGATGGGGATGAAGGGGCCGACTCCGCGCAGGAAGGAGACGCCGAGGCGGGCGCTGGTGCTGCCGGTGGCCCCGGCATGCTGCAGACACTTTATTCCCCGGTTGCCCCGATCCCATCCCGAGCCTCCCCGGGCGCTTGCGGAGCAAAGCACCAAGCGCGAGGCGGGTGGCCCCGGCTCCCCGCAGCGTCTCGGCCGTGGCCGTGGCCAGCAGCGCTGGCTTTGTTCGAGCACCCTCCTGGGCGTGCCGCTGCCACCTCACTTGCAGCCCCACAAGACGCCCACGGCCTCCCGCACAGCGGAGAAGATCATGCCATCCAGCTGCAAAGGTGCAAAGAAGGGGGGGGTTCAGCACCACGCACCCCGCACCGGGACCCCCGCCCCCCCATAGCCCCCAAACCACCACCTGGGCGCGGAGCTGGCGCGCGGCCCCAGGAGGGTGGGTGCTGTGGTGGGTGCTGTGGTCCCGGAGGCGGGCGGCATTCTCCGGTGAGAGGAACCGCTGCTCCACGCTGATGGTACCGGTGAGGGTCTGCACCTGCCCATGGCACGGCGGCGTCAGGGGCTGGGGCTCAGCCGTGCCTCAGTTTCCCCTGGGGAAACAGCTTTGGCACGGCTGCACCCCAAATAGTTGCCCTCGGGGAGGGGGGGGTTGCAGAGCTGCCTACCTGGTGGGGAGCCCCGGCGGGGACCAGCACGGCGTCCCCCAGGAACTGGAGGAGGGTCCAGCCGCTCACCCCGCACTCCTCGCGCAGCCGCCTCCGCAGCGAGAGGTCCAGGTAGCGGCCGGGGGGCTCCGCCGCAGCCTCCCCCTCCTGCCCTTGGTCCTCGCACGCCTGTGAGGGGCCGGGGGTGAGCAGAGCCGGGGGCCGGGGGCAGCCGGGGCCGTGGCGGGGGCGATGGCACCCACCTTCTGCAAGAAGTCACGGATGCGGCCGGCATCCTCAGCGCGGAAGATGTGCCACAGGGCGCCGGGCCGGCTGCCGGCATCCCAGAGCCGCTCCTTCAGCGGGGCATCCATGCCATCGGCATCAGCTTGCAGGAGCAGGTCTGCGGGCAGAGGGGTGCTCAGGGAGGGCTGGGGTGGGGGGACTGGGGTGGGGGGACCCCCCCATGCGCCCACCGTACCCTGCCGTGCCGCCGAGCGCTCAGGCAGCCACGCCGCAGCGTGCACCAGGATGCTGATGGAGTCGGCTGCCTCCACCGTCAAGTTTTTGGTCCCGATGCTCCGGTCCTGGGGATGCACGCCTGCGAGCGGGAGGAGCAGGGCGGTGGGCGAGGGGCCAGCATCGCCATGGGTGGGGGGAACCCAGCTCACCCCCTCCACCCCGGGCACTGCGGTGCTGCCGGCTGGCACTCACCGTAAGCCACGCAGACGCGTGGGCGCAGCCAGTGCCGGCCCCGCTGGCCCCGCAGGTAGGCAGCCAGGTTGAGGCGGCCGGCGGGTCCGCAGTACTCCGGCAGCGGCAAGCTGGCGCTCAGGTTGGCGGCCCTGCGGCACAAGCGTTGGTGCTGGAGGCCGAGGCACCGGCTACCGGCGCTGGCAGAGCCGCACCGCTGCCCCCAGCCCTGCTCGCTGCATCCCACGCCGGGATGCATCCGGCTGCTGCGGGCGCTGGCACCCAGCCGGCAAAGGGAGGGGGCACCAGGCTACTGGGGAGCGGGGAGCCCACCCCGGTGAAGCCTCCGCCGTCACCTACCGGCACAGCTCCATGTCCCCAAAGCCACCCTCCAGCTTCAGCAGGTCCCCACCGCCCTGCTCCGGCTCCGGCGATGCTGCGGGATGGAGCACGGCGTCGCACGCGGGGATGCTGGCGTCGTGCTGCCAGGCACCTCCCGGGGAGGGAGGGATGCGCAGGGATGGCTTGCCCCCCTCCATTACACCCCAGAATCGCACTTGGGACCCCGCAAACTCATTCCACGCTTACCTGCGCTGGCAGCGAAGCCGTCCCAAAACTCCCGGCTGCTCATCCTGACACGGCTCGCCGGCGCCCGCAGATTTACCACCTCCACCGCCTGCTCCCCCCCGGCTGGGCAGAAGGACTCCGGCCCCCACAGCCGCCCCTCCAGCCTCCTCTGCAGCCCTGAAACAAGGACAGGCTGCCGGGGCAGCGGGGGCTCAGCAGGGCTGGGAGGGCTGGGGGGGCACTTGGGGGGTCCACGGTGCCACCGCGCATCCCCGGGGACGGGGGGGGCTCACCTGGCCCCGCCGCCAATGCTCCTGGAAGAGCTTGTAGTTGCTGGCGTGGCCGGGGTCGTGCAGCCAGAGCAGCCCGCTGGGAGCCAGGACGCAGTGGGAAACGGGGGGACCGGGGGGATTTGGGGGGCTGGGAGGGGGAAGCTCGGCCCCCGCCTGCCGCTCCTGGATCTTCCTCTCCACCACGCGGGCGATGATGCTGTCCAGGATGCTGGTCAGGCGGTTGTCCTGGGGGGGGATGCAAAAGGGGAGCCCCATCAGCCCCCCCCAAACCTGCCGAGGGGTTTGGGGGGGGACACGAGCATCACGGGGTGGGGTGCGCTGCCCACCCCGGGACTCACACTGGGCAAGGCGGGCGAGACGGGGGTGAAGGCCATGCGCACCCCGTCCTGCCCCAGGCACAGCTTGACGGCGGTGGAGGCCAGCAGGTCGCAGAGGGTGGTGGTCTGCACAGCCCCCCGGGGGGGCGGCTGCCCCGGCGATGGCGGGCCCCCCTCGGGGCTCTCTGCTTGGTGGGGAGGGGAAGGGGTCAGGGCTGCCGGCGCCCTCCTCCACCTCTCGCCCCCCACCCGGCACCCCATAGGGGATGCGGTGCAGCATCCCTGACCCCCCCCGAGCGGGGCTCTCCCCGCAGCGGGGGGGCTGCAGCCAGCCCTACCTTCCTTGATGGGCCCGGGGGGGTCGGTTTGGCCATCGCTGCTGGGCGGCAGGGTGGGCACCGCGGCCCCCGGCGGCTCCTGAAACACCCCGGTCCGTGGGGGCAAGCCGGGGGGGGAGCCACATCCCATGTCCCCCCTCCCCAGGGCTGGTCCCCTCCCCATCACACACCCCCCACCCACCTTGGGCACCCTGTTGCAGGGGTTGGGGTGCTGCACCCCCTTTCCCCCCCCATCCACAGCCCCCCCTTATACCTGGCTGCTCCGGGGGGGCTCCGCCGGGCTCTGCCCCGCAGCCCCCTCCCCGCAGGGACAGTGCGACTCGATGCCGAATTTGGCCCGCACCTCGTGCAGCAGCTTCCAGAGCCGGGTCAGGACTGGGGACGGATGGGGAGAGGGGGGTCAGCCCCGGGCAGCAGGTCGGGGGGGTCCCCAGGGTTGGGGCGGGGGGCACTCACCACGGGTGGGGACGAACTGCGTGGGGACGAGGGACGTGACATGGTGGTCTTGCCCGGGGATGCACGCAGGCGGTCGTGCCGGACCCTCTGCGTCAGAGAGAGGGTGCGTTCGTCCCCGCCAAGCCCCCCGCGGGGCTGAGACCCCCTTTGCAAACCCCCGCCCCGTCCCCGTCCCCGTACCGTGGCCATCAGCCTCCCGCCTGCTGCGGTGGCAGTCGGGGCACAGCTGGAAGCCACATCTGGCGCAGCTCCAGTGGGAGTTGAAGAAGCCGCGCTGGCAGGCGTCGCAGAGCTGGGGGGCTCCTTCCCCCCGCCTCCAGGCCGTCACGCCTGCGAAACACAGCCCTCAGCATCCCCAGTGCCCCCAGCGTCACCCCCCATCCCGGTCCCCACTCACCCTCGGGCCCGCCGGGGGCTCCCGGCCACGTGTCCCTGTCCCTGCAGATGGCCTCGCAGAAGGGGTCCCCCAGGACCCCCAGCAGGTATTTGGCCAGGCAGAGGCTGCTGCCCGCACCCCTGCCCCCTCGCTCGGGGCCGGCCGCCTCCAGCCGCAGCGTCTCCCCCTCTGCCTGCCCCAGGGTGCAGAAGCCGTCGACGCTCAGCTCCCCGCCATCCCCCAAGGCAAACCTGCATGGAGAGAGGATGGGAGGGGACGCTCAGAAGTGGGGTGACAGGAGGGGGCTCAAAAGTGGGGTGACAGGAGGGGATGCTCTAAAGCAGGGTGATGGGAGGGGATGCTCAAAAGTGGGGTGACAGGAGGGGATGCTCTAAAGCAGGGTGATGGGAGAGGACGCTCAAAAGCACGGTGACAGGAGGGGATGCTCCAAAGTGGGGTGACGTGAGAGGATGCTCAAAAGCGGGGTGACAAGAGGGGATGCTCCGCAGCAGGGTGATGGGAGAGGATGCTCAAAAGCATGGTGACAGGAGGGGATGCTCTGAAGTGGGGTGACATGAGAGGATGCTCAAAAGTGGGGTGACAGGAGGGGATGCTCCGCAGCAGGGTGACGGGAGAGGATGCTCCGTGCATGCTGACACGAGCCGGGAGCCCCCCGCCCCAGGCAGGGCTGTGAGCTCCCTAGGAGCCCCGGGCTCACCTGCGGAAGTGCAGCAGCCTGCAGATGCTCTCGGGGGGATCCTCCTCCTCCTCCTCCTCACCCTCGGGGTCCCCCGTGGCCCGGGCGGCGCAGGCACAGCACCGCGGGATGCTCTGGGGCAGGGCAGTACAGGGCACGCTCTGCAGGCACCACGGCTCCCGGCCGGCACGGCTCAGCGGGTCTGGGGGAGACAGGAGGTGCTTGGGGACACCGTGCGTGGGGACATGGCAGACAGGAAGGACTGGCACGCCATGGCGGGGGCTGGAAACCAGGCCAGAAAGTAGGGCTGGAAAGTAGGGCTGGAGATTGCAGAGGTCAGGACTGAGATGCCGGCAGCTCCCCGAGGAGGGCTCCGACCCGGCGACAACGCTTGCCACCCCCCAGACATCACGCCTGAGGATGCTGCGCTGCCCCGAAGGGGCATTTCTATAAATCTCCACCCTGGGAGTCGCTGCCAGACTCAGCCATGCCGAGAAAAAAACCCAAGCGCAGCAGTTTTCCCAGCCCTCACGTGTTCACGGCTGGCGTTGCGGGTGCTGAGAACCAGGATGCGAAACTTCCCTTGGGATCGGGTGCTGCCACCGCCCTCTCCCTGCGTCCACCGTGCACACCCCCGCCTTACCTCCCTCTCCCAGCTCCATCCTCCTCTCCTCCAGGTCCCCTCCGCTCTCCGTGCCATCACCCGGGCACACCGTGGCCACAGGCTCGGTGGCCTTCGTGCCCCTCTTGGCCGCCCGGGCGCCCTCGGCGGCAGCGCGGGGTCCGTCGGCGGTGCCGTGCGGGCGCTTGGCCGAGCGCTTGCCCTCACCGGCTGGCTCGTGGCCACCGTCCCGCCGGGGAGCTTTGCAGCGCAGCAGAGACTGCTCCGAGTGCCGCGTCAGCCAGGTCTTCTTCAGCTTGGTGTGGTTGCTGGGTGGGCATGGAAAGCGGACCCCGGGGATGCCCAGGGTGGGCTCGAAGGGACCAAGCGCCCCGCAGCCCGCCTCTGGGCACCCATCGCAGCCCGGTGCGGTGCAGAGGCAAGCCGGCGGCGGCTCCGGCTTGGCAAGGGCCGGCAGGTAGTGCCTGTCCGTGAGCAGAGGCGATGGGTCGGGCTCCCCTGGTCCTGGCGGTGAGCCGGGCTGGAGGTTTTGGTGTGCCAGGCGCTCATCTTTGGGCTCAGAGGGCCGGCCAGGTCCCGGCTCCGGGGGGAAATCGGTGGCGTGGGGCCGTGTGCCCACCCAGGACCCCCCGCAGCCCCCCACCGTGCCGGGCTGCAGGAGGAAGAGGGGGTGGCTGGTGCTGGGGGGAGGCGTGCAGGCGTGGGGAGTGGGCGCTGCTGAGCTGCCCCCAGCTCGGCCATCCCTCCGCAGGGCTCCTGGCAGCTCCGGCACCGCCGGCTCCCCCTCCCCGTCTCCATCCTGCCCTGTCTGGCCCTTGCCCAGCAGCTGCAATGGCGCTCGGTCCTTGGCCAGGGGGTGGAAGCCGGGCTCTTTCTTCGGGTAAAACTCCTGGAGGGGAGCAGAGGGGCCGTCAAGGCTGGTGTCACCCCAGATGTGGGTCCCCGTCCCTGCCTTTATCACCCACATCACTGGGAGGTGGTGACGGGGAGCATCCCGCGGCCCTGCCTCATTTCCCCACCACCACCCTCCCGAGCTGGGTAGCTTCCCAGCTCCGGGTGACCGAGCCCGTGGGGTGCCCGTGTCACCCCTGCCCGCGTGGGAAAGGAATGGGGAGCCGCAGCGGCACGGGGCGCGACGGGCGCACCCACGGGCTGGCGGCTTTGCCTCCCGCCGCCTCCGTGCCGCAGCTCCCGCCGCCGTGACCCAGCCCCAGGGGCTCGCACCACGCCGCGGGGCCGTGCCGGGCGAGGAGAGCATCGTCACCCCAGGGGCGCGTTGCCTCGTCCCTGGGGGGGGGGCTGGGACCCCCCTGCCACCGCAGGAGCGAGCTGGAGGGGGGCTGCGTCCCGCTCGGGAGCCGCCGACGCCAAGTGCAGCCCGGCCCTGCCCTGGGCGCGGGTGCCAGCATCGCCTTTCGCAACCTGCCGCTCCCAACCGGGTTCAGCTGAGGCCGGAGCCCGCCGTCACCCAAGGGTGCCGGGGCGCACGGGGGAGCCGAGCCCCGAGCATCCCCGCTCCGGAGCCAGGCCATGGGAGCCAGAGCCGGTGCCGCCATCGGATGCAGGCACCGGCGCGGCCGTCCGGGTTCGCCTACCTTGTTCCCTGAGCTGGAGCGGTCGTCGAAGGGGGCTGGAGCTGCCTTGCACCGCGGCGGGAGCCCCAGGTAGAGGGGCTGGCCCCAGGCGGGCGCGTAGGAGCCCAGGCGCCAGTCCGCGCTGGCGAAGCGCCCGTCGCCCATCACCCCCAATCCCTCCGGCCCCCCGAATGGGGGGTCAGCCGGGGGTCCGGCGGGCAGCAGCGAGGAGAGGAGGAAGGGGCTGTGCTTGGCCTCCACGAGGAAGGGGCAGTGGCGGAAAGCCGGGGGGTCGCCGGCCGCGTCCCCTGCAGCGGCACGGGGCTTGCCGGCGGTGCCGGGGTGCCGGCTCTCCAGCCCCGGGAAGGGCAGGGGGTAGCGGTGGTATGCGTGGCTGTAGAGGGCCAGGGGGGCCAGCACGGCCTCAGCCCACCGCGGCCCTGGGCGATCCTTGCAGGGCTGAGCCCAGCCCACCTTGGGCTGCCCGTTCCTGGGCGGCGGGAGCTCGGCTCCATCTTTGGGGCGGCACAGGGTGTCCCGCAGGCACGGTGGGGCCGGCGGGTAGGGGCAGCCCAGCCGGCCGCCGGCGAGCTCCTGGCCTGGCCCCAAGCACCCCTCGGAGCCCCTCCAGGGACACCCCTTCTCCGGGCCGTAGCTCAGCTTGCCGGGCTCCTGGTAGCCCGGGAGTCCCAGCTCGGTGGCCATGCTCCGGGGTAGGATCACCCCGCTGCTCTCCATCCCCCAGGCATCCTGCGCTGCCTCTTGGGCTCTCCTCCACCGTGGTGGGCTCTCCCCCATCCTGGCGTCGCTGGCCATGCCGCTCTGCCGCTCATGTGGTGCTCAGCGCCGTCCCGGGCTGGCCGGACCCTGTGGGCAGGGAGCGGGGCATCAGCAGGGCACGTCGCGCCGCACCGAACCCTGCCCGAACGCTGCCAGGGCAGCCGTGCACGGGTTGCCGTGAGGGGAAACTGAGGCACGGGGATGGTGGGGGTTGGCGCTGCGGGGGCTGCCTTCATCCCCCCAGCTCCATCCTCCCACGCTAGACAGGAGGCTCGCTGGCACAGCGAGGGGATCCCAGGCTCCCGTGCCCCCATGGGATGCACGATCCGGGAGGGCACGTGGCTGGAACATGGGGTCCCCACCCCGTCCCAGCCCTCCTGCGCCCAGCCCGGCGGGGCTGGCGGCCGGGACGCACCTCGCGCCCACCCGTCCCTCCGCGCCCAGCCTGGCCCCGCGCCCGGCCGCTGGCACCCAGCGTGGGGAGGCCTTGCCCCGCGCAGGTATTCGCCTCCGGCCAGGGCTGGGCTGCGCTTCCCAGGAGGGGTTGCAGCGAGCGGGGAGCTCCCAGCTCCCAGAGGCCCCTCCTGGTAGAAATGCCTGGGGGGATTTGCCGGATTAACGCTCCTCCGGCACCCAGGCCACACGCAGACGCGGGGTTCAGAGCCAGTCTTTGCAGCAGCTGGCGATCGCACCCCTTCCCGGCGGAGCAAACGCTACCCCTCGCCCTCCTGCCCTCCCTGCCTGGCAGCCGGAGGAGCCGAGGGGGACAAGCACGGCTCCCTGCAAAATCGCAGCCGTGCTCCGGGGTGGGACAGAGGTGCCTCCATGGCAGGGCAAGCAGCTGGGATGAGGAAGGGGATGGGAGCATGGGACAGGAGGAGCGTGTGTCCCCAGCGCTGCCTGTCCCCATCCCCTGCCCAGGGGAGGTCAAAGTCCCCGTTCCCACGCTGCTGCCCAAGCCCCTGCTTGGGAAGCACCCCGGGGCACCCTGCCCAAACAGGGGCACCCTGGGCACACCCACCCCATCCCTTGGGGCGCAGGTCCCCACCGGGCTCTGCCATCCAGCCCCGTGCCGGGAAGATGCTCCCAGCACCGCTCCGTCCCGGTGCCCCGAGGCTGCCCTGCCCCACGCCATTCATGGGGTCCCCCCAGCTCCCCTGGCCTCGCCGGAGCGGCGCGGACCCCTGCCCTTCATCCCATCCAGAGCACAGGAAGCCGGTCCTGCAGCTCGGCGAGCATCCCCACCGTCCCGCAGCACAGCCAGCTACCTGGAGGGTCCATCGGGGACCCCGCCGCCTCCCCTGCAGCGGCGAGGACGAGGGGACGTCTCTGCCGGCAGCACCAGGTCCCGGAGAGGCGAAGCCGGGCAGGTGGGAGCACCTAGACCCACAGGCTGAAGGGGTCCGGCTCCGGGATCTGGAGGAGGCAGAAAGCCGCCCAGGCAGCCCTGGGGACGTTCTTCTCCGAATGCTGGAGCTGGAGTTTTTGATCCATTGGTGTGGGGGGCTCCGTGCTCGTCCTGCCTATCGTCCTACGAGTAGGGGGTCCCGGCGTGCTGGGGGGTCAGGGAGAGGGGCACCCAGGGGAGCGGTGGCAGTGGCGAGCAGGACCTTCCCCCGGCTCTAAGCAGCCTTGAGCATCTTGGGGCGAGCGATGGCAGGACAAGGCGGCGGTGGCAGCTCTGCTCCCGGCGAGCGTGCAGCCTCCGCCGGCTCCCACAGTGACTGGGTGGGCGGGCGAGCCAGCTGCTGGGGTTGCTGACGCCCAGGAACCAGTGCGGTGCCGGCAGTGCCGCCCAGCCCCGGGGGCACCGGCGCAGGCAGCGGCAGCAGTGCCAAGGCGGGCAGGTGTGCTCTGCCCCGTGCAAAGAAAGAAAGCGCCCTTTGTTCGGCAACACGGCCGAGCCGCCCCGTCACCGATGAAAGACGCCGGCCGCCCGCTCTGGGCGAAACTGGAATGGGAGAAACGCCGGGATGGGCCAAGCGCCCCAGCCCCGGTGCCAGCGGGGGGTTGGCAGTGGCATGCCTGGCATGGAGCACGTGGCCACCCCACGGGCTGGGGGTCCCGGGCGCTCATGACCCCTCCAGTTTCGCCCAGATGTAAAGATCTGGCCTCAACCCATGCCCGCGCAACAGTCCAGAGTCGCCCTGTCTCGCAGCTGAGCCTCCTCTCCCTGCTGCCATCCCTCCTCCGGCTGCCTGGGATGAAGGCAGAGCTCCTCTGCCTCCCCTCCTGGCTGCAGAGCCCGCGACAGCCGGCTGGGAAGGGCAAGGTGCGATGCAAGGACTGCCGAGGGGCTGACACAGAGCACGAGGACGCTCCGGCAGCATCCCGCTGACGCTGCCTGCTGAGGAGTACCTGGGGCCACTTGAACCACTGCCCCGCAGCCCACCGGGCTGGCACACATCCCCGCCGTGCCCCGTAGCCCACCGGGCTGGCACGCATCCCCGCCGTGCCCCATAGCCCACCGGGCTGGCACGCATCCCTGCTGTGCCCCAGAGCCCACCGGGCTGGCACGCATCCCCGCCGTGCCCCAGAGCCCACCGGGCTGGCACGCATCCCCGCCGTGCCCCAGAGCCCACCGGGCTGGTATGCATCCCCGCCGTGCCCCATAGCCCACCGGGCTGGCACGCATCCCCGCCATGGCCCGCAGCCCACCGGGCTGGTACGCATCCCTGCCATGCCCCGTAGCCCACCGGGCTGGCACGCATCCCCGCCGTGCCCCATAGCCCACCAGGCTGGTACGCATCCCCGCCGTGGCCCGCAGCCCACCGGGCTGGCACGCATCCCCGCCGTGCCCCGTAGCCCACCGGGCTGGTACACATCCCCGCCGTGCCCCAGAGCCCACCAGGCTGGCACGCATCCCCGCCGTGCCCCATAGCCCACCAGGCTGGCACGCATCCCCGCCGTGCCCCGTAGCCCACCGGGCTGGCACGCATCCCCGCCGTGGCCCGTAGCCCACCGGGCTGGCACGCATCCCTGCTGTGCCCCAGAGCCCACCGGGCTGGCACGCATCCCCGCCGTGCCCCATAGCCCACCGGGCTGGCACGCATCCCTGCTGTGCCCCATAGCCCACCGGGCTGGCACGCATCCCCGCCGTGCCCCGCAGCCCACCAGGCTGGCATGCATCCCTGCCGTACCCCGCAGCCCACCGGGCAAGAGCCGGGACCCATCGCCCTGCCAGCGCTCACGCAGCGTCCCCCCCCGACGCACACGCAGCCCCCCAGCACAACACGCTGACCCTAAACCCGCCAGCTCCCACTGCCCCGTTTTCCGCTCCGGGGGCAATGCTCCAGCCAGGTGCATGGGGCAGTGGTCCCAGGGGAACAGGTCAAGGGGGTCCCCTGAGGTGGGCACCCTATTTTTTGGGCTCCCGGTGAGGGACCGGGGCGGGGGCTGGTGCCAGCAGTGCCAGGCAGGTTTACGTAAGGTGCGTGCATCCCGGGGACAGCCCGCACACAGCTCGCACGCCTTACATAAACCGCAGCCGCTCCGCACAGCCTCCCCCGGCACGGCACGGCTCGGCACGGCACCCGGGGGCTGGCGGGGCCGGGGGGCGATGGGGTGAAGGCAGGCCACGGCCGCGTGAGCTGAGCAGCGTGATTAACATCAGACCATGGGCTTCGTTACAGCTCAGCAGCTGCCGTGCGGTCTGGCCCCGCTGGGAGCGAGGAGCCACGGTTAACCCTTACTGGCTGCGGTGCGGCCATGGCTCGGGGGTGCTGGGTGTCACCGGGGTCCCTTTGCAACGCCAGCGGGCACCCACCAGTCCCCGTCCCACCTCCGGCGTGGGTGAACCCAGCGCGGGATCCCCTCTGGCCCCGCTCGCCGCAGAGGGGAGGGTTTGGGGGGGCCGCGGCACCCGGCTGCTGCTCGCTGCACCCACTGGGTGCCAGGGAACAGGGAGGGGACCCAGACAGGGCTCGGGGCGTGGGCGAGCCTGCACCTTCCTGCGATGAGAAGGTGCTGAAAGACAAACTCTCTTCCCGTTCCCTCCCTCCGCTCCCCAGGGATGATGGCTCCAGCAGGGTTGGGGGGAGCTGGCGGCAGGGAGGGACCCCAGGAAGGGTCTGCAGCATCCTGGCACGGGTGGGTGGGTCACAGGGTGCCCACAGCCATGGGGACCGCTGCGACAGTGCCGAGGGAGCAGCCATGGAGGGGTCAGGTGGGGAGAGGGATGGACGGATGGACGTGCCACCCTGATGCCGGCAAGCCCCAAGGAAGGGGCTACGTGCAGCCCTTGCTGGGCCAGGGCAAAGAGCTGGGGAGCGGGGGATGCTGGAGGGACAGGAGAGAATTCCCCACCCTGCACTGGGGCTGCACCTCTGGGTGCTGCACCCTCCCTGCGCCCCGCTGTCCCGGCTGCCCTCGGCTCCCAGCCATGGCGGGGCTGCTCCTACCGTGCCGGGGATCCCCAGGGACTCGCAAAGCCTCCCTGGGGCCAGCGCAGCTCTCGCGGGGCAGCCACGCTGCCGGCAAGCTCTTCTAGGGCTTGGCCACCGTCCCACCCCATCCCTGGGCTCGGGCTCCGTGCCTGCCTCCCGTGGCACAGCAGCTCCGGCCGGGGTTCCTCCGCTCCCTGCCTGTCCCGGCACAACCCGCGGAGGGTTCCCCAGGGCAATTTGGGGGGGGTCCAGGCTGGGTTTGGGTTTTGCCAGCTCAGGCTTTGCTGGGAGAGAACTGGGGGGGGGGGGGCTCTGCCTTGGTGGCTTGGCACAGCCGGCCCCAGAGCTCCAATCTCCCTGGTTTTTCCCTTAAATCAGAGGGACTGCGAACACTCACGAGCCAAGCGCTGGCCAGAAAGACGCCGCGGGAGGCCGGAAGCGCCCGAATTAGAAACCTTGGCATCCCTGCCCTGCTCGATGCCGGAGGATGGGGAGAGACGGCGGGAAGACGCGGGTTGGAGGGACGCTGTCCCCACGGTGTCCCCTGGGACCACGGAGGGATGCGTGGCCACGTGGGGCGGGGGGCTCCTGGGATGCTCCAGCACTGGGGAAGGGGACGGACAGGGGTCCCGCTGCAAAAGGCTCGCTGGTACCCCAACAGCCCCTCTCTGCGCTGATGCTCCAGCAGCCCAGGAGCCTGCCAGCCCTGGCCCTGGCCCCGCGTCCCCTGCCCTGCCCGGCTCCAGGCACCCCAGGAAGGGCTCCGCAGCCCCCAGCCCCACAAGCTGCCTCTAGCTGGGAAAGCAGCCCGAAATCCAGCCTTTTTCTCATGCAAAATGGACTCAACATGCCCCCTCTCCAGCTTCCACAAATCCCCAGCCCTTCTTCCTCCTCCTTCATCCTCCTCCCAGCCCCGGCACTGAGTCCGGCACGCACCTACCTGCCTCCACCGCGGCGCAGGTGAGGAAGACGAAGGCACGGGCAGAGGAAGGCAGCCCCGTTCCCCCCCCTTGCCCAGCACCGGGCACGATGGCCGCGAGAGCTTTCGCTAATCTGCGCCCGGTGCTTAAAAAAAAAAAAAAAAAAAAAAAAAAAAAAAAGAGAAAAAAAGAACCCCACGTCAAACCTTCAGGAGTCTGGAGGCTGCAGCGGAGCGGAGGGCACGGGAGGACACTCACTCCCACACGAGCAGCTTTCTGGGAATTAGGGCCACAGCCCAACTGCTCTGGCAGCCTGCGCTCCCCTCCAGCCCTGGCTGCCGGTACGGCATGGCCTGGGCAGCCGCCCTGCCGGTACGGCCCCACCGCCGCGGGGTCGGATGCTGCTCCCGGCCCTAATCTCCCGCTTTCCCCCCGGGGAGGTGAGTAAGCATCGCTAATCCCGCTCGCTTTGCCGCTGGAGAGAGCCGAGCCGCTTCCCCCAGGCTGGGGGCTGCACCCCGACACCCCCCTGCCCTCCCTAAACCCCGCAAAGGGGAGGGCAGCACCGGTCGCCCCTTCCCCGGGGCAGCTCTCGGATGCTGCGCACCCTCAAGGTGAAGGTTGGGATGGGGCAAGGAAATGGAGACAGCAAGGCAGCTGGTCCCCATCGAGAGGGACCAGCCGCGGAAAGGGGACGTGGCAGCTGCCCGGAGCCAACCCACCTTTGCCGGCGTCCCCCGTGCCCGCGTGCCAGCCCCGCACACACCGGGGGTGCTCGGGGGGACGCAGGACCTGGTGCTGGATGGTGCTGGATGCTCGCTTCCCCGCATCCCTCCTTCCCATCCCGGGGGAAGGACAGGCAGGACGAGCCGCCCCGGCGAGCCCCAGCGCGGGGGCACAGCACCCATCCTGTGCCACCCCCTCGGCTCCCTGCCACCCACCCGGGACTCCTGTTTACCCAGCCCAGCGCCAGCAACCGGCTTCAAATACCTCGATGTAATTAAAAGCTCGCCCCCGGGGCCGGAGGCTTCGGAAGGCAGCCAGGGATGGTGGCAGCCAGGGACACGGGCAGCCCTCTGCCACCTGCACGGAGAGGCAGGGCAGGCAGCCGCCTGCTCCCCCAATCCCGACAGCACCTACCTGGGAGCAGCCGGGGGTTCTCCTGCCGTCAGCCCGGGCCCCTCGTCTGCCCCCACCGCGCTCCCGGGACGCCCCGCCGCCGGGCAGCCATGGCGATGGGCAGGCTGGCAGCGGGCAGCACGGCTCCTGGCGCGGGGAGAAGGGAGTCAGGAATGGCCGGCAGCCCCCTGCCCGCTCACTGCCTGCGTCCTCCTGCCAGAGCAAGGCACTGCCTCAGTTTCCCTCGATGCTCGGCGATGCTGTGCGGGCCCCGGAGCGGGGTCTCCAGCACCCCCCGAGCACGGTCCCCAAAACCCCCGCTGGGTAAAAGCTTCTGTGTCCCTCCCCGGTGTCACGGCGGGGATTCGGCTCCAGCCGTGGGACACGGAGCCGGAATCATCCTCGGTGTGGGCGCAGGCAGGGCCGCGCTGTGAGCAGGGCTAGCTGGGGACGGACGGGTCCCTGGGGGGACAGGCGGCTGCAGGGGGGGGATGCGCTGCAGCATTCCTTCAGCCGTGTCCTCCCACACCCCTGTCACCTCGAACGCCCCTTCCCCAGCCCCTCCTGCCACCGCGCTTGCCACCCACCATCCTCTTCCTCACCGGTGGGGTGACGGCAGCCCGGGGGCAGGTGGGCGTTTGAGGACATTATTGGGGGGGCGATGCAAGAGAGGTGCTGCATGTGTCCCCCCCCCAGCATGGGGGAGGAAGGTCTTACCTGCCCGGCGGCGACCTAGAGGGGGGGGGATTTCAGCCCCTGCCCGTCCGAGCCCCCTGCCCGCAGGCAGCACGCTGCCTGCAGCTCTGCATCACGCCTCCTTGCCCTCTGCGGCGGGAGGCAGCTGAAAGCTCCCCGGGGCTGCCAGAAAAGAGGCTGCATTTAAACAACAGACATAATTATGCTTTTGATACCGTCTGCTAAAAATACAGCGCTGTGCCGCACGGGGAGCCATGTGTGCGCGGCCTCACATGGCTCCTGCCTGGAACAGCTGACTCAGGGCCGGAGGGGGCCGGGATGGGGGGAGCCCGGCGGGGACGAGGGGCAGGGGACACCCGGACCCCCGCTGCAGAATCCCAGCCTGCAGGAGGGTGCTGCTCTGCCAAGGACCTCCGAAACGGCCAGTTTGGGGGCAGCAGGGATGGCACCAGCATGCCCCCCCTCCAGAAGGGCAGCAGCCCCCAGGTTGGCTGCAGCGGGGTAAAATGAGTTGGGAAAGGGGCAGGGGGAGCATGGCTGGGTCGCTGGGTGCCACCAGCGCGGGCTCGGGGGGCTCAGCCGGTACCCGGCCCCGCCGGCAGCAGCGGGGGGATGCAGGAGGATGCTGAGAGGTGGGCGCAGCGCAGCACCAGGGCCGGCAGCCAAAGCAACCGGCGGCTCCCCAGGGAGCTCTGACCGGCGGATCGTGTTAATGAGTAACGGCCCCCGCTGCCCTGCGCCCCGGCATTCCCCGGGAAGGGAGCAGAGCCAGGCATGGGGAGCGGGGCCAGGGGCCACGGCAGCCCCCGAGCGCTGACATTTGGCAGCGCCAAGGCACCGGCTCGCGCCGTCTCCGGGCTGCTGCCCACCAGGAATGGGCAGTGCCTGACCCCGGGGGGCACGGGTTGCTCGGGGTTTAGTGGCACGCTTGCCTGGAGCACCAGAAGCGTCCCTGTCCCGCTGGGAAAGCGGATGCCCTGCGTCACCCTGTCCCCCCGCCAGCGCGCAGGGACACGGGCAGGGGAGCGGGGAAGCCCCGGGAGGGGAGCGGGGCGCCGGGGGGGGCTGGCAGGAGCCACCGGCCGGGGGCAGCGACCCAGCCCTTGCTCCCACTAATGCCTTCCCAGCGGGGAAGCTGCTTACGGGGACGCGAGCTACCCGGCTTACGCGACCTCCTGCAACCCCCGCGCACCCCGGGGTGCTTCACCCCGCTCCGGTGGGGACGGACCCTGCCCCAGGGTGCGACGGGAGGGGACCCCTCCGCGGTGCCAGCCCCCCTTGCTCGGACCACGGCCGGGCGAGCTCAGGTCAGGCATTTAATTGCCAGGCTGGGGTGCTGCCAGCCCAGGGAGATTACGGCTTTGCTGACTGCAGCCTGGCACGGCCCCCCGAGCTGACACAGCTGGGATCAGCGCTGGCACCGGAGGGGGCTGCCTCGGCCCCAGCGGGACGGGCTGCACCACCCCGGGCAGCTTTTGTCCCCTCCTTGGGTTTCTCTCCCCGGGGAATACGCAGGACGCTTGCCAAAAACAGGGTTTGGGCACCGGGACTCCTGGTTCCCTTCCCAGCTTCTACCTTGGACGTCGCTGGTGCTTTGCGCATCGGGTTCCCCGAGGTGGGAGGCGGCGGTCCCCGCCGACCCCCCCCTCATCGCGGGGATGGACGACGCGCAGGCTCCAACGCTGCTGCCGGCTCGCTCGCAGCGGGCCCCCCGCCAGCCCTGGGGCCAGGGGGGCTGCAGCCCCCCACTTTGGGGGAACCCCACCACCCAGCTCAGCATCCCGGCACTGGTACCCAGGGCAGGCAGGCAACCTCCCCGGGCCGTATCCTTGGAGGAACCGCGTTCCCTAAGCGGCTTTAGGGGGATTACAGGCAGCCCCCTGGCTCTCGCGCTGTCCCCACCCAGCCTTCCTTCTCTGCTGCTTTAAGTAATCGTCTCTGAGACAGTTTTACACGGCTAATCCAGCCACCTCCACCTAAGCTGCTCCAACACCCCTGCCCACCCCCCTGCCCAGCTCCATGTGGCTGCAGGCAGGGGCAGACACTCTCCCTGCCCTGGGAAGACCCTCCCCCCCGAAGGCAGAAAGCAGCCAGGGGCTAAAAATAAAGCTGGCCTCAGGGGTGAGGGCAGGAAGGATTGGGAGTGAGGGACTGATGCCAGAGAGCAGAGCACCAGGGGACAGGAGGGCTCCCAGGGGCAGGAGAGGCAGCAGGAGCAGCGTCGTCACCTTCTGCCCCCCTGCCCGCCCCACAGAGGCTTTGTGGCCCACGTCCTCTGCCTGGGCAGGGGACAAGTCCCCAGGGGAAGGAGCGAAGTGAGCTGAGACCCGCCCCGGGTGAGATTGGGGAGTTCCAGGGGGGAGAAGGCAGCTGCCCATGGCCAGGGCCGTCAGCCAGGACGGGGCCGTCCGCCTGCAGCCGGGCTGCGTGCAGGGGGGGACCCGGGCATCGCAGCGGGGCCACGGCGGCTGCTGCCATGCCGTGGGGGACACAGCTACTGCAAGGAGGGGCTGAGATGCATCCTTGCGCCCCAGCACCCGCAGCCCTGCACCCCCAGTCCTGCTCTGCCCTGCAGGGACCGGGCATCGCACCCCTCCCACAGCCCGAGGCACCCCGGAGGGTCCCACAGCCCCTGGGGAAGGGGACAGCATTTCAGGGGACAGCATTTAAGCAAAGGGGACAGCATTTAAGGGGACAGCATTTAAGGGGACAGCATTTAAGGGGACAGCATTTAAGGGGACAGCATTTAAGGGGACAGCATTTAAGGGGACAGCATTTAAGCAAAGGGGAGAACTGTTTCGGAAAGTCTGAAATAATATTATTTATTTTTCCATGTACAAAAGCCCCTGTTTGGGAGGGGAGAACATTAAAAGCAGCGTGGTGCCGGGTAGGGCACAGTCAGGCACGGTCAGGCACCGGCGCCCTGGTTTCAAGTATGGGGGGGGGGGGTCAGCCTGCACCTATGGGGGGGCCCTGGCCAGCAGCTGTGTCTTTGGCTTCAGAGGACAGATTGGGACAAGGCACGTCCCCTCGCCGGCTCCCAGGGGAGAGGGGATGTAGGGAATAAGGCATCATGGCAGCAGCAGAGGGGGGGCCCCAGCAGAGCCCGTAGTGTTGGTGGGGTGGGAGGCGAGGGCGGGGGGGGGGACTGGACCCCGCGGGAGAGGCGCCGGCGCCAACCCGCTGGGAGGGGGGCATGGCCGGGGAGCGGCGAGGGGGCCGAGCTGCCCTCGGCTCCGCGAGGCAGCCGGCGATGCACGGCGCGAGAGGTCAGAGGAGGAATTTACAGTGTAACGTAGGGGCGAGCCCGGGGACGCACAAACCGCGGCTCCCTCCTGGCTGCTGCAGCAGCAAACTCGCGTTAAGACTCCTGGCAGAGGGTTTCCCTGGGGCCGTTAGCTGTCCTGCTCCGGCGGAGCCGCTTTCTTCCTGATCCGGCTGCGCAAGAGTCGGGAAGAGCCCTGGGCAGGGAGAGGGATGGGTCAGGTCCCCCTCGCCCCAGCCCCACGCTGCCGCGTTCCCCCCGCCACGGTACCTCTTTGCCCGGCGGCTTCTTCTTCGCTGCGCGCAGGCTCTGGCTGCGGGAGAGGGGCTTGGGGTGCCGGCTGCGGGGCGAAGACTCGGGCGAGATCTGCGAGTCCGACCAGAGCTCCTCGTCCTCCGTCTCGCTCTCGTACTGCTGGCTGGCCGAGGGCGTGCCGTAGGCTGGGGACAGGGGGGCAGACGGCAATTCCCAGCGCATGTTCCCCCCCGGGCCTGGCTCGAGCCCCCCCACCGCTGTGATTTCCCCCCTCAAGCTCACCCAGCAGCTGCCTGTGGCTCTCCTGCTCCTCCAGGTACAGGGGGTCCCGGTAGTGCACAGGGGCCTCGTCGGGGACGGAGCGCAGGTCCTGCATGCTGAAGCTCCGGAGCCTCCCGGCCAACGCGCCCTGGCTCTGGGAAAGGGGGGGGACACACAAAAAAGATGGAAGTGAGCCCCACAGCGCAAACCCCAAAGCACCCAAACATGGGGGCCAGGCAGCCACAGCCCAGGGCGATGCAATCCCACCGGGCAGGGCTCTGCACCCCTCTCCCGACACCCGCACCACACACGCTGCGGTGGCATTTTCCTCCCGGCATCCCCGGGGCCGAAGCATCCTCCGGGAAGCGGAGCAGCCTGGCCCATTCCCGCTACCTTGGCAGCCGCCTGGACCGCGGCCGTGGCCGCCATGTTGAGGCCCCTCTTGCCGAAGCGCACCATCGTCTCGTAGCCGCGCTCCCTGGCCTGGATGATGTACGTGTCGATCTCCTGCCGAAACGACCGCGGCGGTGCTGAGCGCCCAGGGCACCGCAGCCCAGGGCATCGCTGGCCCGGTGCCGGGAGCCCAGCGCCCTGCCGAGCCCCTGGCCAGCCCCCCAAGGACCGCCACCCCGAGCCAGGCAGCCCTTACCTTCTCCTTGCGGGACAGCGTGGGGTGCACGAATTTGCGGTAGAGCAGGCTGGCCCCCCGGGTGTAGGGGGAGAGCAGCCAGATGACGAAGGCCATCTTGATCTCGTAGTAGAAGGGAAACCTGCCGGAGAGCGGGGGGGAGACGGGGGTGAGCGGATGGCGGGGGGGCCCAAGGGCACGTCCTGCTCCCTTGCAGGAGGCAGGGTGCCTCTCCCCCTGGCATCAGGCCTGCAGACCCCACGCAAGGTCTGCCCGGAGCCAGGCAGGCAGCAGGGCAGCCCCTGCCCCTCTCCTTGCAGGCAGAGGCAGGGGGCAGCCCCCCTTTCCTTCCCCCATGGCACGGGGACCCCGCCAGACCCGCTCCCCGCCGGCGGCAGCGCCGGCGCGCCCAGCCTCACCATGAGATGAGCAGGTCGGTGAAGGTCTCCGTGGCCGTGAAGAGCGCAAAGATGATCCAGTACATCATCCAGCGGACCTGCGGGGAGCGGGCAAACCCGTCAGCCCGGGGCTGGAGCTCGGGAAGGAGCTGCCCAGGCACCTTACTCACGTATTCCCGGATGTTTTTGGTCTTCACAGCCTTGTAGGAAGCGTAGGCAGGGTAGAGCAGCCCGAAGAGCAGCCTGTAACGGAGGGGGGGTGTGAGGCAGGCGGGCCACCCCGCGTAGAGCAGCAGCAGCAGGGAGTAGCAGAGCCGCCTGCCCCAGCGCCGCAGCCTGGCCTTGAGCCCCTCCAGCACCATGCCGGCCCCGGAGCCACCGGGAAAAGGGACAGCACCGGTTCGGAGAGGCAGCTGCGAGCGCGGTATCGCTCCCACGAACTCGCCCACCTCCGCGGGGACCGGCCCGACCTGTCGGGGCGGCGGCGGGAGGCACGGCGCAGGCTCAGCGCGGCGGAGCGGAGGCCGAGCCCGGTTGGGAGAGGCTCAGCAACCTCTGAAGGGAGGATCAGCCCTGCCGGCATCGCTGCCAGAGCGATGCTCGGTGCCGGGGTGATGCTCGGTGCTGGAGCGATGCTCGGTGCCGGCGCCGACCTCCCGGCCGGCACGCAGGGCCTCGCCATCCCCGCCGCGCGATGCCACGCTGCACGTGGGCGAGGTGCCATCCCCAAACGCATGCCTTCGTGGCCCGGTGACTCAGCCGCCACCGGCCCGGCTGCAGGGCACGGGCAGGGAAATCGCCCGCCCGCAGTGTGGCATCGCGCCCGCCAGCTCACCACGACCCCCGCCCTGCGTTCACCTCAGCTGGGGAGGGGGTCGTGGGTGCCCCCCCCCTCGCTGCTGCCCACCCCGCAGCTGCGGGGCAACCCACTCCCCATGAAGGGCTCCTCGGGCACGCTTGGCTACCGGCCACCCAGCCCAGCTGGCCACGGCGCGGGAGCGAGGAGGCTTGGGTGCTGGATGGCGAGGGGCCGAGGCCGAGCTCGCCCACCTCCGGGGTGGGGGGCACCCCACTGGCCCCCATACAAGCGCATCCCGGGTCTCCCCCCAATTCCTGCAGTCCCCCCACTGCGTGATGAGCATGGGGAGCCCCGGGGGGGGCTGCCCATTAAATAGGGACCCCCGCAGGGGGCTCGGCTCACCTCCCACAGGTACCCCTGTCCTGCAGCCCACCCACCCCCGGGTACCCCCCAGTTCCGCGGGACACCCCCCCCCCCCGCAGCCCACCCACCCCCAGAACCCCCCAATTCTCTGGGACTCCCCCGCCCCGCAGCCCACCCACCCCCAGAACCCCCCAACTCCCCGGGACACCCCCCGCCCCGCAGCCCACCCACCCCCGGGTACCCCCCAATTCCCCGGGACACCCCCGCCCCGCAGCCCACCCACCCCCAGAACCCCCCAATTCCCTGGGACCCCCAATTCCCCGGGACACCCCCGCCCCGCAGCCCACCCACCCCGGGTACCCCCCAATTCCCTGGGACCCCCAATTCCCCGGGACACCCCCGCCCCGCAGCCCACCCACCCCCAGAACCCCCCAATTCCCTGGGACCCCCAATTCCCCGGGACACCCCCGCCCCGCAGCCCACCCACCCCCAGAACCCCCCAATTCCCCGGGACACCCCCGCCCCGCAGCCCACCCACCCCCAGAACCCCCTAATTCCCTGGGACCCCCAATTCCCCGGGACACCCCCGCCCCGCAGCCCACCCACCCCCAGAACCCCCCAACTTCCCGGGACACCCCCGCCCCGCAGCCCACCCACCCCGGGTACCCCCCAATTCCCCGGGACACCCCGCAGCCCCCCCCTCACCGCGGGTGCACCGGGACCCCCCCCGGCCCTCACTCACACAATCACCCGGCTGAGCATCCAGGACACCATGGTGCGGGCGGGCCCGCAGCCCCGGGCCGGGCCGGGCCGGGCCGGGCCGGGCCGGGCCGGGTCCCCCCCCAAAATTCCCCTTGGTTCCGCCCAGGTCCCCCGCGGCGGCCGGAAGCGAATGGAACAACTTGAATGTTGCAGCTACCGGCTCCGCGCATGCGCCCTCGCTCTTAAAAGGGCCGCGTCGGCTCTTAAAAGGGCCTCGCCCTTCAAGTGCGGCGATGGGGACCGTAGCTTTGTGCCCATCAAAATTGTCTTTCTTTGGGTTTTTTAGTTTTTGTTTTTGGTTTTTTTTTTTAAGCAGGAAGCAGGCAGGGAAGGGAGGGAAAGACCTTTGTGTGATGCTAGGGACTTCTTTTTGGTTTTGGAGTTTTTGGGGGTTTTTTGGTTTTTTTTTTTATTTTTTGTGATGCTTGGGCGGGGTGTACCTGCGTAGCATGGGGCACGCAGAGCACCCCACCGCAATACCCGGGCTGGGAGAGGTCAGGGAGAGCACGGCTAAGGGAGCTGGGGGTTTGGGCGGAGGTGGGAGTGCTGCTGGGTCATGCCAAGGCAGTCAGATGTGCAGGCACCGCCCTGAAGTGTCGATTCAGCAGACTTTAGCTTCAGCTGCTGCAAAGTCTTCTCCCCCGGCATGCCTCACCTGGGTTTATATGTACGCTTAACCTTAAGCACGCGCTCGGGCGTGTTGCTGAGCCAGGGCCAGGGCTCTGCGGCAGGCGTGGATCCCTGCAAGAAGCTCGGGAGAAAATAGAAGCTGCTTCCTTCTCCCAGAACCCGAGCGGGGCTCAGAGTCCTCCCCGCTGGAGCTGGCATCACCTCCCTGGGCCACCTTCCCCTTGGCCGTGCATTCCCAGCAGTGGCCCAGGGCACCCCGGCTCCCCCATCCCAATCACGGCCACTGTCGGGGTGCCAGCACCCCTCCGCAGCAGCTCCCCGTGCTTCCCACCTGGCTTTAAATCTGCCCTTTCCCGGGAGGGAAACTGAGGCAGAGAAGTGTGGCAATGCCCTGCTGCGGCACCAGTCGGAGCTGGGCTCCGGGGCTGGGTGCTCTGCCCCGCCGTGCACCCAGAGCAGGGCTGGATCCGGCTGCGGGGGATCCCTGCTCCCAAAAGCCAGCTGTGCCCCGGGGTGCCTGTTACCTTTGAGCGGATCTTTATTTGTGAGCTTAATTGGTGGTTTTTCACATGCATATTTATATACCTGGGGGACAGGGAAATGCTCCCCTGGAACTGGTTTTCCAGGGGAAAACCTGCACGGGTTGCTGGTGCGGCTCAGGGTGCAGCAGGCTCCAGCTGGGACTCCCCTCCCTGGGGAAAAACCTCCTGCTTCCCCCCACCACCATGGGCCAAGGCATCTGCAGCAAAAAAAGACCCCAGGCGAGCCATGTGCGGGGCCTGGAGGAGCCTAAAACAAGGGGTTCCCCCTTCCTGGGCTCGGTGGGGCTTGTGCAAGGAAAGGGGTGCAGCGGGACCCCAGCTGGAGTGGGACCCCCGGGCAGGGGGACGCCAGCCATGGCTGGACGCAGGGCAGCTGAGACGCACGGCAGTGGCGGGCAGACGCAGGCAGGACCGGCAGTCACAGTGTGTTTATTGTGGGGAGCGTTTTGGAGGGCACGTACACCTCGGGTACGGCTGGCACGCTGGGTCCTGCCCGTCAGCGGGGACACGGGGAGGGGGGGACATGGGCAGAGGGAACTGCTGGGCATGCACCGAGGGGGATGGGAGTGGGCCAGCGTGCTTCTGCGGGTGGTGGGACCACCTCGGCAGCATCCCGCTGGCCTTGAGCATCCCATCCGCCTCGGAGCATCCCATCAACTCAGAGCATCCCATCAACCTCAGGATATCTGCATCTGCCTCAGAGCATCCCATCAACTCAGAGCATCCCATCAACCTCAGGATATCTGCATCTGCCTCAGAGCATCCCATCAACCTCAGGATATCTGCATCTGCCTCAGAGCATCCCATCAACCTCAGAACATCTGCACCCACTTCAGAGCATCCCATCAACTCAGAGCATCCCATCAACCTCAGAACATCTGCACCCACTTCAGAGCATCCCATCAACTCAGAGCATCCCATCAACCTCAGAACATCTGCACCCACTTCAGAGCATCCCATCAACTCAGAGCATCCCATCAACCTCAGAATATCTGCATCCACCTCGGAGCATCCCATCAACCTCAGAACATCTGCACCCACTTTGGAGCATCCCATCCACCTCGGAGCATCCCATCCACTTTGGAGCATCCCATCGGCCTCAGAGCATCTCAGTGTCCTGGGAGCATCCCATCCAGCCCTGGCATTCTGGCCCTGCCTGTGCACATCCCTGCCTGCCGCCCCACTCCCGTGCCCCCAGACCTCCCTGCCGCCAGCCCCCAACCCATTGCCTGAGCGAGCAGAGGCACCCGTGCCCCCCATCCCTGCCACCCCAGCCAGCGCCGCAGAGCAGGCACCCGAGGGTGAGGGGGATCCCCCCTCCTGCCCGCATCCCACGGGCTGCTGGATGGGGCAGCCACGGGTGCTGCAAAACTGGGAGTACTGGGGGGAAACTGAGGCCCCTGGTAGCAGGGCCATGGGGCTGGGTGCTGCCCCAGGGGTGATTCGAGGGGTGGGTGTAGGTGGGGAGCCAGGATGGGGGGCTGGCACCGGGCTGTGACCACGGGGCAGAGCTGGCTGCAGGCAGGAGGAAGGGGCTGGCGGGCGCATGCGTGTCCTCGGGCAGGAGCAGGCAGCTCTCGGGGCAGGCGGGAGCCGCGTCGGGGCCACCCGGGCTCTGCCCCCCTGCTAGAGGCTGAGGTCCACCACCACGTGCCGGTAGACCAGCGTGTTGGCCTTGAAGCTGGGAGCCAGGAGGAGCTGCACATCGGCAGCCGGCACGTAGCGGAAAGCCCGCGGCGCCTGCACCGACAGCTCCTGAAACTTGACGAATTTCTGCTTCTCCTCTTCCCAGAGGTAGACGTGGGTGAAGGAGAAGTCACTGCCCAGGGCCAGGTACTGCCGCTGCTCCACCGAGAAGGGCTGCATCACCATGGAGCCGCGGGACGGCAGCGTCTGGAGCTCGACGAAGCGCTGCCCTTCCCACCGCACCACCTTGGAGTCGCCGATGTAGCGGCTGAGGCAGAGGAATTGGTCCCGCTTCACCCTGAAGTGCTTCACCATCTGCACGTCCAGCATCTCCCCCACCTCCCCCTGGGGCGTGAATTGCTTCTGCGCCCGGCTCCACTGGTAGATGACGGGGGCTTGGGAGCTGCTGGAGATGATCAGCCGGGGTTTGCCGTCGTTCTCCACGTATTCCACGTCGGTGTCGCGGTGCCAGGCGTGGAGGGCTTGGTGGGAGTAGAAGCCGTTCTGGTTGAGGCGGTAGAGGCTGGTGGAGCCCGCCTTGGAGCTGTCGGCGATGACGAAGTACCAGTCGCCTTCGATCTGGAAGGCCTCGATGTCGTTGGGCTTGCGGGTCTTCTGGCTGTCGATGTCCTGGATCTTGATGAATTTGTCGACGGCGGTGTCCCAGCGGTAGATGTAGGAGCCGCCGAAGAGCTGGGCCACCACCATGTACAGCTGGTTCTGCGCCACAATGGGCTTGCAGTGCACTGCCGAGTGAGCTGCCGGGCAGGACCACGTCACGCCGGGGCCGTGCCCTTCCCAAATCGCCCAAATGGGAGGGTCCCAAGTTGGGAGGGGACCCCAAGCCCGGATGCCTTACCGGGGATGCGGTCGAAGTCGCGCAGCTTGCGCTCCACGTAGTCCCATTTGAGGACGGCGCAGCTGCTGGCGCCGGGCTGTGCCAGGGCGACGTACAGGTCGCTGGCGTAGGTGAAGGGCTCAGCCGACACCGCCTGGAAGGGCAGGACCTGGTGCACCACGAAATCTGGGGGGAGAGGCGGTGGTGAGGGTCCGGGTGCCCGGGAGTGGGGTGACGGGCGGCCGCGGTCCCTTACCCGTTGTGATGCACTGGAAGTCACCGAGGGCCAGGTCCCGGATCCGCTGACCCTCGAACTGCCCGGGGCTGCTGCAGAAGACAGCGGGGACCGTGGTGTTGGTGCTCTCCAGCCACTCCACCAGCCACTTGATCTTGCAGTCGCAGGCCAGCGTGTTGCCCCGGAGGTCCCTGCCAAGGACGGCACCGAGTCACCCCCAGCACCCAGCCCGGAGCGAGCAGAGCACCCTGCCCGAACCCTGAGCACCAGGATGTCACCCTCTCCCCAGCCTGCTGTCCCCAGGGGTCCCCGGTGCTGTGGCAGCCTTACAGGTCGCTCAGGATGTCCAGTGGCTTGAAGAGGTCCCGGGGCAACGTCTGGAGGTTGTTGTTGGCCAAGGACCTGGGGGACAAGAGGGGCCGTGGAGGTGACACAGCCCTGGCCGCAGCGAAGGGGCAAGAGCCGTCCCCCATGTCCCCGGGGAACGTGGGACCCCCGGTACTCACAGGTGGGTCAGGGACTTGAGCCCACGGAAAGTGGCCTTCGAGAGTGCCTGGATGTCGTTGTTCTCGATGAACCTGGGGCGGGAGGAGATGGTGGCATGGCCGCCCTGAGGGGACAGGTCCCTGCGGGTACCCCTGCCCTCCCCATGCCGTCCCCAGGGCCATCCCCGTGTCCCCATCCCCATCCCACGCACAGGTACTGGAGGTGCGAGAGGCCAGCGAAGGCGTTGTCCCCGATCAGTGTGAATTTGTTGGAGTTCAGCAGGCTGCAAAGAGAGGGGCGAAGCATCAGCACCGAGCTCGGGCAGGACGGGCACGGGGGGCACCGGGATGCCCGGCCACCGTCGCAGGAGACGTACAGGAACTGCAGCGAGGGGATGTGGGCGAAGGCTGCCTCGCGGATCTCCGTGAAGGCTGCGTTCACCATCGTCCTGCCGGCGAGACGAAGCTTCAGGGCTACGCAGGAGAGGGGACGGCAGCAGGGGGGCTCCGCCGCGCCCCTCGGCACCATCCCTGCTGTCACTGCGTGCCGGTGCAGCCCGTGGGACAGCGGCCCCGGCACCGGTCCTGCCTGCTGCGGGTGGCACAGAGGGGACAGGGCGCAAGGGGACGAGGCGCTCGGCCCCACAGCAGCCCCCGGGGGCTGGCACCCACCCCACGCATGCCCACGCGGCACCCCGCGGCCCGAGCACACACGTGTGTGTACGCACACACGTGCATGCACGCAGCTGCATGAGCACGGACATGCACGCCCATGGAAGGCTCCGGTGCATCGCCGTGTCCCCAGGGACCGTGCGTCAGGACCCGCCAGCTGTGTCCCCTTGGGGCTCTGGTCCCCAAGGTCACAGCACACAGGGAGCATGGCAGGGATGGGCTGCAGCCCTGCTCCGTCTGTCGCTGATGGATGGCTGCGTGTGCAAGGAGACCTGCTGCTGCCGCAGGACACGGGGACCAGTCCCGGGGTGGGACCAGTCCCAGGGTGTCCCCAGCCCGCTCCTTCCCCTACACGACCCCCAGGCTGCCCGTACCCCACAGCGCCACGCGTTCGTCCCCCATGCAGCACAAAGAGTCTGTCCCTGCCACCCCAGGGCAGCCAGCGGCCCCTGCCAACCCTGCACCCCGGGGACGTGACCTGCTCCTTGTCCCCATCCCTGTCCCCATCGCCAACCCACTGCCTGGGTACTCACAGCGAGATGACCTCGGGGGGCAGGTTCCTGGGCACGGCCTTGGAGTCCACGCAGAAAGCTGTGTCCCGGGTGCAGGAGCAGCTCGGGGGGCAAGGGGGTGGTCGGGGCGGCCGCCGAGCCCCCGCCTGCAGCCAGAGCCAGGCCAAGGCGAGGAGGAGCAGAGCGGAGAGCTGGCCCCTCAGCATCCTCCTCCCGTGCCGCAGCTCCATCGCCCTGGCCTAGCCCTGCTTTCTCCCCCGGAGCCGGTCCCTCTCCTCCTGCTGTGCCCGGGAGCAGCAGCGAAGCCTTTTTCTCCTCTCCTCCTTCCCCGGAGATTTCAGTGCGGATGGGAAGTGACGGTGGCGGTGGAGGCTGCTGGCGCCCGACCCGCTGCTCTGCAGCGCACCATGCTCCTGTGCTGCGGGAAGGAGGGAGGGAGGGAGGGATGCGGCTGAGTGACAGCACGAGCATCCATGCGGATGCATGTCCTCAGCAGCGTGCCGGCGTGCGAACACGGGGGGGCACGCCGGGTGGGGGGCTGCTGCTGGGAGCTGGGCGCTCTCAGGGTGCGGCGGGATGGGAGACAGGAGGGTACCCGCAGGAGTTTGCAGGGGTGACGCCACTGCAGCTCTCCCTCCCCGTTGCTTCGCCCGGGTGCCCGTGCTGCAGCGCTGCCTGCGCCAGCTCCCTGCCTGGCCTGGCAGCAAGCGCTGCCGGGAGGTGCCGGGCACCCGTCCGTCCGTCCCGTCCCAGGCACGGCACTGCCGGCCAACAATGAGCCCAGCCAGCTCCTTCCCCGTGCTGGGGGGGCCGCAGCTGCCCATGCACGGGGCTGCAGGGACCAGGGGTGCAGCACCCCCAGCGACGCATGCTAAGGGTGCTGGGTCCTCGGCCAGAGCCCGGGGCTGGGTGCGGAGGGCGGGCACGCTCTGCCTGCCCGCTATTTGCCTTGGCCCCCCTCCGCTGCTGGCCAAATGCCGGGAAAGGGCCCTCGGAGGCTTCACACCCCCTCCTTGGCTCCTCTCCGGGCTCAGCAAACAGAGCACAAGTGGCACCTTGGCAGCCGGGGCGGCCCCAGCCTCCTCCCACCCACCCGGGGCCCCTATAAATCCCCCCGGCTCCGGCTGGCGAAGGGACGGGAGCCGTGCGGCGAGGGAGGGCGAGATGGACGGCAGCTCCAAAGAGGCGCTGATGGAGGAGGCACCTCCGGTAAGGAGCACCCATCACCCAGCCCGGGGAGCCGGCGTGGGGCAGAGCACTGTCTGCCTTCCCCGGCCCCGCGCCGGCAGCTCAGCCGGGTGCTCCCCTGTGTCCCCAGAGGTACACGGCCTCCCCCCGCCTGCCCTGCATCCCCCACCAGCTCAAGTGCCTCCTGATCGTGGTGGCGGTGGTGGTCGTCCTCGTGGTGGTCATCGTCGCCTTCCTCCTCCTGGGGCTGCGTATCACCGAGACGCACGCCGAAACGGTGAGGCAGCGCCGGGGAGGGAGCCATGGTGCCACCGGCTCCGGTGACGGCTTTGGGAACGGCACCGGCTGCCGGTGCTTTGCAGGGATGGGGTTTCAACCCCGCTGATCCCCCCGCGCCTGGCAGGTCTTGCGAATGACCATCCAAGGTCTGGACGGTGAAGGGACCCCCCAGCACCTCTCCATGAGCAAGAAGGAAAGGACCGGGACGTTCGCCGTGCGGGACGGGGCCAACGCCACTGCCATGGTGGTGTACGACTACAGCAAGGTGCGCGGGCAGCCCCGGGGACGGGGCACGGTGGGGTGGGCGGTGGGGACGGGGCTGAGCTGAGCTGGGTTTGTCCGCAAACAGCTGCTGGTCGGCTACAGGTCCTGGCATCGCCGCGCCTGCTACATCACCCGCGTGGACGAGGACAACATCCCGGGGCTGGATGCCATCGCCGAGACCTTCCCGCACCGGCTGGTGAGCAGGGCTCAGCCCAGCCCCTGTGTCCGCTGGAGGGGAGGCTGCCGGGGGGCCGAGGATGGCAGCCCCTCCTTGTTCTCTCTCCTGCAGGCTGAGGTGAAGGAGGCTGGGGACAACGCCGTGCCCCTGGCCGACCGCTCTATCCTGGGCACCACCATTAACATCCTCTGCAGCTCCGTCCCCGTCTACTGGGCGTAGCACCGGCTGGGATCGGCTCCTGGGGGGACGGGACAGCGAGATGGGGATGCCGCTCTCCCCGTGCTCCTCACGTTGCCTTCCAGGCGGGATGCCCGGGCATCTCTCCTCTTCCACGGCTCCATCCCGCATGCAGCCGCTCTGCCGTCGGGGTGCTCTGTCCACAGCCGCTCGGCACTGCGGCTTTCCCACGGCACTTGCAATAAAGAAGTGGGATTTGCTTTGGGATTCACGCTTCTGTCTGCAAAGTAAAGCCTGTGCCCCTGCCTCCGAGTGCTGGCTCTCGTCCTTCCCAAACAGCCCTTCCCAGGGTGCCGGCGTGAAGCTGCACGCTGCCCCAGGGACGTCTCCCTGCGGGGTCCAGCATGCGTAGACGCATCCTTCGTGTCGGTGTGCTCAGTCCAGCCCCGGGCGAGGAGCACGGGAGGGCTCAGGCACCCGCTCCCCGGGGCAGCGGCACGCACCCCCAGGTTGCACGCCATGCTCCCAGGCTGCACGGAGAGTGGCCCCGCCTGTGTGCACCCTCCCAGTTTGCACGGAGGGAGGACGAGATGGCAGGGCCAGCCTCTGCACCTCCAGCCCATGGGTGCAGGCAACGCACTCAGCCAGCCCTGGCACCCCTGCGGGACCTGGGCCACCCCCCCGGGACAGGTCCCCATCCTTATCCCCTCCATGCGCAGATGGGGACAGAGGGACCGTGCCACATTCCCGATGAAAGCCAAGCCCTGGGCTGAGCAGCGCACCCACAGACCCCACGATCCGCTTGCTCCGGCTCCCCCCCAGCCCCCATCCACTCCCTGTCCCCAGCAGCTCCAGCTCCTCTGCCCCAAAGCAGCCGGGAGCATCCTTGGGGGCACCTCCAAGCGCTGCACCACAGAATGGGGGATCAACAGGGCTGGGAGGGATAAAAGAGACCCCGGGAGGACCCGAGCCCTCCCAGAGCACAGCGGTGCTGGGCAGCGTGATTTACCCTTTCGACGGGCGCGCACCCATAGCCACGGCCACGGGTGGCAAGGAGGGTTGCAGCTCCCAGGGGCTGATCCTTTGCTGGGAACAGGAGGGAAACGGCACGTTGCCATGTGTCGACACAGGGCCAGCAGCTCTGCTCCCCAGAATGCCCTGACCCTGCACGACCCTGGCAAGGAGCCGGGCCGAGAAGGGTGCACACAGCCGAGGAAAGCGATAATGGCTCCCACGGCCTCTCCCGCACACGGTGTCAGAGAGCAAACAGCCAGGAGCCACTCGAGCCTCTCCCGTGCTCCTCAACGCCCTGGGACAGGAGGCAGCGTTTGCAGTTTGTGGGAAAGCTTTGATGTCCCGTTTGCACTTTGCCCACCTCGAGCAGCTCCGGGTGCCCGAGTTGGCGAAGGGATGCCGGCACCGAGCCAGTTCTCGCTTTGGCTGCGGCTGTTGCCGGATGCTTCACCCTGGAGAGCCGCTCTAACCCGCGCAGGAGGGTTTGCTTTGGCCCCGACGCCGTGCTCCTGGGCAGCAGAGAGGCCCCCGTGCTCGGGGACAAGTGCCCTCCGAGCCTCTTGACCAGCGGGTTCCCAGGGCAATCCAGCCCCGGGGAAGGCGGTCAGCAAACACAAGTGAAGTGGATTGCACGGCAGAGCCCGATTGCACACCAGGGCCACCAGCACCTTCACAGGTGCCGCCCCGCTCCCCACCCTAGCGCCCTGGTATAAAGCCCTCTGTCCCAGCTGCTGCGGGGCGCCCGGGGCTGCAAGGAGGAGGAGGAGGAGGTGGCAGCAGCCGCTGCTGCCATGGAGAGCAGCGTGAAGCAGGTGGTGGTTGAAGAGCTGCCGGTGAGTCCCTGTGACCCGCAGCAGGGTGGCACGGTCACGCCGGGGGTGTCCCTGTGCCCAGCAGAGATGCTCGGCACAGGGCTTTGCCCGGTTTATCCCAGCGAGGCGTGGGTGCATAAGGAATGGAGCAAGGACCTGTGGGATGCTGTATCCCCAGAGCTCAGGAGAAGCAGGATGGGAGCTGCTGCCTGGGGCAAACCCATTCCCAGCCCACCAGCTCCGTCTCCTTCCCACTCACCCCAGCTCTCCGCCTTCCCCATGCCCGCAGGACCCGGACAAACGCTGCTGCAAGCAGGGCTGCTGCTGCTGGCCCTGCGCGGTTTGCTGTTCCAAATGCGCCCGGTGCTGCATGCCCCGGTGCTGCAAATGCTCCGGCTGCCCCGGCTGCTCCTGCCTCAAGCGGTCCCTGTGCTTCGTGCCTCGCCTGCTCTGCTACCTGCCCCGCAAGCTCCTCAACTGCCACCACCTCAGGTGCCTCCTCATCGTGGTGGTGGTGGTGGTCCTGCTGGTGGTCATCATTGCCGGCGCCCTGCTGATGTGGCTGCGCGCGGACCAGCGGCACGCCGAAGCCGTAAGTAGGGACCCCCCGCCGCTCCCGGGGAGGGGCTGCCGCAGGCAGTGAGCTTCCCCTGCACCCCCCAGGTCCTGCGGATGGGGCTGTGGAGAGGACCCGCCTGGGAAGAGGACGTGGCCACGTTCTACCTGGACAGCGGGGACGGGAACCCGGCCATGGTCATCTATGATTACAAGAACGTAAGCGGGAGGCGCGGCCAGGGGGGACGGGGAAGGGGTGATGGGACCGAGCTGATGTGGGTCTGTTTGCAAACAGCTGCTGGTGAGCTACAGATCCCAGCTCCACCGCGCCTGCTACGTCACCCCCGTGGACAAGGACAACATCCCGGGGCTGGACACCGTCGCCAAAACCTTCCAGCGCCGGCAGGTAAGTGCCGGCCGCCCCGCTCGGCACCGGCTGCGGCAGGACAGGGCGCGGGGGGCACGGCGCAATGGGCATTGCCGGCGTTGTGTCGGCACGGTGCCTCGTGCCACCCCCCCGGATGAAGAATCGGGGTGCAGCATCGCACCCCTGCTGCCTCATTTTACCTTCTCGCCCTTTCACCAGGCTGAGAAGAGGCTCGCCATGCCCCTGGCCGATCGCTCCCTCCTGGGCACCACGGCGAGCATCCTCTGCAGCATCGTCCCCGTCTACTGGGCTTAGCAAAGGGTGAGTGCAAAGGGTCCCGCTGCCCGCAGGGGTGGGCAGGGGGCTGGCAGGGAGGGCTGGGGGACCCCCACCCACCCAGCGGCACCCTCACGGTGCCAGGTTTGCCTTGCAGCATTCCCGACGGACACGGCATTGCCGGCAGCCCCTCCGTCCCTCCGGGAGCATCACCAACACCTCCGCAGCTGCCCCCGCCAGCAGCCCCTCACGCACCCCCATTTCGCGAGGTGCTGGGGCCCACGCGATGCCGCGGGGCTGAGCAGGAGGTTGTGGGGTCACGGGGGGTTGGCGTTGGAGGGGCGCGGGGGGCTGCGCTTCGCCGTGCGGTGCCGCATCCCTGCTGCAAACGCGGTGCTGGGGGGCTGGAGGCAGCGGGTGGGTGTCTGCTTGGGCGAGCGCCGCGCTGCGCCAGGGGACAGCTGGTTTGTCACTTAAGTCTTCTCAGCTTCGCCAAACCCGAGTGCAAAAATGAGCTTAAAAAAACATGACATTTAAAGAAACAAAATTCTCCGTTCCAGTTCTTCGCTCCCCGCTTGCCCGGCTGCCGGCAGCTCCCGGCTTCCTTTGCCTTAAAAATGCATTTAGGGGCTTTGAGTGGCATTTGGGGGAATTTCTGCTGCAGCCACAGCCTGGGGGGGGCTCACAGGAGGCACCCCCCAAGCATCGCTCAGCACCGGGGCACGGGACCGACCTGAGCTGCCCCCTCCTCCTGCCAGAGCCAAGGCTGTCCTGAAAAATGAACCTGTCCTCTCCCACCCTGCAGAACGGAATAAAGGATGAGGGGAAGAATCAGGTCTTGGAGCTATTCCTGGCCACAGGAATCAAAGGCAGCCACGGCCACCGGCTGCTGCCCAAGGGCTGGGATGCTGGACCGGGATGCTGGTGTCATTAGGATCAGGAGTTATCTGGACCGGGATGCTGGTGTTATTAGGATTGGGCATTATCAGGATCGGGATGCTGGAATTATTAGGATTGGGCGTTACTAGGACCGGGATGCTGGTGTTATTAGGATCAGGCATTATTAGAACTGGGATGCTGGTGTTATGAGGACCGGGCATTATCAGGACCGGGATGCTGGCCCTGGGGCCGAGCATCCAGGGCAGATGGGGGGAGCGTGGAGCAGCCGCAGCCCCTCGGGACAGGAGCCCGCCAGCAGCGCAGCTGCCTCCCACCAGCACCACGGCCGACCCGGGGTGGGGGCCAGAAGCACCCCGCCACTCCCGCGCCTGGATCCGGCCCCCGCTCCCCGTTCCCAGCAGCCAGGGAAGCTGCTCTCCACAGGGAGAGCGCAGCTGCGGCTGGCCGGGATGCGGGCCGCTCATCCGGGGCCTCCTGCGGCTCCGGAGCACCCACCCCCAAACCCTCACCCTACCCCAGCCCAGCTGCACCAGCAAGCATGAAACGTGGTGTGGTTTTTTTATTTGAAAGGCTCCCAGGCTGCCCGGCCAGCCCTGGGCACCAGCATCCACCCGGAGCAGCGGGTGGCAGAGGGTGTGCAGAGTTTTGCAAGGGCTCAGCACCCCCGCCACCGGCTCAGCCTCCCCACCCCGTGATGGAGCAGCTGAAGACGAGCTGTCAGAAACTTGGCAGGGCCCCGAGGTCCTTGTGCAATAATTCAAGTGTCCTCGTTTCTCCAGCCTGCGCAGGCAGGGGAAGGCGAGGTTTGCAGAGGGCGAGCGCTGCGCCTCCGGCTGCTGCACCCCAGGGGCACCCTGGACCCCGATGGGGGCGTGCCAGCCCTGGCAGCCGGGCGCAGGGGTGCAGGCGGAGGTGTTGGCAGGGCGGGGGGCCGGGGGGCTCGCCCTGCCCGGGGCCAAGCAGGCGGCTTCGCACTGCTCCCGGCGTCTTGAAGCGGTTGCGGCTGCCGCCGCAGCCCCCGTACCAGAAGAGCGAGCAGCGGCCGGGCCGGTGGCCCTCGAAGGGCTACTTGGGCGAGAAGGAGCAGCAGGGCCCCGCATCCCGTGCCTCCGGGCAGGCGGCTGCAAGGCGGGCAGCACGGCACGCTCGCAGCACGGCCGGGGCGTGCGGCGTGGTTGCATGCCAGGATATTCACCCCACAACCCAGCGGTGCATGAGCTGGCAGCCCTGCCTGCATCCCTGCCTGCTCTCTGCTCACGAGTCACCCCCTCCAAAGCCCCCCGGCACCACCTCGCACGCTCCTCACCCTGCGTCACGTTGCTCTCGCCCACGCTGGCTCCGTCGGGACCTGCCCGGGATGGCGGCAGCATCAGCCGAGCGGCAGCACCGAAACCTTGGCCGTGCTCCCTGCACGGGCTGGCGGCACCCCATGGCCCCCCAGTCCCCGGAGCGATGCCCACCCTCGCCTACCCGGGTCCACGCAGGCGCAGATGCAGTCCCGCTCGCTGCCGAAGCGGTTGGCGTTGCCCCCGCAGCCCCCATACCAGAAGCGCTCGCAGGACCCCGTCTCCCGCCGGTGGTACCACATCACGGAGAAGCGGGCGCAGGCGCTGCCGGGGTCTTTGTCCAGGGCGCATGGTCCGGGAATGGCCGCACCCCTCCGGCCCTTGCCGGGGCCGCGGGGTGCGGTGGGCATCCCGGTGCGGGGCACGGCGGGGACCTCAGGGGTCCTGGGAGGGGAAATCAGAGCAAAACCCCCCAGTACGTGCTGGGGGGCAGAGGACCCCATCCCCGGGAAGAGGAGGGGTGACCCCCAGCCCCCCAACTCATGTGGCAGGGGACCGGGGGATGCGCGGGCAGGGGACGGGCGCCGGTGCCGCTCACTCACTGCGCAGGGGTCCCCCGGGGGGGGAGCTCGCTGCTCCCGGCACCGGGGGGGGGCCGCTCCCAGGGGCACCCCGGGGTGCTGGGGCGCTGGCTGCTCTCCGCTGTGGTGCAGAAGCGACAGCAGAGGCGTGACGGAGGTGCCGGCAAGGTTTTGGGGATTGAAGCCACCTCCCTCCGGAGCAGCCGGGGACAGGACCCGGAGCTGCTCCAGCCCCCCCGAGACCTCTCACCCCGCAGCCTTCTGAGGAAGCCCAGCGCCGTCCTCTCCGCGTACCCCATTTCGGGCGGGTGGACTGAGCCCAGGCGCAGGGAGTGGAACCGCCACGCCGGCAGCACCTCGGGCACAGCCGCCTCCGGCTGCTCCGTCCCGGCTCGCCCCAAGGAGAGCACCAAGACGCCAAAATCCTCGCAGGGGGCAAAGGGGGCCAGTGCCTGCCGTGCCTCCCTGTCCCACAGCACCGTGGCCCCTGTCCCCACCACAAAGAGGACGCGGAGCCGACCGCCGGAGCCGTGCAGGAAGGCGTGCCGGAGGCTCCACGCCACCGTGCCGCCGGTTGATGCCGCGGCCGCCCTGGGCACCAGCGCGAGGTGGAGGCGCTCCCGGAGCTGCTCCCTGGAGCCGGGCAGCCCAAATGGGACCTCAGCCAAACCCTGCCCGGGGGCGGAGGGGCCCCTCAGCACCAGGGCGATGCGGGCGCCGCGCTGCGCCGGGTCCGGCCCCGCGAGCTGCAGGTGCCCCAGGAGGCGGTGGAAGAGCTCGCCGACGGCCTCCAGCCTCTCCGACATCCCTGGGGATGCGTTGTCCACCACCAAGGCCAAGTCCAGGTCCAGCAGGTCAGGGGATGGCATGGCTGCAGCACAGCCCTCCGGATGGCAGAGGTCTGGGGATGAGGAGGGATGAAGGCTGAGCCCCGGAGCCGGCGGGCGCCCATCCCTGGTGCCGCCCCAGCGCTGCCTACTGAAGCAGAGTACGCATGGCAGCACCGCGTCCCGCAGCACCGCTGCGTCCCCGGCCGGCTCTGCTGCAGAGAGCTGGACCACTCGGAAGAGGCTGTTGACCTGGGGAGGGGGAGGCAGAGCCGGGGCAGGGGCTGAGGGCTGGCAGGGGGGACCAGGGACCAGGGGAGAGCAGCCACCAGCCCCGGGGCTCACCTGGAAAGCCCTCACCACCTCGGGCAGCGGGCTGAAGGTGAGCACCGCCGGCACGATGCCCAGGGCTTCGTACTGCAGGGCAGCCTCCTGGATGCCTTCCAGGTCCTGGTTGCGGCCGCTGGTGACAAAGAGGACCACCTTCCTGCCCAGCGCGGCCGGCCGGACCCTCTTGAGCGTGTGGTGCCCCACGAAGCGCATGGCAGCGGCCAGGCGGCCGCGCCGGGAGGAGCGGGTGGGCGAGAGGCGGCGGAGGCGAGCCAGCAGCGCGGCCCCGCTCCCCGCCTCGCCGGCACGCAGCAGGTAGGTGGGGGTGGCCGCGTAGGCCAGCACGGCCACCCGGGCCCCCGCCGGGCAACCCAGCGGGGAGATCTGCAGGTCCCGCAGCAGCAGGGCCAGCAGCTCCTTCGTGCGGGAGAAGAGGGCTGGCGGCACCGTGGACGAGGTTTCCAACACCAGAACCAGCTCAGTGGGGAAAAGCGGGCAGGAGGGCGAGGTGGTGACTGCGAGGGGATGGCGGCACCTCAGGGACTGCCAAAAAAGCTCGCCCCACCCCATGACATCCCATGCTCATGGTACCCATGCGCACCCATCCGCCGCTGCCTCCCTCCGGGCAGCCTCCGGGCATTTAACCATCGGCTGTGCCCCCGCCATCCAGCCATCCCTCCGTCCCCTCCGCCGTGGTCCCCGCACCGGCTGGTCCCCGTCCCCTCCCTGCCATCCCGGCCGCTGTCCCGGGCTCTCACCGCAGCTCCGGCGGATCAAAGCCTTGAGCTCGCAAGGCTGGAGGGATGCAGAAAGTGGCGTCAGGTCCAGCTCCGCTGCCCAGCTCTTCCCAGCAAAGCCAGCAAGGCTTGCTGGGGCCGGGCGGCCACCGAGCTCCTCGCTGTTCCCCGAGGACTTCCCCGAGGACACCCCTCGAGGTCCCCATCCCCAGCCGGCCCTACACCAGCATCCTGTACCGTGGAGGGGGGAATGCCTGGCGAGCCCTTTGGGCCCTGGAGCAGCAGGAGAGGAAAGAAATTAAGAGGAAATATGAACATCCCCGAGCACCGGGGCTGGTTGCGGGCAGAAATGTGGCAGGAAAAAGGGAATTTGCAGGGAGTCACCATCTCTCCCGGAGGTCCCATGCTGCCGCGGCCACCTGCTTCTCCTCTGCTCCCGGGGTGGCCCTGGAAAATCCCGGGGGGTTGAGCAGGTGGGCACGGCCGCAGGGGAGCGGGGAGGGGGCTGCGCCGTACTCACCCCGCGCCCGGGCAGCCCTCGCACGCCCTTGTCCCCCGGGGATCCCCTCTCGCCCCCGTCACCCTGGGGGGGACATTTGGAGGAAGCCGACCCCGTCCTTACCAGCACCCCATGGCGGGGACTGGCTGGCCCTGGCCGGGTCCCCATGGCCCCTCCAGCCCCCCACACACTCACCTGAGCCCCGGGGTGTCCCGGCAGGCCCCGAGCGCCCTGGGGGAAGCGGCACACGTGAGCGGGGCCGGGACCCCCAGCACGGGCAGGGACGGAGCTCTGCCCCATGCTCATCCCACCCGCCTCCATCCCTGCTCCGTGCTGCCGGTACCTTGGCACCCCTCCTCCCCGGAGCACCTCTCTGGTCACACCCATTCTCACCCTGGGAGGGGAAAATAAAAAAATCCCAAAGCAGATTATTGTAGGACCTACACAAACACCCCATTTCCCAAAGCTTCCTTGGCCACGTTTTTTCCATGCCTCCCCCGGCTGCAGTGTCCCCAGGGATGATGCCGTGTCCCCAGGGATGATGCCGTGTCCCCAGGGATGATGCCCTGTCCCCAAGGGGCACAGCCTTACCAGGGCACCTTTGGGTCCCCGCGGTCCCACGTTCCCCTTCCTGCCCTCGGCTCCCGCCTGCCCCTGGAAGAGAAAGCAGGGCTGCAGGCGGGGGGTGCGTGGCGGGGGGCTGCGAAATGCCGCGCCGTGTTACTGCTCACCTTCTCCCCTTTGGGGCCGGCTGGGCCAGCTGCTCCCTGGGGGCCCTCAGCTCCAGGCAGACCCTGGGCAAAAGGCGAAAGCGGATCAAGGATGGCGAGGAGCACCCACGGGGTGGGCGCCCACCGGCACGGCCACCAGCTCGGGGTGGCCACCAGCACCCACCCAGGACCCCAGCACAAGGAGGGGGACAGCACCTGAAGTCCTCTGCTCCCCGGGCGGCCGGCAGCACCCTCCGGCCCCCGCAGCCCCGGCAGCCCCTGCAAAGGGAGAGCGGCGGGGGGCAGCGGGGATGCCCACCTGGGGGTCCCGGGGCTGGCAGGGGCTTCTTTGGCCTCACCTGGGAGCCTCCATAGCCCTTCTGTCCCCCAGGGCCGGGGCTGCCGCGGTTCCCCTTCTTGCCCTGCGAGGAAACGGGATGGCTCAGGCTCCGGTGAGATGTTCCCAGTCCCCGGGGCAGATGGACGCCCGCATCCTCGGGCGCTGCCAGCCCTACCTGTGCTCCCTTCTGCCCTTTCTGGCACGAGGTCTGCGGAGCGAAGCAACATCAGCAGCTGCGTCCCCAGCACGGGGACACGTGGCACGGGGACACCGGGCGTGCACGCTGGTGTCCCCCTGCTCGTGGCACCTACCGGGTGAGCGGGAGGACCTGGGGGTCCCACTGGCCCCGGGGGACCATCCCAGCCAGGGTCTCCCTGGAAATCACGGGTGTTGAGAGGGAAGCAGAGCTCCTGGCTGTCCTGCCTGCACATCTCATCCCCAAAAAGGGTCCTGCTGACCAGCTGCCCCACTGCCACCACCCAGCACCCCCGAGCACGGTCCTGGGCCCCGCCAGCCCTTACCTGGGGACCCCCAACTCCTCGCCACCCTGGGGTGCCAGGCTCGGGGCTTCTCCTCCCGGGTGGCCCCTGGGGAGCAGAGAGGGGGCTCAGCGAGCCCTCCAGCACCCTGTGGAGCCCCGGGGCTGCGAGCCTGTACTCACCACCTCACCGCGAGAGCCTGGGGGTCCCTTCTCCCCCCGGGCACCCCGGGAGCCTTTCTGCCCCTAGGTGAAGGTAGGAGGAAGGGATTTAGCAACCGGGCAGCAGGCGAAGGAGGCAACGCTTCGGCGAGGCTCAGCCGCACCTGCCTCCCCCGGGACCCCTTCTCTCCGGGGCGGCCGGGGGTCCCCACTTCGCCCTGGGGAGGAGAGAGGAGGCTGTGCCCGTGGCCGTGGCCGTGACCGTGGCTGTGCCGGGATGGAGGGGTGGTTGCACCAGCAGGCTGGAGCAATGCACCGCTGCACAGCTCACCTGCTCCCCATCCACGCCATCGTAGCCGGCTTCTCCGGGAGATCCCTGCAGGGAGGTGACACGGTCTGATGCCAGGTTAATATGGCACAGGGCGGAATAGCCAGGTCTCGGCTTTGCCCCATTTTCCCCAGCACCCTGCGCCATCCCACCCCTCCATCCATCATGACCATCTCCCATTCCCCTCCCCGGATCCCTCTCTTCCCTGCCCTTCCCCGAGGTCTGCCTGCCGCTGCCAGCCGTCCATGGCCTCTGCCACCGTCGGTGCCCGCAGGAGCCACAGGATAAACCACGAGTCAGGGACGTACCTGCTCCCCAGGGTGACCCATGAAGCCCTGCAAAGAGACAGAGGAGAGCAGCCGGGGAGCGGTGGGCACCCACGCTGCGGGACGGAGCCACGCCGGGCTGGGACAGCCCCTCACCTTCAGTCCACACTGTCCGGGGCATCCCTGCATCCCTCGGCTGCCGTGGGGACCTCGTGGTCCCTGCTCCCCCTGCTCGGGATGGGGGAGGGGGCCGTCAGAGGCAATTCAGTGACGGGCATCCCCTCACCCCCAGGGCCACCCTCTCCCACCCCCGGGGGTCCCACGGCCAACTCACACTGTGCCCGTGCTCGCCCTCGTCTCCAACACGCCCCTTGCTGCCTCTCACCCCCTAGGACAGAGAGACCCTGGGAGCGGCGGCCGCGACCCCCCCGGCCCGATGGGGGACCCCGGGCTGGGAGCCAGCGCGGCTTGGGCTCCCTTCCCAGGAAGGGCTTGAGCTGAGCTCCCAGGGCTCCTCTTGGCCCTGGGAAAGGGATCCGGGGCTGTGCATGCAGCACGGGGGTGCAATGCCCCCGAGGGAGCATGGTGAGACCCCCCACTTCCACCTCAGTTTCCCCCTGCTTTGCTCAGTGCTTTGGCACCGTGGCAGCAGCGTCAAGGTGGGAACAGCCCAGCCTCGAGGTTTGCGGCTGGGCGATGCGGAGAGAGGGATGGGACCGCGCTCTCCTGCAGGCATGGTGGGAGCCCGGGGAAATGTCCCCTCTGATGAGGAAGGGAAAGGTCTAAGCCCTGCTCCGGGCTGTCTGCAGGGCTGGGCATCCCTCCTGCACCCCCCCGCTCCCCCAGCCCCTTTTACCTTGCCCCCCCGGGGGCCGCCGAGGCCTTGCGGACCGGGCAGCCCCACGCAGGTGCAGGGACACTTCTGGCAGCACGTCCGCTCTGCCAGGGCCAGCTGCGGGGAGAGGGTGGCATCCCCACTGAGAGCCCGCGGGGATCCTGCCACCCCCCCCGCCGCTGCTCGTCCTCACCAGCTCCTGGGCCACTTGCCCGCCGGCCTCCGGCATGTCCACGGCGAGCTGCTGCCCGCTCCTCAGCCATCGCCCAAACTCCATCTGCTGCAGGTCCCCCAGCCCCGTGGCGTTGTTCACCGCCACCGTTACCAGCAGGTCAGCCTGGTCTGGAGGGGACGGGGTGCCGTGGGGCGTCACGCTGCGCCGGGTGCTTTCCCCACTCACTGGGGTCACCCGGCCGAGTCCCACGCAGCCGCTGCCACCCCACCTTGCAGCCAAGCCGACATTGCCGCCTCCTTCATCTTCCCTACATCATCGTCCAGCCCGTCCGTGAACACCAGCAGCACCTGGGCAAGGAATGGGTGCTCTTGCAGCAGCCCCCGGCAGCGGGAGCGCCCGGCATCCCCCAGCCTCCCGGGGAGCAATGGGCATGGCTGCGCCGGTGCCGTACCTTGGCGTCGGCCGCCTGCCGTGCCAGGGTGCCGAGGAAGCTCTGCAGGGCGGGCTGGTTGAAGTAGGAGCGCTGGAAGGTGTGCGCCCGCGCCAGGCGTTGCAGCACATCCACCCAGGGCTCCCGCAGCTGGTCCTGGAAGAGGCTGTCCCCGTCCCGCTGCGTGCTCTGCAGGCTGATGCTCAGGTGGAGCGGGCTGCAGGTGAGGTGGTCCAGCGCGGCCAGGTCCCGCAGCACCCGCTCCAGGTAGGGCTGCAGGTTGGACTGCTGGTAGTCGGTGACGTCCAGGGCCACCAGCACGTGGAGGGCGCACGGTCCTGTGGGGCAGAGCACGGAGACCCAGCCAGGCTACGTGGGATCCAGGCTGCGTGGGCTGGAGCGCGGCATCCCTCACGGGGACACGCGTGCCCCGTGGTGGGACACCCCCCCAGCACGGCCGTGCACAGGGACGTCCTCACTCACCCGCCTCCTGGCTCCGGACCCCTACGGCTGCGAGGACGAGCAGAGCCGCGGGGAAGCAGACCCCACACGGCCCCATGGCCCCAGTGTGGCACGGCTCGGCAGGACACCGTGGTGACCGTCAGGGAACCGGCTCCTCCCGTGCCCGCTGCCTGCAAGGCGTGAAGGCAGGGCTGTGGGTGCCCAGTGCCTGCAAGGCGTGAAGGCGGGGCTGCGGGTGCCCGGTGCCTGCAGGGCGTGAGGACAGGGCTGCGGGTGCCTGCAAGGCATGAATGCGGGGCTGCGGGTGCCCGGTGCCCGCAAGGCGTGAGGGCGGGGCTGCGGGTGCCCAGTGCCTGCAAGGCGTGAAGGCGGGGCTGCGGGTGCCCGGTGCCTGCAAGGTGTGAGGGCGGGGCTGCGGGTGCCTGGTGCCTGCAAGGCGTGAGGGCGGGGCTGCGGGTGTGGGCAAGGCGTGAGGGCGGGGCTGTGGGTGCCCGGTGCCTGCAAGGCGTGAGGGCGGGGCTGCGGGTGCCCGGTGCGGGCAAGGCGTGAGGGCGGGGCTGCGGGTGCCCGGTGCCTGCAAGGTGTGAGGGCGGGGCTGCGGGTGCCTGGTGCCTGCAAGGCGTGAGGGCGGGGCTGCGGGTGCCTGGTGCCTGCAAGGCGTGAGGGCGGGGCTGCGGGTGTGGGCAAGGCGTGAGGGCGGGGCTGCGGGTGCCCGGTGCCCGCAAGGCGTGAGGGCGGGGCTGCGGGTGCCCGCAAGGCGTGAGGGCGGGGCTGCGGGTGCCCAGTGCCTGCAAGGCATGAGGGCGGGGCTGCGGGTGCCCGCAAGGCGTGAGGGCGGGGCTGCGGGTGCCCAGGGCCTGCAAGGCGTGAAGGCGGGGCTGCGGGTGCCCGGTGCGGGCAAAGCGTGAAGGCGGGGCTGCGGGTGCCCGGTGCGGGCAAGGCGTGAGGGCGGGGCTGCGGGTGCCCGCTGCCTGCAAGGCGTGAAGGCGGGGCTGCGGGTGCCCGGTGCGGGCAAGGCATGAAGGCAGGGCTGCGGGTGCCCGGTGCCTGCAAGGCGTGAAGGCGGGGCTGCGGGTGCCCGGTGCGGGCAAGGCATGAAGGCAGGGCTGCGGGTGCCCGCTGCCTGCAAGGCATGAAGGCGGGGCTGCGGGTGCCCGGTGCGGGCAAGGCGTGAAGGCGGGGCTGCGGGTGCCCGCTGCCTGCAAGGCGTGAGGGCGGGGCTGGAGGTGCCCGCAAGGCGTGAAGGCAGGGCTGCAGGTGCCCGGTGCCCGCAAGGCGTGAAGGCGGGGCTGCGGGTGCCCGGTGCCTGCAAGGCATGAGGACAGGGCTGCGGGTGCCTGCAAGGCATGAATGCGGGGCTGCGGGTGCCCGTTGCCCGCAAGGCGTGAAGGCGGGGCTGCGGGTGCCCAGTGCCTGCAAGGCGTGAAGGCGGGGCTGCGGGTGCCCGGTGCCTGCAAGGTGTGAGGGCAGGGCTGCGGGTGTGGGCAAGGCGTGAGGGCGGGGCTGTGGGTGCCCGGTGCCTGCAAGGCGTGAGGGCGGGGCTGCGGGTGTGGGCAAGGCGTGAGGGCGGGGCTGTGGGTGCCCGGTGCCTGCAAGGCGTGAGGGCGGGGCTGCGGGTGCTCAGTGCCTGCAAGGCGTGAGGGCGGGGCTGCGGGTGCCTGCAAGGCGTGAGGGCGGGGCTGCGGGTGCCCAGTGCCTGCAAGGCGTGAAGGCGGGGCTGCGGGTGCCCGGTGCGGGCAAAGCGTGAAGGCGGGGCTGCGGGTGCCCGGTGCCTGCAAGGCGTGAGGGCGGGGCTGCAGGTGCCCGCAAGGCGTGAGGACAGGGCTGCGGGTGCCTGCAAGGCATGAATGCGGGGCTGCGGGTGCCCGCTGCCTGCAAGGCGTGAAGGCGGGGCTGCGGGTGCCCGGTGCCTGCAAGGCGTGAGGGCGGGGCTGGAGGTGCCCGCAAGGCATGAAGGCAGGGCTGCAGGTGCCCGGTGCCCGCAAGGCGTGAGGGCGGGGCTGCGGGTGCCCGCAAGGCGTGAAGGCAGGGCTGCGGGTGCCCGGTGCCCGCAAGGCGTGAGGGCGGGGCTGCGGCCAGGCAGCAACTGGCAGCGGCGAGAGCAGAGCACCTGCCTCAGGGAGGCAGCGGGCCCAGAGCTGCCTCCAGCTCTCCATCCATCACTGCTGACAGGTCATCCATGGAGCGCGGCCCAGCCCCGGGCCACTGCGGCTGTCCGAGCCGAGCCAGCGCTGGCCTCATCCTGCCCGCCTGCTCGGCTGCTTGCAGACAGCGCTGGGCGTGTTTCACACCCCGGGGCTGCAAGCGCTCGCTCCTGGGGAGCTGCGGGGTGGCTGGGGAGGGCACGGGGGCAAGGCAGGGCAGGACACGGGGGTGTCAAGCTCCTGATGGAGCCGAACCGCTCCTGGCAGGGCTTTGGGATGGGCTTTGCCCCTGGCGCTGCGAGGAAGCCCGTGCAGCCCACTGCCCCCCCAGCCCGGCCTTCGGGGCTGCACCTCGGGCAGCACGCTGCGGAGACGCAGCTTTTCCGAGGGTTTTCAGGATGCCCTTCAGAGCTGGCGTGGCAACCATCTCCCTGCCGCTCAGCAGGCAGGGAGCGGTGGCACAGAGCGACGCAGCCAGATCAGCACCCGGAGCCCTGCCTGTCCCGCCGCAGCGGGCGACCTGCCCGCTTTGCCCGTGAGCGGGACACAACCCGTCCCAAGAGGGGAGAAGGCATCCGGAGCCCAGACCCCTTCGGGAATTAGCAAAGTGAGGGACCAAAGACCACGGTAGGAGCCGAATCTGCGGCATCGCCACAACCCCGCGGCGACTGCTTGGGGACGGAGGAAACCCCCTTACCTCTCCTGCGCCTTCGCCGGTGCGGGGATACGCGGTGCGGGGACGGGGCAGCGCCGGACGGTGCAGCTGACCGCGGGCTGCAGGAGCTGGCCGCCTGCGTGGGAGGATGTGCGTTCGGGGGGTTATTTATTCCAGGACTCAAGAAAACATCATATGTCCGACACGTCAGGGGGAGCTGCCTTGCAGCCAGGGAAGAGGCTCCGGGGCTCTGTGGGGCTGGCCCTGCCGCAGCAGGCAGCTGCCCGCCGTGGGGCGCGGGCCCCCGGCACCCCATGGCCGCCCGCCGCCTCCCGGGAGGGTGCAAGGAGCTCATGGGGCAGGAGACCATCGACGTCGAGGGAGATTGCGGTGCTTGGAAAAACCGCGTCTGCGAGCGAGCCGGGTCGCAGGGAGCGAACGCCAGCGTGGGAAAGCCAGGCTGGTGCGGAGGGAGGTGGAGGAAAAACTTCCACTGAGATCCCCGGGTCCCCGGAGCGCTCCGTGAGAAAGGGGCGATATCAGGGTGGAAACCAGCGGCCAGATCCTGACATAATGGCTTTACATCATCCCGGGACTCAGCCCTCAAACATCCTTCCCAGCAAAGGGATGGAAACAGGATTTCAAAGCCCGGCTTGTTTTTCACGGGGGATCTGTTTGTTTTCTCGGGAGACCGGCTAGAGGTTGGAGATGAATTAGGCAGTTGCTCCCCGCGTTCCCATCCCCGGGCCGCGCCGAGCAATGTGTGGGCTGGGGACGGCGTGGGGAAGCAGAGCGAGACCAGTTTGCAGGAGTTTATTTATTTGCTTGAAGGGGAAAGGTTCGCTGGATGTAGGTTTTGCAATGCTGGGCTAACTAGCAAAACACATCCCGAGATGATCTGCCGTTGGGGGAGGAAAATAACGGCTGGAGATAAGGCGCGAAGGAGCTTTCCCCGCGATCCGCCGTGCCTGGTGGGAACGAGTCAGGCCCTGAACGCGGGAGGTCCCTGAAAGCAAAAGGGGAAGAGGATTTGGGGGGGTCAGTGGGCAGGGGAGGGAGCGGAGCCCGGATGCCTGTGTGCATCCAGCGTGTCCCCGAGGCAGTAATTGCGTGCAGTACACCGAACGCTTCAAAAATAATGTTAATGCGAGTTATGAGAATATTGGAAGGAAGACGATAGGGCGGTGTTTGTGAGGGAGCAGCAAGAGCTGCGCCGGACGATGAGCCGGGAGCCGGAGGGGGCCCCCGCTCCGCTCCTTGTCCCCGCTGCCGCGCTTCCCAAGCTGGGGCTGGGACGTGCAGGAGGGACGCTGCGAGGGGACGAGGGACACGCACGGGGCCAGGCGAGGGGGCTAGGCAGAAGGGCCCCCTTGCACGGGCGAGGAAGCAAGGCTGAACTCGGAGCTCTATCTAGTGGCGAGCGGGCGGCCGGACCCCGCTTTGTCCCCGGGTTTGGGGTACCCACACGCTGGCCTGGGGGGACACAGCCACCCCCACCCCTGCACCAGCTCCCCAGGGTGGACAGCGAGCGGGTTGGCGTCCCTCGGAGCACGGCGGGCATGTCCCGCCCCGTGGCCGTCACCTCCCCGGCATGGCCCCCCACCCACCCACCCACCCACAGGTGCCCGGGTGCCCAGGCGTGGCCCGCTGCGGAGCTGGGTGGCCCGTGGGGACCTCGGCGTGACGGGGCCCCGCTGAAGTGGCAGAGCTTTGACGGCAGGTGTCACTCACAGACCTCGGCGCACACGCGTGCACACGCGTGCACACACGCTTGCACACGCGGCCACGCGGCCCAGCCGGGGCTGCCAGCTGCCTCTTCCCTGCCTTGCTGTCTGGGCACCCTCCGGCCACCCTGGGGTGCTCGCCCCGCTCCAGGGGTGCTCGCCTGCCCTCCCTGGGGTGCTAGCCCAGCTCCTGGGGTGCTTGCCCACCCTCCCCAGGGTGCTCACCCAGCTCCTGGCAGGCCTGTGACCCGCACGGGCTGGGTGCCTCGGGGTGCAGGGCTGCCTTTGGGGTCCAGGAGGGAAAGCAGGAGGAGCACCGGCCCCACGCTCCCACAGCGTCCCGGGGTGGGGGGCTCCTGGCTGCACCCGGCTGGGCTGAGCCCCCCTGGGAGGAGGCAAGGTCCCGTGATGCTTCCCCGGGGGGTTGCAGGGTGCTGGCAGCTTCTCAATGCCTTCTCTGCGGCCTGGAGCTCACCGGTGTTTGGGAAGGGGTGCGTGAGCTGGGATCACTGCCTCCTCCTCCTCCTGCTCCGGCAAGGCTTGGCAGGATGTGGGATGCGGGGTGCAGGGTGAGGGGTGCGGGACTGAGGGTCCAGGGCCGGGCGATGCGGGGTGCAGGGCTGGGGAACGTGGGGAATGCAGGAGCGGGGCTGGGGGATGCGGGACGGGGATGTGGGGTGCAAGACCAGGACAGGGGGGTGCAGGAGGGGGTGTAGGGCTGGCGATGTGGACTGGGGGGCTGCGGGCTGGCGTTGCAGGGGGCAGGACCGGGGCCATGGGGTGCAGCAGCTGAGGTTGTGGGGTGCAGGAGCGGGGTGCTCAGGAGGGGGTGCAGGAGCGGGGCCATGGGGTGCAGCAGCTGAGGTTGCGGGGTGCAGGAGTGGGGTGCTCAGGAGGGGGTGCAGGAGCGGGGCCATGGGGTGCAGCAGCTGAGGTTGCGGGGTGCAGGAGCGGGGTGCTCAGGAGGGGGTGCAGGAGCGGGGCCATGGGGTGCAGCAGCTGAGGTTGCGGGGTGCAGGAGCGGGGTGCTCAGGAGGGGGTGCAGGAGCGGGGCCATGGGGTGCAGCAGCTGAGGTTGTGGGGTGCAGGAGCGGGGTGCTCAGGAGGGGGTGCAGGAGCGGGGCCATGGGGTGCAGCAGCTGATGTGGAGTGCAGGAGCGGGGTGCTCAGGAGGGGGTGCAGGAGCGGGGCCATGGGGTGCAGCAGCTGATGTGGGGTGCAGGAGCGGGGTGCTCAGGAGGGGGTGCAGGAGCGGGGCCATGGGGTGCAGCAGCTGATGTGGGGTGCAGGAGCGGGGTGCTCAGGAGGGGGTTCAGGAGCGGGGCCATGGGGTGCAGCAGCTGAGGTTGCAGGGTGCAGGAGCGGGGTGCTCAGGAGGGGGTGCAGGAGTGGGGTGCTCAGGAGGGGGTGCAGGACCGGGACCATGGGGTGCAGCAGCTGAGGTTGCGGGGTGCAGGAGCGGGGTGCTCAGGAGGGGGTTCAGGAGCGGGGCCATGGGGTGCAGCAGCTGAGGTTGCGGGGTGCAGGAGTGGGGTGCTCAGGAGGGGGTGCAGGAGTGGGGTGCTCAGGAGGGGGTGCAGGAGCGGGGCCATGGGGTGCAGCAGCTGAGGTTGCGGGGTGCAGGAGCGGGGTGCTCAGGAAGGGGTGCAGGACCGGGGTTGGGGGATACGGGCGGGGGCCGGGCCGGGCAGGATCGGTGCTGGGGGATACGGGACGGGGACTGGGGGGGGGGGGTCGCAGGGTCGGTACCGGGGGATACGGGACGAGACCGGGGGTGCGGGCCGGGACGAGGGGGGCACGACAGGGAGCAAGGGGGTGCAGGAGCGGGTCCGGGGGGTGCGGGCCGGAGGCTGCGGGGGGGGGGAAGGAGCGGGGGGTGCGGGCCGGGTCCCCGGCAGCGGCGCGGCCCCGCCGCCCCCCCCCGGCGCTGGCCCCGCTCCCAGCCCTGCGCCCGGGGCTGCAGGGGCCGAGCTCCGCGCTTGAACCCGCCCCCGCCAGATCTCATTTCCCTAAAAAAAAAAAAAAAAAAGGAGCGAGAGAGAGAGGAGGGGAAAAAAAAAAAGGGGGGAGCGAAGAAGGGAAGGAAAGAGGGGAAGAGAGGAAAAAAAAAAAAAAAAAGCCGCCCGCCTCCCCTGCCCGCCCGCTGCCCGCGGAGCCATGGCCGGGCTGCGGAGCTGCGGGCTGCTCCTCTGCCTGCTCCTGGCCCGGGCCATGCACTTCCCCGACTACTCCTACGTGCTGGAGGAGGAGGAGGAGGAGGACGCGGAGCCCCTGGACTACAAGGACCCCTGCAAAGCCGGTAGGACCGGGGGGATGCGCGCCGGGGGGCGGCCGGGGCGGGCGGGCGGGCAGACAAAGGGGAGCGCGGGGGGGGGGGGGGCTGGAGTGAGTGTGAGTGTGAGTGAGTGAGTGAGTGTGCCCCGCACGGCTCCGCACTTCGGGGCTTTGCACGGGGAAACTTGGCTCCCCCCGCCCGGGCTGGCCCCGGGGCCGGGGGGTCCCCGCTGCCGGGGTTTGGGGGCGGGGGGGCAGCGGCCGGCCCCGCTCGGGGATGCATCTGGTTGTACTTAGGGTGGGGAGCGGCGGGGGGGGGGGCTGGCCCGGCGCCCCGCTTTCTCTCCCCAGCCTTGGCCGCACCGGCAGCTGTCAAAGGCGGCGGGCAGCCCCCACCCCATCCCACCCCCCCATCCCACCCCAGAGCCGGACCCATCCCACCCCATCCCACCCCAGAGCCGGACCCATCCCACCCCAGCCGGACCCGCGCTCTGTGCCCCTTGGCTTTCTCCTTTTCTCCCAAACCACAGCCAGAGAAAGCTCGGCCCCCCCGGGGCCGGCCGGGCTGCAGCCGTCCCGGGACGCCCGGGCTCAGCGCCGGTGCTTGCCCTGGGCCGGGGTCCCTCTGTGCCGGGTCAGGGGGTTGCTGAGATGTTCCGCAGATTTTGGAAGGGCTGGGAGCAGGCTGGGCGCCGCGGGGGAACGGGCCCCATCTCCCAGGGCGAGAGAAAGGGGACAGAGGGACGTGTTCGGGGGGGGAAACTGAGGCACGGGAGGGACACCCAGGGCTGAGCGCGGAGGCGAGGGCTTGGGTCTGGCGGGTCCTGGCTGGAGGATCACGTTTCTCTTTAATGGCATTGTCTGCACTGGAAGGCGTCTGTTGATATAACTCCGTCTACATGAGGGCTTTTTCTGGCCAAAAATCCTTCCCTTCCTGCCCTCCCGGGCTGAAACAGCTAGGCTTGCAAAACTGTCCGGGCAGAGCCGGCTGGAGCCTCCGCTCCGCTCCCGCTCCATCCAGCTGCACGGGCGAGACGCGGCTTCGCCTGCCGATGCGCCAAACTAATTCAGGCTGGCTTTGCCTGTGGCCGGGGACCCCCTCCTCGCCCCGCTCCCGCACACCCTGAGACCCCCATCGCCTCCCGGGGCCAGCGGGGCGGCTGCTCCCCCCCGCTCCCCGCCTTCCCCGCCTGCCTTTACGAGATCCTTATGTGACTAATTTAATTACGGCAGCTCTTCCCCGGGGGCCCGGGGGGGGCGGATCAGGCCCTGCCACGCACCGCACGAGCCGGGGTTTTACCCCCGGTTCAGCTCTGCGGGAGCGGGATGGCGGGGTGCGGCAGCGGGGGCTGCTCGGTGTCCCCCACGGCATCCCCCTGACCCACGTAGGGGCTTGGGTTTGGTTTGGGGTGGTGAGTCCCCCCCTCCGAGGCTTCGGGCAGCGCTGGAAAGAGCTGAGCTCCGAGGCCTCGCCGCCGCCGTGGCTCCCGGCAAGGCTACGGGGAGGGGAAGAGCCGGGAGAGGAATTCGGGTTCCTCGGCACAGCTCATGCCAGAGGTATCCTGAGGCCGCCCGCCCAGGCAGGACGGCTGCCCGCAGCTTGCCGGCCGCCCTGGCGATGCCACCCGTCGGCACCGGTGCCAGCGGGCCATCCCCGCCGCGGCAGGGGAAGAGCCGCCCGTGCCGCCGCGTCTCTTCCAGGGATGCCAAAATGGGACTGCTGGGAGATCCGGCCCTTGGACCAGCCCCCAGGCAGCCAGGGAGGGAGGAATTAGCCGTGGCCCCGGTTTCCCTTCACCCGGTCAGCAGGATATCCAGGTCTCGGTGCCCGGCGGTGCGGAGGGCAGCTGCCAGGTCGGATCCTGGTCACGTCTCTGGCCGGGAAAGGCAGCCGGCATCGCTCCCACTGCCCCCCGCCGCACCGGGGCAGCCGCTCGGATGGGGCTCGCTGCGTTTGCAGAGCCTGCGCGAGCGCTAACCAAACATGTCCGGCCCGAGGATTTGCTCTTGGCTCATCCCGGGGGACCCAGGGGGGTTGCTGAGCAGTTCGGCCATGGGAGGCGGGAGCCCCTGGGTGCCCCCAGCACCCGGGGAGGGATGCAGCCCACCTCGCTCCCCGTGCGTGGCTCCGTGGCTGCGTTTGGGGGTGCCTGGCTAAAGCGGGGGGGGGGGGGCTGACGTGCTTCTGCCACCCACGGTCGCACTGTCACCCTGCAGTCCCCACGCGTGGGGAGGGGGACACGGGGGTGCGCAGCTCTGCGGGGCTCACGCAGCCCCCCGGGGTGGGTGCTTGGGGGGATTCTGCTCTCCCGCTGCCTCCGTGGGGGGCTCAGCACCTCCTGCCCACGGGGTGCTGGCAGAGCCATCACGTGCGTGGATGGGGCTGGGGGCCCGAGCCCCCCTCCCCGGGCGTACGAGCTTCCCAGCCGTGCCTGAAGCGCTCTGGCTCTGGCTGCCTGGGTTTCACCTAGATTACACTTTCCAGGCGTAGTCAGCGGAGGCTACTGGTTGCAGTCACACTTGTCAAGCTGCCCAAAAATATTTTCCAGCCGTTATATGTCACTTATTCATGCAGGGTAAAAATCCACCCGCGGAGCCGGGGCCGGCGGGAGGCCTGCAGTTCGGGGCTCGGGACAGCGCAGAGACCTTGGAAATCTCAGGCTGATCCCGGGATCTGCTTTATCTTTGTGTAATCACCCGTTCGGCGCGGCAGCGTGCTCCGGCGGGGGCCGGGTGTGAGATGGCGAGGCCGGGGGGCTCGCTCGCCCGCCCGCCGTCGCTGCCCTCCCCTCCCGGCTCCTGGGAAACCCTCCGGCTGCTGATTCACGCCGGCGGGTCGTGGTGAGGGGGGAGACGGCGTTTCCTGGGGCTTTATCCGCCGTCGTGCCGGGGCTGGGAAACACATGGCCGGCGGGACGGGGCGGCCCGGGGAGCCACAGCCGGACCCCGGGAGAACAAAGCAGTCAGGAGGGATACGGGGAAAGGAAGGAGGATGGCTCATGGGTGGTTTTCCCCAAATTTTTCATCTTGGCTGTACTGGGGGGGGGTGTTTTCTGGGCGAGAACGTGCCCTCCTGGTTGCCCGCGGCTTTGCCAAGGCTCCCCGGAGGTCTCTGGAATCGCAGCGGGGCAAGAAAACAGCATCCCGCTGCATCCCGCGGAGCTGCGGAGAGTGAGCGCCCGGCTTATAACCTGGCCAAGGGCTTCAGGAAGGCTGTCGGTCACCGCCGTCCTGTCTACCCAGGGGGGCTTTGCATGGCAAACCCCCTCCGTACACGTGCAAAAGGCAATGAGAAAATCCCCCCCTCGCTTGAGCTGCGAGAGGATTTAAGCAGCCGGGCCAGGGAGCTGTGAGCAAACTTTGGAAGGAGTTAATCGGAGCCTGGGGAAGGCTGGTGGGGCGAGGGTTGAGCAATAAAAGCACGAGGAGGGAGGGTGTTTGCAGCCAGAGCTCTGGGGCAGATGCACAGAGGGCTGGGAGCCCTTGGGAGCCGGTGCCCCTTGGCAGAGTCCGGCACCGAGCGGCAGGGACGGGCACAGTGGCGCTGCCGGGGTCCGGTCCTGCCGGGGCGGCTGCCCCGTGCCGTGAGAGCCCGGCTTACCCCCACGTGTGCTGAGCCGGGTGTCGGGGCGCGTTCCCATCCCCGATGGGCTCCGGTCCCCAATGGGCTCCCATCCCCAACGGGCTCCGGTCCCTGATGGGCTCCCATCCCCGATGGGCTCCCATCCCCGATGGGCTCCCATCCCCGACGGGCTCCGGTCCCCAATGGGCTCCCATCCCCGATGGGCTCCCATCCCCGACGGGCTCCAGTCCCCAACGGGCTCCGGTCCCCGATGGGCTCCGGTCCCCTATGGGCTCCCATCCCCGATGGGCTCCCGTCCCCGATGGGCTCCCGTCCCTGACGGGCTCCGGTCCCCGATAGGCTCCCATCCCCAATGGGCTCCGGTCCCCTATGGGCTCCCATCCCCGATGGGCTCCCGTCCCCGATGGGCTCCCGTCCCCGACGGGCTCCAGTCCCCGATGGGCTCCCATCCCCGACGGGCTCCAGTCCCCGATGGGCTCCCGTCCCCGATGGGCTCCGGTCCCCTATGGGCTCCCATCCCCGATGGGCTCCTATCCCCGACGGGCTCCGGTCCCCGATGGGCTCCCATCCCCGATGGGCTCCTGTCCCCGATGGGCTCCCATCCCCGACGGGCTCCCATCCCCGACGGGCTCCGGTCCCCGATGGGCTCCCATCCCCGATGGGCTCCTGTCCCCGATGGGCTCCCATCCCCGACGGGCTCCCATCCCCGACGGGCTCCGGTCCCCAATGGGCTCCCATCCCCAATGGGCTCCCATCCCCGATGGGCTCCCATCCCCGACGGGCTCCGGTCCCCAATGGGCTCCCATCCCCGATGGGCTCCCATCCCCGACGGGCTCCAGTCCCCAACGGGCTCCGGTCCCCGATGGGCTCCGGTCCCCTATGGGCTCCCATCCCCGATGGGCTCCCGTCCCCGATGGGCTCCCGTCCCTGACGGGCTCCGGTCCCCGATGGGCTCCCATCCCCAATGGGCTCCGGTCCCCTATGGGCTCCCATCCCCGATGGGCTCCCATCCCCGATGGGCTCCCATCCCCGACGGGCTCCAGTCCCCGATGGGCTCCTGTCCCCGACGGGCTCCGGTCCCCAATGGGCTCCCATCCCCAACGGGCTCCAGTCCCCAATGGGCTCCCATCCCCGATCGGCTCCCGTCCCTGATGGGCTCCCATCCCCAATGGGCTCCCATCCCCGACGGGCTCCCGTCCCTGACGGGCTCCGGTCCCCTATGGGCTCCCGTCCCCAATGGGCTCCGGTCCCCTATGGGCTCCCATCCCCGATGGGCTCCGGTCCCCTATGGGCTCCCATCCCCGACGGGCTCCCATCCCCGACGGGCTCCGGTCCCCAATGGGCTCCCATCCCCGACGGGCTCCGGTCCCCGACGGGCTCCGGTCCCCGATGGGCTCCCGTCCCCAATGGGCTCCGGTCCCCTATGGGCTCCCGTCCCCGATGGGCTCCCATCCCCGACAGGCTCCCATCCCCGATGGGCTCCCGTCCCCGACGGGCTCCGGTCCCCGACGGGCTCCCGTCCCCGATGGGCTCCCATCCCCGATGGGCTCCCGTCCCCGATGGGCTCCCATCCCCGATGGGCTCCCGTCCCCGATGGGCTCCCATCCCCGATGGGCTCTGGTCCCCGCGCTCGCCCCACTGCCGCTGGGCTCCCCTCCTCGCAGGGGAATGCAACAACCCCCCCCCCCCCCCGCCGCCCCGGTCCCTTTGGCAGAGCAATTTGCAAATATTTTCCTTTCCAGCACTCTCCCTTTCACAAGTGACCGATGCCGCTGGCCCAGGCTGTGTTTTCCTCGGCGACCTGGCTTTGCAGAGGGGAGTCAGGGAGAGCCCGTTCCCTGCACACGACTCTGCCGCGCTCCCCCTGCTCCTTCCCGGGGGCTCTGACATGCCTTAAGTTTGGCATCCTCCACGCTGAGCCCCGGAGGAGGCTTTTTTCCTCCGTTTGCTGTCACGGAAGAGGAGCAGAAGGAAAATCCTCCCCTGGAGTGATCAAACCATCCTGACCTGCCCCGGGACATTCATTAGCTGGAAGCTGTTTGCTGCCTCGGGCCGTGTTTATTAGAGGCCGGGCTCCACGGTGCTTATTTCACGCTACGCTGCAGCGTAGCCTGGCACGGCGCGGGCAAAGGGCTCGGAGCCCGCGCTCCGGTGCCCAGGGCTGGGGAGGGGATTGGGCCGGGGATGCCCAGGGAAGCGGTGGCGGAGCCGGGTGCTGCCTCCGGGCGGGATGCGCCTTGCACCGCAGAGGGATGTGCAGGGGAGACGGGAGGGGAATTGGGGAGCGGGGTCATCCCTCCGCCTTGGACGGTGTACTTGAGCGTCTCTGCCTTCCCCGGCTGTCTGGATGCTGCTTTCTGCCCGCACCCAGGGGAGAGGAGGGCAGGGCAGCCAGCGGGAGGGTGCCCGGTGCTGGTACAGCCCCGGGTCTTGCAAGGGCACCGGCTGGGACAGGGATGCGCCAGCGAAGAAACAGCAGGCAGGGGATCCTGGCTGCCTGCAGTCTGCCTGCACCACCGTGTCCGACAGCAGAGCTGCTGTGTGCCAGGACTGGCTCTTCAGGGGGTTGCCTCTTGGCGCTGACCGGCTCCGTCCCCCCGTGCCTCAGTTTCCCCGCCGGTTGCAGAGGGGCCCTGAGCTGGCCTGGCTCCCAGCCTGGCTGCCGAGGCTTGAATTCCTGCTTTGTCCCTGCTGCGCTCGTCGGAAGGTGCTCTGGGAAAGCAAATATTCCTCGCCCCGGCGTTTACAGGCTGGCTGCTCCCTTTCTCCGGCTGCCGGCGAGGGGCACCGGGAGAGGGGCTGCGCCGCCGCCGGCGAGGAGAGAGCCCGGCTCACCTCTGCTGCGTGCCCGCGTCCCGTCCCCGCTGTCCTTGGGCTCTCTGCGGGACCACCAGCTGCTGGCGGGGAGCGGGGGGAGACCGGGCACCCGGCGGGGACCTCGGCGGGAGGCAGCAGGGGCGGGGGGCTGCTCCCCCGGCCCCCCCAGCCCCTGGGATGCTCTGCATCCCTCCACCTTCGCACCCATGCCCCAAGGCTCTCTCCGGGCAGGGCAGACCCCCAAAGGCCAGGGGGGGACCCCCCGACCCCAGCTGAGCGGGGTGCCCAACTCTTCTCGCCGTGGCCCCGGCGTGTTTTGCCGTGAGCGGAGCTCGCAGCGGGCGCAGCTGGGCTGGCGTGCGGGGGCGAGGGGGCGGCGCGAGGAGCATTCCTGACATATTTAACGGCTCTGCCGAGCCAGTGGGATGCTGCCCCGGTGACTCCGCGGCTTTATGACCCGGCAGCTTGGCCGAGGCCGGGATGCACCTATTAAACTGCTCTCCTCCATCCCGCCCCAGCGATGCCTCCGTCCCTTGCCAGGGCAGAGCCGCTCGCTCCCTGCCTCCTCGCGTGCTCCGAACCCTCCCCTCCGCTCCCTGCCTCGCACCGGCAGCGATGCTCGTGGCTCAGCATCGCGCGAGGGCTCACAGCGGCCGGGCCGGAGCTGCTAAGCTGGCGAGGGCAGGCTGGGCTGAGGCTTTGCTCCCAGGTGGGAATGCTGCCCGTCCTCCCGCAGCCACGGGAGCCCATCCTGCCCGGTGCTGCTTTGAGGGCCGGCGGGAGCCGTGCAGGGACGCGGGTGCTTCCCATCCGGCACCATGCACGGAGGCTCGTTTGCCCCAGACTGACCTGGAACATGATCCCATCCTGTTTATCTGCCGCCCTCCCCTGCCAAGGCTTCCCCGCCGCTCTGTTTGCTTTTGCCTGCTCACCAGAACATCATGTTCATGCCCCGGCCTCTTCCTGCAGGTTCTTTTTTTTTTTTTTTTTTCCTGCGACAGGGTTCGCAACCTTGGTGGAGCTCATGCTCATCCCAAAATCCCAGTGATGATGGAGAGGTCAGGCCCATGAGTATCCCGCTCTGCTGCCTGCCTTGCCCGGGAGTATAAAGGATGCTGAGCGGTTCCCGCATCCCTAGCGTGCCATGGCAGAGGGGACGGAGGGACCCCGTGGGGACGGAGGGACCCCGCAGGGACAGCCACTGAGCCGTGCGTGGGCAGGAGATGCCTGTAGCATCGGGATGGGGTGCTGCAGGGCTTGGCCCCGGTCCGAATGAACAAAAGTGTTTGTCTAAAGCTTCAGCCCCGGGGGTTACGTCAGCGTTCCAAGAACCCGAAAGAAAACACATCGCACAAAAAGTCAAACAACAGGGCTGAGTTATCTCCTGGCTTCTGGGTGAGGAAGAGCTTGGTGGGAGCCTCGCCGGCAGGTCCCAAACAGCCGGTTGTTTTCTGGGTGGTGGGAGGGATGTGCGTGGCCAGAACCCGGACGCTCCCCCTCTGCCCTTCCCTGCTCCCGTCCCTGCTCCGGACGAGGATGGGGCCATCGTGCCCCCGTGGCCAATGCCTGCCCTTGAAGCCGGTGCCCCGCTGGCACCGAATCCTCCCCGCTGGCACTGAATCCTCCCCGCTGGCACCGCCGTGGCTCGGACCTTGCCCCCGGTGCCTCGACGGCCAGCGCTGGAGTGAGCGGAGGGCAGCCCCTGCGGCACAGCCCACGGCCTCCCGGGCTGGGAACGGCTCAGGGTCCCCTCCGGGGATGGCTGGGGAGCCGTGCCCCGTGGCCTGGGCTCTCTTGGGCACCCGCGTGGCACCGTGCCCCGGCGGGGCGAGGGTGCGGGTTGCAGGGCATGGATGCCGAGAGGTGCGAGGCTTCGGTGGGTGCCGCCTGTTCCCCCGTGAGCACAAAGCCGGGCTGGCATCCCCCTGCTGCTCGCCTGCGCGTGCCCACCTGCTCCGACCCGCGCTCCGCCGAGCCTTGGCAGCTCCTCGCCGCCCGCGGCAGTGGGCTGGGACCCCTCCTGCCCCTGGCTCGGTGCCTTCGCCCTGTGAGCCCCCCGCTTGCAGGGGGTCCCCTGTGCTTGCAGGGACCTTGGAGGGAGGATGCTCGCTTGGCGAGCTACCGCAGCACGAACCGGGAAGGGACAAGTGGCAGTGGCGTGGCATCGTCTCCGACAAAACCCCTCAGGGAGGTTAACAGCATCTGGGGGGACCCCCCCAAAATCCCCCCCCCCCCAGTGTTGCCGGGGCCAGGGCGCACGGGGAGCGAGTGGGAGGAGGATGTGACCAGAGCCCAAACCAGCGTGGAAGTTTCTCAATCCGATGCTCCGGGCTCGTCCCCAACGTGTCCTTACAGGAATCGCTGCCGGGACACCCCCTTGCCGCCGCCCCACGGCTCCGATGTCCTCTCCGGGAGCAGCAAGCCGCCTTCCCCGCCGGGCTGGGGATTTTTGGGGGAGCCGAGCTGCCTTGCACCGCCTGGGAAACCAGCCCCACGTCCCCGCGCTCGCCTGCCCGGCTCTCTCACGTATCCCAAATCCCTCACATATGGTTTCTATATCACTTGGCTCTGCCGGCGCTTGCTCGGCTGTAAGCGAGCTTACTTTCCCTTGTCTTTCCATGCAGCTCTTGGCACGGGATGCTCGTCCTTCTCCCCGGCCCTGGTCCTCCCCCGCGCTGCCCGTTCGGACACGTCTCTCCCGGCCCCGGAGAGGGTGCGGGGAGGCCGGGACCGGCTCCTGCCTCTGCTCTGCCCTCAAATTGCAGCCTGGCCGTGCCAGCGGCAGGTCGGTGCCAGGGGAGGTGCCGGCCCCAGCTTGTTTGCTCTTCCCTCGGCTTTGCCGCAGGTCTGCTCTCCACCCCGGGGCTTGCTCTGCTGGGATGCACCCACCGGCTGGCCAGGGCCAGGGACAGCCCCGAAATGCGGCTTTTTCACCCCAAAACGCTCCACACCACTGCTGGAGCAGGGTTTGGGCTAGGTGCCACGCCAAGGCATGGGGTCCGTTCGGGGTGGGGTGCCCGGGCTGGGCGTCTCATCCCGTGCCAGTTGTTTTGGACTTGTCAGAATTATCCTAATTGTCCCGCCTTGCTTTTGTAATTAGTGTCTCTTTTGGGATCCACTTGCTAACTGCTTGGAGCGCGAACTTGGCACAGCTCTCCAGCAGCCCCTGAGCCGGTCCAGCCACCCCGGTCCCCACCGCTGCCATTTCCCTGCCCTTCCCCAGGGGCTGGCGAGGGCAGGGGGTGCCCGGGGCCACCCCTTCGCCTCAGGTGCCCACAAACCCAGCGAGAAACCCAGCTCCACCCTACGCCGGTCGCATCCAGAGCCTCCGTGCCGGCGCTGGCGCAGCGGCACGGCATGACCTCAGCCAGCCTTCACGCTCGGGCCACAGCGTTTCCGCAAAAGCCGGGTCCCCGGGGCTCAGCGCCGGCCAAGTGCCGACGCCGGGAGCCGCATCCTGCAGCGTTGAGTCACGGCGAGGCCGTGGCGTGCGGGAGGGCAGAGAGCAGGGCAGGAGGAAGAGGAGGAGGAAGAGGAGGAGGAAGAGGAGGAGGAAGGGTTGTGCAGGGTTATGTCCTCCAGCCCCGTGATGCTGAAGCATTTGTGCACCCCCAGCCCCGTGGGAACTGCGGCAGAGCAGTACTGGAGGGGCTCACGGCCCCGGCAGACGGACGGACAGACGGACACCCCTCAGCCGGCTCCGTTCCTGCGGGCGCTGGGCGCAGCGGGAGCTTCCCGGGCCATATGGCTTTGCTGCGCGGTGGCAGATGACTCCGAGGTCGCCGGAGCATCCCGGGGCTGTCGGAGCTTGCAGCGGGCTGGGGGATGGCAGGAGCCGGGCGGGAAGGGGGTCCCGAGCCCAGCGCTTGGTTTTGTGAAGTGAAAAGCAAGCAGTTTTGCAACACAAATAATAACAGAAACCCTAAAAAGTGATGGACCGGGCTTTATGCGAACCAGATGTCAGCGCGGGGCTGGCTCCAGCTGCTGGGAGAGCTGACACGGCGGCAGGCTGGGGAGCGGGGGGAGCCCGGCCGGTACCACGCTCGCGTTCCCTCCCGGCCCCCAGCTGAAGGAAAGAGGGAGGAGGATGAGGAGGAAGGGCTTGCCTTCCTCTGCAGGGGCTTGCCAAGCGTGGGGCGGCTGGGGCGAGGCTGGGCACGGGGAGCCCAGCCCCAATGGGGTTTGGGGTCCCCCGGCATAAGCATGGGGGGCTTACACCTCCTCCCCCCCCGCAGCTGCCTTCCTGGGAGACATCGCCCTGGACGAGGAGGACCTGCAGCTCTTCCAGGTGGACCGGGTGGTGGACCTGGCACGCCACACCGTCACGCGCCTGGCCACCAACTCCTCAGGTACCACCGCGGTCCCAGCCCCTGCATCTCACCCCGATCCCCGGGGGCTGCCCGTGCTCACCCCCCGCCCCGTTCCCCGCAGGCAGCAACGCCACCGGCGCCAGCCCACGGCCGGGCCACCAACCGCGCAGCCGGGGCCGGCAACGGGCACGGAGCCGCCGTGCCGCCACGTCCCGGCCGGAGAGAGTATGGCCGGACGGGGTGATCCCCTACGTGATCAGCGGCAACTTCAGCGGTGAGTGCAGGCGAGCCGGGGGGGATGCTCCATCCCTGGCGTGCCTCAGTTTCCCCACGCTGGGCTGACGGCCCCCGCCGCCCCCTCCCGCAGGCAGCCAGCGAGCCATCTTCCGGCAGGCGATGCGGCACTGGGAGAAGCACACCTGTGTCACCTTCCTGGAGCGCAATGACGAGGACAGCTACATCGTCTTCACCTACCGCCCCTGTGGGTACGTGGCGGGGGTCCTGGGCAAGCACCGGGACCACCCTGCCCCTTGGCTCTCGGGCTGCAAAGAGGGAGCGTGGCAGCTGGTGGGAGTGCTAATTAGGACGCTTGGCTGACGTGCCTTGGCACTGAAACGCCGGCGTCGGCACGTGCGTGGTGCTAACCGGCCGGCCCAGACCCGCTCGGTTGCGTGGAGGGCTGGGGGGTGAAGGGGACCCATCCTTGGGGTCCGGTCCCTGCGGGTGGTTGGGGTGCAGGAGGTCTCAGAGTCGCCGACCTGCGGCACTCGCCGCTGCGGGCTGGGGGCTGAGGTCGGTGGCGCAGCACCAGCCCGGGCTTGCAGCAGGGCTGACGCCAAAGGAAACAGGGGTTTGGAAGAGCTCAGCGTCTTCACGCGTCAGGGCAGAGCCCCAGCCAAGCAGATGGTGGTTAGGAGGAGGCTTTCCCCTGGAACGGGCTGTGCACGATGGCGGGGGGTGCCAGCCCGCGCCCCTGCACCGGTGCAAGCCCGGAGCCTGGCTCTGGCATGCAGGGTTGGACCAGCCGAGCTGCCGGGCACGGGCAAAAGTCCATCCATGGTGCAGGACGGGGGGACGGGCACCCATGGGAGCTGCACCCTGGGGTGCCGGGGCTGCTTGCAGCCGTGCTGCGCCGTGCCGCGCCGTGCCAGGCAGCCCGAGGGCAGGAGCTGAGGTTGGAGGCACGGCTCGAGCTCCCTGCGTGGGCGGGATGGCTGAAGCTTGCAGCCAGCTGAGGCAGCAGGGATGCTTCCCAGATGCTCCACGCCGAGTGGGACCGGGGAGGCTGACGCTTCTGCCTTGGCTCGTGTCTTTACCCGGGGAACCACCGGGATGCCCACACCGCCGGCACATCCCCTCCGGGGAGCCGGGGCTCAGCCGGTGCCACCCACCTCCCCCTCAGGTGCTGTTCCTACGTGGGCCGCCGAGGAGGGGGACCCCAGGCCATCTCCATCGGCAAAAACTGTGACAAATTTGGCATCGTGGTGCACGAGCTGGGCCATGTCATCGGGTTTTGGCACGAGCACACACGCCCTGACCGGGATGACCATGTCTCCATCATCCGGGAGAACATCCAGCCAGGTAGGGACCAGCCTCCCTCCTCCTCTTCCTCCTCCTCTTCCTCCCTGCCACTGGGTGCTGCTGAAGCCGGGGTCCCCCCCCTTGACAGCACCCCTGTCCCACCTGCCTCTGCAGGGCAGGAGTACAACTTCTTGAAGATGGAGCCAGAGGAGGTGGAGTCGCTGGGCGAGACGTACGATTTCGACAGCATCATGCACTACGCCAGGAACACCTTCTCCAGGTACGCGGCCGGGGTGGCTCGTCCGTGCGTCCCCGTCCTCCCCGCAGCACCGGGGACGGTGGCACGGCGTCCCCAGCCCTGGAGGACAGCAGCACCTTAGCAGCTCTGCAAGGGCTTAATGCACTCGGTGCAAGGCTCGCAGCTCCGGCGGAGCCGTGCCACAGCATGCCGAGGCAGGATGAAGCCCCGCGGCATCCCTTTCCAGGGCAGGGACGGTGCTGTCCTCGCGGTCACCTCCGTCGGGGACACGTCCCCGCTGACTCACCGGCCTGCAGGCTTTAATTAGCCAGGCTGTTTTTAGCATCCTTCCCTCGGCAGTGGGGAGCAGCCGCAGACCCGGTGCTTTCCAGCCGCCGCCACTCAGCCTCTCCCTTGCTCTCGCCCCAGGGGCATCTTCCTCGACACCATCCTGCCCAAGTACGACGTGAACGGGGTCCGGCCCGCCATCGGCCAGCGGACACGTCTGAGCAAAGGGGACATCGCCCAGGCCCGCAAGCTCTACCGCTGCCCGGGTGAGTGCCGCCGGGACGGCTCTGCCGGGCCCTGCGCCGGGGCCGTGTGTCACTGCCGGGGGGCTGGAGCGGCCGCCGGGCTGATCAGCCTGGGGTGAGCGTGCGCCGGGCCGTATCTCCCGGGGAGTGGCTCTGCTTTCACCCCGAGACTTGACAAAGGAAGCATCACTCTGGCTGGATCCCCTGTTTCCAGTGGGAAAAACGCTCTTGGGGGTCGTCCTCACCATCGCACCCCCAACAAGGAGCACGCAAGTTGCCTTTCTCCGTGCACGGCACTTTTCTGGGGTGTTTGCGAGCAGAAGCTGAATGGAAGACTGCGATGAGCCACGGGCCTCTGCCCGTGTGAGCAAGGGCATCCTCAGCTGCCCTCTCCTCCCACTCCTCCGAGAAAAGAGCATCCCCCCAAGAGCATCCCCCCAAAAAGCATCCTCCAAGAGCATCCTCGAAGAGCAGAGCATCCCCTGAGAACATCCTCTGACAGCAGAGCGTCCCGCGAGAGCGAAGCATCCTCGGAGACCATCCTCCAAGAGCATCCTCCCAGCCGCCCCAACAGCAAGAGGGTTTTGGATGAGGCATGGCCGGGCGTTACGCAGGGCTGTTACCAACGGGATGCGAGAGCACGGGCCCACCGCAGACCACGGTCTTCCCGGGGGCCGGTGCGGAGCCGGGGATGCTCGGCACAACCGGCACACACGTTGGCACCTCGAACGGCGCTGAGGACCGTGGCCCACGAGCAGTGGCATCGCTCGGGACGCTGGGGAGGCTGGCATGCGTCCCCCGGCTGCAGGCATGCGCGCCGGGACTGCACCAGCAACATCTGCAAGGAGTTTGGCTCCTGCGCGCTCCTGCTTAATTCCAGCAACTAATTAGCAGCCTGGAAAAGGGACGCCTTTGTGAGGGGCCCCGGCAGCCGGCTGTGCCGTGTTCGGCGGCTGCAGGAGAGCGGGGCTGCGAGCAGGAAAAGTGATTAGTTTGGAGATGGGGGGGAAGCCCCCCCCCAAAAAAAGCCACTCTGCAGCCCGGCTTTCCCTTCCCTTTGTTTCCACTGTAAAGCAAAGAGGGAAAAAAGGCAGCGAGCCCAGGTTTCAAGCCGCCTTTTTTTACCGTTTCACCTTTCATCTCGCAGCCCCCCGCCGCCGGCCCCGGCCCCGAGCGGGAGGTGGGGGGGCGGCCGCCTTGGCCCCGCGACAGCCGGAGCGAAGCGCCGTGTGCCGTGGCCGCGGCATCATGTGGCTTCCAGATGGCAGCGCTGGGCCGGATCCAGCCGCGGCCGCGTAAACCGGAGCCCGGGCGGCGAGCCGGGCCCCCGCGGCGTGGCAGGGCATGGGGGGGGGCCGTGGGACGGCTGCTGTCCCTGGGGCTCAGCGGCCGGGCGGGGGGCACGGTGCTTGCGAGGGGGTGCTGGGGAGCCGGGAGCATCGCCAGCCGCTCCGGTGTGGTTTGGGGCTTTTTGGGGTTGCGGCGGCAAGGCGACGATGGTGGGATTTTGCGGAGCTGTCCTCGGGGCTGGAAATTTGGGTGGTAAAAGGGCGCGGGGGGGCTGGGGGCAGCAGCCTAATGCCACCCATCCTGATGCTGAGGGCTTCCCAGGGGTCTGACCCCCACTTTTCCCCCTTCGCAGCCTGTGGGGAGACGCTCCAGGACAGCCAGGGCAACTTCTCCTCCCCCGAATTCCCCAACGGATACTCTGCCCACATGCACTGCGTCTGGAGGATCTCCGTCACCCCCGGAGAGAAGGTACCAAGCGCTGGCGCGGCACCAAAGGCACCCCACCTCCTCCCAGCCCTCCTCTTCCTCCTTGCCCCATCTTCTACCCCTTTTTCGGGGTGCCCCTAACCCCAGCATCCCCCCCTCGGTGCCACGCTGCGGTTCGGGATGCTGCCGGGCATCCCTACGGAGCGCAGCCGGGTGCCGCCTGGACCGCTGGCACCCGGCACGGCCGAGCACCGTGCTCCGGCAGACGGCAACGCCGTGGGGCATGCAGGGGGGCTCACCTCACTTTCTTTTCCCCCCGCCCCAACAACCTTAGATCATCCTGAACTTCACCACCCTGGACGTCTACCGAAGCCGGCTGTGCTGGTACGACTACGTGGAGGTGAGAGACGGGTTCTGGAGAAAGGCCACGCTGCGAGGTAACCAACCGGGAGCTCTTAGCCTGGCTGGCCGGCACTGCCTGCCCCGCTGCCTGCCCGCTGCCCTCAATCCTGCCCCGCCGCGTCGGGATGCTCCGGGCGCAGGCAGCGGGGCAAGGGGCTCCCCTCTGCCTGTATCCCTGCCTGACCGCGATGTGCTGAAGCCCCTGGGGGGGAGCGGGGAGCTGGCCCCGGAGGGGGTTTTGGGGTGAACGGGGCTCCCAGTTTGCTGGCCCGCGCCAGTGAAACCGGTCCGGCTGAGCCGGCTGGCCAGCACGTCGCTCCCCAGGGAAGTGCCAGTATCTCGGTCCCATCCCCAAGAACTGGATGTTCCCCAAGTCCCAGCTGACCCCGCGCTCTGAAATAACCAGTTTCTGTGAAACAGCCAAGAAAAGGAGCAGGGGGAGAAGCAGCGCTTTCCCTTCCGGCTGCTGGCAGGGGGCACAGGGGGGACCACCGGGACATGGTGGCGAGGGAGAGGAGGGTGGCCGGCCGGCGGCAGCCCAGCACGCCTTCATCCCCAGGCAGGTTCTGCGGGAACAAGCTGCCCGAGCCCATCGTCTCCACCGACAGCCGCCTCTGGGTTGAGTTTCGGAGCAGCAGCAACTGGGTGGGCAAAGGCTTCTTCGCCGTCTATGAAGGTAGGGGTGGGCAGGGAGGGGGCACGGGGCCGGCGGCGGGGCCGGCGGGGGGCTCAGGCGGCTTCTCCTCCCTTCCAGCCATCTGCGGGGGGGACGTGAAGAAGGACAACGGGCACATCCAGTCCCCCAACTACCCCGATGACTACCGGCCCAGCAAGGTGTGTGTCTGGAAGATCACCGTCTCCGACGGCTTCCACGTGGGCTTGACCTTCCAGTCCTTCGAGGTGGGCGAGCATCCCCCCCGCCGTGCCGGTACCCCCCCGTTCCCTGGGACGGGACGGGGAAATCTCCCCAGCAGCATCTCCCCGAGCCAGTGCACCCCATGGGAGAGGCTTGGGGCTGCAACGGGGACGATGGTGCCCTGCCTGCCCACCCACGTCCCCCTGCACTGCCTCCGTGCCTCAGTTTCCCCATGCGGCAGACAGGCTCCCTCGGCCGCTGGGTGCGTGGGTCTGGGAGCGTGGGTGTAAGGAAAGGGGCGAGGGGGGTTTGGGGGTGCTGGGGCCAAGACGGCGGCCTCCCCCCCACCCTGCTAACACCCCCCGCCCCAGATTGAGCGGCACGATAGCTGCGCCTACGACTACCTGGAGATCCGGGACGGCAGCAGCGAGTCGAGCAGCCTCATCGGGCGCTACTGCGGCTACGACAAGCCGGACGACATCAAGAGCACCTCCAACAAGCTCTGGATGAAATTCGTCTCCGACGGCTCCATCAACAAGGCGGGCTTCGCCGTCAACTTCTTCAAAGGTAGGAGGAGCGCCGGGGGGGACGCCGGGGGGGCCGGCAGCCCTGCCTGCCCGCTCAGCCCCGCTGCCCCTGCCCAGAGGTGGACGAGTGCTCGCGTCCCAATAACGGGGGCTGCGAGCAGCGCTGCGTCAACACCCTGGGCAGCTACAAGTGCGCCTGCGACCCCGGCTACGAGCTGGCCTCCGACAAACGCCGCTGCGAGGGTGAGTGCCCCCCGCCGCCCCCCGCCCGCCCCGTGCAGCGTCTCTAAAGCCCGGGACCCCCGGGGACGTGACGGGCGCTGGGTGCCTCCCGCCCTGCAGCCGCCTGCGGAGGTTTCCTCACCAAGCTCAACGGCTCCATCACCAGCCCGGGGTGGCCCAAGGAGTACCCCCCAAACAAGAACTGCATCTGGCAGCTGGTGGCCCCCACCCAGTACCGCATCTCCCTGCAGTTCGACTTCTTCGAGACTGAGGGCAATGACGTGAGTCAGCCGGGGAGCGGCCCCTCTCCGTCGGGTCCGTGCGTCCGTCTGTCCGTGCTGCCGGCGGCTCGCAGGGTGGCACGGCCGTGCCACCAGCCCCGTGTCCCCCCCCCGCCCCGCCTTTGCACCCCGCAGGTCTGCAAATACGACTTTGTGGAGGTGCGCAGCGGGCTGACCGCCGACTCCAAGCTGCACGGCAAGTTCTGCGGCGCCGAGAAGCCGGACGTCATCACCTCCCAGTACAACAACATGAGGATCGAGTTCAAGTCCGACAATACCGTCTCCAAAAAAGGCTTCAAAGCCCATTTCTTCTCAGGTAGAGCTGCCCGGCCCCTGCACGGGCGTCCCTCGCCCTCCCTCGCCGAGCCGACCCTCCCCGCGCCCTAAACCGCCGCTAACGCCTGCCCTTGCCCGCGCCAGGGGTGCAGCCCCCGGTCCCAGCCCGGCAGAGGGGTGATCCTTGGGTCTCTGCCCCACAGGGGCTGAACACCCCCCCCCGCAGCCTCCGGCAGCCCGGCTGGCAGCAGTTTTGCTGCCTCTCAAGGCTTTTCCCCCACTTTTGGGGGGCAATTGGGTCCTACCTACAGCTGGGGCGCTCCCGGAGGTCCCCAAACGCTGGGCTCCAGCTGCATCCGCAGAGGCAGAGGGAAATGCGCTGGGGACAGGGATGCGCTCAGGCCTGGAGGGGCCAGCGCTGGTGCGGGGGGTAGGGGGGGAGCACCTCCCCCCGCCAGGCCCGCCGCGGGCCGGGCACTGCACCCCTCGGGCGGCGCTACCGCGGGGAGGGCGGCAATGCCCCGCTCTGCTGCCTGCTGCGCTGCATCTCCCCGCTACGCTGCACGGCCACGGGCTTCCTCCGCTTCCCAGGCAGGGTGCTCCGCATCCCGGCCAGCGCCAGGGTCGGGGGGGATATCGGCATCCGGCCACCACCGTGTCTTAGGTCTCCGGAGTGGTCCCTCCTCCCGAAAACCATTACCTGCTTATCCCTGTCTGTTCTGTGGTCCTCTCTCCTCTCCCGGGCTGCCCCGCCGGGACATGGTGTCACCTTCGGCTGGGTCTCGGGGGGCGTAGGGATGGGGACGTGGAGCGAAACGCACCGCCGGCCGCGGCCAAGCATCGCCTGGGGCCGGTCCCCGGGCTGGGGGCTGCCGTGGGACCCTCGTGCAAGAGAGGGACCCCCTCGGCGCGGTGCCCCGGACATCAGCCCGGCCGCGGGCGACCGACGGCACCTCCTGGACAGGCTGGGCTGGACCGTGCCACCGATGCCTTGCACCTCCCGCTGCTTTTTGGCCCCGTCGAGGCTGGTTTTGAGGGGCAGCGTGGCTGCTCGGCTGCGGAGAGCCACGGGAGCCGGCACCCCCAGGAGCCCTCGGGGTTCCCCGAGGCAGCCCGGCGAGCTGGCCGGAGCGGCAGAGACCTGCGGGCCAGGGGTAGAGTATCTTTGCTTTATTTTTTTAATTAAAACCAAGGCAAGTAAGGTGGCCCAGCGGGGCCCAGCCGTCGGGAGCCGGCGCCCTCCAGCAAAGCGAGACCTCGGGAAAGCCCAGCGGCCGAGCAGCAGCGGGACCGCGGGGCAGCCGGGTGAGTCGCCCCTCGCCACGCTTCGGGTTCAGGCTCCTTCCCTCTCCCCGTTGCCCTCCTCCTCCTCCTCCCACCGGGATGCGCAGTGGTCCCGTGGGGGCTGCTCCTATCCCGGACCACCAAACCCTCTCCTCCGCCTCTCCCTGCTCAGGTCTCGGGCTTTCCCGGCAGCAGGACCACGCTGGAGGACTCGGCCACACCAGGGTCACTCCTCCGGTCCCCCCCCCGGGGTTGCTCCCAGCCAGCCCTGGGCAAAGCATCTCCCAAGCGGCTCCTTTTTAGCCGCGGAGGGTCTCTGCGCTCCTTCCCCGCCTCTCCGGACACAGCCAGCCGCCGAGCCCTGCCCCTCGGTGCCGCGGGCAGCCTGGCCGCCCGGGCACCCCTTTTCCCCCGGCGAAGACGTGGCCCCTTCCTCTTCCTCCTCCTCCTCCTCCTCCTCGCTGGCCGGGGCGACGGGAGGCAGCAGCCGGCTCCGTCGGCTCGCGCGTAAGGATGCGTTCGCCCGGGAATTCGCCACGGTGTCAGCACCCAGGTATGTCCCCCCGGCTCCCCGCCGAGCCCCGGTGCACGGGGGGTCCATAGCGGGGTGATAGGTGCAGGCGGGGGCTGCGGGGCGGTGAGCAGCCCAGAGCCATCGGATGCACGCCGGGATAATGGTGAGCGCACGGCAATGCCGGGTCGCGGCGAGCAAGCTGGTTAGAATAAAGGATTGCTAAAGACACCGACCCGGTGGGCTTCTTTCCTCTGCCAATTCTCTCCGCTCTTGTCTCGCCCGCCCAGGCTCCCTCCGTCCTGCCGGCGGGGCGATGCCGCGCACGCTCCCCCGGTGCTGGAGCTGCTCTGAGCCCGCCCGGCCCATCCGAAGCCCCTTCCCATCCCCAAACGAGCCTTTCCGCCTCGCTTCCTCTCTCAGACCTAGGAGACGTCAGGTTACAGCCTCCGGTTGAGAGGCGGCCACGGGGCTTGGGGCTGCCCCGAGGGGCTGGGGGGGCTGGGGCAGGACCCCCCTCGCTGCTGCCGATGGCTCCAGGAGGGATGCTCTACTCCGGCATCGCCCCTTCCCCGCGCCAGCCGGGGCACGGGGCAAGCTTGGCACGGAGAGGGACGCTCGGGTGGCTGGTGCCCGCTTGCTGCTGGCTTCCCCCCACCGCTGCCCGCTCCCCAAAGCGTCGCCCCCGTGGGGAGGGGGAGCGAGGAAGGGCAATGGGTCGTGGCGCATCCCGCCCTGGCCCCGAAGCGGGGGCTCCGGGGGGGTCGGCGAGCCGCGGGATGCCGGCGATAGGGACCGCGGGCAGGTGGTGGGCGCTGGGAGGTAAGTACGGCCAGCCCCGGGGGACGCCTTGCTCCGGGCGAGCCCAAACCCTTCCACCGCCGTTCCCACACCTCCCCAACCCCAACACCCCCAGGAACCCACCCGAAACCCATCCTCATCCTCCCGGAGCCCAGCCACGCTGCCTCCTCCTCCTCTTCCTCCCCGCAGAGCCGCTCGCCGCCGAGCCCCGGCTGCACGAGGGGCTGGCGGGGGTCCCCTCCGCTGCCTGCTTCCCCGGCTGCCGCTCTGCATGCCCCGCTGCCCCCGCCGCCCCCGCCGCCCCCCGCCCCCCCATCGCTCCCCCCCCTTTCTCCCTCTCTCTTTGCAGAGAAGAAGCAGCAGCTGCAGCCCCCGAAATCTCGCTCGCCCGGCCTGAAGTTTCGCCTGCAGAAGCGGCTGCGGGGCCCCTCCTGAGCCACACCGTCCTCTCCATCTTTCTCAGGAACGCCGCGGCCCCGGGCACCGCGCGGGAGCACGCCGGGGCTGAGCCGAGCCGAGCCGTGCCGCCGGCCCCGGCAGCCCCTTGCTTGACAGAACTGGTTGTTGGCCTTATTTTTAATTTTTTTTTAATTTTTGGTTTTGGTTTTAAGCACCAACCCCCCTCCCCAACCCCATCCCCGTTGTTTTTGTCATTGACCAGCTGACCTTGGTTTTGGTTTTTTTTTTTTTTCCCCCCTCCTGATTTTTACCATGTCTGTGACATTTCCCTATCGATGAGTAAAGAGGGACTCCCGCGTCCTGGTCTTTCTTGTGCATCTTTGGTTGTCACTGTGTGTTTTTCTGCCTTCCCCGTCCGTACTGTAAGCAGGTAATGGTTGTACCCATGGGTTGAGCCCAGGGAGAGGAGGACCCACCCCGTCCACCCGCGGGGGCTGCCCCGGCTCGGGCGAGGGACGGCGGATCTGCTTGCTGCTGGCCGTAGGCGCTTGCTTGGCTGGTCGCTCCCCGGAGGGCAGCGGCGTGGGGCTGGGGACCGGCACGCACCGGGCAGGGCTGTGCCGTGCCGGGATATCGTTGCCGGAATGCCAGCCGCCGGGTTTTTCCACGCCGCTCAGCCGCGGTCCCTTCTGCTCTCTCGGCAGACAAGGACGAGTGCTCCAAGAACAACGGGGGCTGCCAGCACGAGTGCCTCAACTCCTTTGGCAGCTACGAGTGCCAGTGCCGCAGCGGCTTCGTGCTGCACGACAACAAGCACGACTGCAAGGAAGGTGGGTCCGCGTCCCAAACCCCCCCCGTCCCCCCACATCCCCTCCAGGACCCCCCCACCCTTGCGCCCATGACTCCCCGTGCTGTCCCCGCAGCTGGCTGCGACCATAAGGTGACATCCATCTCGGGGACCATCACCAGCCCCAACTGGCCCGATAAATACCCCAGCAAGAAGGAGTGCACCTGGGCCATCACCACCACGCCGGGGCACCGCGTCAAGCTGGTAGGGATGGAAGCGGGGAACCGGGGGGGTGGGCAAGTACCGGGGGGGGGTCCCCTCCGCTGAGCACCGGCGGCTCGGCCGTCGCCTCCGCAGACCTTCTCGGAGCTGGACGTGGAGGCGCAGCAGGAATGCGCCTACGACCACCTGGAGATCTACGACGGCAAGGATGCCAAAGCCCCGGTGCTCGGCCGCTTCTGCGGAGCCAAAGAGCCCGAGCCCCTCGTCTCCTCCGGCAACAAGATGTTCCTCAAGTTCGTCTCCGATAACTCCGTCCAGAAGAAGGGCTTCGAGGCCACCCACGCCACAGGTAGCACCGTGGGGCTGGGGAAACCTCCTGCTTATGGGGCGCAGGGAGACCGTGGACCCTCCTAAACCCCCCTCCCCTCGCTGTCGGCTTCTCCTCCAGTGTGCGGGGGCCAGGTACGCGCGGAGGTGAAGACCAAGGACTTGTATTCACACGCGCAATTTGGGGATAACAACTACCCGGGGGGCTCGGACTGCGAGTGGGTGATCATGGCGGAGGAGGGCTACGGCGTGGAGCTCATCTTCCAGACCTTTGAGATCGAGGAGGAAGCCGACTGCGGTTACGACTACATGGAGCTCTTCGACGGCTACGACGGGACGGCCCCACGCCTCGGCCGCTTCTGCGGGTCCGGGGTGAGCTGGGGGTGCGGGGGGAGCGATGGGGTCGGGCGGGGCGGGGGGAGAGGTGCGAGGCTGCAGGGGCGATGGGGGAAGCTGAGCCGAGCCGGTGCAGGGAAATCCCTGGGGGGATTTGGGGTTGTACATGGGGGTGCGGTGATTTTGCGCCCTCCCCAATGCAAATCCCCCCACCCCGGGACGTGCAAGCATGGCCGTGGTCCTGAGCACCCCTCTCCCTCGCCCCCGCAGCCCCCCGAGGAGGTCTACTCAGCCGGAGATTCGGTGATGATCCGCTTCCACTCGGACGACACCATCAACAAGAAGGGTTTCCACCTTCGCTACACCAGCACCAAGTTCCGGGGGTCCCGGCCCCCCCGCAGGCAGGGGAGGAGGAGGAGGAGGAGGAGGGCAGGGAGGAAGGAAGGGGGGAGCGCAGCCCCGCACAGACTGCACGGAGGAGCACACAGCCAACCTCAGCACTCAGACACGCTCGCACGGGGCCCCGGGGCTCGGGCGCCCGCGGGCACAGGGGCAGAGGGGGGGTCCCCTCTGCCAGCAGCCACCCCCCGGCGCTGGGGGGGGCCGAGCGGGACCCGCTCCCCTTCCTCGCCCCGGCCGAGCCGGCCGCAGCTCTCTGAATGTACAAACCAGTAACCGGGAAGAGCCCAACACACAGAAGGTGCTGTCTCTCTCTTGTACCGATGAAATAAATACCCTTGTACTTGGAGGGGGGCTGCCCCAGCCTCTTTGCTTCCACCCCAGCCTCCCCCCAGGAAAACGGCACCCAAAAGTGGGGCTGGAGCAGTGGAGTGGGGGAGAGCACCCATCCTCGGGGCTCCCCGAGTTGCAGCTGGAGGAGCAGAGCAATCAGCTAATTGCAATCTGCTGCTGCCCCGACGAGGGAGCGGCTGCACCGTCTCCCACGGGCACAGCTCAGCCGTGGGTCGCTCGCTGGGTGCTGGGTGCTGGGTGCTGGGTGCTGGGTGCTGGGTGCTGGGCTCTGGGCTCTGGGCTCTGGGCTCTGGGCTCTGGGGCTCTGTCGATGCAGGGAGCTGCCTGCTCCCCCGGGACTCCGCTTTGGGCAGCTCTGCAGGTAGGTGCTCACCCCAAACCTTTTTTTTTTTTTTTTTTTCCCTTTTTTTTTTTTGCACCGTATCTCAGCCAGGAGAGCAACCGCAGCCAGTCACCTCGCGCAGGGCAGACGGGCGCCACGTGCCGCAGCCACCGCGTGCCGCAGCCACCGCGTGCTCCAGCCCGCGTCCCCGCGCCGGCCGCCCGCGCCGGCGGCAGATGGCTGGTGGGCTGCGGCACGGGCCCCCGCGCCTGCCTCACGCTCCCTCGTGCCTCGGCGTCGCGGCGCGACGGCTTTGTGTCCCCTCCTTCGTCCCGCGTTCGCTGCTTGGGGGACCCTGACGGGGCCACGGGGACACTCCTCACCCCGTTTTGCAGCGGGACGTGCAGTGGGTGTCGGTGTGGAAAGCGCTGCCTGGGCAGGGGCTGGGATGCCCTGGAGCGGGCTGTGCCCGGACGGGACGGTGATGGGCACTGGGGCTTTTCATCCAGAAGGGTTTGCAGCCCCCGGTGATGGGCAAGGAGGTGCCAAACCCAGGTTTCGGTGGCTGTCCCGGGGGACTGGCGAGGGCAGCAGGGTGCCGGTGGCCGGGCTCTGGCTGCCGCAGCATCCCTCCATGCCACCCCTGTGTCCCCCCCAGCCCTGTCCCCCACCCTCCCTGAGCTGGCCCGGGGTCTGGAGCCGCTTGCCCGGTTTGCCGGCGGGGGACAGAGGCGCGTGACAGGGCCGGTGGCGACCGCACACAGTTTATTGGATACACCGCCAGCACAGCACAGGATGCTCGGGGACTCGGGGAGGGGGGGTTTGTTCTCTTCTAACCGTTACAGCGTGCATCAGGTCACAGAGACGGGGAGCGGGGCAGCCCGCGGGGGGCCGGCACGCAAGCGCCATGCTGCCGACGGCTCATGCGGGGGGCAGCGGAAAGGGGGATACGGGGTTTGGGGAGGGGGGGAGTTCAGCTCCGCTCCCCCGCCCCGGCTCCTCCGGCTGCCTCCTGGGCCGCGGGGCCGGGGATTCGGGCGGCACAGTGACGGCTAGAGCAGAGAGCGAACACGGCACAGCGCTGCACGACACGGGGGGGGGGGGGGGGGGGCACGCCGTGGGGTCCCCCACACCACTGCGGGGCACCCGCACCGCGACTGCAGCCCCGAGGCGGTGCCGGCGGGAGCTGGGGGGGGGTCCCTGTCCGAGCACCCCTCCATCCCCGGGAGCAGTTCAAAACCGGGGGGGTGCTTCCAGCCTCTCCGCCGAACCCCCTGGGGCGGGCCGGGAGCCCCAGCCCCCTTTGGCAGGGCCGGGGCTCCCCGGGAGCTGCGCCGCTGGCACGGGGGGGTGAGCCCCTGTGCAGGGGAACCAGGGGGGGTAATGTGGGGGACAGCGGGGGGTAGGGGGTCCCGCAGCGGCTGCGCAGCGGAGGGCAGAGCGCGGGGCTCACGCCAGCGAGAATGATGCTGGTCGGCCAGTCCAGGAGATGAAGGCTTCTTCCCTCGGGGCGCAGAGCGGCATGGGCTCTGCCTCCATGCCGGGTGGAGCATCCCGCCGGCTTCTTCCCCGAGCGGGCAGGGGCACGGGCAACGCCGCTATTTACACCAGCCGGGGCCCCCGCACCCATCCGGGTCCTCCACCCAGCAGCGTCCGTGGGGAGAAACCCCCGCGGCGGGCACCCGTCCCCCTCCCCGGCCCTGCCCGCGTCCCACCCTTAACGCCCCACGCTGATGTTGCACGTCTTGCAGCTGGGGTCCTTTTTGGCGTTGGCGGTGGAGAGGCTCATCAGCTGGTGCCCGCTGATCTCCCCCCAGCACGCCGAGGCTGAGGTCCACCGGCTCGGTGTATATGACCTCCAGGATGCTGTCCTGGGCATGGCGGTACACCAGCTCGCCCTCCTCCACGCAGCACGTCAGGAACTTGTTGGAGGAAATGTCCAGTTGGGGTAGACACCTCCCGGCAGAAGAGATCGCCCGAGGAACCCTTGGGTGCCAGGACCAGGACGACGTAGTGGTAGGCGGTGTACATGCAGTAGAAGTCCGCGAAGTAGAGGTTGGTGTTGGGGTTGAAGAGCCGCTGAGCCGGGATCTGGAAACGGTAGCGACCGTAGGGCGAGTCCTGGGGGGGCTGCCCGGTGTTGAATTCGGTGTTGCAGCTGAAGAAGATGCCGTGCAGCATGCCGCTGGTGGGCGAGCCGTGGCTGCCGCTGTTGTCCTTCAGCGACGGCTTCATCACGTTCCGCAGTGCATCCTGCGCGCGGGGACCGGGGCGAGGAGGAGGAGGAGGAAGAGGAGGAGGAGGAGGAGGGACACGCACACACACGCACAGAGGCAGGGTCAGGGGGCACGGCCCCGGCGAGGACCGGGCGGCCCCAGGGTGGGGAGCGGGGGATGGGGGTACCTGACGTGCTGGAAATACTCCTTGTGCTGGTTGCGGTAGAAGACGGAGAAGCGCAGCATGCGGCCGGCGATCAGCTCGGCTTTCTCCTGCAGCTGGGCCAGGTGCTCCTTGGCGTAGTCTGGGGACGGGGACGGGGACATCAGGGCGTCTCCATCCCTCCTGGCAGCCCATCCCTGCCCGCAGCTCCCGCTCCCCACTGCCTCTCGCCTCCCACTCATCAGCTGCCGCTCCAACCGGCCCGGCTTGTGCAAGCTCCCGGCATCGCCCCCCCGTCCTCCCGGCTCCCGCCCCCGGCACCGCCGGCTCGGCCACCCCCGCCACGCTCAACCCCCGGTGCAAAACTCCACCGTCTCGCTCCAGCCGGACACCAGGTACTCGCCGTCGCTTTGCTTCACGGCCGTCTGCACCCGCACGCTGTACTCGGTGCGGGGGCTCAGGAACCAGTGTCCCCGCACCGTCATGGGCAGCGGCACCGCCTTGGCCACCAGGCTTGGTGGGGACGTCCTGTGCCGAGGGGCGAGGGTCAGGCAGGGCGGCATCCCCCCCCCCAGCATCCCTGCCCCACCGCTGCCCGATGCCGAGAGGATGCTGCGGGTACCGCACGCTGCAAAATATCCGCGCCGGTGCAGCCGCCGGTGCCTTTGCCGGGGTTTGCCCGGCACCGAGACACCCCCAAAGCGGCGTGCTGCCATATCCCCTGCTGCTCCCCCGGCTCCGGCCCCGGCAGCGCTCCCCCCTCCGCGGCTGGCCCGCGCCGGCCCCAAACACCTCCCAGCGAAGCCGCTGCTGGGATAGGGATGAGGGGTCCCCCCCAAGGGGTTTCTCGGGGACCCCCTGCTCCCGGTGGCATCTCCCGGTGTCAATAGGCCACCGAGCAGCACACGCAGTGCAGAGCCGTTTCTGTGGCAACGGCGGATGCTGAAGTCGGGAGACACAGGGGAAAAAAAAAGAAAAAAAAAAATCCACCCCCCCACCACCACCCCCCCCCCCCTTATTATTGGGGAGGAGAAAAAAAATAATGTTAAACATTAAATAGCATCACCCTGGCAACCGTGCTGCTAAAAACGTCCTGAATTAGTGACTCGGATTCAGGGGGAGGGGGAGCGCGAGCGGTTTGCGGCTCCGCTCCCCTGCCTGGGCTCGGGGGGGGTCGGTCGCACCCCGCTCCCCGTCCCGGTCCCTTCCTCCAGCCCTGTCCCGCGGGGGGATTTGTCCCCAAATCAGCGTGGGAGTGGGCTCTAAGCGTGTTCTGCCCCCCCAAAACTGCCTCTCCTCTCCCCGCCAAAACTGCCTCTCCTCTCCCCGGGAGGGGGGTCCCGCGTCCCCCCCCAGCTCACCCGATGCTTGAACTTGTTGGAGTTCTTGTTCTCCTTCTTGTTGAGGTCGATGAAGTAGTGGGTGACCCTCTCCAGGTCCCCCTTCTCCATGGCCCAGGAGATGCGGAAAGAATCGCAGGTGATGTTGTTGATCTCGATATTTTTGGGGGTGGAAAGCAGCTCCATGGCCGGAGGGGCTGAGCTCCTGCGGGCAGAGCAGGGGTCGGGGAGGTGCTGATCGTGGCGGGGGTGCCCGCTGCCCACGGTGGCAGCTGCCAAGCGGGCGGCCGCCCGCGCCGGGGCCCCCGCGGCGGAGCAGATGGCACCGGGGTGGAAAAGCGGCCGGCAGCCAGGAATAGGCAACGCAGGCAGGAGCAGGCAGCGGGAAGCCGGGAACAAGCCCGTTCGGGAAACGGCTGCGCGGGGGCCCCGGCCGCTCCCCCGGGATGCCGCGGGGCTCCGGCTCGCAGCCAGCGGGTGTTTCGGGGTTTGCTCAACACCGGGTGGGGAAAGAAAAACAAGGGGAGTGGAGGGAGTGCTGGGAGAGGGGAGGGTTGCACGCAGGCGGCTGGCACCGGAAAAGCTGGATCTGCCTTTGCCCTGGCCCGCAGCCGCTCCGTGCCTCAGTTTCCCCATGGCCGGGGCCGCGCTCACCCCCTGCGCCCCAGGCAGCCGCTCTCCGGGGTGGGCGCACAGCCGGGCTTTGCACCCCAGGGTGGGGGATGCACGGGTGCGGCGGGTGCCGTTGGCGGCACCGGGAGCCGGGGGATGCTTCGAGGAGGGTGGGTGGGTGGGTGCACCCCGGTGCGAGCCCCGCGGGGAGCAGCGGTGCCATGGCGGGCACGTGTCCGAGCCGTGGCAACCGCGGGGCTGCCAACGCGCCCGCCGCCCCCCACGCGCCTGCGTGCATGGGCGCACGCCCACGGCGGCTCACACACGCGTGCCCACGGCCGCCCACGCGCACACCCCCCCCCCCCCCCCCCAACACCGGCATCGCAAACACCAGCACGCCGGTGCAAACACCGCTCGGCACCCGTGGGCGCATCCACCCTGCGCGTGGGCACGCTCCCACGGCCACCCGCACCCGGGCACGCTCCCACGGCCACCCGCGCACCCCTGCCGTGTGCGCAGAGCCCGGGGGTGCCGGCGGGCGGGCGCAGCACACGCCGGCATTTCGTGGCAGGGCACTCGCTTGCCCCCGCAGCCCTGCGGCGAGCTGCACCATGCACCCCAGCCTCCCCCCGGCACCCCGGTGCTGGGTGGCCAGCAGAACCCCCCCCCCCCAAATGGGTGTCACCCCAAGTGCATCCCACCCCGCCGTCCTCGGGCACAGCAAAAGGTCACCGCTTCGGGGACATCGTGCCAGCCCGCTGCCCCATTCCCGTGCCCGGCGGTGGCGCGGGGGCTCTCACCCTGCTGCATCCTGCACCGGGGGGGTTTGCAGCCGGACCGTGATGCCCCGTGTCCCCGCGTCCCACCAAGCCACCCTTGCCCATCAGCCGATGCCATTGGGAGGTCGCAGCCTCCACCACGCTCGCCCATCAGCACGACGCCGGTGAGGGCCTTACCTGGCCGTGCCGGGGGGCTGCCGGGGTGCGGTGGGATGCGGTGGGATGCGGTTAGGGCAGCGGGGCAGGGCGAGGCAGGGCAAGGCAGGGCAGGCAGCCCCGGCGGGGCTGAGCAGAGCGCGAAGGGCAGAGGATGCCGGCGAGAGCGCGGTGGCCGGCGGTACCCGACGATGCCGCGCTGCTGCTTGCGGCTGCTGCGACTGGGATCCTCCCAGCCAGCTCGGAAATAGCAAACACCCTCCAGAGGAGGGAAAAAAATGAAGGGGAGAAAAAAAAAAAAAAAGAGACCGAAAAAAGGGGGGGGGGGGGGGTAATATCTAAGCAGCTTGGAGGGGGGGGTGGGAAAAAAAAAAAAACCCTTCCTTCTTCTGCCAATCGGGTGGCGGGTTGTGCAGGGCGTCAGGTGATGGAGGCAGCGCGGCTCCTGCCTGCTGCTGCCTGCTGCTGCCTGCGGGGCGAGCGGGCGGCTGTGGGTGCAGCCTGTGGGTGCAGCCTGTGGGTGCAGCCTGTGGGTGGGGTGGTGGGCAGTGCCTGCCTCAGCACCCCCGTTTTTGGGGGGGGGGGGGGGGGGGCTGTCCCGCCCCCGGCACAACCTGGGGACGCACACGCATGCACGCACACACCCCCCCCTCAGCCCCCCAAAATGGGGTGCACTGGCTGCGGGCACCCACGCGGGACCCCCATGGGAAACATGGGTGCAAAGCCCGGGGGGGGGGCGGAGGGGCTTGCTGTGTTTGCTGCTGGTGATGTGGGGGGCAACTTTGGGGATGGCGAGGTTTTTTTGGGGTGGGCGGCGAGCACCCCCCGAAAAAAACCTCATTGCCCCCCCAGACCTCCGAGGGTGTGGGGTGCCCACGCATGCTCCCCCCGTGGGGCTGTAGGCTGGTTGGGTCCCCCCCGGGCTGCAGGGGACCCTGGGGGGGTGGCTGCAGCCCAGGAAGCCGGGGGGGTTCAAATGAAGGGGTGGGTGACCCCCCCAGTGTCCCCCCACAGTGTCCCCCTGCACCGCCCACTGTGCCCCGTCCCAAGAGCCGGGCACTGCCCGCCACAAAGATGGCGCCGCCACCTTCCTCATGGGGGCTGGTCAGTGCCAAGCACAAAGATGGCGGCTCATTGGCCAGCCTGGCGCGCCCTCAATAAAAATGGCGGCAGCGGCCTCCTTCCGGGAAGGCCGGGTCGCACGACACGCATGCGCAGTGGGGCCGCGAGCCGGTGGTTGCCCGGGCAGGGTAAGGGGCGGCGTGGCGAGGTGTGGGGGGGGAGGGGAGCGGACCGGGAGTGGATGCGAGTGGGTCCGGGGGGTGCGGGGACGTGTGAGCACCCTGGAGAGGGGGTGCGGGTGGGTCCGGGGGGGGTGAGCAACCTGGGGAGGGGGTGCGAGTGGGTCCGGGGGGAGTGTGGGGGGTGAGCACCCTGGGGAGGGGGTGCGAGTGGGTCCGGGGGGTGCGTGGGGGGGGTGAGCAGCCTGGGGAGGGGGTGCGAGTGGGTCCGGGGGGGGTGAGCACCCTGGAGAGGGGGTGCGGGTGGGTCTGGGGGGGTACAGGGGGGACTGAACCCCCTGGGGAGGGGGTGTGAGTGGGTCTGGGGGTACAGGGGGGACTGAACCCCCTGGGGAGGGGGTGTGAGTGGGTCCGGGGGGGGTGAGCACCCTGGGGAGGGGGTGTGAGTGGGTCTGGGGGGTACAGGGGGGACTAAACCCCCTGGGGAGGGGGTGTGAGTGGGTCCGGGGGGGGTGAGCACCCTGGAGAAGGGGTGTGAGTGGGTCTGGGGGGTACAGGGGGGACTAAACCCCCTGGGGAGGGGGTGTGAGTGGGTCTGGGGGGTACAGGAGGGACTGAACCCCCTGGGGAGGGGGGTGTGAGTGGGTCTGGGGGGTACAGGGGGGACTGAACCCCCTGGGGAGGGGGTGTGAGTGGGTCCGGGGGGGGTGAGTCCCCTGGGGAGGCGCTGTGAGTGGGTCTGGGGATGCAGGGGGGGTGCTGAGCCCTCTGGGGATAGGGTGCAAGTGGGTCCTGGGGGGGTGAGTCCCCTGGGGAGGGGGTGTGAGTGGGTCGGGGGGGGTGAGCACAGTGGGGAGGGGGTGCGAGTGGTTCCTGGGGGTGCAGGGGGGGGTGAGCAGCCTGGGGTGGGTGCTGGGCCGGGTGCCCCTGACTGTCGTCGTCCGTGTCATCCCCGTCCCATCATCGTCCCCCCCCCCCGCCCCCGCAGAGCCAGGCCGAAGATGGCGGAGGGGGGCTCGGGCGACACCGGCTCGCCGGGCAGCCTGCGCCCGGGGCTCCCTGGGGCACGGGGGCTGCTGGGCAGGCGGGCGGCCGCCCCCTCCCTCACCCCTGGGCGCCTGCCCTCCATCCGCTCCCGAGACCTCACCCTGGGAGGCGTGAAGAAGGTGGGTACCCTGGGGAGGGCCCCTCAAACCCGACCCTTTCGGGGTGACCCTGCGTCCTGCCCCATCGCTTGGGGTGTGGGTGCTTGGGGACCCCCACGGCGCCGGTGGGGTGCGAGGAGGGGGCTCCAGGAGCGGCAGCCACTGACTCTGGAGGAGCTGGTCCGTGCGGGACGTGTCCAGGTCCCCAGCCGCCTCCTCCAGCCCCGCGGCCGGTTTGGTTTCTGTTGCTTATCTCGGCTCGTGCAGTGACTTGTCCCTCTGCTCTCGTTTGCAGAAAACCTTCACCCCCAACATAATTAGCAGGAAGATCAAGGAAGAGTAAGTGGCCTCGTAAGCATTTTCATGGGGCGTGGAGGCGGTTTTGCCAGCAGGTGCCTGCGCGGTGGGGTCTCGGTGGACGAAACGTGCCCTGAGATGGAGAGCCGGTGGCAGGGTGGGGGTGACAGCCACCTCCCCGCTCCCCAGGCCCAGAGAGGATGTCTCCGTCAAGAAGGAGAAGAAGGAGCGGGACCGGGACCGGCAGCGCGATGGGCACGGCCGGGGCCGGGGCCGGCCCGAGGTTATCCAGTCCCACTCCATCTTCGAGCAGGGTCCTGCTGAAATGATGAAGAAGAAAGGTAACGGGAGCTGCCCCCCTTCCTGGGGCGGGGGTCTCAGGGACATCCCACCAGCTCAGGGCTCACCCCGGGGCTGCTCCCCAATCCCCAGCAGGCTCCTGGGACAAGACAGTGGACATGTCGGACTTTGGCCCTTCCCACATCATCAACATCAAGAAGGAGAAGAGGGAGACGGACGAGGAGACGAAGCAGATCCTGCGGATGCTGCAGAAGGACGATGTGAGTGGGACCAGGCGGAGGGGGTGGCATTGGTGCCACCGGGCCGGTGCTGAGCGTCCCCTCTCCTGTCCCCACAGTTCCTCGACGACCCGGGGCTGAAGAACGACATCCGTAACAAGCCGGTGCAGCTGCCGCTGGCCCACTCGGGCTGGCTCTTCAAGGAGGAGGCGGCGGAGCAGGAGGACGCCCAGCCCTGGCTGCCCAGCCCCAAAGAGGAGAAGATGGAGCTGGACCCGCCGGCGGTGAAAGGTGTGCTGGGGTGGGGGGGGATCCCAGCAGGCAGGGGCTGGGGGCGCTTCCCCCGCTCCCCGTGCCCACCCGCCGCCTCTCACTCCCAGTGAAAGAAGAGCCGTGCGACGAGGACCCCCCGCCCAAGCCGGCGCAAAGCAAGGGACCCCCCGGTTTCCCCCGGGACGTGTCGGTGGCTGAGCTGCTGCAGCAGCTGAGCCTGTCGGCCGAGGAGGAGCTGCTCTTCCTGCAGCTGCCCGACACACTGCCTGGCCAGCCACCCACCCAGGATACCAAACCCATCAAGACAGAGCTGCAAAACGAGGAAGGGCAAGTGATGGTGGTGAAGCAGGAGAAGAGTCAGGTAGGGGCTCGGGGCGGTGGGGTGGGGTGCAGCAGGGTGATGTCCCATCCCCCCCCACAAATCCCGCCCTATCCCTTGGCAGGAGGCGAGGCAGGCGGAGAATACCTGCACCCTGGCCGACCTCCCCGAGGGGCAGGTGGGGAAACTGCTCATCCGCAAATCTGGGAAGGTGCAGCTGGTGCTGGGCAAGGTGACCCTGGACGTGACCATGGGGACTCCCTGCTCCTTTCTGCAGGTAGGGGGGGGGCTGGGGACCTGGTTTGGGGGGGCTGCACCCCAAGATAGCCGCTGGGGGGGGTCCCTAGGACCGTCGGGGAGTAGCAGGGTTGTGCTGGCCCTTAGGTGACGGGGTCGGCAGCCCAGCCCTGGGGCGGTGGGGGAAGGAGCCCGCTCTTGTCCCCAGGGCGTGGGGCCACTTCCAGGCTTAGCCCCCCGTAGCGGGCAGGGACCTCGGCCCTTCTCCCACCGCGGTTAAAGGGTTTCCCGTGGGAGCGGGCTGCTCACGGGCGTTTCTCCCCTCTGGAAAAGGAGCTGGTGTCCGTCGGCATCGGGGACAACCGGACGGGCGAGATGATCGTCCTGGGCCATGTGAAGCACAAGCTGGTCTGTTCCCCGGACTTCGAGGCGCTGCTGGAGCACCGGCACCGGTAGCCCCAGGGGGGGCCCAGCCCCACGCCCGCAGCTTCTGGGGACAATCCCTGTACAGCTTGGGGACCCTGCAGCGCCCGGCTCTGCCCTCGGCCCCTCCGACCTTGCCTTCGTGATGTGGAGAGGTGTCTTCTGCGGGTGTGGGCGCAGGGCCGGCTCCTGCCTCCTTCCCCGCCCTCCAGCGGAGCAGCACCGGGGCTGGGGGCTCCGGTTCTGTCCCCCAGACCCACTGCCCACCCTGCGCGCAACAAGCAAGGGCTGTGGCTGCCTACATCTCACAGATTTCTGGATGTGCGGGACCCTGGTGTCCCCCCCGGCTCTCCAGCACGGGCACGTGCTGGGGAGAGCAGGACACACGCCTGTGGGGAGAAACGTGGAATAAAACCCTCTTTTTTCCCTCTGCGTGGGGCTGCTCAGTCTCCTCCCGTCTCCTCCGTGGTGCCACCAGCCGCCTCCACCCCGAGCCGCCAGCCCATCTGGTTGCCACCAACCCCTGGGGCTGTGGCCCCGGTGTGGCACGCTCGGTGCTGGCACGTGGGGCTGTGTCCTTGGCCGCTTACCCGCCCAGCGCTCCCTTGGGAGAGCCGGGGGGGGGGTCTCCATGCCATGTTAGGGCTTGGGGGGCAGAACCCCGGCTTCTCTGGGCCCCCAGGGCTGTGCCAGGGGGCAGAGCACCCCGAGGAGCTGGGTCCTGCAGGCAGCATCTCCCTGCTCCATGCCGAGGAAGCAGCGTGGAGGGGGTGTGGGACCCCCGGGGACCAGTGTTGGGACCCCCGGGGACCAGTGTTGGCCCTGGGCTCTGCTGCAGCACGGGGCCGGGGGGCAGTGAGCGCCCACTGCCCCATCCCCATCATGGCGGCGGGGGGCTGTGTGCCTTGGGGGGGGACAGCATCGCCCAGCTGGCCGCCATTTTGAAACCAAACCCCCCCTGCGTGCCCCCTGTGCAGAGCGGGGCTGGGGCTACAACTTGCCCCCCTGCCCCAGCCCACCTTGGCCCCCCACCGCCCCCGCCCTGGCTCCGCCCCCTCTCCTGCCCTGGCTCCGCCCCCGCTCTGGCCCCGCCCCTGCCCTGCCCTGGCTCCGCCCCCTCCCCGGCCCCGTCCCCTCTCCCGTCTTGCCCCGCCCCCTCCTGCTCTGGCCCCGCCCCCTCCTGCTCTGGCCCCGCCCCCGCGGCGGGCGCTGTCCGCGGTGCTGAAGCCCCTCCTGTGCTGGGCTCCTCCCCCCGAGGGGCGTGGCCAGCGAGCTGCCCAATGAGAGGGCGGGTGGGCGGAGCCGCGCCTGCGTAGTGAGGAGGCGGCGGCGTGCTCGGCGCTGCCGGCGGCCTCCTCGACGGGGCGGCTATGGAGCCCTTCCGCCCCTTCCGCCTGCCGGGCCCCGGCTCCGGCTCCGGCTCGGTCTCCGCCTCCGCTCCCCCGGGCAGGCTGCGGGGGCTCTCGGGCCGCGCCCAGCGCCTGCCCCAGCCCCAGCCCTGCCCGCCGGAGCCCCGGCCCGCCCTGGCGCCGCTCTCCGCCCTGCTGTGCGGCCTGGGCCTGGGCGAGCGGCCCTGCCCCTCCCTGGAGTCCGGGGACTGGCCCCTCGGTAGGTGCTTGTGCCCCGGCGGGGCCCGGCCAGGCCCCCCGCTGCCGCTCACCCTGCCCTCTCCTCCCCGCAGGCCGTGGCACCACTGGTGCAGTGGAGGCCCTGGCGCGGCACAGCCCGGCGGCGAAGGAGGATGAGGGGGCGGCCGCGTTCCCCACACGCAGGCGGTGAGTGCCCCCCGTCCCCTCTCTTCCGTCAGCCCCTCTGATGGTTTAATCAGCGACCCCAGTGCCAGCGGGCTGGGGGACGCTCTGCAAGTGATGCCGTTGGCGTGACCGAGCTGGTGCCCACGCTGGCTCTACTCCCTTGCTGGCACGGTGCTGCAGCCGGCTTGGCGTCTTACTGCCAAAAATTGGTGTTTTGAGCATCTCCAGGCAGGGAGCGCCCACTGTGTGTGGGGTGTGAGTGGGGGGACGCAGCTGCCAGAGGAGGGGATTGTAGGGGGGTTGCACCAGGGGGATTTGGGGGCCATCGCTGGGGGTTCACAGCCCGGATGCTGCTGGCGCGTGCCGGGGCTCACCTCTGCCCATGCCGGGGACCCAGGATCCTGTGGCAAGGCAGAGGGGACGCGCTGCCCAGCCCCCCCGAGAGAGACCCCGCTGCGCTATCCCGTGGGAAGCCCTGCGCTGCTGCTGCGCCCGCCCTGCGCCCACCGGGACTCCGGCCCTCCCTGCTGTCCACACCTGCCCCAGGGACTCCCCCGGATGCCGGCAGACCGTAAGTGAAGCATTAGCAAGCCCCAGCCCCGTGTTTTGGGGTCCGAGCACCGGCTGGGGTCGCGCCTGGCCACCCTGCCTCTGGCCCATCTCTCCTAGGGCACCGGGGACAAAGCCAGTGGCGAAGGGAACCGCCTTAGCCGTGGGGCTGAACTCGGTTAAAATCCACTGCCAGAACGAAGCCGTCTACCAGTACCACGTTACCTTCAGGTATTGGCGTGGGCACGGGGGGCTGGGCTCTCCCGCAGCCCCTCGAAGCGGGGGTGTACCTGGGCAGAGCCCTCCCCATCTCTCCTTCCTTCCCCCATCCTGGTAGCCACTAGATGGAGCGGCCGGCGCGGCCACGGTGCCTGCGGGCAGAGCTGCTGCAGGGCAGCAAAGCAAATGAGCTCCGTTTTTTTTCCTCCTCGTGGGATTTTTGGGGTCCTGAGTGGGGCTCTGGCTGTGGGGCAGAGGAGGGTTAAAAGACCGAGGACTTAAGTGGTGGCGGGTGATGCGTCCCTGTCTCTGGCAGCCCTGAGGTGGAGTGCAGGAGCATGCGCTTCGCTATGCTGAAGGAGCAGCGGGCAGTGACAGGGGACGTGACCGCGTTCGACGGCTCCATCCTCTACCTGCCCATCCAGCTCCCCCAGGTAAGGGGCGACGTGATCTGCGCCAGGCTGAGGTTGTTTTAGCCAATTTGGGGGCACGGGGATGCCCCCCCGGGTCTCCAGTCCACAGGCTGGGTAGGAGAGCATCCCTCCCGCCCCGGCTAACGTGCCATCTCGCCCCGCAGCCTGTCAGCGTGAAGGCTCAGAGGAGGAGCGACGGGGAGGAGATCACCATCACCATCCAGATAACCAAGGTCCTCGAGCCCAGCTCGGATCTCTGCGTCCCTTTTTACAACGTGGTTTTCCGGAGGTGAGGGATGGCGGAGACCCTCCCCGAACTCCAGGGAGGAGACCCTCTTCCTCCTCCCTCTGAGCCTGAGCCCATCCTGCTTCTATTTTTGTTTCCTAGGGTGATGAGAATATTAGGCATGAAGCTTGTTAGGAGAAATTTCTTTGAACCTGCCCAGGCCACCATATTACAGCATTACAGGTGGGTGGTGGACGCAGTTTTCTCCTGCTGCCGCTCAGGCGCATGGGTGCGAGCTGGGGATCTCCCTGTCCCCCCGGCAGTAGCGTGAGGCTGGAAATTCAGAAGTGTCTGCCAGGTCAGCTCTCTTAGCCAGCTCTGGTTTAGCCTGACCTCAGAGCTCCTGTTTTCTGCAGTGCAATCCAGGGTTATTAGCTGAAAGCTGGCAGCCAGCTGGGAAATAAATCCCCATGTGTTTTGAGCGCTCCTTGGCGAGTGGGATGGCTGCCCGGCTCCTCTGGCAGCGCCGTGCAGGCGGCTCCGGTTTTAACTCAGGCGCCGTTGGGCATCTTCCCCTCTGGGCACAGGCTGCAGATTTGGCCAGGATACTCTGTCAGCATCCGGAAGAAGGACGGCGGCCTCTTCCTCTTGGTCGACGCCATCCACAAAGTCATCCGCAGCGATTCTGTCCTGAATTTCATGTAAGAGAAGGGAAAAAGCCTGGAGGAGCCCTGCGGGCTTTAGGGATGAGGGTGGTTTTCCGGTAGCTGCATGTCCGGGACTGGCTCTTGGCAAGGGCATTGCCAGCCCTGATCGCTGGGCCCGTGGCCACTGGCACTGTTTGGCAAAAGGCGTTTTATTTTTGGGGTAGCAGGAGCAGGGAGCATCATGGTGAGCCTCTCCTCCTCCCTCTCCCCCTGCCGCAGGCACACCATCTACAAGCAAGGCCTCAGCAGCTTCCAGGACGAGTGCACCAAGCAGCTGGTGGGCAGCGTGGTCATCACCCGCTACAACAACCGCACCTACCGCATCGACGACATCGACTGGAGCAAGACCCCGAGGGACAGTTTCACCCTGGCCAGCGGCGAGGAGATCACCTTTGTGGACTACTACAGGTAGGGATCTGCCGGCACATCCCTTGGCATGAGCGTTTGTGGGGAAGGGCTTGATGCCTGGCTCTGACACAAGGTGGGGGAGCAGGAGCGGGAACATCTTTCCCGGTGCCATCTCCCTGCTGTTTTTTTCAGCAAAACCTACGGGATCACCATCAGGGAGCTGGATCAGCCGTTGCTTGTCCACAGGCCCAGGGAAAAACAGACACCGCAGGGGAGGGTGAGCCAGGCACGGAGGCCTGGGGAGGGGAAATTGAGAGACCCACAGTCTTTCCTCGGCTCCTCAAGGCCCCGTCCTGCCCGTAGCTGGGAGGTCAGGGGCTTGCAGCCCCCTCGGGGTGCTGACAGTGCCTGTCCCCATCCCTGCAGAGTCGGCTGGACATGGTACTGCTCGTGCCGGAGCTCGCCTTCATGACCGGGGTCCCCAACATAAAGAAGGACAGTCGAATGGTGAAGGTCAGAGCGTGTTTGCATCTGACAGTCCCTGCTCACCCGAGCCAGCGTTGCCCGGTTTGGAGAGCTGAGCCCCAGCCAGGCACTGCTGGGGGGAGCTCGGAGCCCCCCCTCCCTGTCGCACCCGGGGGTTCCCCAACCCACCTCCTCCCACATGCCCACTGCAGGACGTGATGCGGGAGATGCTGCAGAGCCCCAGGCAGCACTACGCGCGTCTCACCAGCCTCCTGTGCAGGATCAAGGACAGCCCGGAGGCCTCGGGGGAGCTGATGCGCTGGGGGCTCAGCCTGGACCCGGACATCCACAGGGTAAGGGCTGTGGGGGGTCCAGGCTCCGAGCTCCCCCCTTCCCCGGGAACGGAGGCGATGGCTGCGCCGTGGCGGCACTGGAGCTGCCATGGGTTTCTGCTCCGTTTAGACCCAGGGCCGAGTCCTGCCCGCAGAGAGGATCAACCTGCGGCATAGCTCCTTCATCCCTGCCGAGGACCTGACCTGGAACAAGGAGGTCATGCGAGAAGCCTCCATCTCGGCGGTGAGCCCTGGGCTCGGCCCTTGCAACAACATCCCCTTGTTTGAAAACTGGGATGGGTTTGCTTAGTGCTGGCATCCCGTCTGTCCCGCTCCCGTCTGAGCTTGTTCGAGCTTAAAACCTTTCCTTTATTTATGTTGGCTTTATGCTTCAGACTGTTTTTTCTAAGGAGGTTAGAGGTACGTGGCCGCAGTGGCTGCTTTCCCACCTCCTCTTGGAGTGGCCGAAGGCTTTCAGGTTGCAGGAATCGCATGATGTCATGTGTCGTTTAGGTTCTCTTGGGCCCCTTTCCCTCTCCCAAATTTCCCCGCTGCACTGCAGGGCCAGGAGCTGTGTGGTTCGGCGGCCACGGCCCCGAGGCAAGGGCTGTCCTCGCTTCCCTCCTAGATCTCCATGAATTACTGGCTGCTGGTTTACCCGAAGCGCCTGCAGGGCCTGGCGAAGGATCTGGTGGCTGCCATGGAGAGCGTCTGCGGCCCCATCGGCATGCATGTCAGCCCTCCCGCTTTGGTGGAGCTGAAGGACGACCGCATCGAGACCTACGCCAAGACCATCCGAAGCGTTTTGGGTAGTGAGGTGAGGAAGGGGGCTCGGGGCCAGGGGGAATAACACGGATTAGCAAGAAGTTAACGCGGGTGCCGGGGAGGGCTGTGCAGCCGCTAGGTCTTCTCGGATCCCAGTGCATCCTGATGCTCGCGCGTCGCCCTCCTCTGCTCTGCTTCCCCATAGGACAAGGTGCAGCTGCTCCTGTGCATCATCTCCAGCAGCCGGGAGGATTTGTACGCGGCCATCAAGAAGCTTTGCTGCGTGCAGACCCCGGTGCCCTCCCAGGTAGGCAAGGGGCTCGGCAGACGGGAACCCACCAGCACGGGGAAGCCGTGGGCTTCTCCAGCCTTGCTTTTCCCTGTTTTTTTTTTTTTTTATTCCCCTCCGCACAGGTCATCAACGCGCAGTCCCTCACGGGCCAGCTGGGCAAGATGAGGAGCGTGGTCCAGAAAGTCCTGCTGCAGATGAACTGCAAGCTGGGCGGCGAGCTCTGGGGGGTCGACATCCCCCTGGTAAGGCGGGCAAAACCCCTTGGCGTGTGCGTGCGATGAGTTTGCAAGCTCCGGGGGCGTAAAATGTTGTGGTTGTGGGCTTTCCTCTGGGGATGGGGATGAACCATCTGCAGAATTGGGGTTGGTGTCTCCGTTTTGTGCGTGCCATGTCCCTTGCAGCTGGAGGGATCTGGGCAGGGCAGCCCGGAGGTGTCTTGACTTATCCCTAACTCCCCCCTGCCTTTTTTTCCCCCCCTTCAACAGAAACAGCTGATGGTTATCGGCATGGACGTCTACCACGGCCACCGGAAAGGGATGCGCTCTGTCATCGGCTTCGTGGCCAGCATGAATCAGTACGTGGTGCCCAGGGAGGGAAGGCTTTCCTCCTGCTCCACCCTGGGGATGCGGGGGGGGGTCCCACGCCAGCATCGCTGCTGCCTCCCCATTGCTGGGAAAGGGGTGAAGCCGATGCCTTCCCCGACTGCTGCGCTCAGCAAGGTCTCTGCCAGCGTGTTTACGTTGGGCGTCGCTGGCCGCCGGCACGGGCAGCGGCGACCTTTGGCGCGCTCTCGGCACCGTATCGCTGGGAAAGACGCCGCGAGCGCCCAGCCGGGGTCGGTTTCGGTTGCACAACGGCTCGGTGGACTTTGGCTGGCGAGGTGGGTGCCTGATGCTCGTCCCCTCTCCATCCCCAGCGTCCTCACCAAGTGGTATTCCAGGGTGGTCTTCCAAATGCCTCACCAGGAGATCGCCGACAGCCTGCGGCTCTGCCTGGCCGATGCCCTCCAGCACTTCCACGAGGTGAGGCCAAACCCCCAGCCCGGCGCTGTCAAAAAACCCCAAAACCCTCCCATGGTTTAATGTCTCCGCAAAGCAAGGGAAAAACACCCCAAACCTGTCAGCCCGAGTGCGTGCGAGCAAGCAAACACCCTTGGCAGCCTTTGGACTGGACGTGGCAGCCGCAGCCGTGCACAGCCCGGGAGGCTCGCCCTTATCTCAGGAACGTGCGAACCCGCCTCGAGGATTAGTTTGCACTGGGGGAAGTGCCACGTTACGCCTCTGCTCGTATCGGCATCGAACTGCTGAGCACTGTCCTCTCGTCCCGTGGCCTCGGCGTGAGAAAAGCAGCATGCGATGGGGCGGGGGGCCGGGACCCGTCGCAGCGGGGTCCCGCTCTTGGGATTTTTCCACCCCTCTGAGGGCGCTGGAGAAGAACCCCTAAAAATTGGAACTCTTGCCCGCGGGCAGGATTAGTGCAAACGCTGCATCTCTCTGCCCTGCCAACCCTGCTGAAACCTGCTTTGTAATGTATTTGCTGGGGCTGAGTATAGTTAGGGGCTTTCCGCAAAGCTCGAGGGTGATGGGTTGGATTCCCGGGCTGCGAGACCGCTGAATCGTCAGCCCTGGAGAGCCGGTGGGCATCTAGCGCCCGGCTTCTCACGAGGGCGTGCATCTCCCCCTGCCAGCCAGTCCTGACGTGGGGGGTGAACAAAAAAAGCCAGTGAATTCTTGCAATTTCTGCTTCCCCAGATGAACCACTGCTTGCCCAAGAAGATAGTCGTGTACAGGGACGGCGTGTCTGACAGCCAGCTTGACACCGTGCTCAAGTACGAGATCCCGCAGATGCAGAAGTGCTTCGACACCTTTGAGAACTACCAGCCCAGCATGGTGGTCATGGTGGTGCAGAAGCAAATCAGCACCAACTTCTACACGCTCACAGCAGAGCAGTTCGTGTCCCCTCCTCCCGGGACGGTTATCGACCACAACGGTCACCAGCTCGGACTGGTGAGTGGCAGCGGCAGCGACGCCGGCTGCTTTCGGGAGAGCTGCGTGGGGTGCAAAAACCACCTTGTGTGCAGAAAAGCCCTTGTGTGTGCAGCAGAAAAGCCCCCGTGTGTGCAAAAAAATCCCCCCGTGTGTGCAACAAAAAACCCCCTTGTGTGCAAAACACCCTCTTGTGTGCAAGAAAAGCTAACCAACCTTGCCCGTCCCTCCTTGCAGGCAGGATTTCTTTCTGCTGGCGCACCGCTCTCGCCAGGGCTGCAGCATCCCCACGCGCTACGTCTGCGTGCTGAACACGGCCAACCTCAGCTGCGAGCACCTGCAGAGGTGAGGGCAGGCTTTCCTCAGCCCCCCCCGGCATCCTGCAGCCCGAGGACCTGCATCCCACCCCCCTAAATCTGGGGATTTTTGCAAAACGGTCCCCTGGAGCTAGCGGGGAGGGCAGCAGGTACCTGTGCGGGCACCACGCTGAGCCTGCTGGTCGTGCTGGGTTAGGTGGGGGGACTTGACAGCAGGTGAGGAAGAGGAGGAGGATGGCTTCTGTTCTGCCTCCGCTCTGGGCACGAACTGATTGCACGGGCGATAAAGGAAATCCTGTCGCCCAGCGCTGGCCTGGGTGGCCTTGCGGAGCTGCCGCGAGTTCAAACGCGGCGCAGACGGCACCCGGGTAATTAACGTAATCAGCCGCTCTGGGTGCCCGGGCAGAGCCTGCCCTTTAACTTGTGCAATCAGGACGCAAACATCCCCGCGAGCGGGTTTGGCCCCGCGGCCTCGGCAGCCAGAGAGTCGCCGGCGCTGACCTGCCGCAGCACAGCGCTGCCTCGGGGAGCAGGATGCAGCCCCCGAGCGTGGATCCCGCCAGCGCCGGGATGCCGGGGAGCGCTGACACCTTCTCTCCTTGTCCCTCCCAGGTTGACTTTCAAGCTCTGTCACCTGTACTGGAACTGGCCAGGCACCGTCCGGGTCCCTGCCCCGTGCAAGTACGCGCACAAGCTGGCCTTCCTCTCGGGGCAGGTCCTGCACCACGAGCCCAGCGCCCAGCTCTGCGACAAGCTCTTCTTCCTATAGCCGGGGCGCTGGGCGACGGCGGGCGGGGGGCTACGGCGGGGTTCGGCTCCCCCGGCGCTGCCGTTAAGTCTCCTGCAAGAGGGGACTTCCTTTCCTTAAGTATGTTTGCTTTGGGTTTTGGTTTTTGTTTTTTAATTTATTTCCGCGCGTGGTTTCTTGGCTTTGTTTTTACCGTTTTACAATGATGCTCGGAAGCGTTCCAGCGTGGCAGCAAGGCCCCGGAACCGTGAGCTCCCGGGATTCATCTCCATGGGAATGATGCCGGAGCAAAACCCGGCTGCTGCGGGGCTGCCAGCCTCTGCCCGCTGCTTTCTTCAAAGGGTTTTGGATAAACGAGCGCAGGCTGCAGCTCGTCCCTCGCTTCTCCCCCTGCCCCATGCAGGTGCTGGATGCGAAAACCAAAGATTTCTGGTTTTTTGGTTTTCTTTCCCCCCCCCCCCCAGTTCCTTGCATTGCCATTGAGATCGCTGTTGGGTTGAAATTTTACTTGGCTTTTCAAGCTCCTGTTCAACTAAACCCCGTTCCAGTTCAGCTGGTTGTCACGTGCTTAAAGTCACTGGTTTTCCAAGGAGAAATCTTTTTTTTTTTTTTTTAAATTCTCTCAGGCTGATAGGAGAGCAGGTCGCTATCTCGAGGGGAAAAGCGTGCGTTTGAGTTTTTTGGCTGTTTCAGGTGTTTCTTTGCCGTGGTCAAGAGATGTTTGAGACCTTTGAGTTTGAAGCTGTCGGGGGCGGGGGGGCTGCGAGAGCATCCCCAAAATCACCTGGATTTCGCCTCAGCGTGCCCCCCACCCACCCCTTGTGCGAGCACCAGCAGGGATGGGGGCAGAGCGGGAGCCTCCCCCAGCCTCTCCTTCCCTTTTTATGCCAAAAAAAAAAGTTGAAAATATTTAATATTATTTTGCTCTAACTGTTGTTTTCTGTTAACTTCAATAAAAGTGTTGCTGGATCCCTCTTGGTGCAGGCTGGGTGATGGTGGGTGGTGGGGGCTCCTGGGACCATCCTGACCCCCACCCCTCTTTCCGGGGGGTCCCAGGAGGGAGGGGACAGGGGGGGACCACCAGCAGTGACACGATGGGAACACGCACGGCAGTGGCACGGTGCTGGGCAGGGGCAGAGCCCATCCCCTGCGTTAATCATTCACCCCTCGCCCATGGCGGCTTTTATTTTATTTGCCCCTTTTATTTGCCAGCCCCGGCGGCCTTTGGCAGCCCGCGGGGTTTTCGGCGCAGGGTGAAGCTTGGCCCCAAGCGGCTGGGGGGGTGCGGGGGCCAAAGTGGGGGTGATGGACAGGGTCCCCGGGGTGCCTGGCCTCCCACCAGCCGGCTTTTCCTATCGCACCATCGCCCCTGCCATGTCCTTGCCGGCTCCTTGGCACGGGGAGGAGAGCCGGGATGGCCCCGCTGCCAGGCTGGTGGGCTCAGCCCCCCCGGGAGCCCCTCCGCTCCCTTCCAGGGGGGTCCCTGGGGTGCTGTGTCCCCTCAGGTGGGGTCTGTTTGGTACTCTGTCCCTTTGGGGGGGTCTGAGGGGTGCCCCGTGCCCCCAAAGAGTGCTTAGGGGGGTCTGAGGGGTGCCCCGTGCCCCCGAGGGATGGCTGGGGGGGTCTGTGCAGTGCCCTATACCCCTGAGGGATGGCCAGGGGTGCTCATGGGGTGCCCTGTCCCCTTGGGGGGGTCCGTGGGGGTGCCCCATGCCCCCACAGGGTGCTTGGGGGGGTCTGAGGGGTGATCCGTAGCCCCATGGGGTGCCTGGGAGGGTCCGTGGGGTGCCCCGTGCCCCCGAGGGGTGCCTGGGGGGGTCTGAGGGGTGATCCATAGCCCCATGGGGTGTTTGGGGGGGCTCCATGGGGTACCTCTGGCCACCAAGAGGTGCTTGGGGGGGGTCTGAGGGGTGCCCCGTGCCCCCGAGGGGTGCTTGGGGGAGTCTGAGCGGTGCTCCATAGCCCCCCATGGGGTGCCTGGGGGGGTCCGTGGGGTGCCCCGTGCCCCCGAGGGGTGCTTGGGGGGTCTGAGTGGTGCTCCGTAGCCCTTTGGGGTGCCTGGGGGGTCTGAGGGGTGCCCCGTGCCCCCGAGGGGTGCCGGGGGGGGTCCGTGGGGTGCCCCATGCCCCCGAGGGGTGCTTGGGGGGGTCTGAGCAGTGCTCCATAGCCCCCCATGGGGGTGCCTGGGGGGGTCCATGGGGTGCCTGGGGGGGTCCGTGGTGGTGCCCCGTGCCCCCGAGGGGTTGCTTGGGGGGGGTCTGAGTGGTGCTCTGTAGCCCTTTGGGGTGCCTGGGGGGTTCTGAGGGGTGCCCCGTGCCCCCGAGGGGGTGCCGGGGGGGGTCCGTGGGGTGCCCCATGCCCCCGAGGGGTGCTTGGGGGGGTCTGAGCAGTGCTCCGTAGCCCCATGGAGTGCCTGGGGGGGTCCATGGGGTGCCTGGGAGGACCCGTGGGGTGCCCCGTGCCCCCGAGGGGTGCTTGGGGAGTCTGAGCGGTGCTCCATAGCCCCATGGGGTGTTTGGGGGGGCTCCATGGGGTGCCTCTGGCCACCGAGAGGTGCCTGGCGGGGGTCTGAGGGGTGCCCCGTGCCCCCAAGGGGTGCTTGGGGGAGTCTGAGCGGTGCTCCATAGCCCCCATGGGGTGCCTGGGGGGGTCCATGGGGTGCCCCGTGCCCCCAAGGGGTGCTTGGGGGGGTCTGAGGTGCTCCATAGCCCCCCATGGGGTGCCTGGGGGGGTCCATGGGGGTGCCCCCGTGCCCCCAAGGGGTGCCTGGGGGGGTCTGAGGGGTGCTCCGTAGCTCCATGGGGTGCCTGGGGGGGTCCATGGGGTGCCCCGTGCCCCCGAGGGGTGCTTGGGGGGGTCTGAGGGGTGCCCCGTGCCCCCGAGGGGTGCCTGGGAGGGCCCGTGGGGTGCCGGGGGTGTCCGTGGGGGTGCCCCGTGTCCCCGTCCCCCACGGGCCGCGGTGCTCGGCGCTGCACGGCGGCGGGAGGGGCGGGGCCGGGGTGGGCGGGGCCCCGCCGTGACGCCAGCCAATGGGAGCGCTCCCCGTGCGTGCCGGCCGAGCGTGCGCCCTGCGCGGCCGGGAGCGGGCGGCGGCGGCGGCGGCGGCGGGAGCGGGAGGTAGGGCCGGGATGGGAGGGATGCGAGGGATGGACGGGCCGGGATGCGAGGGATGCGAGGGATGGACGGGCCGGGATGCGAGGGATGGGGCCGGGGGGGATGCGGCGCGGGCGGCGACCCGGCCCCGGGGACCCGGAGAGCGGGGGACCGGGATGGGGCAGGCCCCGAGCCCCGGGATGCGGGGAAGGATGCGGGGAGCGGCCGCGGGGTCCGGGACCGGCTTTAGGGTCTGGGGCCGCGCTTAGGAGCGGTCGTAGGGCCTGGGGGCTGCTGTGGGGTTCGCTTTGGGACCGCCTGTGGGGTCTGGGGCCGGGTGAGGGTACGGGCAGCGTTGGCTGTGGGGCAGGGGGCCCGGCTGTGGGGTGGGGGACCCGGTTGTGGGGGCGGAGGATCCGGTTGTTGGGGCAGGGGACCCGGTTGTGGGGTGGGGGACCCGGCTATGGGGGCGAAGGGCCCGGTTGAGGGGGCGGGGGACCCGGCTATGGGGGCGGGGGACCCGGCTATGGGGGCGGAGGACCCGGCTATGGGGCAGGGGACCCAGAATGGGTTCTGACACCGCCGGTGCAAGCTCTGGGGGCCGGGCTGGGGGCAGGGGCAGGGGGCAAAGGGGCCAGGGAGCGGCCGTGGGGTGAGGAGCGGCGTGGGGATGGGGCAGGGAGCAGGGCCCCACGGGGGTGGGATAGCCGGGCAGCTCCTGCCTGCCCCGGGCCTGCGGGCCCGCTTTTCGGGGAAATTCCGGGCCAGGAGAGCGGCTGGAGCAGCCCAGGGGGCGAAGGGAGGCCGTGGCCCGGCTGCCGTCCCTCCGGGCCATGGACGTGCCCCAGGACATGGAAACCCTCCCTGCCAGCGGGCAGGTCCTGCCTGCGCTGCCAGACACATGGAGCGGCTTTTTGCTGCGGAAGGAGGTTGGGGCCCGCTGGCTGCAAACCACCCTGGCAGGAGGGGTTTTGCGACAGCCAGCCGTCCCTGTGCGGGATTTTGGGAAGCGTCTGGCACCGGGCTGACGTCGCTGGGGCCGCGTTTTTGCCAGCGTTTCTCGTTCCCGGCGCGTCACCTTCCCGGTTTGGAGGGTTTGCAACTGGGATCGATGACCTCTGGGAAGTGAACCTGAGGGATGTGGGAGAGCAGAGGGGCTTCCCCCGGCCCCGGCAGCTCCTTTGGGCTCTCGTTACCACCGGGCATTGCTCCTGGACACGACCCGCGGGACGCCCGGGGCAGGCGGCTCCTGGGCATCCCCTCCCCATGGCAGAGGTTTGTTCCCTCCGACCCATCCCGGCGCAGTGGCGAGCGATAAAGTAGGTCAGGCGCCGGGCCGTGCGCGGCACCGCGGCTCCCCGGGCCCCAGGAGCAGGTCCCGTGGCTGGCGAGAGGACGCCCTTGAAGGTAGCAGGGGCAGGGGGCTGGGGGGCTTTGAGGGGGTCCCGCTTGGCCGGCGGCGGAGAGACCGCAGCAGGGGTTTGCGTTTGCTGCAGCTCCCCTTCGCCTCTGGCATAGGGGAGGTTTGGGGGTGTTCGCACCCTCCTGCCTCGCCCTGGGCTCCCCGCGGTGTTCGGGGGGTCGGAGACCCCCAGGCTCTTCCTCCTTGAGCCTTTCTCTTCCCAAGGGGCTGCTCCTCCTCCTCGTTTCTGCCCTAAAAACGGCAGCCAGCCTGTGCAATTCAAACCCCTGCCCGGCTCTGCCTGCAAACCGCTTCCTGCCTTTTGTTTGGCAGCTGGGTAAAAGTTGAAGTCCGGTTTTCCACCCTGGGTGTACCCGGCTCAGCCCGGTTTTGGGAGAAACCCCAGGGGTGATTTTGGCACCGGAGAGGGCTGCGTGCCTTGGCACGGGCCGACGGTAATCGGCGTGCCGCGGGCAGGACGGCTCCCGGCGGCACGAGGGACGCAGGGAACGCTTGGCCAGCACGGAGCAGGGGGGGAAAGGCGGCCGACGTGCCCGTCCCGGGATGCGGTGCTGCTGGGACGAGCCTTTGGCACCGTGGGCTGCATGCCAGCGCCCGTGTGCCTTCTGGGAGGCACCGGCGTGTTCCACGTGGCCACCCGGGCTGGGTGCTGCTCCTGGGGCTGTGACGGGGGCATTGCCCGGGGAGGACCCGTCTGGAAGCGGGGATTTGGGTAGTGGGGAGGTGGAGGAAGGTGTCTGGCTCTCGCTGGGGGCTGCTAAAGAGGCAGGGGTCCCTCCCGTACCCCCACCAAGCAGGGTGTTACCAGCACCTCGCCAGACGAGCTCACTGGCCCGTTTTGGGAGGAGAGGGGTTAAGCTAAAGCATCCGAGCTAAGCCCCGGCAGGAGGAGGCTAAAACCTTCAAACAAAGCTCACCAAAGTGTGGTAAGCTTGTAAAACCTGCGGGAATGCGGGCGCCTTCCGAGGGGGACTGGGTCCTGCCAGGGTTTGGCCTCGCCGCCCCGGGCAGCACCGAGCCTCGCAAACCAGGCCCCAGGTTATTTTCGGAACAATCGGTTGGCCGGGCTTCAAAAATGTCTTCGGGCTTGGTTTTGGAGGAGACCGAAATCTGCAAGCCGTCAGCACGGGACGAGCGTGGCGGGGTGCCGGAGCGGCCGGCGGGAACGTGGCTTGGCCAGGGCGGCAGGTCCCGTGCCAGGGCAGAGCCGGGCTGGATGTGGGGCCCCGACGCACAACGGTGCAGGAACCGTCCCGGGGCTGCAAACCCCGTCCTCCCAGGAGCCCCCCGGGAAGGGGAAACCACGAGGCAGCGTGTGCCCAAACCCCCGGGAGGGGAGCAGAGCGGAGCCCCGGGCTGGGAACAGGGCGGCTGCTGGGCGTATGGAGGCGGCGGAGAGCGAATTATTTTCTGCTTGTCCTTGTGAATCCCGAATTTGCCACCCACCTTTCGGTGAAGCTTTTCCAGGAAAGCAGCCCGGGCCCCGCTCCAGCCTCTTGGGTGCTGCCCAAGGTGGACGTGCGGGTCGTGCCTGGCCTCCCACCCTCGCTCCGAGCCCCTTCCTTTGCACCCAAAGCATGCCGGCAGGTGAACCCCGGCTCCCTCCGGCCTCTGCCGCCCCGCTTTTATCGATTCCCGGCTTATATGAAAGGAGCGGAGAGGGCAAGGATTGATTCTAGGCAAATACGACAAAGGCATCTATGGTTGCGGCTGGGAAGGACCCGGTTCGCTGTAATTATCATAGTTAAAATATAACCTAATGAACACGCCACCTCTGGCCTCTGGGCTCCTGCGTCCTCCGAACGCCGGCGTGGGTGGGCAGAGGTCCCCGAGGGGTGCGTGTCCCGGCCTCGGTGGCACGAGGAGGACCCGACGTGGCATTTGTGCGGCTGGGGGCCGGCGCGTGACTTCCTCGCCCCACGGAGAGCCGAATTTGGCAGCCGGCGTTGGTATTTAACCGCGCCGGGGGTTTGCTGGCCGCACCGCTGGCGGAGGCACGCGCGTGGGATCCCCATCGCAGCCCTGCCTGCGCGCCGCTGCCTGCTTTCTGACCACCGGCTGCTCTTCCCCAGGGATCCCAGGGCACTGCAGAGCTCCTGAGAGCCCCCAGGAGCCGCGTCCCGGCGGCTGCGGTGAGCTGGGTGCTTGGGGAGGGGGTGCCAGGGGTTCGGCTCAGGGCGGAGGAGAAGCGCTGAGTCTTGTATCGCTTGTGAAAAGAAGTCGAGTCCCTCCTCGGGAGCTGGGTGCTCTCAGTGCTGCGTCCCCGCCGGCCTGGGGCTCCCTGGGGAAGAAATTTGCCATCTTCTGATGGAGCTGTGAGGTGGGATGGGGCGGTGGGAGCCATTCGGGATGCTAGAGCTAACGGTGGAACGTGGTTTCTCTTCCAGCATCCCTGAGGCACCATGATCCCCGGCGCAGGCCCCTGGGGCTGCTGCCTGCTCGCGCTGCTCTGCCTTCTCCCCTGCCCGCGGGTCAGGGCGGGCAGGGATGCCGCAGGACCGGCGCTCTCCGCAGACTCCTTCCTGCAGGATCTCCTCCAGCGGTACGGCGAGAGCGAAACCCTCAGCCTGAAGCAGCTCAAGGCCCTGCTGAACCGGCTGGACGTGGGAGTGGGACATGCCAACGTCTCCCATACGCCGCAGCAGCGGGTGAACCTCTCCCAGGTAAGGCGGGGGCTCTGCAGACCCCCAAAGCCTCTTCACGGAGCTGCGGGAGTCTCAAGGCACGTGCCTGTCTCTTCCCTTTCCCAGTGCTTCAGCTCCGTCGAGCTTTTTGCCATCCACAACCTGAGCGAGGGCTCCGCCGTGGGGCACCGTGAGTTCAAGGAGTTTTGCCCCACCATCCTGCAGCAGCTGGAATCTGGGGCGTGCGCCTCCGAGAACATGGAAAATGAGGAAAATGAGCAGACGGAGGAGAGCAGACCCAGCTCGGCCGAAGGTAAGCGGGGAACCGGGGGGCATGAGCGCTGTCTGGCCCTGGACACGGAGCTCGGGGACATGAGGCACCCCGGGACCTGCGAGACAGCCGGTTCCCATTCCCGGCTCTGGGGCATAGGCAGAGTCTGGCAGAGACAAGAGGAGGCAGCTTGCCTACAGCAGCTGGGAGTCCTGACGGGTTTTCCTCAGTGTGGTTTGTGCTGTGGGCTCGCAGCGTGGTTTTGCCCCTGATCACACACACCGCAGGTCTCTGGGATAGCTGGATGATGCGGACCTTGCTGCAAGTCCCCGTGGGTGGGAGCGGGTGGCTTGGCACATTTAGGGACCCACTGGCCTCTAGCTGCCAGCAGATGCTAAACGAGCTTCCATGCATCCAGGTCCTGACAATGCCCGAGGTCTTGGATCAGCTGCCCTGAGCACAGCACCGGTTTCTCCCATGCCGCGAGGCTGGGGCTGTCTCGGGAAAGCCTCTTCCAAGTAACCTGGTGGCTTCATTTCCACCTGCCCTGCAACAAAAATGACGGTTTGTGTCGCAGCAGAAGCGTACGGAGCAAAAGGAGAGATGCTCCGGTGCGGCGAGGCCAGCCCCGGCCTGGGGGCGTAGACCCGGAGCGAGCCTTTTCCTCCTGCCCGGATCTGGGGTCTCGGGGTCCTCCCCATCTCCCCGCGCCGAGAGCCTCGGTAATGTCTGGCCCTCGTTTCTTCTCGTTCCGCAGTGTGGGGCTTTGGTTTTCTCAGTGTGTCGATGATTAACGTGGCCTCCCTGCTCGGAGTCTTCATCATACCGTGTACCGAGAAGGCCTTTTTCAGCCGGGTCCTCACGTTTTTCATCGCGCTCTCCATCGGCACGCTGCTCTCTAACGCGCTCTTCCAGCTCATCCCAGAGGTGCGGTAGAAAGTCCCTGCCTCTCTCCCGTCTCCGAGGGCAGCTCTCCGGGCACCCTCTCTGCCTCCACCCTGCCGAATCGAACCGATCCCTCCGTCACCCGAGGCTGAGGGCTTGTCTCAGGGGCTCCGCAGGGCTTTTCTCACCCCTCCGAGCACCAGGAAACCCTGTCGAGTGTTCAGGCAGCGTGGGGAGGCTGCTGGCCAGGTCTGAGCTCCGGCAAGGGGCTGGGAGAAGCCTTTTGCTCCTGCCCCATGGGCTGCGTCTGCTTCCCAAGGGAATTTCTCCCTCGGAGGGATGTGCTCAGCCCTGCTTCACACAGAGCTGCCCGGCTCTGAGGCTGCTGAGATGCAGCAGTGCTCGTGGTGTGAGCTGGATGGAAAGACGTGCAAGGCGGAGGAAATACCGGTGTAAAAGCACAGAGAGCAGCCCAGAGAAGCACCAGCTTCCTCTCGAGTCAGCCAACTTTTTACAAATGTTTTAATTGCCCTTCTTTTTTCCCCACCCTGATTTACAAGACTGATGTTCCCACAAGGGTTGAGGCTTATGTGAGGTTTCCTGGTGCTCCGATGGGTCCGACAGATACATCGCAAATTAATTGTGTTGTAATTGCACAGTTCTGGAGTTGAATAAATACGCCCATGCGCTCTCAGATTGGACACCTTCAAAACACGCGTGCTTCCTTGACCCCCCGGTCCAGGCAGCTTCACAGAGCCCTTCTCCATCTCCTGGGGAGGCGAGGAGCTGGATCTGAGCTCCTGCGCATCCAGTCTTAACACTCCGTATTTAAGGTGCAGCCTTCCCTCTGAGCAGAGCACCCTTTGCTGCCACTGGGTTTTGCCCCCCGGCGTTGCCTGCTTTGCTCTCGTCCGTGTTGGCGGGGGGGAGGATATCTTTTTTTTCAAGGCTCCTTTTCAACTCCAGAACTGCGACTTTTATTTGCCGAACATAAAAACCAAGCGCCTGTGTTTCCTGATCTGCCAGGAACTGAAATGACTTACGTACGCTCCACCCTTGCCATCAGTCGGAGCATCCCAGTCCCAGCTGGCTTGCGGGGACCAGCTGTGTCTCTCCAGGCTGCAGAATGAGGATGGAGCGTACGAGATGCTCGGGGGACCTCGGTGCTCTGTGGCCCTGGAACGGCCGCCCGATGTCCCACGGGGACTCGGGGAGCAGAGCTGGGGTGCTGGCTCTGAAACAGCCTGGCTGCCAAAACTCGGCTTCATCCTGGTGCTAAAAGAGAGCTGCTTGCTCCAAGGGAGGGATCCTCTCCCGGTTATTTGGCACGAGCTCCGCAGCGGGGTGTCCGTCCAGCGCTTCCCAAAGAGCTGTTTCCAGAGCCACTCAGCACCAGGTTTGCCCTCTTGAACCATCGCTGGATGAACAAGCAATCACTAATGAATGTCCTCTTCTCTCCCCCCCCTCCCTCCCTCCTCTCTCTTTCCTTTCGGTATGGATTCCTTCCCCTCCCTCCCCTTCCCCACGTTGATCTCCTTTCCCTCCGACAACCTCCCCTCATCCGAATCCCCGGGGTGGGTTTGGCACGCACGCCGCAGTCTGGGGTTACGGTTTCCTCTGCGTGACCGTCATCTCCCTCTGCTCGCTGGTGGGAGCCAGCGTGGTGCCCTTCATGAAGAAGACCTTTTACAAGCGGCTGCTCCTCTACTTCATAGCTCTGGCGATTGGAACTCTCTACTCCAACGCCCTCTTCCAGCTCATTCCCGAGGTAGGGTGAGGGCCGTCGGGTCTGTCCTTTTCTCTCTCTCGGGGGCTGTTTCTCTTTTTCTGGGCGCTCGCTGGCTGGAGAAGGGGAAGGCGGCATCGGAGGGGAGCCAAGAGCGAGGTACGGAGGCTGGAAGCCCCTCGGGACCGCAGTCGGAGCTGGCGTTTCGCCCCTCTTTGGAAAGGAGTCGCTCCAGGGAGCCCTCCAGTCTGCTTCAAGCAGAGAAGCGCTGTGTTATTACCCTTTCTAGCCCTGCAGGCACGTCGCCTTTGTGCCGAGATGGCGGAGGCTTTCTAAGCCTGCTGTTAGCATCCCTGTCCTGGTGTGCAGGGTGGTGGATCCAATTTGGGGCACAGCTGGCTTGGCTGAGGGAGTGAGGGAGATTAAAGGCGCACGAAGGCGTTTTCTGAGCTTGCCCCCAAAGCA